>NC_054844.1:1566491-3015241 GCF_018345385.1 Vulpes lagopus
GAGGAGGTTGAGACCCTGACAGTTTTGAAGACCTGAGGACAGAGGCTCGTATTTCCTGGGCTAGTTTAAATACTATCTTTGCCAGAGGCACAGGGATTAGATTCTCAGCCTTTTTTTCACAGTGAGGCACACAGAAAATGACAGTCTTTTCATGGTATCCAGAGGGAGTTGAATGAAGCATGCTCATGGTTGGCTGGAAGTGACTGGCCCAGGGGACCCTGTGTCCCAGGCCCTGCCCTCAGGTGTACCCCAGTAACCAGCAAGGAAATTCTGACCAAGGGGACCTACTATAAGCTTTCAAGGATGGAATTAGGCATTTCCCTAGGAGTAACGGGCAGCTCTGAAAAAGTCCTCTGGGGCATTGGGCAGAGCTGTGGTCTATGGGGCAAAGGCAGTCTTCTATAGGCCATCATCTCTGTGGTCTTGCATTTGGGAAAAACATCCACTGATCCATGCATCCCTGAGTGGTGGTAGCAGACATCTACCTGGGACTCACTTGGGAGATGGGAGGGGGTGTATGGAAGAGATGGGGAGCCTTCAGGTTGCTGGGAGTGATCTTCTCATCTGTTATTTAGTGTACTTGTCCTAATCATATAGTGTCAATGCATCTATAAATTATCTTGTCTCTCAGCAGCTGCCAGGAATGATGAAAGCTGTCATTTAATCAAAAGTTTAAATTAATTAAAGGGAAAAAAAGGGAAAGGAAAAGCAGCCTTAGAATGGCTGTTCCAGACTTTGCAGAGTTGTCGAGATGAGATGCCAGTGTGGGAGCTCTGTGCTTACGGTTCCCACCAGCTTCTTCATATTCTACCTCCTCCAGGTCCTCAAAAACACTACACTCACTTCTGCCTCCAACACCTTCACTCTTGACAGATGAGTCAACAGGAACCTACCCAGCTGTGGGGCAAGACTGGAAGGTCAACAAGGAGTATCATTTTTTTTTATAAATTTATTTTTTATTGTTGTTCAATTTGCCAGCATATAGAATAACACCCAGTGCTCATCCAATCAAGTGCCCCCTCAGTGCCCATCACCCAGTCACCCCGACCCCTTGCCCACCTCCCTTTCTACCACCCCTAGTTCGTTTCCCAGAGTTAGGAGTCTCTCATGTTCTGTCTTCCTTTCCGATATTTTCCACTCATTTTTTCTAACAAGGAGTATCTTTGGCCTGGAGTTTTGTCCGCTTCAACTTGATTTTGGGGGGATGAGACCCTGACTAGAAAGGAATTAAGGGTATTGAAAAACAGGCTGGCCTCTAGGAAATTTCGGGGAGACTGGCTTGATCCTTATCACTTTAGTCCTACATCCCAGCCTTGTGTGTCTCTGTAACGTCACCTAGATACCCAATTTCCCCTAACCTTGTCCCCACAAGACCATTCCAACTCCCCTAATCCCAAGATCCTCATGATCTGACTGTCCCTTTCAACTCTCGCCCGTCTCAACAAAACAAAACAATATTGCTCCTAGCAGGGGGCCAAATGGGTGGGGAAAAAAATCCAACAGATTTATTACTCATAAGGTATTATAAATGATGATGGCTTAAATCAGCACCCAAATAATAAATCCTTGAGGGAAGCAACATTCTGGTGATGGTTGTGGTACAGCATGCTCTTCCTGTTGCCCCTGAGATCAGGCTATGAGGTGCTCGCTTGCACTGGGGCCCCACAAGGCATCTTGGTGATAGGAAGTCATTGCTAGTCAACTGGATTATCTCCAGTTTATAACATCAGTATAGAGTTTTAAGATTTGTGAATTGATTTCACCTGTTATGTAGACGGAGCCAGTATTAACATCCTCATTTCCCAGATAGGACCACTGAGACTCAGCGAGGTTAAATGCCTTGTTTAAGGTCTCACAGTAGTAAGTGGCAGAGTGGCCTGGGAAACCAAGCCCATTGTCTTCCACACCCATACTGCCTGCCATGCAATCTCCTGCCCTCCTCTTCCAGCTGGCACCTTCCAGGTTGGCTCCTATTCTCCAGAGCTCACAGTGGTGGTGGGAGCATGGGGGGCTGGCTCTGGCCCCTAAAAGCACATGGCATTGTCCCTCCAAGCTGCCCCCTTGTCTGAGTCTCCTAGCCAGCCATGCATGTTGCAAACAGCACTCTCCCCTCACTTTGTTATCATCCTTAAAGTGCCAGGAACAAGAGGGAAATATAACATTAAAGTCCTGGAGCACTGCCTGCCAATAAGATTAATAACCCGAAAGGTCAGGTGCTGCTGGGATAATTATCTAGCTTAGGTGAAGTCATAGAACCAGGCTGAAAATCAAAGTTTTCTCAAGCAGGATGTTCCAGCACTGCCATCTTATTATGGAGACACTGTAAGTCAGCTCATATTCCTGCTCTCTGTCCAGAGGCATGCATATGCAACATCCATGCATAGAGAACATCCAAGATGCTTTAGGCAAGGGTTTCAAACTATGTGGTTCCATCCTCATGTAGCTGACTCCATGTCTAGAGCCTTCTTTAATAGAAAACTAGGAGACACTTTGTTCCCTTCCTTTCTATTGTAGAAATGTCCAGAAATATACAAAAGGACCCCACGTGCACATCTAGGTTTGTATTTTTACTGAACATTCAGTGCTTATTATGTACTTGCTTTGTGGATATTAACTCACTTAATCCTCATAATGATCCTATAAGTTCTATTAGACCCATTTTAAAGATGGGAATACTGAGGCACAGGGAGGTTATGTAACTTGCCAAGGAAACAAAGGTAAACAGTGGAGGAGCTGGATTCACACCCAGGCAGTCTGGCTCCACCCATTTAGCACTGAATCAGGGAAAGAGAGCCTGTGGTTGCTTCCCTGTCTGCTAGGTGTATAACCTTACTAAACTCCATGCCTCCATTTCCTCATATGTTCAAAGAGGGGACCTGTCTTGCCTGCCAATCTTTTAGGTTATGATGATCACATAGGACATAGACATGAAAATGTATCTGTTATTTCAAGTGTGTACCATGAATATGACTATAATAAATTTTATATCACTCATCTTTAAAGATACAGCTTAAACTCTCATTGGTGGCTCTGGTTTTGGGTCTTAAATTTGAAGCTAGTCAACAGGTCAATCTCATTTGATCCAATGCCTACCAGAGGACCACATATAGGTAAGTGCCAAAGAAATATTTTGGGATGCATGGTTGGATGATGATAAAACATGAAAAATAAAAAGGCAAACTTTCACCCTTTCTTCAAAAAATAATTTAATCAATTCTTTCAACCCTAACCATGAAGCTTCTAATAAGCAGGAAAAAAAAAAAAACCCAAAAGGTGATCACCCATACCCATGTGGCAGGACTTGAAAGTGAATTGGGAGTGCCCTTGTATACCATCCAAAAGACTCAGTGCTCTGAAAGCCTGCTCCACACTCAGCCTGGGCAAGAGTCTTGCAGTGGAGGTAGAAGCACATGTTCCCACCCCCCAAACCCCAGAAGGAGGCCAAACAGACCCAAAAGAGCTAAGGAGTCAAAAGCCCAAGTATGGTACTCAGAGAATAATTCTGACCTGTACCAAACCTTGAGGTGTCACCAGGAGCACCTGATATTATGAGAATGCTGCAGAGAGACTTGAGGGAAGGGTATATACAGAGAGTGAGGGGCGGGGAGTGGCGGAGCAGGAGGGCAACAAGAAAGTGGGGAGGAAAGGTTCAGAGAAAGGAAGTGCAGGGCATGGGCAGGCATGGGATCAGGTATTAGGGAGGTAGCAGGCTAAAGCAAAAAGTAGGGTTTGGGGAGCAGAAGGAAACAGCAGCAATGGTTGTAGTTCATAGCCATCATATATTTACTGACCTGACCTGGTGTCAGGCATTGAGTCAAGGGCTCAGCAGTGGGCACCTTGGTGGGGAGGCAGACAGACAAGAGGAAAAGCCCTTCCAGTGAGAGTAGGGGTGCTGTGGAGGGCATACTGGGGACTCTGAGCTAATTTGGACTATGCAGAGAAAACGTCGTGTGCTGAGTACCTTACTTGCATTATTCTGTTCAGTATTCAGAGCAGCCCCATGTGCCAGGCAAGGATGCAAGGCTTGGCGAGGCCAAGGTCTTACAAACAGCAAGTGGGTGATGGAGCAAGCCCTCAAACTCAGGTTCTTCTGACTCCAAATCACATGCTTATGATAACCTGGAAGCTGATAGGCACCTGCTCCACATAAGCCACCCAAAGTTTGCTTCTCCATGAGCTATTTCTCATCCCAAAGCTCCTAATTTTGGTTCAGCTTTAGAGCTAAAGCAACAGGAGAGCAAGGAATGGCCCTAGAGTCAAGGGAGGCTGAATTCAAATTCCAGTCTACTAGAGAGGCATCATGTGGGCAGGTTACTTAGCTTTGCTGAGCCTCAGTTTTCATTTCTGTAAAATGTATGTAACATGGCCCACCTCACAGTGTTGTAGTGAGGAATGACTGAGGCAATGCAAAGTCCTAGGCACCTAACCCATGTTCGATAGTACACCCATCTACCCTCCCCTCCAGGAAGTGAAATTTTAAATATGGGCCACTGCTGCTGTAAGACACATTGTTTAAATCTCCTAAATCCCTGACAAGAGAGGGGATCAAACCTCTAATGCTTAAAGGCAAGCACTTTTGCATTGACATTTCCAAAAAAAGCCAAGAGACAGGAAAGGCAGGGCTGATTCCAAACAATGAGTTACTAATGATCTGAGGTCACTGGAAGCAGCTCTTCAGTGAAACAAAGAGTAAACCCATGTGGGGAGAAGGCAGGCACTAAACTGGACATAAAGCTCCATTTCCTGGGGACCGTGGCCTCGGAAGACTTTTAGGAGCTCTGAAGCCGGAAAGGAATGAATTGCCTAATGAGGAGGATTGTGTCCACTGTGGCCCTGGGTCGGGAAAGAATGCAGAGGGGCTAGGGTGATGGTCCTCATAAAGCCCCTGCAGGCAGCCCCTCCCACCCCCGCCCCAGTTCTCTCAAAGGCCTCACGCAGCCTCCTTCTTGCTTCCAGTCCACAAAGCACTCCACACGCATCTCCCCTGTCCTCTAGATAACTCTGGGAGAAGCTCAGCCCGTCGGAGCCTCCATCTCCTCCTCAGTAAAGAGTCCTGTGAGTCAGAAAGGTCAAGTGTTCAAGGTCAAACAGCTGGCACATGGTTAGGTCTGTGTGGATACCCACTGTGGACTCCAGGTCGAGGGGCCGTGGCTCCGGTGTAGCAGCCTCTGAGCCCCGTGCAGGCTTGGCCCCGGCCAGAGAAGCAGCAGGGGGCCGCTGTCCCTCCCTGGCCAGAGGCGCCTGCCACCTTGTGGGCTGCACACCCCGACACCCACCACCCTGTTCCAGGCATATCTGTCAGGGCCCACTGCCAACCCCATGATTAATTCCCAGTCTAAACAGCTTCAGCAGTGACATAACTCACCTCCCTCCGGGTGTATTTAATATCACTAATAACAATCCTACTTAGTGTGACAAAACCAGCTAAATACACCTCGGTCCTCCCATTTCCCCAAGACATTTTTGCTAGAGCCGTCTGTCCCTCTGTTTCCCTTATTTTCGTGTTCTGTACTCTGACAGATTCCAGGACCTATTCACTCTTCTCTTCAGCTTCCTGTACAACAAAGCAGAATCTTCCTACTGCTGCCACTCTGCTCAGACCTACTGTGCAAGTTCCCTCTGCTTTAGGGCTGCAGGCTAGTCCTTTCAGCCCAGAGCCAGAAGCTGTGTGAGGCGGGAATGGCCTGCTCCTGGTGCCGCTCTCTTCCCTGGGTGCAGGGTGCTAGGGCCCAGCTGAGGTCCTCCTGGGAGCTGGTTCCAACCAGCCCATCCCCTCACTCTTCCTGAGGATGTCAGCGGGGCCAAAGGGAGAAGGAGCCGGCAACTGAAAATTAATGTCAGTTCATTGTTCACTGGGAGAGAGGAGAGGAGAGAGTGGTGGCGGGTAGGGATACAGGAGAGCAGGAGGCCAGAACAAGGAAGGTTCTCATGGCAGGACCTAGAGGCCTCTTCTCCCTTTTGGCTGGAGGTGGGAGCCCCAAGGCCCCTTCCAGTTCCATGGATCCTTCACTAATGCCTTGCTCTACTGTATGTGCTGCTTCTAAGATGTGAGTTGTGGGGCGCACCTTGACAAGCCAGGCCGCTAAGCACAGTGTCCAGGGGTTGGGCTGTGGGGCTTGCATACCCCCTCACTTAAACACTGAAGGCTCCTATTGAGTGGCCGAAGAAATGGCCATTTGGTCTTATAAGAGTAGAGGTTTGGGGACAGAAGTGAGACGTGGAAGTGAGCCCCAGAGGGTGAGATCATGGGGTGAGGTCTTCTAAGCCAGAGTCATCTGGTCATAGGCATTTGCCCAGCACCTTCTGTGAGCCAGATGCTGTGCAGGTCAACAGTGAGGGACTGGATGTGGGCCCCACTAGAGGATGCTCCAGCTCAGGGAGCAGGTACCCAGGAGAGACAGCACAGATCTGTGAGTTCGCAGGCAGAGGGCTCCCCAGGTAGGGACTGGGGCAGGGGAGACTTACTAAGGAGGTGACAGTTGAGTCACTCCTTCAAGGGCAGTGATGAAGGGCATTCTGGACAGAGCAAAGAGCATGTGCCAAGGGCTCAGGAAAGTCTGGGAAATGGTGGTGGTTTTGCTTATAGGGGGATAGCTTGGGGAGTGGGGCCAGGGCTCTGAGGGCCTTGTTTGCTGTTCTCAGAAGCACAAACCTGTTCCTTGCATGACGGAAGCCACTGCAGGATCAGATTCATGTTTCAGAAACATGACCCTTTGCATTGGGCAGAGGATGGCTGGCCACACAATGCCGAGTCCCAGGCATGCAGGGCAGGTCCAGCCTCGTACAGGAAGGCCCCTCTTTTACCTGCCTCTAGGACTGCTCTTCTGGCTTCCCCATTATAGTGTTTTCAGAATCCTTTCATTCTTAATGCTCCAAGCAAGAATGTGCCACAGCCTCCTTGCCTGACCTGCTGGGCCTCTGTCGGGACATCTGATCCAAGAACTGCTTAGTGCATCTTTAGGTGCCACTCATCTCTTCTCCAGACCTGGCACAATCTCCATTTCTTTCCACAGCTATGAGCAGACCTGGAATTCTGGAATGCACATTTCAAATGCTTCCTTAGACAAAATCTCAACTGCTGATGATAGCTCTGCGGAAGGCAAGGAGGGCCCAAGGCACCGAGGACCCAAGCTGCCCAACTTGCAGATAAGGAGATATGGCTCACAGAAACCATCTGGCTCCTGAGTGGCAGGTGTCCTGACTCACAGACCTGAGTTCTGGCCCCATGTAGCACCACTCATTGTCTTTCTCTGCCACAGAGGCCAGCCAGACTCTCTGGTGGAAAATGTCGACAACAGTTCAGACACCATGCCAAAATATTTGTGAGCATCTGATAGTTGGGAGAAGGTTAGCAAAAATGGCAAAGTCACTTACAGATGGCAGCAGATCAGCTGTGGGCTGTTCCTGCTCAGCTGTGGCTCCACTTGGGGACAGGGAACAGGGGTGGCACAGAAAGAGAAGGCTGTGCTCCCCACAACTAAACACAGTTAGGTACCCACAATCACTCTCCTGAGCTCCAGCCACATACTTCCTCCCAGGCTGACTTAATAGTTGAAGAATCTCAGGATGCTCAAAGGGGAAGGACACATTCATTCAGAGGCACCTATCTAAATAGGGGGCATGTAGTTTGGAAAAGCTTATTTAGTGTGATAACTCTGTATGTAGAGATGAAGAAGTATCTATTACTTTTATAATACAAATCCCACAAAGTAAAGCTCAACACAATTTTCTCAGCCCTGGAATTCAAGGACTTCTGGGGAGGGGCAGATGTGTGGAGGAGGCCCTTAGAGCTCTGAGTAATCTTGGCTACTGGAGTTTGCCCAAGAGCAAAACAGAACTCAGAGGATGCAAATAATGACTTTTAAAGAGTGCATTAGTCTTTAGTGCACAAAAGCGAGAAGTCCTCCCCTACCCTTTGGAAGAAGCCAAACAGCTTCTTCCTCCTAATTGCCTTGCCAGTGGGGCCTGAGTTTATCCCAGTCCTAAGTCTGTCCTTGGGCTGGTGGTGGAGATTCAGGAATTGCAGGCTCTGGAACTGGGGCAGGATGTCTCTTGGACCAGACCGTGGGGTACTCATACTTCAGATTCCCCCCTCCTCCCCAAGGGACCTTCCGCGGCTCATCTGGGGACAGATCATGCCATCTGCCATAGCCAGCTGTCAAAATACCTAACTGCTTTCTCCTCACTGTCCTCACCTCCCCCCAAATCCAAAACTAGGGTGAGGGATCTAGGCGGAGGGAAGAGAGTACATTAGATTTCTCAAAAGGCTCCTGAGTTGAGAAACCAGCAGGAAACCCTCTGTAGACACTAATGCCACTCATCTGGAATGGGGTGTGTTTACTATTCCCACCATCTCTACCATCAGCCCTATTTGGTTTATAGGCCTACTTTGTGCCAGACACTTCGGATGCCTTAATTCCTCTGCAACCATAAGCTGTTTTTTTGTTTTGTTTTGTTTTTGTTTTGTTTGTTTGTTTGTTTGGTTTGGTTTTTTGTTTGAAATTATTTACAGGGCCATAGATTCTGGACTTGCCCAGGGCCACAAAATCAGCAATCCACATTTGAATGCAGATGTGTTGCCTTACACACTTTCCCCACACCTTGCCATCAGCACCAGCTGAAAGCCACTCCTTGTCCCATGCTGCCCCATAGCTGATTTGCCCCAAGACCCTTGAAGTTCCTGGGAGCTCCGAACAATTGCCCCTAAGCGACTCTGTGACTGGAGGGGTCTGTCACTCAACTGAGCTCCCACTCTTTCCTGTAAAGTCCAAAGTGACTAATGGCTTAGGTTCCATTCTGCAATTCACGGACTTCTGACATTTCAAAAATAAAAAACCTGTTTGCTCTTCTTCTTGGTGAGATAACACTCCACAGTCCCCCATGTCTAAATCGGAAGCAACTGCTGTTTAGCACAGGGGTTCTCAATGGGGGTCCATCTTTAGAGGGTGGCTCATGAACATCTTGCAATTCTAAACAAAATGTTGTATGTTAGTACATAGGTGCATTTTTCTGGGGAGAGAACTTTTCATCAGATATGAAAATAGCTCAGCAAACCCCCAATAGTTATGAACTACGAACAGGCTGGGTAACTTGAAAGAGACAGATGTATGGCACAGAAGTATCCAAATGGGAAAACAGCTAAGACAATGCAGCATCCCTCTCTGGGCTTCTAGACTGGACTTCCAAGTGACCAGAGTCCTGGGTTTGGGATACTTCAACAGTTTGGTTTTATTAAGTGTTCACATACTTCCGAATGGTGTGGCCCAGCCAAGCTTGGACCCATGCCTTCGGAAAACCACTAATGAAACATTAAATAGTTGGAGAGGCCTAGCTTCATGCCAAAGCTGTTGGCCAGGAGAAGGCTGCTGTGTGGCCACAGGCCGGGGGCTGCTCGGTCCCCAGAAAATTTAATAGGTGATGACAGGGCAAGTCCTGGTGACAACAACTGACACTGTTCATAGGGACCCTATGTTTCAGGATCCTCAGCTGATGTCTTAGAGGACCGCAAGACCTGGGCAGCAAGCCACTGCTCAGCTGAATCAAAGCTCAGCACATTCTCCAGGTTATAAACCCTGTCAGGCCTGCCCCAAAGACACTGGTTTGGCTGGACTGCCTTTCTGTCTACCAACCACAGAATGAGAAAAAAAAACAACAAAAAAAACAAAACCCAACCTCTACTTGGATAGACCTTTATGTACTCACACCTAGAGTATAGGGGTATACTCAGGAATAGTCAAGCTGCAAATATCTGCACATTTCCCAAAGTGATCCCTCTCTCCCCCTCTCTCAGTTGCCCCAATCTTAGAAGGCTTAGAGTGCAGACACGTGTCACTGAAACACACACACCTTGGCACAGGCAGGACCCCAGGGAATAAATCAGCTCTTTAGAGAGAATTCTATATTCTAGAAGCTCTATTTACTCAACCAAGGTAGGGCCAACACTATGTAAAACACAGCATTCACACACACTTCCCACATCAGCTGAACCCTAACAACCAGTCAGGGCCATCCACTGCAGATGTTCAAGGGTCAGACAACGGGACTGGGTTTTCAGGCTCCAGGGAGCCAGACTCACTACGTGATCTTGATAAATTAAGCTCTTTGGCTGCAGTTCCTCCATTTGAAAATTAGGGACCCTAATACCTGAATCCTGGCTTGTAAAGATTAAATAAGATAACGTATGTCAATGCCTAGCACATTCTTCATAGAAGGCTGACATTTTATGAGAAACTGCTTATGTGACATAGATCTGGGCTGATAGAAATGCAAAAGAAAAAGTTGTGAGTCAGGTCCCTGTTCACCACCCAACTTTTCTAAAATCACAGGGCTCAGTGATGCACAGAGAGGGCCTGCCTTATAAGATATATATGGGAACATATAATGTTTGTCCTTCTCCGATTGACTTACTTCACTCAGCATAATACCCTCCAGTTCCATCCATGTCGAAGCAAATGGTGGGTATTTGTCGTTTCTAATGGCTGAGTAATATTCCATTGTATACATAGACCACATCTTCTTTATCCATCCTCATCTTTCGATGGACACCGAGGCTCCTTCCACAGTTTGGCTACTGTGGACATTGCTGCTAGAAACATCGGGGTGCAGGTGTCCCGGCGTTTCATTGCATCTGTATCTTTGGGGTAAATCCCCAGCAGTGCAATTGCTGGGTCGTAGGGCAGGTCTATTTTTAACTCTATTTTTCCGCACAGTTTTCCAGAGTGGCTGCACCAGTTCACATTCCCACCAACAGTGTAAGAGGGTTCCCTTTCTCTGCATCCTCTCCAACATTTGTGGTTTTCTGCCTTGTTAATTTTCCCCATCCTCACTGGTGTGAGGTGGGATCTCATTGTGGTTTTGATTTGTATTTCCCTGATGGCAACTGATGCAGAGCATTTTCTCATGTGCATGTTGGCCATGTCTATGTCTTCCTCTGTGAGATTTCTCTTCATGTCTTTTGCCCATTTCATGATTGGATTGTTTGTTTCTTTGGTGTTGAGTTTAATAAGTTCTTTATAGATCTTGGAAACTAGCCCTTTATCTGATATGTCATTTGCAAATATCTTCTCCCATTCTGTAGGTTGTCTTTTAGTTTTGTTGACTGTATCCTTTGCTGTGCAAAAGCTTCTTATCTTGATGAAGTCCCAATAGTTCCTTTTTGCTTTTGTTACTTTTGCCTTCGTGGATGTATCTTGCAAGAAGTTACTGTGGCCGAGTTCAAAAAGGGTGTTGTCTGTGTTCTCCTCTAGCATTTTGATGGAATCTTGTCTCACATTTAGATCTTCCATCCATTTTGAGTTTATCTTTGTGTCTGGTGCAAGAGAGTGGTCTAGTTTCATTCTTCTGCATGTGGATGTCCAATTTTCCCAGCACCATTTATTGAAGAGACTGTCTTTCTTCCAATGGATAGTCTTTCCTCCTTTGTTGAATATTAGTTGACCATAAAGTTCAGGGTCCACTTCTGGGTTCTCTATTCTGTTCCATTGATCTATGTGTCTGTTTTTGTGCCAGTACCACACTGGCACACTGTTGCCTCTTGATGAGCACAGCTTTGTAGTACAACCTGAAATCTGGCATTGTGATGCCCCCACCTATGGTTTTCTTTTTTAACATTCCCCTGGCTATTCGGGGTCTTTTCTGATTCCACACAAATCTTGAAATAATTTGTTCTAACTCTCTGAAGAAAGTCCATAATATTTTGATAGGGATTGCATTAAACGTGTAAATTGCCCTGGGTAACATTGACATTTTCACAATATTAATTCTGCCAATCCATGAGCATGGAATATTTTTCCATCTCTTTGTGTCTTCCTCAATTTCATTCATTTGGGGAATATAAATAATAGTGAAAGGGAATATAAGGGAAGGGAGAAGAAATGTGTGGGGAATATCAGAAAGGGAGACAGAACATAAAGACTCCTAACTCTGGGAAACGAACTAGGGGTGGTGGAAGGGGAGGAGGGCGGGGGGTGGGGGTGAATGGGTGACGGGCACTGACGGGGGCACTTGACGGGATGAGCACTGTATGTTGATAAATTGAACACCAATAAAGATAAATTTATTTAAAAAAAAGATATATGTGGGAAATCTCGGGCAGGAAGAAAGAAAGAGCTTTAACTTGGAAAATCTGCTTTCTCCTGGACAGTTCCAAGCAGAAGCTGCTCTTTCAGGGCTCTGAGGGACGCTGGGCTCCTTCTCCCTGTAACTACTGCTTCTGACCACTAGGGGCACCCAGATTCTATCTTCAGGGTCTTGAAAAAACATTTATTAGGCTAAAATAAAACTGGGGATTTTCAGATAAAAATTTCACTAGAAAATCAAGAAAAATAAGAATGCAAACACAAAACACAAACATATAGAATTAAAGTTAGTAATGCAGAACTTGGCCTCTAACTGATGTCTAGCTCCAGACTGGCTTGTATCTCATAGTATATCCAACCTCTTGATAGATGAGAAAACAAATCATGAAGACTTCGCACCCGGGACAGACTGGGTTGGTACAACCTGCTGCATTTCCTCTCAGGGTGGGCTCCCTCTCCCTTCTACAGACCTTGCTGCTCAGTCCCACCCCTTTCCCTACTGCTTCTCTGAAGATTTGTTGGGTAAGCCAAGGGGAGAGGCCTTCTGAAACCCTGGGTTTACAGTATTGGAAACACGACATATTTATATAGACAGGAAATAATATGACCTCATCTCCACCAGGGAGAGAAGATGGCTATTTTCTCCAGGCGTAGGGGTTCTACTTTTTTGTGTAATGAAGTAAATGGTTTAATATTTAAAGGGGTACCTGAGGGAGGAGGCTCAGATTTATTCTACCTCTTCCTTTGAAAGTCAAGCACCAACGAATGGAGAAATTTTTGTTTTATTAGTCAACGCTTTTTTTTAAGCCCTGTGATTCTGAAGCCTGTGTTTGTCACAGCTGTGTCCAGGTTTACCTTGTGAGATAAGGAATGGCTCCTGTATCCACACCAGGGAGAAGCTACAACAGGAGCAGGAAGAGGTGAGCACCAGATCACGCAGGGCTGGACCACCGTTGGCTTATGCTGGGATCTTGAACAAATTATATAGACTCTTTCCCAGGCTGCTTTTTTAGTCTAATGCAGAGAAGTAGACCGGACCCTATCCTGACAAGTTATTGGAAGAACAGAATTTTTGTTCCAACAAGGATATAAGCCTGAGAGAATAAGGGGAACTAACATCTACCAAACACCTACTTTAGGCATCTGGCATACTTCATTTAATTTCCACAACAACTCTGTAAATGAAGTATTCCTATAATCTTCTAAAGACTAGAAACAGAGGCTTAGAGAAGTTCAGTGCTTTTCCCTAAACCTAAAGCTAGCACGGGGTGGCTGTGAGATATGGGCTGTCAAGCCCCAACGCTCTTTCCAATCACTATTTGCCCACAGTTACACAGCCAACTGATGACAAAGCTAGGGAGCAAGGATTCCAGCAGTCAGAAACCTGTATTCTAGCCTCACCACTGGATGCCATGGCCATCCTTGGAGGAGCAGGTGTTGAGGGCCCTGCCAGCCGGGGATGAGCCCACTGTTTGGGTCTACTGTTAGAAGTTCCTCCCATACTGCTAGCCCCTGCTCTACTTCACTACTAATCACCTGGAGAGGCCTCCTCAGCCCAGGTGGTGTGTTCTGCTATTTGTCAGGCCAGGTCTATTGAGACGCACTCATCTGGGGGCCCTACCTCTCCTAGTAAGCCCAGATTTCCAGGAAAAACGAAGTTGCAGTGTTAGCTTTGGGTATAAGGCTGCTAACTCCAGGAGTGGCTGCCAGGGTGAGCTTTGACTGAGGGGCATGTGTCCAGGGGTTCAAGTGCGAGGCAGCACTTCATTAGGGGCTTAACACTAGTCGATGGTCTGTCAACATTGCAGGGTCCTTATTCGATGTAAGGACCGAAAGCCAGAGAGACATTAAAGCTCTCTAGTTGCCACATTTCTGCTGAATGTGCCCATCAACACATCCACATGGGACGTGGGACCAATGCCAAGAACACTCAGCCCATGTCCTCTCTGGGTGACTCCTCAGATACAGTGCTCTACCTACCATGTGAGCATCTGTGATGCTTCTCCAGCCTGGGTTCAAATCCTCTGCACAAACAACAATGAAGAGATCTTTTTACACACAAGCATCTTGGAGACATAGAATCACCCAAAGACAAATTCCCTCAAAAGGAGAAAGTAGCTTAGGGAAAATGAGAAGTTGCTCTGGGCCCGTGCCCAGATGATGGTTTCTCAGAAATCTGCCACCATCAGTGGATACATCTAAGGAGCCGGCAAATTGGATCCTTTCTCTTTCCACCAGCTGACAAAGTCTGCTCGAAGATGCTCAGACAGGTGGAAAGCTAGTGGGGCTCCTGTAGCTTCCTTGGAAGGAAAGAAGGGACTATGTTGCCAAATTTTTCTAATGAGCACATCACTTTTTAAAAAAAATTGAAAAATTAAGTTACTGTGGATACACAGAGGGAAATTATCAGATGGAAATAGTTTGATGGTAACTATGAAAAGACTGTAAATAGATGGTTCATTATTTAGAATGAACCATAGTGAATTATTAGAAATAATTCACTTACCCCTCCCCTCTTGCTTAACATCTAGAACAAATTATGATAGGTCAATGTCTGGGGAAAATGTTGACTTTAAAATTATAATAATTTTTCAGCATGATAAAAATATCATCTGGCTTTTATCCTCTTAGAATTGGGTTTAGAAATGAGAGAACACTAACAGCATACTAAAGGCGGGATTGAGGATATGGTCGAATGTGGTAAAGTCTAGAGCAACGCTGTCCAGCAGGACTTCTGCAGCACTGTAAATGCTCTGTATCTGTGTTGTCCCTTATGTTAGCCAGGAGCCATGTGGCAATTCAGCACTCAATATGTGGCTGGCAAGATTGAGGAACTAAATTTTTTATTTGATTTATTTTTAATTAATTTAAGTAGCCACATGTGCCTCGTGGCTAATGTATTGGGTAGCACAAGTCTAAAGGGAAGAGTTGCCTTCATTTCATTCTTGCAAGTGTCCCTGTTCAAATGCTGAACATCTTCATTATACAAGAGCTCAGTGTAAAATGTATATTTTACATTATGTGGTAAAAAGGGACTTCCTTAAGATCCCATCAATCTGAAAAGAAATAATTTTTGTGAAACCTCATCTCATCCTCAAACTCCAAACTTCCTCCTTTGCTTCAACTCCAAATGTTAAAGAAGCAGCTGCACTTTGCTGTTTCCTCCTCTCCATCTCCCACCCCACTCTGGCCATGGCTCCTGCTCAATCACTTTCCTGAAACTGCTCTTTTAAAGATCTCCAAATGACCACCTGGGTCTGAGACCCAGTGGCCTTTCCTTGGCTCTCTCTGACTTTGCTCACTGTTCCTTCTGAAGATCCTTCATGGTTCCCTTTTCTTTAGGGTTAGATGCTTCCCAAAGGTCAAGCCTGGATTCTTAAGTCCTCTCAGTTCCATACTTAACTCCCAGACTAAACTCGTCTCCCACCACATCTTCAATCAATCCACTGAAGAATCAATATGGATTTCCAGAAAGAATCTGCCCCCCTCAGCCCCAAACCCAGAGATATGGAGGTACCATAAACATCTCAATAAGTGCCTCAAACTGCCTTCAGTGAGGTCAGACCCAGCCCCATTATTACTTCATGTGAATAGAAGCCCGTCTTCTTGGTCCTCCAAAGTAGACTTCTCAGATCCTAGCAACTTAGTGTTTCTCCTCTTTAATGTCAGGCACAAAGTCCTATCATTTCTACTGCTAAGTTCTCCTCCTTTTTGTCCTCCTTGACCCTGCCTTAGTTCTGGGCCACCCCATCTCTACTACTGCTCAGAGAGTCTTTGATCTGGTCTCCCTACCCCCAATCACTCCTTACTCTGGCCTTCTCCACACCTTCTCCAGATGTGTCTACTAAAGTCCAGCAGGCCACAACCCTGCACACATGTGAGAGATCACAAACACACAGAATTAATGATGCCTTCAAGAGGTTAAAGCTCCTTAACAGGACCCCAACCCATTTCCCGGCTTTATTTCCTGCCTCTCTCTTTTTGTAAACAATGGCCTCTGGTCACACACTCTCTCCATATCTTTCTCCCCCTTTCTCTACAACCGTACTTCTAGAGTAATCCTATCATTCTTCCAAGTCTAGCTGTCATGTCACCTCCTCTGATTCTTGAACCCCTAAAGCCTAATCACTTCTTCTGTTGTGTTCCCAAAGCACTTTGTTCCTAAAACTATTCCTTATCAAAACCTAAATAAAAATGTACCAAACTGAATGATGGCAAATTGTACTTATGTCTTTCTTCCCCCAATAATTTTTTTGGGGAGAGGATTGTGTCTTATTCATCTTTGGTTCTAGTATCTAGAACAATGCCTATCCTATATAGAGAATGCTCTGTGACTATCTTCTAATGTTAGACATTAGCCAAAAAAGTTTTTCTCAGATTCTGTCCTTCATGCTCATTATATATAGGATGACTGTGTGTCCTGGCTAGTCCAGAACAGTCCCAATTTACCTCAATCGTCTTGGTGTCCTATTTGGTTAGGGCCTTCATTTCATTCTTGCAAGTGTCCCTGTTCAAATGCTGAATTATATGGTCACCCTAATCATAGGCTTGGGTTGTGATCTTTTATATAGAAATCTTCAAGAAGAAGATCTATTTATAAAGAGTTTTGAAATCAAACTGCAAGGGGTAAGGAGATGGGTTAGATGACCTCTCAAATTCTACTCCTGTAATAAGGTTCTATGATTCTGTGATTTCTAGAAGTGCTCTTAAGAGAAGCCATAATAAAAATTCAGCCTGATTTCCTCAGCTTGGGAATGGGAGACACCCCTTGACAGCTTTCTGTAAACTCTGATAAATGAGAGGTAGGAGAGGCAGGAACTACATGAGTACATCCTAACCAGTTGGAACTTGCCCAGAAAAGAAAGAAGGAAGGAAGAGATGAACTCAGGGCCAGAGGGGTTAGAGATGGGGATGGGTGGGTTGGAGCAGAGCAGGAGTGAGAACAGAGCACAAACATATGGGATTAATGATGCCCCCAAAAGGCTGGTGACAGGAGGCTTATTTTAAATAACTGTCAAGGAAGAGAAAAACGAAGGCCCAAAGTATGGACAATCAGGAGGCAATGTCAAATCGACAGAGGCAGTTGTCAATGAAATGTGGCTAAGCAAGGAAGTGTCTTTGACAATTCTAAATGTCTATCAGGTTAGACACAGGAGTTATACAATGAAATATGGCACGGATCATGCTAAAAGGTCACTCTCCTTCATTCAGAGGACAAGCTCACAATCTTCCTTTTTACTCAAAACTTAACCAGCTTGCCTCTCCTACTTGAAAACAAACTCTAAAACCGAAAGCCCTTCTTGATCCCACAGAATTCCCTCCATATACGGCCCTCTCCAATCCCTGCCTTTTGCAGTCCAATGTCCTGAAGGAGTTTACACACTCGTCTGCATCATCTTATCCCTGCCCCTCTTCTCGGCATGGTGTGCTCTGGCCTCTGCTCAACACTGCATCTGAACTCTTGCCAACCTCACAAGTGACCAACATGCTCTGAATCGAAGGAGCACGTGACAGTCCATATCTTACTTAACCTCTCCAATCAGCAAGAATGTGGGACTCTGTTCACCACTCACTCCTCCAAACATGTCTTCCTTGGCTTCCATGGCTCCACACTTCCCTGGGTTTCTTTATATCTCTCTGGCCCTTGGGGGTCACCAGCCCTTCTTACTCTGGCCATTTATTAAATACTGATGTCCTGAGATACCTCAAACTCCTCTTACTCTACCCATTCTTCTTGGCAATGAATGGCCTTTGTAAAAGGCGAAAGATTTATTCGATCTGAAGAGAAACCAGAGTATAATGAATGGCCTTTGTTTCTGTGGGTTCAGTACCATCTACAAGCTGATGACCTTCAGTCTGTATTTCTCTCCTACATCTCTCCTCTAAGTTCCAGAGCTGAAAATCTAACTCCCTTCCAGATAACTGCACTTGTGTGCATCATGGACACTGCCAACTCCACAAACTCAGAGATGAGCCCTTGGATTGATCAGCCTCCCTACCTCTCCAATCAGATCTTCACATCTCCCTCACCTTTACCATGAAGTCCAGCCATCATGTTCCATGATTTTGCTTCTTGAATGCATTTGCTTCTATCCATCCCAAAAGCCTTTTCCCATTTTTGTCTCTTCTGAATGACTGTGAGCGAGTTCTCTCAAATACAGATCTGATAGTAAGGTTCCCTTGCTTTATGCTTTCAGTGGGTTCTACCATTTCCAGGATAAAATCCAGACTCCTGAGAATGGCTTCCTAGACCCTTCTTGTCTTGGCCCCTGACTCATTTTCCAGCCTTAGCTGTCACTACTCATTTCCTCACATTCTATGATCCAGCTTTGTTCTCTTCCTTAAACACACAGAGCTCTCTCTGGTCCTGGAGCCCTCACATAGGATGTTTCAGTTCCATCGAACACCTTCCAACCATCCTCCTTCCTCAACATTAGGCCCAGGCTTCACCTACTGTGGGGAGCCATACATTCCACAGACCAGGAGGTAACCCCGAAGCCAGGAACTTTCCATTCCATAGCATGTTTTACAGTAAGTGCTTGTTTCCTCACCTGAGCCCCCTGTGACTCAAAGTTCTGTGAGGACAGCCTTCTCGCCTGCCTTGGGCACCCCTGCATTCCAAACCTGAAACAATTAAGCCTAACTTAATAAAAGAAAAGTGAGAACCATCTTCCTTTTGGGTTCCACAGCAGCAGGAATAGAGCACTATCCACTTACAGGTTCAGAAGCAATCGACTCTTTAGGGACTCAGAATGGCTGGATCACGTGGTATTATGGAGGTGGGAGGAGCACCGCGCTGGGGACCAGGAGACCTGCAACATGTGCTGAGCATCTACTATGCTAGGATGTAGGTGAGCAGGCTGCCGCCTCGCCCTCAAGGTGCTCACTGTCTAACAGAGGAGGCAGAGAGAGAAATATAATCAGAAAGTACTGTAAGATTCTATATGAATAGGTCCTAAAGGCAGAGTGGTGGACTTGGGGGAGGGGGATTTGTCCTAGTGTGTTCAGATACTGAGCTGAATTTGGAAAGATCAACAGGCACTTGCCAGGCCAGAGAGGAAGCAATGGATGTTCCAGGCACGAGAACAGTGTGTCACATGGAAGTGAGAAACAACATGACACTTAGGCCACCGTGTGGCCTTAGTGGCTTAGGCCACTGCAGGTAGTTTTGTGTGACCAGACTGAAGGAAGCTGGGAGCAGGGGAGAAGTTTTTCAAGAAATTATCCCAGAGGTGCAGTGAGGAGCCAGATCCTGGCCAAGGGCACCCAACTTTGATTAGACTCAACTGGGGAAACTTTAAAAAAAATTATGCCCACAACATGAGCCTCACCCAATGATATAAATATTTAATGACTGGGTTGGGTCGGGGGCTGATCTGTTGCATTTGCTACTTTCATGGCATGAATACTCCCCAATGGCAGATTTTAGGCTCCTGAATGCAGAGTTGGGAAGATACTCACAGTAGCACAGCATTATATATTTCCATCATACAAATGCAATCAATGCAAATAACCTCAAGAGCATAGTCAGTAAGAAAATACAGTCAAATCATTAGGAAGTGATGGATTTTGAGTATTTTATGACCTTTGTTTTTAATGTAATTTAGTCTTAGGTTTATATAGTTTAATTTTTAATAATGGCTGTGTTTAACAACCCACTTGTAAAATTCCCGAACATGTAATGATTGGCTCTCTGGAGCCAGGCAGAGCAGCTCCAGCTGCAGCACACGGTTGGTCCCAGCCCAGATTAATTTTGTAGAATCAGTAAGGGTGAGGCCCAGGCATTGGTGAGTTTTAAAAGTCCTCCAGGTGATTCTAATGTGCATCCAAGGGTGTGAACCACCAGTCTGTGAACCATGTTAAGGAGTTTGATAGTTATCCTAAGGGGAAACTGGGGCCATTGAAGGATTTTAAGACTTTTAAACAGAGAAACGATTTTATCAGGATTGCATTTTAGAGAGAACTCTAGCTACAGAGTGGCAAATGGATTAAGACTGCAGGGAGGAAGACAGACTGGTTCAGAGGTGGTTGCAATTTTGCAGGCAAGAGCTGGCAGTGATTTAATGAAGCTATGGGGAGTGGGGACACTGAGAGAGGGAGGGACATCATGAAGGAGGCCATGGAAGACAGCTCTAGGTCCCAGATGCCCTCGGGTGCAGGGGTGCCACAGGGACAAGGTAAAGGTGGCCATAGAAATAAATGTATTTGTTGGTGGATACTGAGAAAGTGGGGGAAGTTCTTTTCTGATAGTCTTTCTCTTGGTTTTGTATCTGAGTGAGGCTCTTCTGCTGTGAGAGAGGCCTGAGTGGAACAGAAGACTCCAGCCAATGGTTCTGGCTGCATCCTGCAGTGAGCAGCCGTGTGAATCCAGGCTGGCCAGCTTTCCCATCTCTAAAGTGAAGGAGTTCAAGCAGATCCCTCTTTTCCAGCCTGGAGACTGATTTTATCTCACTGGCATTTGCTCATGTTTTCACTGTCTTAACTTCCTATGTGACTCAAATTACAACCTGTTATGGGTATAAAGACTCATTCGCTCTGGGAATC
Source organism: Vulpes lagopus (assembly GCF_018345385.1). Lineage (NCBI taxonomy): Eukaryota > Metazoa > Chordata > Mammalia > Carnivora > Canidae > Vulpes > Vulpes lagopus. The sequence continues at coordinate 1,587,113 of NC_054844.1, forward strand.
CAGACTGCATCTTTGTAAATCTCCAGGCCCTTGGAAGTGATTTTCAGCCTCTCAGAATGAGCACTGGTTTGTCTCTTTCTCCATCATCCTCTCTTTCCCCGGTCACTTGGCTCCCATGCCGGAAGCTGACCATTCCCTGACCCCTTTCCAGATGGCATCCACAGGGACCATTAAAGCTGAATGGGACACAGAAAGCCCTTTGGATAACTGGTTTTGCACTAAGTTCCAGTGGACCAAAAACCAAAAGCACTTGCTAATGATGAGGAAGGGGGCTCTGTTCAGATTGCAAGGGAAGGTCTGAAAGCCTCTGAAGCCTGATGCTCCAGTTTTCCTGTCTCCTTCACTGTCCCTCACTGGTGCTAGAACGGTCCAAGGTGAGGATTAAGTCGGTTCAGACTGGCCATGCTACTCACTTTTCCTGAGCTTCCCTTCCCTGTCACTCTTGGCATTCAGATAAGATAAGACAGCAAGACTGTCTGCAGGAAGAAAGATAAAGAGCAGGCACATAAAGGAGACAGGGCCTGACCAAGAGCTGCATACTGGAGGATAAGCATCTTGCTTCTGTTAGAGAGGATGTGAGAAGGCTTTCCATAACCGGACCCCGAATGGCTAATAGCTCGAATGGCTTCTGCACCCAGTCCTGGGACCCACAAGGAAGAGCAGGAGAACTGGGAGGGAGGTGAACACCACATACTCAAGTGAGGGGGTGAAAGATGCACAGCTGTGCAGCCTTGGGAACTGAGATCCAATGACTGTCTTCAGGCACATGGATTCCTGCAGAAAGACAGGTGACTGGTGACTCCCCACCCATGGGACAAGCAACGGGTGGCAGGCAGGCAGGCGGGACTGGGCCGGCTGGAAGGCTGGTCCCCAGTGGTGCTGTGGCTCCCCTGTGTGGTGTGTGATCACAAGAGGCAAGAAAATTAGTCTGCGGGGGTTTGAGAACGAGGGTGCTCCTGTCACTCACTGGGGTTCAGCTGAGGTGCCAGTGGCAATCGCATGACCTCTTAAGGACCTCGTAGGGAGGGATCTGTGATTTCTCTGCTCATTAGCACCTAGGGCAGAAAGGGAAGCCAGGAGGTGAAATGCTAATCAATTAGATTTCCTGCCTGTTAACAGTTCTTCTAAAGTGATTAAAGGAGAAAGTAAAAAACAGTGGTTAGTTCAGGACTGGGCTCCCTCTCCTCCTCTGCCCTCCTGTAGCAGGCCATCTTACATATTCTGGTTTCTCTGTGGGCGCCACTGGGGCAAAGGGTATTTCACTATATTTTTGTTTTTTTCTTTTTTGACGTGGTCGGAATGTCTGGCTCTCCCCAGGAAGGCATGGGAAAAAGGCTCTTCTCTGTGCTCTGGCTCCACTACAAGATCCCTTCTTTGGATGATGATTATCACTGTTAACATTATCGTTACAGACGAAGCAGTGACAATTCCCAACTTATTCTGCTGTTTCACTGACTGCCCTCCTCTCTGTCTGGGAATTTCAGCCTTCTATTTAGAACAGCATGCATGCATCCTGCAGCTACAGCCGACCCCTCACTCAACTGGACAGGAAGACACCATCCCTTGGAAACTGAGGAGTAGGGGCACATTCTTACCACCCAGAGAGCTGCTGCTACACTGTGGGTCCCTTATCACCCACTAGCTATCGTGATGTGAAGGACAGATAAAGGGAAAATTCAGGATCCCCCAGATTAAATGTTACCACAAGACTCCCCGCTTCAGTCTCCACTGCTCCCCAGCCACCCTCCTTTCCCTGAGCTTTGTAAATGCTGCAGGCACTGTGGGCAGACACGTGACAGTGTTTAGTGCTTATGACAAGCCAGACATGCCTCAGCCATACAGCATCCCATTTTATGGATGAGAAAGCTGAGGCACGAAGAGATGAAACAATTTGCCTAGGTCACAGGGTTAGTGATAGCTCTGGGACTTCAGGCTCGGATTGGAAATGAGTTCCAGCTGGCTCTGGAGTCCAAAATCCTCACCCCAGGGTCTACCGTCCCCACCCCCAACTAGAGGGCTTGGGCAAGCCCTGCTCAGCCCAGAGTCTGCGGATCCAAGCTGTGATCCAGGCATCCAGAGCAAAGTCTCCTTCCCTGTCAGGGGACTCTAAGGAACACTGGGGGAATCTCAGGAAATAACCTGATCCAAGTTGTCTGAGGAGCTCTGGTTTAAGTCCTCCAGACCCACACTGATGCAAGTTCCTTTTCAATACCCATGAATTATTCTCTTATAAAATGAGGAGGTAAAAGAGTGTCCAGGGCAAAATCATTCTGGGGTTTCCCAAGTTAGGAACCTTTCCTTGTAGAGTATGTGTTTGGTTTCAGCTCTTAGCACATGCAGCTTCCTCCTACATCCTTCCCTCCCCTGGACTCTATCTCTCCCATCCCAACACTCACGTAAGCTCAGAGTTGCACCCGTGACGTACACCAGACAGAAGCAGGACAGGATTGAAAAGTGAACTGTCAATGTGGAGTAGGGCTCTGTATGTAGCCTTCTGGTTAGTGTTCTGGAGCCCCTATCAGTTCCAGGGATGCCTCTGGATCTCTTCTCAAAATAACATTTTAAAATGGAAATAAAGGATTGCAAAGAATACCAATTATGTTGAAATATAGTTATCAAAAATATTTAAAAGATGAATTTTCAATATAAAAATACATACACTTTACCATTTAATGTATTAAATACTAAACCTAGTGGACCACCAGAATTTTGAAGTACTGGTGAGGGGAATACAATCCTTTTGGGACATGTTACTATCTCAGTGGGATTAGGGAAACACGCATGGATTTTACTAGTGGACGAAGTCACAGAAACTGCTACTAATACTGTGGCTTGTTGTCTGTCTTCACAAAGGAATAACATGATACATTTCAGTAAGAAGTCTGAAAAGATCCAATTATTTCCCATCCAAGTTCATAGACCCTCTGGAATTCTATCCACAGACCCCTTGAATCCTAGGTAAAGAACTCTTGATTAGAGCAAGGGGGACGTTTGGGAAAACAAAAGAGAAATGAACCTGTCTGCACTGGGCTGGAGGCAGAACTTAATCAGAGAGGGGCCCTGGGATTCTTGGGTAGCCCTTGGGAAGCAGTCTCCTAGGACTTTCCCAGATGCTCCAATTCTTAAATAAAGTTGTTTCTATTTTCCCCCAGGATATCTCCAAGTACTCTGGAAGATTTTTTTCTCAAGCATTCCCAGTTGTCAAGCTCATTATTACTGACTTATTAGTCAAATTTCAAATGAGACGTGCTATGGATTGTTCCGCAGATCACCTGGTTGGAGTGGAAGTGATGGTGAGCAGGCTCCAGACTGTGAGGAGCCTAGAGGGAGACGAGCTCAGTTCCACGTCACAGGGTACCACTGAGCTGTCCGATGGTTGGAATGGTCTTCAGGGTTAGCCCAGAACTGATACAATGTCCTGGGGTTTAACGTTGAGGATAACATAGGGAGGGGAGCCAGCTTTCCAGAGCCGTTGCAGATGAGGCAGGGACACCAGGGACCCCACTTTGGGCAGTATCACTGGGAAGCCATTTGGTCAGTTGCTTTTCTGGTTACTTTATAGGATATTTCTACCTGAACATCCATCATCCACTTCCACGACCCTGGCCCACCAGGTCTGGCAGCTCTAAAATCATCAAGTAGAAGAGCAAGGTGGATCCCTGGGGAGCATCTCATTTAGTAGCTCTTAACCTCTGGTTCAGGGACCTTTGAGAATTAGAGGCAAGCAGTGGATTTTAAGTCCCTGAAAAATGCCCAGAAGCACATTTGTATTTTGCATATAGTTTCAGGAACTTCAAGGACTCATTGAAGCCTGTTCAGGTTGACGATTTTTTTTTTTTCAAATCTATCCTCCACCTTCCCCCATTCTTCCAGACAAAACTGAGGCCAGAGAAGCCAGGTGCCTTCCCATAGCCACGGGCAGGCTGAGGGCTGCTGTTACATGGTTCTCGCCAGGCCCAGGAAGGCAGCCGGCCAAGGCCCTGGAAATTGTTTTTCTTCTTCCATGGGCTCTAGTCCCCCTGCCCTCCCCACACTCTGTCAGGAGAAAGTGCACATCCCAGAACACAGGCCAAACTCTGAAGGAGCCTGCACCTTCTCCGGGTTGTCCTTGGGGAGTGTGCCACAGTAGCAGGGCATCATCCATTTTATTTGCTGTAATGAGAACATTGCCTTCTTCCAACCGCCCCCCTCCCCCCTCAAACTGGAGCTCCCAGAGAGGCTGGCCTATCATTTAAGGCTTTATCGCTATACAAATAATAAATGCACAGAGCATGGGCATGGGCAAGTTAATTAGTATTATTATGTCTTTAATTCTAATGTTGCTCACTGACAGAGCCCTTCCGTGCCAGCTTTCAGGCCAGAACAAACCTTCGTGATACCCACTTGGACAAATCCCTTTGCAGAGAGGGATTTCTTGTGCAGAAAGGAGCAGCATCTTCCCTTGGGGCTGGAGCATCTGGAGTGTCTGGCAGGTGAGGCTGCTATGTAAGAGAGAGCTAGCTCCTCAGTGTGGGATGCCCCCAGCCCCGATACGGGGTTCACCGTGAGAATGATCAGGGCCCTACAGGGACCAGGCTCCAAGGGCCTCATCAGAACAGGAGGATATGTTGAAAGCTGACCCAAATGGCTTGTGTGTAGTTGTTCTCTGGGAATGAAATGGGGATGAGTAAACATCTGGAATCAAACCAACCTATCTAAAGACCCAGTTTACTAGAAAAGGTTAGTAGAAGACTCCCAGAGGGACGGAAAAACAATCAGTTGACTATAGCTAGAGAACAATCGGTGAGTGCTCCTCCCACCATCACAACACATGGGTGGAATCCTTGCCTGCCCTCTTGTCGTTGGTCCTGCCCTCTTGTTGTTGATCCCATCTTTTGGCAGCTCTGTCTGAATCACAAGACCACAGTCCAGGCACTGCTATTCAGTTAACCCAAACTGCAAGCATTATACCTTTAAGGAAACAGGCAGCTTCATGTATGTAAAGCCAAATCAAAAAAAGTGGCATACAAATGCCAAAGCCTGTTTTGCACAAGGTGGGGTTAGACTACATAGGTGCCACACATGGCAAGTTACACAGACACGGAAATGGCATCTGTCTTCGTGTGGATATGACCCATCACCAAAGACTGTGACGTGGAAAAGTGTGTAGGGCATGCCCAACCATTTGGGTGGACAGTTGAACATTTAGGGGACTGGAATATCACTTAGGTGTGGGGACATGCCAGGGGCCCAAAGCCCAAGGGAGGCGTGGTGGCCTGTCTGATGGTGAGGGTGGGTGGGGGAGGAGCACCTCTGGGTGGATCTGCCTTGGACCTGCCACATGACCTTGGCAAGTTATTCCCCTCTGGGTCTCCTCTCTTTACCAGTAAAATGATGGTGGACTGAACAACCTCTAGGACCCACACAGGCTCACACTCCCATGAGGCAGGCCAAGAAAAAGCCATTCCAGCCGAGTGTCAAGATCCTCCCACTTCCTTTACGCTTTTAACAACACATCTTCCTCGCCCCCAACCCCCATGTGAGTAAAATTCTCAAGGTTAAAAGCTTTTTCCACTTATGCTAAAATGTGGAAGAGAAAACTGATAAAGGGACATGAACAGTTACTTAAGATTTCTCTAAAAGGCTAAAGGAGCTAAATAAAGGGTTCTCGATTATCAGCCCAGGACAGCCTATCATCACTGCTACGTGGACAAATTGTATTGTGTGTCAGAGCACACGGAAGACGCACAATAATTTATCAGTCAGGACCCAGAAAATTGTACAGTACAAGTACCTCAGCAGCTCCACGCATCCCTGCCATGCCATCCCTCCCTCGCTTCTGCTTAAAGGGACACTGCCAAGAGAGGCCCTGGATCTAGGCCTCAGTTAAAGCACTTGGCAAAAATCTAAAATGAATCGAAATATTACATTTTAAAAAATATTTTATTTATTTCTTCATGAGAGACACAGAGAGAGGCAGAGACACAGGCAGAGGGAGAAGCAGGCTTCCTGCGGGGAGCCCGATGTGGGCCTTGATGCCGGGCCTCCAGGATCATGCCCTGGGCCGAAGGCAGAGGCCAGCCGCTGAGCCACCCGGGCTTCCCAGACAGAAACATTTCTGTGACGTTTATAAGTAAATAACAAAAGGAGGAGAATGGTATTTTCCCTGCTTGTTCTCTGCCACCGTCCTGGGGTTTCCTGCCATTCTCAAGGTAGTTGCCGAAATACAAGCACAAAGGAGCTGGACCTGTGTAGTAAAGGCGGCCCCGACCAGGCAGACAAGCGAAGCTGGCCCTGGGGCCTGCGGCTGACGAGGAGACCAAGGAAACCGCCTCGCCGGCCGCTGTCAAGAACAGTCGGGGGCTGACAGGGCAAGGCGGGCTCTGCGGCCCAGGCCGGGGCGGGGAAGCAGCTGGCCCCAGTGCGCAATCTTCCTTCTACCACTGACGTTATTTAGAATCGCGGGGACGTAATGGCGATACAAAGCAAACCAACTTTTTGTCAGTTTTATTATTGTTTTTAAATTCTCCACCGACAATGTGTTCCCTTCTGTGTGTCTGGGTGACCCCTCCCACCACCTGCCCTGGGCACGGCCCTGTACACACTGCCATTGTGTACGACACACTGCCCAAACGTGCCTGTGCCTGATGGCTTTGAGGGATCACAGGTCGTGAGGACGGGTGGTTTTGTGGAAAAAGAATGTTAAAGAACTACGGGTTGCAGAGGGCATCGAGGTCGCTAGATCTGGCCATCCACCTGCGCATAGAGCCTTCCAACCGCTCTGCCCGTGGGGGCCCATGCGTCCCTCACGACTCCCAGACCCCTCCCTGCAGGCTGATCTCTATTTTCCCAACCTGTGTGTCTGAGGCTGTTTCTACCTCTGGCATCCATTCCCAAGACCTGGTGCTTCACTTGTCCCCAGGCAGTTACTAACCCTCTGTGATCATGAATTATATGATTTCTTTTGTCGTCATCATCTCCAGAAGAAGCTGAAATCCAAATGAGGGCAAGTGATTTCCATGAGCTCCCGGCTGAATAGAAGTTATAGCTCAGCTCTGCTGAGGGCTCTCAGCCCACTCCACCCTCTTCTCAGCTCCAGGGCACCGGATTCCTTGGCAAACCCCTTCTACTCAGCTCTCGGGCTCAGGACCTCATCTGGAGGTCTTACGACCACCTCCTTTCCCGGGGTCTTCCACACACGAGAGGTGGTGATGTTCCATGCCTCTATTAAGGGAAATGCTGGGCCATGTTCTGGATGGCTCTGAGAAATAGAAAGAGGTCTAGGAGCCAGGCACTCTTGGTTTTGAACTTGGGCCAGCCGTGAAATGTCAGTGAGCCGCACTTTTCTCCACTGCACAGTGGAGCCTATCTTGTAAGCATGAGTGTGGGTGACATGATACGCCGAACACAGAATGTGCTCAGTGCACAGTATCTGTGGTTATACTTGCTCAGTGCCTCCTGGCTGTCTCCCCACAACCAATATGGCAGTTTGAACATACTAATGGTAAATGAAACAAAATCCTAATTCCCTCTGAATTTCGGTCTTACCACCTGTGTTGACAGCCTGCAGAATGTAGGTGGAGGACACTCAGCAAGAGGGCTGTCCTTGAGGGCTGGGCTGCCCTCGGGCTGTGAATGGGTCAGGGGCCATGGTGGAGCTGGTGAAGTCACACTCATTTGCCTCTGTCACTGTGTTTGTCCTCACGCTGCATGGGATGCCTTGAAAGCCCTGCAGCTGGCCCCTGAGCCTTACGGCATGACAGCATCATAACTGAGTGCTTCTGCTGAGAGCCACCCCAACCTCGCCAGAATAAATTGTACTCACAAGTAGCAGAGGGAATGGGGGAGGAGGGGAGACTAAACCCCATGAAATCCCCGCTTTTCGGGTGAAACTCACAGCTCATGCTGGAGTTTAAATGCTAACTGTGGGTTCCTGGGACAGCCCATTTAATTTCTCCTTTTGTTGGCTGGGTCCTAGCCATCCTCTCTTCTCCAGGCCCCTCCTCAAATAGATCGCACCAGCTGGGGAGCTGCCCCACCCCTAATTATTACCCCAGGGCTGCCAAGATGCAGGCCCCAGCACTGCAGAGGATGGCAGCAGAGCCCAGAACATGACAACAGCAGCAGCAGGTGGGCCTGAAAGAAAAGGCCAGATTATCGTCTCTGTGATTACTGTCATCCATCTCCAGCCAGCAGGCAGCAGAACACATTTCGTGTGGGGCCTCGGTGCGCTGCACTTTTGGGGCTGCCACCGCCTCCCACCCCTTCTCTGCTGAGCAGGCCAGAGGCTGAGGTTTTTCTGGGCAGAAAGGTGTGCCTGGAACATATGCTTGCTTCTAGCTACAGATGTAGCGTCACTTAGCCCAGAGCAGTAGAACCCCAATGGAAGCTGTGTGCCTGAGTGTTTCTGGGTCAGTTTAGTGCTCCACGCTTCCCTCCGGGGCTTCTCTGGACAGAAGCTGACAGCAGGGCTCTGGCCTTTGGCCTGTTACAGAAAGGCAGGACAACCGTTTCAAAGTAAGTGAAGTTTGTCTTCCACAGCTCCCAGAACGTTCCCTGTTCATTTATTTGTCTTCCCATCTATTCATCTATCCAACCACCATTTTTTTTGTTGAGACCTTGGCAAGCACCAGCACTATGCCACGTGTTGGGGATATGAAGTTAAGACCTTACCCCTGTTCTCCCCACCATCACCTGCCCCGCTCCCTCCCCAAGCTCAGGCGCATTTTGTAAGGACTTGGCAACAAGTCTGAGAGGAAGGGGTACTTGTCCTCATGATCCAAGGCTTGGAGCTCAATGACTTGCCTAACATCACACAGCGAGGGCTCCCACCTGGACTTTTAGTCCCTTGTAGCCTGGATGGCAGTACGCTTTCTACTGGCAAAAAAAGATACCGTTTCCCCAAGGCTGAGGCTTTAAAGAGAGACTCCATTTGGGCTCAGCTTCTCCTACTATCTGAGCAATTGTGGTAATTCAACCGAAATTTTATCAAATGCCCGTGAGTTTGTCAACCACCGGGCAAGGTGCTAGGCAAAGGATGCTGCATGGGGCCCCTGTCTGGCCCACTTCCTATCCCTTCTCATTTGCTTGCTGGGTGGTTTGTTTCTTCTCTGACAGTGCCCAGGTTGGTTTAATCTCTTACAATCCTCCCATGTGAGAAGATCCTGACTGGTTTCACCCCTGGGAAAAAAAAAGATAGCTCTCAATCCATGTGGCCTGGCCAACACTTCTGCTTTCAAGTGTGGTTAGCCTGGGAGTTACCCATGAGCTCAGGACAATACCAGCAGGGCCAAGGGCTCTGCACTGACTAGGTTACCACTGTCAGAAAGCCTCTGGTCCTACTGAGCACATTAGCAAAATACTAAGGCCAGGACTCAATTTGATAATAATAACTAATAAAAAGCATCCTTGTGGTGTGATGTGTGGAGAGTATAGATGGCAGGGGTCTGGACAGACCCACGGGGATAATTCAATATTGACTATAAATGGGAAGCTGAAAATACCTTAAAAAGGAAACGTGCTCATCAACAAAGAGCTTTCTAATCAGAGGGTGATACAAATGAACGTGACCTTAAGGAGTCTTTCACTTTGTAGTAAGAAAGCTAAGATGCAGTCTACTGGTGGCTGATGCCCTGACTCAAGGTCCCACAGGAGCTGGAGGCGAGGCCAGACCCCAAGCGAGGCCAGGACACTGGGTGACATTTCCATCAGCAGTTCCCTAGCTGAGCCATATCTGTGCCCAACACATCTCAGGTCAACCCAGCCTGACAAGGTTGCACGCAGGGGAGACACCGTCCAATATTGCAGCAGTGCAGCCGAGCGACTTCCTGGGTGGCTGCTCAGCCCATCTACGGCCCAGAGAGAAGGGCAGGTGTGAGAAGTAAGCCGTGGACCCAGGTTTATGTTCCAGCTCTGACTCTTCCTTAGGAACATCACCTTGATAAATCACTCACCACTCAGTTTCAGCTTCCCCATCTGGAAAATGGGATACTAAACTTCTCTCCAAAAGCTTTCGTACAAATCAAAACGTATACTATCACTGAAAGCACTTTGTTATTCTTGCTACCCGATTCCCACGCAATGTTGCCAAACTCTGAGGCTCCCCTGCCACAAACCCTGGTGTAGAACCACCTGGTATTCCAAGAGTCCAGCTTCTACTGGATGTATGACTTGGAGACTGAAGGAATGACTTTCAGCCTTGTTTGTTTTCCTGACTGTGCTGTTTGGATACAGCAGGGCTGACACTGATGGGAGATGGTTTGTCACCTCATGCTAATGTGTCATTTATGCAGCTGTGGGTATTAGCTCTATTAGTATTCTCTGGCTGTTACATGAATGGCTAAGGAGCCCACTCTGGAATGGACAGAGAAGGAGAGGACAAACTGTAGAGGTGGTGACCTCTATGTGGGTGTGAGCTGCTAGGGAGCCCTGACTGTTCTGTCAAGGCTCAGCAATGGGGAAACCACCCCTGGCTGGATTCCCACCTAGCAGCCAGGCTTGAAAGGGCAACATGGTGTGGCCTAGGACACGCTAGAGTGAGAGGTGGAGGGATGGTGGCCTGGAAAGCCATGTTTTGGCAGCCTACCCGGCACATCAGCCTGCTTCACGCTCATCAATGAACAAACAGTAACACCCAGTTCCCAGTCACACGAAAACAAGCAGGTTTAAGGAAGGCATGGAGAATTTAGGAAAGCTTCAATGGAAGCCACAAATAACATGAAAGCAGAAAAGGGTAAAAACAACGATCGCCATGACAATAAAAACCTCAGTATAACCAAAAATGGCCAAATTTCCTCAATATTGCAATCAACATTCCAATACCAGAAAATTCTAGCACACCATGGAAGAAAGGCAGGACCCAAAGGAAGTTAGGGAACACTAACCAGAAAAAAAGGAGAAAATGAAAATGAGTGCTGGTAAGTAAAATGTTCAGTCTCTAACTAGTGGGTCAGGATGAGCTAGAGACAAGGCATGCCAATGGGTGGATTGGTTTTAGAATGGGGCAAAACTAGGAACTGACTCTCTAAACTACACCTTAACCTTAATCTTAAGAAGGTATTAAGGGGGATCCCTGGGTGGCGCAGCGGTTTGGCGCCTGCCTTTGGCCCGGGGCGCGGTCCTGGGGACCCGGGGTCGAGTCCCGCGTCGGGCTCCCGGTGCGTGGAGCCTGCTTCTCCCTCTGCCTGTGTCTCTGCCTCTCTCTCTCTCTCTCTCTCTCTATCATGAATAAATAAATAAAATCTTTAAAAAAAAATATCCTGTAACCTCTAATTATACCAAGTTAATGAAACCAGGAGAGTCAGCTCAAATTAGGCTTAGTTTTTGAAAAAAAAAAAAAAAAAAAAAGAAGGTATTAAGGTAATACTTTGGTTTATTTTTATAGGTTAAAGAAAGGGCATGTGAAATTATTATTATTTTTTATTTTGATGATATGGAGAAGATGGCAGACAGGAAAGACTGGGCAAACTGATAGTTTTCAGTACTACACATACCCATCTCTCCCAGACTGACCTGAAATCAAATAAGCTACTGCTCAAGATCTGCCTGTGGTATAAGGTGCACTGAGTCAACCTGATGTTGCTATAGGAACCAGATTCCTCCCCAGTGCCATGGCAACTGAGAGTGTATTGAGCTCACAGTATGCTAGTTTGCTCACACTCCACATATCAGAAGCTTGGGAAGAGGGCAGCAGGGGGGGTCGGGGGTGGGGTGAAGGCTATTCCTTCCCAGACCAATTAGCTGAAAACTCAAATAAAGGAGGCTCACTTTGAATGGAGACAATCACAAGAGGTGTGCATCCTCATTAGAATTACTCAGAGATACTGGGGACATCCTCAAACTTTTGGGGCTCATCTGTGGTTTTTTGTGTCATGAACTATGCTGTCATCAGACAAGGTGTTTCACTGAGGAAGGCTTTCTTTTAGAGTCAAGAAAACAATAATAAACATAAGCAATCATCCAGCAAGGCAGAAAAAATTTAAAAAGCCAAATGTGAGCCATTCCGAAGCCTGGGACCAATACTATAGCTCCTTTCTGAATTTCTAAGTGACAGTGAACTTTCCCATGTCAGAGCAGCTAAAAAATGGAAAAATAGAAGAAAATCACAGCACTTGCTTCCCTTAGAGACTTTCGGTGATCTGCCTCAATTTATTTGGCCTGGTGTTAAAGCTGTCCTATCATCAGGGTACAAATTCAGACCTCTAAGCAGCCTGTGATTTAATTCCACAAATTTCAATAATACAGTCCAAGAGTTGTAGATAAGAGAGTCAGTTATCATTTAGCATGTGTCTCCCATATGCCATATATTGTTGGTGGGCTTTTTATATAATTAGGCTATAGGCTCAACCCCCCCACTCCCCCCACCCCCCCGCCACGCTACAATTTGTTACTCTAAGTGATCTCTAAGTGTGGTCCCCGGACCAGCAGCATCAGCATCACCTGAAGCTTGTTAGAAATACAGTCTCCAAGGTCCCAACCCAGACCAACTGAATCAGAAACTCTGGAGGTGGGGCCTCACAATCTGTTTTTCACAGATGAAATGATTCTGTGGCATAGGAAAGAGAACCGCTGGCCTGAGAATCTGTGCTACTTTCCATGCTTTTGTCTGACCTCTAGTCAGTCATTGATGAAACTGCAGACTTACTGTTGGAAGGGTCTGTCAATGGCTTCTAGGCCAATTTCTGCTCAATGAAGTCTTTCATGATCACTCCTCAAGGAGAGCTGTTCAGCCCTGTTGTCCTGGGCAGTTTACCATTTTTCAAGATGAACTCTCGTTTGTTCACACATTGAATTATTATAACTCCTACCCTATATTATTCTCAAATTGTGTCCATTTAACTCCTCCCCAAGAACTAGTTCTGCTTCCTGAAGTCCCTTCAAATTAGACTAATTTTTCTTTGTGACAGCCCTGTCATGTAATTGAAATCAGCTATTACCTGTCCCTAAATATTCTTCTCTCTAGGCAAAATCTCCATAGACCCTTATGTAACAGGGTTTCCAGATGGCTCCTCTAGTTGCCCTCATTGCATGCCACCAAGATGAGATGAGGAATCTCCTTAGCCCCTGAAACCATGGACAGCCCAAGCTCAAGATGTGGTTTGACCTGTACAGAGGACAGGAGACTGTTGTCTCCCCCACCTGGATACCACAGCCCACCATGAAGGCGACCCAGGTCTGCTTTGGTTAAGATGTCATCACCAATTGTGGAGGCAACTAAAGCCCCTGGTTTTTTTCCATAAACACAACAGTTAAGTTAGGAAAAGGATTATTTTTTGAGCTTGCGTGCAGAACCTTACATTTCTAATAATAAATTTATCTCATTAGTTGTGGTCCAGAACTTTTATTCACAGATTATTGAATTTATTTTTGTACAGTATAGAAAATGTAAAATTATGCATATTTATTTGCCTTTTAATCTTTGTTATTATGCTGTCCATGTTTTATATCCTCCTATTAATGTACAATGAGCATTTTGACTTGTAAGCTTTAAAAACATAATTTTTATTAGCTCGTCACATGAATTATAACACAATTTATTTAAACATTCTACTTTGATGTTAGTTTATTTCCATTTTTTTTGCTATTATACATAATGTTGCAATGAAAACTGTACATAAATATAAATCACCACCTAATTATTTTCTTAGCCTAGATTCCTAAAAGGAAAATTATTAGTGAAAGGGTAGAAACATTTCAAAGACCTAGAGTATTTGTATAAATTATTTCCAGGAAGGTTATAATTTTTTTTTATTTCTATGTGAGAGTCCACTTCACCAAAACTTTGGCTAATATGCTAGGTTTTAAAATAAATCTTTCTCAATTCAATAAGTAAAAAATGGCATCTTGTTTTAATTTGTATTTTTGTTTTTACTAGTCAGGTTGATTTTACTAGTCAAGTTGTGAATGAATCTGTTTATGTCCTTTGCCCAATTTTTCAATAGGCGTGTGAGTGTTTTTCTTACTGATTTCTCAGATCTCCTTATCCAAGAGAAATATTAATCCAATCATTTTAAGAAATATCTTCCAAGTTGTGTTTGCATTCTAAAGGTCTCTGTGTAAAAGTTTTATATTTTTATGCACCAAATCTCTTAATCTTTCCCATTACCTTTATGTTTAAAAAGCCCTTTCTAATTATGAGAGCAGTTAAATATTCATTTTCCCCTAATTTTTATGGTTTATTATTTTCTATGCTTATTTAGTTTGTTTTGGCTGAATATATAAGGTAGATAAGTAAAGTTATTTTTCTCCCAAATAATTAATTACTGAGCACATTCACTCATCTACTTCCTTTAGATGGATTTTATTGCTTCCTTTATTATATAGTAGATTCTTAAGAGCTATATTTGCCCCTAAATAAGACATAGCCTAATTTCAATTTTTTTTTTATTTTTTATTTTTATTTTTTTTTATTTATTTATTTTTTTTTTAATTTCAATTTTTTTGAGAAACATTTTAAGGTTCTTTTTACCGTACATGAATTGGAGGTAATTTTATTTTATTTTATTTTATTTTATTATTTATTTATGATAGTCACAGAGAGAGAGAGAGAGAGAGGCAGAGACACAGGCAGAGGAAGAAGCAGGCTCCATGCACCGGGAGTCTGACGTGGGATTCGATCCCGGGTCTCCAGGATCGCGCCCTGGGCCAAAGGCAGGCGCCAAACCGCTGCGCCACCCAGGGATCCCCTGGAGGTAATTTTAAACTACTTTTGTAAGGGAAAACAGATTTTGTTTTCTAATATACAGTATGAGCTACATTACAGATACAACAGATGCATTTTCTCCTTTGCCTCTGAACTGATGCAGTACTTTAGGGCTCTAGTTTTCCACTTTGAAAATGTTGCCATTACAAGAAGGTTTGGGGCACATTTGTTTTCAAGAATTTTATTCTATATATCAGCAAATATAACCAGAGTTTACTTCCTAGCTGTTTTGTTTCACTGCTCTACCTGTGGATTCCTTTACCTATACTATTCTATTTAATGCTAGTAATACATTTTCTTATATAGGAAAGAATCCTTTCCTCACTAGTGTTCTCTATATGTTTTTCTTGGTAAATTCTACCTGTTTATTGCTCCAGATAAATTCTAGAACTATCTTTTGTCAAATGTTCTTCTCACTACCTCCACCCTCCAGAACTATCCTGGGTTGTTGAATAGAATTAAAGTTATGAATTAATTTGAAAATATCTGAGTGAACATCTCCATAATGTTCCCTCTTTCCATGTTTCCATTTATTCAAACTACGTTCTATATCTTTCAGTTAAATTTGTCATATAGTCTCATGTATTTAATTTTGGATACTTTAAAAAGCTACTAATTTTTCAAGTATTTATATCATATCCAGCCACCTCCATGTGATTTTATTAATCTTAATCATTTTTAGTTGGATTTTCTAGCCTATAATCATATTGGTTGCAAATACTGACAATTTTTATCTTCTTCTGCTTTCTGCTTTGTTGCATCCCCTAGACCTTTACAATGTTAGTTAGCAATGATTCTAGTGCACCTCGTTCTTGTTCCTGATTTGAAACAAATTCCTCCAGAGTTTCATCATTAAACGTTTGCTGTTGGTTTTAGATACTTTTTAAAAAATCATGTTATGTATCATTCTATTTCTAGTATATACTGAGTTTATTTAAAATGGATATTGGGGGACACCTGGGTGGCTCAGTGGTTTAGCACCTGCCTTTGGCCCAGGGCGTGATCCTGGAGTCCCGGGATTGAGTCCCACATTGGGCTCCCTGCATGGAGCCTGCTTCTCCCTCTGCCTGTGTCTCTGCCTCTCTCTCTCTCTCTCTGTGTCTCTCAAGAGTGAATAAATAAAACTTAAAAAAAATAAAATGGATATTGGATATTATTGCATTATGCATTATTTTTTTAATTGATTCACTAATGTGATACATTAAAGTAATAAATTACCTAACATCAAATAGTTATTGAGTTCATTGTATATATCCTACCTAATTATGAATTCACTGGATTCAATTTATTTTTCATCTGTGTACATATGTAAGATTGCTATAATCTTCTTTGTGACAATTTTGTCAAGATAATGCTATTTTTACTAAATAAAATTTTTTAAGGAGATGGAAATTTATCGAATACACAGTGAGCAGAACAGCAGAGGAGAGGCTATCTGCCTATAAATTTTTAATTTTAATCATTTTCTGTGTTTTGGACAAATGATCTAAAGTTGAGACTAATTTGTCCATAAAGTTGCAATTGAGATTTTTAAATTTATTAGCATACAACTATGAATAGCATCCATTCTCTTAACCTTAGAATCTCCTTTGTATATATTATGCTTCCTTATTATTTTTATTTTTTTATTTCTAAACTTTCCAGAGATCACATAATTTTTTATTTCAGAGCCATAGCTCCTTGATATATTTATCAAATCTATTCTTAGACTGTTTTCTAAATCATTAATTAATTTTATTTTTATCCTTTCTGTATCATTTATCTTTCATGAGTCTGTACAACAACATGGTTGGGTTTTATTTTCTAATCTAAATTTGAGAGTTTAAGACTTTTAATAAGAACATTTAACTCACATATTTTACCACAGTTGATATGTTTGACCTTACTTTTGCCATTTTATTTTGTGCTTCTGGATATCTTTGTGTATATTTATTTTCTCAGTTTTTGTTTTATGGGCTATATTTTAACCTCTTGGTGTTCTTAAAAGTTAAAAAAGAAACCCTGATTTTTAACCTTTACACTTATTATATGCATATGCAACAAAATTTCTATAATTCAAGAAGTCCAAAACAAAACTATGTTATAGCTCCCCTAATTAAGACAAGCATATATGATATATTTTAAATACATGTAATACTTGATTTCTTTGAGCATTCACTATTTCCTTGTCATTATTAATTTAATCTTGTATTATATGCTCAATTTTTATACAATTATTCCTCAAAATGTAGTATATTTAAAATTAATTCTAATTTCTATTCTGTAACCACAGTTAACAAAGTTAACAGGATCAATAAAAGCTAAATTTATTAGGTACTTGCTATATGTCAGGAACTGCATCAAGTACTTTAGCCACATTTTTTACTTAATCTTTATAGAAATCTCACTTTTTCAGTGAGATTCACAGAGGTTAAATAGCTCTTGCATAGTCCCACA
Source organism: Vulpes lagopus (assembly GCF_018345385.1). Classification (NCBI taxonomy): domain Eukaryota; kingdom Metazoa; phylum Chordata; class Mammalia; order Carnivora; family Canidae; genus Vulpes; species Vulpes lagopus. The sequence continues at coordinate 1,604,229 of NC_054844.1, forward strand.
ATTAGTAAGTGGCAGAGCTAGGATTCATTTGCTGGTCTCTCTGATCCCAGAGCCTGAGCTCTTGATTATTATGCCCTAGCTCTATTTAATTGGTTTCAAGTTCACCATTGGTCCATTTTATACTATCCTCGAGTCCTTGATTTTGATTCATTTCAGTTGCCTGAATATTAAGGATTAATTGATTTATTGTCTCAGGAGGAAGATATGAATGGTTTATTTTCTGAGGCCTTGCATAATCTTAATATGTTTCATAATATTTTTCTATCTGAATTATACCTTATCTAACAGTCCAGTTCTTTGGGGACTGTCAGTAGGTAGATGTGTGGAATACAGGCCAGGAATGTGCCTCGCAAGCCATCCAGTTGCACTGGTAAGAATACCACTTGTTCTTTGATGTATGCTCTTGACTACTCCATAATTTATAATGTAATTGGCAATTTTAAACTTGTTGGTATGTTTATAGGTATTTTATTTGGAAATTCTTAGGAAGTTTGTCAAGCATGTTTGGTCTCCTGCTGTGTTAAGTAAGAAGCCAGCATGGATCTTGTAAATATATTTTTTTTCTACTTGTGGCATTAGTCATTTCTCCTGACTCTGTATCTTCAACAAATGTGAGGTTTCCTTTTTCCAGTTTCAATGGTAGACATGTTGACAAGGCCTCGGCACCATTGCATTAAACTAGAGGCTTCTCTCCAGATTGACATCAATCTGTTAACCCACATTCTTTGATTAGAGTTGGCCAATCAATCACAAACCTATTTTCCACATTTTTCCATACAGATATCATGACAGATGTTCCAAATGCCTTATTGAAATTAACACTAATATCTTAGGTATTGATTTGATCTAAGGCCTAGTAATCTCACAGCTAAAGAAAATCTAGTTAATTTGGTGTGTTCCTAAAATTAATGATTCCATTCTAAAGTACACATACACTTCCTTTTAGGGAATTTATTCTAAGAGTGTGTCAGGGAGTAACATCAAGTTTACTATTCTAGAACCATCAGACTTTAGAAAATCAAAATGTTTGTTTTCTCTGGCCCCTCTACGCACATTCCATAATTTCACTAAGATCACTGTCAAAAACTCTAAGAAAACATCAGGAGGTTCTTCCACTATTTAGGATAAAATTGGTCAAGACAGACTTTAACCCTTTAATTCAGGTAGATAATGTAAATGCATGTGTTTAATTCCTCTGTAATTGCATTTGTTGTGGTGCTTTGAGCCTATAGGCCATTCTCATATCCTATTCTCCTTCTCCCTGCAGGATGCAAGACATTGGTCTCAGCATCCTCCACAAGCCTCTGCTTGTTCTGCTCTTCATAAATATCTTCCCTTTCAGAGACTCTCATGGAATCTTAAGACCATTCTCTTTTCTGCACTTTCTGCAACATCTTTCCTGGTATCTATGGGGTGTATTCTGTTTATGAGTAGGAACCCTAGGGTGACTAGCTGCTCTCTTCCATGATGCTCTTACTGCAACCAGCTCTTCCTATTTGCTCAGAACTGAGTCCAGCATGGTGGTCCCCATTACCACTCCCCTTTCATTTTAAGAGCTGGAACTCCCAGCAAGCCATGGCAAGAGTGTTCAATGATCCGTTTCAAGTTGAATGAGATTTTTGGCAGAAAACAAGACTATTTTGCTTCTGTACCTATTTTATGAATTGTCTTAAGAAATCATTATTCATATCTTTGTTTATACAAGCAGTCCATGGTACATTTCCACAAAATGACTTAATTTACTCCCTCTTTTGATCCTTGCTAAGTCTGCAGTAGGCTGTCCCACCCAGGTATGGGCTTATTTTAATAATGTGGACCTCGCTGACCCCCAGAATCTCTCCCAACCTCTTCCAAAGGAGCTGCAGGTGTGTTCCTATAGCAAGGTGTGTTCCTTGATTGTCACCACACAGTCTTGAGTCACAGACTAACTCTCAGAGATGCCTGCAAAAGTTGCATTTTCCCCTTTGCATTAATCTTTCTGATCTATTTTCTTTATTCTTATATACATTCATGTAGAGACCTTCAGAATCACAAGGATCACAGAAGAAAATGAGCTACAAGGAGAGGTATCTACCTTCACTCTGATCTTCCCTCTCATTGAGGTCTGAGGACTCATGCCAGAGGCAGGAACCCTGGGGCTGAGGCAACTGACTGATGGGTTAGGGCTGCCTTGGGAGGAGGCCCATCCACACCAAGATGAGGAAGATGAGGACTCTCAGGCTGATAGAACACTCCCAGGTTATCTTCTCTGGCCTCCCCCATACACATTATATCTATTCCTTCACAGAGGGAAGGAAAGAGGGAAGAAAGAAAATTCTGGAAAACAGGAAGATGGGGAGGGTGGAGAGAAGACCCTAATGTGGGGCCTATAGTGGGCACTCTGAAGTACCCCTCTATTGAGCATCCCAGCAGCCTGAGAAAGACTTCACTGAGAAGGGATGAGGAGGAGCCACACAATACACATTCCCTCTGACAGCCCTAATTGGCTTTATTAGCACAGGTTACTAAATTATTGGGAATGGATGATGGCAGCAGTCGAGCCAGGTCAAAATAATGTGGGATTTATAAAAACATAAGAATGACATGGGGTAGGGGAGGGATAATTCTATCTGGAGTTTTTCAAGATCTTCCCAGTGTATTATCAGATCAGCTAAGGTGGATTTCTAGAGCTGGAAATCCTGCAAGGCAGCATGTCTCCTGATCCTTACAGGGAACTCCTGAGGGTAGGCAAAGCTATGAGCTCTCCAGGGAGAGGGTGTGACAAGGGGCAAGAAAAGTCAGGGGTGGCTCTGAGGGTGAGGGTCATGGCCCTCTGTGAGCTGAAATTCGAATATATGGGAATTCAAGAGTTCACTCCAGATAGAAAGAGACAGTTCATCTTAGATGCCTGACACCTACTCACCCCTGGGCTATTATCACATATGACTAACAGCATGTTACAGCCACTGGGAGGGTTTTGATGAAGATAATTTTTATGTGGAGATTTCCTTAGGGTGAGAAACCATCTCTTATCATCTGGTTCGCACCTGGGCAGGAGAAAATCTCCCCCGAGTCTGCCTAGCAAAGTTGCCCTAGCCGCTGGGCTCAGAGCCCGGGTCAGGTGATGCGTTCACCTCTGAGCCACATCATCTCTCATTCTCCTCACTCTTTCCTTTTCTGCCTCATCACACAGTCTGTAGTCACAGGAGATGGAGAAGGACCAGACCATAAGCCTGAAATAGCTCTCAGGGAAAAAATTTTTTAAACTGCCAAACTCTGCTTTCTCAACGACAATACTCAGCACCTACTACATATTCCACATAAAAAATATTCTAAAACATGGTCTCTGTCTTTAAGATTATAGTCTAGCTGGAAAGGATGGGTGCACACGTACATGTACAAGTACACCCACCCTTGTGCACACACATGCACATGCATGCAAATACACACACACACACACACACACACACACCTATTAGGAGAGTATGGTAAGCCCTGAACTGTGTAGTATTTGCTGAGATAAATTTAGTAAAATGTCAAGGAATGGCTGCAATAGCTTAGATGGCTCTGTGGAAGAGAGAGGATGTTGATGGGCCACAAAAGTAGGCAGGATTCAGAGGAGTAAAGGAATGGGAAGGAAATACCAAGTGGCAAGTCTGAGGGAGCAAAGGCCAAAAGCCCCACTCTAAGAGAGAAACCTTCAATTTCTGATGTGCACAACAGATCTTAATCACCCAAGTCTGCATCATGGCATGTAGACAGGTGCATGCTTTGTGACTAGGCCCCTGTGTGACACTAAGATACTCCCCCAAGCCTATGAGTGAAGGCAGGGGCACACTATATTTATCTATATACCCACAGAGCATAGCACAGTGTCTGGGCCAGATGGACACACATGCACACACACACACACACACACACACACACATACACACAGCCACCACTTTTAAGCACTACAATGTGCTAGGTACTAAATAAGACACCTTATATATATGATAGCTAATATCTATAAATAGCCTGTGAGGGAGAGATTATTCTAATTTGCAAATGAAGAAATTGAAAATCAAGAGGATAACTTGGTCAAGATCATGATTAATCAGAGGCAGAGCTGGAAGTCACACCCAGTCTGACTTTAAAATCTGTGTTTTTTCCTGTGTCTTTTTCAGCTGCATAAATGAAAAAAAAAATAATTGTGGCTTTATTTTTCTCTCAAGCCTCTGTCTAAAGAAAGATGGGCTGGGATGACAGATTCATGGTCATTGAGACTTGTTTAGCCATCACCAACCCTTCGCTTCCAGTGTATAGTCTATTGTGGCTGCTGGAATTCCAGCCATTACAACTGCATTCCAGGAAACAGGAAAGAGGAAAGAAGGAAGAAAAAAGGCTCATCTCTCTCCTTTAAGGAGGTTTTATTAAATTAGAGCATACAGTATTTTAGTTTACATCTCTCATTGGCCAGAAATTGCCACCAAGTCTTATACGAGAGTAGAAAATCCAGTCTTTTTAGTCTAGGTAGCAATATGCCCAGGTGAAAATCAAAGTTCAGTTACTATGGAGGAAGGCTGGACTAGATGCTGGGGTTAGACAACTAGAAATTTTTCTTATACCAAAACATCATTATTATTTTTTTAAGTACCAGGGTCTCCAATACCTTAGAAGCAAAGTTAATAATTAATTAATTGCCATTGGAGCTTTTTTGTTTTTGTTTTTTAATACCACTGTAGTCTTTCGGGCCTATCTCAATAAGGATAAAGCAAATAAGGCTACGAAATAATAATGATTCCTCCCTGCAACATTCCTATGAATGGTAGTCTTTGATTACAGGCTCCACATTAAAAAATATACAAAAACCTGTTCCAAGGCCAAAGAACAGGATCTGTAGTTTGGTATGCTGCCTCCAAGTGAAAGAAATGGGTGTCTGTAGTTACATGTGGCAAGCAGCAGCCTCACACATGAGCCAAGTTAACTGGGGATAGGCATATATGCTTCTTCATTTGTCCCAACTCTCCAGTGCACATTATATAAAAAGAAAAAAATCACCAAGTTTGAACTATTCCTGCACTCTGAGATACTGCACTGGACCTAAGATTGTACATTCTTCAGGAGCTCTTTGTGAGATCCAATCCCTCAAACAACCAGTGTAGACAGAAGGGAATACCTGAAAAACTTTGGGGATCAACTAAATCCTCTTCTATTTCCAGAGGACACCAGACCAGGAGAGGAAAAATGACCTGCTTATGAGCGAAATGGTTAGTCTCTTGACTCCCAGCCTCTTTGCACTCCAGCCCCACCAGGGCAGGGATGGAGTTTTCTGGGACTCCTCAGTGCTGGCTGACTCCACAAAGCTGTCACCCAGGACCCTGGTCCCTGCTAGTGAAGTCAGGAACAAAAGGTGGGATGAGCATTTCCTCCAGCAGCTTCATGCCTATGCCTAAGGAGAGGAATCAAGGCTCCCATGGGTGGTGAAACACCTTGCTGGATGCTGAAGGGGAAAGGAGGAATTTGGGGAGGTGTTTTCTCTTTCTCCATATACCAGCCTTGGTTCTCAATGACTCTCCTAAGACTCCTCTGGGAGAATTTGTTAAAAACAGACTCCTGGACTTCCCACCCAGACATTCTGAACCCAGGAATCTAGGTGGGACCGAGGAAACTGCATTCTGAACACAGAGATGTGGATGCTGCTGTCCAAGTGCTGATTGGAGCACTAGTGACTGGGAGCCTCAGAGCTAGACATTTCAGCACCTGCACCACCCAGTGCCTGGCTCGTGGGAGCAGGCGCCAGGTGGGGGACCCCACGACCCAACTTCTTGCTGTATTCACCACACTCTGTGGTCAGAGTTTCCTCTGGCAGCTTCATGCTTCCCTTCCCCTCTCTTTAAGTGTCTTTTCTTCTCTGGTGGTGATGGGGAGTCAGCTAATCGCCAGCCTTCACATCCTAACCCTTCACCAACTTGAAGCCTGCTACTAGGTCACCTGTCAGCCTGCTCTTCTCCCAGTTAAGTCACCCTCTGCCTCTCACCTCTCTGCTGCGGTCCCACTTCCCAGCCCATCAATCATTTCCACTCTCTCCTCTAAATGCTCTCCAACTCCCTCCAGTCCTCTTGAGCTGTCTTTGTTCCCAGTTCTTCCCTTGAACAGTTTGTGTCTTGTGAGATAAAAAAAAAAAAGAAAGAAAGAAAGAAAGAAAAAAAATCCCTGCTCCAAAAGAACTCGAAGGCTATTTTGACAGGATTAATTTAAGAAACCTCCCTGTTGCATCCCAGCACTCCGGAAAGAGGCAGGTTGCATAAGAAAGTCTAAGGAAGGGACTATAAGGAAGATGCCATTATTTTTATGGCAACACACCCCAAAAGTTTTCTGTGTGCTTGCTAAAGAGACAAGGTGAGTCTACAGGGTTGACAGCCTACTTGATGGCAGGCCCGAACATTGGGAAGGACTGCTTAGCTTCACCATTGATCTTGGTGATGGAACTGGGTGGGCCAGGACTCAGCAGTGGAGAAGAGTGGAAAACAGAATGCAAAGTGGGATCCAGAGTCAAGGGAAGGGCTGGGTCATCGGCAGCCTTGGTGCCAATGATGGCCATTCATCATAAGCATAAATTCACTTTGGAGAAGATTTTTAAGGGATGCAGAGCCTTCTCGAGGTTATGATATGAAAGATCAGCTAGCCTGGGAGGAAGGAGGAAGAAGGGAAGCAAGATAGAGAGTAAATTGCAAAGAGGGACAGAGTTTAGCAATCGAGGCAGCAGGAAGACAGCAAGAAGAGGAAGACAGTGAGGACAAGAGGCGTGGCAGAAAGGCAGGGACATTGAGAAAGAATCTCTCTCTGCAGCCTCCAGAGGCCTAGAACAATTACCCCCACCACCCAGCAAGGAAAGTTAGAGAGTGGGCATCGGATTCTAAATATTTCCTGAGAGGTAATCTCACAGAAGAGCCAAGCAGGTGAGCATACTGCTCTCCCACCCACAGACTACCTACCGCTTTGTGGTTAACCTGGATTGTTCAGTGTCTAGAAAGCGGAGGCACTTAGTAGCTCATAACTTGGCACTTTTCTCTTTTCAAATCCTTCCTTATACGCTATTTTGGTCTTCCCAGTGAAATTGGCACTTATTAGTTGTAAATTCCTAAGACTATGAGCGCTGAATTTGGAGACCACAGTTAATTCCTGGTCCTACTACTTATTAGGTGTGCCTCCAAGGAAGTCTGTACATCCTAGGTTCAATTTCTCGGCCAATAAATTGGAAGGGTTGTAATTAGATTCAAACGAGATGATGTAATTATATGCCAAGAAACATTAGTGGAATATGAATGCCTCTTTCTCTTTCTGCACTGGGTATACTGAGGATGAGAGAGAGAGAGAGAGAGAGAGAGAGAGAGGTACTACTTCCCCTAAGCCAGCATCGACAATGAGCAGATGGGTAGGGCAGAGCAGATCCCTTTTGGAGAATGGCAGCTCATTCTTTCTCCATCCTATGATGGAGCCAAGGATGCTCCATGGGGAGCCTCTCTGGGGCTCCTCCACTGCCGAGGAGGTAAGGAGTTCCTTGCAGCCACTCCTCATATGGCGTGAATATGCTGGCTACGGACATCACAGATGTGACTATGATAAATTACTGAGAGCTAACGTGTTAGGTTTTGTTGTTTCCCTTTTTTTAGGAGGAGAAAGACCGGCACACTGAGGTGTTTCTTCTCCCTTTGGTTCAATCCCAAACTATGGCCCAATAGCTAATTTTGTTTGTTAGCCTCTTTGTTCACCAATTAGTAATTTTGAACAGCTGGAGAGAGAATTACTCACCTTGAGAGGAGGGAAGTGTATGCTCAAGGGAGATGTCACTTAGGGAGAAAAGAAGAACTTTCCAAATACAGATGAACCAGCTAAACATGCCCAAAATTAGACACATTTTCAAGAGGGCCAAGAAAGGAAAATGAGCTTTATTTGCCTCCCGTATGGCCAACGTGCCGCCCCCTGGTTTCTGGGTAGTTCCACTCTCTAGTATCTACTTTCATCAAGAAACAGAAATACCAGCTGCTGCAAAGCAAGGTAATTCTCTTGTAATTTTAGATCTTCTTGAAACCAGGGAGTATAGCTGGGGAACAGCAGGTTATTCTGGATGGAACAGAAAATCTAATCTTGAATAAGAAGAAAGCTCCAGTTCAAGTCTTGTCTAACTTTGGTTCTAGTCAGTGAGTGAGAGCCCAGAGATCACTGTGTCTATTTCAAAAATGACTTAAGAACACCCAGGCAAAACAGCCTTATGTCTTTAAGACCCCATGAAGAGGATGGAAGGATGGGAAGAATCTGAATTTTTGAGAAGTGGAGGTAAAGGATGAAGCAGTGTTCTAGAGTGGGTAAGGCATGGACTCTGGGTTTGGAACCAGGGCCTAACACATTCGAGCTGTTTGACCCTGGGCAAACAGTGCAACCTCTACGAGCCCCAGTGGCCTCATCTGGTATAGGAACTCTGATAAAGGTAAATGAAGCAATGCACACAGAATGCTTCATATATTTTGGGTCAGGCACTGAGATGACCAAGTACAGCCCCTGCCTCAAAGCAGGTAAGAATTTATTATTCCCATTTACAGGTCGAGGTCAGACCTGTAATGACAGGTCAGACCTGTCATTACTGGTGTAGAAGAGATATGAACATCCTCTTTGTGGGCTACAATGGAAGAATGCTGCTGTGCCCCTCACCACACTACCTCTAAGTACAAATGCTGGACGGTCCTGCACTTCTCCAGCACCTACTACAAAAGGTACCACTGGGGCAGTGGTAGTTCTTAGCTCCATTTGTTTCTGGGTGATGAGAAGATCATACTTTTTATAGCTCTGAGATGCATGATAAATTAGAAGTCAAGGCTACTCACTTGACACAGTTTATGAACTTTTAAAATATTCACAGTGATCCCTGTGCCCCTGGGCTCAACTTCTGGGGCCTGGGCTAGCCGGCTATACTGGTGTGGGCTTGACCAGGACCTTCTTCACTTCAAATATGAAGCAAAGCAAAGACTACACTACCGCACAGGGTAATTGGTGCATTTGCCTAATGATTGGCGGGCAGCTTAGGTTCAATTCAATTTGATTCAATTTAACTAAATGAATTCAATTTAGTGCATTTATTGAGTGTCCAACTAAATGCAAAGGATCGCCCTGGTTCCAGAGGGGTGGGGGTAGGAGTGGGTTGGAGCATGATATAAGCAGCAGGATCTTGCCCTCAAGAAGCTCAAGGGGTAGAGCTGGACAGACACTGAGACACGCAAGTTAGCATTACCGATGTGTTGGGCTGGTAATTCTTTGTGGTGGGGCCTGTCTTGTGTATTATAGAATGGGCAGCGGTGTCCTGATCTGTACCAGGGATGCCAGTAGGACCTATCTCTAGCTTTGACAATCAAAATTGTCTCTGGACATTGCTTAATGTCCATTTGGGGGCAAACTGCCCCTGTTGTGAACATTGCTGTGCTGCGTTCTATAAAAGAGGCATGAACTCTGTTATGTGGACAAAGAAACAAGTGACCACTGTAACCAGGACTGGCTTCATCAACAGAGTGATATTTGAGCTGGGCCGAGTACCGCTTCTATCTTCACAAGGGAAAAATAAAGCAGCAGGAAATTCTAGTACTCTGTATGAAGGGACTTGTCATAACCTCCAGACTACAGAGAGTGTCTCAAAATATTTAACAATTAGTGTGGCACCCACTGATCAGAAGTCCTAGGAATAGGGCAGGAGCAGAGTCCTGCATCAGCATTAGCTGTGAGCTGCTGAAATGTGAGATGGTGAGAAGGTCCTAGAAGGGGCACAGGGAGTTTGCAGGACTCAGAGCAGCTGAAGTTTTTCAATACTGTAACAACTGATGGGGGAAGGTGATCAGTGGATCAGTGGAACGCCAGCTTGCTTTCCCCCTCTGGAAGAGAACAGATCTCAGAGCTTAATCCATTGGTCTTAAATGAAGGCTCAAAACTGGTTTGGCCTGACAATGGTGAAAAACCCCTTTCTAATTCAAGAGTTTGTGCTGAGGGGACATCTAAAGAGAGTACATACTATAAACATTGTTGGGGAGGGGTAAGGGAAAACAAAGCTGGTTTTGCCACTGTAAGTTTAATATCCACTTTACAAAATGTTATGGTTCCTTGCCAGTCCTCCCAAGATGCCCCCCGCCCTAAAACCCTGAGCATTTGGCTTCATTTCTTTAGGGTTGTTTAGCTTGTCTACTGTGCAAACCTGGGTTATGTACAGTTGCTCACCAAAACAGTAGCTAAGGCTGGAGCAAACCCACTGGCTCTGAAATGAATATTTAGGTTGAACCTGAAAGGGAGAGAGTAGGCCAAGGAAATGAGAATGAGCCAGAAATCAAGACTAGTCCAGCTCTTAAGCATTCTCTTGCCACGCTCAGAAAATTTAAATTTTAACCCACCCTGTGAGTACCTTGGCTCTTTCTGGCAGGCAGATCCTTGGCTCTTTCTGGCAGGCAGATCCCATTTCTGGTCTTTTCCACATGACAGGCCACTGTACCAGTAGAGGGCCATCCCTGTGGCCCAACCGGAACATCTGCAGCCAGAAAGACATTTCCTCCCTCTGGGTCCCTGGTTCTCAAAGATGGGATTCAGTTCCACTGCTGAGTACATTCTCAGCCCCTTTCAAAAACAACTTCCCATCCTACCAGCATTTTGGTAATGACTGCACACCGTGGCAGTGTTCCTGGCTAGCTGCTTTGCTCGCTCTTCTAAAGAAAGATTTGGCTTACCGGAACTCCAAGAAGGTGGCTGAAGAATGACCCAGAGACACTGGAAGAAACACAAAGCCATTTGCTTGGCCTTGCGCTCTCCATTCCCTGCTTTGCACTGGCTTCTGCAACAGGCACGGGCAAGGGGAGCAAGGATCTGAGGGCAGTGCAGTCCCACGCGGGATGCCAGGGGAGGGGAAGCCCGGCGGCTCAGCTGTGCAGAGTCCATATGGAAGGTGGGGCATGCACAGGTTTCAGAGTTCCTGGAGGACAGATTCCAACCATTTTTTCCTAGCAGACCCCTCCGTACCCCCACTGCATTTCAGAAGAACACCTCCAATTCCATCATTTTCACCTGCCTCCTGGGCCACCGCAGGGACCACCTGATGATAGTCTGTCTCCAGATCTCTCCCCTCTCATCCTGGGAGTACTGTTGCCAGATTAATCACTCGAAAACAAAACTAGCACTGTTTTGGATCACCTCTCCCTCCACGCTCAAAAAGACCCTGCTGCCTACGGTGCAATACTAAGATGTCTACTGCCATTCAGGAGGCAGAAGGTTTGGTTCCCCCACCATTCTGGCCTTGCTCCCCCAGCTGCTCTCCACACAGCTCTGCTTCAGCCAGGTGGATCTAATCATAATCCCCAAGACTGGCTGCAGCACCCACCCAGAGCATCATCCCCTTTAAATCCTGTCCACGGCTGAGCCACGGTTCACGCTCCACTTCCTCCAAGAAGCCCTCTGGACCAGAGTGCATTCCCTGGCCCCCAGCACCACTGGGGAGCATGCAGCACATCCAAGGCCAATTGCCCTACTGCCTTCTCCACCGGACACTTTGGACTTTGATTTGCTTAAAGCAGACCCTCACAGTTCTCTCCTTCTCTGCCTCCTACCATAACAAGCCGTGCTTGTTTGAGCTCCAGAGCTCCTGGGGGCTGAGGAGAGTGCTCGATCTAGGAAAGTAATCTAGGGCAGCAATGTAGAAGCATTCCTGCAGGGGACAGGTAGGGAGTACAGGAGCAGAGCCAAGAAGACATAGGTCCCCACACTGCCACAAGGCACCACAGACTTTAGAATTTCCTGAAACCAAGGGGGCCCCCACTTCCTAGGCTGAGTCAGACCTGAGGAGACTCATGAGTGGGGCTGGATACAGTCCACCATCTCTCCCTCTGGAGATTCCTTCCATATGCCAGGATTCCGTCTGATGCCACCTTCTCTCACACAACACCCTTCAGCATCCCGGCCTGAGTAATCAGGTCCTCTTCTAAATTCTCACTCACCTGCTTTGCCTTGATGCAGATTCAACAGGTGACCTCCCAGCAGCACCCAGCACACTGCAGTGCACACAATAGGAGCCCCAGCCCCACATTTTCCCCCACAATAACCATCTGCCAATCCTTCATGTGTACGCTTTGGAGTGAAAAGGCATTCATCTTGCAGAGTCTCATCGGACCCTGGTTATGTCAGGGTGAACATTACTATCTAATTTTACAGACTGGCAACACAGGTTCAGAGAGGCTAACTGCCCTTACAGAGCCCATATCATGATCAGAAGTAGGCCAGGGATCATCTTGAACTGGTTTTCTGTCCCAAACACTTCAAACACAGGATCTCTCTCTCCCAACAAATAGTCTGGTTCTTATTCAGTGGTCCTGGTCCAAGCATCCCCCTCCAAGACTGAGAATAAGGCTGCTACCAGCAAAGGTGGGGTGGGGAAACAGCAGTAAGACAGGGAATTCACCTGGCATATCTTGTGGAGGTCTTCCAACCCCACCACTTTTTACCAAATCTTCCTGCAGCCCACACACATCAAGTGCAGGCAGCTTGTTTTGTATGATTGACGAAGACTTCTTTTTTTTTTTTTTTAACCTAAGAATTTAATTACAGGGGAACAGTATTCCCAGAGGGGCTGTCAATTGAAGTCTCACCATATAGACCTTCTGACAACCTCAGGCCACTTAGGAGACCTCATTAGCCAAGTAGAGAAGGGGGAGAAGAAGATGACAGGCCCCTGGGGCAGAGGGTCTCTTGTCAAAGGCCACAGTGTGGATTCTGAGACATTATATGAGCATCTGATCTGACGATGCCCCACACTGCCTATATTCTCACCAAGCTGCTGTGAAGCAAACCAGTAGCACAGGAAGGGAATGTTGTAACCCTGGACACAGAGGCAGTTGTGCTACATTTGGGGTAAAAGCCAGGCATTTTGGCCAATACATTTGTGAGTCAAGCCACATTGAGCAGGGCAGGTTACTCAGGCCCTCTCTGTACTGGGTAGGCAGAAATGTGATAAAACAGGAGTCCTACTTCTGTTCTCAGGCCTTTCTGGAGCCTGGGGATTGTCTCCTTCCTCCAGTGTCCTCATTGGATAATTTCTGGACCCATGGTATGTGGGAGAGGCAGTGGGTGTGGATTTGGGGTAGGAGTGGGGAAATGGACACTCTAGTCGACACAGAACTGCAGATCCTACAGCAGGAACACATGTTCTCTTGAAACCAAGCCAAGATTGAAACGGTCGTGATATTTTCCACTCTGTAGCACTGGAGACACCAAATCAAATGAGATGATGACTGTAGAAAAGTTCTTGAGGAAGGATAAATGGGAAAGGAGGCATCACAATCAACCAGTCCCTCCATGACTGGCCTCTCAACCTTACATTCACTCAGTCCTTGCAAAAGTCATCACTTATCAGGCTGCGTTAGCCACCCTGAGGAGAGAGGAGCAGAAGAGGCAGGGACAGGGCCCAGGGAATGAGGTTCCCTATGTACTTCCGACTCCTGACACCGGCAACAGAGGAAACCAAACCACACCTGGGCTGGGAAATGGCTGTGCAGACCTGTAGCCTGTGTACTCTGAGCCCCCCAGACCCTGCACTTCAGCAGAGGCATGATGGAGGAAGGTGATTTCTCTTTAGCTGATGGCTGTCAGAGCAGAATTAGGGCAGCGACTTTCAACAGGGACAGTTTAGCCCTGTTTCCCCTGGGGATATTGGGTGTGTCTGGAGACATCTCTGGTTATCACAACCAGGCGGGGGTGGGGCCTGGGTGGGCTGCTACTGGCATCTGGTAGGTAGAGGCCAGGAATGCTGCTAAGCATCTTCCAGTGTGCAGGAGTGCTCCTGACAGTAACGAAGTCTCTGTCCCCAAATGTAGTAGGGCCAAGATGGAAAATCGTGAGTTAGAGTGTCTGATAGTTCCTTCAGCCACTGCCTTCAGAAAGACCCTGAGGGAGCAGACCAGAGGGCCTATAGGAACATTCCAACAATTTGATGGGTATTTGAAGGCACCTTCATCCTTCAATGATCTGACAGGGCCTGCCAGGAAGAACACAGAGGGACGCCTGAGTTGGGTGGAAGATTGAACTGGGTGACCTCCACGGTCCCTTCCAACGCAAGAGACTCTAGTGTCCAATGATGAGAAGGCCACGGTGGGGCCAGGCAAGGGTGGTAACGGGCAGAGCTCAGCTCTCATTCAGGGGAGAAGGGCAGGGGGGATTTATACGGTTGTAAATTACATGTTACATGGATTTACATGGACTTACATGGCCAATGACTGAGCCTGCAGGGAGTGCATGTTACCCACACAACAAGCCATTGGGGCATCTGGGCTAATCGGGTTCACTGACATTAACTGGCCCCCCAACCCAGGCCACTTCTTCCTCTATCTCCTGTCAATGGGCAACGAGCACATTCTGCTTCATTCTCCCCCTTTGATCTTTCTCTTTTTCTACTTGAAAGGCAGTATGGTGTAGTGGTTTAGGGCATATACTCTAGAGTCACATTGCCAGGGTTCAAATCCCACCTCTTGTGCCTTTGGGCAAATTATAGGACCTCTCTAGTGCCTCCACTGCCTCATCTGTAAAATGGGTAATGAGAGTGTCCTGCTGCCTATGTTTGCTCTGAAGTAAAGTGGCTGCCACAGTGGCTGGCATGTGATGACCATTCCATCAGTGTCAGTTAGGATTAATATTGTCCCAACCTAACCTCTGAGGAAGGCCCAGTCCTGGGCTTTTCTCAGCAATGGGTCCTTGAGTTGGTGGAGTGAGGCAGGGTCTCTGGTCTTACTCTGGTGTGGTGAGAGAAGACATGCTCAGCAAGAAGAAATTCCACAGAAGGCACCAAAACAAAGATGCTATAAGAATGAAGGGGTCTGGGGCATCTGGGTGGCTCAGTGATTGAGTATCCGCCTTCAGCTCAGGGTGTAATCCAGGGTCCTGGGATCAAGTCCCATATCAGGCTCCCCTGCTCAGCCTGCTTCTCCTTCTTGTATGTCCCTGCCCCTCTCTGTGTGTCTCTCGTGAATGAATAAATAAAATCTTAAAAAAAAAAAAAAAAAAAAAGGAAAGGGTCACCTCACTAGAGTTTTCCAAATAAACTACAGAGTGAACAAACATGATTCCCAAAGTGCACATCATAGCCAGAGACCCCAAAAAGAATTCTGAAGCCTTTTGTGAACCCTGGGGCCACTCCTTTCACCTTGCTCCATTTCTTTCTCTGATCTTCTCTGTAACTACAACATATTTCTATATTGATTCATGGGAAATTAATCTTTCCTCTCCAAGACTAAGCAAATAACCAATCTTCAAATTCCTAGCAGACTGTGGTATTTGTGGAGCATATACTATATGCAGAGCCCTGGCACACTAGGTGCCAGACCCCATGCATACACAATCCTACCCCCATTTTATGGAGCAGGAGATGGAGGCTCAGAAGTTGAAATAGTTCAATAGCTGCTTTATAAAGCAGCAGAAAAGCAGAGCTGGGATTTAAAGCCAGAGCTGTGTGAGTCCAGAGTTCTTCCCAGTTGTCCACAGTACCTTCCTCCTGAGTCCAGGAGGCACACGGCACACCCATGAGCATGCCACACACAGGGCTAACATCTCAGCGAGAATGCCAGCACAGGCTGCAAGCGAGGGAGGACTTTCTGCTCATACTAAGGTGCTCCTGGCCTGGCAGAATCAAACATTCGATGTAAAACATTTATCCCATGCAAACCCTTCCATTTTCCCCCTTAACCTTCAAAAAAGATGATTCCAATGAAGACAGTACTGGAGAATCCCCCTGATATTCTGTTGGAATTTCCTAGCTGGTTAAAACCCAGCCTGAACTGCCTCCTTATCACAAACCTGCTAAGGCCGTTTTCTATACCAAGTCTCAGCTCCATAAGCTGCATTTTGGTGACATTTCAACTGAAAGCATGGTTTCAGTTCCCACCCTAGACGTATCTTTGCAATTCACAGGAATGTGCTATTAGAGCAAAGCAGTCCCACAACCTGCAGCCTAGGCTGCTCCTCAATGGTTGTATGACCTTGAGCATGTCACCATCCTCTATTTGGGCCTCAGTTTCTCCATCTATCAAGTGAGGGGTCTGGGGCATCCTTTCTGGAGCTATCATCCTCCAATTCAGCCAGAATCCATCCAGAGCAGCCATCCTCTTCACTGTTCTGGGCTAACTGAACCCCAAAGTATAATGCTGTCAGAGGGAGTCCATTAGGAAGGCATTTGGGGATCGGTGGACTTCAAAGGGGAGTGTTTCCTACTGGCATCGGAATGCTGACATAACTGGCTCACATCCATCTACGTCCCTATCTTTCATCTGGGAAGTCCAGGAGGGGAGCAAGCTCAGGGGTCATTTCCCACTGTCCCCTTGTTCCTGAAAAAGAAACCTTTTCCCTGAGACATTCCCGGCTCCTTCCCCAGGGCGCCCCACGTTCTGGGTCCCTCCGGGAGAGATCTTAAAGTGTGGCAGGCAGACGGAAGTGCGAGTTTATATTCAGCATGCCAAACATTCTCAGGATGACTTCTAAACATAACCAGGCCTTAATATAGTGTCTCTCCTTGTGCTGACTACTCGCCTGGAACCCTTGCCCACCCAGCTCGTGAGCCCCGTTCCGTCGGGGAGACTAGGTGTCGTCTGCACCAGATGCTCGGGCTCGGTGAGAAGGCACCCCAACAGGACAGGGGCCTCTGAAGCATGCCAATCACCTCCACATTGGGCTTGTCTGGCTAAGTGGCTGAGAAGCTGTGTGACTCAGCATGGGCTGGAAATCATTGGAAGTCCCCCCATCCCAGCCAAGCTTCCCTCTGGCCAGAACTGGGGGCTGTCTGCTGCTTGCCCTGAGGAGGGAGGTGGGTCTGCAGACCTGTAACCCAGCTGGGGAGCAGCAGGTCCAGGGGGTCAGGACTGGCCCGGGCCTCCCCTGGGCTGCCTGGGCCCCTGCCCACCGTGGATAACGATCCCACTGCTGGGCCATGGCAGGCGAGCAGGAGCTCAGTCACAGTTCAGGGTGGGTCTGCCTCACAACTGCCTCACTGCTTTTTCTAGGGCAGGTTTTTCTCCCTGAGACCTCACAAGAGTTCCCAGCTGGCGCCGACTCTCTCAGTATGTTCCCAGGGCTCTTCCCAGTGGCTCTGTGAGAACAGCCCCAGGGTAGAAATCCTCACTCCCAGGTCCTCCCCTCGGGGTCCTGGCCCCTCCTATGGATTCAGGTCTGAGGTCTGAGACATCCCTTCCTGCACACACAGTCTAGTGCAGGAGGGAAACAGGGAGGGTGAAGTCAGGGTCTGAGACCTGCTCCCAAGGCGGGAAGAAGCTGAGGGAACCACCCAAGGACACCAGTGAGCCCCTCTGACCCAGTGTTCACAGTTCAGGCTCAACTGAAGCAGAGCGGGAACAGGCCTGAGTGCGGCAAGGGGGTCCACCTCCCAGAAGCTCCAAAGGCAGGAGCTACGAGCTGGGCCCGCTTGGCTTCTGGGTTCCCTCCTCCGAGATTCTCTGATCTTCGGAACTGCACTCCTGCTGACCAGGACAGGGAATCTCTGCACAAGCAGCATGTGGGTGTCGGGCCCAGAGCCTGCTACTGTGTTTTCTTCTGGGCTGCTGCATGCAGGACCTCTGTTGAAGCTTTTTACTAAACCTGCAAGTAAATATGTGGAGCCTGGCTTCCTTCCTTCCTTCCCCCATCTACCTCCATAAAGTATATGCTTACACAGCTGGCAGATGCTTCGCAGAGTTGTCTTCAGAAGGAAATGAAATAAGGAATGCTGTGAATGGGCCTTGCACACAGACCCAGATGTTGGCGGAAGTGCAAATGACAATGAAATGATCTGGAAGACAGGCAATCACGGGTGCTGGTAAATCTCAGTCCGTTCCTCACTGACAATGTGGGAAGAGCATGGAGTATGCAGGGAGGCAGAGGAGGGGGCACCCACTACTTCATCTGGATGCTAACTGCACACATGTGGCAGGCTCAAATACCTCTAGAAACAGGGTGCAGAGTAAGGCACGGTCTTACGGAATTACGGGGCAGGGGAGAGGCTAAAGATAGAATACATTGCTGTTCAAGGAGGGGCACCTCGCCATCAAAAAGGGGTCAGATTACCTAAGTCCGATAGGGTCTGAGGCCCTAGCCAGAGTCAAAGGGCCACTCAGAGGACTAGCCTTCTGAAAAGAGAGGTGGCATGGGCAAAAATCCAGAGGTCAGATGATTCAAATCACGGGGCACTCCCAAAAGAGCCTTTGAGGTGAATCTGAAACCAGGTAATTGTCACACATACACTGCTTTGTGTATTTATGTATGTTCCTGTATATTCTTATCATGAAGTGGATACAAATATTTATTATATTAGAAATAAGCAAAATGTTTATTTCTAAACGTCCCCTTGTAAGACCTTCCCATCACCCGCTGCTGAGACCCAGCAAGCCTGCACTCTGTCACACTGGAAGACAAAGGGAGTCATCCTCCTTGAAATGTGCTCCCAGGGTATGCCCTGAAGCAGATGTGCAGGGGACTTTCAGAGAAAGTGAGGAAGTCCTGGGCTGAGCCACAGCCATGAGGACACAGTGTCAACATCTAGCTCTTCTTGGGTCTTGTGACACATTTTAAAAATAGCATGCCCATTGCCCCAAAGCAGTGGAACAATGGCCACATTTCCTCTAGAACCTGGGCAACATGAGTTTGTCCCATGCCTAGAAAGTGTGTGGAGCACCTCTGCACACACGTGTATATGCAGACATGCATATGTGCACATGGGCACAAGCATGCACGCTACAGCCCCTACCTCCCACAGCTCCACCCACAGACAGACAAGCCGCGGATATCACCTCCCAGAGAGCAAGGTCCCAGGGAAGGTGGGCTCTCAGCACCCCAGAGGGCCTGCCATGGTTCTGGATGGAAGACAGAGGCCGGCTGGGCATCAAGGTAAAAGCTCCTTGGAGTGTGAGTGCGACCACGGCTCCAGATCCCTTACACACTTAGCTAGTCTCTAGTCTCAGAGGTGCTGGGTAGGGCCCTGAGTGGGTGGCTCAGTTTCTCCTTTCCTTCTTCCAGGTCCTGGATGTTGGAATTTGGCAGGGAAGAAAGAAGAAAGGGGAACTCTGCTATCACCTAAATATCATCCCTTCTTCCTTTTAGGAACTCGGGGACAGATCACACTATGACCCAACCTGTTCAGCCACCTCCATGCCGTGGTTCTGAAATGAATGATTTCAGGCAGCCAGCCCAGACCAACCTCCAGAAAGAGGAGAGGCAACTCGTGTAAAGAGGTGGAAAATCAGCTTGTAATTAAGAACACAGTCTGCAAAATTAGGCAAAGGGGTTCAAATCCAGCTCTGGCACTTTCCAGCTGTGGGATCTTGGGGAAGTTACTTCAGGACTCTGTGTCTCAGTTTCAATAACCATGAAACAGCAATATTAACAGAATCTAACTCCTAGAGTTATTTGTGAAGATTACCCAAGTTAATATATATAATAAATCTCTTAGGAGTTAACAAAGTATTTATTTATTTATTTTTAAGATTTTATTTATTTATTCATGGGAGACACACTGAGAGAGTCAGAGACATAGGCAGAGAGAGAAGCAGCCTCCCTGTGGGGAGCCCAATGCAGGACTCGATCCCAGGACCCCAGGATCATACCCTGAGCTGAAGGCAGATGCTCAATCACTGAGGCATCCCATTACCAAGTATTTAAACCATTAAAATACTTCAGAACTAGTTAATAGTTACTGCCCTAAGCACCTTGCCCTCCAAGTCTCCCACCCCAGTCCTTCCTTGGGGCCCCAGGACCCATGATGCAGCTATTAAGGAGTTAACACCTGGCATACAGGTGGAAAGAGGAGAGAAGGCAGTGTCTGTATCTAGAGTGGTACCTGTATCCAGCATGGCTCTATAGTTTATACACCATCCTTGCTCCGCAGATTCTTGCAAAGTCCTCCTTGGCCTCTGCAAACTTGCAAGTATTTCCAACACCCCCTACTCCTCACCCCCATGGCACTCTTGGGGAGAATGAAGCAATCCAGTGAACTTCAACCATTCCCACAATCCACTGGTGAGAAGGCCACTTGCTTGCCTTTCTCCTGGTTCTCAGCAGGCAATGCTTCTCCAGATTATTCAAACCCAAAGCTGCAAGGTTCAAGGCCACAGAGCTTGACCTTGCGTGATACCCAGCTTTGGTTCTAGATGTTTGGGAAAAGCTGGACTTAATATTCTGAAAGCGAGGCAAAACCCCAAGCCCAGTCTCTTGGGGCTGTAGCACCAGCTTGTCAAAGTGAATATGTCTTAAAGAAACAGGAGTTCAATCCATGTTGTCCCACATCACTGCACACCATTTACCTTGCAATAGCTGGTCATCCCTGTCTTGACTGACATCGGGGCAGGTAGAAGGTAAGATGTTAGAGTCAAAAGTCATGAGTTCGAGTCTCAACTCTGCTGCTTATTAGCTGTGGGGCACAAGGCAAGTCCCCAGCACCAGCAAGGGGCTGGTGTTCCCTCCAGGAGCATGGGTGCTGAAGGGAAGGTAAAAGCTCCGACATGGCCACGCACCCAGTTGGCATTCAAAAACCCATTCAAGGAGGAGGTTTGGACTATGCATCTTCCTGTGTATCTGACGTATGATGAGCCCTCAAGAAAAAATAGCATAATATAAATTTTAAAGGAGAATTGCTTGGTCCTTGGATCTGTAATGTAAACCACCCTAAAAAGAAAGCAGCAATGTCCACAATAGCCAAACTGTGGAAGGAGCCACGATGTTCTTCGACAGATGAATGGATAAAGAAGATGTGGTGTATGTATGCAATGGAATGCTACTCAGCCATCAGCAGAGATAAATACCCACCATTTACTCCCACATGGATGGAACTGGAGGGTATTATGCTGAGTGAAGTAAGTCAATCGGAGAAGGACAATCATCATATGGTTTCACTCATATGAGGAATATAAAAAGTAGTGCAGAGGACCATAAGGGAAGAGGGGAAACTGAGTGAGTGGTGAAAATTAGAGGTGACAAAACATGAGAGACTCCTAACTCTGGGAAACAAACAAGGGGTAGTAGAAGGGGAGGTGGGTAGGGGGATGGGGTGACTGGGTGACGGGCACTGAGGGGGGCACTTGGCGGGATGAGAGCACTGGGTGTTATACTATATGTTGGCAAATAGAATTTAAATTAAAAGAAAGGAGAAGGAGATAGACTCAGTTGAGGATATGAGGCATGTCCCTACCCCCCTGGGGGCAAGATAACCTTCAGAAAGAAGTGTGAGAAGGCACACATGCAAAAACACTTGCACACCCAGACGATGGTCGTCACAAAGAACTTCTCATCTTTGCTGCATCATCCCATTTAACAGGCTGTCAATTTTCAGTTGACCCTGTAAACTTCCTTAACCTAGGATCTTCACAGGCAAATTCCCTCACAGCAGGTAGCAATCAGCCTTAAAAGGGTTTGGGAGATCTCAAAACGCTCTTGGGAAAAAACAAGGACATCCCAGATTTCAAGAAATTCCAGACCGCCTAAAAGATGTCTTTAGCAACCTAATTCCATCCTCAAGGTGGGTTGTTCCTTAAATTTACTGCCTGAGGGCACCAAAGATTTTCAAACAATCACTGTCAGATCCTCCCGAGAGCCCAAGGGCAGGCAACACCGCTTTCTCTCTTCCTAGGACAGGATCCAAACTGATCATTAGGCAGGGGACAAAACAGTTATGTTCGAAAAGTAATTTACTTTTAGTCAAAGAAAACGGGCCCTTGTTGGGGCTGTGCATGTGTCTCTGGCCAGCATCCTTTTCCCATTTGCTACTCTCCTGTTCACATGAATAGCTCCTTCTCCAGCTACCTGCCAAACCATTTCCCTACTGCTGTGTAAACAGCAGCTCAGGACCCATTGTTTCCAGGAAGCATTATCTAATTAACACTATAGATTTTGCAACCTACGGGTTTCTCTTCCCGGCCTCCATTCCCACTCCAGGCACTCCTGTCATTACTGAGCCGAGACCCATCATGCAGCCA
Organism: Vulpes lagopus; assembly: GCF_018345385.1. Taxonomy (NCBI): domain Eukaryota; kingdom Metazoa; phylum Chordata; class Mammalia; order Carnivora; family Canidae; genus Vulpes; species Vulpes lagopus. The sequence continues at coordinate 1,626,206 of NC_054844.1, forward strand.
GAGCTCGGCTATTAGGACTATAGATAAAATAAGGACACCCAGCTAGATCTGAATTACAGCTAGACAAAAAAAAAAAAAAAAAAAAAAAAGGAGAAGAAGAAGAAGAAGAAGAAAGAAAGAAAGAAAGATCAGAAAAATGTTTATCTGAAATTTGAATGTAAGTGGGTATCTTAGATTTTTTGTTGTTACTGTTTTTGTTTGCTTTGTCTTTTGCTAAATCTGGCAACCTTATCTGCTATCCATCTTCCTTGTTTATACATCAGAGAAAGAGAAGAAAGATGTCTGTCAAGAGCCAATAAAGAGAGAGGTCACAAACCTGTGCACTAGGGCTCAAACATTCTCTTCGAAGCACAACCTCTTAAACCTTTACCCAGTCACTTACACTCACTTTTGAACAACGTCTGTACCTGAGACGAAGGTAAGCAGTTGCTAGAGGAGTCAGGCTGCTGGCAGAGAAAGAGCCCCAGGCTTAGAATCAGACCTGCTTCTCTGTCCCACTGTCTTCTTCCCCTCTCCATGTGGTCACACTGCTTAACTCTTAAAGGCTGCAGGAGTTCCCTCTCTTCTTTTTTAAAAGGTTTTATTTATTTGTTTGAGAGAGAAAGAGAGAGAAGGAGGGGGAGAGGGGCAGCAGGTGAGGGAGAAGCAGACTCCCGGCTGAGCAGGGAGCCCAATGCGGAACTCAATCCCAGGACCCTGAGATCATAACCTGAGCTGAAGGCAGATGCTCAACCACTGAGCCACCCAGGCATTCCTCCCCACATTCTAATCAACAAATCAGAGATGATTCTATTTGCCTTGCAGAGCTGATGGAAGGACTAAATAAAATGATGCACACGAAAAACACTAAATAAACCTAAGATCCTTGTTATCACAAAGAGACACACTGAGAGAAAAAGAAAAGCATCCCACAGTGTCACTGCAAGAAAGGAAGCAAACTCTAACCATTACCCAGAAGCACCACCAAGACTAGCTGTGGACGTAATACAGGCACGAAGAACTCTGCATTCCCTGATAAAACAGAGGTGTCACTTCATTCTGCTATAGCATGGGTGTTCAAAATGATGGCTTTGGGGTATCTTGATTAAATATATGATCACGTGTATGATTAAATGATTATATTTCATATGTTCTGTTGAAGAAAGCAGCCAAAGTGTCTCATTCAGGCAAATCTAGCTAGGCCCCAGGGCTTCCACATTTGACACAGCCTATCAAGCACCAAGAGAGTTGCTTTAAAAAAAAAAAAAAAACCTAGTGAGTACCTACTATGTGCCAAGTACTGTGCTAGTCATATTCCATTCATGAGATTAGAAAGAAACTCTACATTCCAAGCAAGTGGCTATTATCTCTCTCGTAAATATTTGTTGAATGAATGAAGCAGGTGAATGAGTCCCCGAGGTAAATGCACAAAGCGTTGGAAATGTGAAAAGGACTCAGGATAGACATGTGTGTGGATTAACTCCTCTTAGGATAGGTGAGAGCATAGGGCAGGGAAAAGAAAAGGCACCAGTACGTGCATAAAGTGGAGCCCCAAGAGAACTCTGCTCCATCATGGAGGGCACTTAGCATGAGTTACAGGGAAAGTAATATTGTTGGAAGTTTAACTCAGCAATTACATTCATATTATACACTGGAGATGAGACTGATGAACCCGAGGGAAGCCATTTCTTTAGAAATAATATTTAAGTGGCTAATAATAAAAGAGCCATTCCTTTCCTGTAATATTTGGAAATAATATGTTCTGTTTTATTTTCCTAACAAATGGCCGGGCCCCATTATCACTTCCATTGTTCTAACCCATGAGGACAGGTGGAGACCTGCCAGGACAGCACACTATGGACTCCTGGAAGACAATTACTTGGAGATTGGGCCCCATCAGGGGATTCAATGGAAGTGTGAGAACATCAGACACTTTGGAGGGAGTGCCATCCAAAGTGGTGTCAAGGGCTTGCCTAGACCCGAATAAATGGGAGGACATCCCTCCTCTGTGTCCCTTCCTCCCCCGAATTCACCCCCTTCCCCCATCACCTCCCCACATGGAGCTATTATATTGATCACTTTAAACTGGTTTAATAGGTTTTATGGGCAAACCTGATCATCTTATTATGAGTTACCATATTGTTTTATGGGATAAATGCTCCCCCCTTTTTTTCTCCAGATTTCAGTAATATTTCAGTAATATTTCAGCCTTTGTTTTAAAGAATAATCTTAAAATTATACTTATGCAAGTAAGTAGCATAAGTGAGAGTTACATGCAGCTATGAGCTGAGTGGGGGTCTTGATGGTGTGCAGACGGGCTGCAGTGAGTAGGACATCACAGCCAGGATGAGGAGGGCTGACCCAATAAAATAAATCCCATCAGTCAAATTCCCTATTGACCTGTTAGTCATGCCTTAATGTGGCCCATCACACAGATGTACATGAGATGAGGTGGTTGGAGAGCTGGGGGTTGGGGACCATCAAAGAGATGACAGACATGGGCTCATCCTCAGGAAATTCATTTTCCACACTGGACAAAAGCCATGAAGGCACAAAGCTAACAGAAGCACATGGACAGCATCACAGCAGAGTAGGGCCAGCACAGGAGAAGGTCTCTGTGTGAGCACTGAGGCCTGGCTACCTGTGCAAAATGCAAAGCCAGCGAAAGCAGCTCCTCCCAAGCTAGAAGTCCACCCTGACGCTGAAATCAATGCTTCAAAAGGCAGGATCTCACTTGTGCTGACTTGAAGTCTTAAGGAAATTTTATCTAAAAGGATTTTTAGAGATCAGATCATTTAATCATTCATTGGAACTGATGGCGGGCAAAAGGGCAAAAGGAAGGCGATTATCCTGTGCCAAGCTCTTAAAGCGTTACCTGATCCTCACACAGTCCATGAGGCCAAAGGAATGATCATTGTGCACATCACCTGCCCAAGTTGCACAGCTAGCATGTGGGCAAGGGACCCAGGGCCGTCTCCCCAGTGCACAGGCTCTTTCCTTGCTGCTTTAGACCTCCACAGGTGAGGATGGCAGGGGCCTGTCCAAGGGACGGACGGGATGGAGCAGCCTGGCCTGGCGAGGCCCAGGGCCCTAGGCTGATCCCAGCGCACTTCCCACGTTACAGCTACTTCTCACGTGGTCTCCAAAGTGCCTACGCTGCATTCCAACCAAAGTCCAAAGCTGGTTGGGAATCAAAGGCCCCAGTACATCAAGTCAACAGTTAGACGTGGACTATGATCTCTTTTCAAGGAAATTTCAGATACAGATCAAATCAATCCCATCTCGCTATGTTTCTAGCAACTATCCAATTTTTTTGTTGTTGCACCAGAATTTTACTTCAACAGTAAGTAGAAATAAGGATGCCCCTGCCTGAATCTAGACATATTTCATTAAAGATTTTACAGGTGGCTCTTGAGCTGTGTTTTAAAAGAATGAAGGTTGGTTCAGAAAACATTTTCCCATGCTATATCATGCTTGTTTGTTCATTCTTTTCAGATTAGTAGAGACAATGGTCAGATAACTAGCATGGGTATGAGGAATTACATACTCTGCAATTGAGAATCTAGATTTGAAAGAGCTTTCGTAAGGGTCTTGACGACATATGCAAGAGGGCCTAGCATTTCACCTACAAATCCCCCTACTAAAATTCCTCATCAGGAAAAAGCAAGTACAAAAAGAGATGTATACTGAATAAAGTTGCATATATTATAAAGGTATATATAGAAGAATAAAGTTATTTCTCATAGTGCTGTTGATGATAGAGAATGTTCTCCAAACAGGAAATTGATTAAATACATTGTGGTACCTTCATATAATTTGACATTAGGTTACTATTACAATGATACTGTAGCTTCATATTTAATGCCACAGAAGGCTATTCAATGGTATGTAATTAAAGAAGAGCCAGGCTATCTAGTACTATGTGTAGCAGGATTCTTTTTAAAAAATTATATATTTCTGCATTTGTATGGTTAAGGTTTGAAGGATGTATGCATAAAAGCAATGTCCCTGAGATCTGATATTTTGAATAGATTTTTTTCCTTTTTAAATCTTTTAATTTTTCTACAATGATTATGTATTACTTGCATAAGTATAATTTTAAGATTATTCTTTAAAACAAAGGCTAATACTGAAATCTGGAGAAAAAAAAAGGGGGACCATTTATCCCATAAAACAATATGGTAACTCATAATAAGATGATCAGGTTTGCCCATAAAACCTATTAAACCAGTTTAAAGTGATCAATATAATAGCTCCATGTGGGGAGGTGATGGGGGAAGGGGGTGGATTCGGGGGAGGAAGGGACACAGAGGAGGGGTGTCCTCCCATTTATTCGGGTCTAGGCAAGCCCTTGACACCACTTTGGATGGCACTCCCTCCAAAGTGTCTGATGTTCTCACACTTCCATTGAATCCCCTGATGGGGCCCAATCTCCAAGTAATTGTCTTCTCCATCGTTACTTCAAACTCTCCTTCCCAACCCACACCCCATCCCTCCAGGCCTTACCCAATTACCAGGGAGCAGAAGAATGGCTTCCGCCCAGCCAGCACCTGAGATAAGCCATCTGTGGCCACTGCCAATCAACTGGGAAGGGCCATGACTCCCCACACCAACTTCTACTGGGAGGCAGGGGGACATCTCTGGTTTGCGGGCCACTTTTGACTCCAAGACGCCCTAAGCAACATACTTGATATTACTGATGATGTGGGTCCTAACAATGTTCTCCTTTTTCCCTTAGCATCTATTTCAACAGCCTCTTGCTCACAAGCAGCCTTATTCTGCTCCTGACTCTGTCATGGTAACTGTTATGTCTACACAGATACCCATTTCACTCTGATTCTTTGACTTACTGATTCCAAAAGGGTTTGTTTGCTGCTCATCAACTAGCCCCTTGCCAGATACAAGGAAGCTATAACAGAAAACAAAGAGTTGCCCCTCTTCCACCTTACAGAGAGCCAACAGTGGGATTTAAAGTTGACCAAAGCAAGCTCCACCACAGAGAAAAGTCAGCCTGGCTGTAAAAAAATGCCACTGGAGGGTAGGGAGGAGGTACGGTGGGAGAGTGAGATAGAACCAGGCAAAGCAGGGGTATGCCAGTGTTAAGAGGCTGGACTTAATCCTGGGAGAGTTTTTCCAGGTGCTGAAGCAGGAAACAGACACAATGAAGGAGAGTGGGGATGATTTGAGTGGTGGCAGCCTGTGGCACATTGGAGGGGGCAGACCAGAGGCAGCGACCGAATCGTCGTTAGAGGGGAGGGGTTCGGTCACTGATGCTTTCAGAGGGGGTATTGGAGAACTGTGATTCTGGCTCAGGACCCAAGAGTCCCACATTTGGCCTTACTAGCCCTGGGCCCTGGGGCACATTTCTCAGCAACTGTGGGCAGCCCATTTTCCATGGGTGAAACGCACATGATAACCCTGCCCTCAGATGGATCTCACAGGGCTGCTGCAAAGAGCTTTACACTGTAGAGTGTTATACAAATGTTAGCTATTATTATTAAATGACTGAGACAGTATTTGTCAGCAGCTTAGTTCTGCTCAGTTGAACACTGCGCTCTAAACATTTCACCAAATACCAAACAGAACTTTGTTATTTAGGGAAGAGATTCAGGAGCTTTCATGGAACACTGCAAAATCTAAACTGCAGCTAAAAACACAACTATCCCAGCTTCCATGATAAGCATTTTCAATCAGGTGGGGCTGGGGAGCTTCTGGTCACTGGAACCCGTATGCCCATGCCCAGAGCACCCTGCAGTTGCTTGGCTCCAAGAGGGGTCTGGGTGTAGGAAAAGTATAACAGGAGGAGGGTACCGACAGGGCCAAAGCCCATGATCCTGGTCTCCTCTGGGTTTGTTTATCCAGTGGTGTACCCCAAGGGCTCATCTACCCCACAACCAGAACTGCTACCAGAGACTTTCTGAAGGGTCCAGGTTCCCGACAACTTGCAATCACTAAACCTTGGCCTTGGAAGGATCCTGCGGCAAAACTGCCTCTCTTCCTGTCTACCTTCCACCAACCTGTATGCTTCCTGAGGGCAGGTATTCTTCTCCTAGTATCTGGAAAAGGGCCCAGGATGTAGTCAGCTGTCAGTATGTATGTCAAATGCTTGTGTAACGGGATGTTTGGATAGGTAGATGCATGGATGCATGGTGAATCGCTAAATAAATTCTATGGCATTTCAGACCCAATGTCAAATCAAGAAAATACCAATCCATTCCTTCCCCCTTTTCAGATGCAGCCACCTGTTCTTCCAGTTTCTCACTCTTAAAAAAGAAAAATATTCTCCTTGTGACCCTCACCTACCCCAACATCTGCACTCCATCTGCTTCATTCTTCCACCATTTCTGCCTACGAGGAGGCTGTTCTATTAACTCTGAAGTCTGATGTGGCCCAGAAACCTCTTCCCCAGGACGCTCCTAAAGAGGAGGAAATGGCTAATGAGTTGGCACCAGTTCTTCCTTGGATAGGGGATGAGAAGTTTCAGGGAGGAGGGGAAAGAACCCTCCGGAAGGGTAATAGAATTCTATTTAAACACCATGTTTTCATTTATGTTTTTCACTAAGCACAAAAGCTCCCCTTTAAGCCCTCATCTCCTGGTGAACAGACTATTCCTGCCCATCTGAGTCACGTATCTCTGGGCAGCCAGACCTTCTGACTCACTGGTGGTTGAAATCTCAGATTCACAATACCACAGAGCTACTAAAAATAGGAACCATGTACCTGGGCCCCAAAATAGGACAGAGACAAACATGGCTCTTAAAAAAAATACTGCCCTATCTGTTAATGTAAAAATCAAAGCGGGGCTATGATTGTCCTCTTTCAAAGGGTCTTCAAATTTAATAAAACCCCCTTAAATCATTTGGAAATTGGCAGGCTAAATGGACAGATATAATAGATAGAAAGACAGATGGGCAGAGTTGGAATAACTCTGCCTAACACATTCTGGTTGTTTTTATTAGAAAAATCTAGATCTTTAAATTAGCACTGGGTATTTCACAGCAGTGGCAGGGAAATGAAACTTCTCATCCATGCTTGGTGGCGGTTTCTCTCTTGAGAATCAATGTGGCTTAAAATAGTTTGGGAAATTGTCACAGAGAAACAAAGAGGATGCTTAGGGTTTTGTTTTGTTTTGTTTGGAGAAGTTTTTACTCCTTTTCTAGGCTTTTGAGATCTCCCTATGCTAAAATCTTCCAGCTTTTTTTTTTCTTACTACTTAAAAACTGCGTGTACTCTAACAGCCTTAGGACCAGCCTTGAGTTGGTTTTTTTTTTTCCAGCCTTATGTTTTTGGGGAAAGATATCTATATCACTGCCATACATTCTTTTTGCCAAAAGTTGTGACAACTTACTTCATTATGAATCTCCACTCTAGAATCTACCATGAGCTTTCACTTGTGCTGCCTTGTGTGACCTCAAAGCAATCTATAATGAGGTCAGGCAGATGTCAGCCCTCTTAGTCTACAAGACAAGACACTGGTGCCAGAGGAGCAAGTGCTCAGAGGGAGCAGGTCACTCAGCAGCCAAATGGCAGATCTGGGTCTCTAACCCAGGATCCCACTCACACATATCGAGCACATGGAAATACATTTGGAAGAAAATAGAGCAGATCGGCTTTCTGGCAATGGGAGGGAACCAATGTGTGGATATCCTGCCCTGGTAGCCTGCTAACCATGGAAAAATGCCTTTCCCTCTTCTTTACCTGCGCACCTTCGAACATTTAAGGTCATTTTTAAACTAATAACCTCAACAGAGAGTAGGTGACCTAAAGTAAATTACCTCTGGAGACCATCTTCAAGAGGAAGGAAACAGCTCTGACATAATACATTGCAGCTGTTTGTTTTCACTGGTGTTTTTAATTCCCAACGACTTCCGGCAGGTGGGAGGCTGCAGGCTTGTGGGTGCAGAGCACTGGGTCACGGGACATAAATCATCAGGGCCGCTTGTGGAACACAGAATGAAACTCCAGCAGCCAATCTGAGGCTGCTGGGTGAACAGAGTAATTCGGGTGGTTACAGTCACACTCTGCCTGCAGGGGCTTCAGATACGGCTGGGGCCCATGAATGGCCACCACCAGCTCAGAGTATGTGTAAGAGTCTCTGAACTGGGCTTTTGGATGTCTCCACCTTGGGGCATTCACATAGATCCATGAGGGCAGAGATTGAAGAAAGGAGTGGGAGAGGCCCTAGAAATGTAGCTTAGGACACCAAATGAATTATGAGCTTGTCTTTCCCAAATATACAATGGGAACCCTAAAGTATGACATATCTGTTAAATTTAGGAATACAATTAAATTGTTGAGAGTTGATTACAGCAGGCTTTTGGTATTTGCCATCTTATTAACCCTTGCTATGAAACCTTGAGTTTAATATCTTTGTTTTACAACTAAGGAAACTAAGAGTCAACGAGGTTAGAGAATTTTCTGGAAGTCATACAACTAAGGAATGAAGTCAGAACCGAACCCTGATGTGTCAGACTTCAAAGCCAAGTTTTGCCTAACAACAGTATAATTCCTCTGCCAGATGGAAATGGAGTCATCCTAATGAACCAACACCATTATTCTCTGGGCCTAGAGTAAGTTCTAGGCCTATATGGCAAGCTTTTCCCCTCTTTCAGCTCTCCCCTATTCCAGCAGCAGCTCAGTGTGTGCTAATAAACAAACACCTGCTTAACTGCAGTGGTGCTGGGTGCCTTCATCTGAAGGTGGTCTCTTCTAGAATAGGACAAATTAAGAGTGGCCAAATGGGAGCTCCAATACATCTCCTGCCTTGTATGAATCTTTTTCACGAGTTGGGGTAACCTGAAGGAGAAAAGTTGATAGCAATGGACAAACCCACCTAGCTGAGGTAGGTAAATCAAGCTGTCGGGGAGGGAAGCAGTGTTAGAAAGGATCTAGCTCATCTCCCTGCCCTGGGGGCAGTCTTTGAGGAAGATCTTAAATCCCAAGGAGTAGAAAGAGTAAGGGTCTAGAAGTCAGAAGACTGGCCCAAATCACCAATGAGTGGAGGCAAGTAACTTAATCTCTCTGAGCCTTGTTTCCTTGTAATGATTTGTGTCCTGACTTTCTCAGGATGCCCTTGTAAAAATCTGATAGGGTGACAAGTGCCATTGCACTCTGAACACCAAAGATACCCAAATGTTAGTCATTTCTTCTCAAGGCTCTCTGGGAGAGAGTGAATGGTGTCTTTGCATAATTTATTTCTGTTTATTCACTCTTACTGTTAGAAAGTCTTCCGGATGCCAAATTAAATCTCTCCCTGCAGTGTCCCCCGCAGTTATGACTTCTGAGGTGATGAAGAACACGGGGCCAGAGCCATTCTAACAGCATGGGCTCCTTGCTACTCGAAGGCTATGTAAATTACCTTCGAAAGTGGACTGGATGATACGCTAATGCTTCCAACATTTAGGCAAACATTTTACCTTTCCCTTAGGCCACTAAGGGATGAGAATTACAGGAGAAAAAGAAGGATGCTTGTCTTTCAAATAAGAAGCCTGAGGAAAACCAAGATGAAGAGGAGGCAAGCAAGCTGACTAGTCAGGATGGAAACCTAAGGAGCAGCATGCTGATTCCAGTCCCTGTTGGCATTGCCCAGGGGCCAGCCAGGGCAGGAAGTCAGGCCACAAGTTCTGGAGTCATTCAAGCTCACAGGGAACTCCAGCCTCACCTTTAATTATATGTTGACCTTGTGTAATCATTCAATCCCTCCTAGACTGTTTCCTTATCTACTGGGGGGTTTAAATGAGATTCTACAGAACCCTCCATACTGTCACTTTGACCCTCTTGTGTTCATCCCTCTTTGAAGAACTGGGACACGAGCAGGTCCAGGAGGATGGCTTCAGGGCTGCTGGGAGGGAAGACTGTCTATACACTGGACTTTCTTCACAGGGTCATTGCTACTTTATTCGTTTTTGCCATGATTTTCTGACTTCAGAATATTTGCTTATGATAAAAAATGTGATATTATTGAAAAACATTAGAAAGAAGAAGGAAATGCTACATAGGCATATCTTACAATTCTGGTTTACTTCTTTCTGGATTTTAAAATATATGTTTTAAATGTAATTGAGATTCTACAGCATGTACATGGTTTTCTGGTATTTCACAGGACATTATAAGATAAGCATCTGGTAATGTTGTTAAAGACTTATCCAAGATATCATTCAGCAGGCACATCATATTGCTTAGCGGGACCACACCAGTCCCGATCGTTGAATACTTAGGTTGTTTCCAATTTTTCACTTTTGAAAATAACACTGCAATATGATATTTGTACCTAAATCTTTACATATCTATATATTTTCTTCGAGTAGAAGCAGGGCTAAAAGTTATGAATACTTTTCAGGGTCTGAATGCAAACTGCCAAGTTACATTCCAGACAAGTTGACGGAAGCCCTTTCTGTTGGAAGGGCTCAGGAGTTCCTGCTTTGCCCTCACACTCTTTTTATCTCAAAATGATTTCAAACTTACAGAAAAGTTGCAAGAGTAGTAAAAGGTACTCTTAGCTACCTGTCACCCAGACTGCTCAATTGTTAGCATTGTATCTTATTTGCTTTATCATTCTCTCTCAATAGATGTAGTATTGTACCTGTAATACACATACATACATAAATATGTACATATTTTTTTCTTTCTGGGTCATCTGAGAGTAAGTAACAAATGCAATATCCCTTTGCATCTAAATACTTCAGGATATATTTCAAAAGAGCAGTCATTCTCATGTAGCAAAATTAGAAAATTTACATTGATACTGTATCTAAACTGAAGACCTTAAATTTCACCCATCATTCTTAATAGCCAACCCCCCCAATCTATTTCTGCATTCAATTCAAAATCAAGTGCATTACATTTATTTGTCATATCTCTTTAGTGTCCTTTAAATGGAAGGATTCTCTCAGTCTTCCTTTGCCTTTCATGACCGTGACATGTTTCGGAAAGGAAAAGCCAGGATATTTGTAAAACGTCCCTCGATTTGGGGATTTTCTGATGTTTTCTCATGATTAGATTAAGGTTATGCATTCTGGGCAGGAATACACATAAATGATGTTGTATCCATCTCAAGGTATCACAGTGTGGGTACATGATGTGGGCTTGTCCCATTCATGGTGAGCTCAACCTCGATCTGTTGGTATTTGGGTTGCTGCCCTGGAAGATTACTATTTAATAAGTAATTTCTGGGGAGATACTTTGAGACTATATGAGTATTCTGTTCTTTGTGAAAGGAACACTTGCTGGTTTTAGCGTACATTGGCGATTCTTATTTGAACCAATGGGCTATGGCTGAGTGGTGACTTTCTAATGCCATCATTCCTTTCACATTTGTTAGTTAGCATTTTGTTTCATGGGCAAGCTGTTCTTATTCTTCCCCATTTATTTACTCTTTGAGTTATCTGCATCAGTATGGATTCATGGATTCTTACTTTATTCAATCTGTTAATGTCATTTATTTTGAAGCTCAAATCATCTCAGATTTAGCTCTTTGAACTGGCTCCTATGTCCTTTGACACATCCTTCAGCGGCACTACTTTCTGGCACCAGATATTGCAGGATTCTCTTGTGTTTAATTTGCCTTTGATTTATTTTAGTGGAGAGCACTATTTAGAGACCAAGAACTGGATGCTAGGTTTGCTAATATTCCTGGGGTGTCACTTCTCTGTCCTTCCAGCAACTACAGAGCAAGGAAATATGTGTATATGTGTGTACATATATTTATACAAAGCCATATACTTATATGTAATGTGTATGCACATATATAATGATATTAATATGGAATTTATTTCTATATTAGAATTTTTATTAGTTATTACTTACGTCAAACATTTTCCCAAATGTTTATTAGGAGGATATTGTGTGGATCTTTTGCTCATTTATCTATTATAGTCTTTGCGTTTCTTATTCCTTTGGATATATTTTTAAATATAGAAGGCAAAACACTACATTTGTGGTAAGTACTTTAACAAATTCATTACTTGACTTTCTATTTCTGGTTGTAGAGATTTCCCATTTTTTGAAGTTAGAACTATCATCGACTTTTGTAATTTTTCCATTGTTTTTGAGCTATTAAAGTCCTCCCCAGCTAAAGATCTGATATTCACTTCTATTTTCTTCTTTTTCCATTAATCTATTTAATCAACTTGGAAATTGTGGCAAAACTGTATGAGATGAGGATCTAAATTGCTTTGATATTTTTTCCAAGTAGCTAAACCATCGTAGCACCTCTTATTATATAATCCTTCCCTTCATCTCTGATTTATCATTGTTGTTTTTAGAAATTGCTTTTGTATCTCCAACTGGCCAGGTGGTTTTTATAGAGGTTTCAGGGGAAACTGTTTTTCTCTCCTAATCTCACATAATTTAGAATCTTGGATAAAGAGCATTCTGGCTAAGCATGTGGCCTCTGCACTAAAGTAAGAGTCCCTGGATTCAACCCCAGTCCACAGCTTTTGCACCTGTAAAATAGAAATATAATTGTACCTACCTCATAGGTTATTATGAGGATGAAGTGAATCAAAACACTTACAGTGCTTAAAATGGTACTTAGCACATGGAAGAGCCCAATGTTAGTCATTATTACTTTTATTACTGTGCTTCAATGTTAACTCCTGTATTTATTTCTCAGATGGGCAACTGAGGTTCAGAAATGTGTGATGACTGTCCTGACACACCCACCCAACCCTCTCACACTAGCACAAGGAAAGTGGTTCTCTTTTACATTCTACTCAGGTAGAGTGCCATTATCTGTGCTTTTAACTTATGCAGATTCTACTATGAGATGGACAGGGATGGAGGGAGGGAAGAAGATGGTGTGGGTGAACCATCCACCTCTGCACTCTGCATATGTGCGCCCCCCTAGAAGTGGGAAGATACCAACCTAGTCTTTCTTAGCTCCAGTGAGCCTTTCAAAGAGATAGCATCTCACCACACTGGTGGGTTGTGAGTGTTTAAAGATGGGTATTTTTCCAAATAGCATGGCCCCTAAATGCAAACCAACTCCTGTACTTCCAACTGGAGCTCCACTGCCCCGGCAACAGACTTCTCATCTGAATGGAACGAAACCAGCTGTGGCGGCCTTCCTGAAAAGGCCACTCTGCAGCCTGGTAATTTCCTAAAGGATTTGTAGGGGAATTTTTTTTTTTTTAACTATAAAGACCATGACAGTCATGTCCTAGGCACCTAACTGGCACTTTTATATCTTGGGTTTTCCCCCTCTCTAACTCTAACCTCCAAAGTAATCATAAGGTGCATATGACCATATTTTCCCACACATAAAGCATCTTACCATATCCCCATTTTCACTCAACTACATGGCATCTATAGCTAGTGAACATAAATGTTTTCCTTTTCTCAAAATGCTAAAAGCAATACTGATTGATCGATTGATTGAGATTTGAAGAGCCTAGGGTTATAAGGCAGGGTAGGTTATGTGACATGCATAGAACAGGACCACTTACTTGATGCCATCCCCAAAAGCACTATCTATTAATGAGGGTGGGCACCCAGGGACTCCCTGTCTTGATGGGGGGCCTGGCACTGGCCGATACATTGCTACGACAGATGAGGGGAGGCCTTCCTGATGAGTTAGTTTCTAAACTTGGCTTGAGTATGGCAAACAACCGTTATAATATCAAGACAGCACCTAATTCTAGCTAATATACTAAAAAGTTCTATGTGTTTGAAAAATTGTAATAAAGAGTAGAAAATGTTGATGCTCTTATTCCACTAATCAAAACCATTATGAAATTATGCACAGGAAAAGGATAGGATCCTGGTAGAGAAGACAGGTGAAGACTGAGTGCAGTCATGAGAACACTGGCATCCATCAGGGCCAGTGGTGTTCGCACATTCACTGTGGCCAGGGGATCATCAAAAGGAGTGGGACACCACCATACACCAACCTGGCTCTCAGGCACTGTCTTCAGCTCCCTGTCACAAAACGAGGAGGTGCTTACAGCAAACTTCATCAATGCCCATCCCGTTGTTGCTCCTGAACAAACCAATCTGAGAGGTAAGAATAGCACAGGGATGACAACAAGCAGGACTGGTTCATGTGCAGAAAACCCCACTTGGTCCCAGTTGAGGCACTGCATTGCTCTTTAGTCATTCTGTGGAGGCTGCGAGGAGTGCTCTTGTCTAGCTGCACTGTCAAAGTGTGTGCTATAGCTGATTAATAGCACAATAAGGAAGGCAGTCACTAAAGATGACTTTCTAATTGGGATGACACAGTAAAAGCCCCCATCTAGTAGTCATCATTGTTGTACCATACCAAGATGGTAAACAAATGGCCCGAGAACAGACCAAGTGGTGTTTATTCACTCTGTTTCCACCTTCCATAAACCTTATCTGTCAAACCACATGCCCACCTAGGTATTTCATATGAAGCTGTTCACGCTGGTTTGAAGACTGCTGATCTGCCTGTGTTCACCTGCGTTCATAATGTCTTTCCTAGGGTGAATGAACAAAAGTAGGCATCTGATAATCTGGCCTGCCTTTGGAGCCCAGGCTGACTACCCTGTACTGTGTGTACTACAAGTGCAAAGTCCATCTCTATCTTCAGCTCATTTCAATACCCATTCTGGGGACAGAACTAAGTGACAACTGTGGACAAATTAAAAGGAATGAAAATGCTGGAATCATGAGACTTTGCTGCTATGATAACGTCTAAGAATGTACATTAAACCTAGGCACAAAGCTCCACTGGGCAGACACTGTTCGGCAAGGGGTGGGGAACAGAATATCCATGGGACCATTCTGCTGCCCAGATGCCAAGAAGAAAGAACTAGGCAGAGAATCTTGAGAAATCCGGGACACTTTAATAAATGTCAAAACTGAGAGATGATTGAAGGGGCACCTGATAGCACAGCCAGCATCCTCTCGACACTTCATGCATGGAGAGCAAAGGGGCAAGCAGCCTCGCCTCTTTCACAGATCTAACAAGATAGCTCTTTTGGCTGAGGTGCTATCAAAATTCTCCTCTGCAAAGAACTGGTCTCCTGTCTAGGCCATCTGGTAGATGTATTTTCCTAAGGAGTAATTACATGATCTCATCTTTTGAATTAGATATTCAGGATGACAGGCCATAGGTGAAGGAGGAAGGTAAGGTTAAAGGAAGCATCTAAGGGTTTTTCACCAAGATGCCAGGTTTCAGGGATAACCTCACCTACCAGTTCTAGTCATGTTCATTGTCTTCTTGAATTCATCTCCCTTTATGGGTACGTATAAGGAAGCAACTGAACTTTCATCTTGCTTTTGACAATGCAACCCTCCAAGGTCACTCTTTTTCATCATCGCCCTCCCTTCCTTCCCAGTCATGCTCCAACCAGCAGTGTCACTGAGTGAACTTCACCAATCAGGTTCATGGGTTCTAAATTCCTGCCCATATCACACAATACTTCTTAGAACTAAGGTCATTCTCATAGTCTGTTAGAAATGGATGGAGTGTGAAGGTCATTTGGTCAAAGATTATCTTTCTATAGTGGATTGGTTAGCTACAAGGCCTCAGAACTAGCTATTGACAGAATCAGAAAGAAATCTCAGAAATCCTGACTCTACCAATGAACTTCTTTGTATAGAAGTAGGAAGAGGGGCAATCCAATTAACTGAATATTTCTGGTTAATCGTATATGCCTGACAATGTGTTCATTTTGGAGTATTTGCAAAGGAAGTGTAAGTACTGTGTGTGCTACAAGTGCAAAGAATTTATTAAGCTCCTGAAAAAAGCAAGAGGAATAGACATCCAACATCCAGGATCTGAGTCTCCAGGGACAGGTCTGGGCTTCCTCTTTTTGTGAATTAAAGTATTAGCTTACTTATTCCTTCTTATATAAAAATCTGGAGGTAAACAGTACCTACATAATTTATACATGCCAGATGCTGCCAACTCTCCATTGACACATCTCCAGGGTGTGGACCTCCTATCCATGGACCAAGATGGCAGCGAGAGCTCCAGCCATCACATTTTTGGCAGAGGATAAAGAAAGAAACAGTGATAGAAGAAGGGTAGGAATGGCTATTAGAGGGTAATTGATGTCTCTGCCACAGCACTGTTGAAGGAATGTTCACCAGATCATGAGCCTCCTGGAGCCCCTGCACTTGCATATTTTTAGAAAGCTTCCTGAAGAGTTGCTCATGCATACCCCTACCTAAGGACAATTAGATTAGATCCCATCTCAGTTACCTTTCAGTCATAAGCCATTCCAAGTGACATGAAATGAAGAAAAATCAGTGAAGTATCACATGATGCTGTGTTTCAAGCAGTAAGTCCAGTGAGTTGATCGATATAACCAGGCCTTAAAAAGTGGGTGAAATATGGACTGGGCGCCCAAGACCAAGAACAATGTTAAGAGCTGCAGGCGGTATTCACTGCAGACACACTATGAAGGAAGCTAAGAGGGAGGAGTCATCCCTGATTCAATTTGTGGAAAATCATTACTGGAGTCTCAGGGCAGCGGGGCAGTGACTTTAGGCTGGGTGCCCGGGCCATTTTCAATGAGACCAAGAACCTGCCTCATCCAGGAAGAGGGGCCTGGGGGACCCTGAGAATCCAGTGTCTTGGAGTTGTAGGAGAGCTCATCAAAATGCTGATGCCGAGGCCCCACATCAGATTTATTTAATCAGATTAAAATTCTCTAACATACAGTATTTATTTTATTTTATTTTTTAAGACTTTATTTATTCATCAGAGACACAGGGAGGGAGAGAGAGTGAGAGAGGCAGAGACACAGGCAGAGGGAGAAGCAGGCTCCATGCAGGAAGCCCAACGTGGGACTCGATCCTGGGACTCCAGCATCACACCCTGGTCCAAAGGCAGGTACTAGACTGCTGAGCCACCCAGGTGTCCCTAGTAATTTTTTTTTAATTTGCAGTTTTTACAAGATTCCCAGGTGATACTTAATGAACGGGAGCTCAGTGTTCCCTCTCAGGCAGGACACTCCCTGTGAAAGACATACCATAAGGCCTTCATCCCCTTAATCCCACTCCTGCCCTGCAATGGGCTTCTTTTCTCTAGCTTGCTCTCTCCCCTCTTCAGTCTTATTTTTCTTTTCCTTTTCCTTTCCCTTTCCCTTTTTCTTTTCCTTCCCCCTGCCTCTCTTAATCCTTCTCTCAAAATCCCTTCTGAAAAACTTAATGAAAAATAAAGTGCTCCTCCTGAAACACGGCTAAGGTGGAACTCCCTACCCCTAGCCCCTCACGTGTCCTTCTCCCACAGTGACCAGCAGAGGGCGCACAGGGCCGAGGTCCAAGGGGGTGGACGGGGGCGGGGAGGACCCCTGGGAAAGCCAGCTGCAAACCCAGAGTGGGGGCCTGTGTCCTCCTCCTGCCCCCTCCTCCTCCCTGCCCTAGGGAAAGCCTCCTGCTGCTCACGGAGCCCGGGGCACAGTGGCCCTCAGGACGTGACCAGGGCAATGCCACCTTGACCACGCAGCCAGGACTGGCCTTACTCACAAGTGCAGTTGGCAGCTATTACAGGATTTGAAAGGAAGCAGGAAAAAAATCTGTTTGGCTTCAAAAGGGACCAGAGTGAAACTACCATTTATTGAGGGTTCCTCTGGGTGCCAGGCTCTGTGCTGTGTGCCCAATGTGCAGAATATCACTCAATCCCTGGGTTACAAATCATATGGCAGGAGCCCAGAGAGCTTGTGTAATTCACCCGCATCCATACTAATGAGGATCAGGATTTGATGTCTGTCTATCAGAGCCCATATTCTTTCCAATAAACCTATGCCATGACCGCCCCCCCCCCCAAATGCAACCACTAGCCAATTACTTGGTAGGGATTATCGGCAAGAGTCCTACAGAGTGCCCCATTAGTGAACTCATCTACCATTTTGTGACCAAGTATTCTTACTGCATCAGAGAGTTTAGTGGATAATTTTCCAGTGTGAAAGGAGCTCAGAAGAAATGGGACTGGAGATTAGACAGCATCGGAGGGGGGCAGAGGTTGCTCGGGAAGGGCTTTTGGAGAGGGTGGGTGCTCTGGACCAAAGGTAGCACAAGGGTGGGGGGAGGCAGAAGGGAGCTGGAGAGGGCAGTGCACTTGCCCACCTCGCAGCACTGCACAAACTTCTCAGATGGCTAAGTGCTCGCAAAAGAGCCCATGCCCAGGTGGAGTTTGAGAACAGACCTGGGTTTAAATCTGTGTGTCCTTGACTCAGTCACTTCACCTCTATGATTTTCTCATCTGTGGAAATGGAGATGAAGGTTCCCTTCTTGCGGGGTCATGGTGAAGTCCATAACCAAGGTGAAAGTGCCCAGCACAGTGCCTGCATACAATAGGTGTGCAATCGCTTTTCCTTCATGGGTGCATCAGACAGCAGGGCAAAGGCAGAGGCAGGCCACGTAGAGACCCAGCTCAGCTCCCCTGGCCCAGTGCCACCCCCCCCCCAAACCCTACCACACAGGCCCATCAAGCAGGTGATTTATGGAGGCCTGTTTATTTCCATTTCATATTGTTAATGACCTTTGGAGTCTAGCAGCAAGTCTGCCCTATTTCCTACTTCAGACAGAAGAACAGAACAGAAAAGCAGCTGAAAGCATCAGGATCCTGGCAACGCTCCTTCTCCAACAGGTGCGGGCTGAGGAAGCAGTTTCCCAGGCAGACAGGGCCTCAGTGGCTCTGAGAGCAGGACGGGTTGGGGGTGCTGTGCACTCCTCTTGCACATATGAAACTGCCTTGAGCAAACATGGGGAAAAATCCAGCATATCGTCCGAGTACATGCTCGGGTGCCCCGGGGCAAAGTTGCTGGGCAATAAGGTCACAGCTAGTCCCTTCCTGGTCCAGAGAAACAAGAACATGAAACATGGAAAACCTCCAAAAAGCAAGACTGATAAAGCAATGAACACTTGTCGGACTCCCCCCAAGCGTCCACTGCCCTGTGAGGTACTTGCATGTCTTGCGCAAGGCCCGAGGAGGTCCATGGATGTCAGCCCCACCCTTCACTCTTCTGAGGGAAACTGAGGCTACTGTGAGTCACTTTCAAGCATCAGAGCTGGGACTTGCACTCTTATTTTTAGGCTCGGAGAGAAGGATTGACAGTTCTCTGGACACTTGGACTATATATAGAGCCAACTGGCTTGTTCTCAAATGGAAATGTCCAGACAGACTACACCACCCGGACACACCAGAGCAATGGAAAGGCCTACCACACAGGAGGCTGAGTGGGAAGGGCTTGGCTCTCAGGTGCTCTTCTGTCACCACCACTCCCCACTCCAAGCTCCCACCCATTCGGCTCTGCTAGGAAACAGGACAAGGGCTGCCCCCACTCGAGACAGAAGGTCCCCAGCCCATCCCTCAGCTCCCAGACACCGTCTGGAGGCTGCCTCCAGAAGCTTGCCTCACCTGACTCCCTGCGCCGACTCACCACAGAGCCCTACTCAGCCTCTGTTAGGCTCACTGTTGTCTTACTGCGGTTCCCCAAGCCTCTGGTGAAGATACCACCTAGGAAAGAGCAGCACAGGAGCCACTGGAAAGTAGGTTGTGAGGTGAGCTGGTTTTCACCAAGCGAAGAGTCTGATCTCTTGAGGGCCAGAAGGGGGCAGGTTCAGGGCAGAAGGTTCAGCATATGGGGACCCGCAGGGGGAGGCCTGCGTGGGAGGGTGGGTTCTGGGGCTGTAGCCAGCCTCCCTCCATTTGTTTCCAGGTGGTTCCATGCTCCACCCACCCAGAGCACCCAGTCACCTCCCTGGGTCCCGTCCTTGCTGGCCTGGTCCACCAATGAACCAGGTTCTTGTCTCCCCACTGCCCTTGTCAACAGGAGCTGCGGTGGGGAGCACAAACCCACTCAGCTCCCGAAGAGCAGAGCCCAGCCATGCTGCCACCAATGAAAGCTGCTGGGCTGCTTTTTGTTTTTCTTTGGATGGTGAGCTTAAAGAACAACTTCAAAACTTCAAATTTACTTAGAAATATGATTTACCAGATTGAGAAGACGCAGCAAGATCTGCCGGAAAAAGAGCTGCAGCTGTGTTTGGCTGTCTTCTGCATGTGTGCGGAGAAAGGGAGAGGGAGCCGGAGGAAGGGGGAAGGGGATGCAGAAGAGCAGTAACATAGAGTGAGAAAGACTCGAGAGCAGGGCTGGGCCAAAGTTCAGGTGCACGATGTGGACCGTCAGAACTGACAGTCCCATGAGCAACTGAGTTGGAGGTGACAAGCCCTCTGCTGCCTTCTCAGTCTTGTTCTGACCAATGGGATGGCGCAGTTGGAAGAGATTGGAGACCGTACATGGAGCATCGTGACCAGGAGGGACCACTGGGGCACCTCGCAGTGGCAGGATACATGATCCCTGGAGTTGATGTGCTGCCCCCTTCCCAGCCCTCGGTCAATCCTCAGAGGTTTCTGCATTTAGGAGCACCACTACTACGTTCATTAAAAATAGAAACCATCATCGGGGCAGGGGGGCTCCAGAACCACCTGTGAGTCACCAGGCTGCACCTCACGAGCAAGTGGACCTTCCCAGGTCCTCAAGCACTGCTCCTTGCACATCCTCGGAGCAGGCATATTTGCACGGCAAGTACCCTGCAATGGTAAACGGTACGCACACACCAGCGTAAGGCAACTCAACAGATTCAATTGATTTCTTTTTAAAAAAGACTATTTATTTGACAGAGAGAGAGAAAGAATAAGCAGGAGGCACAGGCAGAGGGAGAGGGAGAAGCAGGCTCCTCACTGAGTAGGGAGCCCCAAGCAGGACTCGATCCCAGGACCTGAGCCAAAGACAGATGCTTCACTGACTGAGCCACCCAGGGGACCCCGAATTGATTTCTTACTAAGACTCTATAAAGAAATGAGTTTTAGCTATTGAACAAAATATGATGGCTCGGCAGCTACATCTAGTTCTGAGCTCTCTTGCCAAGCTGAGATGCCTCCCAGGAACTCAGCGGTCCCTCAGAGGTGGAAGTTCTCTGGATGTACACGCCCAGGTCCCTCTGCACTATTCCTTTGAGGCAGGAACCTGACACCATGACAACATAGTCTGACTTTGCCCTTTTCTGCCTCAGGGTCTTTGCATTAGCTGTTCCTCTGCCTCCAGCGCTCTTCCTCCAGACTGTGACACGGCTAGTTATCTTCCCTCATTCAAGTCGCAGCACCTTCTCAGACGGCCCTCAGCTCCCACCCTGTGATTTCACTTCCTTCTTAGCATCTATCACAATCTGAAACTACTTGCTTTTTTAGTTGATCTGCACTTAATTGTCTGTTCTCCGCACCCACCCCACACTCACACATAAAGGGAAGCTCTAGCTTACTCACCATGGTATCCCTAGAACCTAGTCGTCCCTGCCTGACATCCAGCAGGTGCTCAGTATGTACCAACTCACAAGGACTAATGAATTAATTAACTAATTCATTCATGTCAACACATGGCTAAGTAGTATGCATTAAATCATCCCATCAGGACTATGAGGTGGGGGGGGGTTGTCCCCATTTTATGGATGGGGAACTAAGGTCCTGACCAACCTTGCTAGCAGGGGGAGACTCCATGGCTCTACTGCCCTCACTGAGGGATGGAAGGCAGAGGCCATCCTGTCCTACCAGGGGACAGAGGAGGGACTGAGGTTCCACAGGCACTTGCTCCTTCCCCCACCACACTCTAGAAACCAGAAAGAGGTCCCCTGGGAAAGGTGGGAGGATTTGAAGAGCCATCAGGGCTGCAGCTGGCTGCAGTGACCCTGGCAGCCTGAGCTGGGCCCAACGGGCAGGGCTGTGTTGGCTGGAGGACGAGGTTGTGCCTCACACACCTTTAATTTTCAATAATGCAGCGACTGTAAACATGTGATTCCAGGCTGCAGCTTCAGCCACCCGTAGCCATACACAGCTGCTGCTACAGCGGTCATGGCCATCGGAACCTCTCGGAACCTCTCCTCTGCTCCAAGGGTTCTGGGGGAGCCAGCAGTTCTGGCTCTCACCCAGGACCTGGAACTGTCGTGGCGTGTGTGTGGAGAGTGTGCAGAGGGGGGCTGGGGCGGGCCGGGACGCGCGCAGACAGGCTCAGGTTTTCAAGCATGTAGGGAATACTGCCGTCCTTGTCTTCCGCTCCTGCCCCTAGCTGCCTTGGCCTAAATGCCCAGCCAAGGCTGCAAACCTCAGAGATGAGCTGAATTAATACAGTCCTTCTCTCAAGGGGCACCGTGCCCTGAGGGTGGGTCACAGAGAAAGGCAGCCTTAGAGGGAGGCGATGGCAACCCAGAAAGATCTTCATGCACCTGATTCGGGAAGCAAGCCCAGGGGCACCAGTCCCTCCCCCCGCCCTTCCTCGTAGTAACCAAAATGCCACGGGCACAGTAGCCGGAAGGGCAGAGGCCCAAGGGTGACGATCACGTGTGCAGCCCGCTAATTACAGTAATTGCTATTTACTGCTCTGTGTGTATTTCCTCAGACTACGCAGGACCTGAATAGGACATATTGGTATTGGATATTTGGGTATTTGCTGTTTTCTTTTTCACTACAAATATATATATTCAACAAACACATGGGAAATACATGAAAGCAAGACTGAGACTGCCATGGAGGGTAGAGCTGCTGGCTGTTCGGGCGGCCTGGAATAAGTCCAGGCTGCGAGGCTGGGTTTAGGGAGTGTGGGTCCCACAGGGCCTGGGGTCCAGGATGTGAGTGCAGGCACTGACTAACCACTGGAAATCCGATGTTTCTGCTCAGTTTGGAGCCAGGGGTCCCGAGGTCAGTAACAATGGGGCTTGTCCTCAGGCAGGGGACACACCCATTGGCCTGAGCCTGGACCAGCTAAAGCAGAATCCCTGGGGGGCAGGGGGCGGAGAGGGGACTGGCTGCCTGAGAAGAGAAAGGAAATACGTGATGGCAGAGTTAAGAGACCATCCTGCAGCAAAGCCCCAAGGGGACCTGCTGCAGAGGGGTGGGGAGCTGGTGCCAAGACCAGAATAGCTCATGGGGCTTCCTCAGCCCTGGGAAGCGGTTTGTATTTTCCCTGAAACACTGAAATGACTCAAGCGTGAGGAATTGAAATGTCTGGCGGGAACCTCCTGTGTCAGGGGGTGCCTCCCTGGGTTGTCTCAGGATCTGGCCCCTTCCCCCTGAGCACTCCTGCTGCCTTCCCTCCCAGGGAACGTTCAACCCTCCTCAGCCCAGCACACTACCTGCCCAAAACCTGTAGATGAGTCAGATAAGATTAAAATCCACAGCAAGAGCAAAGCCAGGAATGAAAGTCTGACAGGTGGAAGAAGATGGGGCCTGCTCTTGGGGGGTTGCGCAGGTCTGTGATGAGACCTCGGGAAATGAGCAGCAGCCACAGCCCCAGGCCTGAGGCTCACCTCTTGGCGCCCCACAGGTGGACCCCGGAAGCCAGCCAACCAGTGCTGCCAGGACCTTTTCCCAAGGAGCAAAAGGGGTACAGGGTGCAAGGGGTGTCAGGAGCTCAAGCCACGCAGGACAGCCTGTCTGCTTCCCGGACTGCTGTGTGGGAAAGCGATCCACTCCTGTACGGTTCCTGGCAGCCGCACATCACACAGGCTCCGGGAGGGAGCCCACGAGGCTTCAGGGATCCACAGGGATCCCTGCCTGGTCAGGGCAGTGACAGAGCTGACGGTACAGCACAGTAGGAGGGCCCTTTGACTTCCTCCCACAGGGGAGCCTGTGAACCTAATGCTCCCAGGAAAGAACCGCCGTCAGAGACTTCTGAGCACCCCTCTGGAGAAGGATTAGAGCCTCGGGAAGACATCAGTATTATCAGAAATGGAGCTCAATTCCGAACGTCTCAGTCATTGTCTCAGGGAGCAGAACTCAGAGTAGCCTGGCCTGACTTCCTCCCTCCTTCCTCCCTTCCCTCCTTTTCTCCGTCTCTCTCCCTTTGGACACTTCCTTCCTGCCAGCGCTGCTGCACAAGTGTCTGCTGCCACGTGGCATCGAGTCCCCAGCTGTGTCCCAGCAGCCACTCTGACTCCGCTGTTTCCCGAGACCCTCAGCAATGGGTCTCTAGACTATGAGCCTCTGGAAGGCAGAGGCCATGTCCTTGCAGACTGTACAGCCCTGGGACCGACACAGTGCTTGACACAGAGTGAGCCCTTGAACAACGTGGCCAGCCACTGGGAGGATAGATGGATGATGCTTCTTTCTGGCCTGCACAGCAAACCTGAGAATAAAGACCAATTTATCCCAAGTGTCATTGGATCTGTCTGCCTTTGGTCTTCATCCAGGAAGGAAGGTTCTTGCAACGTGGTGCTGGTCTGTGGCTCAACACGGCAGGCTGACACCATGAGTGTCACACTGCCCCGCCCCCATCACCTCACTGAAATCACTGTTGAAGTGTCCACAAAGTAAGATGTCTCCTTGACTTGCAGCCACCTGTCAGGCCTGTAATTACCTTTCGCAGCTCTCATAAAACCTTTTCTGACTGTGTGGGTTCCAACTCCAGAAGGAGACTGAATGGAGGGGCCTATAGAAAAGTCTTCAATCACCTGATTTGGGGAAAGTCAACTAGGCTAGAACAACTTGCACTTTCCTGGTCATTCCTAATTACAAGCAAGCCACTTGTACCCATCAGCCCCACTCTCAACCCTAAGCAAACCTTCCAGTGTGTCTTGGGAGTACCTTACCCATGGCTCTCCACTTCCTGCCTCCATAGCACGTGTAGACAGAACATTTCCTCAGGGCTCAGCCTCCGGGAGCTTCCCCCCACTAATTAAAACATGATGCCATTTATTTATTCCTTCCAATGAGTTTAAGTCACTGTGTTATCACCTCTCCCAGGGCTGGTTTCAGTTTAATTATGAAATGAAAGGCGATCATGTCTTTTTATCTGCTCTCCTGAGATCTCTTCACGTAGATCACAGCAGCAAAGGGACCTGAGGAGTTACAGCCATCCCCTCCAGAACTGGCCTCTCTCCTCTCCGTGTCCCCACGTCCAGTCATCAGGGGGACCTGCCCTCATCCACAGCGCTCACACCCTCCAAGACATTACTTCTGTTCAGCGGGATTCAGACCCAGCAAAAATTTACTTACTGCATTCCTTTTATGTTTAAAACAGTTTTTTCATTTAAAACAAATTGTGGCAAAATATACATAAATAAAAAATTTACCATATTAATCAGTTCTAAGCATACAATTCAGTAGCATTAAGCACATTCACATTGCTGTGTAACCATTCTCCAGACTCTTATCTTGCAAAACAGATACTCTAGTACCCATTAAACAACTCTTCCTTCTTCCCTACTCCAGCCCCTCCTCATCTCCATCCCACCTACTGTCTCTGACTTTGGCTACTCCAGATACTTCATGCAAGTGGAATAATATAGTCCCTGTCTTTTTGTGACTGGCTTTTTGTGACACTCAGCATAAAGTCCTC
Organism: Vulpes lagopus; assembly: GCF_018345385.1. Classification (NCBI taxonomy): domain Eukaryota; kingdom Metazoa; phylum Chordata; class Mammalia; order Carnivora; family Canidae; genus Vulpes; species Vulpes lagopus. The sequence continues at coordinate 1,651,483 of NC_054844.1, forward strand.
AAGATTCATCCATGGTAGCCTGCGTCAGAATTTCCTCTCTCTTTAAGGCTGAAGAGCAGTCCGTTGTACGACTAGACCACATTTTATCCATTCATCCATCAATGGATGATGGGATCTCTTTCACCTTTTGGCTGTTGTGAATTATGCTGCTATGGACATGGGCGTACAAACATCTCTTTGTGACCTAGCCTTTCATTCTTTTGGATATATATCCAGAAGTAGAATTGCTAGATAATATGGTAGATCTGTTTTAAATTTTTGAGGAACTGCCATACTCTTTTCCATAGTAGCTTCACCACTTTACATTCCTGTTGACGGTGCATGAGAATCCCAGGTTCTCCACATCCTCACCAATATTTGATTTTTTTTCTCTTTCTGTTCTGTTTTGGCTTTGAGGTGGAAGGTAATGATAGCCTGTCATATTTCAGGCACTATGCTGAGTGCTTGGCCCACATAATCTCATTTAATCCACAAATCATACCAACACTCAGTAGGTGGCAGCCGCTTCCCTGTGTCACTGGCCATCTTTTTATGCATTTCTCTCTACTGGCAACCAGCTCTCTTGATAGCATGAACCTATGAACAGTCGCATAGGGTGCCAGCAAGGCCTTGACTAAGCAGATACTTGGTTACTTGGCCACCTTTGTTGGTGAACTAATGAGTTAATAGTGTTTCAGGCATCAACAAGTAGTTAAGGAGGTCTCTTTGGCCACAGGGGTCTCCAGGGATCTAACCCTACAGACGCTACTCTAGCCATGCCTGAGCCTGTGCCCGGCATTTTGAACAGAACTAACAAGGACTTTCCTCACCAGCTGAAGCAGACTTTCCAAAAACAACCAGTCCTATGTGAGCATTATGTGTCAGTTCTGTCTTGGCTTATGCATGAAGCAGATTTCCAAAAGGAGCATCCTTTAGTATATGCCTGATGAAAATTTTCTCCACAAACAAAAATAATAGCCAATACTTTTGAATGTTTCCCACATGCCCTGCACATTACACACAGTGAATGACAGAACCCTCATAACAACAGTGAGGTCAGTATGATTATCCCCATTTTATAGAGGAGAAACCTAAAGTCTCAGAGGAACACAGGTACTTTCACAAGGTCCCATAGCTAGGAGATAGCAAAGCTGGGATTTGACATCACAGACCATGCTCTTAATTGCTCTGGATGTGTCCATCTTTGGGGGTCTGCCCCAGGTGAGTGGAAGATGAACAGGCCCCAACCCCATTCTCTTAATGGAGCTAGTGACCTCCTGAGTAGGGGTATAGGGCCCCCAGTCACCTCTCTATCCACAAAGTCCCTGTCCTCTGCTAAGTGCTCATGGCTTGTGATTATTCTCATGCTCAGAGCTGGTTCTGGAGAAGCCAAGAGTCTTATATACAAAGAACTGTAACATTGATCTTTCTGTTGATGAGAAGAGGTTCCCAGGGTTAGAGAACATTAAGGGATTTTGTGCAAAAAGCCATGTATTCTTAGAGCACTCTTAATCTAGATCTAAGTATAATCTCAGAAGATTTCAGTCTGGGGAAACAAGCAGCAGCTCTTTTAATTGTATTTCAAAACTAATCATTCATTCATTCATTTGCTCCATCAGCTGCATCCACATACCTAAAATAATGCCCAGAACTTAAACTTTGCTCCATAGGTTTTCTTCCCATCCCCCCCGCTCCTGCAAGCCCTTCAGGGGAGGATGACTGAGGCACCCCTGGAGCTCTGTTCTAGGCATGGGGAGCAGAGGTCTGCCTTCCTTTCTTTCCTTGATAGAAACTGCCAGTGGCATAAGGGACTGCTGGAGCCTATTCTTTCCCCTCATAAATCAAACACATTGACAACACAGCTTCCTAATCAAGAAAGCAAGAAGGGCGGGTAGCTGGAAGGAAAAATACACAAATATGTGGCATGCTTACTTGGGCACTCATCAGCCGAGTTGATGGTGGCTGGTCCCATGTTGTCATAAATTCAGTCTTAAGCAAACACTCATTTCTCTCATTCCCAGATTACTGGTACAAAGAAAAGCAGCCAATCATGGATGATATCCATCAAGGGAGGGGCAGGGTTTCATGCTTGCCTAAATCCCCCAGATAAGTAAGGAAAAGATGACCGCTCCTTTGGTGCTCATCTGTGTTTAAGCACTTGGAGTTATAAATAAATTAGAAACTTATAAACCAAATAAATAAATAAGCACTTTGTGAAAAATTATCAATGTAGAAGAATTGGTGGAAGAAAAGTTTGAGGGACATGAGGATGCTGGGCCCTTCTCTCTCATATAACCATCAAAAGGAAGAGTCCTTTATAGGCCAACAGAAAGATTATCCTGTGAGGGGTCAGAAGGTCTGATCCTTTTCACTTTGAGAAGTCACACCTCTGTGTTTCCTTTTGTAAAAGCAAGATGGTGGTTGGGGGTGAGGGCAATGGAGAACTGTTCTTACATTATTCTACATTGAAAAAAATTCATACTGGTGGAACCACTTTGTAAAACTGGCAATAGTAAAGCTAAATATACACATACCTGATGACTCAGGAATTCCACTCCTAGAAATTACACTTAAATGAAGTACATGCATATGTTTACTATTTTTTTAAACCAACTAAAAATCCATCAATACCAAAATGGATATAAAGACTGTGGTTTATTCACATGATGGAATATTATTTATTAATGAATATGAGCAAATAACAACTACAGGCCACAGAATGGATGAAACTCAAAATAATTTTGAGGGCAGAAAACTAGACCCAAAGGTACATATTGTATGATTTCATTTATATAAAGTACAAAGAAGGAACTAAACTGGGCTACACAGTTAAAAGTCAGACGGTAGTTAAGGGAGAGGGAGTGACTGGAAGGAGACACCTAGGGGTGCAAATAATGCTCTACTTCTTGATCTGGGTGCTAGCTACACAGCGTTGACTCTGAAAATCCACCAAGCTGCACTGTACACTTACAGCTTCTAATTTTGCCATATTCATGTGTTAGCTCAATAAACTTTATATTTATTTTAAAATATCAGATGATATGGAGAGAATTTTGAACTCTCAAAAAGAAAAAAACCTCTAAGATAAATTTTGATCCTAAGGTAACCCCTACTGGATCATGTTCCTAGGCATTTAAATACATGAGCAACACAGCTGATCCCAAGAATAAGAGAAAGTGGGGGCTCCAGCCTCTCTGGCCCCTCAGAGAGAGCAGGTCACATGGTTAGATTTCTTAACATTGTCACCAGGCCCAAAGAGACCAAGAAGAGGGAGGCGAGAGAAGGAAGAAGAGGAGGCAACATAGTAGGGGCTGAGCCCTTCAGAAAGATGCTCGGTTTCCAAAGTTGGGGCCCTGTGCTCACAGAATCACAGCAGGCAGGAGGCTGCCGATTTTCCCTGTAGCTTCTCTGGCCACAAGAAAGACGCATGGCATATGATGGAATTGCTTTGATGGTAATTATTTCCTGCTCAGACAGGGAGGCGATAGATCATCTCAGGGGAGGCTCATTAATTGAAAAAGTGTCAATAGATAAAGAGCAATAAAAGCTTTTTTTTTTTTTTTTTTTTTTTCCAGCTGAAAGCCTGGTTCCATCAGCCCCATCTGCTTCGTTCTCAACCAACCTGCTAATGCCGCTTCACCATTAACTGGGTCCCCTTAACTCCTACCTGACAGACTTGCTTCCTGAGAGAGGGAGGGAAGGAGCATGTGTTTATGTCGGAGGGCAAAGCTTCCACGTCCTTTAAGTCTGGAAAAGCCACTGCCCAGATGGTCTGAATTGACATTAGGAGTGACCCAACAAATGTTGTCCCAAACTGTCATTTAGTTTAAGCCTCACTGCAGGGGTGATCTTTATCTTTTCTTGGGGATTTTCTTGGCCCTTAATCTTAGATTTCTTCTCTTTCCAAAGACCTCTGAGCTAGTTTCCTACTGAGTAGCAGCCTACCAGAGGTGCCAGAAGAAATCGAACTCAAAGTCCTCACTTCACTTTGTGAGCAGTTTCGAAGAAACTCCTTTTTTTGGGGGGTGGGGTGGGGTGGGAAGGAAGTGAAGCCTGAATTATCACCTACAATTGGTTTGGGGATGACCCGTATTATCTTCATAGGTTAACTCACTCCACAGAATGTACTGGACTCATGTGCCAAGGACCGTGCTCCCCTTTTAGTCTGGCTTGACTGATACAGCCATTTGTCACTCAAGACATGGAGGGGATGTGAGGGACTGGTGGGTCCCAGGGGCATAGCTCCCTGTTATTTTCCATATATGCCCATGAGACACCCTGGAATTGTGTGGAACTGTTCCCAGAGAGTAACAACTTCAGTCTCTTGTATTGCATGGTGGACAGTGAGGAATATTCTAGACCCTCATAGTTTGCATAGTCCCAAAGAGCCTTTACAGCCTGATCATCCTACTTTTTTATGGGGGGGGAGGAATACACATAAACATAAAATTTGCCATCTGAACCATTTTTAAGTGTATGGTATAGTAGCATTAAGTGCATTCACATTGTTAAGCAACCACCACCATCATCCATCTCCAGAACCTTCAGCCTACTTTTCAGTGCCATCATGAAATTAAAAAACTAGTCCCCAAGCCCATCTCTAGTTTTAGCAGCCATGTACTACTATATGCCATGGCTTTCTCTGCAGGCCCATGATGGCTGTAACCATCCCTTGCTATATGCATACTGCATTCCTAGTTAAATAAGCCTCTGGTGTCTGACAGAGCAAGTAAAAGGGGTCATGCCTGTCACTGGTTCCAGGTGAACGTGTGAAGACCCACCTGTGCTTCCCACATATAAGCTGCCTTCCATGCCTTTTGGTAGAGAAGAGACTTAGGAAGCCTCTTATGTTGGGACTCATGGCCACCCAAGAGGAAATGGGCCAGCTCGGGTCCAATTTCACTTTTTTCTGAAAGAAAAGGGGGAAAGTGATAATCAAGGGTTTGTGCACACTCCAGTTGATCTGCCTGGCTTAGTTTTAATGTAAACAGTTAATTGCAGTCGTGCAAGCCGTGGAGAATATAGGGTAGTTTTAATTAATTCCAGTACATGCCTTGCACTGTTTACATTCCAAATTACCTTCAAGTCAGAAGTATGTGACTCAGAACCACAGTTTGGGGACAATAAAATTCTACTGGCCACTGCTTCCAGCATCTGGAAGCCATTTGCTAAAAGACACAGAGTTTGCTATTTGGGAAAGTTAGATGTGCTTCAAGGGAGGGATGAGGTGACAGTGGCTATCTCCCAAGCTGCTGACATAAGGAAAGAACCTGGCCAGCCTCAGAGTAAAAGTGATGTCCTGTGGATTCTGAGCAGAGAAAGGGAAGCCCTGCCATTTGCTGCCATCAGCATGAAAGGAAGCCTAGGATGAAAGCCTGGGGAAAGATGTTATACCCATGACCAGGATTAGATTTCTAGAAAGTATTTTGTGTCGTTACAGGCACCAGCCTTTGGTTTGCTAAAATTGGGGTTGTCTTCCTTTTCCCATTCCTTATCTACCTCCCACCCAAGTGCATTTTCCAGGATTCACAGAAAACTCCATCTGCATTAAGAAGAGTGTTTGGAGGCAACAGTTGGTTTTTCTGATGTGCTTGAGAACATTATGAGTTGATTACATGATATCTCTAAAACACACTGGGTCCTTGGCACCTCTTATGCACTGAGAACTGGAACCCAATGAATGAAAGAATCCTGTGAGTAGAAGGCCCTTGCAAATTTCATCTAGTCCATCCCCCTGCCTTTAGGCAGAGCTAAATATAACCCACTCTGTACTTTCAGGCGTCGACCATATTATTTCCCTCTTCAGATCTGAGAAAAGAAGGCTGGGTTCTGAAAAAATCCTTTGCATTTGCTCCTTTGGAAGTCAAATTTCCAAACGAGTCCACAGTGCTAAAGGGTTTATAGTATCTCTCTAAACAAATCAAAACTTCATGTAAATCCTATTATTTGTCAATGTCATTTTGTCTCCCACTCATTCAAAAGCCAAGTTAGATTTGCCGGTGATACACTTCAAGAATTCTGCAATCTCAATTCTAACTGGATGGCATGGGTATCACTCCATCTTTCCATTTAAGGAGCCTGGAGGGAGTAGAGGCAGGCCCTGGAGTCATACAGACCTGAATTGAGGCCTTGACTTGGGTTAAGTTACTTCCCTGAGCCTCTAACTTCTTGTGAGTAAAGTGGAGATAAATCAACAACTTCCCAGATGGGGGTATTAAGGGTTAAATGAGCCAAGAGTTGTAAAGGGGTTTTGAATACTAAATGTTCCCACCAGGGAAGCCTAAGTGGTGAGCTGAATGGCTCTGGGGACCATACAGGGAGCTCTAAATGGGGGATGTCACAGCCTCCCAGACCACCATGTATGTCTCTGACTGCAGGCAGCACCTGGAAACTGTGGTGTCTCCCATGCACTATGTTAGGTGTTTGGCATTCCACTGATAGTTCTGCTCCACTTCCTCATCCCTTCCTTCCTGGACTGTAAGTCACCAGAAGGCAGGGATCATATCTGTATAGATCATTGAGTGCAATATGGTGCTTGCAAAACCATGAAGAAAGTGGCGCTTAATAAATACTTTTTAAAACAATCATCAAGATGATATGGCTGTTACATGTTACCCACCTTAATAACAAAAATGTCTTGCTTCTTTTTCTAACCCACTTGGACAGCCAGGGCCTGGAGTTTCTAGCCTCATATCCTAGTATGTGGGTGTTTGAATGATTCCTATAATTAAGCAGTCTTAGGTCTTTACTATTTACATCAGCATTTCACCAAGTGTAGTATACACCAAGTGTAGATTAACTGCATCAAAACCACATGGGGTGAGGGTGGAAAGGGAGTGTACTAGTTAAAAGTGCAGATTCCTGACCTGCACCCCTGACCTCCTAAATGATCATCTCTGGGGCCAGAGCCAGGAACCTTCCCTTTAAATAAGCCCACCTGGCATAGCCTCTATGGTTCCAAAAGCTTCCATTTCTACCCTTGCTTTTTATTTATTTTTATTTATTTTTTTTAAAGATTTTATTTATGTATTCATGAGACACTCAGAGAGAGGCAGAGGGAGAAGCAGGCTTCCTGCAGGAAACCTGATGCAGAACTCGATCCCAGGACCCCAGGATCACAATCTTAGCCAAAGGCAGATGCAAACTACTGAGGCACCCAGGTGTCCCTCTTGCTTTTTAGAGTCTGAAATAATGGATAGTTGTATTAGTCTTTCAGAATTGAGAGTGTGACCAGTTAGTTACATAAGTGGGCTTAAGCCAGAAGAATTTGAACTTTCTTGCCCCGTGCAAATTCAAATGCGCCAGAGAGCAGACAAAAGTCTTTAGTACTCTAGGATCACAGCACAGAAAAGCAAGCTCCATTCACAGCCTCAAAAGATGAAGTGTCTTTCCTGGACAATATCCCTGGATTCATTCCACATGGTCCTGGTCCTTCATGATGGATGGCTCTGTAATTTTTAGAAAATGCCCCAGTGGTTGTGCTGCCCAGTCAAATCTGAGAACCAAAGTTGCAGGCCATCTGCCTCCACCCCAATGAGCTTTGCCAAGAGGCACAGCCATGCAGCGGGGAGACCCACAAACCCGGGGCAGCAGGGAGCTGGATTCTAGTCATGGCTCTGTTGCCTTCAAGGAGCTGTGTGGTCCTGCACAGCTCCCCAGGCATCTCAGTGCCTTAATGTGTCTCAACTCACTAAATCTACAGCTTTCAGATTTTATTCTGGCAATGACATCCCTTGCCAAAGAAACTTAGCCCACACCTAGATGCAGAAACTAGAAGAAAGTGCAGTGGTCATCACCACCCGCAGCATCCCTGAGGGCACGTCAGCGGGAGCCCAGAACACAGCCCTGGGATGATCGAATGTCCAAGTGACACCTGAAGCTCTGCACATCCCAAGGCTGCACCCCAGGAGTGGATGAGAGAGGGAAGTCAGCACACTCGAGAGTGGATGCAAAGAGCTGGCTGGCAGGAGGATGTCTCATGCTTCAGCTGGGGACCACACAGATGGCTAAGAATGGGATCTGTGTAGCAGTGGTGATTTGGCAAGGGAGGGTCCATTCCACCCAAATCTAGGCCCCAGAGACGTGGAATTCCCCTGACAGAAAATGGACACGATCTCACTTCCTACCACCGCTGCTGCAGGAGCTGTTCCCAGACAAACAGGCCTGGGAACCGTTCCTCATCTGTTTGTTTGTTTTGTTTTTTTTTTTAATTAATTTTTATTGGTGTTCAATTTACCAACATAGAGAAAAACACCCAGTGCTCATCCCGTCAAGTGTCCACCTCAGTGCCCATCACCCATTCCCCTCCAACACCCGCCCTCCTCCCCTTCCACCACCCCTAGTTCGTTTCCCCGAGTTAAGAATCTTTATGTTCTGTCTCCCTTCCTGATATTTCCCAACATTTCTTCTCCCTTCCTTTATATTCCCTTTCACTATTATTCATATTCCCCAAATGAATGGGAACATACACTGTTTGTCCTTCTCCGATTGACTTATTTCACTCAGCATAATACCCTCCAGTTTCCTCATCTGTTTGTTAGATGGATGTGCATTAGCTCTTCTTCCAAAGGATATTTACATATTAAAGACCCCAGTGATAGGTCCTGCAGCAAATCAGCATGTTTGGCATGTTTCTAAACCAGCATGTCTCAAAATTTTTTTGACCAACAGACCTTTTTTACAAGTAAAGTTCATCTGACATTCTTTGGAAGACAGTGTGTGATACACAGAGGTACAGTTTCAGGAGTGCTTGGAGTGTGGGTTTTGGGAAAAGAATGACATTCTGAGGATCTGGAGGTGAGGAAAAGCAGAGAGGGATTATTTTTAGGGTTTTTCCCTTCATTTTACATGCTAGGGGACAAAAGGTGACAGGACTTAACTTTATGATTACTCAGGTCCTGGGACTCAAACTAGCTATTCGTGAGGGGCCTGCAGGGTCCTGCACATTTGCATGCTCTCTGGTAGAATCTCTGGAGAAGACAGCGGACCCAAACAGGAGGCCGGCGCCAGGCACCACTCTCCCTGAAGGCCGCCTGCTGGCCTCCTGTTCAGCTCCAGAGTGTGCCCAGCCACAGAGCACATGGGCTGAAGGTGTGCTGTGTCTGCTCACTGCACGCTTCTCATCATGAACCAGAGCCTGGGAAACGTCAATCTGCACAACCAAACCATAGCTTCTGGAAGTTTCCCAACTCCCTTCCATATCATCCCAGCCTGTCACCCAACAGGATCCATGGCACAGTGGGTCTTCCTTCACACAAAAAAGAGAGGTATGGTTAAGAACACAGCACCTGGGGCAAGACTACCTGGTTTCAAGTCCTGGCTCCACTGCCCGTAGCAACAGAATTTCTGGAAAGTTCCTTAACCTCTTCATGCCTCAGCTCCTTCAACCATTAAAATGGGGAACGTCCATGAGGATTAAATGAGTTAACCTAAGTGATATACTTAAAGCGTCTGGCACATAGTAAACATCAGGAAGGTGTCTGTTGTTGTTAATGTTATATCACTACTCAGCCTCACTGGCAAACTGTTTTTTGGGGGGAGGGGGTGGGAAGGAGAACACCTAGTCTGGGTTGTTTCTGAACCTCTGCAAGGATACACAGCTGAATGAAAGGCAGGATGGTGGGGAGAGCATCCAAGATGAGACAAGCATGTTGTCACAGAGGGGAGGAGCACCAGACTGGGAACCAGGAGAGCTGCCTCCATGTGAGGCTCCACCGTGCACCTGGCCTTGTGACCAGGGACAAGTCTCCGGTCACAAGCCTTGGCTTTCCCCAGAGTAAAATGATGGGGCTGAATTAAGTGATGTTAGAAATCTGTCTCAGATTTTAAACTCCATGTCTCTAGGCCTAGGTACTAGATACAGGAGGGGCTGGGGAGGCCCAAGGAGCCAGACTGCATACATAACTACCCCCATGGTGTGTGCATCTGTGTGCTGGACACGAGCTCAGGGAAGATGGATATGCAGACGTCTCCCTCAGCCCCTGCTGAGGAGTCTCTGCCCAGCGGTCCTCTGAGTGGCTCAGGATGGTGCTGATGCCAAGGCAGATATCTTTCTAAAAATATGCACACACGGCTGTCATCCAGCTACTTAGAGCTGTGTTCAACGAGGTAAGAATTTCATGTCATATTCAGGATGAAAACTCCGTAAAAATTGAAAGTCCCCAGGTGCAGCTACTTCTCTCCTCCACATACTGGGTTCATCCTGCCCCGTGCCTCTTTTCCCCTCAGAGCCTTGCTTCATGACCACGTGTTGAACCTCAGTTAGTTCCATGTTTCGATGCAAAAAGCATCTTTTGAATTTAAAAGCTACTGGCTGCTCTGGCTCAGATGAGTGTCCTGTGTGGTGCAGAGTGTCCTGTGTGGTGTCCTGTGTGGTGTTTCGATGCAAAAAGCATCTTTTGAATTTAAAAGCTACTGGCTGCTCTGGCTCAGATGAGTGTCCTGTGTGGTGTCCTGTGTGGTGCTCATTCACTGGGAGGTCTGGACATACTTAGTGCCTGTAAGAAATTGGCTTGCTGTCCATTTACGGACAGAGGGTGTGCCTCCTCTGGACACTTGGTGATGTGAGCTGACACTTCTTCTTCCAGCTTTGTGAAGCTGCTCTGGCTCTGCTCATGGAGTGGAACGGCGCAACACAGCAGGGCAAAACAGTTTCCAGTGGAGGTGCTCTCACATGTCCACAGAAACCTGGCTCTGGGAGCCCTGCCCATAGTGCTGGGTTGCTTCTGGTTGCTAGCATCCCGAGCTTGGTGCAGCCTGCCTTGGAGGGAGGAAATGCTTGGCAACCCCAAGGAGTCTCCTAGGCTGGGCCATGCTCTGAGTTTCTCCTAGGGCCCGGTACCTTCTCAAGCCCCCTCTGCCCCTTTACACACACACACACACACACACACACACACACACACAAGAGCATGCATGTGCTCATGGGCATGTGCTCACAAGGCGTGCACTGACCCTGCCTGACAGACTCATAACTCACCAGAATCCACTGTCTGAGGTTCCACTTTTCACCAGAGTTCAAAGTCCTTGACAGACATCTTGCCTGTCCTCGCCTGAACTCTGAGAGCTCTGATGGGAAAAGGGGCAAGCACAACCCACTCTCCACCCCGCAGGTGGGGGAGATGGAGCCATTTCCTCAGGCGCTAAGGGTGGCTCCTCAAAGGGCCCACATCACCGGGCAGGCAGCACGCTGCTGCCAGGACTCCCTCCACAGCCTCTAGCACGGTGCACACTTGCTGTGTGCAGGGAGAATCGGGATGGGAACCCAGCAAGACAGTCTCTCCTGCAGCAGCCCATGTCCCCAGACACGCCAGTTGTCAGCCAGCCCCCTGGGTGCCTCGGTGGGATCAGGGGCTCCCTGTGTGCTCAGCCCTCTGGAGCAGTCTTGTCCATCTAGACCAATTCACTCGTGGATGCTGTTAGGGCTGAATGTGTCCCCCCCGCCAATTCATACATAGAGGTCTGAGTCCCCAGTACCTCAGAATGTTACTGTATTTTGAGATAGGGTTTTTAACAGAGCTAAGTAAGTGAAAATGAGGTCATTGTGGCAGACACAGAGGGAGGGTGGCGTGAAGACAGGGAGAAGGCGGCCATCAACAAGCCAAGGAGAAAGGCCTCGAAGAAAACAACCTGGCCAGCACCTTGATCTCAGACTTCTAGCCTCCAGAACTATGAAAAATACATTTCTTGTGTTTACATCACCTGTCTGTGGTACCTTCTCTGTGGCAAACTCATACAGAGCCCTTCACTCATTTTCCAATCTGTAAGACACTTGGTGTGGCTAAAAGCCATATTCATGAGCCAGTACGTCGGCTCCAACACTCAACCCTGTCCCCGCCAGTTAATGCCAAAAGCTCCCACAGCTTGGCTGAAGGAGGAGATGCAGGAGGAAGCAAGAGAAAAGAAGAAAGGGTCTGGAGTGATGTTCCCCACACCACGCACCCCACAGCACCAGGTCGCCCTTTCTCTACAAGTAGAGCCAGCTTGGCCTCTTGCTCTCTGGCCTCCCCTACTTGCACTGTGATGCGTGTTCTGTATTTATAAAGCCTCCCAGACAGGGGCACAAACCTCTCACCAACTCAAAGGCAATGAGATCCAGCCAGAGCTGGATCTTACGGCAACCAACACGGAGATGGAGCCAACATGCTCCCAGTCCGAAATTAGAACGTGAAGGGCAGAGAAACAAAACAGACCAAATGCCATTCTTCTCATGAGGGAATATTTACTGAATAGTTTATATATACTGAATGAATCTTATGTAAGAGTCAACATGTTCAAAGCACTAAAAATAGGTCTGGATACATTTTGGTGAATAAGCTATTAATGCATTTAACCCTTCTAAAGAAAAAGCACATATGTAAGAGAGGGTAAGCGGCCAGCCCCTCACCCCCAACCCTGGCTGCCTGGGGACCATCAGAGGGGATAGGACTCAGATACAGTTGGACAGCCCCCACCAGCAGAGAAGAAAAGTCCACAGGCTTTCAGGAGGGCAGAGGTACAAGGGAAGGAGCTTCCAGGAGTTCCTGCAGCTTACCTCAGAAGACCATGGAGAGCACACAGGAGGCAAAGGCCTAGCACTCACCCTCTGTCTCCTCCACAAGGTGCCCTTCCCTTTCCCAGCCCTGGGGCCAGGGTCAGGGCTGGCGATTGGATTAAAGGATGTGGATGAGTCCTCCGGGCAGGAATTCATAATGCGAGTCTCACCATCTCACTGAGGAGCCCAGGCAGCCAGATTTCAGTTCGTAAACACTCGTCGGTCACGAAAACCATCCAGCCTCAAAAGCAGTATCCTTTTCAGAAACCCAAACACTTTTCCTTGTAAGTGAACCAAAGTTTACAAATTTTTTCCTAATAAATCAGTTGGACTATACTTCTTTTGTAGAATTATTGACCCAGAAACAAATCTAAAATGTCTTCAAAATAGCCTCTCAAGCACACTGATAGTTCAATTGAATTGCAAAGCCTGACGAGTCTCTCCTCACTTTTATTTCCAGCTGGTTAATGACCAGGGAACATTATACCAGGAGTGGAATCTGGGGTGCCCATCCACTGCCTTGGCCAGTCTGGGGTATCTTGGGAAAAATCTCTTCAGTGTCTGGGGCCCCTGTGCACCTCACTTGGAAAATGGAAGGGCAGATGGCATCTGTAAGGCTGCTTCAGCCCTTGCTTTGTAGGACCTTATTACCCCACTTTTCCCCAGGAGATTAGCCTAGGACACTCGTTTCTCAGAACATTCCCTGGTGCTCCACAGGAGAAGTGTTCTGTGGTCAAGAAAGTTTGGAGGTGATGCAGGCTTCTTTACCACAAGACTTCTCTGAACCTTGAAAATGTTAATGAGCAATCTGTGATTCTCCAGGAGGGAATTAATAAGGCTGCAGCATTTTTCACAAAAGGTATGAAATCTGACTATTTGAAAAAAAATTTTTTACAAGACTGGACAACTTTTGAGATCCACAGAGAAAAGCAGGATATGGAGCTAGTCTTCAGGGACAGATGTTTCTACTTGTGTCCCCTGCGTGGTGGCCCAGAGGAAGGAGGATACTCGCTCACCTCCCCTGAGTCAGCCTAGCTCTGGAGCTGTGTGCCTCCCCGGACAGTGCTCTTTGGGCCATGGAGGCCATGTCCACGCTTCCTGGGCAGACCCACTGCTGAGACCTGCTCACCCCTAGAAGTAGACTGCGTGCCCACAGACCACTGGGAGCTGTCCAGAGGCCACAGAAGGAAGTGACCCTGATGAGAAGTGGCCGTGTGGCTCAGGATCCCAGGCAGGCCAGCGGCTCACCACCCCAGCCCCAGCTGTACCAATGTCGTCCTGTGCTGCTCCTAGGGAGCACCCCCCCTTCCACATGACTTGTCTTCAGATTCCCAGCAGGTTCTTGACTCAGAGCCCTCTCCCTACTCCCTCAAGAGGGCCCTCACCATCTTCAGAGCTCATTGAGTTCCCACCCTGGACTCCTTTAGCCCTAGAGATTTCCAGTGACACAATATAGCTCTTAATTACATATCCTCTCATCTGGCTCCTGTTCTTCAAACAGTGCTAACTGTGCTTTCCAGACCAGACTGCTAATGTCCTGAAGGAAGGGAATATTGTCCTTTCTTAGTCATACCACCAAGCATCAAGCTGAGCAAACAGTAGGCACTCAATAAATGAATGTTAATTCATTCATTTTGGATAGTAATTGGAACCTACCTCACTGCTTTCCCAAAGATGGCTTTCAGGATCAGATTTTTTACTTCATATCCTTTAAATCTACTAAATTCCTCTCTTAGTCTGTAGCTTCCACTTGAGTTACAAAATGGGTCATGACGATGGTTAACACTTACTGAGTATCGTGATGTGCCAAACATTCTACATGTATTAATTCATTTAATTCCCAATGCTTTTATGAAGTGGGTACCATTGTGGTGATGATGAAATGAGGCTTAGGGAGCATGAGTATCCTGTCTGGGTCCCCTGGCTCATAAGTGGTCTATCTAGTGGACCCCAGAGCCTTCATATGATTAAAAGGAAAGACATAAAATCTTTTCCTGGAAAATGAAAATTAAGTCTTTGCTTTCCAGGCTAATTATCAAATCAAATAATGACAATAAAAATACTCATTCCTTATTCTTACCTGCAGATATTCTGTTTCAGCAAATCTGAGTGGGGCCCAGGAATCTGTATTTTCTCAAAGATCATCGGGTGATTCTGATGGTCATTCAGGATTGAGAAGCACTGATCTGATCTGAGCCCCACTACCTACAGCACCTGAATTACACCACACCAGGCATCAGGCAAGAGATCATCAATTAATACTTACTGACACCCACTGGGTAGGAAATGGGAAACAGCTGGTTAGCATGCCAACCCTCCCTGCTTCCTTCCCTCCCCTTATACACGGGAAAATATATATAGTTTAATCCACTAGGCCTCAAAAGTGATGTCTGGGTAAGGTGGGGAGAGCCTAGAAAACGTGGGGCCTGAGGCACCCTCACATCAGTATTTTTAAAGCTTCCGTGGTGATTCTAATGTGTAGCTCACACACTTGTCTTTTTTGGGATGAAGGACTCTGGCCATTCGGCCTTGACCTTTGAAAGCTCCTTTCTCACATAAATAAAATGAGCAGGCTGCTCCTAGCAGCTCCAGCTAATTTAAAAACTAATAACGTTAAAATGTTTTAATACCCTCACTGGTTCAGTTCAGCCTCATTAGGAAGAGTAAATAAAACAAAACATATTCCCCACATATGATCAAACTAAGAAAGTCAAGTCCCTAAGAGATGGTGACCACATCAGTGTCACTCTGAGGGCAGCTTTCAGCATACTTCCCTGCACGACTGGCGTCACAGACACAAAAGGTCAGGGTTGGGAGGGCCCTTGGAGAGCTCTTCCATGAGCACCCCGGACCACGAGGGGAAGTGACTCACACCTGCTGGCAACATCACAACCAGAACCCAACCCAGTGGCCCTGGATGGCACCCTGGTGCAACAGCAGTCGGCCAGAGAGGTTTCCAGACTCTCTTTGCTTTCCAAACGCCAGGACAAAAATGAATAATCTCAGTCACTGAAGCCTTGATGTGAATTGAGGACACCGTCACCTGAGGGATACTTGCATTTTAATTTCTAGCATGAATGATTTCATTTCTTGTTAAAGAAACCTGAGCCCCTGTTGAGCTAATCACAGGGCAGGCAGGGTGCCCTACTCTCCACACACACTTCCCTTTACTTACACATCCCAACAAGCTACAAGCAGTAGCAAGGCTTGCCCCTGTTCCTCAGATGGGGAACCTGATGGCAAGTGCCTGGCCCAAGGTCACAACAGCATGTATGGTGTTTGAACTGAACTGTCGGACTCCAAAGCCTTTGGCTATAACCACTGGGGATATTGTCTTCCTCAGACTGGACTAGCCAGCAAGCGAGTAGATTTTGGAACAACTGCAAAGGGCCGCTGAAACAGAAAAGATGACCTGCTTCAAATGCTTCCCTTCCTTTTTTTCCCCTCCTCCTCGTCCTCCCCCATCTGCTCCTCCTCCTTTAAATGTGTGTGTGGTTTTTGGTTTTGTTTTGTGTTTTTGGCAAGTGCTGGAGTGTGACAACACATCTATATATACCTCACGGCTAAAAATAGATACAAGTATATATGTGTTACGCATATATGCATGTGCAAGGGGGATAGAGAAGTTTTCCGAAGTAAAATATGTGAATGTACACCTGTGTATACACATAGATACCGTACGGATATTCAGACACATATAATGTATAGAGAGTCACATACATCTATTACGTATATATTTAGACTGAGCAGGAGGAGGGGACCCAGGAGTCTCACAGAGATGCAACCTGCATGATTTCATTTTTTTTTAAAGATTTTATTTATTTATTAGAGACACAGAAAGAGAGAGATAGAGAGAGGCAGAGACACAGGCAGAGGGAGAAGCAGGCTCCATGCAGGGAGCCTGACATGGGACTTGATCCCGAGACTCCAGGATCACACCCTGGGCTGCAGGCGGCGCTAAACCGCTGCGCTACCAGGGCTGCCCACCTGCATGATTTCAATGTCAAAATATCACTCACAACATTCACAAGCACGCAGTGAGGCTGGAGGGTGGGGGATCCAGCACCTGGGCATCGGAACACGGAACACGTGGAGATGGTTCCTTAGCGATCTCTCCCCCCTCTGCCTATGGTCTTGGGAGGCAGAGGCAAGAGCCCACTTTCTTACAACCCACAGGCTTTTGAGGCATTAAAAATAACAATCTTAATAACAGCACGCGTGAACCAGGCCTGTGGCCTTGTCTGTTAACAGCGACGTTCTGATTCTGCCAACAGTTCTCTATCCTCCTGGCGCAGGCGGAGTCGCTCTGCCCGGCCCGGCCAGCTCCGTGGGGGAAACAGCCTTGAAAGGCCTCTGGTGAATGGTCCCGTCAACAAGCAGCTCCCTGCAGCGGCAGCCCCACATGTTCGCGCTCCCGTCTCTGGAGAGTGAGTGGCAACCAAAATTTGGAGGGCAGGCCAAGGGGGAGGGCCACTCCGGAAGCTTGCGGACATCACCAGAGTTCGTTTTCTTACTGAGTCGTTCGCTTCCCTGTCCTGTACGGGACATCTGTCCTTTTATCAGGACTGTGCTGCTCTCCCCTGACTAACCAAGGGGTGTTCCCCGGAGGCCGGACCCAGGCAAAACGACGATGACAACACAGTTGGCTCTCTAAGCCCAGCTCCATCTCTACAGTCAGTTCCGTGGATTCATTTGATATGTGAGGAGCTAAGTGATTCTGATAAGAGTGTTCGCAAGTTAAAGTTGTCTCTTTCCCTTGGAGGATCATGGAAGAGCAGAAGCAAAGCGAAGCTACGACGGAGGAGTTTCAGGCAGCAGGACATTTACGAGGAAGAGAAATCTCCACCCCGTGTAGACGGATGTTTCCTGACCGTTGGACCACTGACCAAGTGGCGCATTTGAAACTAAGTTGTGCCCCTTTTAACCCCAGCTTCTCTTCCCTTTGTCCTCGCTCCTCGGCTCCACGGTAGAGAATTCAGAGAGTGGCTGCTTGACGTGGGAAACTATGGCAGGAGGCTGGGGCCAGTCGCCGGGCAGCAGTGTGGGTGGTGGCAGACAGCAGGTGGGCTGGGTTGAGGATATTCTGCAACCAGCTCTGGAAACTTCTTTGGGTTGGCGTTGAAAGGGAAAAAACACTGGGCCTGCATGCTTTCTGACCCCAGTAACCTTTTCCCCAGCCTGTCCCTATGTGGTGCTGCAATGGCCTGGGACTGAGGGCCCGGAATGTAAAGAGCCAAAGCCAATGTCAGGGCTAAGTCTTTCCTCAACATAAAATGTCCTTGTTGCCTATGACCTGTTTTTCAGCCTGTGAGGCCAGAACGTAGAGAAATGCGTCAGCTATTGTTTGTAGTCAAGGGTTTTAGGTTCCTCTGTCTCCTGGGTAAAGATTCCCTGCACTTTCTGCATTTCACAGTGAAGAGACTGCTCCTCATAACCATTAGGGCAGAGTGGCTATCACGTCCCCACTCCATTAGCATGGATAAACACTTGTGCTCACTCATCATCTGTCAACATCTCTCTTTTCCCCACTCCCTTTCCATTTTTCCATCTTTAAGGCACAGGGCACAAGTCATCCATTTTTATGACACCTGCTGAGCAACCTCATTTTTCTGACCACTCTGGCATGTGACACCCCTTCCATTCTCCTTGCTTCCTGCCAAGGCTGCTCCTATATTAGAGAAGAGGGCAAGACCCAATCACAGGAACAAAGAAGCCGCATGTTGACCAAACAGAATGATGAAAAAAAAACCATGCCGTCTGCCATATGAGCTACTCATAGATGCACACAGAGAGGTTAGGCGCCTGAGTGTAGAATCAGACAGTTGCCCCACTTCCACATCTGCCATTTAAACAAGTATGTGACCTTGATCTTCTCAGAGCCTCAGCTGGCTCATCTGCAAAATGGAGGTATTGCCAAGCGACAAGGTGGTTACAACATTTAGATCATATGATCGTAATGGGCCCAGCACTGTGCCTGACCTATTGTGATGAACAGACATGGTAGGCGTTGTTTTGTTTAAACCCTTACCATTCTTTTTTTTTCCCTCTTTTTAAAAAATGTCTTTTTATTGGAGTTCAATTTGTCAACATATAGCATAACACCCAGTGCTCATCCCATCAAGTGCCCCCCTCAGTGCTCGTCACCCAGTCACCCCCCTTACCATTCTTTTTTTTTTTTTTTTTTTCCCCCTTACCATTCTTAATACCATTTAGTAGCTCTTTGGACCCCTCAGCTAAGCCAGAATCATTATTATCAACACACATTCATTGTGTTACTTTGAGAGAATTCTGCTATGTGCTGGTAATACAGGAGATAGAAAACATTCCCTGCCCTGGAAAGAGAAATTTGGGCACAAGGGCACACTTGTCATGTACCGAATGTGTGATGTATATAGTAAGGGCTGTACGCTGTCAGAGGAGTGATGTTTCATTGAAGGGGAGTTGGTCTGAATGAAGACAGAAGTGAAGGACAGAATGGGGAGAGCATTTTAGATAGGGGGTGAGAGAGCGAGGAGGGGCACAAAAGGAATATGAAATAAGAAAATCGGTTTAGCCAGAGTCACTGATTCCTAAAGAATAATGGAAAATAGGTTTGGGGGGATTACTAAGGGCCCACTGTCAGACTAAGGATGTTTATTGTTTACTGTGGCTTTGCAGAGCCACAGAATCTGTTGTAAAGGGGACTCAAAGAGCAAAAGAGGGTTTAGGAAGAAGACTCTAGTGGAGGCCTTTGTGTATGCCTCTGCTAGAGTCTTCTTCCTAAACCTAGTGGGAGGTTATACACAGGGAGCCAGCTGGAAGACTACGGTAACAGTCCAGGCCCCAAAAGACATGCTGGAAGAGGAAATAGGAAGAAGATAAGATGGGAGACAAATGCCAAACAAACCCCTTCCCTGAAAAGAGTATGCCACAGAACCGTGAGCCCAGTTATTACTTAACTGACCATGGAGATCCCACAATGGGGGTAGGCACGACCACACATGGACAGGGACTGCCTGGCTGTATTTTATGCTTCACTGATGGTGGAGATTGCCTTGACTACTTCTCTTGGTCAGTGTGACCAACAACGTGTCTATAGTCCCAGCAGCCAGAGATGCTCCTTATTTACAGTGACCTTTGACATATTCACTAACAAAGCTGCTTTAACCAGCAGGTCTACTTGGACTCGTCTGGCTTGGATGGCCTGCGTTCCACACTCATTGACTGTCTTCTTCCTTTCTTAGCCTGGTTGGCATTCTTCAAGCTCCGTGATGTCCATCAACAGACTTCAGAGACCGCCTTCCCTGCCCACAGAGCCACTTTTTTCTGTACTTGCTTTCTGCCTGGATTCCCACCCTCACTACTGCTGCCCAGGCATTCTTGACCTCTCTGACCTACCACCCCATCAGCCTCCCAGCCCACTCTCCCTCCTCTACCCGCTTGCCACCCCACCAGACAGGCCTCCCTAAACGTCATCAGGGTTCCTGGTGACCACCTAAAGGAACACACCCCATCCATCTCAGGACATTCAGGGCCTTCCCTTGAATATAGACTCTGACCCCAGTCTTCTACATCTCCAGCTTCATCATCTCTCCTACCAGGCTGCCTACTCAAGCTTCCTCAGAAACGTCAGCCACATTCATGCCCCATAGCATGGGCAATGCTCTTCCCTCTGCTTAGAATGTTCTTCCTTCTTTCTCTGCCCACACTGCCAACCTTTTTTTTCTGACTAACTCCTACTTATCTTCAAGTTCCAGACCAAATGTATCCTCTCTGCAACTCCTTTTATGCCAGGCAAAAAGCATTCCCTCCATTTAAAATCATTCATACTTACTTGGTATTAGTATACTTAATTAATTGGTACTTCATTTTATTTTTTTTAAAGATTTTATTTATTTATTCATGAGAGACACAGAGAGAGAGGCAGAGATGCAAGCTCCGTGCAGGGAGCCCAATGCGGAACTTGATTCCATGACCCCAGGATCATGACCTGAGCCAGAAGCAGATGCTCAAGTGCTGAGCCACCAGGTGTCCCAGTATTACATTTTAAATCACATGAAGACTATATTTTTATACGGAATTCTGTTTGAATGTCTGTCTCCCCATGTGGATAGTCAACACCCTTCACTCCAGGATTGTGCCTTGGATTATTTTAGATTACCGGCACCTAACAATGGCTGGTGCATATTATCAGGCAGTTAATAAATGGTTAAATGAATATACTAATACAAAAGAAGACTTATAGTAGAATTACTACAAGAGTTCCCTGTCACTTCAAGAAAGAAAAAAAAGAATTAGAGTACAGGCACTGGCAGAAGCTGGGAGTGGCTGGGATCTATTGATAATTTGTCAAACTTAATTGTCTTTAACAATAAAGCATGATTCTGGGCTCTGGTAGAAATATGAATAAAAGTAATGAATGTATAATCTAGTTTGGAAAACAAAGTAAACGTATGTAAAAAAAATGACTAATAAGCCAAAGAAAGCTATTCTAAAGGTCAGTTATGAAAGACTCTAGGTTTAGAGGCATTCATAGGAATCACAGGATTAAAAGTATTAATTGTTAATAAGCATACTAGACATTTAGCTTATCCAAGTGCCTACAGACAGGACCACACTATGTCACTATGTCACGATCAGATAAGAGTCATCCACATGCACATATTATTATTAATAAGCAGAAGGGCATTTTACCTCTGTCAGGAAAAAAACCCTAGTTCTAATGACTGTAGCATACTTATGCTACAGCTTGAGTCCATTTCTTTCACTTTTGGTTGCTGAGATTTTTAAAAGTATTGCCGTTTCCTCACACAAAGCCTCCAGAGGCACGTGGACTTTTCCTCAGGCACTGACTGGCCCTCCCAGCCATGGTGGGCGGCTGGGTGCTCAGGCCCGGAGAGGAAACGAGGTGACCAGTCATCATGATGTGCTACACCCCAGGGACACCTCAGGGGCCAGATGCCTCACCCTCCCCTTCCACTCTCTTTTCCCCTCTCCCACCCCCCGGGGGTAGAAATGTACCAACTGTGGCCCCAGATTTTACAAGGAGTCTCCATGAAAAACCAAGTAACACACAAGTATTTGTGGCCTGGGCATATACCAAGGAAAGTATAAAGGAGCTGCAGATGGAAGTGGAATTTCCTGAGCTGCCAAGGGCTTTTTGAACTAATAAATATGCCAGAAAATAAAAGAAAGGAAGCAATTATAGAAAGCTCCTTGGCAGTGCCCCTCTGACCAGGCACGCAGGTTCCCACCAGCACACCAGTGTGGGCCCAGTGCTACAGGGCACAAGCAAAACCGAAAGAGAAGAATGGCAGGAAGGGACACTAAAACACATTGCCACTTGGCCCTTCACCAGGGTTTGTCCATTGGGAGCAGAGATCTGGCTGAGAACTGGAAGATCCCCAGGCCATGTAGAGAAGGTAGCTTTGTTTAGACAGGCTACCTGCCCTGCCCTCCCTGTTCACCTATAGCTGCATATGGCTATATGGCTCTATGCCACCCTAGCCCCCATAGCTAGGCCACCCTAGCCCCCATAGCTAGCCTGCTATGGCCACCGGAACACCTAGTGCCTTCGCAGACGATAGTCAACACGTGTTTGTTGATTGACTACATGAGACTGAAGAGAGGTCAAGGTCACACAGCTATGAAGTGCTAGAGATTTCAGACATGGGCTGATTCCTGAAATAGTGCTCCTGACCTCTATGCTGTGCAATGTGGGGGTAAGGACACAGAGGGCGAGAAAGGGTACCTAACCTCATCCTTCTCCAAATCCTTAGGGCATCTGCAACAATGTTCTCTACCTAGAGGAAGGACACACAAAATGTACATGGAATTGAACTGTCATCTTAGAGGTCCAGAACCACTTCCAACTAAACACACATGTGCTTCCTTCTCTAATATTCCACAATAGGATGGCCCTGTCTTAGGGGCCCCATCATTCGTTTCACTATCATACACTTGGTACCACTACCTTCTCATCCCCTTGTCTCACTTCCCCACTGTCATCTTCTTAAGGATAAGTTCAAGTTTCATGCCTCCTTGCCTCCCCAAGAACCAGAACAAGGCCTGGCACTTAGTCATGCTTAATGGATGTCTGTGGACCGGTCTCCTCTCACTTCTAATCCTAGTGATGCCCTCCTGTTGGTCTTACTCTGAGCCTTGGTAGGCTCAGAGTAGCCCCAAACTGGGAAGGTCATTAAACCCAACCAAGGAATGAGGAGCTGAAACACCCCTTTCTTGCCTTTTCAGTCGGAAAAATGCTTCCGAACAAAAACTCAAAACAAAAGGTAGGATGGCTCTCTCTTCTTCTGGCACGCTAAGGATTTCTGGAAAAGATTTTCTTCCTGGTATGTGCATCATTTTCCCCATGTAGTTGACAGAGGTGACGTAGTGACAAACGGACCAACTTCAGGGGGTTGGTTGCACTCGCCTGTCTTGCTCCTTAGAATGGACAACTGGCAGACTGACAGTGGCCTGGATGTGCTACCCAGGGAAAGCGTTTCCAAATGCTGCCAGTTGGAAGTTGCTCTAGCTTCTATCACAGCCAGATCTTGTGTTCTCCACTGCAGGATGCTGCTGTGACAAGTTTTAATAAAACTGTATTTATGCCGAACACAAGACCAACAAAATCTCCAGACTCTAACATCTTATTTACAAACATCTCAATCTGAAGTAATCAAAACAGTTGCAAAACTACTATTACCTTCTTTTTCTCTGTCCTCTCCCTGGTGTCCTACTCACCAAGGAGTCGCATCCACAGAGAGTTTGTAGTTTCCAGAAACTACCAGTAGGTGGCGCAGCAAACTCTGCAGGCAGGCTCCAGGGCAGGGCCTGGAGTGGGTAAGTAAGGGCCTGGGACTAATCCCAGTCTCCATTCCATCTTGATTGTTTTGGCTGGTATCTCTGGATTTTGAGGCTCCCTCATTAATTAAGACACTGCTCCACTTCCAAATAACTTTTTTGGCTTCAAAGGTAGGATCTTTTATTGTTTTGTTTTAGTAAGGGTTACTATGAAAGTGCTTGCTATGAACCAGACATATTACCGGTGCTTTAGATACTATTAATCCTCTCAATAACCCTGTGACGTATTAGTTATTACCTCAGAGTACACGGGATCTAGGACTCAGCACGTTTAAGTGGCCCGCCCGCCTGGTTGGCAACTGGTCGAGCTGAGGATTTCAATCCAGTTCATAACTCCAAAATCCATGCTATAAACCACCACCATTTTTCCTCAACAGGTTGGCTGATTTAGACAACCCATTTGAGAAAGCTGAAGATGTGCTTCCTTAGGGTAGGCAGGAAATTATACCTCTGTCGCAAAGATCCCATACCCAGCACTGCTGATAAGGGCAGTCTCATTCCTGAAATACCAGTCTTTCACACATCTCACATCCCTGGGAAAAGTTACTTCTCTGGGCAAATTTAACATTTTACTCCAGGAAGAGTCCTTGATTCCTTTTCTGTACAGGTTTGACTTCTCACTCCCTATGACACTGAGTGGAACAGCCCTGGGCCCAGCAGAAGAGGTACTGGGTGGAGTAACCCTGGGCTTGTTCCCTTAATAAGCCCGGGCTGGGGGTGGGGAGGTTCCTCTGGCTTTTCACGGACAGTCCGATGAATCATGTCCCCACTGCAGCCTGCCCACCATGCCTTCTGCTCAAACTCCCCAGATCTGCATGGCTGCGAAAGGACGTTCCTTAACATAATTTCTTTCCCCCAAAGAAGGCATTTTCTCTGCCTCCAACCAGCATTTTTTCCCTCATTCTTATAATTGTCTCCCAAAGTGCCTGCTTCAATGTTTCACTCATGGGACCGTCACCCACAGGCTTCCTCAAGAAAATCAGCACCACCTTTCTCTGAAGCATGTACCTGTCCTGCTGAGCCTAGGGGTCCTGGAAGACAGCATTCCAGCATCACGCCTTTCCTGATGCACCAATCCTCAGTCGCCACGACATCTGCCGAGGGAGTCAGGTGCTGGCCAGAAGGCTCTCCTCTGACACTGATTCTCCACCTGTCCACACTTACCGACCTGCAGACTTAGCTCTGCGGTCCAATTAAAACAGTAACTCTTCAGAATGGGAGCAGTTGGCCATAAATGCCCAAGAACTTCCCCTGAATTGGCTTCATTTTTGCAAAGGTGACACAAAGGTAATGTCAAAGGAACACTAAGCTAAGAGTCGAAAGCAGGTTTCCATCCAAGTTCTATTGCTAACTAGAGGCATCATTTTGAATAAGTTCCTTAACTTCTCTGGCTTCAATATCTTCATGTTTAAAGCAGGAGGGGTGGATGCAAGGTGATCTTCCAAATGCACATATTCAGTGATTCCGTGGGACTTGACACAAACTTCTTCTTGTAGAAGAGTAACTTGAGCTGACAGAGTGTGAGCATGTACAAAACAGAAAAGAAAGAAAGACGGGAAGGGAGGGAGGGAGGGAAAATCTGTGTTTGCCTACTCAGGATCCTAAAAAAGTCATTCCAGACCTGAGTGTGCCCACCATGTGATCATAAGAACCTTGGACCATTACACATATAGTCCTGATACATTTATCATGCAATACTATGTCTATTGATATGCTCCGATGGCACAGGAATCTCAGTGAGGACAGGGACCGTGTTTATCCTACACCAGCACCATATCCCCGGGAACTGGCATCATGCTGGCACATTGTAGGAACTCAGTAAATATTTGTTGCATGAATGAACAGATGTACAGATCTGATTTCCTGATTATAGTAGAGCCCAGATGGCAACCACACATTTCCTAGTCTCTGTAGCCCTTTTCCAACCCTCCCCTGGAGATTTCCGTAGGAAATCATTCTTATTGTGAGCTCTGTCCCTAAGGTTTGCCTCTGAACATGACTGGCTGTCCTCATCCGGCCCGTCCCCTCCCAGAGCTCCAGCAAACTGAGAACAACTCTTAGGTCCAATGCCTTAACAGCTACCCCCACTGGAAGACACACAACCTGCTGGCAGGCCATGTGCTCCATTCTCCCACACAGAAACCCTGACTCTCGTACCCTCGCTCTGTATGGTCTGCACCCCTCTCACATTGCATGAGAGGAGACCTGGCATTCCCCAGGAAGCTTTAGGTCCTGCCAGCTTTCCTGACTGCCTGGGGGCACATCTTTCCCATATGCAATGCATTTGGTACATAATTAATCAAAAACATCAAATGTCAATGAAGCCCTGGTTCTTTCACTTTGGTCTACTTTGCATGAGGGAACCCTTCTAACCTGACTGGCATCCTGACAATTTGGCATTTCTGGATCCTTACCGAAAGGCTGAGGTGGAGGGCAGACTTTTAATTAAAATTCGCCTTCCTATACATGTGTTGCCTTGCCATTTACATTGTAATTCTCAGGTCACACACGCCTATTAGTGGTACTTTTTGGCTGCTAGCAGTGGCAGCCCTGCCACAAAAGCTCCGCTACAGAGCCCGTTGACTGGGGCTGCCAGAGCCAGTGGGCACGGGTACCCTACAGTGTGCTGATTCATCCGTATGCTCCTCCTCACATCTTCTGTAGACATAAGTATGGGGCGGTGGGTGATCCCCAGGGGATTCTAATTCTTATCCCCGACAAGACCAGGGATAGTCTGACATGCCAAGGAAACAAAGCATAGAACACAGGGAGGTTCTCAGCGCTGCATCCCAATTGGGTAGAAGAACCACTCCTGAAGGTCTCGGAAAACATAGACCCTACCCGGAAACACTAGCCCGGTAACAGAAGAGCTGACTCAAAGAGGAAAATGGAACTGCAAACACACTTAATGGGAAGGAGTGGAAAGGGTACTTTCTGGGTGCAATCAACCTATTCCAGAGCAACTGACGATGCTTTCTGGGTTGCCATGGCCGGTGATTTGATTGGTTCCTGAACTGCCCAGGGGGAACAGAATCTGCACAAGAGTTTCAACTCCAGAGTGAGGTAAACAGCCCATCATCATGTATTTGGCAAGGAATCATCAAACCTTAGGGAGAGGCTAGCAGGAGAAGCTAAGGAGGCTTAGGGCAAAGGACATTGCTATCAGCAGCTTGCTACACATTCACGCTCAAGAGAAAAAGGCAGTGAGAGATCGAGTCTAACTTCACTTCTCAAGAGGACAAGGAAAACCACTGGATGTCCCTGGGCAGATCTAGGTTCCCTCTGATGGCTCGGTGATCAGTGGAACTCTTAAATATCCCTTGTACTGCCACATGGTGCCTGGCACACAATCTAACCATAGAATAGTTATCAGATGATGAAATAAACCTTTGGCTTAGTATCGTCTTTTAGCCACAGCTGTCCATTAGAATGACCTGGGGAGTTTGAAAAAATTCTGATGCTCAGGTCACACCAGTAGAGATTCTGAGTTATCACTGAGTTGCCCGTACTAGTGATTCTCCAAGTGTGGTCCCTGGCCAGCAGCATCAGCATTATCAGGGAGCTTACTAAAATATGCATTCTCAGGCCACATCCCAGAGCCCCTGAAACTCAGAGGTGCGGCCCAAGCTTTCCAGGTGATTCTGATGACCGTTAAAGTCTGAGAACCAAGAGGCTTCATTAGACTGAGAATCTGGGCATTGTTGCTGTTAATCCCAGGGGATTCTAATGTGTGGCCACAGATGAGAATTAGTCATTTAAAGAATCCGCACAGTTGCTCCCAATGGCACACGGTGTCTTTTACCCAGAATCATGAAGCTGGACATAGCTAATCGTCAGACAAGACAACTTCTAGACCATGCAGGCTGAAACTGCTCTTCAGGGCAATGATCTCAACCACTGAGGAAGCACTGAACAAATGAACTGCTTTGATTCGTACCCTCTTGTTTCTCTGGAATTGCACTATGAGTAGCATGCCTCGAGGGACATTGGTCATTTATCCAGTGACACTTCATAAGGGCACATGTGTCAGGGCCACAATCCAAAAGAGCAGGGATGACTCATCACTCACCTCAGGGAGCTCAGGTGAAAAGGGTGCCAGTTCCCAGAAACCCTCTTCTCTAGAACACTCCTTGGGAAGAAGGGAAGAGGGACTAAAAGTACCAGAAGACCAGAAAGGAAAGAAAGTGCCCAGGATGAGGAATCCAGAGGGGGTCTAAATGGACACCTGGAAACAGACTCCTGTGGGAACCTCCTGTATGAGGGTAATTGAGAGCAGTTAGCCAGAACAGACACCCAACACCTAAATTTCTTAGACAAGCCCCCACTCCTGGACTTTGGATTTTTATCTCCAGAAAAAGAGAATAAAAATCTGCTGAAAATTCTATGGGGGTTCCAATGTGCTTGGAGTGGAGGGCAGCTACCACTTATCATCCTGGCAAATGTCGGCACCTGAGACCCACTCTTTTGGACAGTGAAGAATGCATTTATCCTGTGAGGAGTACCAGTCAGTAAGAAAAAACAACAAAACTGTAGGAATTATTCCCCTGACTCCATTTCCCTCTCGCCAGAGGAGAGCAGCTCAGGAGAGCACTAATGCCTAAGTTACATAGGGATTTGTTCTCGGCTGGTCTCCCCCTACTGGCCAGTGAGCTCTCCAGGGCAGGGACTGAGCTCCCACTCTGCTACCAGCCTGCCAATGCCTAGCACCTCATCTGCGCTAGAGCCATCTGAGCTGCCGAATGAACCTCCTGAACATGGGTTTCCACCAGCAAGAAGAACTCAAGGCCAGACTGCTACAAAAAAAAAATATATATATATATCTCCAAGCCCCGTGTTACCGTGATGTCCTCCCCACAGGGGCCTACAGCGGATCCTTGGGTGTGCATCCTATAGACAGGGGCCCTTAAAATCCAGCACGCTGCCTAAGACACATTTTCCTCTGCTTGCTTCACCTCAAAAGAATTTTATTCTAAGAATACCTGTCTCCAGGACATTTCCTCAAATTCCTTAATTAAAGAAAGGTAAGAGTTCAGGACAATCAAGGCTCTTATTTTCTATTCCCATTGCCTGTAAACAACCGAGCCTGTTTCCCAGGCCGCAGTGAGTTTTGACATGAAGTCCACAGGAAAGCCAAACAGGCCAATCTAGTTTCAAAGTTCTTTGCAAAGAAAAAGGACAAGGCAGAAATGGCCCGATAGAAATGATGAGCATTTAGCTGGGTGATTCTCTGTACATTCTAATAACTCTGGCAGTCTGCCGTGATTTACATGAGGCCAGGGCCCTTTCAACATTCAAGCAAGCCAACAGGCAAAGGCATGGGAGACCTTCACTTTTGTTAGAGTTAGCCCCAGGGAAACCTCCCTGGGCCTCAACCTCCTTACCTGTAAAATGAGGGCTGAACTAAAGGGTCTCTAGGGAGACGTCCCATCCTAAACAGAGGATGATTGAAAATACTACAGAGTATGAAAAGCCATGCAATTTACCAAGTACTTTCCTCCCTCCAGTGAGAAGTGACCAAACCCCACCAGCAGTGCAGTATCCCTTGGATTTACAACTTTAATCCCCAATAAAACAATCCCCACCCCTGCCCCCAAAATGTCCCTGGGTAGGGAGGCACCAATCTCTCTTGGAGCACACAGATCAGAGGCAGGTTGTTTAAAAAGAGTAGAAATAATGTCAAAGAAGATGGAAGGGGATGGAAGGGAGGCAAAGAACACAGAAAGTCAGTCTTGTCTACAACTCAGTTTGGAGGACGTCCAGCTTTGGAACACAGCTGAAGCCTCCAACACAAGTGATCAACCCTCTTGGGTCAGGAAGCATCTGCAGAGTTTCAGAGAGCAGAGCTCCCGGTTCCAACAAGCTGCTGCTCTGAGATGGCCAGCACAGGCTTGGGGAGGAGGGAGGATTCCTCTGCTACCTAGGTTCTCCCCCAACTTCCATGCTCCCTTCACAAGTGGTGTGCTGGAAGCATTTAACAGACCACCTTACAGGGCACCACGGGTGGTGGTGGGGAGCCCTGACTTGCAGCCTTGCCTATTGCTATGGTGTAAACACTCCTCCCACCGTCCCCTCTGAGTACTGAATGCAGAGTTCAGAGCAAGGAGTTCAGTCAGCTCTCAGGAGCCATTCCAAATCACTTGATCCAGGGAAGGAAAATTTCCTAGTAAGTAAATATGCAGAAACATGGAGAGTTTCTTGCAAGGGAACGGGGTCTGGGAGACAAGCAGGTGCCAGCACTTAGGGTCACCTGGTTCTCCCCCGGAAAGAAGCTGGGCACCGCCTGGAGCAGATCTGTCCTACTCCAGGCTGGCTCTGGCTTCCAGCAGGGCTCCCCATAGAGTGCAGGCTGGAGGGACGCACCGTGGCCACGCCCATTCTGTGGCTACCGGGAAGGTAGTGGGAGGAGGCTTGAGAATAATGAAGTTCAGAGATTACCAATGGCAGTTGGTTATCCCTGCCCCTCGCTGGGGCCTCACATTTGAGCAAGGCCAAATCCAGAGCCTTGTTGTAGCTTAGGGGCAGGACGGCCTTCTGGCCCAACTGCCAATCAGCCAAGGAAACCGGACAAAGCAAGACCCCATAGAGTGCAAGGCCCCAAATTATGGTAAATTACAAAGGCACACTAATCACTTACATGTGTACATGTCTCAGAGTGTACACATCGCTTTCACACACACACACCCCACCCCGAAGGTTGGTACAGTTCTTTCCCTAAAATACTGACAGCGTAGAAGTGGGAAGCGTGCCTCAACCAAGAGAACTGTTCTGTGACAGGCCCTGAGGTCCTGTCCTGCTCACCCCTCATCCCCCAGCCCCTCATGGTCTCCTCTTTTCAGCAGCTCTTCCAATTCATTCCATCTTGGCAGCGGCCTCTTGTGTAACTGAAACCACAAGAAACTTTTGTTTGGCTTTTAATTCAGAAGAAATTCCAGTAACTGGGTTCCCACTACTTTAAAAAAAAAAAAAATCAAAGCTCTGCTCTAGAGAATTCAGCTTTTCCCTTGAGCACAATTATTCACAGAAAATGTATTTCTTTCCTGCTCTTCCTAGCTTTGCCCAGCCCCCTCCCCCACCCTCCTGAAGCCCATTCTATGCCAGGGAAGCTGGGACATCTGCAACACATCGCCCCGCATGCAGCTGGGCCTGAGTCCCCAGCACTTCCGGAAGGCCAGGCCTGAGACAGGGGTGGCGTGTTCCTGTTTTGTGGCTGGAGCCAAGCAAGTTAAGAGCTGTTGAAAGATGTGCTTGGCTGCTCTCTCTTCTCACCCAGGGTACACTGCTCATTTTTGTTTGGGGCAGGCAGGGGCCCAAGGAAGCAAGGAATGAGATCTATAGGCTTCCAGGCCCCCCTGCCTAGGAAACAAGCATAGCCAGGGTTGTCCCAGCCCCCACAGTTCTATTTCTAATACCTGATAACATCCCCACAAACAGCTGGTTGCCCTGAGTGAATTAGTAACGAGCAACTGCTGGTAAGTCAGGAAGGAAAACTTGACTATCTTTGGGGCCTTTTCTATTCAAAGTGGGGCCCAGGATCCCCAGCAGCAGCAGCAGCAGTACCTGGGAATTTGTTCAGAACACAACGTCCTGGATCCCCGTCCTGGATGTACTGAGTCAGAATCTGCATGTTAACACAGTTTCCCTAAATCAGGCAACTGTATACACATTAAAGTTTGAGCAGCACTGTAATAAGAAAATGTGCGAGTAACATTTCAGTTCAGCTCACTCACAGCCTAGCACACAGGACTGACAGCTTGGGGCAGGGATTCCCCATCCCTGTGCGTTGGGTGTGGACATAGTGTAAGCAGGTCTATGGTCCTCCCTTGTGGGGACAAAGGCTCTAGCTTGTCCCAGCCAACCTGTGACTTCAGAATCTCCCACAGCTTGCATTTTCAGTAAAATTCTAGCAGACAGTCCTACAGTCACTCTGTCTTCTCTTGCCCCTCCCACTCTAAAGCCTGAAAAAAGCAAGCTACTTTGTCAGCCTCCCTTGTAGTTAGTTGTAATTATGTGACTAAGTTCTGGCAAAAAGATGGAGAGGGAGCCTAGCACCTTGCCTCTCAAAATGCAGTTTCTACCAACACCAACATATTCTGGGAGCTTGGTCACAATGTGGATTTTCAGGCTCTGCCCCAGATCTACATATCCAAATCTGTGTTTGTTTTTTTTTAATATATTTTATTTATTTATTCATGAGAGACACAGAGAGAGGCAGAGACATAGACAGATGGAGAATCAGGCTCCATGCAGGAAGCCTGATGTGGGACTTGATCCCGGGACTCCAGGATCACGCCCTGAGCCAAAGGCAGACGCTCAACCACTGAGCCACCCAGGCGTCCCAAATCTGTGTTTCAACAAGACCCCCAGGTGACATTTATATTGAAATTTAAGAACTATTATCCTGGGGCTTCTGGGAAAGCCTCTGTTTTGCATTAAAAGGGACGGAGTGCCACTGGCACATCTTCCTCCTTCACCCTGCCTTGAGTGTGGATATGATGCCTGGTGCTGCAGCAGAAAATGTTACTCGCACATTTTCTTGAATAAATGAGAAAACAAGTCTAAGTATGAAAAGGCATAGTACGAGGGAGTGGAGTGATAAAGAGCCTTGGTTCTCGGTGGCATCTTGAGCTGCTAGACAGTCCTGAGGCTACTTGTAGACTTCTTAAGAATGCTATTGCTTGGGCTGAAAACATTCCTTTGAGAATGCAGAAGGGTCTTAAGTGAGTTAACCAAACCTGAAGAAAGCTATGGAGACCTACTACAGAAAGACTGCAGGTATCCTGCTTCATACCCCTTCTCTGGAAGGAATTGGGTGAGACCCACCTGTTCCTGACAGCTCACTCAGTGGGCACAGCTGGCTCAGACATCCTGTTCACACACATACAGAGCACGCTCATCTCCTCCTCCTAAGTTCCTGCCTGGGTGTCATTCTCCCCTCTGATGTGGCTATGGGGGAAGAAATAGGGTGATCTTCTCCTAAACTCACTGCCTCAGGCAGGGCCATCAAGGCCTGCATGGGAGACACTCAACCTCCACAGAGCTGCCAGTCCCGCCTCAGTCCTCAGGCTCCATTCCTGTTGGGCAGGGTATCAAAGCACTAAATTCAGTAAGCCAGGAATGCATTCAGGCTGTCCAGTGCCTTTTGGCTCACAAGACTGTCCTTACTTTGGGAATAGGAAAGAAGGAGGAGAAACTGGATGTATCCCAATCCAGCCTCCAAAGTGTGATGTCATTGCAAGTCCATCAAATTCCAGAATTGCCACCCCTGGATCTCTTCCTTCCAGAATTTCCAACCAGTCATCTGGCTTTGAGGATAGAGGGAGATGTCTCAGTCTGTGGGTATATAGGTTGAAAAGTTCTGGGCTAGTTTTGAAATAATAATCATTATCAAATTATTAGGTAAATCTATGTAGATTTTTCTAAAGGAAGATAAGGAAGGCAAGAAGGAAGGCAAAAAGGTGAAAGGAAGGAAGGAAAGAAAGAAGAAAGGAGGGAAGGCAGAAAGATTTAGGCTTGCTGCATGGAGTTTTATTTTCTCCCTTAATATCTATGGCTCTTTAGACTAATTACTCCCATGTCGCTGACAGGGCAGTCATACACATATGCTGTGAAACAGTACTCAGCAATGAATAGGAATGAACCACAGCTACATACAATAACATGGATGACTGCAAAAGCATTTTGCTAAATTGAAAGAAACCAGACTCAAAAGGCAACATACTGTAGAGTCATACAATATTCTGGAAAAAGCAAATCTGTAGGGTTAGACACCAGATCAGTGATTGCCAGGTGCTGAGGGAAAGAATAAGTACAAAGAGGTATGTGGCAATATTGGGGGAGGAGGGCAATGTTCCCAAATTGACTGTGATTGTGCTTATATGATGGTATACATTTGACAAAATTCATCCAACTGGAGACTTCTGCTTATGGCCAGGATGGGATAACAGGGACCTGATTTATACTCTCATCTGAAACAACCAAAGACTAAAACAAATAGGGGGAAAATGTATAAAATAATTTTTTTTAATTTTTATTTATTTATGATCACACAGAGAGAGAGAGAGAGAGAGAGGCAGATACACAGGCAGAGGGAGAAGCAGGCTCCATGCACCCAGAGCCCGATGTGGGATTCGATCCCGGGTCTCCAGGATCGTGCCCTGGGCCAAAGGCAGGCACCAAATCGCTGCGCCACCCAGGGATCCCCTAAAAGAATGGTTTTAAAGATACTGGACATCAGGCAACAAAGGCATTGCCTGAGATCGTCAAGATGTGGGAATGACTGTCCTAGGTCACTGTCCCCTTAGAGTCTGTGGGCCACAGTATGAAGAGGGAGAGCTCAGGTGGAGCCTGCAGACTCCCTGAGTTGAGGAGATAGAGCAAAGAGTCTGGGGAGACCGAGGTGGCTAGACTTCATAGGACAGAGCAATAGAAAGGAAAAGGAGAACTCCAGAGATCTGTAAATAGTCCCCTTGGGTGACTCAGCACAGTACTGACCGGTGCATGTATGTGACGGAACTGCCTGGGGCACAGGAAAGAACTATATTAGTTTTTATTATTGTGTAACAAATTACCACAAACTCAGTGGCTTAAACAACACATATTTATTATTTCACTGTTTCTGCAGGTCAGAAGTCTGGGCATAGCTTAGTTGGGTACTCTGTTCACAGCCTCACAAGGCTGTGGTCAAGGTTTTGGCTGGGGTATAACAATATCAGGAGGCTCCAACAGAGAAGAGTCCATTTATAAGCTCATTTAGATTGATGGCTGAACTAATTGCCTTGTGGCTATGTAACAACCTTGGGCTCTAGACACTGCAATTCCCTGACATATGGGATTCTCCAACATGACCACTTATGTCATTGAGCTCACAGGGAAGCTTTCCAGCTCTAAGTTGAAGTCTTATATAACATAATATAATCATACGAGAGACACCCATGACTTTTACCATGTGATATAACCTGGTCACAAAAGGGTCATCCCATAATGATCTGTGTCATATTTCACTGGTTAGAAATAAGCCACAGGTCCTACTGACACTTGAGTAGAGAGGATTACACAAAGGGTATGAACAAGAAGGAGCAGGAATCACTGAAGATCACCTTAGGGCCTTTCTGCCACAGAACCATCCATCCAAGGGGATTAAAGGGAACAGTGCCCAGTACTCACACAGAGTTGGGAATAATGCTTGTTCCTATTAACCAGAGTGTTAAAACTCATAATTCACAGGGCACTGGGTCCTCAAAATGGTCTTGCTCCAGTTGTGGGAAATGATCATCCCCAGGCCAAATGCTTCTCTGGCTACCAAATATTAAAAGCCAGACAAAAAAGGATCAGACTGTTTTCAAATAGCTTAACTGAATCCCAGAATAAAGTTTAAAAATATTTATAAAGTTATTTTGAATTAATTGAGTTGATAAGAATTCAACATTAACCAAGGCAAAATTTATAATGTCTTTCATCCGATGCAAGAAAGCAGGAAAATGAGACCCAAATTAAAAAGAAAAATCAATTTAAATTGATCCAGAATGACACAGATGTTAGAATTAGCAGATAAGGATATTAAAAGTGTAATCATAACTGTATTCCATATGGTCAAAAAGTTAAGGAGAGACACAAAAAATATTAAGAAGATCCAAATAGTCCATCTAGAGATGAAAACTACTGCGTCTGAGATAAAAATACACTGACTGGGATTAACATCAGATTACACATGACAGAAAAAAAAAAACACTAGTAAACTTGAAGACATAGTAATAGAAATTATCTGAAATTAAAGAAGAAAAGATTAAATAAAATGGCAAAAGCATTAATGAGCTGTATAACAGCTTCAAGCAGCTTAATATATATGTAATCAGAATTCTCACAAGAATGGGGAGAAGACAGAAAAAAATCTGCAGAAATAATGATGAAACTTTACCAAATTTAATTGTTAAAATATTAACTCATAGATTCAAGAAGTTTGATGAATTCCAAGCACAACAAATATGAAAAAAAACTATCTACATACCAAGGTACATCATAATCAAATTGCTGAAAACCAATGATAAAAAGAAAACACTAGAAGTAGCCAGAGCATAGACATGTATGTACAGAGGAACAAAGACAAAGATGGCAGCAGATTTCTTGTTGAAAACAATGCAGGCAAGAAGACAGTGGAATAGCAGTTTTAGATTATGAAAGAAAAAGTTGTCAAAAATTGTCAAAAAATCTCATACTAAGTGAAAAATATCTCTCAAAACTAAAGGTCAAAATTTGTTTCTTCAGACATATAAAAGTCATTACTGGCATACCTGCACTACAAGAAATGTTAAAGGAGTCCTCTCACCAGAAGGAACGAGATATGAAATGAAAATGGGGACCTACATAAAGGAATGAAGAATGGCAAACAGAAATGTATGTATAATTTTTTTCTCTAAAGTACTGCATAGGGATCCCTGGGTGGCGCAGCGGTTTGGCGCCTTCCTTTGGCCCAGGGCGTGATCCTGGAGACCCGGGATCGAATCCCACGTCGGGCTCCCGGTGCATGGAGCCTGCTTCTCCTCCCTCTGCCTGTGTCTCTGCCTCTCTCTCTCTCTCTCTGTGACTATCATAAATAAAATAAAATTCTTAAAAAAAAATAAAGTACTGCATAAACAAAAATAATAATGTATTATAAGGTTCGTAAGAAATGTGTAAATAGAGTGTATGAAAATAGTGTAAAGACCATGAAGGGAGAAATGTGACTATAGTATTGTAAGGTTACTATGCTAAATGGAAGTGGTATAGTAACGCTTGAAGGTAGACTGTGATGAATTAAGAATGTACACTATGAACCCTAAAGCAACCATTAAATAAAAACAAAACAAAAAATTTCAGCTAAGAGATAAAATGAAATAAAAAATATTCAATCCAAAAGGAGGCAGAAAAGAGGTAAAATGGAACAAAGAGCATATGGGACTCACAGAAAACAATAACAAGATGATAAACTTAAACCTCACCATATATTGATAATCATATAATGGTCTGAATACCCTCAATTAAAAGTAAGAGACAATCAGATCAGATAAAGAGTAAGACCCAACTATATGCTGCTTACAAGAAACTATTAAAAATAAAGATACAAATGGGTTAAAAGTAAAAGGTAGGAGAAGATAAATAATACTAACATGAATCAAAAGAAAACCAGAGTGGCCACATTAATGTCAGGCAAAGTAGAGCTCAGAGCTAAGAGTATCACTAGGGATGAAGACGATATTTTCACGACAATAAAGGGGGCAATTCTTTAAAGGGACATAACAACCCTAAATATTTATATACCTACTCCAAATACATGAAACAAAAACTTTTCCTTGTAGAAACTGGCAAGCAGATCTAAAATTCATATGGAAATGCAAAAGATCTAGAATAGTTCAGACAACATGTTTGGAAGAGAGAAGAACAAAGTGAAAGGGATAATTCATATTACCTGATTTCAAGGTTTATTACAAAGCTATGGTAATCCAAACAGTGTGGTATTGGTGTAAAGACAGACCAATGGGTCAATGGGACAGAATAGAGAACCCAGAAATAGACCCACACATGTATGGAAACTGGTTTCAAACAAAGAAGACAGAGAAAAGACAAGCCACAGACTGACATAAAATATTTGCAAAGCACACATCTAATAAGAACTAGTATCTATGGAGCACCTGGGTGGCTCAGTTTCCACCTTCAGTTCAGGTCATGATCCCGGAGTCCTGGGATTGGGCCCTGCATCAGGCTCCCTGCTCAACAGAGAGCCTGCTGCTCCCCCTGCTTGTGTGCTCTCTTTCTGTCAAACAAATAAATACAACCTTAAAAAAAAAAAACTAGTATCTAGAATATATAAAGAACTCTCAAAATGCAATGATAAGAAAACAACTCAGTTATAAAACGGGCAAAATATATGAACAGATACTTCACTAAAGAAGATATGTGGATGGCAGATAAGCATGCTCAATATCATTAGTCACCAGGAAAATGCAAATTGAAAACACAATGAGATACCACTATATATACGTAACAGGAAAAATGAAAAATATTGGCCATACCAAGTATCGGGGAGGATATTGAAAAACCAAAACTGTCATATGAGTGAACGATGGTACAAGTACCTTGAAAAACAGTTGGCAACTTCTCTTAGAAAGTTAAACATACACTCCCATATGATGAAACCACTCCACTCCCTGGCATTTATTCAAGAGAAAGAAAGCACATGCCCGTACAAAGATTTATACATCAGTTTTCTTTTTCTTTCCTTCTTTCCTTCTTTCTTTCTTTCTCTTTCTTTCTCTTTCTTTCTTTCCTTCCTTCCTTTTTTTTTCTTTTCTTCTTTCTTTCGTCTTTCTTCCTTTCTTTCTTTCTTTTTCTTTTTTCTTCTTTCTTTCTTTCTTTCTTTGTACATCAGTTTTCATTGTGACTTTACTTGATTAGCCCCAAACCAGAAACAAGCCAAATGTCCATCAACAAGTGAGCAAATTTTGGTATATCCATATGATGGAACAGCAGTCAGAAATGAGGGGTGAACTATCAATACGTCCAGCAACATTCACACACCTCAGAATAATTATGCTGAATGAAAGGAGTCAATTGAAAAAGAACACACACGTACAAAATTCCATGTATAAAAAACTATGGGAAACATGAACAATGAGGATGGAAAGCAACAGAGGAGGATGGGGAGGATGAGCTGGAGGGATTACCAAGGAGCAAGAGGAAACTTTTGGGGGTGATGGATATGCTCACTGGCTTGACTATGGTAGCGGTTTCACAAGTGTACATGCATGTTAAAACTTTTCAAAGTACAAGCTTGAAATATGAATGGTTTGTTGTATGTTGATTATGCCTCCGTAAAACCGTTTTTAAAAATTCATAGAATTGTAGACCTAAAATGAAATAATTGTACTGTATGAAAATTATACCCCAGTAAACAAAAACATCCTTTTTAAAGATTTCATTCATTTATTTTTGTTTGTTTGTTTGTTTGTTTGAGAAAGAGAGAGTTCAAGCAGGAGCAGGGGAAAGAGGAGGGGCAGAGGGAGAAGCAGACTCCCTGCTGAGCAGGAAGCAGGATTCAGGCAATCTCAGGACCTTGGGATCATGACCTGAGCCAAAGTCAGATGCTTAACTAACTGAGCCACCCAGGCACCCCAACAAAAACATCTTTAAAAATAAATGGGAGATATACAAGCCAGGAAGGAAACATCTGGATGTCTCTGGTGACTTCACACATTGGTCTGTTCCTCTCAAATGTGAAGTCAGGTACACCGTTTGCCCTGTGGACCATACTAGCAGCAAGGGCAAAGTTCCTGGCATCTGTTCTCCAGGCATGCTGCGGGGAGGAGGGAGGGTGGGTCCCCACTGCTAGCCTTGAAATAGACCAGGAATTAGTGCCCTGGGTGCTGGTGGCTGGGCCAGCCCCAGTCTGTGCGAAAAGCGGTGACAATACGTAACCACCTCAGTGTGATCAGATTAAAGGTGGTTTCTGCCTCTAATGTAATATCTCTGGGCCCTTTTTCTCTGCTCTTTGTCAGTGTAGGTATAATAGGATCAAGTCTGAGAACTAAGTGTTAACATGCAATAAAGGGGCATTAAAGAAAACAGACCCATTTGTGTCGAGTCCTTGGCGTGCGAGGGAGGAGAGGACAGAATCCACTTTTCTGTTAGGTGGAGGAGGCAAGAGAGAGAAGGCTACCTGAGCCGCCCCAGGCACTCAGTCAAGACTTAGGTGTGAGGGACTCAAGCCCTGCTCTGCTGGGATCCTTGAGAGGACTGGTGTTGGGGCATTCTCTTGGAGTCCTTCCTAGGAGCCTGTGGTAGTTCTGGGGGCCCCACTGCTGCCTGAAGCCTCCTTAGATGCCTGAGCAGGGGGGTTCTGAAGGGGTCTTTTGTTAGAGAGCAAAGACAGAGAAACTGCTACTGAGAAACCAGGAGCAAAATCCTTTCCCTACCTATCCTCAGCACAAGAAAGAGAGAGGTGTGTGTGTGTCCTTCCATTTGCCTGTCTACTAAAAGAGGGAGATGAATTAAACGAAATGTTTCTAGACCATGAGCTGATAAATATAGCTGTCAGGAGTCATTGTTAGTAATGGCACTTCTAAAGCAATGGCTCTTTGTGTTTCTACATCTGTGAAATGGGGACCGTAATAACCAAAACCTTGTGCGGCATTGGAAGAGTCACTTAGCTTACGAGGGCGCCTTACAGAGCATGAAGTGCTATGTGAATGTTAGTTATCAACATTAGGTGAGGGTACAGTCTCTGGTAGGAAAGCTTAGCGTGATTTTCTGCAGTGACTCTGCAGCCCTTCTGGCATGCTGGAAAGAATTCAGGTCACAGCAGAGGTGCCAGAATTTGTACACTCCAGGTAATTTCATCGAATGGCTAGAGTTTATATTTGAGATCTGCTCTGGTCCCTGCACCCCTGAATCAGGTACACAAGCTTCCAGGCTCCCTTCCCATTTCTTGACCCAGTCTACCCTCAACCCTTTTGGGAAAAGCACCCCAGCTGAACTTACCTTTCCCAGGCTGCGAACTTTCCTTCTGCTTCCAAGTATCTCCTTATTCAACAACTGTCCTATTGGGAACCCCATTCTTTTATAGTCCTGGTCTCTGCTTTCAATTACTCTGGGAAATATACCCATGCTAAACTGTAGAAGCTGTGCATGTTTTCATCCATTTGTCGGCCCTGTGATTAGGGGCCTTAAATGTTTTCTCACTATATTCCATGGGGTATTAAAGGTTCTGGAGAGACACCTGAGGGGCCGCCTTGTGGAATCAGGGGAAGCTGAACAGGTGGGCTCCGTTCTGCTCCTCCTCATGCATGTGAACCAAGGTAGCCCTGACCTTTCCTGCTCTGTGCCAAGTTTTGTTAGGAGAAAGGATTCTTTGGGTTATAGACTCCCAGGAAGGAAATGGCAGAGTCTCCCAAATCCCTGCACATGGGCAGCTGTCTGCTCCCAGGAAGCCAGTCAGCCTCCTTTTGGATAGTATGCAATCAAAATCCAGATTCTAGCCCAGAATTGCCAGCCAGCTGTATGTCTTGAGCATATCCCTGCCCTACCCATAGGCACTGAATCATAAAGTCACTGGGCTCAATGACGGCAGAGTTTCCTCCTGGCTCTAAACTTCTTGTTTCGGGAGCATCCATTACAGCAACCCTCTCCTGAGAGGGCCTGCTGACGGATACCCACCCCTGGAAGGTGCCGAACACCTCACCATTCTACAGTGCCAGCTCCCTTCTCCCCCACCCAAGCTGCTATGGCACCGTAGTGGCTCCCTTCTCATCCTAACCTGGGACAAAAAGCCTCTATGCAGTTTGACTGAAAGCGGCTACCTTCCCATGAAAAATGGTGCACAGATCTGGTGGTGCTTGTGGGCAGAGGGACATCCAGCCCAGTTCTCTCTGTTCTGTGGATAAGGGCTCCATGAGTGGGTGCAGGCATGCCCAGAGCAGGTGGAGGTGGCAGGCCAAAGGTGGGAGTGAGGGCTTTGTGGGGCTGGAGGCTGGGGGGATGCACAGGGACTTGCATATGCCTGTGGGGGAGGGGGTGGGGAGTCCAGTGCTGACAATGAAAGAAAGCTAGGGCAGAAGAGTTGAGGTTGTATGCCCACTAGACAGTCCACAGGGGGCAAGGAGCTTCTGGAAAGACACTGCCTGCAAGACTGCCCCCTCCCAGGGTTGTGGTGAAAAGCCAGGGTGCACAGACAAGGCAGCGGACACACTTAGTATCACATGGTCATCCACCTCCCCTTGCTCTGGACACACACAGAAAGTGACACAAATTGGGGAAAGGGGAGAAGAATCACGTTTGCTGGGCTCACACTGCCCATGAGGACGGCTCGCTAGCAGGACAGCGATTACGTACCAAATGCACTGCAGCAACTAATTTTCAAGGAGATCAAAATAAATCAGAAAACAAAACTGTTCTGACAGCAGAGAAATGTGGAAACGTGTTAAGAGGTAATTATAGTCCTTTCCCCCTTGTTTCACCCGCGTTTCTCCTGCCACTGGAGCAAGCACTGAATCACAGCCGTCATTCGTTGTCAAGAGGCCTGCGCACTGAAGGAAGTGTGCAGGGCGTGCCCAGGCCGGGACCGCTGCCAGCATGCCTGGCTGCCTGGGACCAGCATCTACTGACGGAGACATTCGTCCCATGCTTGACCCTCGAGGATCGGGGGAGCCAGCATCCCGTCCCAGCCGGGATCCTCTTTGCCAGCCCGCCCGGGCACTCCTCCACCATCTGGGGCTCCTTTAAAGCAAATCCCATCACCTCATGCTCCAGACAGCACCCCTGCACTGGGCTGCAGAAAGGTCACAGCCTGGGAGTCACAAAGACCTGCTGAGTTCCAGTGGCCCTGGCTTCTAGTTAGGTGGCCTGGGGGAAGGCACTTGAGTTCTCTACACCTTGGTTTCCCCAATTTGAAACCAGGAAATATGAATGCCTACCTCATGCAGTTGTCATGAGAACTAGAAATCACTCCTGTACGACGCCCACCGCATGGCATGCTCCACTCAAGGTTGCCATGCTCACCATCACTGTTATAATAGCTTTCTCAAGTCTGAACCGAGCAACCACCAGGTGCGGCAACTTAGGGAGGGCACCTCCCAGGGGGAGGTGGCAACATGCTGGGACCTCTCTCAATGGGACAAAGGTAAACACTCCCTCTTCTGAGATG
The DNA here is from genome assembly GCF_018345385.1 of Vulpes lagopus. Lineage (NCBI taxonomy): Eukaryota > Metazoa > Chordata > Mammalia > Carnivora > Canidae > Vulpes > Vulpes lagopus. Next base: position 1,693,503 of record NC_054844.1, read on the forward strand.
AGCCTCCTTCAACTACATGAAGGGAACACTCACAGCTCAGAAACATCAAGAGATACTTCACAGCTGAATAAATGAAGCCAGCAGGGCTTTTTCTTATTATAACTATGCAAAGATGCTAATATCTGGTAGATACCTGGGCTCCTCAGCATTTTTTGAGATGGCTGCTGGGTATCCAGCTTAGAAACAGGTCGGGCAGAATGATGACTTGCTGCTATAAAGGATAAAGCCATGTAGGAAGCAACATGTAGTCTTAGGCTGCCACCATCACCATCACCATCATCATTGCCAATGGAACACCCAAGTATATCATGCCACTCCTTAAACCCAGGGCACAGATCATTCCTGCTGAGTGCTACACAGAACTCAGATGAGCAAGCCCTGTCTGCTAGAAGCTTCCATGTAAAACCCATGTTCATTACACTGTACAGTCAATCAATAGCTACCCATCAAGCACTCACCAGGGTCAAGGGTAAATCCTGCATACAATTGCTGTCAGGCATTCTGAGAGGAGCAGAGAGCCTCCTCACCTACTCCCTTTCTCTGCCACCAGACCACGCCTTGCCCTTCAGGTATGAGAGCATAGTTCATCTTTCAAGCCTGCCCAAGGTGAGCATCCAGAAGCATCTCCAGCACCAGTGCAGTGCAACTCTCTTTCTGGAAGTGGCCCACTCTAACCAACACATCTCAGGCCCCATGAGTCTCTCACTTTCTGCTTTGTGCTAGCTCCTGCCATAAAGAGTAGGAGTCCTGAAAACCCTGTGGGAAATTTCTTGTTTTCTGCACTACTCAGAACCTAGCCAAGCTTCCGATGTGACTCTCATATGAACTCAGGAGGATTTCCATCTAGGACCCACATTTGCCTAAGCCAAAGATGGTTCTATTGATCATCATCTTGCTTAGCCAGGGAGATGGCTCTCTCCCTCTCTACAGGCACACTCTCGATGGGGCCCAATGACTTGCAAGTAGCCCATAGGACAGCTTACAGAGTTCCTCAAGCACCTCTGTCTGTCTGGGCTTTGTTTGCCAAGTCATTCCAAGGAGGCTAGATTCTTCTTCTGGTTTTCTTTTGATTCCCAGGAAAGATGAAGGTCCTCTCCCCAGCTCCCCAGGATACTGGCTCCCCTGTGTGTCCTAACCCAGCACCCAGAGGGGCCCCCCAGGCTGCACAAGAGTAAGATTTCTTCTCTACCAGTTCTATTTCTTCTCCTAATGCCATTTGCCTTGGCTCCTGGATCCCCATTTTGAGCTACTGATGTTTAGATTTGAAATGATAGTCCTATCAGTAAATAAGCCTTGACAATTAAGATATAGTAATAAGCAAAGGTATCATTGAGTCTTTTTGCTTCTAATAGGGACAATATAAAGGATAACACATAATATAAGTAGTTCCTTTTTAAGGGTCAACATCAGAGTCTTACTTGCCTATAAATTGATGTCGTTTAGTTGTGGACTTACTTTATTCACGTCCTGGACCTATAAACATGTGTTCATTAGAACAGATAAATATGCTGTAGCACTGGTCATATGGTGACCTGCCTCTGTTTCAGGAAAAGACAGGGCCCGGGGCAATAGTCACAGCCCTCCTGCTGCCACCTCACAGGTATCTGAGAGGCAGAGCTGTCTCTACAATACTGATGTATCAAAGACACAAGAAAGAACTCAACCCCCTCAGAGTGGATACGCCCTACAAAACCATCTGTGCAAATCCCTGTAATGCCAGTCCCTACAAGAACTGCTAGGAAGAAACTCCTTTTTCTGTGTTCTTAAAGAAGTGTTAAAAACATAGAATTAAATCCCCAGGTAACAGCAAATCTGGGGGGCGGGGGACAAGGACTAACAGATTTCCCTGGTGAGGCTGGTACTTGTAGCAAGAGTAGGTAAGGTTGGAAGCCAGACTGTGGAGTGGATCCAACTCTATCTTCAAGCAGGCAGTCTTGCTGCAAGTTTCTTGATGAAAGAGAGGCTTGAGGGATGTCTGCCACCTCATGGCCTCACAGATGCTCCACATCCCCAGAGCCCAGGAGGATGCCCTGCCCAGAAGAGTATGCCTCGTAGTAATAATAGCAAATGTTCATATGTGGCACACTGGACACCAGGCACTGTTGGCCATATTTTACACACCTTAAGTCATTCGGTCCTCACCTGCATAGCCCTAAAGTCGATATGATGGTGATCCCCACACTACAGATGAGGAAACCAAAGAACCAAGATGTTAAATAACTAGCACACAGCCAGTTAGAGGCTTGAGTTCAGGCTGTCTAGCTTGTGACCCTGAGTAGGGGAGAGCCTTTCTGAATGCTTCTCCCAAGTCCCAGGGATGTCTCCATTTTCTGTTTCATGTCAAGGGAAAATACCAGCTCCAGTGCCGCACCTTAGACTTAAATCTACATTTTTTTTCTATTCAGGATGGAATGGAGAAAGAGAAATACAGAGTGGAGGAAAATCTGCATTTCACCCAAATTGGCATTGGAAACCATGAACCAGATTCCAGGCCCTAGCAGCCCAACCTGAGTAGAGGCAGCTGGCTGCCTCCTAAAGGCTGTAGATGACAAAGCCCGCCCACCCCAGGACACCATGGAAGAGGAGTGCCCAGCAAGATTCTGGAGAGCAAGAGACAGCAACATGAGAAAGAGTGGTGGGGGACGTTATCCCAAACAGGTCCATGATGGTCCTAAAGAACAAGCCACAGACCATCAGCCCTTGGCAAAAAGGGCGTCTGCTGTCCTTTATCTCTCTGTTCCTTCTCACCTTGCCTGCATCCCTGCCTATCACTGGGCCTGGCCCAGGAGGGAAATGACCATCTGGTTGGCCTGGATATGCTAATAACCTCACGTTCTCTACCCTTAATGTGAATTAAGACTCTAAGATCCTAAAGAATCATCTGAATAGTAGCCTCAGGATGCCAGAGAAGTTAGGAACCAGAAGCCCTGCCTGATACATATTCAAGGACAGATTTCAGCCAGAGGGACAGTCTAGTGACCTCCAGCTCTGCTTCCTGATTCCTGTCCTCCATTACCACAGGCTCCTGCTGGGCTGCATGGCTGTAGTCTTTGCCCATAGAGGGCTTACTGCATCTTTAGAGTGCAGACCTGGTTGAGTCAGGTCTGCTCATTTTCACTCCCCAAAAGGGCCACCTTGTCACCATTATGTCAGCCTCAAGGTGTCTCAGTTACTCTGTTACTCTCTCCTGCAAAGTGTGAGGCACGATACACAAGTGGGGGCTATTGAATTTACTCAACACAACTGGTAATAAAAGACAAAGTTGCTGCCCTCCCAAAGCTGATACTTTGCCAGTAAAGGAAGTGAATGTGGGATATTTCAGAGTTCCCATATTGTTTGAGCAATGTGTTTTGCGGTAGGCATGCTAGTCTTGGGGACAGAACAATCTGAAAGTGGATTATCTCCTTATAAACTCCCCTTCTCAGGAAGAGCTTTGCAGAGATGGCTAAACTAATACTATAAATAAGCACTTGCTCTCTGCTGCCTCCCTTAGATCCACTATCTGCCCTCCCCACCCTACTCTGTGTCCTGAAAGGCTGATGCCTATGGACTGTGTCTTCCAGGTGTTCCCACTCTCTGGCTTCAGGTTGGTTTGGCCAATGAGAAGCACCAGTAGGACACTGGAACACATGAAAGAGAAATCAGGTGTTCTCTTTCCACGCCCACCTGATGTGGTACCACTGACCCAGCAGTGGCCGTGTCCTTGCACGACCATGGTCTCCAGCTCATGGTCCCTCCTCCCCAGCTCCAGCTCTCACTGGGCTCGTAGAACATAATTTCCTCCCCTTTGACCCAGTCCGCTCTGGCTCTGGGGGCCTCAACAGCCTTGCCGGCTCCCTTGCCTTCTGTGAAAATGCCCTTCAATAAAAGTCTTCTTGGTTGAAGCATCAGCATAAAATTCCATTTCCTATGGTGATGTGACCAGACACCTGATACCCATTCTTCATATTTAGTCAAGGAAGATATATAAACAAAACCTGCCCTGGCTAGTTGATTCCTTGCCTCCAGGAGTGGTTATATCCAGACCCATCCAAAATAGGCAATCATCCTTCTCATTTTTCAAATTCTCCCCAGGACAACATATTTCTATTGTCTGGAGGACGGCATGTGATGCTGAATCCAGAACTCAGGGGCTTGGAGCTCCTCCACCTTCAACTCTGGTCAGGTACTTTACTCTCATTCCCATTGACAAACAGGGGACAGCTTTTCAAACCAAAGCGGGCACATCTCCTTAAGCATACATATGGATAGTAGAATTCAGGCAGATTGGGGCTAGTTGATTTCTCTCAGCCAGTTTATAAATCAAGCACTAATCCCCATGACTCCTCCGGACTCCAGGATTAGTATTCCCTCCCGGCCTCCAAGGAATGTCTTTTGCATATTGAAGTCATTTTGCTCATTGCTCACCCTTCCCTGAGTAGATGCGGAGGCATTTTGTAACTGTCAGTGTTTTGACAAAGTATGAGTATTTAATCATATGCCCATTACACCCTCCCTACCAGCACATGTGGGCTTGCCAGTGCCTGCTGCCAGGGCAGGACAGCGGGCAGGGAACGGGCCAGTTCTGGAGACGCCAGGCCGGGGCAGGGGATTGGGGGGCAGCCGAGGAGGCAGGGCCCTCCTCCTACAAGACCATTTGCCCAGGACTGCATTTGCCTTCATTTCTACTTCAGGAAAGGAATACTCAGCCTGAGCGAACAGAACTGAGATTAACTAGGACAGGAAAGACCATTTTGTTCTTTCCCTTGCCTCTTCTGGAACTAAATCATCTTTGGCAGATGGTGTTTCTAGCCACGGTCTCCCTAGGAAACCTACCCCAGTGCCTAGCAACTTTCAGCCCTGGGGAGTCCTTGCTGTGGTCTAGCTTCATGCCCAGGATGCTCCTGGCCTCAGGCATCCATACTCCTCTTTCCACCAGATCTGGCACTTGGTGGAAGAGATCCTAGGAGGAACCTTCCCAAGAGTGTGGATGTCAGAAGTCCATTGATTCCTCTGCTGGGAGTCCCTGGCCATTGCCTCAACAAATATGCGGCCTCCTACCCTCTCCAATGCTCCCCCAGCTCCCCAGCTCCCCAGCCCCCCAGGCTGTCTGTAAGCATTTCCTTTGCAGCCACCTCCAAACTTCCCTTTCTTAAAAAGAAACAATTTTCCAAAGCTCTGGGAGTTAATCCATGAAATCCTCTGGAACAAAAGCAGCTGGCTTGCGACCTGGATAAGTCGATCAACAAACACGTTAGAGTCCTGCATGGTTCAGTGTTCTTTGGTCCAGCCACCCAGCATGGATCTACCCAGATCCTGCCAGTGACCCTTGGCTTCTCCAACTCTTACCTCTCGGGCTCTCAGACCTGCTCTTGCCATACCCTTGAAAGCTGTACTCCCTTCAAAGGGACAAGGCATCATTTGCCCTCTGAGTCTCTGCCTCTTTCAGTAGCTACCTGATTAAAACTTTTGGAGCAAGTCAAGGTTCAACACCAAACGAAAACAAACCGGTCCCTTACAAAAGGCACAGGCTGTTTAGTATAAATGGAGGCCCCATCTGGTTGTTATTCTGGAAGAGAATCAAAGACCCTTAAAACCTGTTTCTTAGATGACAACAGTGGAAAAAAATTTAAAAATCAAAAAACAAAAAACACTCTTCATTTTATATGCAATCGATTCTGAATGGTGTCAGATGTGAGGTGAGTGCTCTGAGACTGAAAGAACAGAGGAGCAGGCCTGGCAAGACCAACCAAACACCAAGATTTCCCAAGAATCATGGGTTGGGGGAGTGATACCCCTCCCAGAAGTGCCACATGGAAGAAATTCCAGCGCGTCGGGCTCCCTGCTTACTGCCCTGGGCAGTCTGAGACATTCCAGTGCCCCTCTTTGGGGAGGGCAGGAGCTCAATGCAGGCTGCCTGGCCAGGGCTCAAGATCCTACTGAGGGAAGAGTTTCTGTCAGCTGGGCACGTTCAAGCTGGACCCAGCAGCAGTTCTTCAGCTTCTTTCCCTCTCTGAGCCTCAGTTCCTCATCTGTAAAGTGCTCATGGTAACATCTAGTTTTGTGAGGCATCATGAGAGCTATGGATTTTTGAGGATGGAATATGGCGCCTCCAGTTGGGTGTTCAGTTGTTCCCTCCCTGCCCAGTTCTGCCCACACCCTACTGCCAAACTTCCCAGGAAGTGAATAGGGCTTATCTCACCATTCCTTGCTGTGTGACCTTGGGCCCATCACTCAGCCTCTCTGGGCCCCATTCTATTCATATTTAAAATGGGGATAATAATCCTAAGGTACCTAATAGGTTTGGTGTGGGGGTTAAAGGAGAGTATGAATCAGACCCCTAGTCTCCCTTTACTTGAGGAACATTTCTTGAGCACCTTTCATGTGTCCCGTGCTCTGTTGGGCTTTGGGAAGAACCCAGTTCACTAAATAATAGATGCACTTGTTATTATTAACAAAAACCAGTCAACGTAGTTCTATTATCCTTTGGGTTACGGATAGGTAAAGAGAAACTCGGAACAGTTAAGTACATCTGCCAGGTCACACATCAAGATTCAAATCCACACCTGCCTAGTTCCATACATGACACCTTTTGATATGTGAACTCCCTCTAAGTCTCCCCAAGTGCTTTCCCATTATATCCCCAGACTCTCACAGTGTTCCTGGAAGTGGGAGGACCCTGCCAGAACCTCTTTTCTGCTTACAGGGAAACTGAGGCCCACTACTCACCTAGCATGCCAGCCCAGGCCTATTTCCCCCACTGGACCACACCAGCCGTGGCTTCTCTTGGAGCCCAATGTGGCTTCCTGGCTCTGGGCCCACCCAGGGAGAAGGGGCACACATGCATCATGCCAGCCCTGGCAGCACCAACCTCGAGAGTCCCATGCTCTGCCTCGCAGGTGACAGGGACACTGCAGAAGGAGCCTGAGAGCAGGTGTTGGAGGCCCCCGGCGCCACCCCGGATCAATATGCACAGCTTAATTACTTTCAGGACCTGGCCATTTGCTAGTGCATCCAACTTGGAGCTGTATGCAGGATAACCAGGCCATATGTTTCGGACGGCGGGCCTCCCAACACATTCTCAAAAGCTAACCAGCCCAGAGGCACTATTCTGAAGGTAGAGGAAGGGAAAACGTCAGGCAGCTTTAGGGAAAACAGGGGCTTTGGGGCTGGGAGAAGGTGCTTAATGACACGCACATGGTGATCCGCATGCCTGCCTATTCATCCCTGGCAGCCCGTGTTTTCTGAGCTCTGATAATGGAATAGGAGAATTGCTACTCTGTGTCCACAGAGCCCAAGGATGAGGCATTTATCTCATCAGATTGTTGAGATACAGTGTGGGTGTTTTGATGTCATTACTGCATGGATAGCAGTGTGCAGTGGAGGGGAGCAGAGATACCAAGATAAATCACACAGGATCCTTTAAAAAGACACTGAGAACAAGAAGACTATCAGCAGTATGTCTGAGCCAGAAGGGGCCCCGGGGATTGCGGGTCAACCCAGCACCCCCTTTCATAGGAGACGGAGGCCGCCGTGAGGGAAGGAACTTGTCAAGGCTAACCGTGAGAGAGTGGTCGAGCCTAGGCGTTCCCTCTCATTCCCAGGCTCATTTCACTTCACCAGAGGCTTGAATTCTAGAATCTCCAAGGGGAGGAAAGACAGTAGAGAAGCACACCTCACTCCACATTTACAGACAAGATAATCCCCCAGGGGATGCTATTCAGAGACCACAGAATGAAAAAGATTTGAAAACCTGTGCAGGACAGGAGGAGAAGCATGTGATAGGTTTACAGGAGTCCCAGATCCCTGCTAACATTCCACCTCCCCACTACCCAGCAGAAACCAGAGGGGGCACGAAGCAAGACACGGGGGGCCTCCTCTTCCTTCCTTGCCTTGAAAGAAAGCACTGAGCACCTGTGAATTCAGAGGGGCCCAGGCCTGGGATTTTTCACACAGAATAGGAATAGAACAAATTCTGTTTGTTGGCTTCAGCTCGGTAAGTTCAGAGCCATTGACTGGAGAGCAGAGGGCTGGGCACTCTTCACCTGGAGAGGCAGACAGTCATGGTCATGCTCACCTCCCTCTAGAAGCCTGCGTGAAAGTCAGCTCCATTCTGCCCACTTCCAGAAGGGCCAAGGGCCTCCCCCCAGGCCAGCAAAGATGCTGATCTTCAAACTCACTGTCCTGGAATCCCTGGTATTGTTGCTTAATTCACCAGGTCACTTGAGGGTAGGAATGACCTCAGCTCATCAGGCAGGCGTCCTGGAGCTGATATTTAAGGAGAAATCCAGAGGCTTAAGTAGTCGTCAAGAAAAATACAGCTCAGACAACTGGAAGGAGAGAGGGATTTGCAGAGAACAAAGGGACCAATATGTGGGTTTGGGCAGGACAGAGAAAACAGCTCTGGGATGGGGTAGGAGGTGGATGCTGACAGATAAAGAACAACACGGTACAGAGCTAACTCTACCCCACTGAGGACAGGGTGTATAGTGAAGCCAAATGGGGTACCATCAATTTTAAGAAAAATATTTCTTGAGGAAGTACTGGCTGACAAGGAATCCATGTTTCATCCGATGCGGTGGCCAGGTTGCCAAAAGGGCTGGGTGACCTCAGGACTGCCAATCATCCCCTAAAACCCTGATCTGGCAGTGAAAAGCCCACGTGGAGGAGGGTTGGAGAATCGAAAGAACTATCAACACATAGCGCATCTGGGAAGGTGCTCGCTGCCTGGCATGGACACACGATTAAGTGATTTGCCCCAGGTCATAAAGCTTCTAATTTGGACAGGTCATGTGATTTCTCTGGATCTCAGTTCCCTCATCTATAAGGAGAGAGGGCTGGACAGGATGCTACCTTTGTCAATTCTGACATTCTGCAGGTCTAATCAAGGACTTCTGATCTGCCAATTGCATCTCCCTGGATAACTGCAGCCATCTGAAGACAGTTCCAGGCGAACAACAGTGCCAGAGGAAGGGCTAGAAGGAAGGGCTCCCGCCTCCAGCCGGGAGGCTCCCACAGAGGCAACCCCTGTCTTAGGAGACACCACAATAAACCCTGTGTCCATTCCAATTCCAACAGTCTCACCCTTCCTGCCCTATCCCCTGGGAGTCAGCTCTGTTTGAAGTAAGGCTTTAAACTCCATCTTCTGCTGCCCACTAGGGAGCACCAGTGGGGAAGATCAGGGAGGGAGTGGGTGAGCCTGGCTGCTCACTGCTCTTTGGGTTTAGTCTCAGGGTTTGAGGCTGGCTCTACGATGCCCCTTCATTTATCATTTGATCCCAGAACCTGAACCCTTGGCAGCACAAGAGCTGCTATTGTTTCTCTCTCTCTCTCTCTCTCTCTCTCTCTCTCTCTCTTTCCCCTCCACTCTCCCCTTTGCATTTCTCAGGTCATCTCTCTGATTTCTCTCTACTGTAGCCTGGGCCTTGCCAGTCATCTTGACATCTCCACTTGTATATCTCAAACTAAACACTTCCAAAAGCCAACACCTGGACTTCCCCCAACTCTCAACCATCTCTGGCCCATCTTAGATCATGGCTATCTCCAGCCTTCCAGTTACTTAGGCCAAGAAATTTAGAGTTGATCTTTATGCCTCTTTCTCCCATAGTTAACATTCAATACACCAGCAAATTATGGCAGCCATACTTCTAAAATACATCAAGAATCCTGCAATTTCTCTCCACCTCCACTGTTATCATCCTGGTCCAAGCTACTAACATCTGCCTCCTGGACTACTGATCTAGCCTCCTGACTGATCTTCCTGCTTCTATCAGCTCCAGCTCCCTCCCCTTTTATTCCCTTTTAAAACATCATCAGATCATGTCACTCCTTTGCTTAAAACCCTCTAGAAGCTTCACATTTCCCTCGGAGTAAAAGCCATAATCATCCCAATGACCTATAAGGCTCTAACTATTCTTCCCTTGCTCCTCACTGAACTCAGCTCAAAGAACTCACTGTGCTGCAGCCACACCTGCCTCCCCGCTCCTCCTCAAACACTCTCAGCATCGGGCCTTTGCACCTACTGTTCCCTCTGCCCTTGAATCCCCTTTCTGCTGATATCTACAAGACTTACTTCCTTATCCCCTCTAGGTATTGCCTCAAATGTCATCTTCTCTAATTATAACCCCTATCCTGGCACACCCTGTCTCCTTCCCTGCATTAATACCCTCTCTGTATCTAATACAATATATTTTACTCTTCTTTCCTTTATTTTCTCCTATTCTTTTTCTCCGTCCATGAAAGCTCCCTGAAGGCAGGGAGTTTTGTCAATCTTTATTTCTTTATTTAATTTATTTGACAGAGAGAGAGAGAGACAGAGAGTACAAGCAGGGGGTTGCTGCAGAGGGAGAGGGAGAAGCAGACTCCCCACTGAGCACGGAGCCCGATATGTGGCTCCATTCCAGGGTCCTAGGATCATGATCTGAGCCAAAGGCAGACACTTAACCACCTGAGCCACCCAGGTGCCCCAAGGGAGTTTTGTTTGTTTTATTCACCATAACAACTGATGTATCTACAAACAAGCCTGACACATAATGGGTACTCAATACATATTTGGTGAATGAATATAGCCCCTACCCAGTAGGTTCCCAGAGAATACTTAAAAAGCAGGGGCCAGAAGCCATTTCTCAGGTCTGCCACATGTTTCTGATCTTCTATATGCTGTCACTCCTTCTTGCTCCCACTAGCTTTCTGGACTCTTACCACTTGTCCCATCTTTTAGACATGCCCATCCTGATCCTGAGCCCGTGAAGCATCACTCTGGTTGCTGGGCCACTTCCTGGCTGTCTCCATTTCCAGTCTGGCTAACTCTGACTCTGCCATCCACAGAGGCCAGTCTTCTCTGACCATGGGCACTGACACAGGTCAGACTCCTGGTCCCCACTCCTGGCACTTCCTCCTCCACCTATGGCTGCACACCCCCACCCCCACAGCCAGTGCCAGAGACACAGGTGTCAGCCACAAGAAAGACTGCTATTGCAATCACAAATCTGAGCTCTCCTCTGACTGGTCAGGGTCCCTTTATTCTTCCACTTGGTGGCAGATGAGGGAGGAAACAGATTGGGGACTGAAAACACACCAGGTGTTTAATAGATGGCTAAGTGAAAAGGGTTTCTAAATTACATGCCAACACAGCAGCTTGCCACAGCATTCAGCCCACCGCTTGCATTATGGCTTTTGGACTCAAAGGCCAAGGGGAAGGTAGTTGGGAGTGCCAGCTGATTGTAACATGGTGTGCAAGTCTCCCGATGGGAGGATGTTGCTGGGCTCTTGGCCTGCATCTCCAGGGTGACTGACCATCCACTAGGCTGAGCTGATCAGTTTCTGCTTCTATGAGTCCTGAAAGCACTGCACTGTGCCCCTTGGCAGGCCTCCGCTGATCCTGCCCATTCCCTCCTTACCTGACTCTGCTCTAAGTCAGAAAACTTGGACTCAAGTCCTGGCCCTGGCACCGACTCACCGTGGGACCAGATTGACACGGGGATGCCGAGAAGACAAACAAGATGATGGAGAGGCGAGTGCTTTGCTTCTTAGGAGCAAAGGCATCTTTGTGACGCCCACATAACATCATCTCCATATTAGTACATGTGCACGATCCTGGCACTGCAGCCTGAAACAATACAGGCCCTTTCAGGCTCTCACTGGCCAGATGAGATGTCGCAGGACTGCTCTGCTACAGCAGCAGAGGCACCTGTTGGGTATGTGGGTTGTGCACACAGGGAGCAGGAAGCAAAGCCTCACTTTCTTCAAGTGCTCTGCCCTAATATGTATAGAAACTGTCTCTGATGCAGTCCCCTAGCTAATGGTGATGTTTACAACTATAATTTACTATCTAGTGCTTACCATGTGCAAAACAGTATAGTAAATTCTTAGGATTTTTTAACCCAGTGGTTCTCAAAGTATATCCCAGGGAACCTCAGAAGGGTGCTTAAGGGCCTTTCAGTGTGCTATGAGCCTAAAACTATTTTCACAGTAATTCTAATGTTATTTCCCTTTCTCCCTTTAATAGTCTCACCATGGAGTTTCCAGAGGCTGCATAACTACACAACACATGATATTGCAACATATTGGGTGACAAAGCAGATACTAGAATCTGTCTTCCATTAAGCCAGACATTAAAGAATGTCATTCTCACTAAATTTTTTGTTTTAGAAAACAACTATTTTTCATTAAAAAGATGTTTTATTAACATGTAATGAGGCTTTAGGGATGAATTAAGTTTTAATTTCTAATATAGTAAACACTGATAGCTATCACCCACACAAATAAAAATTCTTTGGGGTCCAATTATTGGGAGTCCAATAATTGTTGAGAGTATAAAGGGGTCCTGAGACCAAAAAGGTGGAGAACTGCTTCTCTAACTCATTTAATTCTGAAAAGAATCCTGAAAAGTCTGTATTATAATTACCCCCATTTTAGGAACGAGAATGTCGAGGCTGAGAGAGGCAATGGCTTGTCCAAGATCACACAGCTAAAAAGTGGTCGAAAACACAACTTGAGCCAATTTCCACATGGATCCCACATCCATCCTCTGGACCATTATACCACACTAAGTCCAAGACAGGCCTACGGCCTCAGAGGCAAAAGAAGCAGGTCCTTGCCTCTGTGGGCCACCTGCACTCCTCTTTCCTTACCCGGACTGTGTCAGCCAAGTGCCCATTATCAGGCCAATGGGCCCAGCACAGCAGGAGTCAGTGATCTCATTGAGAAGCAGGTAGCCTGCTCTCCTCCACGCTGACCTTGCTGGACCAATGCCTTCCGAGGTGGCTGCCTTCTTCTGGACGTGAGTGTGCAACCTGGGGATGCCAGCTGGGAAAGAGGAGTTCTCAAAGAACAACACCAAAACACCCAAGAAAGCAGGAATTTAGTTTATAGTGCTGTTTACCTATGCTTTTTCTACTAAATTTTTTAAAGCATAAATTGGCTAGTTTTTAATGATAATTTTTTTTTAAAGTACATCTCTTGCCCTAGTTATATGAAGAAGGTTACACACCTAGATCCGAGACAGTTTGGGGGTTTTTTAGATTTTATTTATTTATTTACCCACGAGAGACACAGAGACACGGAGAGGGAGAAGCAGGTTCTATGCAGGGAACCTGATGTGGGACTCAATCCCAGGTCTCCAGGATCATGCTCTGGGCCGAAGGCAGCACTAAACCACTGAGCCACCCAGGCTGCCCGCTGAGTTCTTAATCCAATACCACCAGGCTTCTGGCCACAGAAGGCAGGCTTCCCAACCACTTCCTCCTGTCAAGAGACCCTCAGAAATTTGGTCCCATTCTTAGCTCTCACTGGACACTTCAGAGTAACTTATTTCTGGTCTTTAACCACTAACTCATGGAGGGTTTTGTTTTTGTTTTTTCTTTTTTTGGTTTGTTTTAAGACAAAGATATTAATTTTCCTCATTAGTATTTTTAATTCCTTCAGAGATGTTTTAACTACCTGGTTCCCAACCAAATGAAGAAGTGGCTTCCAGCTGATGTTATTTTAAGCCAAATGGTCACAAAATTTAGCCTGCATTAGAAAAACCTGGTGCACTTGTTAAAACACATATTGTTGGGTCCCAAGGTTGGAGGAAGATTCCCATTCTGTCAGCTGGAACAAAGCCCAAGAATCTGCATTTCATGTAGGTTCCCAGGTGAGTTTTGATGTTAGTTCAAGACCATGTTTTGGGCTTTAAGCTCCCTTTCCTGGCTTCTCTATAGCCCTGAATTTTTTTTCCCCTCCACACAGAAAAAAAAAAAAAAAAAAAAGAAAGTGAAGGAAATATCTGATTGAGCTATCTGATTTCCCCAGGCCCATGTAAAACACTTTCAGTTAGGAAAAGCCATTGTTAGTAATCATGCTCACTCATGAATGTAATTTCATCTCCTCCACTGATTTTTGGAATTTAAAACATATACAAGTTAATTCATATTGAATTCATAACATTATTTATTTACCCATCTCTCAATTCTACTTTTTAAAAGGACTTTTTGCCTCTCTTCCTCTTCTGAAAACTTAAAAATTCATTTTAATGGAACAAAATTAACCAGAACTTGATAAAAAAAAATTACTTCCTTTTAATTAGATGATGCTCCTGCATCTACAATAATAAATAGGATAGAAAATAATCAGTCTCTTAAATTTTGAGTCATGTGAAATTGGGAGGGAGGTGATTAAAGTGGTAATGTTCCATTTGGACAAGGCAGCATCATGGAGTGGAAAAATATTAGAGGGAGGCACCCGGTTCCAGGTACCACACTGAGTGAGGCTCAGAAGAATTTCTTTCTTTTTATGGACCTCAGTTCCACCATATATATTACAATAATAAAGCCTTCCTAAGAAGACTGTTATGATAAAATTACTTGTTTTACCCCACACCATTTTTAAAAAGGGACTTGAGAGATTTTTAATCACACATAAAAAAAAGACAAAATGACAATTATGAAAAATTAAGAAGTAAATTTTTAAAGTATACCAGCAAAAGGCATAATACAATTATTCTGACTAATCTTGTATGCTAGCCTAAGTTTCCTGGCAGTTAATCTAAAGAAGGAAATTATTATATAACTCTCTTATCTCATTAATGGAGAAGGTGACTCCTCGAAGCAATTAAGTGAGAATATGTATATAAAAACTTTTAGTACATAACCAGAAATAAGATGTTATTATTAAGGTTCAAGGCAGAGGTGAGAAATGAGAGCTTACTCTTAGTTGGGGTTGGGCAGACCCAAAACTCTTCAGGCAAAAGTGCTGAATGCAAAGCTTGCCTATATCTTTTCTCTCCTTCCTTTGGCTTGATTCTCAAAGAAATCTCTGCCTCCTGGGGACTGGGAATGCATTTACTGAAGGTAGATCTAGGGTTCTCTCAGGAGAAAGCTAAGAGTATAATGTTAATTGAACCATATGAACCATATAAAAATGCCATCTTTGTAGGGCAAAAAAATGTCAAATATCAGTGATTTCATATAGTTTAGCCTAAGAGAATGACCAAATGAAGTGCAGGAAGAGGAGAAATGAGGGGGAAGGAGGAGACTGGTATAAAGAATATATAATTTCAAGGCTTTCTTTGCAACTCTGATGAGTGTAAAAGAAATCTGAAGATTGGAGAGGTGTAACTCACTGAGAAACTCACTGCCTGAGAGCCTGGGAGAATCTGGAGGAGGAGAGATCAATGACAATGGTTCAAGAGTTGTGTGGAAGAGGGAACTGTGCTAGAGACTATGCGAGCTAGGGCAGAGTTGGCTGCTCACCAGACCCAGTTCTCTTTGCCCTGGGTACTCTGGTTGACCACCTTTCTTAGCCTCCTTCTCAGACATATGTGGCCACATGACTAAGCTCTGGCCAAAGGAACCTCAGTGAAAGGGACAACCACTTCCAGGCCTGGCCCATCAAAGCCATCATCATCCTCCCTGCTCATTCCTCTGGCTAGCTGGCTGCTGGGTGCCGCCTCCTTGGAAGCTACTTCCTGAAGACAGGAAAACCTTAATGCCTCAAGATATAATGAGCAGAGACACCCCAAGACCCTGATTGGACTTATATGAGTGAGTTAAATAAGCTTCTGTGTTAGGCCACTGTGATCTCAGAGTTTGTTACTCAACTAATGTAACAGGAAGGGGTAGACAGGTTGACATTCTTGTGCCCAGAGAAGACCTGAACTAAACGGGAGGAGAAAGTGTTCTGTACTAAAAAAGGTAGTGTTCTGATTCCCAGACCTGAGAACACCCCAGAATCACTGGGGGAGCTTTTTCGTCAGTACAAACTCCCCTACACCTGTGTCTCTTGAATTTCCCCAGGATACTCTTCCAACTTCTTCAGTAGGTTAGGACTCTGGTCATCAGACTGGAATCAGAGCATATCTGGAAAAGATATGTTCCACATATCTTTTTGCGACATGTCCCCCATCAGGTCTAGTTCTGCAGGCCTGGGAACTCCATCTGCCCTGCATCTTGGCCCTTCATCTTCTCCACATCTCTAACTGGGTAACTGGTATGTTTTAGTAGCCCAAGGACCCTGGAAGCTCATCAGGGGCAAAGATGATAGCGTTTACATTTCTTTTCGGAGTAGCATGAAGCTAGGCAGGTAATACAAGCTCAATCAATACTTTAGTTCATTTGATTTGAGCTGTTATTTTCCATATACCAGAACATTGAGGAGGGGGAGGATCTAGCAACCTACTCACAGGAGACTAGACTTAGCAAAGCCATCCCAAGTGCATATATAATTCATTTTTAAGACACCAGTGTGCTCAGGTCACTTATCACTTTTCGCTTTGACAGAGAAGACGATCAGTTATCAAACTTTAACACGCACAAGAATGAACTCTGAAACCTATTAAAAATGTAGGTTCCTGGAATCAACCCCCCCCCCCCATGTTCTGATCCAGTAGTTGGGGTGGGATCCAGGAATCTGGATATAGGACTTTCCTTCTGCCGCCCCACTCACAATTCCTATGCAAACGGCAGGGAGCAGTGGGTGTGATGGTTAACATCTGTAAGGTGAGGTCAGGGTCAGGTTTATCATGTTTAATATTGCATCCCCATAGCATACGGCTCCAGTCACAGGAAAGCTATTAACTATCTGTTGAATGAGGACTCTCATCTGTCAGATTTATCCCAAAATGCCCTTCGTCAAAGAAAGGAAATGAACTGGGTGACCTCTCTGGTCCTCTGAAGGCTGCCAGCTCACTATCACATACTCAGTAAACTGGGAAGTGCCCCTCTGGCTGCCTCAGACCCATCTGCTCCGAGTTCTAATTGAGGAAGCCAACCTTCTTTGATTGGCACTTCCCTCTGGTTCAGCCAGAGACCATCTGTACCCACCACCTCCTGACAGCTCAGACATCCCTTCCTCTCTGCTGGTGCAGACAGGCAGGGGCATTAGTAAGTAGGCCTGGACCTGGAGGGAGAACCTGCCTTCCATACCCTGGGGTGACCCCAGGACGATTTGCAAGCCTTATATAGATTCTCAGAGCTCCCACCACCTGGGGAATGATGCTTTCCTGATAACCAGGCTTTATTTCTGAGGCAGAACTGTGAGCACTCAATGCTGTGATCTCACACACTCTCAGTACCTCAGTAAAGCCAGTAGGTAGCGAGCATCTTTATCCTTGTTTTTACAGATGGCAAATAGAGGAAATCTGTCTTGCCCAAGGTCACACAGCAGGTCAGCTGTGAAGCCAGGGAGGGCATCCAAGCTCTCTGCATCCAAAGCGACTACTTTCCCACAGCCAAAGCACCATTAGGTTTATGGGG
Source organism: Vulpes lagopus (assembly GCF_018345385.1). NCBI lineage: Eukaryota > Metazoa > Chordata > Mammalia > Carnivora > Canidae > Vulpes > Vulpes lagopus. The sequence goes on from NC_054844.1 coordinate 1,710,716, forward strand.
GATCATGGTTGCTTGAACTCAAGGCTGTCACTCCCGAGTTTTGCATCAAAGCATATGTTCTTCAGAAATGTACTGAGCTAAGCTTTGTCTCCTCATTTAAAAAACCTCTGGGATGAGTCTCAAAAAGACCATTCCTCAATCACCAGCCAATGTGAAAAGAGGAGAGAGGGATAATACATGATCTTTCTCTTGCTAGTGGAAATGAATCTACAGTTCTCAAGATGGGGAGTGGGCCATATTAGAATCTCCTGAGGAACTTTCTCAACGTGAATCTTCTCCTTTCCCCAGAGATTCTGATGAATCAAAAAAGCTGACCTCAACCCTGACTCCAGAGCAACCCTAATGCCAAATAACAAAATGGAGCACTTTAATCAGATTTTTCCTTTTCCCTCATCCTCTGAGGTGGATGTTTAATAGTCAAGTGGACAAAAGGTGAGCAGCAGGAGAAGCCCTGACCCCGAACAATCATTAGCACAGGGTGGGACCCGACACACACCTGCATCAGTTAACTGTAGCATAGATGGAAAAGACACAAGAGCAATGGGGGACCAGCTCATTCTTGAAGCTGGCTGTCCACACTCCCACACCTCCACTCAGAAACTAGAAAACTAAAAAACTCAGGATCACAGGGTACACATCCAGGGCTAAAATAAAAAAGGAGTGTAGCCCTGTATAAGAAAGAAAAAAATCAGAAGGGCTCCTCCTGATGATTAGGGGTTATAAAGATAAATAAGATGCAGGCCCTGTCCTCAAGAAGCTTGCTATTGACAGAGTTCTGTGTTGCGCTTTTTTAAAGATTTTATTTATTTATTCATGAAAGACACAGAGAGAGAGGGGCAGAGACATAGGCAGAGGGAGAACAGGCTCCCTGTGGGGAGCCCAATGTGGCACTCGATCCCAGGACTCCAGGATCACAACCTGAGCCAAAGGCAGATGCTCAACTACTGAGCCACCCAGGCGCCCCAGAGTTCTGTTGCTTTAAGACTCTCTTCTGTATTGATATTCTCCTCCTTCCCATCTTGTGAGCAACTAGAGTATGGATGCCTGTCTAGGGGTTCCACAGTGATGAGCACAGTACTGGACACATACAGTAAAGTTCCAGAAAAATGAGATGATTTTGCATCCCATGTTGTAGGAGAGAAAGCTATACATCAGTGTAGGATACCTCCAGCAACTTCTCCCAGACCTTGTCAGTCTTTGCTGTGAGACACAGCCAAACTCAAGAGTGCCCAGATGAAGTCAGCCAGTGCATACCTTAAAGCTTATCACTGCATGTTTACTGGCCAAACTCCTTCAGATGCACCGCCCCCTCTCTGGATGCCCTGGCTGTTTCTTCTCCCTCTCGGAATACTTCTCTCTATTGGTTTTGAGGTTCTTTCAAATGGTCCCCTAAACCAGGTGTATGGGATATGAGGTTTTCTCATCATTTGTTAAGCTTATAAATCGCTCCCAAAGAGACAAAAGAAACGGCCTTCAATTGTAACAAGACAGACATGAACATCAGAATCAACTTTCTGACAGCAAGTACTATTTAACTGGGACATAGACAACCAGTGAGGGCATTTATTGATGACCTAGTATGTGTGAATGCGTGCTATTTCACTTACTCTTCGATGCCCTCTCAGGCAGGGATCATTATTTCAGAGATAGAGGAAAATTGTAGCATTTCTATGGCAGATGTTCTCAAAAACAGGAGCCATAGACTTAGGTTCTTATGAATTCTAAATAGTCCTCTGGAGGGAGAAAAGGGTCCTCAGTGTTGCCTTGCCTCCATTATACCCAGAGCTGCTCAGAGAGCCATCTATAATCAGTGATCGAGGAAGGAGTTCTGAGGCTTTGGGTGGTGGCCAAAAACTAATCGTCCTTTCTTCCCTCTTATGAGTTCAGAACCAATTAAAAAATAATACAGGAGACACACAGAATGAAATCAGACTAAAAGCTTCATTACGAACAAATTCTAAATTGGAGAATGTGGCTTAGATGGGTGGCTGCCTAATATTTCACTCAGACTTAAACCTACTCACCCAACCAAAATGTGAGACTGTTGTTGGATTTCTCCAGAGAGCCAGAGCCTACCCCAGCAACTTGGTGAACTCTTAATGGGGGACTAGTAGATTCAAAAGAGAGTCCCAGAAGGGGCTAAGTCAAACTCATGAATAATCCAAACTAAGGGACATCCTCTAAGTGATGACACAGAAGGCCTTGGAAAGACCCAAAAAGATCTTGGGAAGTAAAAAAAAAAAAAAAAAAAAGTAAGTGGGAAGGAGCAGAAGCCTGGAAAGAAGACAGAAGGGGCTTGACTCCCAGGTCTGTGTATAAAACATACAGCTGTCCATGTACAAATACCTCGATCTGATCTGGCATTTGCTCTCAGTGGAATAATCTCCTGGAAAAAGAGGCCTCTACCACCTACAGAGACAACCTTGACATTCAAAGATCATCACTTTTGTCTTGCTTCCTCATGTACAGTAAAGACTGTGCATTGGGACAAGCCATGAATCATGGCAGAAGCCTTCAACCCTGCTTCATGGCTTCCCAACCTCAGCTCTTGACTTTCTGGGTTTCTCTGTCCCGCCTCTCCCCCCGCACCTCCACCCAGGACTCTGCCCTCCTGTCCCTCTTGCATCCTCTTTCCAGATTATCCTGGAGACCCACATGTTTGTGTATAATATCAGAGCTGATGATTTGAAGAGGCCCTTGACTGTGGCCAGATCACAGAGGCCATTCTGAATAAACCAGCCCATTTTTGGACTTTCTTTTTTAGGCAGACCGAATATTTACACACTGGGAGCAGGCCCCATAAGAGCTCCCCAGCATATAATACATCCATGCAAGCAACCATCTCTGGTGAAAGAAAAATCATTATTAATTGGAGTTAGAGCACTAATTTTAACTGCAGCAGGAGCTGAGCTCACTCGATTTAGTGGTGTGCAGACTTTTCCTGAACTCCAGTGGATACTTCACAAATAACAATAAAAAATTTAACGGCAGGACAAACATGGAGTAGGCTACCCAGCCTCACTCATTAAACAACCTTCATCCACCAAGCTCGAGGATTCAAGCTGTTTTATGTGGTGGGCCACATTGCCTCAGCCTGCTGCAGATGAGAGAATAAATTTTCATGGTGTGTGGAGTTGCAGTAAGAAACAGGTTTCATTAGCCATGTTTCAGAGATGCAGAAACCAAAGGCCACGCAGGGAAAGGAAGTGAGTTAGGGTCGATCAGAGGCGGTGCCAGGAGTCCTTGCAAAGCCCTACCTCTCACCCTGGGGCCCTTACTCTGTTCTGATTCCCGAATTGTTTTTGCTTCATGGAGGCTAGGAAGATTCCATTCTCTGCAGAGCTGCAGGGAAGCTGTTTCTGATTATTTGTCCAATAGAGACATAACCAAAAGAGCATTTGGGTTATAAAGTGATCTTGCTCTACCCGGCAGAAGTCATATATATACATTCACATGGGACCGAGGCCGAGTTTGGTCACACTTGCCATGGCAGCATCTAGAAGGACTCCAGGAAGGTCGGGGGTGGGGACCTCAAGGGCTGTGGCAGGTCCCTTTGGGTAAACAGCAGGACGTCTGGCTGCTTCCTGGCAGCCTTGCTGAACTACCTCAACCTCCCTTCTCTGGAAACCTCTGCTGGAAATCTACAGGAGGGGCTTCTCCCCGCTCCCCCCCCCCCCCGCCCCCCGGCCAAGCACCTGTTTTTCATAGTAAGGTTTCAGCATGGTTTGTCTGAGCCATTTCATACCATCACACTTGAAAGTTCGGTGTTAAAAAAAAAAAGAAAGAAAGTTCGGTGTTGCTCTGACTAGCTATCAACTGTCCCCCCCTGGCTGAACAGCAGTCCTTAAGAAACAGGTCGAATGAACCACATTTTCTGCTGGTGACTTGACTTCCCTTTGCCCTTCCTCCCCATGGACTCGTAAGACTGTAAATGTGCTTGTTGTGCTCTTCAGAAGCTTTCAGGGATGGTTTTCTGCTCCCTAGTTATTGATGAGGCAGAAATGACACGATCCAGGAGGATTCACAGACACGCATGTGCACACATGTCAAACTCAGGACTTTCAAAAGTGACATGACTATTCTACAGAAGAGCTGCGCTGACTCAGAGCGAACTGTCCCTCCTTCTGCTTCACCCTGGAAGTTCTAAGTGCAATTCACGGTAGAAGTGACTTTGGTGGGTGGGACGGATACTTTTCCAGCAAACCCATAAGGACAGAAAAGCCAGCTTAGACTGGTTGGGCAGAAGACACCATGAGGACCAAAGATTAAAAATCAGTTATTTTTCTGGGAGCTTCTTTTCATCTCCACCGAGAGTAGAACAAAATCCTAAAGCACATAGAATTTCCATTACAGCCAAAGAAGAGGTATTGGACAATGAGTCACTAGACAGTGGATTGAGTGCCCGAGGGTATGGCATTGGCACCACCATGGTGATCAAGCTAGGAGGCCGGCTGTGGGAGGGAGACAGCTGAAATTTGCTGCAGATCAGGATTCCATGTCTGACTCAGCCATTCAACACACGCCTTGGGTACCAGGTCAGTCTCTCTCAGCTTAACTAACAGGCACACCATCACCCACCTTGTCCCTCGCTGTGAGGATCAAGTGAGATAATGGATATAAAGGTCCTCAATGAACCACCCAGAGATCAGTTATCATCAGCCATACCCATAGTCCTGACTAAAGGTCTTGGGATGGAGAGGTTCTTGGGCTAGATTCCATGTTATGGGCATAAGCAGACGAGTTTCTACCACGGTAAGTAGCCAAGCCCTCCAATTCCAGCAGTCAGGGAGGTGAACAACCCAGAGCTAAAGATAAAGATGTCCCACATGGAGAGCTCAGTGCAGGGAGCTGGGCAGCTAGGGGGCAGGAGGCATCCTTTCAGGTGTGCCCCTGAAGCCAGGCCCTGTGTGATGTGCCATCAGGGCCTGTGGGGGAAGAGTGGAAACAGATGGACTGACAGAATCAGCCCTGTTCCCGAGGAATCACAGGGAAGGCAAGGCGGGTGTCTCTGATTCAGGGCCTCCACCAGAGCCCTGAACTAGACTTTAGGCCTGGCCTACCTGGGGCAGGTCAGTTGAGTCCTCTGATCCCCTCCAAGAAGGGAATGATCATAACCTGTGTGTAGAGACTCACAGGGGAGCCTAGAGACCACAAACTGTAAAGGGATAACAGTAAACACTCCTCTAGCATTTACTCCGTGCCAGGCACTATCTAAACCTCTTACAACTAGAGGTCGGCAAACTTTTTCTGTAAAGGACTAGGCAGTAAATATTTGAGGATTTGTAGGCCAGACGGTGTCTGTCACAACCACTCATGTCTCCTTTTGTAGCAGAAAAACAGCTACACATAATACGTGAATGAGTGAGCATGGCTGTGTGCCACCAGAACTTTATTTACAAAAACAGGTGGTGTTTTGGCTTGTGGGCTACAGTTTGCCAACTCCTGCTTCACATATATTTACTCCCCATAACCTTATAAGGTATATATCTCTTTATACTCATTTCACAGATGAGAAGGGTGAGGCCCACAGATGTCAGATAGCTTGCTCAAGGTTGTACAGCTGGGGAGTGACAGAGCTGGGATTCAAACACAGGCAAGCTGGTTCCAGAGTGCATGCCTCACCTCTTGGAGAGCCTCCACAGCATACTGGTAAGTCAAGACTCCCCAACTGAGATGCCAGTCACATGTGACAAGAGTAAGGACAATCTGAATTTACCGAGGGCCTATTATCTGCCAGGCACTGTGCCAGCTGGGTCCCACAGGGGATCCTCACAGCAGCCCTGTGAGACCAGTGCTATTATGACCCTCATGTTACAGATGGAGAAATTGTGATCAAGGGTTGATGTCACTTGTCCAAGGTCCCAGAGCTGGCAAATATCAGAGCCATAACTGAGCCTATGGCTGTCGACTCTGAGGCCCACACCTCTCACCTCCATACTGTGAGGCCCTACAGCCACGAGGCCGCATCTCTTTCCCTTCTCTGGTTCACTTCTCCCCAAGCTCCTTGCAAAAGTTGCAGTGGGATGCTGTTCTCCTCAAGAGTTGATGCCCACCGAGACTTTGGAGTCAGTGTGAGCACATATGCACTGACGCAGATCTGCAAACTTGCTTAACCCCAGACAGAGAGGAGGACTCGCTTACGTTTTCTGTGGCTGCCATACCCGCTCCAGAATCATCTCTTGCATGTCCTGGATGTCACTTAGCAACACATCATCTGTCAGTTTCTATGGCACCATGGGCTTAACGTCTCACTTCCAGTTCGCTAATAAAAACATGGGAAAATGGAACACAGTAATGGGCCCTGGCTCCTTCATAATGGAAAGAGATGTTCCCTTGGGTCCCTGGCCTTGCTGTAGAGGAATGTTTCTTGGAAGGACATCATGGACATTCCCAGCATTCCAACTCTGGCCTCCAAACTCATCTGCTCCTCTCCTTAGCTGGTCAGGAGTTGAGCAGGAAAGAGACACTGTTCACTGGTTGTGTTTGTAAAGAAGAGTCCATCAGCCAGGAAGGAGTCAAGTGTTACAGACTGAACGTTTGTGTCTCCACATCCGTCCGGAAATTCATATGTTGAAGCCCTAATCCCAATGTGATGGCATTTGGAGGTGGGGCTCTAGGAGGGAATTAGGTTTATATGAGGTCATCAGAGTAAGCCCCCATGGCGGGAGTTTACTGACCTTATAAGTAGAAGAGACACGGGAGCTTTCTCTTTCTCTACTCAGCCAACTACCCCAGGAAAGGCCTTGTGGGTACACAGTGAGAAGGAAACTCTCTACAATCTAGGGATCCAGCCCTTGCCAGTGTCTTGATCTTGTACTTCCAGCTTCCAGAACTGTGAGAAACAAATGTCTGTTGTTTAAACCACCCAGTCCATGGTACTCTGTTCGGGCACACTGCGCTAAGACGTCAAAACAATATACAGTAGAAACAGAACAGGAGGACTACTGCGCTTTGTTCCTTTACCAGGAGCCAACCCTCCCAGGTTAGAGACATTGTTGTGCTGTTATCTTTCCCTCAACAAAAAAGAAACACACACACATACACGTGGAATTTAGGAGTTAAAGAAAGGTCTGAGTAAACAAAAGCACCGAATAATCCAGCTCAATTTTAGAAATGGCTTTTTCTTTTTGAGAATGGGAGAGGTTTTTCTCTGGTCTGTAGAGGTTCTCAAACATCTGTCCACCTTCTGCAGTGGTCACAGCATTATTTCTCCTTTGTTCGTGTTGTGTGTGTGTATGTGGTTTTTGTTTGTTTTTTGTTTTGTTTTGTTTTGTTTTGTTTTTGCTTTGCCACTAAAATTCAAGTCGTCTTCCTCCCCCTTTGTTCTTTGAGGAACAAAGAGAAGGAGCAGCAGGTGAAATGAGAGCAAGTGGAAGCTACAGAGAATTCAGTGGAAGGACAAAGAGGCTTGGCAAGAGTTTGGGGTTTGAGAAGAAAAAAGAATGAGTGATTGAAGACTTAACAAGTTTCAGCAAAGATTCCTTTGTCCCATTGCAAAATCTTGCCATCACAGGAAAGAAAGAGGAAGAAGCAGGAAATCGGATCCCACTCTGGCCCTTCACCAGAAGAATGAGGGAGCCCAGAGCTCAGCCATAGAGACAATGTGACCACCCAGAGGATGCCCGCCGTCACCCTGCTGTGTTAACACAGGACGTTCCATCACCATGTGGCACGAGGGCGCTTTCTCCACCCCAGCAATCCCTGAGGGATCTCGCAACAGAGGTAATATTGCATCTTGGCACACGTGAATTTAGCTAATGAACCCCACTGGGAACACAGAGTACAAGGACAAAGAAGCATCAGACTTACAGGAAAGACAGACCCTACGGAGCTGACAAGGCAGAGGGGGTGCAGGGGATCCACAGGTGACCTCCGGGGGAAATGCAAGGGTGCTCCAACCTTCATCAAATGTGCTGTGACCACATAAAGAAAGCAAGGTTAGGCAAGGCCACCCCCACCCCCAGCGTATTTTTAAGAAGAGCATAAGATTTGTTTCCAAAATAATCAGGGTGAAAACTGCACAAGACAAAACAGAATGAATTAGAGGAAGCTACACATTTTCAGGAGTCAAGGATTAAAGGAAGGAAATTGATGTAGCCTTTCTTAATTTATAGTCTTAGCTTTCCTCAATTTTGAGTGAATCTTAGTTCTACCTCTGGGGGAGCTATTCCAGGACACGACACACAGGGGAACGCAGGGGAGACAAGTGATCCCGGAGTGGATGGGAGAGGTAGAAGCCGGGGTATACCTTCTATGCACAAGGCTGTCACCTCCAAGAACTGGTCTCCTTGAAGATAGCAACTTGCACTTCTTACAGATTGAGTCACAACTTCAGGACATCACCATCTGCCCCACCTACACACCTCTCTAATGTGCCCTGGTCACCACCTGCCCTCACGTACCCCCTTCCACTGCCTCATGTTCTCCAGGGCAAGGACAGAAAGCTCACTGACATCAGTAGAGCTACAGGGTAGCTCCATACCCAGGATACAGCACTGACTTTAAGCACGTTTCACTGCTGGGATCTGTGGAAGAACAGGTTAGGGTAGAAGGTAGCAATAAAAACTACAGATGCAGCAGCCACGCCAGCTGGGTCCTCACCACGGCCCTAACCCTCACAACACAAGGGAGCGGGGGAAATGAACCTAACCTCTTAGCTACTCTGTGCCTCAGTCTCCTCATCTATACAATGGGAATATGATAGTATCTATCTCATAGCAACGTTGTGAGTTACATAACTAACGTATTAAGAATAGTGCTGATTCCATGGAAAGTAAACTGTGAGTTTTAGTGGTTATCCAAATACGTTTCAGGAAAAGAGATATGGCTTACGGGACAAGGGAAGCCTGGGAGCTGCCATCCAAAAAGTCTCAGCAAAGCACTATATTCAGCAGATGATTTCTTGGCTCAGAATCCTTTCTTAGCTTCCACGGCTACAGAACTGGGTCTATACTCCTCCGCTGGGCAGTGAAGGCCTGCAGAACCTGCCCCTTCCTGGCCAGCACTGTTCCTCCCATGCTTCCCTCCCTCCTGGGCCTAGATGTCGTGTCCCAGCTTTGGAAACCCCGGCCCCCACCCCCAGCCCCACTTTATCCTCTTGCCTAATCAGGGCCTGTCCCTTCTATAGGGACCTACACTCATGCCCAACATTGTCCTCCTGTGGCACTGACCATGGACATTCTTCATCTTAGCTGTCACCCACATACATGGCCATCTGCACCAGGCTCCCTCTCTTCCTTTCTTTGCTGGTCCTTCCTCTCAACACCATATGGCCAGTGCCTAATGAAGACTCTGGACAGGGAGCCTGACTTCTATGACTCTCTTGCTACAGGCATATAGCGGGACAGTCACCACACTGAGCCCTCCACTAACGGAGTGACAGTGGGTGGCCAGTGCCTTGCTGGGTGCAGAGCCTTAGAGAGGGCCACAGTCCCTCATTGCAAACTCTCAGGGCCAGGCATATTTTGGAATTCTGGATGCTTCAGGTTCTAGAAAGGTCATGTGTGTGTGTATACTGTACATAATACCACAGCAGGGCAAAGGACCCCACAAGTCAATATACTCATACCATGAACATATGAATAGTCACTCTAAGCAGGTGAAATAGAGATAATACTTGCCCTTGTGTCAGTTGAGGTCACTCTGCCCCCAAATGAGTTTGGCCAAGTTTTCTGCCAAATGGATAGTGATTGAACTGCCATTTTTCAGAGATTTTCAGATTTTAGAGTCATAGAGAAAAGGCGATGGAGCTATAATAGGTGCTATGGGACTTAACAGAACATAAAATAAAAATAACCAAACATGGTAACTGCTGCCTTTAAGGAAGGCAGTGCAAAGCATGTGAGCTCAGACACTTAGATAGCCCTCTCTGAGCTTCAGCTGCCTAGTCTGCGAAATGGGAGGACACACACCTGACACGGACAGGTTTATCAAGCACCCAGCAAATTCCTGGCCAGGGATTCTGTAAGGATTATTCCCTTTACTATCCCATCAGCAGAAACTTCAACACTGGATGGCTGAGTACTCATGTGCTAAAGATGTCCTCAGGAGAACTGAGCTGAGAAAAACCTACCTAAGAAGCTTCTTGGAGAGAATGAACTCAGAGCAAATCCTGCTGCTTCCGTTTTGTTAAAATCCTTAAGTTTCAGTTTTGTTGTATACAAAGTAGAAGAATAGAAGACCATTAACTGGAGCACCTCCTTTAAAGTATGCAGAATCCTGGGGAACAGCACCTATTCCCAGGGTGTCACAAAGCATGTGGGCCTCTCCACATAGCCATGCAATCTCTCTGCCTTGTTTGCTCTTCTTTCAACACTTTCCTAAGACACTTTGATTTTAAAAGACATCAAACACACAAACACAATTAGGCAATCAGCTCAGCAGCGGGGCAGAGTTCATAGTCAGTGAGAGAAAGCCAGTGGGATGTCAGGGTAAGAGACGAGATGGAGGCCTCAGGCTCGAAGGAGCTAGGTTTACAGTTGACTGTTTGTTTTTGTTGATAAAAGTCAAGTCTTCCCTGCAATGTCCACTGTGAAGGGAGTTCCTTTTTGCATAAATGAACCTAATCCCCCTGTTTATTAACACTAAACTTGACATTTATAGCTCAAGCGCTTTACTGGCATTAACCAATAATCCCCAGCACATTCCTGTGGGGGAGTTCGACACTGGGCTCTGAGCTGCTCCACAAGGGCCCTCGCACAGAGCAAACAGGCCCACAGCTCTGCCCTCAGGAGTAAGGTGCTCACACCACCTACCCCCGGGCCTTATCCTCACACTGGGATTCCGCTCACACTTCCAAGTCCAAACACAGTGAGGAACGTGTACTGACCAAGCCACAGTGAGCACGGCTGGTACCTGAGGAGCTGTTCTGGAAGGAGCTGGCTGTCAGTGGTTTACAGAGTGTTGTGGCAGCCGGGCCGGGCTGAAGGATAGAGGGGCTAGGTTTGTTTTCACCTGGCATTCCCCCTTGGGAAACACCCTTCCCAGCCGGGTGAAGAATCCAGGTTCCGGCCCTGAGCGCTTCTGTTGGTGAACAGAGCTGCAACCAGAGTCAACACCACATTCCTAGGCTAGTGGTCATGAACAAAGCAGGCAGCTAACATTCTGCAAAGCATACTGGGAAGCCAGAGGCCTCTTAATGTAATTAATGAAGGCCGTAGCTAGAAGAGTCTTGGAGTGAGCATGTAACTTCAGAGTGAGGAGGCCGGAGGCCTGAAACAGAAAAGGAAATCCTAGCAAAGCACAGCAGGGACGGATCCAGAGGGAGGGGAATGTCTTGGAGCTATCCAGGGAGCACGTTCTTAATCACCCTTCCTGGAGCTTTTAACCAGTTCCTTAGCAAAAATGAATTGGAATGTTATCATAACTCGGATGTATATCCACCATTGTGTAAAGCTGGCCCTATGTTCAAGCAAACTGAAGATCATTCTCTTTCCATTATGTCGACCTAGTTGTCTTCCACTCATTTTTACTATCTACGTAAAATCTCATGTTAAAAGGCTCCTTCAGGTACTGTTACATAGGAATATTTGTGTTGAGGGAATCTCATCTAACAATTGCAGAGAGGCACTCAGTGCCCAGCACTGGCATAAGCAGATGAACAGTGCCCTTGTGAGTACTGCTGTAACAAAGGACAGTGCGAGGTGCCTGGTGTTTGAGCACTCCTCAGTGCAGGGCCTTGTTCTGGTGTATTAGCACGTGGAACTTTCCTTAGCCCTGCTCACCATCACAGGAGGCAGGCCTTGTTAGCCTGGGTTTGTGGATGGCCTCATGGTGAAGAAACCTGACACTCCGGAGTTAAACTGGCTACCACCGAGAATTCATCAAACCCAGGCCAGACTACAACATGCCACCAGGCCACTTCATTCCTTCCCATCTCCCAACTCAGGGATCCTGGATGGCAATCATCTTCATGGAGGCTGCCACATGTGCTACACCACATATGTGACCAAGGGCTCCTGACCAACTATGAGCAGGGCAGGGAGAGTCCCAGGGCCACTGGGTCCTGACCATCCTCAGGCACCGCCTGGTTTGCATGGCACTCTCAGAGGGCATCACCACTTTCCTGATTTAGTTTGTCAGCAATTACTTACCAAAAGCCTCTACAGACATCTCTGTACTAGAATTCATCCCTGTCTCTGGTACTCACAGCCTGGTCAGAGAAGATCACCACACATCGAATAATCCAAGATCAATTCCCATGCCATACAATGAGTACTGAACAATGAGGAAATGTATGGCATCCACCTTATGAATAATAACCCCCATAACAACAAGCTTCTCACTCCTTAAGGATCCACATAGTACCTAACAGCTTACCGAGAAAAAGGATCCCATTCTCACAAAACAAAACACCAAACCTCAGGAGAAAAGACCCAAACACTGGAAAAAACTCTACCAGTTACAAGCTGCATGACCTTGAGTAAGACACGTAACCTATCTGAGCTTCAGTTCTTTCCTGTTGAGTTAAGAACAAGAACGTTTGTCAAGCCTACCACACAGGGTTCTTCTGAGGGTCAGGTGAAATCATGCATAGGAAAACACTCCAAAACTATAAGCCGTGCAACTGAACAGGTCATATATTATTGCTCTCACTTACCAATGAGGAAACAGGAGCCAAGAGCAGAACCAGGACTAGAGAGTAGGTTTTCAGACCCTTTGGCCAGTGGTGTTCCTACCACGTGATGTTGTTTCTCTAAGTTCTAGGGGCACTTGGGAAGGGAAAGAGCCAGTCAGGCCTCAGTAGCCCAGGAAGACTCTTTGGAGCATAGGTCACACACCCCCAGCCAACAGGCCAACATGATCCACAGAGGTGTTATATTTGGCTGGTATAGTTATTTTAAAATTTTTTGTGTGCCAACACTTATGAAGCATTAGGTTTCACCAAAAATGCATATTACCTTTCTTAAATCAGAAGGACTCGTGACAATAGGTAGACATTCCCTCATGGTGATAATCTGCTGCAGCTACACTTTTAGGGAACATGTGTTCTTGTGTGTCACCACTCCTCCATCCCCTACTGTTTCTCCAACCTGGAGGCCAAGTGTCAGAGGCTATTTTTCACAATTCTTATATTGCCATTTTCCTGCCACACTGGGGATGAGCACACATCTATGGGAATGCAAACCCTCTCCCTGCTGGGGGAGGCCTGCTTCACATACGTTTCTCGCCTGGCTCTAGAAGGCATGGGATTCTGCAACCTCTGACCTGAAGGCCACAGAGAATCCCAGGAGGTAAGGAGGCAGGCTAGGAAAATAGTGCAGCCGTGCAGTGACACTGAAGCAGAAGCCTGACTGGAATGAGGGGCTGTGCGGATGGGGACAGGGACAAGTAGAGGACTGGAAGATGTTTGGATCAAAAAATGAAGCTGTGTTATGGAAGGAGGATCTTGAGTGATGATGGTGACAGCAGGGGACCAGGGGACAGGGCATGGTAATACTGCCTCCAGGCAGAGAGGGAGCAGAGGTGCCCGTGACTGAAAACGAGGAGAAATACTTCGCAAATTCATTCATTCAACACAACTGTCTCAAACGCTTATTGTGTTCTAGGTACTAGGAAACTAGGAAAACATCAGGGCTAAAACCAGACCCAAATCCCTGCTTTCTCAGCAGAGACCACCAAGTTGGGAAGAATCTTGCCACAGAACCTACCCCCCTACCCCCGTTCATGATTCTGCCCATTAGGTGTCCAGCAAGCAAGGACAAACGGCAGAATTGATGGTTTTCCCCCAGACAGCTGCTGAACAGGAGGGGGAGGGGGGTTGGGGGGAGGTTAATGGGTCAGAAATGATCCACCTGCCCCTGCTCAGCCCGTGAAAGCACAAAGCGACTCAAAACCCCACTCATTAATCTTCTAAGACATTGGATGAACCTCAGAATTACGGCATAGACAGTGGGGTCTGTCATTCCTCTGACCTATTTTTCCAGGCTTCTTACATTGTGTGATGGATCACATGTATATTCCCCCACACAAGCACTCTCTTCTGTTCACCTGCTCTCTGGCTTGTGTGCAAGCCACACACACACACACACACACACACACACACACACACAGTTACCTTTAAGCTTTTTCAGAAGGGGTCACCTTGACACAAGATAGTCTTATAGAAGGGGTACTCTGCATGTGAAAAAAAAAAGAGGAAACACACAGGCATAGCTCAGGGCACCTCATGACAATTCTTTTAGTTCCACTGTGGAGGATACAGAAAAACTAATTACCCGGGCAAATGAGGAAAACGATCGAGTATTTCCATGTAAAGTGGAAGCATGATAAAGACTTTCTTCCACCAGGGTGGCCAAGGGCAATGCAAAGAGGAGAAATGTTTGTAATATTTCTGCCCGTAAGTACATAATCACTAACTACATCCACCACAGGTTCGCTACTTGTTTTGCTCACTGGCCTCTAGCAAGCACCATGGAGCTGAGAAGGGCAAGCAGAGAAGGAGCCGTTGGTGCAAGCTGGTGATGTGGAGGACTAGCACATGAACTGGGCAGACGCAGCAAGGAAGAGGAGGCAACCCCTAGATATCCCTAGAGATTTACTATGCATCTGGCACTGCGCTGGCCACTAGGGCTGCTGGCATGACAGAGTGGGAAGGGGTGGCGGAGGGCCAGAACACCTAAGATGACCACCCTGGCAGAGGAGCTTGGAGATGGAGGGGGGCCAGAACATGGAAGACGAACGGGAGGTCTTGCAGATGAGTGGGCGTGACAAGGAGGAAAGACTACAGCAGGCAAGTATAAGATAGAATCAAATGAGAGAAAGGGTGTGTGTGTGTGTGTGTGTGTGTGTGTGTGTGTGTGTGTGTGTAAAGGGAAGATGGACAACGGAAGAGAGGAAAAATAATGTGGTATAACGGAAAAGCCTGCGGTTGAGATAACTTGGATTTGAATGCTAGTCTTCTACATGATCTTGGGCAAGTTACTTAATGCTAAAGCTTCTGTGTTCTCATACTCAAAAATGAGGGGAGGGTAATAATATTTATCTCCGAGGATTCTTCTGAGTGTTAGGTGAATGATCTACATGAGAGCACCCTGTCGGTGCGGCAGTGGGTGTGCAACAAACGCTGTCCTGCTCACTTGCTCCTTGACACATGGGGGAAATCAGGCCTTCAGGTCCATATGCAAGTCAGAAAGAAGGCTGCAGGGAGCCTTCAAGGAAATACCTCTCCTCTCTCCACCCCATACCTCCTAGACACAGCCAGGACTGGCTATGTGAACTGTGTCTGTCTGTGCATTATTTAAGAAACCCTTGAAATCCCCTCAAGGATCATTCCATTTGGGTTAGGTCATACATTCCCAGAAACCTCTTGTTCAAAAGCAAGTGTAATCCCTGGAAGGAACCTCACATGGGCCCAAACACCCACTGAGATGGTGGGATGAGGCGATTTGGAAATCCAGGCCTGGTGGGGTCTTCCCACAAAGGGGGGGGGGGAATTTCAGAACAATTTCACTCCCATTGAGTGAGAGAGGCGGCCTGGGTGAGGGTTACAGGTAGGGGCTTCGGGCTGCCAGAGGTCAGCAGGGTGCATGGAGGGACAAGAGAAATGGCCACAAGAGAGGTGGAAGAGGAGGGAAGGTTGAGGCCAACGTGGCCTACTTTACTATTTGCTAAAAACCAGATATGGATGAAGAAAGTCTCTTCTTGCCTTCACTTATACCCATCAGCACCTCTAGGCAGAAAGGCCAATATCAGAGGATGGAGGATGGAGAGGGAACCCAGCTCTAACACCAGCCTCTAAGACCTTACAAAATATCTTGCCCCTTCAGGAGCCATTCTAGCCAACTTGAGGGCTCAGACCTGGGTGGCCAGGCTGCACCTAGCACCCCCATTGCAGCCCTGCCTTATATTCTGAGCTCAGGTTAATCACTTTTTTGCATTTTGCCCACTTCAGGAAAGTTGCAGCTGTATGCACACTTATCAAAGACCCCACCAGGAGATTTGGAAAACACAATACAAATTCTTCTTTAACCTTCTTCCTTGTCAAAATTGCTCACTATTACCAACTTCAAGCAGGACTGTGTTACATCTTCTTCTTCTTTTTTTTTAATAGAGAAATATTACCACAACCACTACACACCTTAAGTCCAATGAGAAAGCTGGTAATGAAGGAGACCCTGCCAGGGCATCAGACAGTACAGAGTGTCACTGCTTCTTGGAGGATGACCAATCAAGCGGAGCAGAGAGTTATCATCACAAGCTATCTGTGTTTCATGTAATAATGCCCTAATGATTCAATTAGCATTGATTCTTCAGCAGCAACAATATTTTCTGACTGATCCAGCAATCTAGTGCTCACTGTTGATTGATACAATTCCTATGAGTAATAAGGCAGTTTGAAAGAAATTTAATTCTTCACAAATCACTTTTAAGATCTTTTCATTTTAATGTGATCATTTCCCACCTTGTCCCCCCACCCCTGGGGGTAATCAGAGCCCTTCAGTGGGTGTCTCCTGCTGGGCACCCCTGCTGCAGGTCCTCCCCGTCGCTTGTCTGGGTATCTTCAGCCCTCGCCGCCCCCCACAGATGCTGGGTGGCCACAGCCAGAAGAACAGATGGGGCACGATGGCTGAGGCTCAGTGAATGGTCCCCAGCACACAGCCGCGGTGGAAGCAGCCCAGGCAAGAACCACTGAAGCAGGCTTTCTGAAAAGCTGCCCTGGTAACATCGCTAAAATTGGAAAGCAGGCAGGGTGTGTAGGGGGCAGAGTGGGAGGCTGGTGGGAGAGGAGAGGACAATCAAAAACAGAGAAGGGAATGAAAACAGACGATTGGAATAACATCTTTTACCAGTTAAAAACCAGACTTCCCGAGCAAGACGCTGAAACACTACAACTAGCCAGAGAAACTCCGGGGAAGGAGCTAAGGGACCAGGCCATGGGGCCGAGGGGCTGCAGCCTCCGACCCTCCACAGGCTCCGCGGAAACTCACTCTGACACTATCTCCACATCCGTATCCTCCTCCAGCTGTGGCTCCCACCAAAAGCCTCTCCAGGATGAAATGTGTGTCACCCCGGAAGCCAAGGGAGGTGCTATTGTCACAACCCTTCCTGTCCTCTAGATGACCAGTCACCAGCCTGTGGATGGAGTCAGATTGGGTGCTCTGAAGGTGGCTTCCCTTCAATCAGTTCTGCTGCATCTCTATGCCAGCTCTGATGTCTCCAACCTGACATTTCTATGGCCACTACCGTCTTGCCCCTGTCAGCCACTGTAACAGAACCAGAAGCAGTAATAATGGCCTGGAACATCTGAAGAGCTATGTGAGTCTTGATGCTAGATATTACTACTTCGTGTGATCCTGTTAACAATCTTCTGGAACAATCATTATCTCCACTTTACAGGTAAGGGAATGAAGGTTCAGGGTGGTTAAGCAATGTGATCAAAGACATTTAGTAAGCTGAGGAGCTTACTAGGCAAGGTGAAAACCCTTGACCTTTAAAACCAGAGTTAGGGGTTCCAGAACCTTTCTGCATCATTAATTCTCAGCCACAACCATGGGGATCTCCTAACTTCACCTCTTCTTTTCTACTTCTTACAAGTACAATCCTCTTATTCTGCTTCTCAGAGACCAAGATGGGCAACATCTCTTCAAAGACTCCTTTTGGACATAGTGACCTTCTACCCAAAGGACCAAGGAATCCAGATCCCCTCCCTCATCTGAGAAGAGCCAACCCCCTCCTCTTCAGGACACTCCATGGATCCATTTAAGCCCATTCCGCATTAACTCAACCCATCTGGGCCCCTACTGAGCTCCCTGTTGATTCTGACTCACAAGGGAGTCAGACTGAGGGATCCCCCTCCAAGTTTTCTCCAAGATTCAAAGTGATTTCAGTGCCATTCATCCCAAACCTTTTCATTTCCCAAACCGTTCACCCTTCACCACCCTGTGCCAGCCAGAGAATGTATGTGAAATTTCTCGGTCTGACAGACATCAGATTCAAGGCAAGAACTGCTCAAATTCTTTCAAAATTCAGGAAAAGTGTATCTTTGCTCCATTGCCACTATGCCTATGGGAAGATCATGTCAAAATCAACTAATTATTTGGTTACTCCTTTATAGGAAATACTTCTTGGCTTATATACATATCTTGCTTACTATCTATACTGGTTACTCTGAAAAGAAATGCTTCTTCTGCCTAATAGTTGGCCAGTTTCATGGGCATGAGCCTTGGTCCCAAACCTGATTCCATCAGGTTTGATAATGAAGACCAGAACAAAGGGTCTCTGGAAGCAGCAGTGTTGTTTGGTTTTTAAATAAACCTACATAAAAGAACACATGGACAGGAGCAGCAGACCAAACTGCATTTATTAATTTTAGGTTTTCAATATTAAAACCAATCACCATCACTTTTATACCACTTAAGATGATTTGGAGTAAGAAGAACACATGGAGTAAAAGAACACATGGACAGGAGCAGCAGACCAAACTGCATTTATTAATTTTAGGTTTTTAATATTAAAACCAATCACCATCACTTTTATACCACTTAAGATGATTTGGAGTAAGTCTATAAGAGCAGAGCTTGGGAGGGAAAAGGGAAGCAGTGTAGGTTTTAATTTAGACTGACAGAAAACTGGTTCATGAATGTTCTATCAAAGGATGCCCCTTCCCAAAGTTTTGCTTAGCAGTGAAAACAGTGCTGTTAGCTAACACTGGTTTCTTGACGCTTATATATATATATGAAGAATAAGGTGAATGAGATTAAAAGCATTGTCTGTACCCAGTTCTTCCTTAGGTCACATCTTCATGAAGCCACATCATTAAAAATGAGGTTCCATGGGAGGCAGGAAGACCCGTATCTCCTTTCCAGTTGGAAATGTCTCAAAAGAGGTCAACCATTGGTCACTGGGAATTGAGTGCTCAATGTCTTCTTGAGGCTCAACACAACCCTCTAAAGTGTTTCCATATCTGAAAGGTGCCTCTCAAGAAGTCATGTGGCCAAGCTAATGCAACTGAGTTCATCGTTCCTATCAAACAAGAATAACTAAAATCAGCATTTATGTTCCATTGGGTCGTTTTGGTTTCTTTTTTTTCTCAGCTCCATCAAACATTAGGTCATCTCAGGGGTCTCAATGGAGAGGTACAGAGTGCTTCTTTGATGATGTCATCCAAGTGAGATGGACAAAGCAAACCCACACCATTGTCCCTTGAGCAATGGAGGCCATGGAGAGAGGCAGAAAGGGAAGAGAGGAAGAGGAGATTGTTCCAAGTTATAAAAGGTGGCTTTTACCATAGCACATAAAATGAAAATCTGATCTAGCAAGGCACACTTTTCACAGATTCCACACACTAGAGTTAAGATTCCCTATGAGGCCACCACGTGGTAGGGTCTGGTCTGCCCTGGCCCATTCACTACTGGATTTGCCATATGCCCCATACCACCAGTAAGCAGATAAACCAAAATACTGACACATTAACACAGCAAGACTCAGATGTGGTTATCCACCAAAACTCAAACCAGAAGAACAAGAGTATCCCAAGGCACTGCAGTATTCTCATGGTGTTGGGCAGTTAGGATCAGAAAACACCCTGGAGATTAACTTCAAGATTCCAGGGAGGGGAGGAGGTTCTGAGTATCTAGACTCTTCACAGCAAGTGGAAGCCCCTGGTTGTAAGGATGAAGATACAGCAGCCTAGCATAGGCAAGGCATCACTCTCCGCATCTCTCCGGAGAACAACTGGGTTCACTTGAACTATCGGCTCAGCTCAGGTGGCTGGCCACACTCAAGACTCAAAGGATGTGGTTACCATGGTGACTCTGCCTCTGTGATGGAATCTAACTTTGTGTCTGATCCCTTGTACATTGCTGGGGTGTGGCTGGGTGAACTGTATGTAACAGAGACTCAGAAAAAAATTAGAGCCAAAACTAGCCCAGAAGTACTGAGGTTAGCCCAAGAACAAAAGAAAGACCCTTGGCCAATACACAGAAAGGGAGGATACGATCTTGCCATTTTCTATTAAAGTCCTAAGAAAATTAGTTTTTTAAACAGAAATTGATGACTCCTTGCTACTACAATTCTTTTCTTTTCCAGTGGATCACTCATTCAATTCATATTCGTTTTACTCTATTGCTGAAAGAGCTCTCTATTTAAATGGAAGAGTTTCTTCCACAGCCAGTTAAGTGCAATCTGACAGTGAAAACCAAAGAATACTCTACCAAGGCTTTGCTACGGGGTTGTATGTGGACCACGAATTAGCCACATGACATCACTGGGAGCTGGTTGGAGAGGAGACTCTGAGGCGCCACACCCCAGATCTACTGAATCAAAATCTACATTTTACTAAAATCCCCAGATTATTCATATGCAAATTCAAGTTTGAGGCATGATGACCCAAGGGACGCTGTGGATTCTTCTCTGAAAATCCTTGGGGCTGGGATAGGACAGAACCTATGTGCCTTTGGTATAAAGGGTAGACTGAGGCCAAACTGCTTGATCTCCAAACCTCACTCCAGAACAAATGTTTATGAGCAAATTTAATAACTTCTCAATGCCTCAGAGTTCTCACCCATAAAACAGGGATAACAGCAGTACCTACCTTATCAGGTCCTGTGAGCACCGTGAGTTAATTATGTACAACACTTAGAATACTGCCAGTCCCATAATAAGCACTATATATGGTAAGCTGATAGACAGTAGGATGTACATGAACTGGAACTGAAGAATGGAGACCAGAAGTGGCTTCTACATCTCCTGTGCATGTAACTGCCTCTATCCGGCCTATTAGAGACAATTCTCTGCTAGTCATTCATTTCTTTGTCCCCTCCCTACTCCCATCTGACATGGCCCAGCTTTGCACCCTACTCCTAAGGAGTCATACAGATAGAATTTGAAAAGTACTACCCTTTACTTGGTCACAGGCCTAAATCAACCCCCATCACCCCCATCTAGCTGGTGAATTATACATTCAGTATGTAGGAGAGATGGCCCCTTCCAGTGGTTATACAATCTCCTAATCTCCTACTTAAAAAACAAAACAAAACAAAAACACCCCCCCCCAAAAACCAAATAAACAAAAAAACTCTTTAAAATAAGCCAGCAATTAAAAAATGTCTAACCCATGATTTTCTGGTGAAACAATCAGCCCTGAGTTGCTCCAGCCCTTGGCATCTTCATCCCACAATGTAGGGGTTGGTGTGGTGCCCAGCTGCTGAACTGGATGCAAGGGAGAAAATCCATGCTGATCCAGGCCAAATGACTTTCCTGACTTGGTAGCTCCAGAGATTAGCTTGTCATTGTAGAGCAACTGAGTTAATTAGGAATTTCTGTGGAGTCAGAATTCTGAATAGTAGAAAAGAACTGGAGAATAAGAATGCAAGAATGGCTACCCTGTACCATAAACAGCATTTCTTCTCCACACTGTCCCTTGAGGCTTGGAGAGTTGGGGAAAGCACCATCTCTTCAGAGAATCAAGTGTAGAGATAGCTGAAAGTGGACAAGTGCATGTTTGGAAAGTTAGGAATAATACTGTCATAATTCTTCCCCAGAAGAGAGTTAGCATGCCTCAATCCATAAAGATCCCATACAAGTCCATAGCAAGAGGTATCAAGAAGTCACCTTCACAAGGACATCAGCCATAGCAGGGTGTCAATGCACGCATGATGGCTATCAGTTATGATTTTTACCCAGAATCTCTGGTCTCTTCTACTGCCTTGTCTGAACCAGAGCTCCTGGGAGGGATTTTTGCCTTCCAGCCCTCCACCTCTCACTGATCCACACACTGTTACCTTTTTTTTTTTTTAAAGATTTTATTTATTTATTTATTCATGAGAGACACAGAGAGAGAGGCATAGACACAGGCAGGGGGAGAAGCAGGCTCCATGCCGGGAGCCTGATGTGGGACTTGATCCTGGGACTCCGGGATCACGCCCTGGGCTAAAGGCGGCGCTAAACTGCTGAGCCACTGGGGCTGCCCTCTCTGTTACTTTTAATTGAAATAGTTAAGCTATGTAGGTCAGCTCATTTAAAATCCTCAAGGGGAGACCACTGCATTATAAGCAGGATGAGCCCCACAAAGTTGTTCTCTAAACTGGATTTCATGTATTAAAATATAGACATATAGATACACACAAACAATTTCTGTGAAAACCACCTACACAAAAACTAAGATGGGCACGAAAGATCCATATCCATAATTGGGCCACTGGTCATCTACCAAGTTCAAGGTTGGAGCCACCAGAGATGAATGGCACTATTTGCTGAGAAGCACACCCCAGTTGCCCATCTTTGACACATCTGGCAAAGGGATTCTCAGATGCCTGTTACTTTTCAAGGCAAACACCACTGATCCTCTTGTCCTCCCATTTCTAACCAGAGTGCATGGCAATCAGCTTGACCACAGCTCCACTATTCCCTTCCTCCCATAAACAGGCAGTAAGTCGGTCATTGTGTGTATATTTTACATGCCAAGAACACATATGTGTTCAGTAACATAAAATACTCATAATTTCATGGATGCCAGAAAGGATCAATGTAGAGAGAACAAGCCTTAGCATCTGTTTTCAGTATTCCCACCTTTTCCAAAGGCAAAAAAGACCAACAGACGCTTCCAGACAATTGGCTTGTTTGATAGGATAGTACTGCCCTACCAGCAGAAGCCTCTGCCAGGGACACCTTTCAGAGCTGTGAAAGGGATTCTTAGTCCACGTATGCTCAAAAAGTTAAAGGAAATACTAATAACAAGCCACAGTCAGAAACACTGAAATAATGCCAGATTGTGTTAAACCAGTGGGAAGCACAGGGTGTGGGAGTGGGGATAATGCACATCCAAGTGGCCTTAAGTGACATCACTGCTAACCTCCTTCCATCTGAACCCATATCCAACTTGATAGGCAGGTAGAGAAGATTAAAGTCAAGTAACAGATCTTTGAAACATACTTTTGCTGAAGAGATCCTTCTGGGGTCTGAGACCAGTTTGAGGAGGAGGACTCCTACTCCACCAGGCCCATAGGAGAGGGAAACACTAAAGATGGAGCCCGATTCTTGCGGCAAGCCTTGACTCCTTCCTGCAGCAGACTGTTTCACACAATGGTTAGAGTGAGCAGTTAGATACCAGAAGTCTTTTCAAGTCAGTGTATTCATCTCCAGCCTCCTTGCATAAGGCCTAAAGGAGTCAACCACCCAGATGTCAGAATCAAGTCATGGGCAAAAGTTTTTAATGATACCAAGTGATGCTGTGCCAGGGAGTAGCCTGTTCATATTCTAACAATTTCTGGATCCAAGATCAAAATTAAAAATCACTGAGGCTGAATCCCCTACATTTTAGAACACTGAATAATCTTAAATGAGTTCTCATAATGGGCAGTGACCAAAAAGAAAAAAAAAGTACTATCTCCCAGATTTAATAGAAGACACTGTATTATCAGCTCCTCAGGAGAACTTCAGTCACCACTGTGAGTCTAGCACCAACCCCAAGGCCTGACACACACTGTGTGCTTAACATATACGTGCTTTGTGCAAGAGTGAAAGAATAACACTGATTCTTTCAAGGGAATTTAAAATTACCACCAGATGGGTGATATGTCCATGGTGACAGATCTTTAAGACCATTGAAACTTAAAGTAGCAGGGCCACAGATTGTTCCTGGTCCATGACAAATAAGGACCTAGTTGACTCTCTTTCAAAATATGAAGCTCCCTTCAGCAAGGAAATATTGATATAAAAAAAGTTGATAGCAATGAACACACCTCGTGCCCAAATATTGGTTTTTAAATATCATTCTCCAATAAAAGAAGCCAGAGTGCCTTGGAGAAGTGTTTGATTCCAGGGCTGAGGTAGAAAAAAATTCAAGATGATTCTGGAGCAGCTCCTAGTCCAAAAGCAAGAAAATGATTGAGGGCTAAGGGCACATTGAAGGCGACAGGAGCTAACCTGGGAGAGCTCTCAATGGCCAAAGCTAGAACAATTTGAACAACAGAACAAATAAGAGTAATATTAGATTATAGCCCATAGAATAAAATAACATGATAGTGATATTATTAATTAAAGTATTAATTTTAATAATTGAATAAAGAAAGAAATGAGGAAGAAGGGATAGCTCTTCCTAATAGAAGAAGGTCAATTAAGAGATGTATAGAAAGAAGACAATAGAAAAATTAGGCAAACACCACAGTAATAAATGTTGCAGGCAAGGTCCACAATGTATGCTAAAATTACAAGCAAAAGTTTGATAAGCAATGAAATATTAGCCACAAAATATCTCCCTCAGGATATTAATTAATTAGAAATGGAGAAATAGCAGCTTTACAGTAGATAAACCCAACAGACACCACCTTCACCAAGTGATAAAGGTTAGTGGCACCAGTAAAAACACATTCTAACATCTTTTGCCCCTGTCACGATAGAATGCAGAGGGCACATTACTTCTGTGATATTCAGAAGTTTTGTATGTATCCTGGAGGCAAAATGTATTACCTCAATCTAATCATGAGGAAACAGACAAACCCAAATTAAGAGGCATTCTCCATAATAATTGACCTGTACTCTTCAACAACAGTGTCAAAGTCATGGAAAAACAAGGCAAGACTGAGGGACAGGCCCGTGTTTTTGGGAGACGCTAAAGGAGACTTAATGACTAATCATGCAGGACCCTGTATTCGACCCTGGACCAGAAAATAAGCATAGGCAGAGAAACTGGGGAAATCAAAAGGAAGTCTGAGGTTTAACTGAAAGTATTGTACTAATGGCAATTTCTTCATTTTAACCATTATATTTCAGTTATGCAATGTATAAACATAAGAGGAAGCTGGGTGAAGGATCTATGCACACTCTCTGTGCTATTTTTCAACTTTGATGTGAGCCTAAGATTATTTCAAAGAAAAATGTGAAAAAAAGAAGAAAAAAAAAGTCAAGTAAACTAAGCACTGTTTATAGACACAGTTGATTTACATTCTGCCACAAGCTCATGATCACACTACGGATTGGTAACTGGTAACTGGTCTACCAGCTGGGGCCCACATTTTGAGTAGCACTATACTAAATTATTTGCAACTTACCAGAAAGTAAGGAATCAAAACACCTTCTTGTTCATGCCTAATGAGTATCATTAGGTCCTGTGTTCAAGCTTTATACTCAGTAGGTACGTGTTGCTCACAAAGTAAGAAATTGGGAGTGATGGTTCTCATTCTACTCTGATTTTAAAAGCAAAATAAAAAACAAAAACAAAATAATCCTGTTTGTGACAGTGTCAAGGTTGTTGACACTAACCTTGGTTTTCTCCTAATTAAACTGGGAAAATAATGTGTACCCCAACACCTTTATAAGGGTTGACAGGGGGCCGAAATGAGATAAACTGTGTGGAAGCATTTTGAAATCATAAAAGCACCATTCAGGTGTAACCTTGTCTTATGAGTCACATGTTTAAAAGTCCTCCTTTTCATTATTTTCAGAAATGGATGGCTTAATAATTTGTTACCAAAGATATCCATCCAACTTGAGAAATTATTTCAAATTTACTGAGGACCTACTATGTTTTAGGCATTGGCATAGCCCCTATAGTAGATAGAAAAAATGAATTTCACATGGACTCTGGCCTCAATGAGTTTCCAGCCACAGGAAGGAGGATGACACATATGTCGATAAATGACAATACCACATTAGAAGTGGAAATTGCCAACTGCCAGGCAGGCACCCCACACAGATATGGGAAAATCAAGGACTTGAGCCAGCTGCTTTTTCCCTTGTGACCACACAGTTTCTTTGTGCACATTTCTACAAATTACTTCCAAAAATGAATTCCACATGATAAATAACAAATGATTACTGGATTGATAAAGGGAAAAGAGATGAGGCTTTTGGAGGCAGAAGCATGTGTTCCAGTAATGGCCAGTACTTATGAACTTTAGGTCTTTGGGCAAGGCCTTTAACCTCAGTCTCTTCCTCTGCAAAATGGAGACAATATGCTACCCACCTCACAGAACCACTCTGAAGACTGAAGGAATTCATACAAATCAAATACTCAGAACAGTACTTAGCCCACAATGAGCACTACACAAGACTTGTTCTTTCTTCTTGTCCTGGGGAAATGTATCTATGGCTTTGTGACTGATAGTAGGGAAAAATACCCCACAAAATCGAAACAGAAAACTCTAGTTGCAAAGTCCTTTTTTGCTCCAGAAAAGCACAGATCCTCTTGAGTGATCAGGAGAGAATGAGGACAAGTCTGTAGTGCACAGACTAGATGGTTCCCAAGGCTGTTGATGGTCAGGATGGGTGCTGTGTAATGTCGCTCACAACTCCCATCTCTTAGCCTTTTGGACATTTGAGGTCATACTCTGGGCTCTCAAGTCCCCAAGTCTTCTTGGGGAATTGGGGCGATCCACAGACACACTTTGCAGTGACTGTATTTGCAGGCTCTCACCACATCTCCCCACCTCTGCTGAGAACTCCCGTCCTCCTTATCTGGCACAAGGGAAAGCCACAGTGAAAGGGTCTCTGCCTTGCCCTGGCATGGCCTCAGGTCTTGGCTTGTTCTTGTTTCTTTTTTGTTGTTGTTGTTTTTGGTTTTTTTGCTTGTTTGTTTTTGTTGTTGTTGTTTTGTTGTTCTTGTTTCTGACACATACCGGTGTGTTGTGGTCTTTCCCACAATGTCCATTCAACCACAATCTGGACATGTTCAAAGCCCAGCCCTGGACTGGTGGAGAGGCCAACAGCTCCTCACTTCCTGCTACAGTGTCCCCAGCCCACAGCGATGGAAAACCATTCAGACAAATAACAAGGAAGGGCCAAACCCACAATCCAAACCATATTTCTCCAGGCCCCTCCTCCTCCATCTCCTCCACTATCTATTCTCATCTGTCCTGGTAACCCAAGGCAATCATATTCTCGGCTTACATGAAGGTCCTCTGATTCGATGCTCACACACACACACACACACACACACACACGCACAGTGATTCCTCCACACGTGATTTCTCTACACGGCAGCCACATTCATCCTGTTATAACACAGACCATGCCACTCTCTAACTCAAAATCTACGATGGCCCCTGACTCATTCCAAGAGGTAATGTCCTTCCCATGGCTCCCAAGCCCTCCTCCATGTGGCCTCTAGTTAGCACCCTGTCCCACCTTCAGCTAGCATTCCTCCTAGCTTGAGCCACTCCAGATGTTCTGGCCTCCTTCCTCTTCCCTGAGTATACCCAGCCACTCTCACCTCTGAAAAATGCTCTTCCAATTCCCTCTGCCTGGAATGCTTTTCTCCCAAATATCCACCTGGCTGGTTCCCTCAAGCATCCCCTTGGGAAGCCTTCTGTAATCATGTTATTTATAATATAAGCCACTACCCACACCTACATCCCCATTTTACTGCATTATTTTTCTCCACACACTTGTCACCACCCAACATCATGTGTTTTACTTATTTAATTTATTTATTGTCTCGCCCTAGTATAACCTATGGACAGGGAGAGAGCTGTCTTATATACTGCTAAATCCCTAGTATTCAGAACAGGTATTCAACAAATACTCGTTGAATAAAGGAAAGAAGGAACTGAAAAACCTGTATACATATATATACAAACACATGTGCTTATATTCCTACGCATGCATGTTACAGCTACTACTTCCTGAGCACCGACTACATCCCGGGTACTGGATGAGGCCTGCAAGGAAGCACATGCACTTTGCACAAGTATCTAATTAATGCTTTCAATGAGCCTGCAAGAAAAAATATACTTATGTACATTATAAAGATTAGGAAACTGAACTTGCCTAAGTAGTCAGCAAGGAAAAGAAAGCTGTATATGGCCTCCAGAACTCCAAATCCCATGCTCCTTCTACTAGGCAACACTGTGTCTCAGTACTCGTGTCCCTTAAAACTCTTGCCCATTAATGATAATTGGCCAGTACATCTGCTGTCTTTCCCACCAGATGGAGCCTCCTGGAGGTCCTGGCAGTGTCTTCCCCTCTGTTTCCTCAGGACCTGCTCATATAGTATAGTTCCTGGTGCATAGTCAGTCTCCATTACGCACTGTTAGAAATGTTAATTTTCCCTCTACCTGAGCTGACAGATTGTCAAGCACTTATTCCTCTTTCCTCGGCAACTAGGGCACATCTGACTCAAGTCAGAAGAGGGAGAAACATCCTGCTGCATTTATCTTCAAGAAAGAAGAAAATCTCAGGCGAAGTGCAGCACTGCTTGCACCAGGCAGCCACGTGCCCCCCAACCCCCCCGCCCCCACCCCCGCCCAGGGGACCCTGCTGACACAACCACAAAGGTGAGAAGATGGAAGGAGTGCAGCTGGGGGAGAGCTGAAAACTAACCTGGAAAGGCTCAAAATCTTGACTGTTTAATCTCCCTTACCCCCCACAAATCCATAACCACACCCCTCTATTTTTACACGCAGCATGCCAACCAGATTCTTAGTGAACTGGAACTCACACTTAACTCCTGTACTGTCTTACCTTCACCACTAGCTAAGGCAGAGTGGGGGAAAACACGAGGACCACTTTACCAGTGTAGGCTGGGAGAGAGTAGAGCACAGTAGTTCACATCATGGACTCTGGAGTGGGACAGACTTGAGTCCACGCCTTGGGCAAGTAGGTTCTCTCCTCAGCTTCTATTTCCTCTGTAAGATATAGACTGAGCAGCCTCTACTTTTATAGAGGTGCTGTATTAAGTAAAAGAGTCTATATATGTC
Organism: Vulpes lagopus; assembly: GCF_018345385.1. Classification (NCBI taxonomy): domain Eukaryota; kingdom Metazoa; phylum Chordata; class Mammalia; order Carnivora; family Canidae; genus Vulpes; species Vulpes lagopus. The sequence goes on from NC_054844.1 coordinate 1,739,350, forward strand.
AAGTGCTTAACACAGTGCCTACTACACAGTAAGTGCTCACTGTTTGTATTAAAAAAAAAAAAAAACACTGACCTGAATATTACATTAGAGGACAGCTCTCTGTATAGGGTGTTGGAAAGACATCTCAGGGCCAGGGACAGAGTTCCTGCAAGCCACCCGAGTTCTGCAGCAAAATGCAAGCCTAAATGTCATTTACACCCTATTCAAATGTGTCCCAGAAGCCTGGAAACTCTTCCTCTACCACTTCTGTACCCAGACAACAACATGCCACATGGGAACATTGGACAAATGATCCAGAACAGAGAGCCTGGGAAGAGACTGCATCACTATCGCCAAAGCAGAGTAGTTTTTTGACACCTGAGGGAATTTAAACTCGGATTTTAAAAAATAGGGGCACCTGAGTGGCTCAGTTGCTTAAGCGTCAGACTCTTGATTTCGGGTCAGGTCATGATCTCAGGGTCATGAGATTGAGCCCCACATCAGGCTCAGTGCTGGGTATGGATCCTGCTAAGGATTCTCTCTCTCCCTCTCTCTCAGCCCCTCCCCGCCCACTGTTGCACTCTCTTGCTCTCTCTAAAAAAAATGAAAGAAAATTACTGTATTTCTTCGAATTGAAAGAATCATAGATGTGAAGACCGACATTATTTTACAGACCAATAAGAAAGAAAAAATGCTGCCCACTAAACCACAACATACCATCCATTATAAATGCATGCCAATTTTAGAGGAATTGAAATTTAAGGAGAATGTATTCATTTGAATCAATGAAATATAGTATACCAAAGCAGAAAGAAATTGACACTATGTGTACTGTCAGGTAGGAGTGATAGCTGATGTTTAAATAACCGTGGGCTCCCCCTGCCTCATCAGTACACTGTCCACTGTCCTTAAATGGAAAGCTAGATGAAGATGCCTCATGGCTCCTTCAGGAGGGAAGGTGGGAAGTGTTGTAGAAATGCAGTGACTCTCCCCAAGCTGAGCATAGCCAGGGACTCCGTGTGGCCTTCTTACAACAGCACAGCACCATTATCTTCATTTTACAGACTCAGGAAGGTTGAGTAACTTGCCAAAGATTAGCTGAAAGTGGAGCTGGGATTCCAATTCGGGTCCGTCGGACCACAAAGCCCAGTGTGCACATCGCTAGACTGTACCACCTGTCTAGGAGATTCCTCTAGCTGGACAGAGTCTCCAATTAGCCTGACAGCTTGAAATGCTAATGTCCTCAGCATTAAAACTGATACTAAGGTACAAGAATCATTTTTCCAGAAAGGTGGTCTTAGAGAGAGGGAGAGGGGCACTGGAAGGAGGTCCTAGGCAAACTCAGGGAGATAGAACTTCAGAGGGGAGGGTGACTAGCTAAAAAGAGGAGGCCAGGGCCCAAGGAAAAACCCAGTGGCCCACCCGGAAGTTCTGGAGTGAACACTTAGCTATGATCCCCTCCTTCCACAGGGGCCACAGTGGCAGCAGCAAGGACAGCTACATGTTTAAGCCCCAGACAAGGTTAACATCTTCCACCTGCTCAAGAGTCCAGGTGTCGCTTGTTCAGATTTACTGCTTACACAATGCATTCGTTAGAAAAGAATTTGCACTACAATAGGCTGTTTTTCAAGGGTCCTCCTAGTGCCAACAGAATACTTAAAACTTTTGCTGAAAAACAGGGAGAGAACCTGAGAACTAAAGGAAGATGGGAGTCAAGCTCCATGTATTTAATAGCTCTGATGACCCAAACTCAGTGAAGGACAAGTTCCGAGCTTGCTCGCTTCCGTTTTGAATCTCCTTGGAGGAAACAAAGACATGTGTAATTATTAACAGCAGCAAGTCAGGTATTAGCCATACTGTGTGCTTTGGGGACAAATAGCAATTTTAAAATGTGAGATATTGAGAGGAAATACAAATATCTATATGGCGCTTGAAATCTTTGTGCAGAAAATCTGTCATTGACAGGTGGTCTTTATTTTTTTTTTTTATCTTTTTTTTTTTTAATTAACTTTTATTGGTGTTTAATTTACCAACATACAGAAAAACACCCAGTGCTCATCCCGTCAAGTGTCCACCTCAGTGCCCGTCACCCATTCCCCTCCAACACCCGCCCTCCTCCCCTTCCACCACCCCTAGTTCGAATCCCGGAGTCAGGAGTCTTTATGTTCTGTCTCCCTTCCTGATATTTCCCAACATTTCTTTTCCCTTCCTTTATATTCCCTTTCACTAGACAGGTGGTCTTTAAATGCAAGTGGCTTTAGAGTGCTGATGACCTTCCAGAGAGAAAGACAAGGTGTTCAGAACAAATGCAGAGTTCAAAGACTCGGCCTCCATCTTAGATCTACCCTGGTTGTGTGACCCTGGCCAACTCATTCAACTTCTGAGTTTCCCCAAGTGTACACCTGCAGTCATCAGTATCGGTCCTGCCTACCATGAGAGCTAACTTTTGGTATCAAAGATCATACCAGTCAAAGGATGCTGTAAACTATGAAGAAAAACACAAATAGCAGCTAATTAAATTAATTTTGACAGGTCTTGCTACCTCCTCTAAGAAGAAAACCGCACACATGCATGCACGCACGTGCACGTGTGTGTGTATGTGTGTGTATAAGCTACACACCTGGGGGGTTGGCTTCTCTAAGCAGCAGCCAGGGATTTAGTGAGTAACCTAGATATCATTGGAGAAGTAAATGGCATTCTCTCTGAGGCCAACCTTTCAAAGTGTTTAATTGATGGAGAAGTGAGATGTTATATAGGCTTGTGAAAAGTTCCTCAGGATGATTCGTACTCAGATGATTCGGTGGTTGCTCTTGTATGGCTGCCTTGCTCCTAGGGCCTTACCATGTCCAGCTTGATTTGGATCTCATTCTCATGAAGACCTACAATGCAATGACCACAATGTTCAGAAAGTGAAAGGATTGTTGCCTACTAACCTAGAACACCCTCTCTAAAGCATACACCTTTCTTCCTTCTGGATTGTAAGCCTTAATATGAGTCTCAGTTGCACTGGGGAAGAAGAAACAGTGACAGAAACCTTAACACCCAGAATCTCAAACCAAATTACCCAGAGAATTGCCTCTGTAGCCCCACCTCCACCTCTTACTGAGGCTCCCTCACTCAGGTCCAAGGGGTAACATCTGGCAATTTTATTTACAGAAAACAAGGTTCCCATAGGACTCAGTTTCAGAGAGGTAAGAACTTCCCATTTCATCTGTAGATTTTTGATGTGAGCTCTGTCTTAATAACCAGATTTCTTCTCTTTCAGTTCTTGTTAATTATTTATGCTACTGTTGTTTGTATCTTATAACACAAAGATAGTATTTGAAGTATTGTTCTCCTTAGCTGCCTAGTTTCTGCCTTTTTAAGAAGATATTAGAATATAATCTAGCAGGCAAGGCAGGAATCTAGTCTTTATAATTCTCTTTGTGCAACACTACGTTAAGTGCTGAATAAATGCTTTTTAATGATGCAGCAGCTGGAAGGGTTCCACACACATTATCTTATTCATATTGAAGATATCCTGGCAAAGTGAACAATGTCTCACAGATGGAGAAACAAAAAGCAGAGAGGTGAGGTGACTTGTACAAGAAAGAGAAGGAAGCATATCAGAAAGGGAGGCCTGACAATCTGCACATTCTTCCATTTGGGGTGCTATTGGTCATTCATCTCAAAAAGCCACAACCTTAAAAATAAAAAGTTCTCCACTCCTACAAAATTTGGGCATGACCAAAAGCACTTTATAAATATGATAGAAGAAAAAGAGCCCTCATCATTGATTGGCTCAGGGACACATCGTCCCTTTCAACCAAACATCAGAAGATTACTCTGTAAGCAAAAATACATTATCATCCCCATGTGCCAACAGCAGCAGTGGCATAGTGGTATGTACATGTGACCTCCTATCTCTGGACCCCAAGATGCTTTAGATTTAATTATCTCCAATATCTCCCTATTTGCTTATACGAAAGAAGCCAAGTTGCCTTTTCTTCTTCAGGAAATCAATACCAAGTTATGCTGCTGCCCAAGATCCCAAAGTGAACCAACAAAAGATCTTGACCTCCAAATTCATCTTCTAACACAAGATTCTATCCTTCCCTTAATATTAAAATACAATGTACCTGACCATCCCTGCTACTGCCATGAAGTGTCAGAACAGGTGTCTGGGAAGTTGAGAGCTCACCATGAAGGGAGGATGGGAAAGGCACTTCATTCTCTTTTCGACTTAAGTTTAAGAGAATGCTTGGATAACCAAGTTTAGGTGCTTGGCCAGGTGGATGAGAAGTGCAGGAGAGAGTTCTAGAATAAAAATGTGTGACCCATTCACATACTGAAGGAGACTGGAAATCCCACTTTTTCATCTAGGTCTCTTGAGACCAACCATGTTTATTATAATAAAAATTCCATTTCCAAGGTCTGAACACCATTGTGAAGGAGAATTACAAAGTGAAACTAACCAGGAGCATGGGGTCAGTTGCAAGAATCAACCAGCAGACAACAGGTTCAGTTTTTAATCCAACAACCAAGGCCAGCTGGCAATGAACTCTCACCTCTCTACCTGTCACAGTCCCTAACATTTGTAAGGCCCATCTCGAACATTACATTCAAATTGCTTTTCTCCCGATATCTCCCAAATGCAGTATTCCCTCCCTTCTTTAAGCCTTCAGAGGATTTTATGTGTACATCTTTTATGGGATGCATCACAATCTGAAAGGAGTTGTAGATACCTGTAAAGTAACCCAGAATGTACTTATGTATTATTTTGTATTCAACATTATTTATTGAGTTCTTGCTATAGGCTTTATCTAAACTCTTTAATAATACACATAAGTTTCTTAAGGTATGGAACCACAATTTATTCTTTTTTTTTTTTTTACCTGACTAGCACCTAATACAGAACAGGCCTGTATTAATATATGTGGGGTAAAACTGAATTCAAAACCATCGGTAGTGCTGGAAAAACAACTCAGTAGAGAGGCAGGATAATAGGGGAGTTCAGATTGTGAACCTTGGAGTCAGACAGGCCTGTGTCCAAATCCTAGATTAGTAACTTCTTAGCTTTGTGACCTTGGACAAGTTATTTAACCTCGTTTCCTTATCTGAGAAATGCAACCAGCAATACTTACCTCCCAGAATTAATGTAAAGGCTGGACAAGATGGTGTACATAAAGCAGTTGGCACAGTACCCAGCCCAGTTGTCACTGTTGCTATTATACTTCCTGTATAATTCAACAAATGGATGGTAGGATTATCTACCACAGGAAGGGCGATGAATGTTAAGTCCAAAGGAACTGCACTATTGGCACACCTAGTTGGCAGCTCTCGGGGTCCCTGTTCAAAATGGCAAGGCTAGGGTTCTTAGAGTCAGAAGGCATTGCTGGGCACCAGTATTCCTTCCAATATAGCCATTCAACACAGGAGCAGCTCATCCTTGACCATAACTGGTGTGTGCTATATTTTACACACCTCAGTGAGGCTGGGAATCCCCAAAGAAATCAACCTCAGAGATTGGTCAGGCCTGGCTGCTTCATTTCCCTTTTTCCAGAAATACCAAGCTGAAAATAGAGGTTCAAACCCTGATAGTATCAGGGACACATTTTCCATACAGCTTCTCTTTGGAGAGGTAAGGAGAGGTGACTCTCCAATGGGACACCCTGATGTGGACAACACCATCTTGTACACTGTGAGTCCTGCAGAGCAAGGCAGGATGGCCCCTCGCCTTGACCAGTTTAAGAATTTAAAAATCACGTGCCTGTGAGTTGTTCATCAGTGTTTCCATGCATACCCATGCCATTACATAAGGACCATGACATTTCAGATCCCGGTGTCTAGGGTCCATTAAAAAGTAAATATCTCCTTTAAATGGAGAGGCAGTGCATTTCTCCTTCATCCTTATTCTGAAGGGTGCCTCCCTCCATTCAACTTTGCAGGTTCATTTCCAATAGGTTTATGTAACAAAACAGCTGAATGATATATCAAAGGAGCTCTGGGTGCGGCTCTTGCTTAGATGGCACCGCATTTAGAGACTTCCAGTGAATGAGAAAGCACTCCATTTCAGAGCTGCCCACCTCTCGGGACAAGCTAATTGTACCTTAAGTTCAGAATGTCCACTTTTTCCAGGGCATGGGATCAGAAGTGAGCTGGCCTAATACTTAGTCAAAACGTGGCCCTTCATTGCACAAGATGTGCACTACGTCCTCCACGAATGACCCATCCCCAAATATATTTGTGCCAACAATCAAGTCTGTGTGTGAAGTCTTGGACCCTAGAATATTAATATTTACATTGTGTTTTTCCTCCTAGAAAATATTTTCTCATCTCTGTCATTTAATCCTTAAAACAACTCCATGAAAACATTATTACTGCTTTCATTATTACTATGGTCCGTTTTCCATTTGCAAATCAAAAAAGCAAAGCGTCTGTGTGTTAGAGGCTAAGTGTAGTGCCCAAGATCCAAAGCCCATCCGCAGCAGAGCTGGAAATCTGACTCCATTTTACTGACTCAAATCCAATGTTTTTCTAAACCCAAACTTTCTGAAGAGAAATATCGCTCTCTGAGTACTAGGGTATTTGATCTCAATGATTTATTCACTATTGTGTGTAATCAGACATAGTAAGACCAACCATCATTTTCTAAAATAACATTTGCTTTTTACTTTTAATTTTAAAATGTTTATCATAGACAATTGTTAAGAATCACAAATATTCAGAAAATAAATCATTTGTCATTTCATTCCCTGGAAGTGGCTTGTCATTAACCCTCTGATGTACACCCTCTTAGACCTCTCAAGATATGGTATATCTTATCTACACCTATATGAGATATAAATACAATTTATATGTTTTATGAAATTAAGGTCATATTATGGATACTATTCTATGTTTTTCCATTTAGTTCTCCATCAACATCTTCCCATGCCATTAAATATCCTTCCACCTTATCACTTGAATAGCTACATGGTGTTCCATCACATGGATGCATCCTAATGTAGCCAACTAATCCCCTAGAGACTGAAGAATAAGGGAGAACAATTCAATTATTTCAGGTTTGACTCTATTATGAATAGATGACAGTGAAGTACTTGTAAATAGTCTTTGTGTGTATTTCTGATTATGTCCATTGGATAAAATCCTCTAGAATTCTTGGACCAAAAGGAATGAAGATTTTAAGGCTCTTGAATATTTTGAACAAACTGCCTCCAAAGTGAGTATAACCATTTCCACTGCCCAGCAGCTCTGCCTCCAAAACATGTCCCATTCATCCCAATGGGCAAATCATGTCCATCTACCTCACCTCTCCTGCTGGTACTAGGTAGCAGCTTCCAGCCCTCCCAACTGGTCTCTCATACCCACCCCCATCCCCCACCAAGTCTATTTTCCAATCTACAGGCAGGTAATCTTTCAAAAACAATAAACACGTCACCCTCCCTGCTGTCATGATCTAGTCCCTGCCTACCCCTCCAACCTCCTCACTCGTCACTGTCCTGGTCATTCACTGTGTGCCAGATTTGCTCTTCTGTTCCAGACACACACACCAAGCCTGGCCTGCCTCCTTTGTACTTGCTGTTCCCAGGACGCTTCTTCTGTTTCTTTGCAAGCCTAGCTCCTTTTGTTATCATGGCCCCAGAGGGGTCTTCCCTGGCCACTGATTTAGGTAACTCACTCCCTATCGTCATGCTATCCTGTCATTTTGCTTTGTGTCTCTTAGATCCTTTTTCATAGCACCAATCATAACAGGAAGACTTCTTGTTGATTTGCTTACTACTCTATGTTCTGTCTCCTTCTCCCCTTTCCCTCCCCAACCACGCACAGAAAATGTAAACTCTCTTGCTCACCACTGCACCACCAATGCCCATCCACATGCCCAAGCATCAGATGTTCTCAGTAAATACTTGCTGAGTAAATGAATGCACAGAAAAAAGTAGTTTTAGTATGACCCTAACCAAGCATAATATTAGAGCTAAATATAATGATATAATGTAAAACATTATAACCTGGTGTCTTCCAGAAACAGGGGGAAAAGCCAAGAGATGCCATAAATGATGGCAAGTCAAGACTGACGGATAACTCAGGCTCTGATGGCTCACCTGCATCACACAGATCCAGCAGAATCTAACCAGAAATTGGAAACCAAAAACTGCATCCTTTAAAACTAATCTCAAAAAGAAAATGGAAATTTACCATAAGAAATTACAACATATAAGAAAACACCTGAAAGTGTATTATTCTCTCACGTTATAGAGATATTTAAATTGTCTAGTTTAACCATTTACATCAACATGGATGGAACTGGAGGGTATGATGCTGAGTGAGACAAGTTGGTCGGAGAAAGATAATTATCACATGGTTTCACTCATATGAGAAATATAAGAAATAGTAAAAGGGACCATAAGAAAGGGTCCCTTAATTAGAGAGGGGAAAAATTAGGGAAAATTTAGAAAGGAAGGCAAACCATGAGAGACTCCTGACTCTGGGAAACAAACAAAGGGTAGCAGAAGGGGAGGTGGACGGGAGGTTGGGGTGATGGTGACGGGCACTAGGAGGGCACTTGATGGGATGAGCATGGGGTGTTACACTATATGTTGGCAAGTTGAATTTAAATTTTAAAAAAGTTCTTAACACAACAAAAATTAATAAATTGTCTAGTAAGCTACAGATAGGGTGATACAACTTGTTTCCATAATTTGAAGACGCGACATGTTATTAGAAACAAAAAAATGGAAAGCCTAGAGGTGAGACCTCTAGATTACAACAGCAGCTATGGCTATGCCGGTGAGACTCGCAGCCACACCAGCACTCCTGCCTCCTGGGTGGACAGAGGCAAGGCTTGTGCCAACCGCCTTGTGCTGAGCCCCCACCAGGGAGCCAGCACTTCACCTGGCACTTGACATGTGTAACCACACAGCAGCCTCCCGACGACTCTCTGACGGATCAGAACCTGGGCTCCCCTGAGGTCACAGAACAAACTGATTGCATCACGATTCTGGCAGGTACCTATCCAACACATGCTTTTTCCAAAATGGTTCAGCTCACCCACAGCACAGTTTCAGAAATGGGGTGCCCAGATTCCCCTCGCCCTTTCCACCAGCAACTGCTGACTTGGGATGCAGGAGGCAAAGAGCCATTTCCTTCCACCTCTGAAGAGCAGGAAGCCCTTTCTACAGTCGCGAACTGCTTTCCCTGGATGTTTCTCTGTCAGTGTCACCGTCTGGAGTTCATCCAGTGTCAGAGTCCTCGTCAAGGATAGCCACTCTCCTGGGCTCCCCTTGGCCCTGGGTCAGCAGGCCACACAGCGTGTCTTTCCTCTCCCTCCCAGGGCTCTGGGTCCGACAGCACCTCTGAAAATCCTTTTTGGATATAATCAAGCCCTCCGTGTGTGTGAAAGGAAATGTTTCCAGGGTTTCAGGTGCTCCAAAGAGAAATCCTCACAGTCATTATAAAAGATTCGTTTCTTTCTCTAATCTGAATCATCATGAAGGAATAAAGCCAAGCCAATTTCAGGGAAGAAGGCTGGAGCCTTCCCTCTGGAAGTCTGATGGGAAACTCGATGTGAGTACTTCCACTTACAACTCCAGAGAGCGGCACAATCTTGAAAATACTTGATTCTGGGGTTTTTTTTTTTTTTCAATAAATGAACAACCACAACAAAATGCTTAGTTCCTAGTTGATCTGATAAAATAGTAAGAAAAGAGTTTCCTGAATTGAGTAGTCAGCCCTGTTTGCTGGTCTCCCTGCCTCAGCGAGGCCCTCTGATGGGAGATAAAATGAGGGCAGGAGAGGGAGGAGAGCTTCTTCTGACATCACACCAAGAGAAGAGTAGAGCTAGGATAGAGACACGTGGAAGCTGTAAGGGACAGGCACAACATGAAAAGTAAAGCAGTTCTTGGGCTCTTTCCCTAATTCTCTGCGTAGCCCACAGAGGCACGAGAGCAATCTTCTATTGAGAAGTGTCCAAACCACAGTGCTCATGGTGATCACAGAGGGCACAGCAATTCTGCAAAGAAGACTCCACCAGGCGGACTTTGAAAACAAATAGACCCATATTTGCTGGGTTGATTTAATCTGGCAGAGGCTTACACTCAACCTTTACTCCCATATGTCAAGCACACAAATGCACATCACCAATTTTACCACTGACAGCTTCCCTCCCATGCCGAGAGTCTTGTTTTCCTTGAAAGGCAATTCCCAGAATGAAATATGGAGACATATTTCATAACTCATCCAACGACTTTCAGGCTGTTAGACACTGACTAGTCAACCCATGGTCAGTAGCCACTGGATGATTAAAAACCAGTGATCAGATTCCTCTATGTGCAACCTACAGCTGATAAGAGAACCTCTCTGCCCCTCCTTTTTTTTTTTTCTGTTATAACAAAACAGATCTTCTTAAATATATTTCACATATTGCAGTAGCCTGGACATCAAATGTTTCCCAGAGTGAAATTAAATATAGCATTTTATTTGGAACAAGCCAGCCTAACTCGATTTTCCCCTTCCAGCATCGCCACATAGAGACCTTCCATTTGGCAGCTGAAAGATGTGCTCAGCTCTGAGCTGGACTTAGAACTTCCTTCCACAGTCTTACAATCCATCTGTTTCCTCCGCCCTAGTTCAAGAGCTTCAGAAGTCATGGAGGGGGCTGTCTGGTCCTCTGCCCCCGGGGCCCTGTCTTGAAGGGAAAATATCTTTCTCTTCTCAGTAGAGCCTCTCCAGGCTCCTTGTGACCACCATCCTGAACCACTGGAAACAACTTACTAGAAAAGGCAAATGCCATGGAGCAGTCTGTCCTGGACAGAGGGAGTGGCTCACCCCTAGGATGTGGCTACACATTGCTCATTACTGCATGTTGCTCATGCTGACCCTCAAATGAGGGCAGGAGAACTAAGCAAATGTTACTATATGCCCACGGAGGGCTGTGCATCAGGAATATAAAGGTTATGAAGAAGGAAAGACTGTCAGCACAGGTGGGATGAGGGGCAACCTCAAGACCCCAGACTCAACATGCTCACTTTACAGATGCAGCCACTAGACCCAGAGAGGACATGGCACTCTTAAGGATCCCAGCAGCAGGCAGTAGCCCCTGTGGCTTCCAATATCTTGGGTCAAGGCTTGCCCAGAGACCTCGGGGAAGTTTAGGGGAGGACAAGCACCCAGGAGATGCCTCTAACGAGTGCGTTGTCAGCGGAGGCCTATGGTGAATTTTCGACGACAGCTGTCATTTCCTGGGGCCTGACAGGGTACCTGGCAACTCTTTAATTCCAAAAACAGCTGTGGCACAAAGAGATGTAAGCTCAGAATCAGGCCCCAGGCCCATGAACATCAAAGCCACAAGGTGAATCCAGTTTGTTTCTAACTCTGAACTCAACTATGCCATGTTGCCTCCCTATCCTATGACCTCCCTTAGCCCTCCCCAAAACAGAGCCATCTCTAAGAAGCCAGATCAGGTCCAAATGAAAACCCTTGCTGCAAAGCTGTATATCAAGTAAGATCCAAAGTGTGTGTGTGTGCTCATCTACACACATGCAGGAAAAAGGACACATCTAAATACCAAGTGATTCCTAATTTTCTTCTTTATAAATTTCTGTTTTTCCAAAATATTAAAACAAACTGTTCTTATTAATCTGAAATTGAATTTTTAAAATTGTGGCCAAATACACAGAACATAAAATTTACCATCTTTACCATTTCCGAGTGTACAGTTCAGAGGCATTAGAGTACATTCGCATTACTGTGCCACCATCACCACCACCATCCATCTTGAGAATATTTTTCATCTGGCAAGACAGAAACTCCATACCCATTCAACAATCGCTGCCCAGTTCTCTTCCCCAGCCCCTGAAAACCACCATTCTGCTTCCTGTCTCTAGATGCTCCATATACGTGGAATCATATAGTATTTTTCCTTTTATGTCTGGGCTTATATTACCCCATGTAATGTCCTTGAGGTTCCTCTATGCCATAGCCTGTGTACACTCTCCTTCCTTTTTCCTGCACGTACATATACCATTCAACTGTCCACGGACACTTGCGTTGCTTCCACCATTGCTTTTTAGATTTATTTATTAAAGAGAGAGAGAGAGCATGAGTGAAGGGAGGGGCAGAAGGAGAGAAAGAATCACGGGCAGACTCCACACCCGGCAAAGAGCCCAATGCGGGACTCAATCCCAGGACCCTGAGATCACAACCTAGGCCAAAACCAAGAGTCAGACACTCAACTGGGTCACCCAGGTGCCCCTTCTCCTGCTTTTGACTATTGTGAAGAATGCTGTGAATATAGGTGTACAAATAACTTTTTTAAGCACCCAAGCTTCTTAAATCCTGAAGGATATTTTCAGAATATGCTACTGTAGATTAAATATCAGGTTATGTCCTCTATTGGTCCCAGCCTGGGAAACAGAGCAAATTCTATGCTGTGGTCTGTACATTTTGCCTTCTGTCTCTAAACACCTTTAGAGTGGTTCTAAACCATTGGTTTAAATGGTTTTCAACCCTGGCTATACATTAGAATCACCAGGGGTGCTTTTTTTTTTTTTTTTTTTTTTTTTTTACCAGGGGTGCTTTTTGAAAATACTGATGTCCAGGCCCAGCTGAAGACATCTGAATCAGTCTCTGGGTTAGGCAGAGGATTTTTTTTTTTAAAGCTTCCCCTCTCCCCAGTTATTCTGCACGAGTGAGAATCACTGCTATAAACCCTTTTCTTTGGGGGCCACTTCTCTTTATTTACAAAATCTCTGCCCTGCAAATAACTCCCTTTCTCCCAACAAAAGTGAAAGGGGTTTGCTGGCCAGTCAACTACCCTAGTTGTTTGCCTGATTACATCTCAAGGAGAGACCCTTGATGCACAGCACTGCCTCCTCCTGTGAAAGCATTTTATCTCTAATTGTGCGATAAGAGCCTGCCTCTTTCTTGGAAGGAATGCCAACATGTATAAGCAGGTAAGAAGGTATTTCTGGGCTTACTCAGTCCTTACGGGAATTATAACCCAGTCCTTTTAAGGCAGCAGGGACCGGAAGAGAGAGAGACAAGGTGTGGTCCCAGGCCACATAAGGGCCAGATGGTGGACCTGTGGTTCCAGGTCCCAGGCCTGGAAGGAAGCTCCTGAGGAGGCTGGTTCCCTGGACTCTGGACTCGCTGGAGGAGACAGAGGACCTGGGCCATGCTCACATTCCTCTGAGCCTAAAACACCCCCAGGCCCTAGCCTCCCCCATTCTCACCCAGGACTCCCAGGTATATCCTGCCAGGTACCCTGTGTCTTGAGGACAGCCAGTGTGGCTTTGTCCGGTTCTATATTTGGCCACTTCCCCTCTGTAACCAGCACGCTAGAAAGCACCTCTGTGCTCTTGTGCTCTCTGATCGCTCAGTTCTTGACAACAGAGGCTGTTGCTGTAAAGGGGGGCATCGTGACTTCCCCAACAAGATGAGTTCTAAACATCTCTGTCGGAAGCTTCACAACCAAAGGTGGACATGAGAGTGGCCATGGCAGGACATCCCCTAGAACGGTTTCTCTCTCTGCTGCTCCCCTCCAGAGCTTTCCTCTCCCAGCGAGCAGACCTGCGGCTCCAAGGCCCTTCACCTCTCCGTGGGGCTCCTCTGCCTTTTTTGGGGAGAACCCTCCCAATCAGGATATTGGAGGACATCCATGCTGCCATCACAGCAGCAGCTTCCTGCTGCCAAGGACTGCTCCACTGGAGACCCGGAATGGGGCCCTTTCCTCTGCCCTGGCCTCCTCTGGAGCCTGCATGTAAAAGGTGGGGTCAATGGGCAGGTCAATTCTGTTGGGGGGGAGGAGGCTGCTCCTCCATCTACATGAAATGCTAACGTAACAGAATGCCAAACAGTGCTGGAAGACAGGAATGACAGCAGGAGTTCAGAGGACAGATGAGTGTGAGCTGGAGAAGCCAGGGTGCCTGCAGAGAGGCCACAGAGCACGGGGATTAGGGGGATGGAGATGCCGCAGCCAGGCCTCACAGGAAGGGAGAAGGCACTGTGCCCCAGGGGACAGGGCCCGCCTGGGTGTGGCCAGGAGGAACCAGCCCACTTCTAAACTCTCCTCTGCCCTCTCAGGCATGCTGGCCCCCCAACGTCATGAGCAGTAAGGTTAGCGGAGTACTTGGCCTCACAAGAGATAACCAGAATCCATCCTAAGAAGTGTGCAAGCTCATGCACGGGAACAGAGAGGAAGTGTTGAGGGGTAAGGAACACAAAGACCAAGGCTCTGAATAAAGCCACAGAACACCTACAAATAGCAGACTGAAGCAGAAGCTGGGGAACGTACATGGCTTGTCTCTGACATATCTCGGACCAGGGAGCCTAGAGTACGAATATGTCTATCTTGTGCAGCAAATCGTGGTGGGGCACCTACTGAGCATTAGCACTGATGAACTCCTAAACTGCCTCCATGTTTTCATGCCTCCTTCCTCCTGACTTCCCACTCAGAAGGTGCTCAGCTCCAGACCCAGAGGACACACTCCTCTGCAACATCAGGAGGGGACAGGATGGGGGACACTGAACATTATTTGTATCACCTCCTCAGTACCTCCTTTAGGTGGAGGTGAGATGGTTCTGCACATTTTATGGGCAAAGAAACAGAAGCAGAGAATAGCAGAAATGGTGTTCAAATGAACCTCACCCATCAATAAATTATATTTGCTAACCAGAAGTGTCTGCCCGTGGATTAAGCCAGGCCTGCAGGAGTAGGGAAAGTGAGCCGGGCAGGAGGACTATTTAGTGGTGCCATCACTCAATTAAAGTGTATTGGTCACTGGGAGGGAGCTAACTCCTGAAGCCCTGGCCTGTGGTTGAGATCCATTTTTGAGCATATTTACATAAGAGAAGGAGCACAGTGTAACCAAAAGGGCATAAGGATGTGGACACATATGGATTGGCCTAGGTTCATTTTTAGCTCTGTAACTTTGGATTTCAGCTTTATAACTGAGAAAAAAATAACTAAAGGAGTCAAAAGAATCCTGGTATTGTTATCCTGGTGATACTCAACAATAGAAAACTATTAACTTTCTTAAGCTTCTATAACAATTATTCACAAATATATTTACCTAGAATAAAAACCCAATAAAACTTTTGAGATGTCTGTTGAAACTGACTGAGGTCACTTATTGATTGTGTACTGATACGGAGCAATTTCCCAGGTACAGATAAGTGGGGGGAAAAGCAATACAGGGCAGAATGTGTAAGTGTTCCTGTCAGGGGTGAAGAAGTCAGTATACATCTGTATGTTCTCTGATGTGGAGGTCCCCTTGCAGGGACAGGCCCTGGAGGTGAGGAGCAAGGACAAGAGAAACTTTTCACAATATACCCTTTTGTGGATTTTTTATCCTGTACTATATGATTCTGCTACCTTTTAAAAAATACATAGAAGGCACGTGATGAGATGAGCACTGGTGTTATATGTTGGCAAACTGAATTTAAAAAAAGAAAAGAAGAGAAAGAGGGAAAAATAAATACTAAAAAAAGAAAGAGAATACAGAAACATGATTAACTTGGAAATGCAGCTCACTATAAACTGCACCTAGGCAAACAAATGGTTAATTTCAAACACTGTCATTTGCCTTATAAATGTGGCCCTTGTGGGGATGGTCAGTTGGAAGTCTGACCTGAGGGGCACACACTCTGCCCAGACCCCTCAATCTGGACTCCAGCCTGGCTGTTTCCATGGGTCTTCCCCAGCTGATGAGCTTGAGCGTTAGAAGTACCCAGTTTGACGTAACTTTGCCTCATTCTTATTTATTGCCTACTATTACTTTCATCTACGCGTAGATTGCTTTCCTCTTCTGTTTCTGTTAGGTTTATATAATAATAGTTAAATTTTCTTTTCTTTTTTGAAACCAAAAATATAAAAAATACATAGAATAATTTACTTAGAAGAACTCTGAGAAAAAAAAGAAATAAAGCTATTCCAAGGAGCTAAAAACTTTGGGCGAGCTAGCGGGAGTAAATAAGCGATGTCATATTTCGTGGCCCAATGGAGAGGTAGTCGCCGAGGTCTCTATGTCCAGAGAACAGTCTGGGGCCACAAACAGGTGGTTGCAGGGAGTCCTGCCTCCATCGCTCTTTACAGAGCCTTGCAGTGCCAACTTCAAGATGAGCCATCACAGCCAAGAGCCACCTCCCTGGAAATTACACTTCATAATGATTCTAAGTCTCTGGTTCCCATAGCACCTTTTATCCAAGGAGTGCAAATGCTCGTGCACAACCACAAGGGCCCCAAAGCCACCAGCAAGTGAAGGGGGCAATTCCCCGCATCTGTGAGGACCATGACCCTGAGGGGCCTGCAGGGTAAGCACCACCCAGCTCCCTGGGCCAAAGCTCCCAATTGAAGTCCTCACTCACTTCCTGCGACCCCGAGGCAGTCTGGCCTCCCCATGTCTCAGTTTCCTTCTTCGCAATTTGGGAATATGAACAATACTTATCTCACAAGCTTAGGGTGTAGATTAAATAACAGCCAGAGTAACAACTAATGTTTATTGTCATTTTACGCCAGACGCTGCATTAAGCCACCTGACACATATTTATCTGACTATGATCCTTAATTTATACGAGAGGAATTGAGGCAAGAGAGGTTCAGGAAGCCTCCCACATGACAGAACTGGTGAGGGGAGCCCCAGAACCTGTCACACACACTACTGCTCAGCAGGTTGCCAAGGAGGCCCACCCAGAAATGGAAACACTGAGGCACAGAGCAGCTGCCCACTGTGCCACGCTTTCTCCCATATGACCTTGAGGTCCTAGACAGCGACCTCTATCAGCTGATGTCAGGCAAGCTAAGACAAGAGAGCACAGTGGAGTCACTGCTTCTCAGCCTGAGGGCCAGGGGTGCAGGCAGTCCCTGGCAGATTGGAGGCCTCTGGTCCCCTCGACACTGGCAACAACCTCCCCCCTCTTCAGGACCCAGCATCCAGGGCCTTCTTGACCAATCGCAGAGAAGGTGCCAGACAAACCTGCACAGATCCCAAGGTACCTGCAACAGGATAAAACTGGTTACTGTTCAAAAGCCTGTGGCTGACACTGAAAAATGTAAAGAAGGGATGGCCCAATGAAAGGAGGGGCCGCACAGAGCCAGCAGGCCCATCTGTAAACAGAGAGTACGTTAGGAATGTGTAAGCAGCGCCATAAATCCCTTGTCAGCTGCCTCCCGTCCTCCCTCACGGACAGGGCCCCCGTCCCGGAGGCCTCGGGCAGGAGGGGAGCTTGGCGGCCGCCTCTGATGGCCACAAAGATAGCGCCTCGCCTCGCAGAGTGGCTGTCACCGAGCACCGGGTAAAGCAGACACACAGGGAGCTTCACTCATTAACATTGGCGTTGCCATGACAATGAGCTGTTGCCAGGTAGCAGAGAACTAGGAGAAGAGTGAGAATTAGCAAAGCCTAAAAATAAAGCCGTTATGTTTCTTCCCCCGTCTAGATGTCCATGTGTAACAGGCAGTAATCTCGCCTCCGCCCCAGCCCTGCCCTCTCCCCAACCGGCCCCCATGGCGGCTCCCAGCCCCGCCAGTCCCACGAGCCCCAGAGCCCCAGAGCCCCACAAGGCAGGGGTGTCCCTCCAGGGCAGGGCCACCTGCAGACAGGTGAGGGCTCACACCAGAAGGCCCAGGCCCAGCTGACAGGCAGCACGGAGAAAGCGCAAAAGCCAGGACGCACGCTCCCCTCCTGGGAGGTCAGCCTGGCCTCCAGACCGAAGCTGGGCCCACCCCCAGTGGCCACATGCTCCCCGGGCCAGACTCCTGGGCTCAGAAAGAGTGGGAAGTGGCAGGTGCCCTGGCCTAACCGATCATTTTTTCTCTTGTAAAACACCTGAGTCAGCCTCAGCCCCCGAGGTGTCTGTGAAAGTCAGGGGCCTGGGCCGGGAAGCCGGAGTGTGGTTCGTGGTTGCCCTGATAACTGTGATACCCCAACAAGGGCCATCGTGATACTAATGCCAAAAGGTAAGAGAGTGTAATGATAAAATTCATGGAGCAATTTGTAAACATCTCCCAGGGACGCCCGGGCACTGGAATTATTTTCAGGGTCTTCCGGTCTGGTTCTGATATCAGAGGAGAAAATACACGTGTCTAACGGTTACATGTTTCCTTTGTTCATCTCTCCCCAAGAGCCACAAAGACAGAAATCACATCTGGCTATTTGCCCTCATAACCTGAGTGTCTGCTGTCATCCCAGACACACAGTCAGCACACAACAAACAAGGAGCACCGCCTCAAACACGGCAGACAGCATTCTGCGTAAATGGCAAAGATATCAACAGTAATAACACCTGACCTATATAAAACACCTCTCTTTCTAAAATTCTAAGCTCTGCCTTCTAAGAACTAAATCCTACTTTCTATCCAGGTCTCTAGTCTCAAAAAAATGGTTCACCACATATACAGGTATATTGTGCTCTAAGCAGATCAGAGAAATTAAAATCCAGAATTTTGTTAGCAATGATTTCCTTTTCTAGTAATTATAAGATTTCCTCAAATGTAGACCTGCCTAATGTCTTTAAAGCATAATTTCTTTAATATAGTGTGTGCTAATTTGAATCTCTATTTTGAGTGAAGCCAGCAGCAATGACTAAATTCGTGGTTTCTCTCCTTCTACCAGACTCACCCTTGAGTTATCTCCCTCTACCATGGCTGATGTGCACTCAACAAATGCAAACAGTAGCTAATTTTAATATTAGTGCAAGAAGTACGCACTTAAGAAACTAGAGTCATTATTTCTCTCACCATCACACCATAAAAATATATAATCCAGAACGGAACATAAACATTATTTCTTGGTTCTTCAACTGTTCTGGATTATCCAGTCATTCATCCAAATGCCAGTTCCTGCCTCTGGTCCCCCCAAAGCTTGTGCAAATAATATAAAAGTAGCAGATAGAATGACAAATAAAGGAAGGAGCAGAACAACTGGGGATTTGAGAGCAAGCCCCATTGATCATCCCACTCCCCATCCCAACCTCCAAGCAACGCCTCCAAGCAAGGCCAAACCTGAATTAATTTATGCTCTTGAGAGAATGAGAATCAGCAGGTGAGGTCCTACCAAATAAGTAATAGTGATGCACATGATGGCTGTATCTCAACAAGACTCCAGAGAGGTTCATATTCTTACAAACATACAGCAACAGTAGCCATCAAGCCTGCTTTCAGCATTGCCTCTAGAGAAGTTAAAGGTCATGGACATGTTCCTTCTCTTCCAAAGTCTCAGACACCCCAGACCTCTACTAGAGGGACCATGTATTCACAGGGCCTGATGTTCTCATAACCAGGCACAGCCCAGACCAATCTGAAAATGCTACTGGAGCATGTTTTCTACAAGCGTGGTTTCTACAGTAGAGCTCTTTTGAAAACTTTATGATCCCTTCTACTAAAAGGTACACGAGAGATGGCTCTCACCATCACTATGCAACGATGTTGCTACATAAGATCCCAGCTTGTCCTCATTACCCATCCATATACCTTCTTCCTTCTCTATGGCACAAAATACCCAGTTACAGCTGCAACTGGAAGGGGTTACTCAACAGATGGAGGTGACAAATAGATGTTGAATGACTGAATCGGCAAATGAAAAAGCTAGCCTAATGCTTTTCCCCTAAGACACTCAGATTATTGGGGTGCTTCCAAAAGGAGAACCTTGGGCTCAGTTCTCCGAGATCCCACCAGTCTAAGGTTGATCGTGTTTGCCCATTACTGTCTTTGAGATCATATGCCCCAGTACCAAATGTCATCACCAGCCCTGTGAGAACTGGGTTTGGATCCATTCCCAACCCTGAATCACCTCACTCTACATCATTTCCCCAGACTTCAGAATCAAGGCACCCCCACCAATCCTAGGCTTCCTCATAGGGAAGGGAAGCAAGGCAAGCTACCTGAACACCCTCAAAGAAACACAGCATAAATCCGAATGCTGTTATTAGCAATATTGCCATCACTTCACTTGGGACATTCTTTCACATGTCACTACTTCTTCCTGCCCTAAAGAGTTCATATTTTCCACCATGGCCCCGGTGAAGTGAATCTCTAATGATGACCCTAATGAAGCTGCTGAAACATAGGTAGACGTCGACTCTGTACTAGCCACTCCTCCCAGATGTTCTGTTGCAAAAACAGTCTGATAAAAATAAAATCACGCCAAGCTGAAGATCAGATTCCTCTCCCTGCCCTTCCTTCCTTCCTGCAACAGATAAACTTGTTTTCTTACTTTGCATTTGCCATTTTTAGAAACAAGTTAGAAGTAAAATGCAAGCCTCTCCTGGAGGAAAGGATAAGGGTATCAGTCTCTCTCTCTCTCTCTCCCCACTCTTTTCTCTCTCTGTCTCCTCTCTGGCATGTGTTACTAAATTTTATATAGCTTGACTTGCTGCATCTCTGATATGAGCTGCTTATACACAACATAACCAGACATATATTTTTAAGAGTATGCATCACTTAAAATAACTGGATTTTAAGCCTTCTGATTTGAGGTGAGAATGTGGTTGGAGGACTGCATGGGTCTTGGCTCTTGAGAAAGCAAGGCAATTAGTGTTTTTAAAGAAAGGTAGGAGTAACCCTTCAGGAGGCCACTGACAGAAATATAGAAAAATCAGACTTGCTTTTTGCCCCACCAGACCCCCCTGGAAAGTACAAATATCCTTTCATGGATGGTTTCCAGAGATGAGTTTTCTGAAGCTCAACGCAGTTATTTTAAACGTCAGCTCCTTAAACTGTATTTCTAAAATATAATTAGCAATTCTTTATTCTTGGCCAAACAACTGCTAATAGAACACTGTGTGTATGGTGGCACAAGCCAGTTAAGAATCTTATAAAACAATGCCCAAAATACAGAGTGACACAGACACCCTTCTTTCTGCCTCTGTCTCTTTCTCTCTCTCCCCTCTCTCTCTCTGTCTCATACAAGTACGCACACAGGTGGAAAACCATTTGTCTTCCCAGAGCCATCAAATTTCAGGCACATGATGACTCCTGCCAGTGAATTTCTTATTATTACAACCACTAACAGACCACTTCCAACTGTTTGTTTGTTTGTTCGTGAGGATTATTGGTATTTGGTTTTCTTTTTTTTGAAACATACTGGAATATAGAATGGATACTTAAAAATTTTTAAAGGTATTTTATTACTGTTTTCATGAAAACAATTCTAACAATAATATACCTCACCCCAACCAAGACTTCAGTGGGGTATAGTATGATTGGGTACTTCTTCCTGGAAGCCATTAGGACCAGGGAGTAATATTTAAAAATCACCCACCTGTCAGAATGGATATTGCCAGCCAATAGAGCCGGCCTAGGGCTCTGGAGCCCTTTGCCCTGCTCGGTGTACATCTTCTATTTACTGGCTGTAGGGGAAGGCCAGGACTCCGAGGCAGGGGTCCAGGTGGTGGCGGCACTTGGATGAGAGCAACTCAAATGCTCAGAATAGTTGGAATAAGAATCACGTTTCTCCATTATTTCTATGGTGGGGGGAGGGGAGCGGGGAGTACTCAGGCCCTAAGTTAGACCTCAGGTCAAACGAGAGGGAACCCCCAAAAAACCAACCAACAACAAAAAGAAACCCAAAACCAAGGTATTTATTATGGTGGGAAACAATTTTTTTTTTTTCTGGGGCGGGGTGAGGAGAGGTTTAAGATAAGCTGACTTCTTTGGCTTACTCATCCCGGGGGGTTCCAGTTTGGGCTGATCTTCTGCTACTAGGTATGATAAGTACAAACTGATCATGACATACTAAGACAACTCCATATTAGTTGGTAAATAGCCATTTCCCTGAGTTTCCAAATGCCCTGCACCACCCAGGCCCCCTTCCTCAGGCCTCCTGGATCTTCCCTTGAATCCACTAAACAGAGGGTTTATGCCAGGCAGGGCAGAAGACTCCAGAACCCTGCAGCAGCTCTCCTGGCCAGGAGTATCCATTCTGATGAGTGCTGCCATCAGCTATTAATATTAATGAGTGCTGGACCAGCTATTAATAACATGTGCAGTCCTAGTCATGGTCTTGCCTTAAGACTATCTCAGCTGGCATAGCTCTCCTAGCCAAACCCATGGTGACCTATCCAGCATGCGTCATCTCCCCTCTTGTGAACAGTGCTCTATCTAGCTGTTTATTTGAATTATGTCATGTGTGTGTGTGTTTTCAATGTGCATGTCTTCTCATTCCTCTCAGACGCAGAGATATGAGGCTGGCATCATACAATGTTTTATGTGTCTTGGCTTACCACTTTATATTTAACACAGTACCTGGTGCATTACAGACACTTAAAGATTGTTCATCGGAAAAGACTTCTAAGGTCTGACATTCCAACAGCCATGGCCTGTAAGTTTATTCCCATCCTAATCAAGCCCTGCAGGTCTAGTCCCCTCCATGAAAACTTCTCCGGAATCTCCCCCTAAGTGATTCTGTGTTCTTTAATCCCTAATGAATCAACAGACCATGCTGTACACTCCAACACCTAATTTAACTGTACACCACCTTATGTTATGCTCCTTATGAGAAAGTTCAATTCTTGTTGTTTGTCTTATCACCTCAACTAGATTATAGATTCTTTGAAGACAATGACCACGTGGGAAAAGGTACATTTTGGTAATCCATTTCTGAGAGTCAGATGTTCTGTGGAAAATGGTAACTTATTTCCCATTATTTTAAATAGGAAAAATTACAATGTGTTGTATTACATCAACCCCAAACCAAAATATGTTACAATGTATTTCCTAAAATGTAAGCAAAGAACAGCACATAACTATCATATAAACGATCACATTAGGATGTAAAGTGTTTAAAATAGCACTTCCTGACCTCTCAGTTGAATGTGCAGAAGCCTGTTCACCTGGTTTCTCCCAGAGCTTTAAAAGGGCCCAAATAGATGACCTCCTTCTAAGAAGGTTGGCAGTCAGGAAAAGGGAAAGGAAGAGTGTGTTGGGGGTTGGAAAAACAATCTGGTCCACCTCACTATTAAACTGGCTTTGCAAATCCTCCAACACACATGGCCAAGACTCCTCCCCTGGGGAAGGGATGAATGTTCCTCTGATGTAGTCACATGCCTCTCTTAGCCCCCAAAACAGCCACAAAGCACATCTCCTTTGTAGACACTCAGTGGGCTCTACAAAACACCTACAAATATTTACCGTGTACTACCAACTGTATTTGAACAATAACTTGAGGCTTTAAAATGTTATATTGTTGGGGCGCCTGGGTGGCTCAGTCAGTTAAGCGTTTGCCTTCAGCTCAAGTCAAGATCTCAGAGTCCTAGGATAGAGCCTCACACCGGGCCCCCTGCTCAACAAGGATTCTTCTCCTCCCTCTTTCTCTGCCCCTCCCCCAACTTGTGATCTTTCTCTCTCTCCCTCTCTCTGTCTCAAATAAATAAATAAAATCTTCTTTCAAAAGTTATATTGAGTTTGAGGGATAGAAATATAAACCTTTCCTATATAAATATCAACTGAAAAACATTTTATTCAGAGCTGTGTATAAAATATGAAGCAATGGTATTAGAAATGAGGATATATTCTCCCAGGAATATGTTAACAGGGGAAACATTCTGTAGGAGAAACCTGTATTTCTTCTGAACCTTTACCACCTTTAGCATAATGATGGGTACGTGGCGTATGTCCAATAGGTACTGAAGGACAGGAAGTTAGTATATCTGATCATTGACTACAGAAATGAGATGAGACTGGGTTGGAGAGCAAGAGAAATCCTACATTGGCCACGCTGGCTATTCAAAAGAAAAAACTAAGAACCAACACTCACTGGACACTGAGTATGAGGTAGGCACACATGTCAGCTCATTTAATATTCATGATACCCCAGAGAGCAAGCTATCGCCAGTCCCATTTCACAGACTGGATAGACAACTTGACTAAGAGCCACACAGCTAGTCGGTGGTGAAATCTAGAATTGTACGTGGGTGTAACTGCAAATCCTGAGCCTCTTGCACCATTCGTAGTGCCTCCTCTCAGGTCAGAAGCACAGTTAACCCCCAGGCACTGCCATTCTCTCTCCCAATCCCCCAGCATCTCATTTTATCTTTGAAAATGCTACCCTGTGCTTCTGAAATCACTCATCTACATTGTGTAAGTAGGAATGTAGTCAACTGGACTTCTTCCTTCTGGATCGCATCCCAAGGCCTGGATTCTACATTGCATGGAGCTCCTGTGGAAGCACTAGATCTCAAGTGGACTACTTGATTTACACGGAGTGGTCCCAGTTTGTCCCACTCACCCTTCTGCCTCTCTGAGCACCTCCAAGTCAAGGTTAATCCCCAACACAGACCATGTACACCAAACCCTCTGCCTACCTCCTTATTCAAAATCATCAACCCAAGAGGAGGAGCCAGTCACTATTTATTCATCCGACAACTATTTCTGACCTGCCAGCATTGGGCTAAATATTGGGGGTATGACAATGGAGAGAAGATAAGGTCCTCAACCTCACCCAGCTACTGGGGTGACAGACAATCATACAAATAAATACATAATTACAGATTATTTTAAGTTCTATAAGAGACTAGAGCAAGAGAAAAGGGCAAGATAGGGCAATATAAAAGGTTCTAACAGGAAAGAAGATTTAGAATAGGAGCTTCGGGAAGACTTGTCAGATGAAGTGACATTTAATGAGACCTGAATAGAAGGATACGAAAGAGAAAGACAAATTAAGAGTGAGTGCCTCTGGGTTGTCGGCCTCCTCCCTGTAACCACCACGACCTGCCACCTCCCAAACCCCCGCCTCCACCTGCCTATCTCCAAGCTGATGATGTGAGAACCCAGCCTCTCCAGGGGGAGGTGGGGTGAGGGGGACCCTGAACTTCCACACACACAGGTTTCCCAGTTGGGTGTGCAGAAGCTCGTCACCTGGTTTCACCCAGCCCTTGATAGGGGCCCAAATGGGTGACCTTCCAGGAAGGGTGGTAGCCAAAGGAAGGCAAGAGATGAGGATGCAGACAGGTTGTGGAAAACCACCCTGGCTCCACAAACGCTGCCGTGCTTGTGGCCAAGACCCCCTATCCTTCTGAGAAGGGACAAATGTTCTCTGGTGTGTGTGTAAAAATTTTTAAATATGCATCCTGAGAGAAATGTAACTTGTCTAGTTCTGATTCATTCATAACTCATCAAATTTGTTTTGCAAGCACTGCTTGATGTCCAAGAAACTGCCAAGCCTCCCTAACCCCCACATCCCCCTTTGAAGTGGTGGTTATGCAGACGTCACACGCCCGCCTAGGCTCTGAAGAACAGACCCCAGGGCTCTGAGCCCTGAGATTTGGTAAGAAGCAGACCTGCTGTGAAGGTCTTCCAGCCACAGCACCCCGCGCTACCCCTTTAGGCTCTGTTTAGCAATCTCTCTGGTGTGAAAATGTATCCAGAACACATTAGTGAAAGGCTCACGGGTGTGTAGGGAGAAGAGAACTGGGGGGAACGATAATCAATGTTTATTTCGTTTGTTTGCTGACTGAAGCTATAATGTGTCAGCAGTCAGGTGAACAAAAAGAAGTGTCCTCCTTTTCTAGATTCAGAAAACTGCCCTAAAAACAGAAGAAGGGACAGGCTTCCGTGACTAAGCTCAGTCCCAGAACTCTAACTTCGTACTTGATTCTGTGTTGAATGGACCTTCTCAGCCAGGAGCAGTGTGTCCCCAGGGAGGCGGTCAGAGGTGAGGGGGGTACTTTGGTTGTCATCAGACCTGGGGGAGGACTTAAGTGGGGGTGAACATCAAGGGTTCTAAACACCCTGCAATGGGTGAGACTCCCCCTAACAAAGACTGGTCTCAGCCAAAACGCCCCTCACACTGAACAATAGCTAATGTCAGGGGAAGAAGCCCAGGCAGTAACGACAGCGCTCAGTGGCCACGGGGGTGGGGGCAGGGGGGACAGCTCAGAGACAGGACTGTAGACATAACAGCCTATGCTACCTTCTCAGTACTGGCGTGTTGCTCCTCTGACCTTATGGTCTGATGGCCTGAAGAGTTTAGAGGCGTGTCCCTTTAAGGGAAAGACTGCATATGTTTCACTCTAAACAATACTCAGTGTGGAAATCAAGTCACTTTCTAAAAACTCCAGGGTAGATACTCCAGGGTATCTGGAGGAAAGATGCTAAGTACTTCTTTCGTGGGATCCCCATGATGATTTTATCTCCATAGGGGGAAAAAAAACTTGTGTAGTACAAATAGGCTTCCTAGGCTTCTATGCTCAGGCACCTTGATTTCCAGATAGAAAGCATCTCTTTATGGAGAAGAGAAGTCTACCTTGGACTGCAAGACATGGGGCATTTTGTCAACACATGTCTTCATCTGTGGGGCTTGGAACATTCTCAGGGCCCGTGGCCCTTTATCCATGAGCCTCACCTCACCCTCTGCTTACAGAGAAGACAACAGAGCTTGTACTTTACTCACAGAACAGTTTTAGATTAAACGAAGGGTCTAAGGATGGTGTCCAGCAGGATGCTTTCCCCCATGTGAAACAAGGTCCGTTTCTGTCTTCTCTGTTGTGGCTGTTGAGATGGTTGTGCCTTCCAGGAGGAAGAGGGCAGACAAAGAACCACTGGATTCTGAGTGCCCAGAAGAGAACTGATGGTCTCCTACCCCCAAAATAATTCTCATGCCTATTAATAAATGCTTGAAATGTCTTTAAATGATTCAGGAGAAGACTTAAAATATGAAATATCTAATATTCATGCAGGCTATAAATGACTGCGATCTAGTTCTTCAGTCCTTGTGCAAGTTTTAACAGGGAGAAGAGCCTGAAATATACAACAGCATTGATTGTCTGGAAGCAACGGGGACCGAGCATCATGAAAGTAGAAAAAAGACACAAAAGGAGATGTGAGGCATCACAGGCATGCTCAGCTGAACCAGCTATGAGACACCAGGCAAGGCCCTCACTGCATGAGCCTCAGTTTCCCTGTTTTTGAAATGGAAAGACTGAGTTGCATGTTCTTAAAGGCCTTCCAACTCTAAAACCCTGTCAGTCAAGCCAGTGATTGAAAAAAGTGACTCCACATTGTCCAGCTCAGATAAGAAGTGGAGGTCCAAGGTCAGCCATAAATCATTTCTCTAATATAAGTTAAAGAGAAAAAAAAAACAAATAGTTTTGCACACGACAAAAGTTTTAAAAAATGTAAATAGTATTGCCTTTCCTCAGGTGCTCTGTCCTTCTGAGGGAGCAAAGGCTGTGCTGGGGTGAGGCGCTCAGTTCACCCGCAGACCGGCAGCGTGCCCAAACCATGGCCTCCTTCTCAGAGCTGGCCTCCATTGACTCAGCCCTCATCCTGCATGATGATGAGGTGACAGTCATGGAGGATAAAACCAAGGCCCTATTAACGCCAAGGGTGGAGGTGTTGAACCTCTGCAGCCAGGCTTGCAAAGGCCCTGGCCGATGTCAACATCAAGAGCCTCACATGCAAGATAGGGACTCCTGCACCCACCCCAGCAGCTGATGCTGGACCCGCAGGAGGTCCCGCTCACTCCACCATTGCTTCCTCAGCTGAGGAGAAGGAGGCGGAACCAAAAGAAGAAGAATCTGAAGAGGCTGATGGAAATGTCATGGGTTTTGGTCTTTTTGACTAAACGTCTTCTGTAAAATGTCAATAAAAAGTTGAACTCTTGGGGTACCTTGGTGGCTCAGTCTGTTCAGCAGCCAACTCCTGATTTCTGCTAAGGTCATGAGTTCAGGGTCATGGGATTGAGCCCCGTGGAGGGCTCTGCACTCAGCAGGGAGTCAGTTTGTCCCTCCACCCTGCTCCCTGCTCGTGCTCTCTCACTCTAAAATCAATCAATTAATCAATCAATCAATCAATCTTTTTTTTTAAAAAAAAAAAAAAGGCTGAACTTTTAAATAAATAGGTGGTCAGTGCTCTCTGAGTCCTTGTCAGGAAAACTGATGAGGAAATTGGCATCACTGGCTACCTAAAAGCAATCGCTCCTTGTCCCTGGCTCTTAAGGTCCAGATTCTGTTTTTGTGACCCCTCTCTCCCAGTGATGGAGGGAGGTCCTAATTCATCCAAACTGGTCAAGATGATCCCACTCTCCTTGCAAAAGGGACATCTGACCAACTCCTGGCCAGTGAGACATGGCGGAGTCTACTGGATTCATCTGGGAAAAGCTTCCTCACTCTTAAGAAACACTCAAGAGACACTTAAGGGACTGGAGAGATGTGTCCAGTCCCCCAGACACTGCTGTTTCTGCCTGGGATGTCTGCAATGGCTATGGCCACGTCATGATCTCAGGGGAGCTCTCTGACAACAGCCACACTGAAAATGGCAGAGCACCAACAATCAGGAGGATCCATGCCCCTAAGTCCCTCAGGAGATGATGGGCATGATGTAGTGATAGAACAACCTGGAGCCACCTGTCAAAGGTCAAAATGGACAGACTCACCACAGGTGTCAGGAGAAATGACTGTGCAGCCAATACCTAACTTACAAGAGCTAAAATATTTGCTTCAAGGAAAGTTTAGAAAAGACTTTTGGAGAAAAGACTATGCTTAAGAACAATTAAGAGTACATCAAAATGCATCCCTCACCTTGAAAACTAAGAATCACATAAAATAAACATGCTGCTCTGCATGTCACCTCTTGATAGCCTTGTCAAAGTGAATGCCAGCCACAGCAGCCTTGGACAACAATGCTTCGTGGGCAGGTTCTCTGTCCTCCTCCATTAATGCCAGGATGCCTTGTATGACATCCCACCTCCCACCTCTGACTGCCTCACCTGGTGCAGCCTGAGAACTGCATAGTAGAAAATGAAGAGCCGAGGTGCCTGGGTGGCTTAGTGGGTTGTGTCTGTCTTCAGCTCAGGTCACGATCCTGGGGTCCTGGGTTTGAGCCCCGTGTCAGGTTCCCTGCTCAGTGGAGAACCTGCTTCTCCTTCTCCTCTGCCCCTCCCCCTGCTTTTACACTCTGACTCTCTCTCTCTATTAAATAAATAAATAAAATATTTAAAAAAAAATAAAATGAAGAGTTTCTATCAAAGACACTAGGAATTTACCTTTTCTACAAATTTGATTCAATTTCTGTTTCTTAAAGCTGAAGTCTTCACAATTTGGTAATGGAGAGTCAGTGATGCTGCCTGACACTGAAGCATCCCCCTTCCCCCCCACCGCGCACATGGCACATGCCAGGCCTACAGTATCTGTTGTTGTAAGGATCTTTAAATGGTGAGTCATCCTCATGCCTCAGGAACATGTCTCAAAGGCCTCTGAGGGGAGGCCTCTAGTTCAGGGGAGAGTAGCATACCTCAGCAGCTTCCTGAGAAGCCTCTTTCCTTGGGGGAGGCAGAGGCGGGGCCAGGGCCATGTGGGTAGGAAGAGGGGAGTTGGTTCCCCAGGTCCTGACCCCCCTGTTGCCTTCAAAGATGCTTTCAGCTGAACTGTCAAATCTGAGTGTTTTGTCCTAAAGGATGAAGGCACAAACGCAAGCACCTTCCTTCCTGAGGGTGCCCTTCACTGCTGTCTCAGCCATACACCCACATAGCCTCGAAAGGTAACTCGCAGTCCTCTCCAGGCTGTGGTCAGCACTCCACTTTCAATGCCTTGTCACCCTCTGGGCCAGGCCAACCACATAATGATAGAAGAACATTTCTATACAAGGGCCTTCCGGTAATAAAAATTCATTTAGGAGGAAATAAATTTGAATCGAATTTACTAACCCCAGAACATGTAAATTAGGGGAACATTCCTAATGAAATTGCTGCTAGGCTTGGAAATGATCTCAAAGTTGCATTTCAAAATACAGGTTCATTTCTGCACCGAACCGATTCACTGGGTGGTTGTTTACAGAAGCCCTGGTTCTATTAAAGGGGGCTCGAAATGTCAGGTTTTGAAATTAATAAAAATTAATTTCTGTTTGGTGCTGTTCATTTAAAAATTAATCATCCTCCAGCTTGGGTCCTATTCAGTCATTGATTTAAGTGTGGGAAAGCTTCACTTATCTGAATGCTTTTCGAGGAAGAGGTAAGAGGAAAGTCTTGTCTAAACTGATGAAAAAAAAACTGATGAAAAAAATCCAAATGGCTGATTATTGAAGAAAAACGGTGCTAGAACTTATAGTATTAAACATATAATAAACTAAGATTTAAATGAACACTAATAAGTAAAATAGAGTTAGTCACTGAAAAATCACAATCCATAATAGGTTTTTATTACATAATTACATAATAATGAATTACATTATATCACTGAGTCTTAATTTTTTAAATCAATGGGAAACACAGTCTGTGTCAGAATTCCTGGGGTACGATTTGAATTTAAGCTTCACAGTGTTCAGGATTTAATCGGGCATTTCCGATGGTCAGTGTGCAGCTTTAGTAAATGCGAGATGCAGGGAAGCAAGAGAGGGAGAGGGGGGAGAAGAAGGAGGGAGAGAGGAGGGACAGGGAAGAAGGACAGATGAGGAGGGGGAAGGAGAGGGCAGGGGAGGGAAGGGAGGGAAACAGGAGCCACCCAGGAAAGAACAAATAATTTCTTAAGTTGGGGATCTCAATGTACATGCCTTGGTAGAGAAAAGCAGCCAAGAAAGTGGTGACATTTAAATTTCCTAAGGGCATAGTGTGCTCAGTCTGGGCTGTAGTGAAGGACCTTACTACAGTCTCCTTGTTGTGACAGCTTTAGCCCCCATCTGAGAACAGGATGGCACCCCTGGAGGAAGGGGTGCTGTGGGCCAGCCTGTGCCTGGTAGAGAGCCAGCTCTGGATGTACTGCTGGGCGGGGACTGGTGACATAGAAAGGACCAGAAGATGTTTTACAGGCCCAGGGCATCCATTCTGAACCAGAAGGCAGGCTGCCAACAGGTTCTGTCCTGCTTAGAACTACAGAATCCCTAGAGTCGTCCCTGCTGGTTACCCACCTTGTTCCTATCAGCTCTGGACCTCCTTGTCCACACAGTATTTAAAAGACCCAGGAAAAAGTGCTGACAGGAGACCACAGGGCTACACATACCGCAGCGTCAGGAACCCTCAATGGCGCCCCTCTCCTTGCTGCCTTCCTGCACTAGGCTGGAGATCTCTAGCTAACCTCTGGCTCCTTCCTCACTTCTCTCTTATCACAGCAAAGATTAATTGGACATCCTGGTTTTACACTTCAGTGCAGATGTGTTTATGTTCTCGCTGAAACTGCTGATAGCCTTCCAAAAGTGGTTTAAGACAGAGGGAGTCTGTAACGGCAATCCCATACTCCTCATTTGCAAAAATATTATTTTCCATTATGATTCATGGTAATATAGAGTGTTTCAGCTGTGTTATGGGTTAGGCAGGCCATCCTGGAAATGCCATTTACAATCTTCTAAATTTAAAACACCAACTTAACGATGAATAAAAGAGCAGTTCAAAATTGGTGACTGTCTATAAACTATTTGTGAGTGAAAAACTCGATGGATCTTACCAGTGGAACTTCATTTAGGCTTTCACTACATCTAAGCAAGGAAATCTGGATTATATCACAGTTCATCACCTAAGAATTAGCAAAGAATCCTGGATTCGTTCACTCCTACTAAGAAGGTAGTTAACTGTAGGGTGAACTGGCAGGTCACAGGTATTCAGGGTAGATGGACAAGAAAGGCTTCCTGAAACAACAGGAGGGCTCTGGGCTCCTTGTCCCAACTACCCTGCATGCAACCAGTCCAAAAGATGAGCTATTGGAAGAGTGCCTGAAAGAGTCTTACGAGTTCCATATTCCAAAAGAAAGCCCTGCTCTACCCCAGCCTGCTCTTGAAGACATAATGACCAGGGACAGTACACCTGGGGGAGCAGGGGGCATGGACTGGGAAGCTCACCTGATCTAAACTCTCTGGGACTTAGGCCATATGGCTGAGAGGTCTCTTATCTCCAATGAGCTGGGACTCCACTGACATAAAATGAAGATGTGAGCTAAATGGTGCTTGGGGACCATTCTTGACCTGTCACACACATTTCTGAGTTTGGGGCCGAGAGGAAGACTCTTTCCTGTTGGACACACTATCCCTAGCAGACTTTAACTGCAGGGTACAGAATCAGATGTACGATCTTGTGGCTCCCTAAGAACTATGTCCCTATTCAGTGTAGGATGCTAATCCATCCACCTTCCCCCTTATCCTCATCTCTACTACCGTTTCCTGAAGTAATGGCTTCCTATCTGTGGCACTAACACCATTCACTTTGTCCAAGACTAGAAAATATTTTGATAGAAGACAATTTTTTTTTCTTGTGACAACAATGTTTCCCAAAGGAAGCTGGCTCTGAAATAGCAGAGATGTCAAACCACAGACATACGTAGCTGGTAACACTCTTGAGTCCATCTAATCCAATCCCATCTTTGCCACGGCAGAAATTGAGGCCCAGAGTGGCAGCAACAGTGGCACAGCCAGGAACCCAAGCACTCTGCTCCCTACTGTCCTGTGGGAGAACATGACTTCCTAGTTATGAGTCCCTGCTTCCACAAGGAGGGTCTCGCCCAGGCTCTGCTCTCCAGCCATGTGATCAGGGCGGGTTTGAGGACCTCCCAAGGCATTAAGATCACACACCCACTCCTCATGAGTTTCTGTCTGGACTAAATGACAAAGGTATCGAGAACACAGAGCACAGTGCCAGGCACGTAATGACTATTACTGTCATCCCTACTATTATTATCAGTGACTCAAAAAAATACACACATCTCTTCTTCCATTAAGGGAAGTGTATTTGGTCCATTTGCCAGGCATTAGGACATATTCTCTATTTTGGTAACTTGAAATTTTTCTACCAGATCCCATCAGAGCCAAAAAGACATCCTAGTCACTGTTTGCTCTTAGGAATAAAGTGTCCCCCAGTGTCCTCACAGGACCTTTGTTTGGAAAGTACTCCTACTTTCTCCAGTGATGGTATTTTCAGACATCCCAGTGTAGGATGCAGGGTAGAACCTGATGAATCTAAGGGCAAGAAACCCAGTGACAACTGCCACCGTGTTCAACATCAGGGTCGGGACTTAGCAAATGGGTGTTCCTGCGTGGGAAAATGTGACAGTCAGAGGGAGCACAAGTGTTCATGGGCAAAAACAGTTCATCAGATAGATGAGGCCCCAAACTCTTCCAATCACTGAAACACAGCATTCATAGTGGGACAGAAAATGAGACCATCACAGAACTGGAAAGGGGAGAGGGCAAAGAATCAGGCAAAGAACCCTAAAAAGGGGCAAAGTGTGTCCATGAAAAACATTTATCAGGAGGTCTCCAAGAGAAGAAACTGTCCATGGACAGAAAGGGAAAAACAGGGCTTACTAGCACATACGAAAAATGACTGAGGTATTCCAGTTGCCTAAAAGTTCAACACAAGTAAACAATGTGATGTGGAAGGAGAAAGGAGGGGAGGACAAGGAGGAGAGGGAGGAGAGGAAGAGGGAGGGGGAGGAGGCAGAGTGGAAGGAGAAGGGAGGGAAGGATAAGGAAGAGGATGAGGGGACAAGGGTGAGGGGATGAGGGAGGGGGAGGAGGAGGGAGGGGATGACAAGGAGGAGGAGGGGAGGAAGGAGGAGGGAGTGGAGGAGGGAGGGAGAGACAAGGAGGAAGGAGGAGGAGGAGAAAGCAGAGGGGGAGGAGGAGGGGAGGACAAGGAGGGAGAGGGGAGGACAAGAAGGAGAGAGGGAGAAGGGAGGTAGCAGCTAATCTCAGCGTATACTGATGGAAATGAGCTGCCTTTAACAGGAAGCAACAGCCTCCTGCTCATGGGCCAGGTAGAGCTGGGTAATCGTGAGTCAAAGGCAAACACAGAGTCCAGGTGAGGTGGCCAGGACTGGGGAAGAGGATGCTTGTGAAGACGATGGGTAGCCTTGGGGGAAGACGACCAGGAGGCACCTGGCTGCTGTCTATGATACCAACAAAGATGTCCTAAGGAAGAGAGAATGGGTTTTCCCCTCTAGATGGCAAAATGAAACACAGCAGGTAGACGATAAAGGCAAGCAGCCCTAAGAAAAATTTTCTCAGGATGACAGATATCCCTCAGATGGATTTCATCCCCAGAGGGGTTGGGGCAGAGGCTGGACGGCCCAATGACTTGTCAAGGCCATGGTGGGAGAAGGCCCTCTGCCTGGTGGGCCTGGGCTCCCTGCAGCTCTGGGACACTGGGGACCCGGCAGGAGAAAAGGCTTTGGTCCCCTCGGCCCATGCCCAACACTGTCAACTGCTCGGCTTACTGGGGCTTGCTTCCTCTACTTCTGTAAAGAGAAGCAAAGGTGCCCGGCCTGCTGCAGGGAAGGACCCCTCCACTTCGTCAGCCACCTCCCCTCAGAGTCTCATGCAAACCAGCTCCTGGGGGTAACAAGTTTGCACAGGGCCTTGCAGGCAGGGCCGGAAAGCCTTAGCAAGCCTGTGAGGAGACGGCTGCGGGCCACCCTCAATGCAGGTGAGGAGTCCTAGAGCAATGTCTGCATCTCCTGCAGGTGCTGTACAAATTTAAACCTACCTGGAGCCACCTTGTGAATCTCAGTAAAAAGATTTCTGCTGAAACAGACAGCTACTTGAAAGGGTTCTCCTCCCATTTATATCTAATGTGCTAAGTTCTGACTTCTGAGTGCAGAGGATAAAGGCCCATCTCCGTGGATAAAAGCACAGCGTGAAGCTATTTGGCCCCACTCCCCGTCTGCAGCTGCATCCCTCACTTCTTCCCATTGCATGCTCTCCCCTTGAGACTCAGTGTCACTGACCACACAGCTCTGTGCCTTCTAATACCCGGTGAGTCGGAGGGCAGGTGGGAGAGGAGTCAGCCACATTTTAATTGAGAATCTACTATGTGCCATGCACCCTATTACACATTTTCATATATCATCTTATTTCTCTCAACAACCTTGCAATTTTTGTGGCAACATTCCCATTTGACCCTTAAGGAAACTGTATACAAAACAAAAAGTCACTTAAAACAAAAATTTGCACCACCTGCTTCTGCCTTCAAAGCAATGGGTAAATGAATCTCTCTACCACCCCTTTCCCTTGTCCAAGGAGATAGGTCAGACCCCCGTCAAATGGCCTGTCCTGTGGGAAGACACAGCAGTGAATAGGCAGCGGAAGGCTCTGAGCAGAGTTTAGGATACACTAGATGGAGCTGAACTGCGCCGCATAATGAAAATAGAGAGAGGGAGAAGTAGAAAGGGCAAGAAATATATTAAAATCCTAAGGCCTGTGTCGGCAAAAATGTCTGGAAGGCTTTTTAAGCACAGAGATTTCAAACATTCAATATTCACATTACAATGACGTGGACTCCCTTGAGCTTTCCAAAATCTGAATATAGGCTGATATACTCATAAAAACCTTGTGTGAGACTGGAGTGTGTGTGCGTATCTGTATATCAAAGGGGAACAGGTCCATGTGAGGGTCTGTCAGAAACAGAGAGGAGGGCACAGTCAGAGAAAGTGACTGCGGCTGACCCCGGAGACACTGAGACAAGTCCCTAGGGAGTGACCACAATCTGGGAGAGGGCATGGGATGAGGGCTGAAGCTGACACCTGGGACATGCAGGGACCGGGCTCAGGGCCACATCATTGCTAGTTGAGGGCTGATACTTAACTCCAGCTCTGTCCGAAGACATATCCAACTTCCTTCCTTTCCTAGAAATGCTCATCTCACGCTCCTGCTCCCTCCTGACCCAGCACCCAGCACTCAACATCCTCACCATACAAACTACACGCACTCAATACTCACCTCTCATGGAGCTGCTCTGACTTCCCCAGGGTGGACAAGTCGCTCCTTGCAGTGCATAGGCCACTATGTTCACCAAATTTGTTTCTCCTCCATGTGAGTGCAGAAGCAGACCATATTTTCCAGAATTGCATTCAAGCCAAGGGAACATGCAGGAAATGATGAGTACCACCTCTGGGCCTGAACCTTAAAACTTTGGGTGCAACTATCCCTCCCTTCTCTTATCTCTCATCTACCAGCCAGATTCGGGGAATCTGGAAGAAAATTTCCAGGCCTAAGAGGATGGCACAGCCTCAAAACAGAACCCGGGGCCCGTGAATGTCCCCTGTCACCACCCTGCCCATCTAAGTTGGACTGTGCTATAAGAAATAAACCTTTATCCTGTGAAGCCACTGAGAGTTGGCCATTCTGACTAATACACCCTTTCCAAGGCTGCCATGAAACTTGTTCATCTCTCTACCATCCGCCTTGCTGACCAGGTTATATTTCAATCTTCCACAAAAAATATCTACTTTCCCACTAGGCTCACCTCCTCAAGGAAAGGAACTATCTTACACTCATTCTATGTTTTTCACACCTAGAACACATAGTTTATAGGTGTCCTCACTAAGTGTGTACTGAAGAAGGAAATAAATGAATGATAGATCCCAGATGAGCCCAATGTCCAACTTGGTCTGCACTACCCTGAACATTTTTAATTAAAAAAAAACACCAGCCTTCGGACCAGCTAAGCCCTGGATGAAGGAAAGAGAACGGCCAGAAAGCGTGGCAGGGATTGGGAAGCTTCCCCTCTTCTGCTAGGTTCCCATCATGCAGGCAGACCTTGAAGTGACAAAAACCCTACCCTAGGAGAGTGAGGGCTGGCAGGAATGTTTCACCATGCTCCATCCTACAGTATTTTGAAGTCTTTTGTTTAAATCGATTGGCAATGTTTAAACACACCATTTCACACAGAAGTGCAATATTACTAATTAGGCAATAAGGAGTAAGACACTGTCATTTTATAGTAATGCATTATGCACCAAAAAAGCCCTCCTTCTTTCAAATAAACCTGAGATTTCACATAATCTCATTTTTAGTATAGAAAGGGGATTCCATTCCATTAATGAAGAGCAAGTCCTGTTGAATGTGCTACTCACTTAATAGAGAAACACCAGGCATGATCCCAAAGATGCTTCTCCTAGGTTTTGGAAGAGCTTTGCCCAACCTTGAAGATCTGGTTCTCACCATGATCAAAGGCAGCCACTTTCAGTACCTCCTTTGTTCTCTTGTATCAGTGACCTCGAGGGATCCATATTTTCTTTTCCTGTAGTAAATCTCTTCATGGCATTTTGTGAGGGTTTTTTTTTCCTTCTTTAAATATGACTGGCTATTAGAGCTCTTAATGAATATGTCATGTTAATGGGGCCTGTCACAATTTCGTGATGCTTTATTTTAGTTTTTCTTGTGTCAGGTAAATCACTGTGGTTGAGGATAGCTGAATGTTCCTTCCTTTCCCTCTCCCTATAGGTTCTCACTCAACTTGAGGATAGAGTCTTCCAGTTGGGTAGCAGCCCCTCCTTGAAGTGGCCCTTTGGAAGCTAGACCTGGTGCCCTCATCTTAGGCAGCATGGCTAGAGCCCAGCCTTGGCCTCTAAATAGGAAGCCATGGTGTCCACACAGCAGAACATCTTCCTGTTTCTATGGACTGGACCCTCCCTGCCTATGTGGGTGAGCCAGGCCCCTCAGCCTAGAGGGGTTTTCTCCAGCCTTCCTCTCCTTGTACAGATTCAGCTCTTGTCACCCACATGCATCCCTCCCTCTGCTCCTTTGGGGCACAACACTGGCACACACTGCCTGCAAGGTGCCTCTGTCACAGCGGCACCCAGCACAAGTCTGTTTTTGGGGGGAGGAATCTAGCGTCTACATTATACCAGAGCCACACAAAGATCCTAGGCAGAGGCTCTAGAAGAGCCAGCCCTCCCCATATCTTTACTCTTCACTTCTGAAAATCTGAGCTGGTTGATACAATCCTATTTAGAATTTATATCCTTCCTTCTGCCAAAGGAGCTGAGGTAACTGATTTAATATCATCTGTTCGGGACACTTAGAAATTTTTCACATTTCTCAGGGAACACTTCTTATGTTTTACAGTTATAAAAACACCACCAAAGAGGAGACCAGAGGACCTGAGAACCTAGTATAATTTAGGCCATGAAAGTGAATACCAATTCACTGAAGTAGTCTCTTTCTTTCTCTCTTTCTCTCTGGGGATGGGAGGTGGGAAGGGATAAAAGAGACTATCTGCTGGGCACAAGAGGTTTGACGCCTGTGCCCTACAAGCTTTTAATTGTTCCACAGAAACATCTGAAAATTAAAAACAAAAACAAAAGTAGGTTTGGTCCAAAACACAGAAGATGCTGGAAAATCAAAATGGATATTTAACTCAACATTCATAAAAGTTAACACTGTGTCAGCCAGTCAAATGTGGCTCAACACACAGAGTTATCTATCAATACAACAGCGTTCCTATCGCAAGACCAAAATGAATAACTTATTCTTAATAAAACTCAACATTATAAAAAATACAACCATTGTCTCTAACTTCATTATAGCAGAAACATACTACTTGATGTGGTTTGTGTGGATACATTTTACAACATCTGATACGCTGAAGGGCAGAGTGATTATCAGGCCTCGGGAAGCTTCACACAACCCTGGGAGTACAGAAGTCATTACACCACGTGGCCCCTATGTATTGGGTTGATCATAAGGCTTTTTGGGTTTTGTTTTAATTCTGAGTGAAAAGACTCACACACAGGCTGCTTGTTCTGGTTGGCTGTCGGCTTCTCTCTGATAGCTGTCATTTCCCGAGGACCCAGCCAAGGTTTCGAGGAGAGGCCGCTGGGCTGGGGCGCCTCCGCTGGCACCCTCCCTGTCACTGTGCAGATGGGATGGCTCAGTCCCACTGAGAGGTCAGCAGATCCAGCTCCGAGATCCTGGACAGGGCCTTAGAGTCTCAGGCCCTTTGCTGCAACCGTGAGGAAATGTAGCATCGGCATGAAATCTGCCTTTACTTTCTTAGCTCTCTTTAAAGAAGGTAAACGGATGTACCCTACCCTGTGTGGACACTGCTCCTGGTCCTTTTGGCCACATCTGGCTCACTCCACGTTGGCCTGACAGCAGGCCTGTCCCTGACACGTGCCCTCCCAACTCTGAGTCTCCTCACGCTTACCTGGCATGTCAGTACCTCACTGTTACGGGGCAGACTTTCTGAAAACCACAGCGGCCAACCACGAAGCCACTGCTCAGATGCTCCACTTGGGAAGAGGCTCCAGGTCCAGAGGGAAGTTCATCCTTCACCGCCTCAACGTCTCCCTACCCACCACTGGCCCCATCTCAATTCCAAATGCAAATCACTTTCTGGTTCCCTGGTCATTCCTTTGGCTCACGATGGAGTGGCTGCTATTAGGAACACAGCTCCTCAGAGAGGTGGCTAACAAGGGCCAGAGGGCGCTGGATTTGAATTCTGACTCTATGGATTTGCATCCTTGACTCCACCACCTAAAAACTGTGTCATGCGACCCCAGGCAGTCACCAAATCTCACTGAGCCTCAGTTTCTCCTTCTGTAGGATGTAGAAAATAACACCTGCTCACAGAATCACGGGCTATGATTCTAAAAACACACAGTGGTACACAAAGGTAAGACACACTTTGACCGAGAGTCTGTGCACCTGACTGCTGGCAACGAGGAAGCAAGGAGTCATAGCAGAGACGTGGGGTGAAAGAGGGGTGGCGTGTGTTCACAGCCAGTCTGGGGAAAAAGGCCTGCGTGGGATGAAATGGGAAGCGCAGTCCCCAGAAGAGAAGTAAGAAGCGTCACATATGTTTCCAGTGATGGGCACTGGGGTCCCACAGACCTGAGGTCAGAGTCTCCGCTCTTCCTTGCTGCCCATGTGACCTATTCTTTTTTTTTTTTTAAGATTTTATTTATTTATTCATGAGACACACACACACACACACAGAGAGAGAGAGAGGCGCAGAGACACAGGCAGAGGGAGAAGCAGGCTCCATGTAGGGAGCCTAATGTGGGACTCGATTCCAGGTCTGCAGGATCATGCCCTGGGCTGAAGGCGGCGCTAAGCCGCTAAGCCACTGGGCTGCCCCAATGTGCCTTATTCCAAGAACCTGCTCCTCTTGTATAAAATGAGGATAGTGACAGCCCCTCATGTTTATAAATGACTTTGCACAGTACTTGGCACACAACAATTGCTCCAAAAACTCTACTATTATTAAATGGTTATCTACATTAAGACTAGACTTTTTTTCTTTTATTTATTATTTGAGATAGAAAGAGAACATGAGCGGGATGAGGGGCAGGAGAAGGAGAAGCAGGTTCCCCACTGAGCAGAGAGCCCCGACCACAGAGCTCAATCCCAGGACCCTGAGATCGTGACCTGAGCCGAAGGCAGATGCTCCACCGGCTGAGCCACCCAGGCGCCCCAAGACTGTACTTTAGAGACTGGTAAGTGCTAGATCTCAGGCACAAATTGTGAGCAAGTCAGCGGTCTATGAATCCATAAGCAATGTCGCCACTGGCTCCTGTGCCCCCCCGCCCCGTGTCCTGCTCTCGGTGCTTCTCAACCCAGGCCACCCCACCCCACCTGCCCCCCGCCTGTCTGCTGCTCACTGCATCTCAGCGGACATTCTCTGACAGTCTTTCTGCCCCCATGTCCGTCTCGGGCTGTCTCAGACTCTGACCTCTAAAGTTCTTCATCTTTCTCTTCCTTCCTTTATTCCTTTAAAAACCAACAGATTAAAAAAAAAAAAAAAAACCAACAGATAAATAAGCCCACCTTCTGTCTGGGCGGATGGCACACTCTCGCTGCCTGGCGCCCGGCCCTGTCCATGGTCGTCCTCCCCGTGGCCTGCTGTCCCTTCGGGGTCGCGGCCCACACCTGGCTGGCTCTCTGGCAGAGGCTCACTCTGAGGGTGAGGCCTGGTCAGCAGGCCGTGACAAAGCGACAGCCTGATTCGACCCCTCCGCAGCTGCAGACGGGGACCGAGGCTCCGGAAGGAAAGCAGCTCCCATGGGCGGCCGACTTGGGCCTCTCCCGGCCACACGCTCAGGCCTGCCGGAGGGGGCGGACGCCTTTATGGCCACCACCCAACCCTAATCGGGCCGATGGGCAGGCTTCCCATGAAGACGAGAGGCCCACAGCACGGCTCCCCGAAACCACAGGCCGCAGTGGGAGCAGCGGCGGACGCCGAATCTGGCGGGTGGGGCCGGGGAAGGCGCTCAGGGAGGAGCCAGACCGTGGCCGGGCTGGGAACCGAGCAGGCCGGCTGGAAGTGCTTGCAGGCCTCTCTTCACGGGGCTCCAAAGGTGGCAACGATGTCGTGTGAAATCCAGGCGGGTCTCAGGGACAGGAGGAGGAAGACATGGCCCACGAGGAAAGGTGACCAAAGCCACACGGCAGCTTCTGCGAGCCAGCAGACAGGCCGAGGGGCGGCCCTGCGGACAGCCACTCGAGGGATCCAGGTGAGGCCCTAAAGCCCCAACGGCAGGTGGATTCACAGGTAAGAGAGTGCTGGGAACTGGATGCAGAGCAGGTATTGCAGGTGGGAGGAAGACATGCCTGCCCCCTCCCTTTTTCCCTCGGCTGCACCTGCCAGCCACACGCAGAAATAGAGAGGGACTTGACAGCAGTAAAGTGGGAGTAATGAAACCAGAGAGGTAGAAACACCAGAGAGACCAGTTGGAGGGTGTCAGTGGAGACATCTGTACCTTCACACGGCTTGGCAAGGGGCCTGGTGAATGAGCCACAGCCAGCCAGGTGGCATTAGCCACTGCAGAGGGAGATCCCAGCGCTTCCAGAAGGGCAGGTCCACCTCCCCTGGCCCTCGGGCCTCACCAGACATACCCCTCCACCCCACCCAAAATTTAGCTCCCCATCCCATTACATAAGACTTTAACCCCAGCTTAAAAGCAAATACCCATGGAATGAGAAGCATCTTCAGGGATTTCCATTATTTGTCACCATTAAGATCCTAGTGCTATGAGTATTTTGTGGGGAAGAGGAAGCCACCAAGCCACCAAAGAAGAAAGCAGCCTAGAAAACAAGATTATCTGCTTTTTCATGCCACCTCTGCACCTGTCCTCCTCACCAGAGGGTAAGCCCCAGGAAAGCCAGACTGAGCCCAGGTCCTCACTGTACTTCCAGTGCCTGGGTTGCCTGGCACATGGTAAAACAAGTAAGAGGTAAGTGATGAAGGCATGAATGAACACACAAATGAACAAGCTACACAGGGAGATACAGCTCTCACAGACTATTTCCTATTCTCAATACAGCTGCATGCTAGGAGGTTCTGTATGAGGCAAATCACCTCCCATGCTGACGTGATCAGCTCTGACAGGAGACAACCAAGGAACGGGTGCCCTAAAGTTGACGCCAAAGGCTACAAACTAACATGAACTTAATTCAAGTGACCAGGGTTTCGCCCACAATGACCAGAAGCAGCTGTGAAGTTCTGCCCCTTTGGTGATAAACTTGAGGGCATTGCAGGGGAAGTCAGAGTTCCCACCACACAGTTCATGGAGCATCTTTGGAGACATACAAAGGATACAGAAAACTGGGCAAAAAGTCCAAGTCTCCTAACCTCAGAAGGCATATTGAAAAACAAGTCCCCTTAGCTGCCAAACACAGAGCCAACATTCCTTTCCTGCCTGCTTTTACCATCATACACCTGAAAATCCTCCAGAATAACAACATCCCAGCCCTGTTTGCCTTGCCTGGAAATCAGAAGCTGCAGGCAGTGGAGGATGGGATGGAGAAAAGAAAAAAGAAGACTTGTTACAGAAAAGATTGGGCCAATTAGGAAAAATTGCAAAAGCTTTCAGACCGTGCAGAGGCTCGCTCTCCTGCACACACACCGCAATCTCTGTCTCTCTTTCACTCGGATGTAATTCATAACAGATTTTACATTTACAGGAACCAGACAGAAGCAATTTCCATGTCAACTTTTCAGACCAGTTACAACTAAGGATCTCAGGAACCTCTGGAGACAGAACTGATGAGGCACCTCAATCGCTTACCTACCTGCCAGAGAGTCAGGCCACCGACCACCTGTTCCTGTTATCTGGGAATCTCGGGAATGAGGAGAGGAGGAGGGCCCAGCAGTGGTAGCCTTGAAGGCTGGTTCATGTCCTCAGCCCATATCTC
The DNA here is from genome assembly GCF_018345385.1 of Vulpes lagopus. Lineage (NCBI taxonomy): Eukaryota > Metazoa > Chordata > Mammalia > Carnivora > Canidae > Vulpes > Vulpes lagopus. The sequence continues at coordinate 1,782,134 of NC_054844.1, forward strand.
CCAGACCACTTTCTGTGCCAGTGAGCCCACAGCACACAAGAGTAATTCTTAATTTTTGTAGGATCATGAAGCACTTTGAGAATCTGATGAAAACATGGGGGCCTTTCTCCAGAAAAATGCACCTATGCGTATGCATGTGCACACACACACACACACACACACACACACACACAAACATTTTTATATATATTCTCAGTAGGTCTCCAAACCTACCTATGCCTCAGAATCATTTGAGCAACTTCTCAGATTATGGTGCAGCTCCTTCCTATGCTCACCAAAACAGAGTCTCTAGAGAAGGTGTCCCAAAGTTTGTATTGAAGAAACCATTCCTGGGACTATGATATTCAGGTGAGCACCAATCTGTGAGCAGGTTTAGTCCCTGCCTAAGGGACTCAAGGAATGTCAAGTTCAGCATCTCTGTCCCCATCCTTCACCCTTGCCAAGGTCAACAAGGCAAGAGAACTTTCCTGTATTGAGCCAGACACTATGTTAGGTTGGTTTCCCTAAATTAATTCATTCAATTTGATTTTCACAGAAATCCTGAGAAGAAAGTAGTATTTTCCCCCATCTAATAGGTGGAGAGACAGAGATTCCAAAAAGTTAAGGAACTTGCCGACAATATGGCATGTGGCAGGTTGAGGACCAAAACCAGTACCTGCCTGAATTTTTACAAGGATGACACCATCAAAACCCAGCCAGGTGATATCTGGGTAAGTGCCCCTCCCATGTGCTGCCCCAGGGCCCTGGGTGTGCCTCTATTCCAGCATTCAACCTACTATGTTACTAGTTTGCTCATTTCCCTGTCTCCCTGCATGGAGGGAACATGGGGGCACAACTTCATCACCTTTGAATCTGCAGCCTCAGCACAGTTCTGGTCCATAGTAGACATGAGACAAGTATTTCCTGGACATACTACAGAGAAAAGGAGGGAGTGTACAATTGAGCTGACCACTTCTCCCTCTAAAAATTCCACCAGAGAAGCCACCTCCCCGATTTTGTACCCTCAATATAACAAGGACCACACACACACACACGGCTCACCAATAGGCAAGGGACTTTGAAACCTTCACACACATGATTGGGTTTCCATTTTAGGTGGTGTGGGAGAAGAAAGGAGAAAGACTTGGGGAAGGCACAGGAGAGAGGGACTGGAACAAGCAGTCACAAAGGAAACCCATGAGAACCTCTGCCCCCAGGAGTTATGGATCCTGTCACTGCAGTATGCCATGCTTTCACTCAGGTCACACCTATGCTTGTGTTTGCTTCCCCTATATTACCTCATTGCTCGCACAGTTTTACGGTGGTTCTTGTCAGAGGGCATTAGTAAAGATTACGTGGGTTCCATCATCATTACTTTTCTGTAGATGGAAACTCACAAGTCATCTGGCCAGTCCCTTCCAATGCCAAAACTCCCCCTCCAACATCGCTGACAGACCTCCAGCCTCTGATTGAATGCTTATAGGGATGACGAACACCAGACCTCTTGATGAGTTCTAGTTCTAAACAGCTCTCTGCTGAACCCATAGCATCCACCCACTGTCTGAGTTCTACACCAACAAGTGACCCACAATCCCTCTCTACATGACCACCTGACAATACATCTTCTTGCCTCGGTCCTACAGCTGTTCATTATGAGCCCTGGGCTAAGTATCCCTTGTAATCCATTATGTAGGCTTCAGTGTTCACATCTATAAAGTGATAATGCCAACAAAACCAACCCTGTGGGGTTACTGTGGAGATTCGACAAACTCTGCTTAAATGATATCAGGTATGTAGGTCTCTTAGTCTACCACAACTCCAAAATATTAGCTCTTGCTGATCTTCTTTCTCTTCCCCTAGCCTACATACTAAGTGCTACCCATCTATAAATGCAGCTTGGGATGGTGCCATAGTTTCAGCAGCCCTGATCATATAAGAATAAAACATATATATACCTGGACCGTTTTCATGTGGACTGTTCTCAAGTCTGCTCTTCCCAATTGTGTCTTTGAACAATTGAGTTTGGGAGCCTAAATATCAGACCCCAACGTTTTCCTGTTTGCTTCAGCTCACCATGTCAATCTATTATGATCATTTTGATCTTAATTCCATCCCCACACCGAAGGCCTTGATGCTGCCCCTTCCAGGGGTCCCTCCATTTGCATTTTACCGACTCTAAATAACAAGTGTGAACTCTAAAACTTCAGCTTAAGATGAGAGTCTGGGGGCCTTCCTCTTTGAAATTAACTCAGCTCCACATTTTATAGAAGAAAATGCAGTGCAAAGGGATGAGCTGGTTTATAGGAAACCAAAGAGATGGTAATGGTCATTGTAATCACTGTCTTGGCTGAGCACTTCCTGTCTACAGATACTACAGGAATGGGTCTCCTCACAGTGGCCAGCATCTTGGACCCCAGAGGGCAGCATTCATCTCCATGTACCCCACACCCAACAACATACCAGACACACAATAGGTACCTAAATTCTTGTGGAGTAAATGAATATGTGATCTCATCTGACACTCACAAAAATCTTCATTTAGAAAATGACAAAAACTAGGCTTCAAGAGACTCCAGCACCCATTCAAAGTCCCCAGGTGCTTCTGGGAAGTGCTGTGATTAGAACCCAGTTTGCCTGGCTCCAAAGCCAACCCCTCACTTTATTGCAAGAATGTTCCAGTATGCAATACCCTGGACATTCAGGGGAAAGCTTTCCACATCACATCACTGCAATCACATGTCCCAAACTTATATCTAAACAAGAGAAATGGGAAAAACCTACCAAGATTAAAATATCTTTGAGCAGAGAAGATCCTTTAGCCTCTCCTCCCAAAGTGACTCACTCTCTGGTTCCATTCTCCCACTGACTCATCCTGTCAGGACATTTGGCTTCCTCTGAAAGGAGAAGGGCTCCATGCCAGGCTTGCCAGTACCAGGCTGGGTGGGTTGCCTAGCAGATGCTGGCTCCAGAGAGAAGCAAGGACTATTGCTTCCGTATCTTAATGCTCTCCCCTCAGACTGAGGTTTATCTTCTCTAGGCCCTTCACCCTTTGCCAGGTGCCAGTAAAGAGAGATGCCAGGGGTTATCTCCAACTACATTCAGGAGTATGGGGTGTTTCTGTGTGTGTGGGTGTGTGTTATGCCTGCATGTTTGTTTCCTTCGAATATAAGGTTCCACTCATTCATTCATACATATACCATGTACTCAATCTCATGGTAGATCATAATGGAAGTTACAGGCACTAGAAGATGTGCTCCCCCTTCCAGCAAACATGAGCAAAGACTCAGAGTGAGGCCTGCTTAGGAGGCAGTAGGGCAACCCACCTGCCCAAAACAAAAGCTTATGTGAAAGGGTGGAGAAAGAGGGGCAGAGCCTTGAAGATCAAGTGTAAAAAGTTCTAACTTTCTCCAGTGAGACAAAGAGAAATTATGAAAGCTTCCTTCACTGCAGACAAGGAATGCAGAGGAAATAGACTCTCAGGAGATCAGTCCAGCAGTGGTGTGTCCAATGGTTCAGAGAGTGAAGAAACCAAAGGCAGGAAGACAAGAGCTCTTCCTGAAAGAAGACTCACATCAAATAAGTGCAAAACAAGAGTACTTTCATTCAACTAATGAATACTTATTTGTGATCATTATTATGAAACTCTGATTGTTCCTTCAGGACCTACTGATTTACTTTTTGCTCGTGCTGTCTACTTTCCAACCTTACTAATTTTTGTTGCTTCCTCTGCATGTCCTTTTTGCTGAATCTCTTCCAATTTGTGAAATCAGGTCTGGAGCCAAAATCCTAGCAGCATTCGATCAATTAGGATAATATTCTAAACCAACACTCTGAGCCTGGGTAAACCTTTGGAATGCAGAGCCCAGAGTTCTTGCATCAATTACTAATCAAGCATTTGATGGGGCAATGGGCTGGATGACTTCAAGGCCCTCTAACCTTAAAGAGTTTACGGGTCCATGGTACTAACTCACTGATAAGTTTCTCTTCTCTCTCTTCAACAGACAGCTCAGTGGGTCAAAAATCTGGGCAAAACCACTAGTTCACTGACCTACCACCAGTAAGCCCAGGGAATGTTTTGTCTTTGGCAATGCATCACCCACTTACTCATGTGCTGTACCCCATACCTGTAAAGACCACCAACACGTGGAGATACTTAAGAGGACACACAGATTATAATAAAAGACCTTGAATTTCAAGTCTTCAAACATTTATTTTAATGATTGTTTAACGACATAATTCATTAAACAAACACTAGATTGTTCTAACCATAGAAAAGACCCCCATCACTTCTATCTTTTTGTTTTCCTCTTAGGGCCTATGCAATTCATCTGACAAAAAAGAGCACACCCATAGGTCCAAAAATCTAGTACTCACACAGCCCCAAAGGCTCTGTGGTGGGATCCAGGATGCGACCCACTGAACGCTGAAGAACTACCGTCTTCAAGAAAGTTGCTGAGTCTGCCCAGGGGCCAGGAAAGAGGGCATTTTCCAGGAGCTGAGACATGTTCACAGCCTTTTGTGACAACCTGCGGGGAGGCCAAACTCCCGGTCTTAGCATCCAGCTCACCAGCCCCAGATGCCTTGACACTGAGAGACAACTGCTTAGATCCTTTATGAAGCCTTGTGCAGACCTGGATTGTTTGCAGCACATAATCTCACATAAGCACCAACTCTTGAGTTAGACTCACCTGTGCCACAAGCAAGGTTCATGCCTCCTACAGGTATTTCTAAGAATAATAGCTAACAGTACATGACCCCTTGCAAATGGCAAACTGTGAAGCACTCACTTTCCTTCCCACCAGCTCCTGGATCCTCAGGAAGCCTCCTGGTAGAGGGCTCCATTTCCTGTCCTGTCACATCAATGGGTATCAGCCGCTACCAAGGACTGCCATTCTTTTGAAATGTTTTGCCACTTCCCCAGCAAGTAATTTTCCTTTCAGTAAGAGGCAGAGAGCCCATTCTAAGTTATGACATCCCTTCGTTGGAGAATCGGCTCCCCTGATTATGTCCGTCTTTCTTCTTTGTAGAACCCGCAGCTTGAGGAACCTTGCAGTGCAGAGAGGCCTGGCCTCTTCCCAGTTCCTCACTTCCCTTGGTGTGTCTCGCCCTCTTAGTAGGCCTGTGGGCAAAAATCTCAGAAGGTTACAGAAAATCACCTGCAAGGATGACAGAGAATGACAAGAAGAGATGCTTGCAAGATTTCTTTGAGGCCAAATGTGCTTGAACTAGATTCAGTTTAAAATGTTTTTAATTTAAAAAATCATGCTTTACATTGACATTTGGGGGTGTCTGTGGCTGCTTTCACTGCACACACAAACCCAGAGGAGAAGATGAGAGGGAACAGCTACTTGACAGGGATTCAGGCCACTCGTATTGTATCCTCTCCTAGTTGCTAAGCATCCAGAAATTCCTCACAGCCTATGACAGGTGGGAGTTACAGGCAAAGACAGATGCTCATCCACAAAAAGGCCTCTGGATGCTGAGCAGGCAGAAGGGAGGAAAAGGTGTGCCCGAAGCTGACTAGAAACTCTGGATAGGAAAGGGTGCCCAGCTGATGTGCAGCCAGAGTCGTCAGGTGCCTCTTAGTGAAGCCACCCCTCACCAGGCTTAAAGGGGTGACCCTGGATAGATGGATGGCCTATGCGACCACAAATGTGGGCCTAGCTCTAGAATAATTGGGCACCCCCACTGTTATCCAACACCAATTCTCTAGTGATGGGGAAAATGTTCTGAGAGCCTTGTAACCAAGAATAAAAGGAAATGGGTCAAGTAGTGGCATTTCCCCTCATGTATCATAATTTTAGAATGGGATGGAATTCGATTTATCTGGGATGATGGACAGATAGTCGTTCTGGGTGGAGTCTAGGGGGAGGAAGGTTTCTGCCCTGGGATTTTAAGTTATGAAGTGCTCAACAGTACCCAGGAAAATGCTAAACCTAGGAATTTAAAAGGATAGTTTAAGAGGCAGCATTTCCTGTAGTCCAACCACCAACCAGATGCAGAGTTCCCCTCCAAACAGATGAAACACCTTGTATCTCTCTTCGCAGTACCAGCTGGCAGGGAAAAAGCTTTCTACTTTTAAGTCTAAACTCAGTTCCACTCTTACCTGACTATTCTATCAGAAGTCACATCATATACCTCTGTTCAAAATCCTTCAGTGGCTGCCCAGCTCATTCAAGGGAAACGCCAACATTCTTGAAATGATCTACAAGGCCCCCACATGATCTGCCCCCACTCCCACCTCTCTGACCTCCTCTCAGTTTACTATCTTCCCCTTCATTCACTCCACACCAGCCACACAGGACTCTTTGTTATTCCTCAAACACTGTAGATATGCTCACTCACACCTCAAGACCCTCTGCCTGGGATATTCCTCTCCAACATGTAAATGGCTCATTTTTTCACCTTTGTCAAGTTTTGGCTTAAACAGCACCTTCTTGCGGGCCTTCCTGATCTATTTAAAATTGCGACCCCAACTCCCATACCCTCCAGTACTTCCCATACCCCTGTCCTGCTTTTTTTTCTCCACAGCCGGTGTCATCACCTAACACAATGTATCAACTCACTGGTTTGTTTGTCTTCTCCCAAGACAAGATCCAAGAAAGCAGAGATTTTTATCTATTTTGTTCACTGCTGAACCATCAAGAGTTAGAACAACATTCAACATATAATAGGAACTCAGTAAATAGTTGTTTAATTAAATAATGAAAGATTTATCCTTCTTTGCTAGGACACCAACTTATTCTGAAAACTGACAAATGATAGGAAAGCACTTGTCCTGCCTTTTCTATCAAACTGTATTTCAGGAAAACTAAATAAATGATAAGAGAGTATAGTTTCATATAAAAGACTTCCAACTACTAAATCAAAAATGGGCATTTCTTAAGTCCTAATGGAATAATAGGTATGAGTAACAATCATCACTGGATGCTAAAATCACAAGGTGGAAGGTTGACAGGGAGCTATGTGATGGAAGGAGCCACCTAACAATCTCTGAGCCCATTCACCAGTCCCAGTGTCGCTAAAAGTGATTGCTGATGTACTGAAACAGGAAGTGTATAGTCCCAAAAAGAATACCCTTGACCCTCCCTCCAAAACAAATGGAGCGTGAATCTAGCTTCTCGGTTACAGGAAATAAGGAGGATAAAGGAACAAATTAAATGACAAAATGAGGAAGTAGTCAGCCAAATCAAAATGTGGGACATTCTACAGGACAACTGACCCAGTTTCTTCAACAAACAAATGACATTCAAGAGGGGAGAGAGGACAATTTTTTTTTGACAATTTTTGATAAAAAGAGATTTAGGACATACAAGCCAATGTAATGTGTGGACCTTATTAGGATCGTGATTCAAACCAACTGTTAAAAGATATTTTTGAGATAATAAGGGAAATTTTAAAAAGATTTTATATATTTATTCATGAAAGATACAGAGAAAGAGGCAGAGACACAGGCAGAGGGAGAAGCAGGCTCCCCACGGGGAGCCCAATGTGGGACTCGATCCCAGGACCCCAGGATCACGACCTGAGCTGAAGGCAGACACTCAACCACTGAGCCACCCATGCATCACAATAAAGGAAATTTAAATATGAACTGAGTATCAGATGATATCGAGGATTTACTGAGTTTTGTTGGTGTTATTGTTGTCCGGGATGATACAGCCATTTGGGTTTTTTTTTTAAGTCTTTGTAGAAGATACACATTGAAGTATTTACAGGTGAAATTATAGATCTTTCTCAAATTATGATGGGGTTATGCCCTAATAAAACTGTAAGTTGAAAAAAGAATAAGTCAAAAATGTATTTGCTATACCTAACCTATCCAATATTATGTATGGCTTAGTATAGCCCACCTTGCTTAGGACATGTATGCTAGCCTATAGTTGGGCAAAATTATCTAACATAAAGCCTATTGTATAATAAAATATTGAATATATCAGGTAATGTATTGAACACATGTAATGTATTGAACACTGTACTGAAAGTGAAAAACAGCATGATTGTGAATGTATCCATTGTCGACCCTGTGATCACAGGGCTGACTGGGAGTTGTGGCTCATGGCTGCTGCCCCACATCATGGGAGAGTATTAACTGCATATCGCTAGCCTGGGAAAAGATCCAAATGCAAAATTTGATGTACACTTTCCACTGAGTCCGTAGCACTTTTGCACCATCCGTAAAGTTGAAAAATTACAAGTCAAACCATCATAAGTCAAGGACCATCTGTATATAATGACAAATTTGTTTTCAGATGTCTCAGAAAAAATGTCTTGAGGGAAATAGATAAAACTAACTTGGCAAGTGTTGATAATTGTGGAGCTGGAGCTGGGAGATGGGTATATAGGAACTTATTATACAAGTCTCTTTGACTATATTTGAAATTTTCCATCATAAAGCCATTTCTAAAAAATACAAGTTGCTGTTTTATAGGTAAACTTCATGAAGTAAAAAATAATAATAATTCAAAGTACCTAGAATAATAGTTCTGTCCATTCCATCAGCTCTAGATGGAGGTCAAATACTAGAAGCAAAAGAGCTGGTCATTTTCTGATTTTAGATGTACCCAAGTGCCTTGCCTCCCTGGTTTAAAGATAGCCCCTCTGGTTTTTATCCTGAGACAAAGGCCAGACCATCTTGTGACTTCTAGAATCTTCTCTCTTGCCTGAGAGTACTAACAAGATTAGCCATCTGTTTATCTGGGTTCCTGCTTACCTTTTCCATGTAAGGCCACACATCCCTCTCCCTCTCTGCTTCCTTCCCCTTGAGAAACTCCCGTGTCCATTCAGTAAATGTTCTTCAACCACATCTAAATATGTTATGTAATAAATCTGTGAACTAGTGTGGAAAGTATTACAACTCACCCTCTGATGTTTGTTGCTGATTCTAAAGAGGAAGGGGGGCTACACCTTATTAAATTCCAAGCCCATAAAAGGTAGGTGTTCCTGTCCCTGTCTCCCAGATGAGGAGACTAAAGTGCAGAAAGATTGGGTAAATTACCTGCTATCACAAAGCCAATCATAATAATAACCATCACATATGTTGTGCTTACTTCATGTCAGGGACCATCTAGTGTAAATCTGCATTAACTTGTTCATCTTCACTACAACCCTGCAAGGCAGGTACTCTTCTCCATTTTACTGACAGAATTTAAGCCCTGGTTAAGTAATCTGTCCAAGGTGACAAACCTAGTCTGTGGTTAGAGGGGTGGTGGCGTGTGTCAGAGGCAGGGCTTCAGCTGAGTCTTGACAGTAAGGAGGATGGGCTCAGGCAGAAGCTGGAGACAAAGGTGGAAACATGCACTGAACATGAAGCATGCATCCCATTGTGCCCATGTGTGAATGGAGCGACATAAGTCGGGTCTCCATATGTCCCAGTCTGCCTGGGCCACTCTGTGTGTGTGCCTATTGTCCCCATATAATTATTAATAATGCCCCCTTTCTTTCTGAAATGTATCCCCATTTGGATAATAAATTATATGATCATCTTAATTATAAGCTCCTCCGGGGTAGGAAAAACACATATAGTCAATTAATCAATACCCATTGAATAAAAGGTTAATGAATTTTTGTGCGTGGTGATGGGCCTTCCTGGAAATGAAGAACTGATCAAGTAATGGTCTCCATGGTGTCCCTGTAAACTCTTTTGAATTCTGTGGCTCATAATTCTTTCCTAACTACCCCCTTCAGATGTAAATGTCCGCTCTCTCCCACCTCTCCTGGTTTATTCCACAGCACCTCTGAGTTCAATGAAAAAATGGATCTGGATTAGAGCCAAACACACAAACTCTTACACTTTTCTTTTGTCACTCCTACGTAAGAGACATCCCTGGGCATGTCATCAATCCATCATTTCCCTTCTTTATGGTAAGTCCTGCTCTCTCTTAGATGAAGGTCAGTCACCTGTCCTCAAGTATGCCTGCAACTCAGAACTCAGCACTTCCTGATAAATCTCTCTCTCTTGGCTCCTCATCAACTCTGTAGTCACCTACTACTTCCAGGCCAGTGAGGCACCAGGCAAAGCTGACAAGTTCTCCTTCCCATATTTCCTGTCCCCATCCCATAGACCAGGTTCATCAGGGCAAGTGTACTCTGGTTTTCTTCAGTCCTAATATCTGGTAATTCCTAATTAACTCCAGACCCTTATATGTGCTTCATCTCCTTACTATGACATTAAGACAATCCCCTTTCTCTAATTCTACCACACTATTCAGGTTTATTGCTAGGTAAGATTACCTATCTTTACAGGGCCAGAGATAAAGACAGGTGAAAGAACTGAACCTTATTTTAAAGTCTGACGCCATTCTCCCAACTTTTCTGTGGGTCTTCATTGGACATATATTTTAATACTTGCATTTTGAGCTCTTCAGAAGAAAAACATAACATAAAATTGTGAGATTTTCTTATCAACATTAATAATAGTAATTTTTAAAGCTATGATAATTTGGTCTTGATTCATTGCAACCATATGGCACTTATTGGACAAGAACATTATCACTTAATTAGAGGACAAAGAGCTCCCAGTGATGTGACAAGAGTCTGGAAATGCTGCCTTCTCAATTGACATTAGAGCAAGACAGAGCCTCTGGCTCAGACCACAAGGAGAGAGGGGTGAGCACCTTCCTGTTGCTGAAGTTGTAACTGGCTTTCCTTTCTCAAGTTCCACCTTAGCTTTAGGTCCTCTGTATCACTAAATGTAATGGTTTATACCATATACATCAGGGTGGCACTAATTGCTATAACAAATATGCACCAACATATAGGTGGCTCAACACAGCAGAAGTTTATATCTTGTTCATAATAATTCCAGATAAGTTTCCCCTCACAGTGGGATTCAGAGGCCAGGCTCTGTGTTCACAGAGGGCATTGTGGCCATCTGCCTACTGGTTTTCTCATCCCAGGGCCATATCATTTGCTGTTCCTTCTCTTTATAATGGTCTTTCTCCCAAACCTATTAATAAAGGGCCCCTTGCCATTGGTCATAGCCCAAACAGCATTACCTCAGAGAGGCCTTCTGGGCTACCCCTTCAAAATAGCTATATCCTCCCAGCACTGTCCATCTCGTCATCTTATTTTTTCAAAGCAATTACAAGTGTTGGAAATAATCTTATTTAGTTGTTTACCTCATTTCTATTGCTCTCCTATTAGAATGTTAGCCTTGTTATATTATTTTCCATTGCATTTTCAGCACTTACATCCCTAGTAGACCCTCAAAGGAAGAGAGGGACAGAAGAAGGGCAGGAAAGAAGGTCCAGGAAATTTAAGTGATGTCCTTAAGGTCACTTCTCCAGGAAGTCACTTATCCTGAACATAGCTCCCTCTGTCTGAGTTCTTCTACTATTTTTTTTTTTTTTACAGACTTTCTGTGCAGGGTGCTCATCACTCTATGATGGGAGGAGAGCATGCATTTTGACTTGTCCTTCCCACAATGGTGATGTTGTGTGGCATGCCACACCCTGTCTCATCTCAGCCTGCCATTTGCAAGTTGGCTCGAGTGGGAGACTCTTGACACAAGAGTCAAGGGTTCAGTCTCTGAGGGAGCCAACTTCCTCGGCTCCAAGGAAAGTTCTGTTCTAAAGACACACCTCTAACTCTGGCCAAACAACTACAGAACTTACTACCCTGACAGGTCATGTTGCTCCTGCCTGGCTTTTAGAGACTCTGACAATCAGCTTCTCAGACCAACATCCCCCTCACTATCTGGGGATACTCCAGATAAGACTTCTCAGCAATCCAGCCCAGTATTTGGAAAGCCATGTATGTAAATTAACCACCAGGTGCAAGCTGTCTTTTCCTGCCACAGGGCATTCTACAGGCTGCATGAGCTATACAGATGGAGAGTTCCAGATGCAGATACCATCAGCCCTCTGCCCTGCCTCCAAGTAGAATAACTTAACCCTCTCAAATCATGAGGGTTGGAAAAGTTAGACCCACCAAAATACCTGTCCGGAGCCCCTGCCAGCCTGACAAGATCTCTCCAGCCTCCAGGGGCATGGGTAGTAGCATTAGCCACATTCCTTTCTGCTAGACCACTCATCTGTCCCTAATCGATCTATGCCAACCCAGCTCAGCCTCTAATGCACTGTTTCCCCCGCATTTGCTTCCCACTGAAGGCAAGAAGAAAGCAAAAGCACAGGCAGCAGAAAAGAACTGGAATCCCCTTCCAATCTCCACCAGCCCTCTGGCTTCTCAGACACACTTCACATTCCCCAGGGAGTAAGAACTAGGCGTCTTCTACCTCAGCTTCCTAACTCTTGAGTTGGAACATAACGTCTTTAAGATGGTGACTCACTACAGCAGTGAAAACTGACTAATTATTTTGATCTTCTTGAAGCCACTTGCTTCATTAGTGGATACTCTCCATCCTGGGCCAAGACCCAATCCTGCAGTCAAACTTGGCTGAGTCAACTACACATGAAATGGCAGGACAGCCTGGACCCTCTCCTTCCCTTAGGTCATGCCTGAGCTCCTCTCTCCCTCCTGTCTAAAATAGACTTTTCCTTCTAAAAACAGATGTCTGATCTAAATCAATAGGTACCTCAGAGCAGAGGGCTTATCCTCATATTGGGAGATATGCTCCCTTCCTCACAGACCTGGTCACGCTGAAGCCACATTAAAATGAATGAGACTGAGTAAAAATCCCACTATCTGAAGATACAAAGAACCTTTAATGTCTCAGTCCTGAAGAGACTTAAATCAGAGCTGAGATTCACAGATCTAATGGCCACCCAAAGCTGGGCCTGAGACACCATTGTCTGAGAACCTATTATATGCTGGGGATAAAAGTTAAATAATAAATAGGCATAAAAACTGCCAAAACTGGGGATCCCTGGGTGGCGCAGTGGTTTGGCACCTTCCTTTGGCCCAGGGCGTGATCCTGGAGACCCGGGATCGAGTCCTACATCGGGCTCCCGGTGCATGGAGCCTGCTTCTCCCTCTGCCTATGTCTCTGCCTCTCTCTCTCTCTCTCTCTCTGTGACTATCATAAATAAATAAAAAATTTTTTTAAAAAACTGCCAAAACTGCAATAGGGGAGAGTTCCTATTTCTGCCTAATCCATGCTCTTTTGAATCACTTTCTCTCAACCCCTGGAACTCATCGCCACCCCACTTTTGCCATCCATAGTTCTCAGATGGAACATCATAAAGAAGTCAACATGCTTCCTCAGTCACCTACTTCCAACATAATGGACCTTCACAAATAGAATTCTAAAGGCTATGCTTTCGCCCATGATAACTGATGGAATAACCCACGATCATGTTATGAGTTACATCAATGGCAGGTCCAAAGGCAAGGAAGTCAGAGATGAACTTGGTGTAGGCTTCACAGCACCCTCAAATCCAAGCCTGATTACACCAGAACTGATAAAACAGACGCTGACAAAATGTCAAGTGTAACCAAACTTGAATATGTCTGCCACAAGCACATTATCCTATTTCCTCATATTTTCACCAATCCAATTCAGTGGCCACAGTGTAATAGAAAAGAATCACTATGGAAAGACACACCGTGTTCAAAAGCTCAGTCTGCAGAGCAGAAAGCCAAGCAGCCAAAGAGGGGCCATGGTGGATACTTAACGAGGGTCTCTCTGAGGACACGGACTGCATCTTAATCACTGTGATACCCCCAGGCCGCAGGTGTCTAGTAAATATCTGAACTGATGCACTCATGCACTCCAAATTGGGAATAGATCAGATAAAAATTTTAGAGCCATATAAGACTATATTATTTAGTCAACTCTGAGTAAAATGACATTCATTAAAGTAAAAAGCCAAGAAGGAAATTCACCAATCGCCACACCAGGCCTTGCAATCCTAAAAGGAAAGCCTTGTTTGCAGTTGCATGCAGAAAACAGCATGTAAGAATTATGTTGCTGCCTCTGTAACTCCTAAAACCTGATGTTTCATGAACTGAATGTAGGATTAACTTACCAAGGATGGTATACTCAGCTAGTTTTAAGAACTAAAAGGCCTGAGCTCCTACTGAGGCAAAGCACATAAAAATGTGCAATGATGAAGGTGAACTACTGGGCACCGGACTGCCCTCCTGAGCAAGGGCAGATGTTGCTTTTCAGCATGTCATCCACAGTCTGACACGAAGGAGCTCTTTGCTCTCCAGGAAGCATTTGCAGGTGAAGAACACTCTGAAGTTTGGGGTAGGTTCACCTTCTATTGGTTCAGAACCAGGAAGCGATGAAATCAACATGCCCATCAAACTGCCATCAGCATCTCCTGAGGCTCACAGAAAACTATTCTAGAATACTTTCCCATCCCTCCCATTTTGAGTACCCCTACTGCAATGTGTCCATATCACTAGATTCTTAAGAAGCCCATCTCCTTCTCTTTGAAGACTAAAAAAAGTCAAAGTCAGATCAAGAGTAGGTAATTTAAGATAATATGAATAACCAAATACCTGTTGTTATACAGAGGGTCTGAAGAGAGAACCAGAGAAATTTAAAGGTTGCTAACTACCTATGGTACATTCATGTGTTGCTTTGTGCCCCCATTACCTTAACATATATTTATAAACCATAGAACACCAAGTATATTTTTCTCTGTTAGCATCACCTGAAGTCTGGGCTCAAAGGTCTGTGTATATCGCTCTACAAAACACAGACTCACAGGAACCCTCAGCTCTGGTAAGGCCAAGTAATTTTCCCATTAGTGGGAAAATCATAATATTAAAGCTATAAGAGACATTAATGATCAGCTAGCTCAACCCCTCATCTTACAAAGGAGAACACTGACTCTGTTTTATCCATCAGCATCTTATCTCTCTCCCTCTTCTGGCTCATCCCTCACACAGATGCCAAGCCACAATTCTGATCATTCTACTCTTCTGATTAAAGTTCTTCCTCACATCCTTCAGGATAAAACTCAAATTCCTTAGTGTAACACACAAGCCTCTTGATAACCTTGGCTTCTGCCTTTCTCCAAGCTGCATATCCCTCCAACCCCCCACAATACACATATACACACTCCCCTCCAATCATACTGAACAACCTGGAAGTTCTCAAAATATTCATGTGAATGTTTTGCTTCCAATATGTTAAGTCTTAGCTTATATGGTACCAATCCTCTCTGAATAACTATTTCCTAATAAAAACTCAAAAATAACTATTTGTGTGCACTGGAGGGCAACCAAAAGCAGTCAGTAACTGGGTAAAGGGAGCATGGGACAAGTTTTCTGGGTTTTGCAATTTCTTGCTTGAGAGAGGGCCCCAATAAGTACCCTGTGAAGTGGCAACAAACCAGATAGAAACCTGCAGAATCAGAAGATAGAGTCTGAGACAGTTGAAAAATGAGAGAAGAAATCCCAAAAGGAGAGATCCTCAGAAGGGAGCTCTAAATTCTGCATATAAACTCCATAGAAATCTCTTGTTGACTCTAAGCTACACATGAGATAGATTCTAAACAACCCAGCTATGATTAATAGAACTGATCAGATATTTCAGTTTCTGCCCACTACAGGGAAAACAGAGTTTGATGTTTTGAGTCCAGCCAAATTCAATACCTCTAAAATAAAAAATTAACATTCTTCAGAGGGACAAATAGAATCCACAGGCTCTACAATGTATCATTGACAATGTCCAGAATATAATCCAAAATTGCTATACACATGAAAATACAGTCCATACTTAAGAGAACAGGCAATCAATGGAGAGGAGCCCTGAGATGACTCAGATTTTGGAATCAGTAGACAGGATGTGTCACACACAGTGCTTTGTCATCTGTGCCTCTGCACATACAACAACCTCTATCTGAAAAACTCTTCGCTCACTGCTAGATAACTCTTACTCATCTAATCTCAGGTCTCAGGCCCCCAAGAAGCCTTCCCAGTATGCCTCATTCTTCTTGATCACTCAAGAACTTATCTAATTGTCTGGTAACTTGCCCACCTCCTCCCTCAGCTTTCTGAAGGGTAAGGAATGGATTGTTTTTATCTATAACATTGATGCACAGCACAAGTTGGGTGATAAATGTGGGTTCAATGAGTGAAGCAATGAATAAAGTGACTGAGGCTGATGTTAAAAGCTTGAGTATCATTGACTCATGGGTAGCCTCTTTGTACTATGCTCATACAGTCTTTTTGTATGAGTCCTTTTGCTCTTGCTGTGTCTGATGTAGGTGGTTCCTGTGGCAAGGAATCATATGGGCTCACATCCTGCATATTCCCACATTCAATATCCTGTTGACTAGTCTCCTTGATCCCCATTTTCCCCCAATATGGGCCTTATTCCTTTTTAATATCAATTCCCAACACACCTACTAACACTTTCTCTTAGAACAATTAACATAATTTTAGCTAATTTTTATTGAGTGCCTTCCATAACATCAGACAGGCACAGTGCTAAGCATTTACTAAATAACTAACCCATTTAAATCTCCTAAGTCCTTTGTGAGGGAGGCATTATTATTACTGCCATTTTACATATGACAAAACTGAAACTCTGAGGTTATTTATAAGGTTCGCAATTGGCAAACTCATTTGCCCACCAAACTAGGCAAAAAAAAAGAGACTTTGAGAGAAGCTGTCTTTTCCCTTATTTCTGACACTCCTTAGGTATCTCACTTCTAATATAAAGAGGCATTTTGAATGGGGACAATGTATCTAGCCATAAAATCTAAATAAACATTCAAAGCCATATAAAGAATTGGTCTGCCAACCTAAAGATAACCTGGGCAGATGCTGCCTCCTCATTCTGTTTGAGTTTCTTTTGCCCACTCAAAGAAATGTGAGTGGAAATCCCATGTATTCACTATTGAGAGTGGAGGCATCTCTCTGCTCCTGGCTGGGGCTAGAGAATATAGAGGACAAGTTGAAGGAACATGGGTAAACATGGCACAAAAGCCCACTGTCCCAACAGTATAGACTGTTTGCTGGGCCTAATAGGATTGGAAAAACAGTTTGAGGGCTGTTGTAACACAGTACCCCAGAGACAAACAATCTCTGAGAAATCACTGGAACACTAGTGGGATTAATGGGCAGAAGACACTTTGAAGTTTTGTCCTGTCCTGTTTTATCCAAAGCTATTTCTTCATACACCACATGCCCTTTACAATGTATGCTGTTTCGATTATTTCTTTTTACTCTCTGAGTATTTTTAAATGGCTTTCTGGTTCTCCTTTATCTTCTGGAATTCTTTCTGATTCTGAGAGCCAATGTTGAAACTCAGTTAAAACATAAATTGTCAAGATAAGACATAGGAGATCTGGAAGTCCTAAATATTGCTCCATGACGAAAAGCATTATTTTGATCAAAGTCTTTTCTCTGTTTCATAAAGAAGTTGTATGCTGGAAACCTTTACAAAAACTTGAACTTTAGGGTAACACACACCCACCTCTGGAGTTTGTCCAAAAGCTGCTTGCAAGGTAACACTCAACACCCATTTTTTCATTTAAGCAGAAAAGGATTATCTAACATCTCATTTCCTCACTAACACTCTCTAAAGCCAGGTTATGTTCATCATGCCATTTTTGCAGTTACTAAGATTGAGATATTCAAGGTCTTTAAGTGATTTTTCCAAATATCTCACAGCAAGGCAGCTAGAAAATTTTGATTTACACCCAAAGTCCTTTTTTAGTCTCCATTGCTTAGAGCACTGAGCCACTCTCCAACTTTCAGACTTGAGAAACTTCATTTACTTAAACCCAGAGCAGGTGGGGGGAAGGGGAGCAAATACTATGGTGGATCTGTTGATTTTGGTAGTTCAAAGACAAATCAAACAGTCTCTCTTTAGCAAGTCACCTCAAGAATAAAGTGTCTCATTAAAACAATTTCTTATATTTAAACTTGTTCCATTTTTCACAATTTGGTTAAAAAGTAAAGGTTTACACTTGATTTATTTGCACTGGCAGGAAGCAAGACTCCTTCATTCGAATCACTCACCAGAAATCTGAGACTCCAGAGAGTCAACCTATGTTTTTGTAAGTCTCTCCCAATTCCATAAATTATGGAGCTCTGTTAAAATGCTATCATGTGCATAATTAGTACTGCTAGTGTTCTTATTAGAACTAAAATGATTTTCCTCAAATCATTACACTGCTTATCACAATGATAAAAGCATTGTCTTAAAATGCAACCAAAAGTTTACAAATCAGAAAATGCTCACCAAAGGATTAGAAGACACACCCTTTTGATTCCCAATTATACCAATTATTATTACCACCACTATTTATCACCTATGCTATGTAGGTACTACATATGCTTTATCTCACTTATTCCTCAATCATCCTATGAAACCAATATTATTAACTTTATACTTCTGAGAAGAAAAGTGATGTCTAATGAGGTAATTTGCTCAAGATCACATAACTATAAGTGATAGGACTAGAGATTTAAACTCAGGACTGAAAGCCATCTATTCCAAAACACTATTCAGTATTCCCTCATTCTCCTTCCTGACCTCTCTCTGAGATAGGAAGAGAATTTTTTTAAGTTACATGCAGCCAAATCATAGATGCAGGTGATAAGCCAAGGAGAGCTTAACAGGTTGCAGTGGAGAATGCATACAGACAGGTAAAAGCAATGAGAATCTCTCTTGATTAACCTATAAGAAGTCCTAGAACTTCAGATTTGGCATAAACCATAGAGATCATCCATTTCAACTCTTTCATTTTACAGATAAAGACTGCAATCCAGAGAGGTGAAGGGATTCATCCCAGGTAACAAAACCATGTCTCCAGATTCCCAGGTCTCTGCTTTTGCTATAAGCAACCACTGTGTTTCATCAAATGAATCTGTCAGCATTCACTTGTGCCCAGCACATTCAGAATTCAGACACCTTCAGAAAGAGGAAAGACAAGGCAGATCCAGTGTCTGACTCCAAAGAATACAGCCAGAATAACTAACTGCACATAAAGCAATCACGAAACATGCAAGGCGATATTTAATAAAGCATCAGCTTGAACAACAAGCAACAGTGTCACATGCATTCTGGAATGGAGACTCCACAGGAGAAGTAATGTCTTGTAGGCAAGCAGGAGAGACAAAGAGAAGGAAAAGAGACATTCCAGGCCCTGTGGATGGAAGAAAACTGAGTAGCTTGGTCCAACATGGCAGGGTAACTAATGACTTGGTTTTCCAATTACTCAGGCAAACTTAAAGAAAAATATATGAATTTTGATTTCTACGTACAGATTGATACACTTTACTTCAGCTGAGTTGCAGGCCCCAGAGACTGAGAAGCCAGCTTCGCATGCAGGTGGCTCCAGTTATGTTTTCGATAAGCCACAAATAGCCTTGCTTTGTACTAGGGCCATGACCCTGACAAGCCATCATCATCACTGGAATGCCTTAGAGGCCAAGGGAAATGCACAGAGCCGCCAGAGTCTTTGCAACATCGATCCAAATCCTGGGGGAAGGGACCACAGCCTGACTCAGCACTGGTAAACTCACTTGCCAAACTCTTCTGGCACCTGGACCAGGCTCCAAGACATTTCTGGATCCCATTTCTCTGAGAACCTTCACCACCAGCTGAAAGCCATTTTCCTTCTTTGGAAAACAGAAAAGACTACACGCATGCCTCCCATTAAGAAAAGTAACCAGTCTTGTTATCAGGTACGGACAGCAGGCAGAAGAAGTATTGTGGTTTATAAAAAGGAGCACAAAAGGTAGAGTCCAAAGACTCCTGTCCTGCCTCAGCCATTTGCTCACTGCATGAACTTGGCATGGTGCTCTAGCCATTTCGGCACCAGCTTCCTTATCTTTAAAAAGTGAGGACACTCATACTGCCTATGCTTGATAAGGCTGTTATGAGGTGCAAGCAACATAGGAGGAAATTCACTATAAATTTTAAAGCCTACAAATTTCAATGGTCATATTTTAAATACAGAAAGCATATCCATGGGTTTTCCAGACATATGGCAAATGAGGGACAGAAATTATTCTAGTTTTAATGAGGGTGACCAAGAGGACAATTTGCTTTGGGTTGGTTCTCAGTAAAGGAATCCACAAAAGCAGACTGAGGAGGAAATTTCCTCTCGGCAAAGTTCTGTCTTTATAGGATGTCCATCAACTCAGAATGGCAAAGCTAACACTTATAAGTTACCCTTTGGGAAGCCCCTCTCGTGACCCAGGCTCTGTGCTAAGGGTTCTGTATCCATCACTTCTAACTCTCCTTCTTACAGAGGCAATTTCTCCACCCGTCCTCCTGTTTATTCCTCTACTATTAATTGAGGGCACTTCCTTCCCTCTTCCCATCCCATTTCTAGGTCTCCCTATTGATTGAGTAGTATTTTAACTAGTTACATTCAGGGACATCCAATGGACAGAGTTAATGTGCCTCAAATGCATGTCTTGCTTTTGATTTTTTTTGTTTTGTGGATAAGAAAGAACAGACCACATCGCTCTGTAAATTTTCCTGTTTATTTCCTCCAACTTTGTCATGCACTCCCAGCTCCATGTAGAAAGCAGACTGGGTGGGGCTTGTCTCTCTATGGAGGTAAAATCAGCATCCTTATCCCGGCTGCAAAAATGGGCTCAGGATCTGCTTCTCAGAGCCAGCTGGTCTGGACTCTGTGCCAGGAAACAGGGGGTCCTCAAATGGGAGGGAATATTTCTTCGATAAGTGTTATACTATATGTTGGCAAATTGAATTTAAATAAAATTTTTAAAAAGAAAGAAAGAAAGTGGCCACCTCTCTCACTTGGAGAGTACCATTCTTTGGAAGTAAGATCCTTTCTGAGAGAGCACAGAGAGGTGAAAAGGTGGATGGGAGGATGTGAAACCAAAACTGAGTGTTGAACCTAATACAGTGAACCTGCAAAATAGTTATCATTATCTTCACTTTAAAGATGAGAAAACTGAGGCTTACTAGTAAATAAATGGATATCAGCAACCTTACCATCTGGTTGGAAATACAAAAGTAGAACACACCAAGACAAACAGAAAACAATTCAGTACCAAGGTCTGTGGTGTTAGGGCTAAGTGTCCCAGAAGGTCAGGCTTTCTCCAGAGCCTCTGCTGCCAAACATGATCCCCCAAACCATTTCCACCCCTTGAGTCACCAAAGAAGTCAAATTTTCTATATAGTCACCGGCTTAGCTTTCTTTGGTCTGGGCTCAAAAGCTAGAACCACTGGAGACCTCTTGCGCCCTTTGTTTACCCAACAGGGCTCACACATGTCCATCCACAGCTCTGCTCCCCACACGGAGCAGCTGGGCTTTACCTCAGGAAAGTGCAAGTGACTTTTACAGGGTAAGAAAGTAGGCCATAGCTTCCATCATTTTTCACAGTTTGAGGCTCCTATTCTCTCTGGATTCATTTGCCTTGTCAGAG
Organism: Vulpes lagopus; assembly: GCF_018345385.1. Classification (NCBI taxonomy): domain Eukaryota; kingdom Metazoa; phylum Chordata; class Mammalia; order Carnivora; family Canidae; genus Vulpes; species Vulpes lagopus. The sequence goes on from NC_054844.1 coordinate 1,803,389, forward strand.
CATTTATCTCTGCTTCCATGAAGCTGCGTGATAAGGTGAATTGCGGAGAGAGTTAATGGGTGGGGCTTGGGCACCTTTACCAGCAACACCAGGCCTTTGGGCCAGCCCCCAGCAAGGGGATGAAGCAGGGAGTAGAAGCTGATCTTCACACCCCTCCTCTGCCTTCTGTGGGGCCTACAAGCCCCTCAGGAAGAGTGAGCCAGGGTGCAGGGCCTCACCTACTCCACTCCCAAAGATCCCTTTCATACTCCCCACACTGCCTCCCCACAAGATTTTTGTCAACCAAATAAATGGTGTTGATCATTATTATCTCTCTCTCCACTCTTAAATTTATCAAAGATAGATGGCTACTAACCATCTAACCAGCACAGAGTGACCAGAGCTACAATGCCAAGTCAGTAGATACTCTTTCAGCTGAGAGCAAAGGACCTTGACATTTTAGTTACTCTTTATAGCCTTATCTTGAATAAATGGGCAGTTTCCAGTAGGTGTTTTGAAATATTAAAAAGAGCTCTCTGGCCACCATTATGCCCTTGATGAGATGCCAGAGTACGCAAACTCCAAGATGGAAATTAACCATGATAATGGTCCATTGTCTTTTTCCCCTTAGGACATTTGTACTTTCCTTAAATTCCAAAGTCTTCAAAACTCAAACTACTGAATCTCAAATAATTAGATTTCTTCCTGAAAGTGTAAATATTGCGGGGGTGGGGGGGGGGGGTGTCAGAAGGTCTGCTGCAGGCCCTCCCAGTCGCCCTCTTCTGCCTAAACTAAGGGATGATTTAGGGATGTGGGAAGGTCAACATTTGGCCTACTTTGAGGATGAGAGACAGGAGAGAGGAAATGAGCACATGTCAAAGCAACCGTTTGTCCATCCATCAAGAGCCTACTACCTGTCAGGAATTATGCTCAGCAAACTGACCACAAACTGTGCCTGCTAGAAATTTATGATTTTCAACCACATCACACTCAGTAAAGATCTGCGAGAAAGAGGTACAGGACAGGAGATTACTAGTTCCCTAAATTTAGGGTCCCAGTATGAAGGGCCAAAACAGGAGCAATTAAAAAAAAAAAAAAAAGACGAACACTGAAAAAAGAAATGGCCTCAATGTCCAGAACATAACAGATGCTCAAAAAAAGATCTCCTTTTGAAGGGGGAACACAGGGCTAGCTGAGGACAAGGCACGAGCCTGGGGCAGCACATTGACAAGTCCTTGAAAGAGGCAAAGGGACCTTCCTCTATGGACTCAGCTGCCTCGATGTTCATGCTTTGCTAAGGGCAGAAGGCAATCCTAGCCTGACCCCTATGACCCTGAGAGTCTACTTTAACATAAAAATTCCTTTAGAAATTTCCTTTATCTCCAAACCACTGAGATACATGTTGGTAATCATCCTTGGCACATGGCCCACAAATACATATCTGAAGGGTCTCATGATTCAGGTTTTATTAGACGGTAATAAGTGACCTTTTCCCAATGAAAGCCAGCCCCCTCAAGGTCCTGGAAACTTTGCTTCCAAAATTCCTTAGAGGGGAGGCTATCCTCAAACCCCTCCCAACTCCCAGGTATATAATCAGCCACAGGCCCGGAGCAGCCGCTCTTCCTGCCCATGGGTCCTGTCCCCTGTGCTTTAATAAAACCATCATTTTGCACCAAAGATGTCTCAAGAATTCTTTCTTGGTTGTCAGCTCCGGACCTCACCTATATTCCAAAACTTCATCACTCTCACATATTCCATTGGCCTCTCTTCTGTCCTCCATCCTGAATCCCATGTTTTCCTTGGTTTATAGTCTCTCCTTATGGTGAAGAAGGAGCTCTAGGAGCTTCCTAAGAAAAAGTGCATGGGAGCTAAGATGTTTTTGGTTTGGGATTTGTTTGTTGTTGCTGTTGTTCAGATTTTTGCCTATATGAAAATGGCTAACAAAGACATTGTACTTTGTCGTATGAATGGTAACTTGATCGGCTATAAAATTCTCAAGTGGAAATTTTGTTCCTTCAGAATCTTGAGGGCACTGCTCCACTGTCTTTCAGCTTCTATTAAAACACCCTAAACCAGGGGATCCCTGGGTGGCACAGCGGTTTGGCGCCTGCCTTTGGCCCAGGGCGTGATCCTGGAGACCCGGGATCAAATCCCACATCGGGCTCCCGGTGCATGGAGCCTGCTTCTCCCTCTGCCTGTGTCTCTGCCTCTCTCTCTCTCTCTCTCTCTCTCTCTCTGTGACTATAATACATAAATAATAAATAAAAATTAAAAACAAAATTTAAAAAAAAAAAACACCCTAAACCAGGTTGATTCCTGGTCTTTTGTAACTTATTTTTTCTCTCTAGAAACTTGTAAGATGATTCAATTGTCCTCACTTTTCTGAAACTTCACAGTGATACACCCCTGGCATAGGCCTACTTCTTCCATTTGTATGGGCACTTCATGAGCCCTTTCAATCTGTACATTAATGCCCTCCAGTTCTAAGAAATGAACTAAAATTGTCTCACTGATGATTTCCTTCCCACTGTATTTTCAGTTATCTCTTTCTGAAACTCCTAGTATTCACAGGTTGGACTTCTCAGACCATTTGTCTAATTGTCATTATTTTTTTTCTCCTAATTTCCATCTCTGATTTGGGGGGTTTTTGCCCTGCTTTCCTAGAGAGTCAACAATTTTGCTTTCCAACCATTCACATCCCTCAACTAACCATATTTTTAATTTCCATGAATCCCTTTTTGTTTCTTGAATGTTTCTTTTACACAGAAATCAGTTTCTGTTTCAGCGATATAATTTCTCATCTCTAAAGTCAGAAAAGAATATTGATGGTGGTGGTTTGTTTTAACTTTTCTTCTCCTTGCATATTCTGTTTTAAATATGGCTCCTCTGCTTGTTTGCTTTGGTTTCTACTTTTGTTTTAAGGAACTTCCTCAAACATTTAGATACTCTTAACTGACTAAGCATATTTAAGAGTGAGACAACAAAAAACTGTCAGGACAGTCTGACAACAGGTAAACAGGCTTCATCAACTGGGCTTTGCTGGAGAGGGTTACCGCTGAATTGTCCTATTGGGTAGACTCTGCTGTATCTTTAGGCTAATCTACTCTGCTAGCCTGAAGGATGTTTAAATCTCCTGCCTAGATTCAGGCCTAGGGGCTGGCATTGTGAGATCCAAGTAGGGACACAGTTCAGAAGTCTCAGTCCTATTTTCACCCCTAGCACACACCCTAATTCTGCCAGCCATGCCCCAGTCCACAGAGCTTTTCCTTCACCCTCAATAGAGAACAACCATCCAGTGTTCAGCTGAAGGGGAAAAGAGTACTGACTGTTAGGATAGGAGTGGGATCTGAGATATAATTACTCCTTCAACAGACCTTGAACCCATCTCCTATTTGTTGCCCCATTTACAACACCATTTCCAAAGATACCTGATACAACTAATTCCCAAACCTTTTGGAAGCTGTGAGCTGAGGGTCTAGTTGTCTCGATTTTCCTCACTGTAGCTCAGGATTTGGCTATCTCATATATGCAAAGTCAGTTGCTACTTGTCCATCCACTGTTCAGACTTCAGAATATCATCGCTGTGCAACCACTGCCAATGGATTGCAGGAAGGCAGGGCATTTCCAGAGAGTTCAGGATTCAGTTCCAACCTTAACCCTCCATACCATAGCCAAGGAAGACATTGCTTCTAGTGGTGAAATGGGACACTAACACTGCTTTAAAGGAAGTGCTGAAGACACCCTCATTTTAATTTACTGAAGACAGTAAAGGAACTGTGCACTAAACACCAGATCAACTTAACTGAGGCTGGGCATAATGAGAAACTAGAGGAAAGGACAGTTCTCTGCAAAATTATCCAAGAAACAAAGCCCAGTAAAGCAGTTATTTGCAGTCATACGGTTGTTAAGGACCATGGCATGGGAGGCCTGCATGGCTCAGCAGTTAAGCATCTGCCTTTGGCTCAGGGCGTGATCATGGAGCCCCAAGATCGAGTCCCACATCAAGGTCCCTGCATGGAGCCTGCTTCTCCCTCTGCCTGTGTCTCTGCCTCTCTCTCTCTGTGTCTCTCATGAATAAACAAATAAAATCTTAAAAAAAAAAAAAAAAAGGACCATGGCAAAGAATCTCAGGCCAAATATGTCATCAAAGCATATTTCAAATACAAAAATGAACAGATAAAAACACAGCCCTCACATATATATGTGTGTGTGTGTGTGTATGGTTGTTGGCGTCTCCTTTTCCATTCATTTTGTTTTTGTGGCTTATGCATTTTTAAAGATTCCTTTGACTTCATTTTAGTGTGGTTTTGGAAGAAAGCACTCAATCTGCCATATTTATCTGCGATTTCTAAGCTACTGTATTTTTCTCATTTCCATATCACTTTATTCTATTTTTACAAAATATAGCATACATTCAGAAAAGTGCATAAAACATATTTTTACAGATTAATGAATAAATAGAAAGCAAACTCTCACGTAACCACCATCCAGATAAAAAAACACAACACTGCCAGCCCTTTCCCAAATGGCCATTCCCAGTCATGAATCAACTCCTCACCATCAACACTGCTACCTTGACTTTGCCTATAATCACCTCCTGAATTTTCCTTATGGGTTTTACCACTTATGAACGTGTACCTTAAAAAGTTTTGTTTTTGCTTATTTTTAGCTTTATATGAATAGAATCCTACTGAACATATCCTTTTGTCTTGCCTCTTTCACCTAATATTATGTTTGTTGGATCCATTCTTACTGTTGTGCCTTAGCTCTCGGTCTTTTTCTGCATCTATACCTTTTAATGAAATATACTTTACAACATTAAAAATAAAAGTGAGAGGTGTTAGGAAGCTATGGAAGTGGCATGTAAAAAAAAAAAGAAGTTAAATAATTTGCTCAAAGTTTAAGACACAAAATCCTCAGATTCAGAAATATTTCTCTTTTAAGTGTGGAACATAATTAGACTTTTCAAAACAAGTGGAAAGCTCCCCTAAAAATGGCTTTCCAGGGATGGCTGGCTCATCCTCCCACCTTCAGGAGGATATGCACTAGTCTCAGCACCCATTTCCTCATCAGGAGATGCCCTGATTTTGAGTTGGTGATGTCTTCTAAGAGGTAGCATCTTCTCTCAGCAATCCAATATATTCTTATAGCACTTTTAAGTCAGCCATAGCCCCAAGAGACATGAATCTCTACAACCAATTATTCTTTATGTGAGGAAAATGGATTGAAGTCAGAAATATCTTAGGAGTCCAGTTATTCCAGTCAGTTCTAAGAAGGCTGGAGAACAGCAAGAAAATGGCAATTAAAACTCATCTAGTTTAGAATTCTGAAAACACATCCTTAAAGATTCTTTTAGGGTAATCCTATTTTTTCCAGACAAGAAAATCAAAGCCCAAGTGAGATAACATTATTTGTCTAAGTTACAAAGCTCAGTGGGCCATTAGGCTCTCAAGGTTACATTCTCTTCAACTGTGGAAGGCAGGTATACCACATGATCTCAAAGAGCCTGAAGAGTCCAAACACTCTAACTCCTGTTGTCAGGCAAATCAATCCCACAATACAGGAACAGCTATCATGAAAGATGTATGTTCACACTCTGTGTTCTCCATGAGAAACAAGGCCCTTTACACATAGGAGTGTGATTCTGTGTGTGTATATGTGTGTGTATGCTTGTATAATTGCAAGCAAAGAGAATTATGTCTGCATTAAAAGAGTCTTCCCATAATGCCATAGGATTTACCAAGTAGAAAAATCGTTCATCTCCCGATACCTCAGTAAACAGAGGGAGATTGCACCTGTACCCCCAGGAAGGCAGGATGCACTCTTTAAGAATACAGAGCCACCTCAGGAAACAAGCACTAGAACATCCCACTTGGGGAGCTTTGTCAACATCAATACAGCAAGCACAAAGCACCCACCTACCATCTATCCTGCAGGGAGCTTGGCAAGACAAGGTTGATACATGAAACTGTGAGAAAACAGTACAAGGCAGTATGCTAAACTCTCTGATCAGACATTCTGTGCCTTTGGAATTGAGAAAAGGAAGGAGGCAGCCTGTGTAGGAGTCATGAGAGAAGGAGTTCTTCCGAGCTTTAGTTTCTTCTCAGTGTAAAAGTGCCTGATAAACCCTCAGTGACTTCTACCCCAGAGCCTTGGATTCTCCCGACAGCAAATCCCAAAGTGTTGGAGCTATAGTGAGAAACATCTTCAACTCCCAAGTCACACACAGGACTCCTAGCTAGGAAGCCTGAGTCCTGATCCTAGGTCCTCCACTGGTCCACACTGGCCTGTGTGAGAAGACCCCCTTCCTCTAATATCTCAATATCTCTACTTGTTAAGTAGGCACTAGGATGCTGGACACAGAGAGCCATGATGCCCATGGACGTGGTGCAGGAAGACTCTAAGGTTCACAGGAAGGAAATAGCTCCACACTTGAGGTTGTGCTCTTTCTATAACCTGGAAGATTTTGTTTTCTGATGCCCTACCCTCTATCTCACTAATCCAAGTCTCAGAACTGCCTTTCCAAGTGTACTGTCCCTCTCTCATGCCCTGGCCTGTCTCAGCAGCATGTGGCTAGAATGGGATGCAGGATTTCTTAGTTGTTTTTTAAGTAGGACCTGTCACGGGCGGCGGGGGGGCGGGGGGGATGACTAAGCCTCTTTTTGTCAGGAAGAACCCAAGATTTTTAAATGGAGATCCTACAGGAAAAAAATCCTGTTGTTGAACCTTATAGAGGAAACCTCCCTTCTCAGAGAAGAGACCTCAAAAATGTCACTGGGTAGGAAGGTGAACGCTTATTCTTTTCTTTAATTTAAAAGAATTTCTGCCCAGTATTTTGGGAAACAGAGAGCAGAGTGGAAGCAAAGGAAAAGAAATGTCCAAGGATAGCTGAAAGCACAATTGAAGTGATGGAGCTTGGAGGGATTCTGTGATTATTTAGCTTTGCTGAGATAATTATTATTTAATATTTTGCCAGCTACATTCCAACTATCTTATTCATGATCTATGCCTGTGTACCTCCAAATGAAGAAGGCAGACACCATTCCCTTCCATTTCCAGTAGAAAAATTAAAAGGTGCAATAATGGGAGGCATTTTAGCACAGGGCTACCACACACCCTACACTGGACAGAAAAGCACAATTACAGTTTGGCGTCTTCCCATTCCCAATGAACATAGTCCCTGGCTCCTTCCTAGCAAGGAGTTCATCCACTTCTTTCTCACCTTAGCAGAAAGTGGATTCCAATATAAACAAAACACATAAAACAGATAAGGTACCAATACTTATATCAGACAAAATAGACTTTAAACAAAGACAGTAGCAAGAGGCAAAGAAGGACACTACATAATGATAAAGGGACGAACCCAACAAGAAGATATAACAACAATAAATATCTATGCATCAACACAGAAGCACCTAAATATATAAGGCAAATATTAATGAAACTGACAATAATACAATGAGAGAAACTGAAGTAATACAATAATGGTAGGAGACTTTAATATGCCACTTACATCAATAGATAGATTATCCAGACAGATATCAACAAAGAACAGTGGCTTGGAACAACACATCAGACCAGATGGACATAACAGGTATAAAAACAGCAGAATACACATTATTTTCAAGTATACATGGAACTTTCTCCATGATAGATCACATATTAAGCCACAAAACAATCTTAATCATTTAAGAAGATTAAAATCATATCAAACATATTTTCTGATCACAATGGTATACAACTAGAAATCAGTCTCAGGAAAAAAAATAACCTGCAAAAATACAAACACATAGAGGCTAAACAACATGCTATTAAAGAACCAATGGGTGAATGAAGAAATCAAAAAGGAAATTTAAAAAATACATAAATACAAATGAAAATGAAAACACAATGCTCCAAAATCTTTGGGACACATCAAAAGCAGTTCTAAGAGGCAAGTTTATAGTGACACAGACTTACCATAAGAAATAAGAAAAACCTCAAATAAATAAGCTAACCTTACATGGAAAGGAACTAGGAAAAGAAGAACAAAGCTAGTAGAAGAAAGAAAATAATAAAGATTAAGGAAGACATCAATGAAATAGACTAGAAAAAATAGAAAAAGATCAATGAAACAGGAGCTGATTCTTTGAAAAGATAAACAATACTGATAAACCTTTAGCCAGACTTACAAAGAAAAAAAGAGAGAGGACTCAGATAAACAAATTCAGAAATGAAGAAGAAGAAATAACAACCAGTACCACAGAAATACAAAGAATTGTCCAAGATTTTTTTAAAAATATATACGTCAACAAATCGAACAACCTAGAAAAAATGGATAAATTCCTAGAAACATACAATCTTCCAAAACTGAATCAGGATGAAACAGAAAATTTATATAGACTGACTACTGGTAACAAAATTGAATCAGTAATCAAAAAACTCCCAAAAAACAAAAGTCCAAAACAGATGAGGATGGCTTCACAGGTGAATTCTACCAAATATTAAAGAAGAGTTAATACTTATTCTTCTCAAACTATTCCAAAACATAGAAAAGGAAGGAAAACTTCCACATTCATTGTACAAAGCCGGCATAATCCTGATACCAAAACCAGATAAGACACCATAAAAAAAGAAAACTACAGGTCAATATCTCTCATGAAACAGATGTAAAAATCCTCAACAAAATATCAGCAAACAGAAATCAACAATACACTAAAAAAATCATTCACCACAATCAAGTGGGATTTATGCCTGGGTTGCAAGGGTGGTACAATAGTCACAAATCAATCAATGAGATACCTCACATTAACAAGAGAAAGGATAAAAACCATATGATCATCTTAATAGAGGAAGAAAAAGCATTTGATAAAATGCAATATCCATTCATGATAAAAACTCTCAACAAAGTGGTTTTAGAGGGAACATACCTCTACATAATAAAGGACACATATGAAAATCTCAAAGCTAACTCCATACTCAGTGGTGAAAAATGGAAAGCTTTTCCTCTAAAATCAGGAACAAGACAAGGATGTCCAATATCACCAATTTTATTCAACATTGGAAGTCCTCACTGCAGCAATCAGACAAGAAATAAAAGGCATCCAAACTGGTGAGGAAGACATAAAATTGACACTATTTGCAGATGTTAAGATACCATATATAGAAAATCCTAAAGACTCACCAAAAAAAAACTGTTAAAATTGATAAATGAATTCAGTAAAGTTGCAAGTTGAAAAATTAATATACAGAAATCTGTTGCATCTGTATACACTAACAAGGTCGCAGAAAGAGAAATTAAGAACACAATTTCATTCACAACTGCACCAAAAAGAATTAATTAACTAGGAATAAATTTAACCAGATAGTGAAAGAGTAATACTCTAAAAACTATAAAACACTGATGAAATAAATTAAAAATAACACAAACAAATGGAAAGATATCCCATGCTCATGGATCGGAAGAATTAATAGTGTTAAAATGTCCATACTACCCAAAGCAATCTACAAATTTAATGTAATCCCTATCAAAATGCCAAGAGCACTTTTCACAGAGGAAAATGGATTCACAAAACTAGAATAAATAATCCTAACTTGTATGGAACCACAAAGGACCCTCAATAGCCAAAGTAATCCTTGAGAAAGAGCTGGAGGTATCACAATCCCAAGTTTCAAGATATACTGCAAAGCTATAGTAATCAAAACAGTATGGCTCCAGCACCAAAATAGATACATGTAGCAACAGAACAGGAAAGAGAGCCATGCAATAAATCCACACATATATGGTCAATTCACCTGTGAGAAAGGAGGCAAGAGTATACAATGGGGAAAAGACAATCCTTCTAATAAGTTTTGCAGGGAAAACAGGGCAAAAGAATGGAACTGAACCAGACTTATCAAAAAGAAAAGAGAAAAAAAACCAAATAAATAAAATCACAAATGAGAGAGGAGAAATAATAACCAACACCACAGAAATACAAACAATTATAAGAGAATGTTCTGGAAAATTATATGCCAACACGTTGAACAAACTGGAAAAAAGGGATAAATTCCTAGAAATATATAAGCTACCAAAATTTAACAGGAAAAAGTAGAAAGCTTGAACAGATCAATAACAGGCAAAGAAATTGAATCAGTAATTTAAAAAAAAAAAAAAAACCCTCCCAACAAACAAGTCCAGGACCAGATGGCTTCACAGATAAATTCTACCAAACATTTAAAGAAGAGTTAATACATATTCTTGTCAATCCAAAGATAGAAAAGGAATGAAAACTTCCAAGTTCATTCTTTGAGGCCAGCACTATCCTGATACCAAAACCAGATAAAGATACTACTAAAAAAGAGAACTACTGGGGCAGCCCGGGTGGCTCAGCAGTTTAGTGCTGCCTTCAGCCCAGGTCGTGGTCCTGGAGACCCGGGATCAAGTCCCACATCAGGCACCCTGCATGCAGCCTGCTCCTCCCTCTGCCTGTGTCTCTGCCTCTCTCTCTTTCTCTCTCTCTCTCTCTCTCTCTCCCCCTCATGAATAAATAAATGAATTTAAAAAAAAGAGAGAGAGAGAGAGAGAATGGCCAATATCCCTGATGAACCACTCAGATGCAAAAATTCTCAATAAAATACTAGCAAGACAAATCCAACAATACATTTTAAAAAAATCATTCACCACAATCAAGTGAGATCTATTCCTGGGTTGCAAGGGTGGTTCAATATTTGCAAATCAATTAACATGATACATCACATTAATAAAAGAAAGTATAAGAACCATATGATCATTTCAATTTAGAAAGCATTTGACAAAGTACAACATCCAATCATGATAAAAACCCTCAACAAAGGAGACTTAGAGGGAACATACCTCAACATGATAAAGCCCATACAGGAAAAAACAAAAAACCACAGCTAATATCATCCTCAATGGGAAAAAAACTGAGATCTTTTTCTCTACAGTCAAGAACAAGACAGGGATATCCACTCTCACCACTTTTATTTAACATAGTACTGGAAGTCCTAGCCACAGCAGTCAGATGACAAAAAGAAAGAAAAGGCATCCAAATCTGCAAGGAAGAATTCAAACTTTCACTACTTGCAGATTACATGATACTATGTAGAAAACCCAAAGACTCCACCAAAAAATTGTTAGAACTGATCAACGAATTCATTAAAGTTGCAGGGTACAAAATCAATGTACAGAAATATGTTGTATTTCTACACACCAATAATAAAGAGGCAGAAAGAAAAATTAAGAAATCATTATCATTTATAATTGCACCCAAAACTGTAAGATACCTAGGAATAAACCTAACCAGAGAGGTGAAAGACCTGTACTCTGAAAACTATAAAATATTTATTAAAGAAACTGAAGATGACACAAAGAAATGGAAAGACATTCTATGCTCATGGATTAGAAAAACAAATATTAAAATGTCTATACTACCCAATGCAATCTATACACTTAATGCAATCCCTATCAAGATACCAACAGCATTTTTCACAGACCTAAAACAGTCCTAAAATTTGTATGGAACCACAAAAGGCCCCAAATAGCTAAAACCACCTTGAAGAAGCAACGCAAAGCTGGAGGCATCATAATGCCCCACTTCAAGTTATATTACAGAGTAGCAGTAATCAAAACAGTATGGTGCAGGCACAAAAACAGACACATAGACCAACAGAACAGAATAGGAAACCCAGAAATGATCCTATAAGTATATGGCCAATTAATCGTTGACAAAGTAGGAAAGAATATCTAATAGGAAAAAGTCTCTTCAACAAACAGTATTGGGAAAACTGGACAGCAACATGCAAAAGAATGAAACAGGACCATTTTCTTATACCATGCACAAAAATAAATTCAAAATGGGTGAAAGATCTCAATGTGAGACCTGAAACCAAAACAACAACAACAAAAAAAAATACTACAAGAGAGCACAAGTTAATAATTTGTCTTACATCAACTATAGCAACTTTTTTCTAGGTATGTCTCCTGAGGCAAGGGAAACAATAGGAAAAAATAAGCTATTGGGACTACAACAAAATAAAAAGTTTCTGCACAGCCAAGGAAGCAATCATCAAAACTAAAAGGCAACCTTATAGCATGCAAGATATTTGCAAATGACATATCTAATAAAGGGTTAATATCCAAAATATATAAAGAACTTATAAAATTTAACACTCAAAAACAAATAAGCCAATTAAAAAATAGGCAGAAGACACGAACAGACATTTCTCCAAAGAAGATAGTCAGATGGTCAACATATGAAAAGATGCTCATCATCAGGGAAATACAAGTCAAAACTACAGTGAACTACCACCTAACATCTGTCAGAATGGCTTAAAATAACAATCTTTGGCAAGGATGTGGAGAAAGGTGAATCCTCTTGCACTGCTGGTGGGAATGCAAACTGGTGCAGCCACTCTGGAAAACAGTACAGAGGTTCCTTAAAAAATTAAAAATAGAACTCTCAAAAAAAAAAATAGAACTCTCCTATGATCCAGCAATTACACTACTGGGTATTTACATAAAGAGTACAAAAATACTAATTCAAAAGGATGCGTGCACCCAGATGTTTATAGCAGCATTATCTACAATAGCCAAAGTACGGAAACAGCCAAATGGATAGAGAAGATGTGGCATATATATATATATGATGAAATATTACTCAGCCATAAAAAGGAATGGAATCTTTCCTTTTGCAACCATGTGGTTGGAGCTAGAGAATATTATGCTCTATGAAATAAGTCAGAGAAAGACAAATACCATATGATTTCACTCATACGTGGAATTTAAGAAACAAAACAAATGAGTAAAGGGAAAAAAGAGAGAGCAAGTCAAGAAACAAACTCTTAACTATAAAAAACAAACTGATGGTTACCAGAGGGGAGGTGGGGTAAGGGGATGGGTTCAGTAGGTGATGGGCATTAAAGAGGACACGTGTTGTGATGAGCACCAGGTGTTATATGGATGTGTTGAATCACTATCTGTACACCTGCAACTAATATTACACGGTATGTTAATTAATTCGAATTTAAATAAAAATTTAAAAGAAAAAGAATGAAACAGGACCACTTACACTATACACACACACACACACACACACACACACACACAAAACAAACCTCAAAATGGATTAAAGACCTAAATGTGAAACCCAAAACACATTTAGGAGTGTGTAACTCCTAAAAAGAAACTCCTAAGACTCCTAAAAGAAAACTTAGACAATAATCTCTTGGACATTGGCCTTAGCAACATATTTATGGATACGCCTTCTCAGGCAAGGGGAGGGGGAAGCAAAAATAAACTATTGGGACCATGCCAAAATAAAAATAAAGAAAACCATCAACAAAACAAAAAGGCAACTTACTGATCGGGAAAAGATACTTGCAAATGATATATCTGCTAAGGGGTTGGTATCCAAAATATATAAAGAACTTGTACAGCTCAACATCAAAAATAATCCAATTAAAAATGAGCAGAGAACCTGAATAGATATTTTTCCAAGGAAGACATACATACAGATGTCCAACAGATACATGAAAAGATGTTCAACATCACTGATCATCAGGGAAATGCAAATCAAAACCACAACAAGATATCATTTACACCAGTCAGAATGGCTGGCATTAAAGGACAAGAAATAACAAGTACTGGGGAGGATGTGGAGAAAAGGGAACCTTCATGCACAGTTGGTGGGAATGTAAATTGGTGTAATCACTGAAAATAGTATGGAATTTCCTCAAAAAAATTAAAAACAGGGACGCCTGGGGATCCCTGGGTGGCGCAGAGGTTTGGCGCCTGCCTTTGGCCCAGGGCGCGATCCTGGAGACCCGGGATCGAATCCCATGTCAGGCTCCCAGTGCATGGAGCCTGCTTCTCCCTCTGCCTATGTCTCTGCCTCTCTCTCTCTGACTATCATAAAAAAAAAAAAAAAAAAAAAAAACAGGGACGCCTGGGTGGCTCAGCAGTTGGGCATCTGCGTTCGGATTAGGGCATGGTCCTGGAGTTCCGAGATCGAGTCCTACATCAGGCTCCCTGCATGGAGCCTGCTTCTCCCTCTGCCTGTGTCTCTGCCTTTCTCTCTCTCTCTCTCTCCATGTCTCTCATGATAAATAAATAAAATCATTTTTAAAAAATTAAAAACAGAAATACCATGTGATCCAGTAATTCCACTACTGAGTATTTACCCAAAGAAAATGAAAATACTAATTTGAAAAGATGTATGCACCTCTATGTTTATTGCTGCATTATTTATAATAGCCAAGATAGGAAGGCAATCGAACTGTCCACTGATCGATGGATGGATAAAGAAGGTGTGGTGTGTATATACAATGGAAAATACCTCTGCCATCAAAAAGAATGAAATCTTGCCATTTATGACAACATGGATGGACCTAGCAGGTGTTATGCTAAGTGAAATGAGACAAATACCTTGTGATTTCATTTATACGTAGAATCTAAAAGACAAAACAAGTGAAAAAACAAACAAAAAAATACAGAGCAAACTGGTGATTGCTGGGGAGGAGGGGAAGAATGAGTGAAATAGATGAGGTGATAGAGAGGTACAGACTTCCAGTCATAAAATTACTCCTGGAGATGACAAGAACAGTATACGGAATACAGTCAATCATATGATAATATTGTATCGTGACAGGTGGTGACTACATTTAAAATGGGGAACATTGAGTGATGTACAGAAAGTTACATCAGTATGCTGTACATGAAACTCTTGTAACATTGTATCTCAATTATAATTTAATAATAAAAAAAGATTTAAAAACTGATCACTGATCATAGATCACCATAACAAATATACTAATACTGAAAAGTCTGAAATATTGTTAGAATTACCAAAATGTGGCACAAAGACATGAAATAGGCAAATGCTGTTAGAAAAATGGCACTGAGAGACCTGCCTGATGCAGACTGGCCACAAACCTGCAATTTGTAAAAAACACAGTCGGTATCAGAGAAGTACAATAAAATGAAAACAACAACAACAACGAGTGGCCTCCTGTCACCGAAGGACCAGTACTCTCCGTACTCTACCATTCCACTTCTGAGGACCTAGAGTAGTCAAAGTCAGAGATAGAAAGCAGAGTGGTAGCTGCCAGGGCCTAGGAGGCAGGAATGAATGGGGAGTTTGTAATAATGAGTTACAGAGCCTCAATTTGGAAAGGTGAGAAAGTTCTGGAGATGGATGGTGCTGGGTGTTGCACTTAATGCCACTGCCATCATTGATACACTCTCAAATGGTTAGAATAGAAAATTTTATGTCATGTATGTTTCACCATAATAAAAAAGAAAGGAACCTCCAACCTAGAAAGAAAAATGAATTATGTAAGTGAAATGCTTCTGTAAAATGAGTGCTGCCATCAATCTCAAGAATAAGAGCCACCTCCTCAGGGAAGTCATGATGGGCTGTTTTTGGACCAACAAACATAGGAAAGGAATAAAAGGGAACCAACCACTGCTCTGCCTCAGTGGACACTGATGTTTATTATTAAACTTAGATCAGAAATGAGGCTGTCTCCTTTCTCTTCATACTGCCAGTCTGTTCCATTGTGACCATCATGGGCAGCTGGATGCCCCAAACTGGCTTTTTTGGAACTGTACTGGTTGCCAGAGGCACAGGCACCTCTGCTCACTGCTCCACCCTCCTTAGAGTGCTGCATTAGTGTTATCCAAAGCAGCTCCTCACCATGACTGCAATCTATGGCAGCAGGAAGGGAGAGAGGGGAAGGGCAGGCACACCTTTCCCTTTAAGGGCAAACCTGGGAGCTGCACACATCACTTCAGCTGACATCCCATTAGCTGGAACTTAGTCACACGACCTCACTAGCCATAGACAGGTAGCCAACTGTAGTTCGCTTTCCATGCAGTCATGACCCCTAGTAAAAAATCTATTACTATTACTATGAAAGAGAGCGAGAGAACAAATACTGGGAGCCAAGGAATTGTTTCTCTCATTAGTGGAGCCTGGGACCTGCCTTGTAGGAACAACCCCCACCATGATGTGCATACCATCAAGTGCTCCACCATCATGTGGCTAAGTAGGGAACTCACTGCACATCTGACACTACCCCCAAGCCAACTGACCATTACCACTATTCACAATGAAAGACCAGGTTCCCGACTTCACAGAAAAATCAAGGCACCAGAACCAGGAGGGTTTAAAATCCACCCAAGTATGCTGATTGTAAGTGATCCATTGGTGGCCACGTCACTGTACAGTTCAGATCCCTCCAAGACATGCTATCTCCCTAGGGCAGCACAGGTTCAAGATACAGTGTCAGGCAATAAGCTATCAAAACAGGCCTCTACCCAATCTTTGGCTCGTCCACCCACATATGAGTGATGGATTCCTGAGGGTCCACTGGCGTATGTATTTGGGATGGAGGAAAAAAAGCTTAATGTGTCTGTCAGAGCAGCCTAGTGTCAACCCTACTTTTCTGTAGTACTTTCATAATGACAGGGGTCAAGACAAGGTATAAATCTCCCTTCCTCATCAATATAAAACCACTTCTGTAAAGCTGGCTCTGTGCCCCGCTTCAAGACTCATTCTATGACAAGCGCTTATTCTCTGGCTGGGATGTACCCAGCCTCCTGGCCAGATCTCTTGGCCTGGCTACTGAAAGGGATAGGATAGGGAGAGAGTCCAAAGCAAGTGAGTCTTTTATGCAGAGTTGCTCCTGAAAAGGGAAAGACTATTTTTGGTTCTGCTACTCCAAACCTATGCAAATAGATGATGAATGATGACCACGGCTTTAAGTCTATAAAAATGGCTCCTCAGTCAGACACCCAGCCCTGCCATCCCAAACATATTTTCTAGCTACCACTGGTGGTGCATACAAAGAACACCGGCCATGGTACAAATGACTTTAGTTTTATTTGGACCTGAGCAAAATCTAACTTAACCTCAGTTTTCTTCTTCTGTAAAGTTAGCTTCAGGTTTTCTGTTGGCTCCAATGATCCACATCAAAGTGGAGTTTAATTGTGTTCACATAATCCAATACCACTGGTAGAATCTATTGTGAATAAAGCACATGAGTTCAGTGGAACCAAATGAATTCTGGGACTTATACCTCCCCTTAATGGCCAAAGAGACCAACAGTCAACTCAGACATAAGAGCCAATGCAAAGGAAAATATGCAGGACACAAAGTCATGAGCTGCCTCAGGCCCTTGGCACCTGCCAAGGAGGCTTACTCAAAGTGCTTTGAAAGTATTGCTGTTAAATTTCTAAAAATAGGAGAGATAAAGATAGTTCTCCCTTGAACTATCTACTTGAGAAGGAGAAAAGCAGGAAAAAACTGAAAATTCAAACTTGCGGGTTAAATTTTGAGTCTGTGTCATTCATTGCCTTTAAAACACCAATGTAAATAAGTATTCACTGCATGCCAGCCCACATGTTTGTCAGCAAACACCCTTTCCATCGGAACTCAGAGAGGGAATAAAATAGCCTTACCTATTTCAAAGCCCCCTAACTTTCTAGAGGAGAGGGAAAGCATTGCTGCCATCAATGTTGCTTTGCAGCCTGCAAGTCTTGTTTGGAAATTCAGAGGGCAGGATATGATGATGTGAACAGACTTCTTCCTCTTTGGTGAGTATTCTTGATTCTGAGTCTGTGAAAATTCTCCTGGAATGCCCTCTGTTTTGTCTTCCCTCTGCTCTGTGCCCCAGGAAGTGGTGGGGGCTTGGGGGAGAGGGACATTCTTATTCCTCTTAAATTCTTTTGACCCATCAGTTAATGAACACAGGCCTCCTTCCATGCAGTCGCTCCTCCAGAGACCAAGGCCAGCAAGGCCTGTCCTATCCTGCCACTCATTCTTACATTGCAGGCAGACTCTGACTTATCTCAATCTGCAAGCAGCAGACCAGCCAAATCTGCGATGGAATGCCAACTTCTCATGAAAGGCCCCTCAGGGCTGCCACTCTTGCTGCCCAGATTCTACCACCATGTCAGGGCTCTCTGTTACCCACTCTCCTCGCTAGATCTCTGACTTCTAATATATGGTCTCTGTGCCTGATACCCCATCACTAACTGTCATTACCTAGACCCTTATCTTTGCCTTCTGCCTATTGCGTAGTCTTGACTCCTAAAGCCAGGCTGGTTCCTCACTCTCTGCCTACTATCTGTATTCCCAGGCCTCTATGCCAACATTCCTCTTCAGCCTGTGCCCCGGGCTCAGACTCCCCACTTCCCCAGCAGCGCTGCCTGGGATTTGCCCCAGCCTGGCCCTTCACATGCCCTCTGAGAGTTGGGCTTCCTTATTTGGGCATTGGTTCCCCTAAGTCTGGGTCCCACCTGCTGTCCTCAGTTGACACAAAGTTTTCCCATTGCATTTCAGGCCACTGTCTCTTACTCAAGGGCAGCCCTGATCCAAGAAACTTTCGGTATGGTAGACAGTTAATAAATAATGAGGAAAATTAAGATACTGTTGAAAACCAGAAAAGACAGTAGCCTGCTCTACTATTGTAAGAATTCCCACAGCTGGGATCTTCCTAGATTTCTGCTTTGCAAAACACCACCAATAAAGATAATTCTTGCAATCAAAATATTAAATGGGTCCTGGGCTTTTTAAGTGAGTCCAAGAGAAGGGACTATGACATTTCCCATGATATTTTTCCAGGCCTGTCTCTCTTTCTTTTGGCTTTGAGCCTAGAATGGATGCATGCTCAGCTTGATTCTTTACACCAGCCTGGCATGAATCTGAACATGTGCATTTATCCAAGTATTTCTAAAGGGTCACAAGAACAAAGCACAAAATCCCCAAATGGGTCAGAGCTGCCCTTTCTTCCTCAGACATTCAAATGTACTTTGTGCATTCTCAGGTCCAGCAAACTCATCAGCTTCCAAGTTAATTCTACATCAGCCCCAAGGTCATCTTACAAGATTTCCTCTGCTGCTCAGGTGACCCCTAAAACCACATCTTCCCAAATGCAAGATGTCATGTCCCTGACGACTCTGGGAAAAATCAAGTCTTGTGTGTGGAATCTCCACTGCAAAGGCCAAAAAAACAAATTTCAGGGTTGGTCCAGACAGGATGCAAAGCGATGACTCCCACAGATATCCACTAGCCTGCTGGTAAGATGGCTTCTAGTAGTCCGCAGGGCTGAGGAAGAAGCACAAGTCCCAGGCCACACTCTCTAGCCTCCACTTGCTCACCCCTGTGGTCTCAGACACCAGACCTCTTCCCCCTCCTCGGGCCCCTTTGACAACGTATCTGGGGTAGACGTGGTTGCAAACATTGAGTACGTTGCATTTAGGGTCACATCCTAGCTCCCTAATTTCCTACCTTGCCTCCAAGCCTGCTTCCTTGCTTGCAAATGAGAGCTGAAAACTATAGAGTTGCAGAGTTGTTATTAAGTTTAAAGTTCCTGGCACATGATACATACTCTAGAATTGTAATCATAGTCATCGTCATCAGTATGATTAAAGATAAATGGTAGCTAAATGGAAGATGTGACCCAGAACCCCTGGACTATAATGCATTCTCAAAAATCAGGAGCCCTGGCCTGGCCATAGAGAGAGTTTGGTGAGATACACAAGCGTGAACAGCAGAGGTTAGTAAGTAGAATCTTGGGGCATCGGTTGGAAGACAAGCTCAGATGCTTCCTTGCCCATGTGTGGAATCAATATCTCCATGGCAGGTCTTTTCAAGGCAATATTTTAATATGAAAGGCAGAGAGAATAGTTCCAAAGAGAACTGTCAGGCAGAAGGGAGTTTATTTCACAAGAGACTTATCAGAGATTTCTGTGGTTGTGTGGATGATTGGGTTGCTGCAGTGATATATTTGGACTTTTTCCCTTTTCTTTCTCCATGGTGAAGTCCCTTCAGAGATTTCTTTATGACTTTATAATACTAATTCCTTGAACAATTTTTGAAAGATCTGACGGGTTTTATATAAGTATATATGTGTATTTATATATACATGTGAACGTACATTTTTCGGAAGCCCTGGAAGTTGAATCAACCCCCATCCCGAGCAGCCTTCTAAATACTACCGGGTGTCCAGGTGGCGTGTTGCTTCCCAGTGGATCCCACATGACCGACAGTAGTCAAAATCCAAGGATTTTGAATCAAGAACATGAAAACCCAAGTGTTAAAGGGTGAATTTTTCAAAGTGGTTTGCCTGGGAGGAAACCTGCCATCTATTTAATTACCAAAAGAAATCCCCAAAGAGGTTCCAGAAAGTAGAATGAAGTCTCCTTTCACTTTATAATTCACATTTCCTCTCCTTCCCATCTGGCCACCATATTCTCATTATTTCCTTTGGTGTGTTATTGTCCTAAGTCTCTCTCTTTCCATTCTCTCTTCAGCTCCCCTATTCATGCATTTAATTTGGAGCCTCATTGCATCTTTTCTCTCCCCATCAGCTCCCTTTCTACCTTTTCTGTCAATAACCAAGTTAATGGAAATCACCTTAACACTTGTCATAAAGAGGCAACAGTCCCTGGAAAGGATTTAATAGCAGATAATTTCAGTGAAACGCCAACACCCGCAAAGCCAAGTGTGTGCTTTGCTCATATTTAGCGTTTCACTCCCCAAGGCTGCCTGAGGAAGTTATCAATAAACCTCTCATCGTATTAATGTAACCCAAAATCGAGCTGTCCAGAAAGAAGCCTGGCCCTGCTAAAACAGCAGAATTTACCTCCACCTTCAACCCCCATCGTACGCTATTCTAGCTCTCCTTTCTCTCTGGTTGGCCCTATTTCTTTAAAATAATTCTAAAATTTAAACCTTCAATTCCTTTGAAGCCTCTGAAACACTAGACAAGTGAATCTCAATATTTGAGGGATTGCCACCCTGTATGAGTGATTTGTTTTAATTTCCCTAGATGCCATCCTTATCCTTAAAGCCCTGGATCATATGCATACAAAGATAGGGATAAGAACCAAGCAAGGGGCAGAGACATGCCTTATGGTGAAATGAATCTGCTTTGATCATCTGAGGGACCGAAGCATTCTCGGGGTGGGGCGGAGGGGAGCCTGTCTGTCCTTTCTCGCATCTGCCCACAATAGGATGGACTCAAGCTGCCATTTGCCCTCTCAGCTCCTGGCTTCCCTCCCTCCGTCCTCCTTCTGGAGCACCTAAGCCCTACATAAAGAAGTGGTCTTAGCCCTTGAACATTCCTCTTGAATGACTCAGGGCCTGAAAAATCACAGACAAATCACACAAAACCCTTTCAATAGAGAAGAGAGGGTATGGTGTGGAGGGCTATGTGAGTTGGGTTTTACGATGCTTTCCCCTTCTGGCAGGTGAACAAAATCAGGTATTGAGAGTAGAAAGCGGTCTCTTCAAGCTCAATGGGAAAACAGATCATTAATTGCTATGAAGTAAGCAGGAACATGGAATGTCCTTCCAGGTGGGTCTGCTTTTGTCTAAATCCTGCCCTTTCTCTCAGGTCAGGAGCCACTGCTGTTCAGTTGCCTTTCCCAACAACCTCAAATCTGGGGCTGCCCTCCTCCCTGGCTTCCTGCAGCACTTGGCTGGCATTTCCCCTCATCAGGACCCCGAGCACAGAGAAGGTACTCTTAGTTTTCTTCTTTGATGCGAGCATCCTGACTCCCCAACCAAATTGCGTGTCCCCTGCCACGTACTGCTACTCAATAAATATTGGCTTAATTAACAATGTAAGAAGGTGATTCTGACTCTCATGTTGATGACAGCCAAGTCAAGTGCCAATGCCCCAGCGAAGCCTTTCCTAAGGACAATGAGAATTTTGGAGCAAGATCCAGAGAGATCCTCAAGCCCTCTCTGCCTTCTCTCAATGACTAGTCCATGATATTCTAATTGGTTCTTGTCACTCAAGTCTGACCTAAACTCTCCCAGGGCAGGAGCCATGCTCTGGCCTTTCCTTGCACTGCCCAATTCCCACAATCCAAGACACACCTACCATACCTGGCACAGTGACAGAGCAGAGTGGTGACAACAATGCCCTCTCTGCTTTGTCACCATCACTGGTGTGGAATTAGTAGGCACTCAATAATAAAAAATAACAATACTTTCCATTTGAATGATGCTGCACAATTTTCAAAGAGCTTTTAGAAACATTATCTCTAATGAGGTAATGCTCCTCACAGAAACCCTGTGAGTTAAGTAGGTATAATTAGCGCTAAGCAACAGATGGAAACTGAGGCTCAGAAAGGTTCAGAGACTTGCCCACAGGCAGGCTAGCATTCTAGGTCAGGTCAGTCAGCAGTTCTCTGTGTTGCAGAGTCCCTCCAGACACTAAAATGCTAGGCTCCAACCAACCCTCAGAATTCAGGCAAGAAAGACCAACACCAGGAAAATCCATAGCCTCTACCAAACCCCACACTTGGCAACACTTGACATTTACCATAATAGAGATTAATCTAGTGTTTTCCCCTACAATGTTTTCTATAATTGAATGCCCCTTGCCCAGGCCCACCCATGTGTAGTTAGCAAGTTTATAAATGGTACCTGCATGAGTGAAGGATGAAGAAATAAATCAACAAGAAAACGAAGGAATAATCCCACAAGAAGTGCATTGTCATGTAAATATAACCAAGAGATTTCAAATCTGAAAAATCCACAAGTTTAAGGAGAGCTGACTCCAATTTCTAGAATTACAAATGTCTGAGATAAAACACCTCTAACGTAAGCAAAGGCCCACAGAGTAAACAAAGAGTTTTATTATTTAGTTCCAAAAGGCCAAACCTAAGAATACTACATTGGATAAAAGGAAAAGAAAAAAAAAAGTATTCAGGCAAAAAACTCTCCTTATTTTCTTTTTAAGATTTCTATTCATTTATTTGAGAAAAGGAGTATGAACTGGGGGAGAGACAGAGGGAGAAGAAGACCCGCTGAACAGGGAGCCCTATGCAGGACTCGATCCCAGAACCCTGGGATCATGACCTGAGTCGAAAACAGATGCTCAACCAACTGAGCCCCCAGGTTCCCCACTTTTTTTTTTTAACAAAAATACACAAGCTTTACTAGAAACGTCTGGCTACAGGGAGAAAAAAAATGACTTTGGCAATCCAGAATTTCAAATTGTCCTGATATGTAAGAAATGACAGCAGGTGGCACTGAGAGGCTTGGCATCTTCCCACAGTTAAAACACCCTTCAAAGGCAGAAACTCTTTTTGCATGAGAATTGAGTTTCCTGCTGAATAATTTCATAGTGCCGCCCTCCGGCCTCTAATGTGGGGCGACCCTTCCTCTAGGGGTGTGTTTTCTTTCCTTCTGGAATCTTCTCCCTTAGGACACCTTAGGACTTTGTACCTAAGGTGGGACCTTAGTTCAAACAGTCACAATCTATTCCCCCACATAGATTTAGATTTCCCCTCTCTCTTCATCCTTTCCAGTCAGCAAGTCTCAAGTTCTAAGACCTAGGGGCCACTTTAACAGAACGAAAATTCCACAATTCCAAAATTCCACCCTAAAACATTGTTTTAATCACATTATTGTAAGAGAAGGGTCATCTTTAAAATACAGCCCTCCCTTCCATGCAATAAAGTGACCATTAGTTCAGGTTTTGTTTTTTCAGTAGCTTCAGTAAATATTAATTTCAAGTAAATAGAGTCACACCCAAACATAAATGTAAATACTTTAGGGGCCAATTATAATTGAATAATTAGTTATTTAATTAGATGCTGGGTAGGTACCTGTCTCACTTAGATAGAATGATACCCCATGAGGGCAGGAACTGTGTATCTCAACTACTTCTGTGTCTTAAATATAGTAGGCATTCAGTATGTATTTGTTGATGAATGAATGCAGATCACCCCAAAAATGTTTAGATTGAGCCCTGAGAACTCCATGTTTATATGTCAAAATCATACCTGTTCCATGGAATTACAGCTCTTATTTTTCTTACCTGGAGCCCCTCCACTGCTACCACTGGTCTATCCAAGTCCTCCACAACCCTCCAGGTGTCACTCAAGCTCCTCTTCCTCTGACAGCAAAAGGCTACAAAGGCCAGATACCCTAGGGAGGCTCCAAATGCTCGCTAGCCACCATGGGACAAAGGAGTTTATGTACTTCCCTATGGGATGGCCAGAAGGCTTCCCCTCGTGAATGAGGAAGTAGAGAAGTTGCCAGGCTACAGAAGGCTAGATCACTGAGACTACAGTGTCCAGGATGGTCAGGAAAACTGCCTCCAGAGAAGCCTGGCCCCCATGCCCCTGATGCACTCTGACAGGAGCTGCGGACAAATTTCTGTGAGCCCCGCCTTTCCCTTCTCTCGCTGAGATCTACGCAGGCCCACTGGCAACATACACTTCACTCTTGGGATGCCAACGTAAATGCAGAAACCCTCGCCTTTCTCTGTTGAGCCCCTAACACTCTTCTGGATGCTTCCTGCTCCTTTGGAGGCCTTTGCAAGCTAACAGGACCTGCTGACCTCACACTCAGAACAGAACCCAAACTCCTCAGCATGGCCTAGATGAGGCGGCTCCTTCCCACCATCCCTCCGACTCATCTGGCATCCCTCCTCACCTTCCTCACTGTGCTCCAACCACTGCCATCAGACCCATGTGGGAGTCTTTGCCCCAAGCCAGGCCATCTGCAGGCTCCTCTTGAGTACCATCAGTGCCCTTCCTCCACCACCACCTTGCTGCTCAGGTACCTTCCCTATTGCCTCCTCACAGACACCTTCCCTATTGCCCACCCCCCATCACTCTCCACCTCCAGAGCTTTCCTACTTACTTCTTCATGGTACTGGTAATCCTATGAAATTATCTTGTTTGTTTACATGCAGTTTTTTTACTGACTGGAGCCACAGAACATAAGCTCCTGGAGGGCAGAGACCTTGTCTGTCTGTTCAGTTTGTATTTCTAGCACCTAGCTGGTACACAGTAGACACTCAAGACACATTCATTGCATAGATTTGTGAACGACTGTGCTGATGCCAAGTCAAACAGTCTAGCAACCAGGCGAAGACCTCAGACATGCAAAATGTAGAAGGACCATCTAAAAACAATGATGAAAAATGAACAGAGGTCAGAGAGGCAAAGACACTTGCCAAAGGTCAGCCTGCCAGTTAGGAGCAGAGAGAGGTCTAGAATACCAGGCTGCTGTTGTTACAGGCACTCTCCACCCTGCCAGGACCCCTCCCCCAAGCAAGTTCTCTCATTCACATATTCACTTGGTTATTTATTCAGCAAATACTCATTGAGTGCATTATATGTTTCCAGAACGGTCCTTGGAGTAAAGTCCAAATCAAGAGTGCTGGGATCCCCTTGGCTACAATCCTAAAGAAATTTCTGGTGGCAGTGAATGGATCCTCTTGCTGGGGCTTTCCACGATCATTCCATAAATCACCCATCTTCCATGACTGGTCCCAGAGCAAACTGGGGCCTGTCCTTGTCCCTGTCCCAGGATGGAGATTCTCCTGTTACAGAACAGGTCTTCTGCCAGAAACACAATGACACATGGCCACAAAAGCAGAGAGGAAGGGATACCACTTCGAGGGGCATGGAACACGCTGATTGAGTTGCCATGGGTCTACTGAAAGCTTATTCTCCTCTTTGGACTGAACCTGGCAAAGATAAGCTGCTGCTCAGGCCTCTGCCAAACCTGTTTCACATGGCCCTGCATGCCAGGGAAGACGAAGAGACCGGCCCAGGCCTTCCCTGCTCAGCCATGGTGTGTAGGGGAACTACAGAGGAAGCCAGGCCTCCTCCCCATTGCTCCACAAGAGGCCTCTCCTTCCCACTCACTGGAACCAGGACTTGCTAAAGGAAACATCAGGATCGGGCCTGCAGTAACCACCCTACCCAGAGACCTCCAGTTCTGACTGCATTTCCCCTTCCTCTGGGGCACATATCTCAGACCAGTAGGCCAAGGAGGTAAGACAGGGAGGGAAGAGCAGGTCTTGAACTATAGGAATGAGCTAAGATCTCAGGCCCTTGAGGTGGAAGGGACCTCCTCTGCCACGCAAGCTGCTATCTACCAGCAGCGTTGCTATAGCAAGGACGCCAAGAGCTTACCCTGCTGGCACCCACACTCCCATCGAGAAACACCTTCCCCTACAAAGCAATGCCTATAACAGACTAGCCAGGTACTCAGCAGGTCCATATTAAGCCCCTGTGGTATTCAGGCACCATGCTGGATACCATACAGACATGATCCCTGCTCACACACAGCCTATCATTAGGGAATGTTATGGGTTGAATTGTGTCCCCAAGAACATGACTCTATTTGGAAGTAAGTCTTTGCAGACAGAATCAAGTTAAGACAAGGTTACACTGGATTGGGGGACCCTAATCCAATGACTGGTGCCCTTATACGAGGAGGGAAATCTGGACACAGAGAGACAGATACCTAGAGGAGGCCATGGGAAGGTGGATACGGAAACTGGAGTGAGATGCCTAGAAGGCAACAAGCAGGGAGCATTAGGAGCAACACCAGGAGCTGAACAGAGTATTGCCACAGATTCTCCCTCGGAGTGCCCAGAGGGAACCCACGCTGCTGACACCTTGATTACAGACTTCTGGCATCCTGAACTGTGAGAGAAAAATTTGTTTCAAGCCACCAAATTTGTGGTAATTTGTTAGAGCAGCCCTACAAACTGAACACTGTGAGATACACATACAAATAAACAAATTAATAATGCTTAGATCAACCTCATCTGCAGGGATGCATTCCAAGACCCCAGTGATGCTTGAAACCCCGGATGGTACCAAGCCCTACACATACTGTGTTTTTACCTATACATACACATATACTCATGATGAAGTTTAATTTACAAATTAGGCACATAAGAGATTAACAACAGGGATGCCTGGGTGGCTCAGTGGTTAAGCGTCTGCCTTTGGCTCAGGGTGTGATCCTGGAGTCCTGGGATCGAGTCCCACATTCAGGGGACTCCCTGAATGGAGTCTGCTTCTCCCTCTGCCTATGTCTCTGCCTCTCTCTCTCTCTCCGTGTGTCTCTCATGAATAAATAAATAAAATCTTTTTTTAAAAAAGAGATTAACAATAATAAAAATAAAATGAACTATCATAACAATATGAGTTATGGTCTCTCTCCCTCAAAATCCCTTACCATGCCTTACTCACCCTTCTTGTGGTGACGTGAGGTGATAAAATGCCTGCACGATGACATGAAGGGAGGCAAATGACACTGGCACCATGACACGGCCCTCGGCTGCTATTGACCTGACACTACGTCAGGAGGACTATCTGCTTCTGACCTGCTTGACTGCAGGTAACCAAAACCACAGAAAGTGAAACCACATGTAAAGCGGGTTACTATATCTGGAAAATGCTATGGAACCATGAAAGGGAAGAGGAAGCTTGCTATAAGAAGTGGCTTCTAATCTGAGCTTTGAGGTTACAGAATAGTCAACCAGAGGAACAAATAATTAAAGTTGCTTTCCAGGGGTCAGGGAAGGCTTCCAGGGAGCAATATCTGGGCTAAGACACCAAGGACCAATTGCATTTAGCCAGGCACAGTGGGGGAAGCAGTGTTTCCCAAAACAACAGTGTGAGCAGAAGCCCCTCAGTAAAGGAGCAGAGAGAGACCTGTTCAACCCAGCAATCCTGGGGTGCAAGTGCGGGAAGGGAGTGAAGGTTTTCTATGGCCACATGACAAATGACCACAAGCTTAGTGGCTTGAAAGAAAACCCACTTGCTAGCTCACAGCACTGTAGGCTGAACACAGAGGGACCAGGTTGTCTGCTCAGGATGATATCGGGGCAGTGACAGGGGAGTCCTCTCTCAAGCTCCATCACATTGTTGGCAGAATTCCATTCTTTGATAGCCGTCAGCCCAGATCGCTCTCACCTCCTAGAGGTCATGCCTAGATCCTAGCTACGGGGTCCTTCCTTTTTGAAAACCAGCAACAGACAATATCGCACACATGGAATCCCCCTGCACTTTGAATCTTTTCACCAGGAAGGACACCATCACTTCTGAGGGGTCACCTGACTAGATCAGACCTCCGCCCTTCTGTTCTTCCCCCTTTCTCAAAGCCACTGTATGGGGATAGCATGTCCCATCCCAGGCATGCTGTCCTGTCCTATCCACAGGAGAGCCCCACGATAATGAGGAAAGGACGGATGGTGCAAGGGTGCAGGGCACAGGGAATCATCTCAGAATTCGGCCACCAAGTAGGCTAGCAAGGTGGGCCAGTGGCATCCTATAGACTGACCACACATGTCCCTGAACCTTTCCCTCTGGCTTCTACTTCTGTCTGTATTCCTCCTTGGAGCCTGTCCAACTGCCACAATTCAAATTCACCTGCATTTTGAACTGTGAACATAACCCAGCTCTCAAGCATACTCTCCACTCCCCAATGCCTGCCTCCCTCCACACCATCAGAATCCACCTGCAAGCACGGGCTACTCTGAGGTCTGTGCTCTCCGAAACTGTGAAGGCCTAACCCAGCCATGAGACCCACAGCACCATGGTCCAATCTGCAGAAGACCTGATTCAGCTCACGAGGTTCCCTTCTGGACATCCTTCCTTATTCTCAACATCCGACCTTGTTCCTCAGGACGCAAGGCACTGGGGAGGAAGCCCTTCTCAGGGAATGTTGCTGTGTGTCCTAGAACACAGAGAGACAAACTTCCCGTGTTTTCATGTCACTTCTGCTCTGTATTTGAAGAAGGCTTTACAAGTTGCAAGAGAGTGCTGGGAACTACTCGTCCCCTACACTCAGCCCTGGCCAAGTCATACGAACCCCAAGGGGCAGTCAAGACAAGCTCTGAATGAGCTCCCCAGCAAGGGGCTCCCCCACACACATATGCTGGGTCCCAGGCCTCGGCCTGGGCAAGGAAGGGACGGCTGTCCCCTTGCCCGGCTTTCCCTGGCTCCAGCGGCCCAGCAGCACTCTCAGCAGAAGCAGGTTATGGCCACACCACTCACCATCCATCTTGGAAAGGTCAGGAACTAAATTTGGAACTTGGCTTTTAGTTCTTTTGCATCTCTAAGTTATCTTGAGAGGAGGCTAAAGGAAAAAGTACACAGAGGACCATGCCAGGAAAATAGAAGTAAATATATCAGAGACCGAATATATGTGTCTAGTTTTAATAATGGTTATTGTAAAAATGCAGCTACATCTATATGGCCCTTTACATTTTCTGGAGCATCTATATGCATCCTCTCATTTGAACCTGCTGTGACTCTGTGAGGTATGAGCTATTAACTATTTCACAGCCAAGAAATCTAAAGGCTGGGGAAATAAGGGACCAGGCCAGGCCACTAGTTGGAGGCCGAACTGGAGCTAGAGCCCAGGATGGTGACTCCAAGCCCAGGGCTCTCTCACTGCCATCACACCACCTTTGGTTTAGGCTGAGGCTTTCTCATGTTTTCGCATCTCCCGTGGGGCCTGGTGGCTGCAGGCAAATTCCACGAAGCCACGTACCATAGAAGGCTTGTGGCTCACAGCTGGGGCTGGGTGCTCCTGAGGCCCCCCACACCTGGCTCTGCTGGCCCAGCTGCTGGACCGCACTGCCCAGGACACCTAGAGAGCCCCTAGTTCAGATGTGGGGCCTCTATGGTTCTTGGAAGCTGCTTGCAATGACTCGGTCCCCAAGAAGGCTCATTCAGGTTTTTAAGCTTGTCTCAGGAAGTCAGGCTGATTCTGAGTCCCCCACTCCAACCAGGAGGGTCTCATCTAGTTAGGAGGCCTGAAGGCCTATTTGGTTAAGGATCTCAGCTAATGTGAGTCATGGGCCCTTCAAAGAATACAGGTCTCCAAGCCAAGTCTTCTGCTCCAGGCAGCAGTGGATACAGATGAGCTTCCTCCTCACCCACCTCCCACACTTACCAGACAGCACTGACTAGGGGCTGTGCACCATGCCCCAAGACCTTCACAGACACAGCACAGCCTGAGGGGCTCATTCCCTACATCCATCGTCCCTAGACAGATCCCTGCATATGCTACAAGCATGCTGGCTGAACCCCCAGTCATGAAAGGACCATATTCTAGACAAAATACCCCTCCCTCGTTACACCTTAGCAAAGCCACAGAACACAGCAGATAAGGGCATGGACTGAGGAGCCACACTCCTGGGGCAAGTTAGTTCATCTCTCTATGCCTCATTTCCCTGATCTTGAAAATGAGATGATTATAATAATAATAAGAGCATTATTGAATTCTTGAGAGGACTAAGTGAGTTAACACTGTAACATACTCAGAGCTGCCGCAGCGATATCACTGTGGGCCACACGGGTGTGGATGGTGCTGCTGTTGTCACTACTTGTTGAAAGACACTAATCCAATAACTTCAATCATACAGAAATCAGTAATAACAAAGGGAATAAAGAGAGAAAAAGGCCTCTGAGCACCCAAAATACATTTTCTAAAATCTCCAAATTGAAGCTAATGCACCTTATTCATAAACGAGCCTCCTCAATCAGAATCTATTTACTTTTACTTTTCACATAACTATAATAGCTTTGGTTGTCTAGTTTCTACACTCTCAGGAGAGAGGGAACAGCAAATTAAAAAGGTCGGTCCCAAAGCAGGAGACACCCTAAGAAGGATGGTGTATGACAATGATGCC
This sequence comes from Vulpes lagopus, assembly GCF_018345385.1. Classification (NCBI taxonomy): domain Eukaryota; kingdom Metazoa; phylum Chordata; class Mammalia; order Carnivora; family Canidae; genus Vulpes; species Vulpes lagopus. The sequence continues at coordinate 1,833,824 of NC_054844.1, forward strand.
CAAAGACCCTCTCGGTCACAGTGTTCTGGAGCCATCTGGACTTTCCCTCATGCTCTCGATGGCTTTATGGTATTACAGGAGTTTACAGATATTAATTGAAATTTCCAATGATTGTGCAGTCCCAGAAAAAGCATGAAGTATGCTGAGAATTTTTCTTTTACAGATACAGAAATTTTTATTTTACATTCTAGAAAGACATTCTTCAAATATACTCATGCTGAAGCTCGGTACATGAAAGGGGTTCCATTACCCAAAGTGTGAATACATATGGGACATTTTCCCCCCAAAATGAAGACAGATGGCTAAAAATGGAGCAAGAGATGTCACCATACTTAGACTTCAAAGAATCATCTTCTCTCACCCCATCCGCTGGCAAATGCAGAGCAGACAATGCCTTCTCTAAAATATTTAGTGAGGAAACACTGAGTCAAGCAATTGCCCCAGGCCCCTGAGGGTTTATGATGATTACAAGAAGCACAACACAATCACAGAGCCTGCCATGCCCTGGGAAATGCCAAGCCCGGGACACGGCCTCCCGGTGGGCTGTGCTGACCTCCTCTGCTGTGCTGGCCTCTGCAGTACACCCTAGCCTCTCCTAGCTCTGTCCTTTCTCCCAGTGGCATCAGTCCTTGGGATGCGGGTTTTCTCCTGCGTGTGGCTTTAAACCACTGCAATACCTGAGTACAGCATTCACCATGGTGTGTTCCAAGGAATACCATTCCTCAAGCTGTCTTGCGGTGGGAAGGTTTGGGGAGGTCCCGGGATCCCTGGGGGCAACTTAACCCACAGGCCACTGTTGCATGAGGGTCGAGAACACACAGCTGGGGGTAACCGCCTCTGTCTACACAACACCTTCACTCACAGCTCTGTTTCCCAGTGCAAATTACTTCAATTCTCTGAGCTTCGGTGTCCTCATCTGTTAAATGGGGGTAATAACATCCATTTCATAGGCTTATTAGGATGCTTAAATGCATTAATATACTCAAAGTGCTAAACAGTGACTATTGTTATTGTGTGAAAGACTCCAAGGAGGCTTACCATAAATTAACTTTTCCTCAGGCTTACCAAGTTTATTTTACAATCAATTTTGTTTGTTTTTTTTTTTAAATACCTGTTAATACTACTGCAGAGAGTTTAACCTTTGAAACATTTTCTACCTCCTTCCATGCTCACAGCAATCCTACATACTCCAGAGAACAGAGCAGAGAGCCCACGCCATGGTCCCACACAGCCTTGAGTTCAAATCCTGACCCTGCCACTCACTCACCAAGTCACTTTACTTCTCTGAGATACTATATCTTCCCCTGAAATAAAGGGATACAAACCTGGCAGGGGTCATTCATTCACTCAACAAATATTTATCAAGAGCCTGACATGTGCCACTTACAGCTCAACACACTAGGGATAGAGCAGCAAGTGAAAGGGATAAATTCTCCACCTTCAAGGAAGGAAATAAATAGATACTGTAATTTATTACTGTGGAGATTAGGAAGAGTGCAAAGCACTGGCACCTGATGGTCACTCAATAAAGGCAATTATTATGATTCAGCAGGTTTTATCACTCCCACCGGCCAGCAGAGACACAAACAGGCAGGTCAAGTGACTGACATAAGGCCACACCATTCAGGTCTCTCTTCCTAGGTCAGAGCCTGCAACCCCAGCTCCAGAAGAGCTATTCAGATTGATCTACACCCAGCTCCCAAGCAGACCAGATTGGTCAGACCCTCAGGGGGGTGATCACACTCAGTGGAAACACCACAGCGCGCTAATTCTTTCAGCTGCAGACTCGAAGCCACCACCTGCCCCCAGCCCCCTCCCCCTCTCACCACATGGCAAATGATGCAGTAGCGATGTAGCTTGTTACCTGCAATTACCTATTAGTGTGTTTTATAACCCTAGCACCTCTGCTGAGGCTATGAGTCTGGCGCGTTAGGATGACACATAGGAGATAGCAATAATCAATCATGTTCTGTTGATGCATGAGAGCCCACAATGACTTCTCACTCCTAGACGAGCCTGATGATAAAAGAAATTGCAGCTCATGGCAGGGAGATTAGGGACCCTCAAACTGGCATTTTTATTCCCTTCTCAAATAGCTCTGACTTGGAGCTCTTAAGCTCGGTGCACAGGCCTTGGACTCCTCTCAGAACTTGTAGTGGCCCAAATGCAGGGCCCTGTGGAGCATCTTCAGCCCTGCCTGCCTGGGGATGGGGACCCTCAGCTTCACAATGCTCACCCACACCTTGGCTGAGTAGTGACAGAGTTTTTCCAGGCACAAAACACCTGTGGAGGTGGGGATGGGGTCCCCCATCAGCCACACAGAGCTGTCCCTTCAGGGTGCATTTCTCACCATGAATGTATCTCCACTTTGCTCCCTATACAGTCAAATGATGAGGGGGACAGACACACCGACACATGTCAACCTTGCCAGATTAGAGTTACTAAAAACAGGGCCTTTCGGTGCCCTCTCTCACCTCCTGAAGCAAAAGCTAGCCTGAACACCCCTGATCCAGACTTACTCCAAGGAACCAGCTGGAGGGGATGGCTTTCAGCCTCTGGTCCTAAAGGACAACACGCATTTGCTGTGCCAGGCATTGTTCTAAGCATTTCTCATAGGTTAGCTCATTTAACCCTCATGGCCGCCTATGATGCCAACTCTAATCACTGTCCCACCTTTACAGCAGGAAATGGGAAAATCTGACATCCCAACCTTCTTCCTAACTTAACTCAAAAGCCTCTGACAAACCCATCCCCCTGAGCCCTCTCCTATCCCTAGCGGAGATGCAAGCAAGCACAGCCCCGAAACAACTCCTTTTCTGGCCTCTCTGCCTCTGCGGAGAGCCTTGCTCTTGCTCCAGAAAGTACACAGCACTGTTCTTAGCACAAAGTCAAATGCCAAATATATTCTCTTAATATTCAATCCAAGCCAAGTTTTTGTGGACTTCAGAATTTGAGAGAACTGAGAGTTTTCCCACACACAATGAGGTCGTCATGCTCCCAGAGGTTGTTCAAGAGACACCCTACAATGTACCTACTGGGTAACGGCTATTGGTGGAATAGGTTTATAGCTGCTATATTATAAATGATGTGCTGCATAGCAGGTGGCATTGCCAGTAACAAGACTGTGAATACAGACAGAAATGTCGTGTCATGGGCCAGTTCGGTTTCATTATGTTTTGCTAACATGAGGAAAAGATCACAAAGATGATGGATTTGGGTGCAAAAGTATATGTTAGGTGGAGCATAAAACAGACTTTTCTTTAAATAATGAGAGAAAGATCCACAAAAAAAACAAAACAAAACAAAACTCTATACTGGAATACTTTTCATCTCTCGGAATGAGAAGAAAGCAAAGTGCTAGAAAAATAAACGGGGGTTATATTAAGGAGGCAGGAGAAAGGAGAAGGTGACGGAGAATGTATGGAAGCTGACAAATCTGCAAGGGAAACCACAGCAGGAGCAGGAGCAGGCGCAGATGTGAGTTTGCCAGTGTGTATGAAAAGAAGACTCTCTGCTAATTCTGTGACAGCATGAGTGTGCTTTGTTAAACAGTCTGTTCTGAACTCGACAGAGTGGGAAACCTCTCGGCAGCTGACGTGTCCCAGGGAGAGCTGTGGGTAGGCAGTGGCAGACTGGGGAGGGCCAGCTGAAGGAGGGTCCACTCTAGGATGACAAGCCCCCTCATCAGTTACTGGGGGAGCCCCTGACAACGAGACTCCCAGGGCCCCCTTCAAACACAGAACGGAGGTTTGGGGGGACCAACCCCGGGAGTCTGCATTCTAACCAGCTCTCCATATGATTCTTACTCACCAAGGTCAGACAACCACTGCTGTCACCATCATCCCTCCTCTGCTGTTTCTGAGAGCCTGCCTCTGAAATAGCACTTCCTTTTTTAAAGATAGGACCATGCCATGAAAGTAATGGGAGAATTCTTGAGCTTTATTTTAGGGGTACCTAAATGATCAAGGGCCTGCGATCTGGCATGACGGTGACGCTCCACAAGCCTTCGTTATGCGCCTACTATCTCAGGGCCTCAGTAAGACTACTATGTGGACCTCTGTCCTTTCCTCCCATGCTGGGCCCTGAGCTCAGCCTCCCCTGTGGGCAGGGCATCCTCCTGGGACTCCCAGGCTGCCAGAAAGACCAGGCTGAGAGAAACTGGTCTCTCTTTTACCTTCGAGAACACTCTGACCTTTGATCCCGGGGCTCTACTCCCTGCAAGTTTCCCTCCAACTTCTCAGGCCAAAGCTTGGTCGTGCCCTCTGTGGCCCCTTTCCCTCCATCTGCCCAGTGGCTGCAGCCCAGGACACCAGCTCCTCGTGTGGTCTATCCTAACAGTGCTCCAAGCCCCCATCGGTGGCTTCTCCTTCCATCCATCCTCTCACTCCTTCCTCTGCAGCACGAACTGCCTCCTGAGCCCCTAAACCATATCTACCACCCACTGGACATCTCCATGTGCACATTCCATGGGCTTCTCACTCAACAAAGCTCAAATTTACCCCTCAGTGTTTCCCCTTAAATGTGACTTTTCTCCCGAAGTCCTCCTGGCCAATGGCACATCACTATTGCAGGACTCAGCTCTCTGCTTCAACAACGGTATCCACCAGGTCACAAGTCCTAAATCCACCACCCTCCTCTCCATCCCTGTTGTCACGATCACCTGGATTTCTGCAGTTTCTTTTCTTCTTCACAAACACGGAGGCTTCCATCGTAACCATGTTCCTTATGCTGCAAAACATACTTTCTCAAATATACTCCCAGATCAAGCCCTCTCCTGCTCTTAAGATCTTCAGGATCTTAAAAAAAAAAAAAAAAAAAAAAAAAAGATCTTCAGGATCTTCTCATTACCTGCCGTTAAGCTCAACTGCTGGCAGGGGCCAGGAAGCCCCCCATCACCTGGCTCTTCTCATTCACCTGAAACTCTAGTCATAAAGGGCCTTTGTACATGTGTACACTTCAGCCTGAAATGACTCATTTGGCCTGGAAATCACCTCTTTTTAGTAGATACAACTCAAATATATCCTCCCATGTGAAACCTTCCCTTATTCCTTTCCCAAAAGCAAAACGAATCCCTGTTTCCTCCCTGACACCCTGACCCCTTGTAAGACCTTTCATTATTTGCAAACATCTATCTGTATATGTTTATCTTTTCTGTCTGTTTCTTAAAATATCTCAAACACTATGCCTAGCTCTTGGCATGGATGCTTGTCAAATGGCTAAAGGAGCACAAGACGGACCCATGGAAGGAAATACCAGGAATAGAATACAAGGCAAGGGGTGACTGCAATAGTCCAGGCAAAAGGCCATGATGGGCTGGGAAGGGCTGGGATGCCATTGATGGCATGATGGCAACATTGCCACCACCCCCCAACACAGAGCCCTCCCTATGGCTCTTCTCAGAGCCTTAGACATCTCATTAATACTCACAGTAACTTATAAGGTAGATACTCCCATTTTATAGACAAAAAAACGAAGGCAGAGAAAGTTTACACAAATGACTCTGGAAATAGAAAGGAAGCTAAATGTGATATGTTGCCACCAGAAAGTCCATATCCGAAAGTCTGCTCAGATGAGTATGGTGAGAGGAAGAAGGTGTTCACGATGGCAAGGTGAACAGAGCCAGTGACCAGCTAAAGGCAAAGGTCAGAAGCAATGTTCCTGCATGGTTTCTTTTGTCTTCCTTTTGGAGACTAGTTGTGTAATGAGAGAGAAGTTGAGTCCTATGTGGGCTTGTTTGAGGTGTCTGCAACACATCCTGGCACAGGTCACTGTGTGCCAAGACCACACCGGGTACTCCAGGATTGCTATCCGCCTTGCTCTTCCCCAGAACCTCACGGGGAAGCATTACTTCTATATTACAGACCAGGGATCGGAGGTTCAGAAAGGCTAAACAACTCCACACTAAGATCCAGTTTAAAATACAATGTGATAAGGCCAAGACAGGAACACATGTCAGCCCAAATCAAATTTAGCTCCATCCAAAAAGTCAGTAGTCAAACCTGACCAATTAACAGCCCCCCAACTCCAGCCCATGAGGAAGTTTTCAAATGCATAGTCCCAGGCCATGTCCCTGAGCTACTAAATCTGAATCAGAAGTACCAAAGCATTGGGATCTTTCTGTTGAAGCTATCCAAGTGGTCATAATGATCAAGCCAGTTCAGGAGTCCCCGCTCTGGTCCAGTAGGAAATACTAGTCCAGGCCTTAAGAAAGAGCTCAGAGCTGGGCACAGAAATCTAGGAACAACCTACTAGAAAGGGAACGTGAAATTGTGGAGCCGAGCTCACCCAGGGGAAACCATAAAAAGAGAAAATTAGAGGACCAGGACAGAGACCTGGTAAAAATTCCTGTAGAAGCAAGACGAGAAACTAGCAGAAACAGGTAAAAAATGGCAAGAGATAGGACGAAACTTAATAGTAATTGTCCCAAAGCCAAGGGTCAAAAGAGTTCTGCAAAGGGGCATCTCACAACATAAGATGCTGCAGAGAGAAGAGGGAAGAGGAGGGCCCAAATCACAATGCTCATATTGATTACATCCAGAGAGTGGAGTAATAGCCTCGCCTATAAACCAGTGTGGGTTTGGCTTGGCTATATGTTTCAGGGGTTTTCTAATACCCCTTAGGCACTGTGCTCCCGTCCCACGAAGTCAGTGGCCTTCATCATCCCAGGGAAGGTATGACACAGTGGAACGCAGAGGACAAAAGTCACATCATGGCTTCCGAGTTCAAGAAATGTAGGTCGGGCATGGAGGGCAGTCTGGAAAACCACAGGAGGATTCTGCTGGGCCATTTGCCCCAAACAAAGATCCCAAGATGGTGAACCTGGGAGCATCAGCCAGGAAACAAAAATGAGTGAGACCCTGGGGTGTGTCCCTGGAAAAGGGCCTATTAAATCTTCACTGTGTCCCCGTTCCCAGCCCCAGCATGGCCAGGAGAGGTCCAGAGCTGCAGATCAAGAGACCCCATGCTGGGAATGAGAGACCACAGGGCCTGCATGGATCAAAGACCAAGGCCCTTCCAGGAGGGATAAGGCCACCTGCACGGTGTGGATCAACCACAGCAGGAGTGGCATGTCCCCTTAGCTCCATAAGACAGTGACCGTAAGCTGCAGCTCCAGGGAAGAGGCTGAGAGCCCTGTGCTTACAGTCGTGACATTCATGCCACCAGCCGACTGGAGTCACAAATTAGACAGGATGCTTGGTCATGGGAAAGCAAAACCAAGTTGCATTTCTTTCCATCCTGAGTTTGCAACTGAGATCCATATCTTTTACTTTCTAGAGATGGGGACGGAGCACAGAGCACTCGGAGCTGAAGAGGGAGCAAAAACAAACTGGCAGAGGTGGCAAATGCAGACTCTTCTTGAAAAAAAATTTCAAAATCAAAATATATATATATTAAAGGAAGTTCAGGGATAGGGCAGGAGCAGGAGTGTGCCTGTGTGTCCGTGCGTGTCCATGTGCATGTCATGTATGTATGTCTATGTGTGCACATGTGTATCTGTGTGTGCATCTGTGTCTGGGTGTGTGTCTGGGTGTACTCCTATGTGTGTATCTGCATGTCTGTGTCTGTGTGTACATATCTATGTGTTTGTGTGTCTATCGATGTGTGTGTCTGCGTATGTATGTGTGTCTGTGTGTGTCAGTGTGTGTCTGCGTGTACACATCCATGTGTCTGTGTGTACATCTGTGTCTGTGTGTGTCAGTGTGTGTGTCTGCATGTCCATGTCCATGTGGCTGTGTGTCTATCCATGTGTGTGTCCGTGTATGTATGTGTGACTGTGCATGCATACATCTGTGTGTGTCTGCGTATGTATCTGTGTCTGCGTTTGCGTGTGTCTGGGTGTGTATGTGTGTGTGTGTGTTTGCACTGGGGATAAAGGAAATGTGAACACGCTTCTTTCATTTAGTAAGTCACTGGCCAAGCTGTGCCTTAAAAGAGGACGGAACTGCTCTAGCAACTAGAAGTCCCTTTTGCACCTTGCACTCTGTTCTACACCCCCGAATTCCTAGCGTAATGGCACGGACAAAGTTCACTGGCTGTCCCCATCACCTCTCCCTCCACCTATCTTGCCTCCCCCTTCATTTGCAAGGAATAAAAGAGCAACAAGCAACTGATACTGCAAGGCCTTGAGAGGCCTGGGCTTGCATGCCGGTGTCATTCTTTTATAAAAATACAGCCTTATTGAGGTATAATTTACATACCGTAAAAATCACCCACTGTTAAGTACACGACTCAATGATGGTTGGTACAGTTATACAGCTGTGCAACCATCACCACCATCTGGCTTGACAACACCTCCATCACTCTGCAGTGGGATTTTAAAAATCCACTTGTCCCTCCAGCAGTCCCTGCACCCAGCAACATCCACTTTGGCTCAGCAATAAGTTGGCAGTAAGTTGACAGGAGCAGCCCAGGCTCCCCTCTCTGTGCAGCGCCCCCCTGGTGCTGCTAAACAACACCCCCCCAGCTCTGGGGGGGGGGGGAGCTGGGGCAGAGAATAAGCGCAAACTCTCTACCCACTTTCCCCACTGCTTTTGCCTAGAGTACACTCAAAGCCTCACTGTCTGCGGAATAAGACACAGATTCTTTTTTTTTAAGTTGCAGATTAAGTGTGAAGCTGCAGGGGTTTCGGGAGGACCCGTGTTAGGAGAGAGAGGTGAATGCACAGAGAAGAATAGCCAACGCAAGAGGCTCCCTCTCCTCCAAGGGCCATTTGGGAGACACTTTTGCTTGTATTTCTTCTAACACAGTAAAGATTTCTTGCCTGTTAAGAGACAAGGTCATGCCTCAGAAAGCCGTGTGGACTGCAGCTAACGCTCAGCCTGCCGACTCTGGCCATGTCATCACTCGGAGCTCGCTGTTCCAGCTCACTGGAACCTGTCCCCGACACGCGGCCCAGCCAAGCCCCAAGATGCAGCAGCCCAGCTCGCACCAGAACACCTTACCCAATATGGAGCTGGGGCAGACGGTCAGAACTGGGGGAGATGGTGGAGAAGCTTAAAACGCGCCTCTGATTTAGGTGCCAAAGGGGCTAAAGACAACATTGAAGGTTAAAAAGCAAAAGAATGACAGCTGTGATGCCATCAGCAGCCAGCCACAACAGGAAGGAGAATTTTGTGACCCTTCCACTTCTTCCCAAGCCGATCTCATCAGACATTGCAACCTCGCTAATTAGGGTTAGGTGCTGTTGGCAGGGAAAGATGCGTTTTGGGGAATCACATGAAAAGTTATGGTGTCTCTGTGCGGGGAGAGAGACACAGGATTTTCCTACCGCCTGTGGCTGCCCCAATTTTGCCAACTGCATTCCAGAGCTCTTTTCCTCCCATGCCCAGACAGAGTAAAGGCCTCTGTAATGACTTCACGCTCAGCCAAAAGTAAACACAGTCCGCGCTTTTTCCATGGACAAATTCTAAACCCAAATTGCCAGCGCTGGCTTCCCAACAATCCAAATGGAAAGCTGCCTTTCCCAAGAAAATAAAACCTTTTCAACTAAATAATGCATCTTGGCTGCAAAAGGAAACTTTCCTAAAAGCTTCCTAGAAATTGCTTCTCGTGCCGTGATACTACAGATCACCTGAGCAAACCCTACCAATGGGACACAGTCACTTAAAATAAATACAAAAATCATCTAATAATAAAAGCTTGCTCCTGCAAACACCTGCACTTGCAACACATTTTGGAGCCCTCAAAACACATACACACTCACACACAGCTCACTACCACCTAATTGGAATATTCTTTCTGAAAATGGGCTGTGATAAGACAGGTGCTGATTTAAATAAAGAGCAATAGCACTTGAGATCTGAGCTCAGCAGCACTTTTGTGCATGTCAAACACACATCTCACTTCTCCACACATTCCAGCTTGAATCCGTGTCATCCAAGCTCGATCCTCCACCAAGAAAGAAAAGCAGAGAGAGACTTGGGACGGTGGACTTACCAGGTTGGAATTGGTGGCATTGGAGTCGTCTTCTGGAAAGGGAATATAGATCGCTAAGGCCACACAATTGGCAAAAATAGTCAGTAAAATAATTATTTCAAATGGTCTGAGGAAGGGAGTTAAGGAAGTCAATGCTACAGAAAGCACAAGTGAAACAAACATACATATATATTTTTTAAATGAATCAAAGATTCATAAGAATTTTGTTTAAACAATACATTCCAAGCCCCTTGTATTCTGAAAAGAAACATATGCCTTTTTAAGTGCTTCTAATGGGTCCCCGCCAAAATTTTTCCTAATATGTCAAAAGCAGTGGAGGCCAGTCGCGTGCCAGAGTAAACAGATTTCTAAAAACTTTTTTTCTTCTTCTTTTATTTATTTAGATTGCACCGGACTTCATTTTCCCCCATGTATGTTCAGGGTTGCTTCTACAGAGCAGGGCCAGCTCCGGTGGGGACGCACCGTCCCCTAGGTACCCCTTTTCTCGTGGTTTCCACGCTGCCACCTGGGCCTTGAGCTGGGGGTGGGAGAGGCAAGACAGACTTGACTTCATGAATTTTCATTGACATTTGGACATTCGCTTTTGATCTTTTAACCTGAAGTTTAAAGTGGTCCTTTTTTCTTTTCCTTCCACTTTATTTTCTGACATCTTCCACAGAATCTGAAGACAGCTAAGAGCTCTGGACCCTCAAGAGCACGGCAGCACGTGTACTTTGCATTCAGAGCCGAGCAACTGTCTTTCCTCCACGGCCCAGGTCTGTGTGGGAAACCTAAACCTTCTGCAGTGAGTGGAGGCCCTGCCTTCAGTTGGGCAGGGCTTATGTTCTAAGTCCTCCTCACTCCCATATGTATGTGCTGGGATCTAGAGGGTAAGCCAAGCTCACTCACTAGCAGTACACTCAGTGAGGCTCTTGTGCCCAGATTTCTTTATCAAACTATCAGGCAGGACACATTCTCAAGAGAAAAATGAGTTAATATAATAATTATCCTTCCATCCTGCACCCTCAAATGAAGGCCAGAAAGGGGAGGCTTCAGAGGAAGGCCAGTGTATGCTCTTCAGGCCCCATCTCCCAGGGTTCCCCCACACTGCCAAATTTCCAGCCTCAGCCATGGAGCCTAACAAGATGAGGAAGGGAAGAGGGTAGAAATTGCTGGAAGAAGGAACTGCCAAAAAAAAAAAAAGAAGGAACCGCCTTCGTGTCCCAGGGAACCTGTTAATGAACCAAAGCAAGGAGACAGAACTCTGAGGTCATCTCGTCCAAACCGCTGAGGCCCAGAGAGCCTGAGCCATGTTCCCAAGACCCCACAGCAGGTACTTTCCAATCAGGACTAGAACTCAGATTCCCTGACCACAGAATCCAGCATCCATTCCCCTGCTGGGAACATCCTCTGACCTGTGTTAACAGGGCAACTCTGGGCCTGGAAGGCATCTTAGTCAAGGCTTTAGCTGGTGTGCTGGTTATCGATCCCCCTCAGCCCCACAGACATAGCCAAGGGTCCATTTACCCAGCACACCTCATGAAGCTTGTAATTTTCTGCCTGTGCCTTGATATCAAGAAGACAGTATGTGGTCAAACCCCCAACTTGACAGAGAAAAGAAAATGACCCCTCCCAGACTCCAAGCTGACAAGTTACAGAGCCAGGTCCAGAACCTGCCCCCCTGACTCATCTTCTCCAAGACTCTGTGCTGCGCCTTGAGTTGGCCAAGGAACTAGTAATGACAGTGGTGGTGTTGATGAGGACAGTGATAGCCACAGGAAGGAGAGAGCCGACACTGTCAGTGTACTCGGTGCCAGGCTCTGCTCTTACTGCTCCACACAAACACTCTGAGTACATAACCATCATCCTCATTTTTAAATAAGGAAACGGGTGAAATGTTAACTTGCCCAGCATCACACAGCTTGTGGTAGGATGGGATTCAAACCCAGGAAGTTTGGTTCCCAAGTATGAGTTTGCAAGGATTCTTCTACACTACTCTATCCTGAAGTTACCTTAAAGCATTTTTAGAAAGTTATTACTTTAGACCTCCTACCACAAAACCCCTTCCCTCCTAGCCCTTTCTCCACTTGCTTAGGAAAGTCACATTCGGCCCGGGGGCTGGTCGGTTTCATTCCCATCATCCGGTCCCTTGTGCTCCCACCACCAGGGCCAGAGCACATCAGTTCAACTGAGCCAGACCTCATATATCCAGTCTTCAAATGTCAACTTGTTCCCTCCACCAAAGTGGGTGATGGCTAAGCCTGGGGTGTTTCTTACACTATCAATTCTACATCTTGCCCCAACCTGGGCTATCTGTCCATCATCTTATGCTAAAAATGCCTGCCTTACTGCCAGAGAAGATACCATGTAAAGAAACAAATCAGGCAGATAAGAAAAGCCATCAGCTGCAAAGTGGAGAAGCCAGGTAAGACCTGGAAGCATACTATGTCACCCTGTGACAGCCAGGTCATTTTTAAACTGTCTTTCCTTCTTAATGACAGCATCAGATTCCACTCTTTCAAGGAACGCTGACTAGCAGATACACCAGACTATCTCCTTACCTGTCCAGCTACCCTTCCAAGGCAATCTGGGAATGCCATCTGACTAGCACTGCGGAGGCTGGCTGCCTCCTTTCCTTAGGCGAGAGGGCACATTCCCCCAGGTGGAGTGGCTGCAGCACCCCTCTGCCCAACTTGGGGGTGCAATGCAGGGACTGAGCACCACAGGTGACTCTGGGTCATGGCCTTGGTAACACTGCTGCTGACTTGGTCAACAATCTTTTCATGAGTCCCTGACTCAGGCCTCCTGTGGCTTTTTAACCAGTTTCCATGGACAGACTCTGCAGCCCTTCCATTGGGAAGGTATTGACCTTGGTTACTCTCCATTAGAGATGAGAAAACAAAAGCTCTGGTGATTCAGATGGCCCCTAGCCCCTCAGAACACAGATGACAGAGCCATAATGGGACATGGTTCAAGCCCCAGATCCAGGTCCCACATGTCCCAGCAGGCTGGATGGCATCCCCTGAACATCTATCATAGTAGGTCTCCTCTCTACTGGGAGTGCATAGGGAGTGCATGGATTTAGGGCTTGGGGAATCTAGATTTGAATCCAGTTCTATTGGTTGCAGGCTGTGTGATCTGGGCAAGATCTTCAGCTTCTCCAGGCTTTGGTGCCCTCCCCTTTGTGGGAGCCTGATCCACGAGGCCCACAGCTCTCCCACTACATGGTTCTGATTGAGCAGTTATGACAGCAGCATGCTGGGGCTGCCCAGAGCTGAGCCTCTCACCTACTCCTCTGGGAACGGGAAGCACACTTGGCCACTCGGGGCAGATGGCCAGCTCTTCAGCCGCACTCGGCTCACACGGGTTCTCTCAAAGTTACTTTTTGAGTTGAGGGGCTCAAATATTTAGAGAACTGACATTTCTTGCTGAACAAAAGCTTTTCTCTCCCAAGCCATCTTCTTGGCTTCTTTCAACCACTACCTGGTAAGGCCTTAAATCTTTCAGTGGAAATGCTGAGCTCATCCTGAGCCTCAGGAGACGTGGTAGCACTACCTAAATGAATTCTCATTATGAAAATACCCAACACTAAGTACCAGGGTTCTAGTCCTGTCACTGACCATATGACCATATAGGGCTCAATGTCATCGCTGGGCAAAGTCAGGGGTGGACCTACTAATCTTGAAGCTCCTTTCAATCTCCACCAGCCCACAATTCCTGTGAGGCCTATAATTCCACAGTGAGAGCCTGGCCCTTCAAAGCCACTTTCTCTGTAGGACCCACTCACTAGGTTCTACACATACAAAGTGGATCTATGTTTAAAACTCCAGGCCAGTGTTCTCCACTTTGGCTACACACGAGAGTCATCTGGAGACCTTTAAAATATGCCTGCATGGGGCTCAGGCGCCTGTATTTTGCTACAACTTTCCAGGCAATGCCAACATGCAGCCAAGTTTGAGAACCACGGCTCCTAAGCCTTGAACCACAAGCCAGGGTCACTGACCAATATCCTCTTGCACTTCTTGGTCTCCTTCACCCTAGAGACCCAGAGACAGGGAAGGTCATGAAAGTATACCAGTGCCATGGGAGGCAAAGAAGGCTCTGGAGGAGCAGCATGTAACCACTATTCACCTAATACACCAGCAGATCCCTAGACAGGCTCAGCCAGGTGAGATGATATTTTATAACAACCTCTTAGGTTTTCTGAAATGGGTGCACACTCTATGAAAAAAAATATGTGAAATGGGGACCCTGCTTGTTATTCCAGCAGACTCCTGGGCCCTCTCCCCAGACATTCTGACTCATCGAGTCTAAGGTAGGGCCTAAAGTTCTGTATTTACACAGCACCCCAGTGATGAGGATGTAGTTGGTCTGAGCTCAGCCAACACAGCTCACCACCTGGGAAAGTACGTGGGGCTGGCCCCACTGGGGCTCCTGGGGCACCCTGCCCAGCCCAGAGCACAAAGGATATTTCCATTCGACGATGCTGATGCACGCCCTCCGGATGGGGTTCTTCAGAGTCAGGCAAAGTAGGGCGCGGGGTGGGCGCGTGGCCGTTGTGCTGCCCTGCTTCTTGGGTTTCCCATACTGCTGCCGCTTCCGCTGCGTGGAGCTGACCGTGGAAATGGTCGCGTTGCCGGCGCTGCCCATCAGCTTGGCCTGCCGGGCTGCATCGATGGCCGCCTGCCAAGACAAGGCCGCACCCGGCGTGGGGATGTGCTCAGGGGCGAGTCCCGCAGCTGCATTGGCGTTCATGTTGGCATGAGCTGGGCGTGGGCTCCCATAGTTGGAACCTGCAGGAGAGGACAGAGGACGGCAGTTACTAGGGAGAAGACAGGAGAGCTTGGAAAAGGAACCCAGACTCGCAGTTTTTTAAAAAATCTTACTTCGAACTATGGCAAGAGCCTGGGATATGGCACATGAAAAAATTACTGTGTGATGCCGAGAAAAAAGAGTCAGGAAAACTATTCTTGTTCTAGTTTGGCTGTGTGACCTTGGACACGTCACCCCTCCTCTCCAGTCTCACTGACTCACTTTAGGCAACAAGACAGGAGATGTACCATACATTACAGCATACACGTATGGTACATGTATGGACCTAGAAACTTGGAGCAAGTGAGAAAAGGAGGATGCAGAAAACGGCGCATATGCAATGCCATATATGTCAGTGACATTCATAAAAGTACATATAAATAAAGGATATTCGGGATCCCTGGGTGGCGCAGCGGTTTGGCGCCTGTCTTTGGCCCAGGGCGCGATCCTGGAGACCCGGGATCGAATCCCACATCGGGCTCCCGGTGCATAGAGCCTGCTTCTCCCTCTGCCTGTGTCTCTGCCTCTCTCTCTCTCTCTGTGACTATCATAAATAAAAAAAAAAATTTTAAAAAAGGATATTCATTAAATATAAGAGAATGGTTGTTTAAGGAAAGTGAGGAGGAAAGTAGGATATGGGGATAAAAACGAAAAATGAATGAATGAATGAATGAATGAATGAATGAATGAAAGAAAAGAGAATCATTGCATGAATTAATGATGACAAATGAACAATGGACTGAAGAGTGTAATTCACTCAAGTCTCTGCACCAGAGTTCCAAAAACTAAAAATAGAGTAACAAAAGGAAGGAATTGGACCAAAATAAGGTCACATCCAGATACCTCAAACCCATCTGGGCAATGAGTGTTGGTTGGATAGAAGGGGACAGAGGGCTGTGATGGTTTTACATAATGTCAACAATCCTCTGACATCCCTCCCATTAAGAAAGAGGATCTATGGCCCTTCCTCCTGAAAGGGGGTTGGTCTCCAGTGACTGTTTTGACCTATTAAATACATAAGAAATGACAGTATGTGACTTTCAAAACCATGCAGTGTACCCTGAGGCTACCACTAGCCAATGTGGAGAGCCCACATGCAGGGAGGGACTCCCAGGAACCCTCCAGCTGCTCTGCTTACCATATGCCTGCAACCTCCTGTGAGAGCCCAAGCAATTCCTGATCCCTAAAACTGTGGGAGAGAGCCGGGTGCTTGCTATTATGCGCCACTTTGATATCTGGGGAAGGGGGCTGTGTACAGCAGGGATTGACAGGGTCGGGTAGTGACAGAGGGTCGCTGTCAAGGAGGAAACCTCCATAGCGACCAGTGAAATCCGGAGTAGAGACATCCACACTTCTCTGGTTTAAAGGCAACTGAAGCCTTCAAGTGTGCCTCTCAGATACTACACATACTTGGTGGGTACTCCTCAGTCTGGTCACCTGGATGTCTCACCCTAGAATCCTACAAGGTTTACCCAGGATTGATTCAGCCTGGGCCCAGACCTGAATGTCCCAAAAAAGAGGCATGACCCTGAGGCTTGTCACCTGGTCGGGTGCAGTGGGATCAAGAGAAGCAGCAGAGAAAAGGGTGACAGCATGGGCAGCGAGCCTGGCATCTGGATGCCATGTCAGTTGCCCAGAGACAACTGGAGCAGCCAGACCAGTGCACATGTGTCACTTCCAAGGCTCCCCACAAGGACCCTCCTCTCTGCCCAGTGTACACAAGGATCTTCTACAGAAGCTGCTCAGCCCAGAATAGATGGCCTCGTGGGGCCCCATTCCTCTCCTCGCTGCAACTCACTAGTATTCAGATAAACACCTGGCACCTCTCCCAGCCACCCCTCCCTGCTCTTATCTTGGATTGATCATTCAGCGTTTGACCTTCAAGAAAACTTCTGCTCCCTGTGTGACGTGCTATCTAGACCCTATCACATCCACCACTAGCCCCGTGCTGCCCACCACCACTACCCAGGGGATGAGCGATGACCTAGCTTAGCCAGACACTCTGTACTAGGGACAGACCCCAGCAATCTCCTTGGGCTGCACACCTAGCCAGACTCTGAGCTTTCTGGTTATATTACTTAAGGAACTTAGCCTGGGCTAGCTCGAATCGGCTTTCTGTCCTTTACAACCAAACAAGGCCTGATGAGCATGCTTGTTAAATGCTACAAAGCTTGTACCTGTCTGGGCTGTCATTTCTGCTGAATTCCAAAATCTATGTCCTTTCCATTATCACACCAGTGATAGACAACAAGTAAGTTTCTGCTCTCATGCCAACTGATTGACATGACTGCCCAAAATGCTGTACCTAAAAGATTCTGAGACTTCTCTGCATATAAGGGGAAAATATGCCATGATAGATTAATGATGTCTGCCACAGGTATGAAGGGTAGGGAATGGTATCACAGATGCCACGAATTTACCACCCCTGTATGATACCAAGATGAGCACATCAGGTCTTCTTTACCACCAGCTGGTCCACTGCTTCCTGTCCCCTGACAGCTGCTTCCTGCACTATTGCCATCTGGTCCCTATGGCATTAGAGCCTCAACCCCACTCCCCAGGGCCTGGAAAATTGCCTCTTTGCTATACTCAATTCATGGCTATATTCTCAACATGACGCTCGCTCCTGTCGCACCGTACAGCCCATTCACCCCCTCCTATCCTCTGCTGCAGCTGCTCCAGGCAGCTGTTGCACCCCCAGGGGTAAACTATTTTACCCAGAATGTCAGGATCATGGAGAACCCAACAATTCCTATGAGAAGTCCTCTCTCTCACACACCTTGCCATCACCCTCCCTGCACTCATCATGTGGGTCCTACACCTAAAGCAAGGAAGACCCCAATATGACTGGGGCTTTCACTTCTCTTGTCATACACCAGAGGAAGAAATCAGAAGACAGTGTTTGAATTAATAAAGGCACCTCATATACCAGAACCGCTTCAATAACCAGCAAGCTTTTATATCTCCATTTAACACATAAGAAAACAAAGGAGTGTATGACTCATTAAAAAAGGTCACAAAGTGAGACAATGAAAGATTTCTGCAGCACGCACAGGACTCACGGTTCACTAGTACACAATACTCCGCGTCCTTAGAACTCACACAAGCGCCCCCACCTGCACACACACGTGTGCTCACACACATGGCCACAAGCAAAGCACGTGTCTCCTACTGGGTTTATGGGCCTTGACGTGGCAGGGGCTGCAT
This sequence comes from Vulpes lagopus, assembly GCF_018345385.1. Lineage (NCBI taxonomy): Eukaryota > Metazoa > Chordata > Mammalia > Carnivora > Canidae > Vulpes > Vulpes lagopus. Next base: position 1,851,758 of record NC_054844.1, read on the forward strand.
GTCTGACCTAAGAACATGCTTCATGTTTGGCGTGAACGGCCCGGCCCCTTCAGTAACCCCCAGGGCGCCTCTGACAGCATTGGAGTGACCAATAAACAGTGGCCTAATATCATGTCTTACTGGGTTTGCTGGGAGGGCTGGAATTCAAATTTCGTTCATTTGATCTGTGATACATAATTTTTCCTTCCTATACTCCCTGCTCAGGACAGACAACACTTCATAGACTCTACTTTAGCTCCTAGACTAACTTCTCTTTCATCACATACATAAAAGCAGCCATGTCTCCGCCACTCTCAGCCTCTCCAGACCCCAGATCTCTTCTCACAGCTTCTTTCTGGTTACTGTCATCAAACTCCAACTTTGTACTCATGCCCAACCCCCACCTTAATCCACCTCTCTCCTACCACTTGTCAGTTCCAAAAACCAAGCAATCCTGGAGCTTTTTTTTTTTTTTTAAGATTTTATTTATTTATTCATGAGAAACAGAGAGAGAGGCAGAGACACAGGCAGAGGGAGAAGCAGGCCCCATGCAAGGAGCCCAATGCGGGACTCGATTCCAGGACTCTGGGATCATGACCTGAGCCAAAGGCAGATGATCAACCACTGAGCCACCCAGGTGCTCCAATCCTGGAGCTTTTAGACAATGTTTCAGAAGAAGGCAGGAAGCACCAGCATGAGAACACATCCATTGCCTCAGAAAGGCTGTGTCAGGGGGTATATCCTATGCACCCTGAGGTATTAACATTGAGAGCAAGATGACCATGGCTCTGCAGAGCCAAGAAGTGGATCTGAAAGTCATGTCTTGTGACAGGCTGACTTCTAAGCCACCCTGCACCATGGGTGACCTTATTTATATTCCCAGAGCCGAGGACCTCTCTGGAACACACCATCTGGAGAAAGCACATACGGATAAGCCCATGGGGAAAAACTGAATGTCAACCTCTCCCTAACCAGAAAACAAAAACATAGCCTCCATTATTTTGGTCCTGGAAGCTCTGAGCATTTCTACAGCCATGTAACTAGACTAAAGGCACTGCCACAGTAAATACAGAGCCACACACACTAGTGAGACAGGGGTGGCCCATCCGGGTGAGCCTCCCCTTCTCTAAGCAATTTTCCCCCATTCACTGGGATGGTTCCCCACCCAGACCCAAGGCTCTCTTAGTATTTCCAGGTCCCACTCAGTAAGGGGGCACAACTATCCAAGAATCCCAGGAAAGGAAAATCACCATCTTAGGCTCAATATTTCTGAACCCAGAGCAATGCCATGGAGGAAGGGCAAGCAGCATTATGTCCCTGACTGCTTTTGTTAGCACAAAATAACTACCCAATGCAAAGAGACCAATTTTCAAATTATAAAGCTGATTCAAAGCTCCGTCTCCTGGCTGCCAGCTGAAAAGATGCCACCATTTAAGCCTGCTCTGGCTCCTGCCTTACTAAACTATTTTTACTGATGTTCTCATCCCTGAATGAGCCCCAGAACAGCAGCTCAGCAGATTGGGCCACACACAAACAGGTGGGTGCCCACAGCAGCAAACTCGCTCTCACACATAAGAAAATTATTCCCATTTGTCAAATGACCCAGCTCCCCTGAGTTTAGACAGCAACTCCCTCCTCCTACACATAGGAACTGCTGCTTCTCCAAGGGACCGGGACAAGGGCAAGACCCCTACACAAACTGGTCAGCAACAGGTGATTCTGCTCTGCAAGGCCCAAGGAAAGAGTCCAAGTCAGGAGGCGATGGCTCATGCTTCCCTGGTGCCCCAGTGAGTGAGGCACGGAGCTGGGGATCCGAAAGGTAGTCAGTGATAAAAAAGTGGATTTTTTTCCCCTTTACTCCATCTCCATCCGTGCACCTGATCCAGGGCCTTATTATTTTTTTATTATTTTTTTTTTTTGGAGTTCAATTTGCCAACATATAGAATAACACCCAGTGCTCATCCCATCAAGTGCCCCACTCCATGCCCGTCACCCAGTCACCCCCACACCCCGCCCACCTCCCTTTCTACCACCCCATGTTCATTTTGATCCAGGGCCTTATTACAGAAGATGTTCAACACCTATTTGCTAAACTGCAATATGATGATGTCATGCTAAATAACAGGTAAATAACAGGTAAATCTAAGAAACTGTTGGAGTCGCCCATCTATGCCCCTAAAGCATGGGCTTATTCAGGCTCTTCCACTTACTTCTTGCATACGGTTGTAGGAGGGATTTCTGAAGGAAGAGGTAGTGAGCAAGACTTCCGTTCCCACACCACCTGCCTGGTCCAATCCTCCATCCATTTCTTGCCAGAATGCTGTAGTAGCCCCCTGACATTTCTCTTTCCTTGCCTGTCCCCAACCCAATCTCCATACAGCACCCAGAGTGACCTTTTAGAAATATAAATCATAAATCAAGTTTTGTCATTCTCCTAGATAAATCTCTTCAAAATAAGGACTCTCTGCCACGACTTATGAAGCCCACATAGGCTGGCCCTGGTCTCCTCTCTGAGCTCATCTCATTCCTGTCTCAGCCTGGTCCAATGCAAGCCTCACATACTAGCCTCATTTCACTCCTCTGAAATGCTCTCTTCTTATATGCTGCAGTGCCTTTGCACATACTTAGAATGTTATTCCCTCTACTTTTGGCTCTCTCACTTCAGGTTTGGGCTTAAATAATTCCTTCTCAAAACCCCCAACACTGATCCTCTAATGTAAATAAGCAGAGTTCAAACATTGGCTGCCAGTATGCTCCCCATCTCTCTGTCTCCATACTACCCTTGAATAGAGATGCCCAAACTCCCAGCACTATAAAGAGATCCCCAATTAGCCACATGTGTGGAGAAAAGTACAGTGCTGCAGATGTGCCTCGACAGCACAACCTCCCTCAGCTTTAGCACCTTCATCTGCACACAAAGGAGGTCACTGCTAATGACCAGACTTTGTACCCAAACTAAACCCAGATCGATTTATGGAAAGTGAGAAGCAGCAGTTCACATTTGGCAGGGAGAGAACTGTAAATGCATATCCTCCTAAAGTCCTAACCATCCTCTCACTTAGCAATCTCTATAGAGCAAAGGAAATGCTTTCTCTCGGGCCAGGGTATCACCCAGGATCTTCGCAGAAGCCCATTTAGCCCTTGCTGTCTGTCATCTCACCATGTGACCACAGGCTTGCATTCTCTTTAAGACTGTAGCAGCCAACCTGAAACAGAAACCGTGCTTTCTCTGCCCATTAAAGGCCAAATGCTAGAAAGCAGGGAGCCCATTAATCTTCTCTATCTAGAGTGTTACAGAGATAGCTGGGAAACTCGAACAGGGAAGATACTGTCTCCTGGTCTTGAGATACCCAAGGCTCTGTCTGTCTTACACTCAGTGGTGCTCATGCAGTGAAGGATCAGTTCTGGCTCAGCCCCCTGCGACAGATGGGGTAGACCAGTGGACTAACTGAGCAGCTCTTCCAAACTCCTTCTGTTGTGTCTTCCTGTCCTGCAGAGGCCAAAGAGCTAAAAACTCTAATTTCCAACCTCCCTTGTAACTGGACTTTCTGATGTAGCTATGGAGTTTGGTGAACTCAAGAAGTAAACTAAAACTCTGTCTGGTGGGGAAAGCATCTATTTCACCACTACGAGGCCAGTGAGGCTCTGGCAATACTTCCCTGATCCCTGGAAAGTGTATAAGGTGGTGTGATCCTGGAGCCAGCTCTTGGCATGGTGGCTTCCAGATTCCCCAGCTTCCTAATTACACCAGAATCCCGGGCCCCTTGATGCGCCAGCTCTGTAGCATTGTTCTGGGAGTCATTCCTAGAGGTCTGAACTAGAGCCTGCTCTCCCAACCCTTCCAATTATTTCATAAGCCCTTAAATTCCCATATTAACTATGTTTCCTCTCAAAATGGCTACAGCAGTGTCTGCTGTAGGTCCAAATCCTGACTGCAAATGTGGTCTACAGCCTCGCTGTCTAATAGAACATCTACAATGATGAAAATGCTCTATTAATTCTGAGATGTCCAATATGATAGCCACCAGCCATTGCTGACTGTTTAGCACTTGAAATGTAGCAAGAGCAACTCTAGAACTACTTTTTAAATTTTATTTAATTTCAATTAATTTACATATAAATAGCCACAGCTGGCTAGCGGCTATCATACAGGACAGCACAGGCCCACATTAAGAGGAAGTCCTAAAGGAAAGCATAATTCATGATGGAACTTTTTTTAAAAAAGCAATCAAGAACTGATTCAGACGCTGATAGGTGGGTGGATTTTCTGATCAGGAAATAACCACCCTATGCAAAAAGACATGTTTTCAAAGCATAAGACAGCCTGAGACCCAACAAACAACATGAGAAGCCAAGAGTCATTTTTCAGTGGGTTAATCCTCTCGACAACTGAATGAGAAATTAATGTTCCCATTAGACAGATAGGGAAGCTGACCATTCCCGCCAACCTGAGTTGGTCCTAAGTGAGCCCCAGGACACCTCAGGTGGGGTGGAAACCTCTCCCTTGACGAGCACTCAAAGGGTCTTCTCTGTGTGTCACATCTGCTGCCTCTACCTCTCACCTGAGCCATTTTCACACTATTTTCAACAGCATTCTCTTACATTCTTCCCTCACCCTTCTACAAACCTCACTCATGAGAGATGAGGATGCTCAGAACAAATCCATGACCACAGCGGTCAAACCTGCTCTGAAACAAAAACAGGGACCCAAGGACATCTGTGGCCACCCCCTAGACTAAATCGTTCAGACGCTGCTTTAAGTAAAACTATCTCCTTCCTATTCTACCTCCCACTCCTAATGACTGGGCCAAGGCAAAGAACCTGGGGCACTTCAGAAGCTCAAGCCAACAGGAAAAATGGTAAAGCTACTGTCATTCACATCTTCTAGTGATCCAGCAAACTAAATCTTTTCTCTGTTTTTCAGAGGGCAGCTAGTCAAAAGGAGAGAAAGAAGGGAAAAGAAATCCTATGAGGGACTCCCATGAAGTCCCTGCAGAGGAGATCTGCCAATATTACCCTGGCTAGAGGACTCTTAACCATAAAGCCATTTCCCTCATATTACTCAAGGTCATATTGACATCAGAGAGCAGGTGAAGAAAAATAGCAGAAAACCAAACTGATAGATGCACATACTAAACCACACTCTCCAACCAAAGATAATAAATTGCAACAGTAACAAAACATTCCTTCCACTTACATCCAAACAGGGACAGGAGGGAAATCTCAACCTCCTGCTATTTGAATTAAGGCACCTATCACCACCTGGTGATGGCAAACCTAAATTACAGGACCCAGTTGATGAGTTGCAGTTTATCAAAACTCACCATTTCCACTTATTGAAGGCCATTGCAAAGTAGCCATTGTAGTGGGGGGAAAAATAGGTCTAGCCCTGACTGAGGTCAAATACCAGCTAGAAAAATGGAAAAGCCTTCCAGATGCAGATGTCTGAGGACAGGCAGGAGGATTGCCACAATAGCCTGGTACAACACTGCAAAGACCAAACACTGGCTCACAGTCTCCTTGGCTCCTGCTAATGCATGCCTATGTGGGCCCTTCTGATAGGTGGGCCCTTCTTGTATTCTTCAAGTGATTCCTACTTAAGCTTCTTGAGAGCAGGAATCAGCTTTGTGGCCTCAGAAACCCTGGCAGACTGGTTGTCACCTAGTAGGTACTCAAAACACATTTGCTGCATGGGAGTTCTTTGGCAGAATTTTTATTTGGCCCTCAGAGATTTCTATGAGGAAGTTTACAGTGATGATGCTATTCAATTGTTTTAGATTAGTATGTCATGTGTATGTTTATTTCCTTTTTTAGAGAGACAGAGAAAGCATACATGCAAGTTGGGAGTGGATGGAGGGGCAGAGGAAGAGGTAGAGAATCCTAAGCAGACTGTTTGTTGAGTGCGGACCCCGACTCAGGGTTCCATCCCACAACCCTGAGGATCATGAGCTGAGCTGAAATCAAGAGTTAGGCGCTCAACTGACTGAGCCACCCAGGCGCTCCTCATGTGTTCACTTCATATGTTGGGTAAATATTTGTTTTTTATCCCCCATCAGAAGGGAAGCCTCTAAAAGCAGGCACCTTTGTCTATTTTGTTCACCACTGTATTCCCAAGAGTCCATATCAGCCTGGAGCATGGTGTGTGCTCAACAAAGATGCATTGAATGGATGAGTAAATATCTCAAAGTATAATTGTCCCATTGCACTTTTTCTCATGACATTTTTAATTACTTTAACTTTCTGGCCCCAAGATACAGAGGGTTTTGCTGCTTTGGCCCCATTTTACTGATAGGAAAACAGAGACACAGTGTGTCTGCGCCTCTCCCTAGTACCAGAACTAGAACATGGGAGGCAGCGCCATCTTGGTATGGAGGACAGTTTTTAGTGTCCTAGTGGTCCCAACCTCCTTCCTTCTCACTACCTGGGAGCATAGGGTGACAGACTCATTTGCCCAAGTATTTCACCCACTGAAGTGGGCAGGGCATCCTGGGGAACCAGAAGTAATTCCTCTGACTCTATTCCATGCCTGCGAATGCCCAGCCACACTGCTGCCGTGGAATGGCATGTGGTCCCTGCAACAGGAGCACAGCCCTGCTGAGGCTCAGAGCTCGCAGACTCAGATCCTCCAGGCCATGAGCGGTTCTATTCTGCGGGAGAGAAGGTCTGACTTGTCTGGTACCTCTTCAGCCCCTCCCGGGGCCAGGGAAGGCTGAACTCCAGAACTCTGTCCAGCGGGAAGCAGGGGCTGATCAACCCCGTAGGGAAAGCAATGTAACACTCCTAATGAGAGTCTTTAAGGGATTCAATCATTATACTACCCTTCTCAGAAGCTACCCTAAAGGACTAATCCAAGACGCCAGCAAAGCAATGTACCCGGGTATTCACCACACTGCAAATTATACCAACACCAAATTGAAAATCACCTATAAGCCCATCACAGGGGGACTGGCCTGTGATGCCACATCCCCATGAAAGAATTTTAGAAGCTATAAAAATTATGTTCTGAAAAAAAATATAGAAAAATATTTCACATGATATTAAGCAATGGAAACAGGACCCAAAAAGATATGTTCTGTAGGATCCCAATTTTTAAAAAGACACTTTTTTTCCATAGAAGAAAGACTAGAAGGAAACACATAAAAATACTCCTAGTTGTTCAACTATACATCAATCTTTTAAAAGGTCATCTTTCTAGATCAAGAGCATGACAAAAAGGATTTAAGATCTCTACTGTTTTTACTAAACTTAAAAGAAAAACACACTTACTGTTGAAAAACAGAAAAGTCCAACAATTTAAAAACATGTATCTTAGAAAGTCCCCTACCTCACCATTAATAAATAGACTCATGTGTCTGTCTAGATTTTGTCCTTAAATGGCTAGAATAAAAACTTATAAAAATGGTATGAAGAAAGGAAGGAAGGAAAAAAAGTAAGGCAGGCAAGCAGGCAGGCAGGTTACTACTGATTATCTTCAGGTGGCCACATTTATTTGCAGAAAGGCAGTTCAGCCTAGAACTCAGGGCCCTGGACTTAGAATCCAGGCAGAGTAAATGCAAATTCCAGCTCTGCTAGTCACTAGCTGTGTGGCTGGAATGGTCACCTCACCTCCCTGTACCCAAGATTCCTTATTTGTAAAACAGAAACAGTAACACTGCCTATCACACAGCATTGCTATGGTGATCAAATGAGTTAATAAATATAAAACTCTCAGAATAGTGCTGAGAATAAGAACTTTGTAAGTCTAGCTCTTTTTGAAATTATTATATTTTCCAAATTCTGTTCAGTAAATAATTCTTTGGTAATCAGAAAGAAAAAAGTTATGGTTTTGCTTTATTAAGTATACTTCCAAAATTACTGTAGCCAAATCAGTATGAGATTCTTGTCCAGCCCCTGACATACCAATTGGGGGGGGGGGCGGTGATCAGGGGAAGCTGTGCACATACACTCCACCAGCCAAACCAGCTGCCCACCTTCCTAGGCTGCCTGGAGCCTCCTCCTTCCGACCCCCAGCACCGCAAGAAGATACGAGCATCTGCCTGCAGCCTCAGAGACACATGAAGCTCCATGAAAACTCCACCTGCACCTCTGCGTGGCCCTCTGCTGATTCGAACCTAAGCTCTGGACAAAGGATAATTGCACCTCTGAATCTCCAGCTGCAGTGCTCTATAAACAAAAACATCTAGGTTTCGGCTAAAATGAAATGGCTGATTTGAAAATTAGCCAAGATATATACATGGGCAAGATGCTTCCTTTTTTCTTGTGGTCTTGATTTGTAGCAGCAATTCCATTAAATATCAGTTGGGTTCCATGATGTGTGAACAGGTGTGTAGCATAGAGAAAAGCACTGGGGCCCAGGGTCACAACACCTGGGTTCAGGCCCCAGGTCTGAGGGGTGCCATCCGTATCAACACAAACCCTTCAAAGAAGTTGGAGCAGAAGTAGACACTGGACTGGGGGTTGGGGGGCTTGGGGAGCTCTCCTCTGGCTGGATCACAGTCTCACAGCATCAGAGCCCAGGTCCCTGACCCTGTGACTATCGCTCCCACTGCCAGCCACACTGCCAAGTAAGTAAGTACCTAGTGATGCAGACTTCTCAGTTTACTCATCTGTAAAATACAGACAATAATATATTCCTCATAGGACAATCGCAAAGATTAAATGAGATTAGGCCTATGAAAGTACTACCCAAAAATAAAGACGCTTAATAAGAATCATTCCCCAGATGCCCACATATAATGCCTCAGGGCACTAAAGAATACCTCATTACCAACAAAAGAAAATAAAACATGAAAGCTGTTTTATATATTTAAAAAAATGTTTTTCCCAGAAGCACACCCTCTATGTTAAGCAACCCACCTCTCAAAAACTGCTATATCTCACATACAAATTTAATAATGTCAATTTGTGGAAAAGTGAATCTATCCAGAGAATTCAGAATACAGAAGATTCCAGAGATCTTTGAAAACTGTGTTCCATTTTCCAAGGAACTTCTATTAGTGAAAGTTTCTGAAGTTCTTTCATTATCTGTGGGATTGCACTGTGTGTGTGTGTGTGTGTGTGTGTGTGTGTGTGTGTGTGTTGGGGGGGGTGACTGCACATATTTACACAGTGATAACACAATACACACAAACACACCCACACACGGCCCATTTGTCCTACTCCTGATGTTTCTAATTCTCATTAAGGTGGGACAAAAGAAACACATTAGCTTATTCCTCTACCCTTGCAGGCTATTTAATATCAGTGCTTTGTTAAAAAGTATAATGCTTCTTACATTTGGAAAAGTCAAAGCCATTTATCATTAATCCCCACAAAACCTCTGCCAGACGGCAGGCAGACAAGAAGGTGGAAGGCAATGAGAAAATAAGCAAGTCCCCCTGAGCCTGTTGTTCACTGGCAAACATTAAGCTTCAAAGTGCTCTGAAGCCATCCTCTTTTCTGAGTTTGGAGAGAGAAGAACCAGAGCAGAAGTCAAGAGAGCTGAATTCCAGTCCCCGCTTCATTACCCATTTGTTCTGTGCAAGTTAGACATACCACTTTCCTTCTTTGGCCTTCGGCTTCCTCTTTAAAATGATGAGTCTCAACCAAACACCATAAGAGGTCTCCCAGCTCAGAGCCTCAGGTCCGGAGCTCTTGGGTCCGGGCATCTCACTGTCCCCCAACCCTCCTCCCCAGCCAGTTTAACTCCTCCCAAGTTCCTCAGTGCCTGGATCTCCTCCCTACAGGCCTCAAAGATGAGGGCTGAGAAGGCCAGCCCGACATCCAGTTCCCTCTGCTCACGAGCTGGGCTCCTGGCTAGAGAGGCGGCCTGGAAGAGTGGGTGCTGAGCTATCCTAAGAGGCTGCCTCCACTATGCTTATAGGGCAAGGTTAACTGAAGGGGCCATTCAGCTAGAAGGGGCAACGGAGAGAAGAGGACCCTCCAGCCCTTGTTGTGTTTCTAATTTATCATCCCAGGGTTTCTCTGATGACCCCTGCGGGCTCCACATGGTTTACATAGAAGTCCTCAAAGTCAGAGAGAGCCCTTCACCTCCATTAGGAGAGTATTCTCAAAAAAATCATAAAATGACAAGTGTCAGCCAAGACTCAGAGGAAGGATGGCCCTTGTGCACTGCCAGTGGGAACATAAAATGGTACAATGGTGACGGAAGGTAGTATGGAGGTTCCTCAAAAAATTAAATACATAGGGGCACCGAAGTGGTTCGGTGGTTGAGCGTCTGCTTTTGGCACACGTCGTGATCCCGAGGTCCTGGGATCAAGTCCCACATCGGGCTTTCCACAGAGAGCCTGCTTCTCTCCCTGCCTGTGTCTCTGCCTCTCTCTCTATGTCTCTCATGAATAAATAAATAAAATCTTTAAAAAAAATTAAACACATAACTACCATATGATGCAGCAATGCCACTTGAGTCTATACCCAAAAGAATGGAAAGCAGGGACTCAAAAAGATACTGTACTCCAAGGTTCAGAGCAGCATTATTCACAATGGCCAGAAGCTGGAAACAGCCCAAGTGTCCATCGACAGGTGGATGAATAAACAAAATGTGGTCTCTACATACAATGGACTATTATTCAGTTTTAAAAAGGAAAGAAATTCTGACATGTGCTGCAGAATGGATGACCCTCGAACACACGACGCTAAGTGAAGTCAGCCCATTATAAAATAAATCGGGTATGATTCCACTTCTATGAGGAGTCGTACCCATAGAGAGAAAAAGTAGAGGGGGCAGCCAGGACCTTGGGGAGAAGGGAGAAGCAAGTTTGTGTTTAATGCACACAGAGTTTCATGGGGAAGATGAAAAAGGATGGTGGTGATAGTAGTGCAATGATGTGACTGTACTTAATGCCACTAAATTATACACTAAAATTAAAGGGCACCTGGGTGGCTCAGGCGGTTAAGCATCTGCCTTCAGCTCAGGTCATGATCTCGGAGTTCTAGGATCGAGTCCCGAGTCAGGCTCCCTGATCAGCAGGGAGACTGCTTCTCTCTCTCCGCCTGCCTGCCCCTCTCCTCACTCATACTCACTCGCTCTCTCTCAAATAAATAAATAAAATCTTTTTAAAAATTAAGATGGTAAACTTTGTTATGTGTTACATAATATAAAAATATTAAATTTTTTATTAAATTTTTATTTAAAAAACAGAGATATGAGTGTTGGACCTGACGCACTTAAAGGAATATTCCCAGAGGAAAGAGATCTAAGAAGTGGGGGACTGCCTTCGAAGGAACAGAGAGCTGGAAGGTGAAGGCGTCTGGTGTCCGCTACTCAAGCTGTCCCTCAGGAAGGGCTGGCTAGGGTGAATGCAGACCAGGCCCGAGGGAGGCGCGTGGCAGGACAAGTCTCTACCACTACACAAGTGCTTCCCTGCAGGGCCTTCTGCTCAGGCCCTCAGTATGTGACACAAGCCCAGAAAAGGATGCAAAGAAGTTTGGTCATAAGTTGTTTCCAATTATCAAATAAATCACACATGCACGTACACAAACATGTCTTCACAACTGAATGAAACCAGACTTGCATCCAACTACATCTACGGTGCACTCAAACACTATTCAATATCAGGCGTCAGATCTTTGGCTGGGAGAGATGGGTAATCAGAACGTTAGATCAATCCCTGGCTTTCCACAGTTTCAGTCGGGTCCCAAGGCTCTGCTCTGGGCACCTGGCGTGTCTCCAGGGCAGGCTGTGAGCGTTCATCGCTGAGCTCTGCTTCCTAGTCCAGCGCTTGACACACATCAGGTATAAAAGGAAGTGTTTGCTGAAGGAATGTGATTTCTACTCCGCATCCCGATGGTTTTAGGTGAGGGGACAAGTGACATGATTCCCACTGCTAAGGATGAAACCAAACAGACAGAAGCACAAAGCCCTCATCCAACGAGACCCAGATCAGCCACTCCTAAGCCCTCCAACTTCTCTGGCATCTTGAATCCAAGCTCTCTCCTCAGACCTCTCGCACCTCTTGAGCTCCGTCCTCCCACGTGTGGATGTGTTCCCTCTCCTTCCTGAGCCTCAAGGTGCCTTTTCTCTTCTTTCTGCTTGGCTTTTTCTGACTCCTTCTTAGCCCGGCAGTCCTGACCCCTCCTGCTCCTCTCCGCCATCTTTACCTCCTTGGAGGACTGAGGAAAACATCTGATGCAGGCTCTCCTTGGGTGTGGCAGGGATTCAGAACAAGGGCTGCGACTTAGAGTGGAGGTCCCTGGGGACCCAAGATCTCAACATGGGACACTAGCACTGCCCAGATTCTTCCCCTGAGCATCAGGACCATCAAAAGCCTGGGCCAGCAGGAAGTGGATGGGGAGACATGGAAAGGTCTACTTCTAAAAACCTAAAAGTAGAAGGCAGAGGTCAACGTCACCTTCATTCCTCATCTCGGAATGGAGCTATGATCCAATGGAGCAGAAACCAGGGCTGTGGAAGTGCCATAAAACTCTACAATCTTTGTACCCTGGTCGCTCTGTCTATGTGGCTTTCCTTCAACCACATTCCCACAGTAATTAGGATGGTTCTGACCTTTAAAACAATGTGAATCTAGTCCTGGCAGATGAAGGCAGCTGGGAAACAGTGGCCAAGAAGAGCATGGGATCTGTAAAAACTGAGTTTTAGGGACAGCCTACAGGGGAGCTGAGTGGACAGTGAGAGCCAGAAAAGAAAGCCACAAAGTCTAGTGGTTAAAGGCAGAGATCAGGAGTCACATGAGACCCAAGTTCATACTCTGTGGGTCCAACAAGCCCTGTGGGCCTGGGCAACTTATTTAACATCTCTGAGACTCAGGTACCTCTGAGCTGTTTCAAGGATTTTATTTTATTTATTTATTCATTAGAGACACAGAGACAGAGGCAGAGACACAGGCAGAGGCGGAAGCAGGCTCCATGCAGGGAGCCCGACGTGGGACTCGATCCCAGGACTCCAGGATCACACCCTGGGCTGAAAGGCGGCGCTAAACTGTTGAGCCACTGGGGCTGCCCTACTTCGAGGATTTTAAAACATTGACAAGCACTTGGCATGGCACAGCCATATATGAAATTCTCAGTGAATAGTTGGCATTAATCACTATTGCTTTCATTGTTGCTGTTGTGATTAAAGTGAGCTGAATCCCTGGGGGCCTGCAGCTGTGAAGGAGAGGCGTGGGGAGGCCCTGGCCTGAGAAGAGCTGTCAGGCTCAGCACCACGAAGGCCTCTGCAGGCACCCCAAGGTAGACCCCACCAAGCGTGTCAGCGATTCACAACCCTCCACATTTCCACCGAAGCACATGCTGCCCCGCCCATCTCACTTCCTGATCAGCTCCCCTTGGGTCACGAAGACCATGGACCAGAGCTGGGCATGTGGGTCTCCCTCTCCTCCCCCGCTAAGGAGCCGTGTGACTCTGGACAAATTCCTGTCTCTGTGTCTCGGCTACCTCGTCAGTAAAATGAAGGAGTTTACTAAATGGTCTCTAAGATCCTATATATATTTTTTGGCCCTCACTGATTCTAGAATTCACATGTGGATGGCAGAAGAGCTTATCATTTGGTACACGCTGACAAAAGAAATAGGCTTCCTCGAGGGAAGCTCAGTGCCCCACCCCACTCCTCAATTCCCTCCTTTAATACTAATAAATAATTGAATCTGAAAAGCACCTAATAGGGCAGCCACTTAACCAGGGCCAGCCCCCAGAGCCTCAACAAACACAGACCAGGATGACCATGTCTCCTTGAGAGCAGGATATGTAGTGTTTGCACTCCACAGCACCCGGCTTCTGAAATACATACTGACTAATTAAGCTGTTCTCCTGGTCCTTTCTGATGCACCCAAGTTTCAGAGCAGGATGCTGCTGGAACCATAGTCACCTGCTCATTTGCTCTCCCTGAATGTCTGACTTCGTTTGGCAGCCTTCCTAGATTTGGTGTTCCCAGTCTGTGAAACGGATTGGAAGCATCTTTCTAAAGGCCAGAGGTACCAGGTGGAGAAGGTTATTGGGGCAAATGGGGCGTTTGCTTTTGTCTGCTCTATGCACTCAGTACTCTACGAAGTCCCTTTTAATATAAAACACGCATGGACTAAACATAGTCTTGCTACTGGGTGGTCCCCTGGCAGCCTGCAACTACAGACACTGTTTGCTAAGCATCATTGTTTGCCTTTTATAAAGAAAGGCAGTTTTCCTTATAAAACTATGGGCTTAGGACTCCCACTCAGGATGGCAAATGCCTGGTCCAACCTCCCACTTGAGCCAAGGAGTTATGGAATACTCCCCCCACCCACTCACTGACCCCAAATCATCAGTGATCGCACAACTGTGTAAAGGCATTGGTGATCGGGGAAGGGACAGGAGCTGCTGCCTGGAAAGCAACTTCCCCACATGAGCACACATTCACCCTCATACACATGTACTAATATGTATGTACAAACACGCGTGTGTCCCCAGTGTGTGACTCACAGGCACAGAGTACCACCACCTTCCTCTGTAGGCCCCTGGTCCTTGCCACCGCCTTCCTTATAGCCACTCCAAGTATGTGTGGGGGTTCTCCTCTGCTCAAACGTAGCCTTGAGAGCAGAGCCCCAGCTCCTCCCACTCCACAGCCCCCACAGCGCTGGCACAGGGTGAGTGGTCCAGAATGTCCGGGTGTGTGGACTCGCCTGGGGCAGAGCCCGTGGGAGCCTCAGACATACGAGTCGCTCCCCTGACCTCCTCAGGTCGGGCTGCACATTGGCCCACACAGACCCCCACCCACACGCGCCTCTCCAGCAGCATCTTCCCAGCCAGGGACCTTGCTTTTTCAGAGTCCATAACTAAATTTGGACTTGAAACAGAAGCAGCCAAGGCGAGACTGGCCCAAAGGTTAGCTCCAGGCAGCTTAGCTTTCCAAAGCACTTGGTTCACCTCTGTCAGAGCACACGGTTCCAAGTTGTCACCCTCTCCAGCAGCTCCTCCGGCTCCAGTAACTGGGGTGCCCCTCCCCCCCTCACCTGTGGCTCCCAGACTCCACTCAAAGGGCAACGGCTTCAGGTGGAAGGACAAGCCCAGGAGATACAAGTTGCTGAGGGACAAAGAAGATGAGTTTTGGAATGAAAGAGATCTCAGTTTGAATCTCAACCCTCCCCTGTTTAGCTGAGTGATCTTAGCTAAGTTAGCCCAACCTCTCTGAGCCTCGGGGTGCTTATCAGTAAAACAGGAGTAACTCCCCAAGGATAAATGGGATGTATTAACATCAGTGCGTGCTCACCGGAGGTTAACTATTTCAAGCCAATGCGGGCTCTGGAGTTGGCAGTGCTAATAGATGCTGTGAGACACAAGGAGTGACACTCCCCTTCCCCAGCCCCTGGAGGCTGCCAGTTCTCCAGCAACTTCTCCCAGGCCACTCCAGGGCACAGTTGGACTGAACTATCCCAAACAGAACAAACAACACCTAGAGATGGCTTGCCCTCAATGCCACATCCAGAGTTGGCAAGACTCTCTCACACTTCCCTGAATACAACAGCCCAGACTCGTCACCATGCAGATGGGGTTATACAACATCCAAGCCTTTGGGAGACAGAGCTTCCATCTGGCTGGCAGCTTACAAATATTTGACCTTATCAGGCTTGAATTGGAATAGAAGGATAATTGAGGTTTCATATGAAATTACTGTGCAAGTTATGTACGACCCAATCAGGCTTGCAGGGCATGTAATGGTTTCATTTGTTTGTTCCAGGGATACTTGGTGTGCAGGCTGGAGGAATGAGGCCAGCCATGAAGTAGAGCCCCTGTGCCCTTCATTTCTGCTCTTCCCGTCCTCCCTTAATTGGCACTCCGCAGCCATCTTCACAAAGCCTCACAGAGCCGTCCTCTCCTGCCCCTTCAGGACAGCCTCAGGCTTTCCCTGGGCCATTGGGAAAGAGCAGTGTGAGGAGATGAAAAGAGAACCGGGTGAGGTAGGGAAGCAGGCTCATGGAGCCCCAGCATCTCCTCTCAGAGGTACAGACACTCAGGTCCTGAGGAAGCAAGCCGCATGCCCTGGGCTCCACATCCAGGTCAAGGTCAAGCTGAAACTTAAGCCCAAGCCTCCAGGTTCCTACATGCTTTTTCTACTAACCCAGGTCAAGGCTGAAGCTGGCAGGCACCTGATGATAAAGTGGCCTATAACAATTCCTCCACCCACCGCTCTTTACATGGCAGAGGCCCAGTGTGGCAGGCAAGAATGCTCCCCCAAGATGTCCACATCCTCATCCTTGGAAATTGAATATGTTACCTTACATGGTAAAAGAAACACTGTAGGTGTGATGAAGCTGCTTGTGAACTAGGGAGTTATCCAGGACTATGCAGGTAGGCCTGATATCACAAGAGTCCTACTAAAGGAGGCACGAGAGGAGAAAGGAGAAGATACTACCCAGCTGGCTCTGAAGATGGAGGAAGGAGCTTCCAACAGATGGAAAAGGTAAGGAAACAGATTCTTCCTCCAGAGCCCCCAGAAGGAATGCAGCACTTCAAGCCCACTTTAGACCTCTGACCTCCAGAACTGTGTTTTTTTAAGCCAGAGTTTGTGGTAACTTGTTACAAAAGCAATAGGAAACTCATACCCTCAGAAATGTATCTGTGTAAAATCATCCAAAGTTGAAAGCAGCAGGGAGAGGGTAGAGTTAAGCACTCTCGGTTATCTGGCCCATGGCCACGAGTAAGCTATACATCTGGCACTTCTCGAGGACAAAGTCCTTGCTGCCCTCAGCCTGCCCAGCCCTCAGAAGCAGGCTGGGGCCAGATGTCTGGGGCAGGGGCAGGGGCAGGGAGTGGTACAAGTAGAACAGAAACAAAAATTTCTAGGAGTTGATTAAAGATTGTGTAAAGGACTTGAATAGACATTTCTCCAAAGAACATATACAAATGGCCAAAAAATATTTGAAAGGATGTTCAATTAATAATCAAAGAAAGACAAATCAAAACCACAATGAGATATTCACTCACATCCATTAGTATGGCTACTGTCAAAAACAAAACAAAAACCCAGAAAATAGTAAGTGCTGGTTAGGATGTGGAGAAATCAGAATGCTTGTGCACTCTTGGTGATAATGTAAAACGGTGCAACTACTGTGAAAAACAGTATGCCGTTTCCTCAAGAAGTTAAAGATAGAATCACCGTATGATCCAGCAATTCCACTTCTGGATATATGCCCAAATTAGTTGAAAGCAGGTCTGGAAGAAATATTTGTAGACCCATGGTCATCGCAGAGTTAGTCACAAGAGCCAAGACATGGAAGCTACACAAATGTCCATTGAGAGATGAATGGATAAGCAAAATGGGATATATGGGAATATTATTCAGGGATGTATATAAAGGGAATATCATTCAGCCATAAAAAAGGAAGGAAATCCTGTCACAGGCTGTAACAGGAAAGAACCATGAGTACATTTTGCTGGATTTGAAATAAGCCAGTTAAAAAAGACAAAGGCCATATGATTCTAAGTTATAGACAGTACGTAAAATAGTCAAATTCATAAAACAAGGTAGAATGGTGGTTTCCAGGTGCTGAAGGAGGGAATCATTCAATGGGTATAGAGTTTCCTTTTTCAAGATGAAAAAGTTCTGGAGATCTATTTTCACAAAAATGTGGATACACTTAACACTATTGAATTGTTTACTTAAAAGTGATTAAGATGGTAAATTTTATGTTATGTGCTTTTTACCACAAAAAGCAAATTTTAAAATAATAAAAAGCGTCTGTGTCACACTCACCAAATGAGCCCAGCTGGGGCCTGAAGGCCTCCTACAACTTAGCATGTATGACAATTCCCACTACTTGTGCCTTTATTTCCACACTCTGGTGTTTGTCTTTTCAAGAAGATCATGAGCTCACTGAGGACAGGAGTCTCGTCTTATTACTC
This sequence comes from Vulpes lagopus, assembly GCF_018345385.1. Taxonomy (NCBI): domain Eukaryota; kingdom Metazoa; phylum Chordata; class Mammalia; order Carnivora; family Canidae; genus Vulpes; species Vulpes lagopus. Next base: position 1,869,566 of record NC_054844.1, read on the forward strand.
CAAGTACCTCATACAGCATCCAGCACTGTGCTTTACACACAACAGGTGCTCAAGGAACACCTGAGTTGAGTTTAATTTTTCAAGAATGTGGCCTTAGCTCCTACAAATTCATCCTATTCTTCCAAAGTGGTGCTTATTCTACTGCCAGCCTCCATAGGGTCAGGGATGTCAGATCAAGTACCAAGGAGACAGGAAAGAATGGATCAGAGCTTTTGGAAGAGGCCCAGACTATAAGTAAAACAAGTACACTTATTCTCTAAATGCTCGTATGACAGAATTTCTCTGCACCCTGCCCCAGCCTTCCTCCTGTGGCATTAAACAGGTAAATTGCTCAAGAACACAAAATCAGAGGTAAAAGCAGAATGGTTCACTGGGAACAGGGAACAACTTCAATTTGGTTAGACTACGAAGTACAAAATCTCAGAGCCCCACAGACCATCCCAGAAGTCATAATACAGGTCTGGGGAGCCCTCCTTTACCAATTTAGCATCTCTTTGATTGGTTTAAAAATATCAACAGAAAAAAAAAAATATATCAACAGAGTGCAAGCCTCACACAGTGGTATCCTCTGATACTCCTTCAATGCTGTGATTACATATAATAACCTCTTCAACTAAATTCTATAAACAGAAACGTTCATTACTGTGCATGTTGATAGTCATCTCCTGACATAACTCAAGCCAGCATGAGAATAGTGGAAAGGTCCCTCTCCTCTTGTCTGTAAGCTAAAAGTCAGGCCTGGGGCCCTTAAAGTGTATTGGAGTAACCTATTGAAGTAATAAGGGAGAAAACAAGACAGGAGTACCTTCCAGAAATTCTTGCTTAAAAGCACTACTTAGAGAGCATTTATTATATGGGCCAGGTCCTGTTCTTACAATTATATATATATTATTTAATCCTCTCAATATATCCATAGGTAAGCATATTGCTATGTCCAGTTTACAGATGAGAAGACTGAAGCATAGAGGAACTAACTAACTTGCACAAAGCCACCAGTTCAAACCACGCAGCCCAGCTGCAGAGGGTGTACTTTAACCACTGTGATCACAGCCTCCATGGTTAGGTCTCTGGCCTGAGGTCTTAACTTCCAGCTTCCTCTCCCTGCCCCCAACCCTGCAGAGGATACTACCTCAGGCCTCACTGGGAGAGGCATGCAAGTTTAAGGAGCTACTTCTAAGAAGTAGTCTTTGCAAATAACCACCCATGTCCCAAGGCAAGAACCAAAGAGCAAAGATGCAGAGAACTGGACCTAACACAACTATGATTCTATAGGATATTTTACTTACATATTCTAAAGCATGTAGAAACATGAACAACTTGTCACCCCCAAATTCCTGAAAATTCATTCCATCCCATTCCCACTTAATAGATAAGCAGACCAACCAAAGAATGCCTGAGTCACACAAAAACAGACACATAGATCAATGGAACAGAATAGAGAACCCAGAAGTGGACCCTGAACTTTATGGTCAACTAATATTCCATAAAAGAAGAAAGACTATCCACTGGAAGAAAGACAGTCTCTTCAATAAATGGTGCTGGGAAAATTGGACATCCACATGCAGAAGAATGAAACTGGACCACTCTCTTGCACCAGACACAAAGATAAACTCCAAATGGATGAAAGATCTAAATGTGAGACAAGATTCCATCAAAATCCTAGAGGAGAACACAGGCAACGTCCTTTTTGAACTCAGCCACAGTAACTTCTTGCAAGATACATCCATGAAGGCAAAAGAAACAAAAGCAAAAATGAACTATTGGGACTTCATCAAGAAAAGAAGCTCCTGCACAGCAAAAAAAAAAACAGTCAACAAAACTAAAAGACAACCTACAGATTGGGAGAAGATATTTGCAAATGACGTATCAGATAAAGGGCTAGTTTCCAAGATCTATAAAGAACTTATTAAACTCAACACCAAAGAAACAAACAATCCAATCATGAAATGGGCAAAAGACATGAAGAGAAATCTCATAGACGAAGACATAGACATGGCCAACATGCACATGAGAAAATGCTCCGCATCACTTGCCATCAGGGAAATACAAATCAAAACCACAATGAGATACCACCTCACACCAGTGAGAATGGGGAAAATTAACAAGGCAGGAAACCACAAATGTTGGAGAGGATGTGGAGAAAGGGGAACCCTGTTACACTGCTGGTGGGACTGTGAACTGGTGCAGCCACTCTGGAAAACTGTGTGGAGGTTCCTCAAAGAGTTAAAAATAGACCTGCCCTACGACCCAGCAATTTCACTGTTGGGGATTTACCCCAAAGATACAGATGCAATGAAATGCCGGGACACCTGCACCCCAATGTTTATAGCAAGAATGTCCACAATAGCCAAACTGTGGAAGGAGCCTCGGTGTCCATCGAAAGATGATGGATAAAGAAGATGTGGTCTATGTATACAATGGAATATTACTCAGCCATTAGAAACGAAAAATACCCACCATTTGCTTCAACGTGGATGGAACTAGAGGGTATTATGCTGAGTGAAGTAAGTCAATCGGAGAAGGACAAACAGTGTATGTTCTTATTCATTTGGGGAATATAAATAATAGTGAAAGGGAATATAAGGGAAGGGAGAAGAAATGTGTGGGAAATATCAGAAAGGGAGACAGAGCATAGAGACTCCTAACTCTGGGAGGCGAACTAGGGGTGGTGGAAGGGGAGGAGGGCAGGGGGTGGGGGGGAATGGGTGATGGGCACTGGGGGGGGGCACTTGACAGGATGAGCACTGGGTGTTATTCTGTATGTTGGTAAATTGAACACCAATAAAAAATAAATTTATTAAAAAAAAAAAAGAATGCCTGAGTCAGTAACCTACAGCGTGAGTGGGTGATAAAATAAAGCAATGGAATTCAGGCATCTTGGTACTTAAAACCTTACAAGACAATAATACCCCTTCCACTTAGGAAATCATTGGGAAATACTACCCAGAGACAAATACTTTAACTATGAGCATGTCTCGAAAGATGTATGAGCCAAAAAAGCATCACATTCAGCTTATTTTTTCTAGATTTCCAGAATGAGAAATGATTTTGAGCTTGCTCATCCACCTCCTGCCACCCAGCAGTTCGCTTACGAGGCACCTGAGATGGGCTCTCCCACTCACAATGTTTTCCAGGAAAGCATATGACTTAACCTCTCAGGAACCTATACCCTAGATTCCAAAATTCTGGAATTAATGAACTCTTTCTTTGTCTCTTACCTAAATATCTCACACTAAAATGTGAGATACTTTCTTTTTCAGAGTAACAAAAGAACATCTACTGTAGCATCATCACCTTTAAAACAATTTTTAAACCAACTTTTTACAAATATGTAAAGATTGGCTCTTCCCTTCAGACTTATCTCCTTCAAGATATACAGCACTGATTCTCTTGGCTTTCCAAAGCTGTATTTCCCAATGTCTTGCTTATTTTATGGCTCTCATTGCAACTGTCTATATTCTTTAATTGTCTCTAAAAATAGAGTTGCAATCCATAACCAGTACTCATAGGAAGGACTTCAAAGCACTGGACGTTATTTAAAAGACTCTCTGCTCTTGGACCAAGGCAGGCTCTCATCCAAGGAACACACATGGTGATGGCAGGCAGGTACCAAGGATCAGATGGTCCAGTCTCAGACATAGAAGCCAGGCAAGGAGGGTTGCTAGGAAACTAGAGACATGTGGCATCAAGTTTAGCCAAATCAGCAAGGAATGAGGAATTAGCCAACAACTGACCGGAAGGTTTGACAAAATGGGAAGAAAAAGAGCAAACAGCAAAAACCCAGACTGAGAGGTAGAAGATCCAAAGGCTTGGTGGCAAAGCCCTGGCCAAGAAGGGATGTGAAATATAAGAGGTGAAAGAGGTGATCCAAGGTGAAAACCTAGGATTGCGTGCAATGGCAGAGAGTGGTAATGCTCACTAATACCTGTGTTCTCTTTTTTGTCCTGGGGCCACAGATAGCCCACAGTATACAGTCTCGCTGGTAGCTGGACATGGCCTTGTGACTAAGTTCTGGCCAATGAAATGTGAACAGAAGTGATTGGTGCTGTGTCCAGTCCTGGCCTGGGAGAACCTCCCACACATGATCTCTCTTGTTTTCCCATCTGCAAACTATTCTCTTTCTTCATACATCAGCTGGATGGAGAGGTCTCTGGAGACCTAAAAGAGGGCAGAGCCACAAGAAGAAAGGAACCTGGGTCACTGAATCACCCTTTGGAAAGCCACTTGAAGAGGAATCCCGCATTGTGACAAAACTAAAAAATAAACTTTGTGTTGAGCCTGTGAGATCTGGGGGCTAGTTGTTACAAATAGCCTTTCCTTACTAATACAGGGTCAGAGAAACAAACATGCAACAAAGTAGTTAAAAAAAAAAAAAAAAGGAGTTTAACATGCCTAGAAGGATTTGAAATCAAATGATTTGAAACACCTATAAAAGAAAAAAACAAATCGATGTCAAAGTACCTCTTTTACTTTTGTAATAGGATTACAAGGCCAGTGAATCAAAGGGACACTACAGACACAGATTCAGAATATTGCTGAATAGGGAAATTAATAGTCACATGGTCCAGAACAAAGTGGAAATGATTTGGCAAGCCACCCTATAAACCCAGAATCCCTGTTGTGTAACATGCCCTGTGCTAAAAGCCATGGCTACAATGGTAAAGCGGGCACAGTCACTGCTCAAAGAGGACCCCAGCCAGGTGGGACAGGGAGGAGTGTAGTTCCTCTATCAATGACAAGGTGTTTAATGGGTATGCCTGGAGTGTGACAGCAGCTCAGAAAAAGGATCCCTAACTCATTCTGGAGCTGTCAGGGAAAAAAAAGTCCCAAAGGAGCGGATGCTTGACCCCAGCTCTAAAGGATAGAAGTCAGTTGACTAGAAAAGGTGAAAGGACAATCCTGCCAAGGGGAAGAACATGTGCAAAGTACAAAGGAGTAAACAGCATTTAGGAACCATCAGTAGATAGTATGTCTAAAGTGTAGGGTTGGTAGAGGGGAACAGTAAGAGATCAGCTGGTAAGACAAATAAAGGCTAAACTATGAAGGACCAGCCATCATTCATGGTCAACAGGGAGCCAACAAAGTGCTCAAAGCAATATAATGACATAATCTGATTTGTGCTTTTGCTTTCTGGTGGCAGAGCAGAGGATACACTAAAAGAAGTGAAACCAGGAATAGAGAATCTAGTCAGAAGGCTCTGATAATCACATAGGCAAGATAGATCAGAGTCTGGGAAGTGTATAATGAAATATTAAAGAAGAGAATCTCTAAGACCAGCTAACTGAACTAGCTGTGGAGTTCAAGGAAAACAGGCATTGAGAATGGCTCCCTGGTATCTCGCTTACCCAATGTGATGGTGCCATCACTGAAATAGTGATCACAGAAAGACAAAAAGGTTTTAGGGGGCATAGAGGTGATGAAAGGATTTTGAAAAACTCAAAACATTCTGGAGATGTCCAGTAGAAAATTTAAAATATGAACTCAAGACAGATATGTGCGCTGAAAAAGTAGATTTGAAAGTTCTAACCACACCAATAATAGGTTCAATAATGGGCACAGTTGACATTGCCTAAAGAAAGATAAGTGGAAAAAGTCAGAAACAGAATTGACGTCACCTGTGTGGATAATCCATTTAGGTGATCTGTAGTTAGCTGATACATAGGTGCATTAATGATTGATGCATTCATAGATGCATTGATTTTATGCACAGGTGTTTAGAGCATTGATTCGCAGATGCATTTAAACTTGGGTCTCTACTGATGTGACCCAGGGCTCTGTCTTTGGCTCCAGCTTTTTAAACACAGAATTAAGAACTTGGATGAAGACAAATTGTCAAATGTGCTGCTGACACAAATCTGGGTGGAATAGCTAGTAAGTTGGAAGGTTGAATCACTATTCAAATGACCTCAATAAGCTGCAACTATGGTCCAAACTGACAAGATGAAATATAATAGGCATGAATGTAAAGTACTGCACTTAGATGAAAAAAATGTCACTGCCTGAACATAAGGTAGGAGGAACCCTGGCTTATCAGCAATTTATATAACAAAGACCCTAGGGGCTTTAGTAGACTGCAACTCAATGTGAGTCAAAGGAACAGCAGAGCTGCCAAAAAGGGCAAGTAAAATCTTTACTTCCTTAATCTACATTCACAGCCCAGAATCAAGGAAGCAGCAGCCTGAGCACTCAGCACAAATTCACCCACAGCTGAAGTCTAAGAGGGACAGCAGCAAACTGGAGGGTGACCAGAAGAGGATGAAGAGTGAAGACCAAAGCCACAGGGACCTGGGTAAAGAAAGTGGGGACAAAAGACCTGGAAAACAAGCTTAGAGGGAGCATGGTGGCTTGCTGCAAAACTCCAGAGGGCTAAACAATATGAGGTAAGCACATTTGCCTTGTTCCAGATGAAGAAGTAAGATGAATGGGCAGAAGTTATAGGATAGCAGATTTCAACTTTATCCTATTTCAAAAGATAAAAGCTCTTCAAAACCAGAATGGCTGCTTTGTGAAGCTAGTGAGGCCCCCTTTCCTAGAATTATCAAAGCAGAAGGTATACCCCCTATTAGGAATGCTAAAGAGATTTCTGCATCAGGCAGGATCTGGGTGGATCTGGGTGGATCTGGGTCCCTAACCTTTTGAATTTCAAGAACATCTCTTTATAATTTGCCATGTGAGAAATTTTTTTTCAAAAATCAACTACCATCTACTATCACCATCATTTCACAAAAATGAAGACACTTAACACCAAAGAACAGGGAAGATATTTTATCAGCATAAAGGGCAATCCTTTATAGCAAGTAAACTTAACTTTCTGAAAAAACACACCTAATTTTTCTGACTTTGTAAGGGCCAGAAAAAAACATCAATCACAATTCCACTGTCTCATTCATTTATATTCCCAGCGCATTGCATTTAGCAGGCACTCAAATACTTGCTCAATAATGACTGAATGAATGCATGCATTTAATATATAAAGCCCTGGGTTCCACAGAGTCCAAAAGCTTCTCTACCCTATCATGAACCTATATTTATCGACAGCTCTTGTCATTCCTGGCACTGAAACACACCACAGCGAGGGCCATTAACTTCCCACAATCCATTCTCCAAGCAATGAGAGTAACAATGCTTTATATTTGTATTGTGCTTTAAGATTTACCAAGCATTTTCTCAGGCTATCATCTCACTCAATTCTCTTTACAACACAGAGATTTGTACCCTGAATTTCCAGCCAGAGAAATTGATTGAGTTTGGCTTTCCCAAAGCCATCCAAGACGGTTGAGTCAGAATATGAACATAGCTTTCCAATTGCAAAGTGGATGCTGTTCCCACCTGCCTCAAGCTTCTCCCTAAGCAAGGTATAATAAACCTGGTCCTCTGGCCCTTTTGGGGAAATTGAAATGCTTTGGTTTAGCCACAAAACCACAGAACACAGGCTTCAACAACATAAGCTGCCCTGCTACTGCTGGGATCTATAGCTAGGTGTCCTTAGGGAAAAGCAGAGAGAGAGTTAAGAGCACATAGCTTCCATCAGCAGCAAGCCAAGAGCCTTTATTTGCCTTCAAGACACCATCTGTGCACCAGGCCTTCTAACACTGGCATTTTACATACATACATACATACATACATACATACATACATACATACATAAACAAACAAACCTCAAAGATGATGACAGTGTGTAAGAAGCCAGTATGGGAACCTAAATTCAGAGTTCCCCTTCCATGCTGTATGCAAGCCAGTTCATGTGGGACTCCCCAATGAGTTGTTTTAGCCTGAAAGTAACCACCAATGCAGGAAACCAACAGTACGCTCCACAATTAAAACCACAGAAGATACAAAAAAACAACCACCACCAAAAAAAAAGAAAAAAAAAGTTCACAGACTTCAGCAATTAATTTGGTATGTGTGTATGTGTGTGTATATGTGCGGATAGAGAGACAGGGGAAGAGAGGGAAAGATCTCATATAGGTTTGAGAACACACAGCGTTTTTATTCAAAACATAGGAAACTGAATGAAGACTCCTTGAATGTGGGATATCTCAGCACCTCTCCTCCAGTGTGTGACTAGAACATAGTAGAGTGTAGCTTAGCAACCCTAGGTGCTAGTTTTCTCACTGGTAATTCCTTGGGTAAAGAAATCTAAGCTCTATGACCCATAGTCCAGAATGCAGTGGAGCATCTCAGTAGGGCAGGGTCAAGGTACTGAAGCAGCAGTAATGCACATTCTGAACAGATAATAGAGGCAGGGGTCTATGGGAGGGAGGAGAGAAGGTACGTGCTCTAAATGCTGTGATCATTACTGCATTCCCTAGCAACATGGGGCTGGCAGTGTTGTCAGAATACCACATAAAAACTTGTGAAATCAGAAAACAGACATCCAGGAGTCTGCTCACCTGTGTGACACACAGTAAAAACACAGCCAGGGCATTGGGTCTGAGTAGGGCATGTCACACGGGAGATCAAAGAATGTATGAGAGGGGACAAATGGGGCATCAGTTTACCGGAAGTGCAGAGCCAATGTCTGACTGGTCCAGATAGTCATTTACCCAGAGAAGTAAACAGTGAGGAGCAGAGCCCTATCGAAAAGCAGGGACTGTGAGGTTAGACAGAGTGGAGTTTAAACAATGATTTTATCACCTTTCTAATATCATGGTGGAGGCAAACTGTTGGTTGACTGCATTTTGACCTCAGCTGGGTTTGGCTCACCCACACTTATTGAACACATGCTACCGCTGGACATTATACTGAGCAATGGGAGTACAAAGGTAAATATATCCTCTTTTCTTACCTCCCCAAATGGCAACATTATCTTTTCCATATAGTCAGTGTAAGACTAGATGAAATAATATAAATAACAGATTTTGGCACACAGTAAAAATTTACTATCCATTAGTCGTTATTCTGGTGTTAATTGTGGGTATCCAAAGGTCACTGTGTGAATATTTCTCTTTTTTGTTCTGAATAGGGAAATATTTTAAATAACAGTTCATTATTTCTCTGAAAAATACCAAGACCTTAAATGCATTAAATTCTGATCTTTGCACCCACCCCATCTATCACTTATTAGAACCTTATTATTGTTTAATGTTTAAAACCACCTTATTTTCGATTCATCCTAAATCTTAGTCTTCTTTCAAAAAAAAAGAAGCAGCAGCAGAAGGAAACAATGCTTCTTTACTAAACATGTGGCTTGGTAGTTCTTTCTGCAGAGATCACTTTAGAGGTGCATGCCGTCAGTCTCTGTCTGTATGAACGATGCCTTTCCATCCGAACTCTTGACTGAAAATCTAGCTTTGCACAGAACGCTAGCTTGAGAGTCACTGAGCACTCTGAAGATATTATTTCATTGTCTCTCAGCCTCTGTTGTAGCTTGATGAGGACTGCTGTTTGTAGATAATTTGTCTTTTCTCCTTGCTTGCTTTGAAGATTTTCTCATTTTCTTTGACCTTCCAGCAGTTTTCTCTATTGAGTGTCTAGATGTAGATGTATTTTTAATTACCCTACTCAATACTCAGCATGCTACAATGTAAAAATCAATATTTCTCTTAAATTTTGGAATGTCTTGGCATTATCTTCTAAAACAATGTCTTCTCACCTTTCTTTCCATTGCCTCCTAGAACACCATCGAGGTATATATTGAACCTTTCATCCTGTCCTCCAGTTCTTTCATTGCTCTTCCATGGATTCAGTACTTTCTCTCTCAGTGCTGAAGCCTGGGCAGTGTCCCATCGCAGATTTTACTTTCTGCTAGGCCTGACCTGATGTCACATCCATTCATTAAAGACCTTATTTAAGTATACTGAGCCCTGTTTTCAAAACTTCTCTTTTTTCATAGAGCACTATTCTTTTCTTAGACTTTCTATTTCTTCTTTGATCTCTTTGTTTAAACAAATGTATTTCATCATCTCCTGGAATCATCCTGTTACTTTCATTCTTGGAATACTAACTTTGCTGCTTATTGAGTCTGGCTGGCTCTAACTCGTGGACGTTTCTTTTGTTACAAGGTTCATGTCTCCTATTGTGAGTTCCTCTTCAGGTGGGGTTATTTATTTTACAAATGTTAGGGGTCCTGAGATGTAGAAGTGTGCTTCCAAGTTGTTTGTATTTATTGTTGAAGGGCTCTCATGGGTATCAATTATCCTAGATCTAGGATTTGTTTGTTTTTTATTGTGGCAAAAAACACACACATAACATTTACCATCGTAAGCATTTTTAGGTGTATGGTATGGTGGTTAACGACATGCACTGCTGTGCAGCAGATCTCTAGAACTTTCTCATCTTGTAGAACCGAAGTTCCATACCCAATGAACAACAATTCCCCTCAGCCCCTGGACACCACCATTCTGCTTTCTTTCTGTTTCTGAGAGTTTGATTAGTTTCACTTAGCATAATGTCCTTAAGGTTCATCCATGTTGTGATATATGGCAGGATTTTCTACTTTTTTAGGGCCATCATAACAAATCACATCAGCCCAGGAGGCTAAGACACATATTTACTCACAGTTCCGGAGGCTGAAGTCCAAGATCAAGGTGTTAGCCTGATTGGCTTCTGGTAAAAGCCCTCTTCCCCTCTTCCTGGCTTATAGATGAACACCTTCTCACTGTGTCCTCATATGGCAGAAATACCACATGAGAGCAAGCTTTCTACTGTCTTTTCTCATAAGGGCACTAATTCTCTCATGGGGGCTCTGCTCTCCTGACCTCATCTAAGCCAGACTGTCTCCCAAAGGGCCCATCTCCACATACTTGAGGGCTTCAATATATGAATTTGGGTGGAGGACACAATTTAGTACATAGCAGTATGTATATACTATATTTTCTTAATCCATTCATCTAACAAAGTCGAAGATATCATTTTTTACAACTTTTTTTATCCTAAAGTTCCTATAATGGGCAAGGAGCATAAATGCAGACCCCCTACATATGAGTGGTATAGGCAGAGAGTCCCTCTTTCTCACAGGTGGTACAGTAAGCCCCAGGATAGATGGTAAGCCTCCTTGCTATTTACTCCAGGACAGTAAACAGAAGTTTGCTCATCTCCCTTAAAAAGCTCTTGAAGGTTCTGGGTTCTATCCAAGGGCTCCATTCCAGCCCCCTGAAACCTTGCATGCCTGACCCAGACCCTCATCTTCTACTCCCACAGCCTATACTCTTATCCAGATCCAAGCTTCTGTGGGTCACCATGCCTTAGCTATTTTGAACCTATTCTTTCTTTTGTAGAGTTAAAATATGCATATCTATGACACAGGACTGTTTTCGGACTTAAGTCACACAATTCACATGAAGCTCCTATATAAGGCTTGGCATACACCAGATATTCAATGAATCATTGCTACTTTTATTTCCAAACCCCAATTCAGCCCAGTCCAGCCAAAATCACTCCTCTTCCTCTTAAAAATGTCATAAAAACTTAAAAGCTATAACATATAACATTATCTACCTTGGACTGCCCACACAATACCTCCCCTTTCTTATGAAAAAGACAGGAGAAGAAAACATGAAATACAAGACATATTAACAATCAGCTACAAAGTCTGAACCCCAATATCATTTCTGTATATGAGATAGCTCCAATACAAAACACTTGCTAATGTATGGATTCAAACAAAATGCATGGAACTCTCACCAACCTAACACACACACACACACACACACACAGTTATTAGTTTTATCTAAATCAAATTGATCATAAAGATAAACATCTTAAATGTCCATTCATCCCTCAAGCAGGAAACATGTTCATATTGTATTAAACACTGGTCAGCCTGTTGTTAAACATTGAATTCCAGCTAGTTCACAACACAATAGTTTATCCTAGCTTAGAATCTGTTCCAGATCATGATAGTCTGTCTTGCCTTAGTCAGTACTTCTGTCCCTTTTGTTGGATTCCATGAGTGGTTGGTCCATGATTTCCCTTGCAGTGGAAAGTACCATAAAGCAAAACCCCAGGTCCTTCCAACGTGGTAGCTGCATGTTCTGAGAGCCGGAGGTTTCCTGGGCCCTCCTCATAGGCAGCCCACATAAGAAGACCCATTATATAAAGCAAGAGCTCATTTTAACTGAGTCATCTTACAGAAATCAACAACAGTCCCAATACCAGCATGTTTGACTTCAGAATAAATGGGAATCAAACTTGAAAGAAAAGCCAGCGGCAAATAACTTCATGACTGCAAAATATATAGTGCTAAAGAGGTAAACTCTTGCTCTTTCCTACCCCTTGGAAAACTGCTCTAATAAATGAAAATACATTGGAAAGGGAGAAGAGGAGAGGAGAAGAGAAAGGACATGAGAGGATGGGATGGAAGGGAAGGGAAAGAAGAGGGAGGGAGGGAAAGAAGGAGGGAGAAAATAAGTGTGGTTTATACCCAAAAGCAGCAGACTCCATGTGAACCATGTGTGCATATTCCTTTATTGCCTGTGTCCTCTTGGAATGTATTCAAAGCAAAGACATTAAGCCTGTGTAATATCCAGAAGTGAAAACAGCCCCTCTTGACATAGCTCTGCAGGTTTCTGCCCTAAATGAGATAGTGAATCAGAAGGTTACACCTGCGTCTGGGTTGGGAAGAGAAATAAAAGCGTTCCACAATGTGTGAGCGTGTTGGGCAAAGACTGAGTCTAAGACAAGCCTGTGCAATGAGATTTTTTCCAGTCAGGAAAGGCAGAGCCAGGCTACGCTTGTTTCACTGCAGTGCAGACAGTGACAATTCCAAACTGATAAAGAGAGACCCTAAAATAGGCCCTCTATATCAGGCTGCCCTGCATCCCTGGGAAAGAGCCATTGTGTCAACTGGATGTCAACCCAAGCATTTTCTTACTGACCCACCTCCCTGACTTTCATCTCTGAACACGCAGATAAACAAATACGACAGTCTCTAGAGATTATTTCTAAATATACCAACCCCTGTTCATACCCAAATGGATTCCCTGCCTTAGTGCTCCACAGGCAGAGGCAGACTCTCCAGCCTGAGCCCTGGCACACCCGCTCCTAGGAGAAACCTGGCACTCGGGGTACAAACCGAGATTCTTGCACCTTGGTTCTTGCTACCCTAAATCTGAGGTTTGGACAAGGCCATTATGCTGACACCACTTCTGAGACAAGGCACATTCTTAACTCAAATTTTCCTCCTGCTAGGGGAAGTCTGAGGAGACCCACAGGCTTGTTCTGCCAGCATATAGGTTGCTATGTAAGCTACCAAGAAAAAGCTTAAGGGCCCAGCAATAAACTCTCCAAATGAGAAAAGAAACAAGATAATCATGGCAGGACTTTTTAAGAACCAGGGCTCAGAAAAGAGGTGGGCCAGATTCAAATTCTAGCTCCACCCCTTACCAACTATGCAACCGTAGGCAAATTACTTATGCTCTTTGAACTTCAGTTTTCATCGCTGTAAAACTGGGATAACAGGAGTTCCTACCTCATAAATGGGAAGTGAGGATTAACTGAGATTGTGTGATGCACGCAGCAAAGTGCCACTGGAAGCCATGAGCAAGGGTGGAGGGAGTCGGCCTGCACCCACTGAGTGCAAACACTCCAGGAGGAAGGTTCTGATAAACAATAGCTTATTATTCTTCAGAAGGGCCTCCTTGCAATCATCAAAGTCCCTGGTTGCAGAAACAATCCAAACGGAGGCCTGGGCTAGGGAAAGTGGGGGTGAGAAGATGTTGGCTGTCATGACACTAAACTGTTTATAACTGAAGGAATGCATTAAGACACTCACGCTCAGAGAGCTGATTTATGTTAAGTAAATGGCCCCACATCTTTTGGATGTCTCCACTTGAGCTCTCTCTGCTGCCTGGCCATTTAAATGCATGGCTTGATCTGGGTTCCCATTTGGGTGTTGGCAGGTTGAAAGGCACTTCCAAAGCCAACAAGCTCTAAAAAGCCAAATAAGGCCACACTCAGACCACTCTAGGTGGACCACAGGGAGGCCCCCCGAGGATGCCAGAAGACGGTGAGGGGTGACTCAGACAGCATCAGCTGACAACTACACAGTACAAATGATTGTGGGTTATTTTCACTTCCAAACAAAATTTTCCATCCTATAAACCCCAAAGTATTTTACCAAAGCAGTGGGATCTAGTTCATCAGCCTGCTGCTGCTGACAGGACAACCTCTTCAAGCAGGGAATAGATACTATTTTGAGCCACTGCCCCAGCACACAGCCTCCTGGCCCTGAAAGAGTGTATCAACAATAATCAACTGGGTAGAAATCTTCTGGAGACCCCGGAGGGAGGGGAGGTGTCACAGAAATTTTATGGTACAAACAGAGGGAGCAAGAGATCAAGGCTCAACTGCTGGTGACCACCTTTGGCAAGCCAGATAATCTCTGATCTATGCACTAGAAACAAATCTGTCACAGGGATCAAGTGAGAATAAAATAAGATACTATGCCTGAGATGCTTTGAAAAATATTTAGAAAGACAGTATAATAAAACTATAAAGTACTATCTAGTGACTCCTCCAGGAAAGTTAAATCAGAAATTAGAAGCTCTCACATTTAATTCACCTTTCAAATTTTGTCTATGATTTACCAACCTACCTGATTAAAAAATGTAACACAGAGTTTATAAAAATGGGAAAGTTTCTTCTTTTTTTTTATTTGTTATGCCAAACACATATTTCAGCTGATTCTTTTGTCATCATTGAACTGGCTATTTGTTTGAGAGAAGTGACTGAATCAGCTGGCTATTAAAATACAACCTATGCATCTGTCCATCTCTACCAGGAATAGTCTAAATATCCCCAAAAGCAGCAGACTCCATGTGAACCATGTGTGCATATTCCTTTATTGCCTGTGTCCTCTGCTACATGCCTTACCTGCATTCTTAAGGCTGTGGCAGACATCACTTATCGACTGCTACACTCTCTCCCCCCAACCTGAGTAACAGACTCCCCTTCAACACAAGGAAGTTCAGACAGCCACAAACAGTCCTGAATGGGCACAAAACCTGAAACCTACTTGTCGTCTTAGCTACATCCTTTACCAGGCTCGGTAAAATCATCTACAGAATGATTTTCATCTTCCTAATTCCTCCTGAACTTAATTTGCTGATGTCTAAAAAGAGACAAGATCTTTCATTTCACAATCAGACAAAAGGCTGGACATGCTAATACTTCAGAAAGGATATAAAAAGTTGATTTAAATTTATAGAAAAATATAAACAGTGGATTCCAGCATCCCTCTGAGCAGGTCCTCGTGGCCCTGTTCCTTCTGGAGCAGCTCCTAAGTGCATCACTGAAGAAACCATCCTCCTCCCACCCTCTGGATGAGGCTAGCCTCAGGGGACATCAGAGCTCACCCAAGACACACCCACGACCACCAGGATGCACAAAGACAGTGCTGCACGACTCTGTCAGGTATCTGAGCCCTTTTTTCTATGAGCATGTTTTGACAGAGAGAAGAAAAGGCAAAAGCTAAGAGCCCAGGATCCCTTAAAGTGATGTGAAGAAGTTCCACAGCAAGGGAAAGAGCACAGAAACAGGAGATGACAACCAGAGATAAACCTCCATGACACAGAGATAGCAACTAAACCCCATAAAAATCATCTTTCATACTATGTTTGACCCCTTTATACCAGAAGTTGCTCAACTCCTGGACTAGGCTTTTGCTTTGTTTTGTTTTAATTTATCCCTAATGGGATTATGGTATCAGTGCGTACACTGTAAAAAATCTGAGCAAGACTTCCAGAGTCTAGAAGATTTACTCACTTACCAAAAAAGATGGTTATAACAATGGACCACGTTGCCACCTCTGAGAAATTCTAATGCATTTCAGCCGGTGGCTCCCTTGTCAGCTCCAAGAGGGCAGATGCCCATCTGTTTTATTTCTCAATATGTCGAGCACTGTGTCTATCCAGTATCTGCTAGACATTTCATACATGGCTGTCAAAATTGGTTACACTTGCTTATGCCCTCTGCCAAGTGGCTATTACAGTGCCAAACTCAGAGCAAGCTCTCACTTAACGTTAATTGGCTGATTGATGATTGATGATTGATAGTCTGACCTGTCTTTGATTCCCTAAGTAAAGAAAGCAGAATGAGTCAGCTTGATATATCGGGTATGTACCTAATATACCTAACAGATACCTAATGTACCAAATATGTATTTTAATGTGTGCCTAATATATACCGCTTATACTTTATGATATTAAAAAGAAGAAATAATGGGCTGACATCCAGAAAGTTTAAAATACTCTACCTGAAAAAGTCCCAAAGGATAGGCCAGAAATCATTAGGTGCCATAAATATTAAAGGAGGCAAACTATTAAATTTCATCATGTCACATTGGTTTCTGACAGTTTCACTTATAAATACAGTTTTACTAAAGGACCAGCTCAAGGGAGAATGATTTAACAAACCAGGCAGAGGTATATTTATAATAATCCCTCCCTCGTAAATGGGTCAAAACTTTCCAAGCATGTCCACATCCATGATTTCATTTGCCCTCACATCTTTGTGACGGAAGTAGAATTATTATTAGTGGTCTATAAAACATGGATGCAAATTCTCAGTTCTGGTAATAAGGCAGGCTGAGCTTAACCTGAATGCACTGTTTCTACAATGCAGAGACATAGTGAGCAATGTTGGCTGACACTAAGCAAGGGGATTCCTTGGTCCCAGGAAGGAAGAAAGAACTTAAAGCTGAGTAACAAGCCTAGGCACTTACAGCTCAGATGGCCCTGGAGGATGTGGGGCCAGAGCTGGGGCTTTAACATTACATGGCAGGAGACACAGCTAGGGGACCCCACAAAGCCAAGAGTGGAAACCAAGGCCTTGACCAATAGCCAAGAACCTGGAAAAACTGTTCCCCAGTAAAAAAAGACCCAGTCTAAAATCTCTGCCCCCTTCCCAAGGAAGAGATAAGGAGATGACGACTGACACTTTTCCTGTTGCCTCAAGAATCCTCCAGGAGAACTGGAGCAGTTATGTAGACAGGATAAGGAGAAAGGGCGACAATGGGAAGCAGCCTGCAACTCCAAATTTTGATTAAATACAATAGCCTTTACTGGGCTGAGTTGATGACAGTATAAGATGACTGGATTCAAGCCACTCTCTGGGGGATACCATACCACCCACATCAGGGAACTCTGTGATATAAAGGACCCCACGGGACCATCAAAGAACCCACAGAAATGCCGCCCTAAGAAAGAGCCAGTGTTGAGATGACTATCATAGCAGAGAACATAATGGCCAGCCAATGTCAGGCAAGAAACAGTACAAAGAAGAGAGATTCCAGCCCTCCATCCCCTAAGTCCTTCTCCTCTGCCCTAATCCTAGAAACTCAGAAGTAGGGGAGAAGTGTAAGAACTAGAAGAAGAAGGAAAAAATTAGGTCATGCCACTCGTCACCATACAAATCTGAAAGCCATGGGTAGGGCCTGAAGTAGTCTATGGACTTTAATAGTTGCAACATGAGTCTTAATTATTGAAATAAGACTATTCTAATAACTGAATGTGAGTGGAAAGCAAAGAGAGACCTTAGAGAATGTGAAAGAACAGGGAAGGGAGACCCAACTGAGAGAGTCTGAATGCAGCAATGGCAGAAAAATTAAAATGTTTCCTGTTTGTATGAGTCAGTTCATTACACATACATATTCCACTTATCTCTGACTGAGATTCTGGGTCTGACCATTTTTTTCTCACGATAATTAAAGCAACAGTATGCTGTGGACACTTCAAGTCAAGAAGCAAATATCAAAAATGTTTCTGGACCGTCAAGATTACCCACCGGAGGCAAATGCAAAATGGCACTATTGCAACACCTCCATAACTCAGAGTGCTTAGAACCTTATAGGAAAAAAAAATCACAAAGAAGACAGACTCACACTCAAAATGTATATGCCACGAAAGGAAATGATCCACTACCAGTGAAAGTCAGTGGATAAAAGAAACGGGATAACCATTCCCTAAGGGCTGAAGTAAATAAAACAATTTTAAATAGACTATAAACATTTCATATTTATAAACTATATATAATATTTATAGTATTCACATATTTTTAAATTACTAACAATCTAAAATATGGAATAGAAACCAAAGGGGAAAAATACACTATGAAAAAAGCCAAAACATTTGAGAAAGAACAAAATAGAACTTTTAGAAATAAATAACCATAAAAAATAAAAATGCATTTAAAGGTTAAGCAGGGGCAACTGGGGGGCTCAGCCAGTTAAGCATCCTACTCTTGATTTCAGCTCAGGTCATGATCTTGGGATCCTGGAATCAAGTCCCACATTGGGATCCACGCTCAGTGTGGAGTCCGCTTAAGGATTCTCTCCGTCTGCCCCTCCCCTCTCTCTCTCTCTCTCAAATCAATAAATAAATCTTTTAAAAAAAATAAAGGTAAGAAAGAGATGAAGAAAAAACTGGTAAACTGGAAGATAGAGCTGAAGAAAATATCCAGAATGTAACAAAGAGGGATAATGAAATATAAGATATGAAAGTGCATTTAAGAGAAAATGTACAATGGCAAAGATCAATATATATTTTAAAATAGAGTTCCAGAAGAATAAATAGAAAGAACAGGAGAGAGGCAATATCTGAAAATGACTGAAAATTTTCCAGACTGGAGAACAACATGAGTTTGTAAACTGAAGCATCTCACCAAGTCTCTAGCAAGACTTTTTAAAAATTCTGTATTAACATTGTAAAACTGCATTAACACTAAAGTCAGAGTATCTTTTTAAAAGTCAGAAGTGTGATTCAGGCCTACAGCAGACTTTCCATCAGCAACAATAGAGCCCAGAAGAAAATGGAATAACTTCAAATTGCTGAAGGAATAGAACTACTAACATAGAACTTTTACCTGACATTATTCATGAGTGAACTCAAAAGAAATAAAGACAATGCCAAACAAAGACTGAAGAGGTTTGAAATCTACCACCATAGACCACTGCTGAAAGAACTACAAAACATATGCTTCCATACCAAGGGAAGAAACCCAAAAAGAAGGAAAGATGAAACAGAACCCCCTCACAAAGACTTCCTCAGCAGCAGATTTGAATTCTTTGTCACATCCACAGCATGTTAGATACAGCATCCCCAATTCAAGATCTCTCTCTCAAGGTCAGAAAAATGCAGGACATCCCCATGCCTTTAAAGCCCAAAGCCTTTTCTCTTTGGTACTATTATTGAAGTCACAGAGCAGGGTTGTCTTATATTCTTCCTTCAACACCCCAATACATTCTTAGAGAAAACTTGGCTCAGAAATATTCTTTAAGCATTTGAGCCTACACTACAATTTCCCTGTGTACCGGACAGTATGTAAACAACTAGATGAAAAAAGTTTTCTCCTGCTGTACTTCAATTAATCCCTATGAAATATTCAATAATTGTCATTTATAAATGGATTCTTTAAAAAAAAGATTTTATTTATTTATTTGAGAGAGAGAGAGCAAGCACAAGTGGGTGGAGGGACAGAGAGAGAGGAAAAGAGGCAATTTCAAGCAGACTCTCCACTGAGCAGGGAGCCTGATGCAGGACTTGATCCCAGGACCCAGAGATCATGACCTGAGCCAAAGGCAAACGCCTAACTGACTGAGCCACCCAGGTGCCCCAAGAGTAAATGGATTCTTAATGGGGAGAGGGGGTCTGGGTGTTAGCAGATGCAGATCCTCAGACATAGGGAAGTTAAAGGATTCAACCAAGTTCTGAAGCAAAAGGTTGAAGTCCATCTAAATAAGGTGTCTCTGTGCCCAGATACACCTGTACCTTGTGACAACATGGTGTCTTTCAAAGGTTTCAAATGAAGAGACACTGCTCTCTCTCCTCCCCTCTGCCTCTTGTCCCTCACACACATATGGGCATACACACATACACACACCACAGGGAGATCCTTGGGGCATTTAGCCCCCAAGTGTTAGAGGAACATTTCCCTAACAGTGTTGGGCCTGAAAAACACAAGTTAGATGACCTTTATTGCCATTTTATCCTCTCTTCCAAAAAGACCACAACCTAATTGTAACTCCTCCAGAGGCACTGACATGTGCCTGTCCCTGGTCCAAGTGTGCATAAACGTGACCTTACAAGGTGCTATCTATGGATGTCTCAACAAAGAGCTGTGCCTACCTCTCAGGGACACCAGGCCTATTCCATTTCTTCATCCAACTCAAGAACATTTTTATAGTCATTTTCTGATTCAGAACCTTCTCTTCTCCTTCATTCTATTTTTTAGCCAAGTCAAACTCTAAGGAAATGTCTTAGGACCAGTTGTCTAGAAAGTGTAACAGGCATTGAGGAAACCTGTCCATCCAGACTCAGCCCATGCTGGTACCATCAGAGGAAAAGGGTGGCTTCCAAGTTTCCATGAAGTGGAAAAAGGGAAAAATCCCAAAGTCCTGCCACCCAGATCCAGCAAGAGATCAAGGTGGAGTCTATGTTACTTTAAGGTTCTCCAGAACAAGGCCAAACTCAGCAAATAGGTTTCCCTGATGAGGCCAGACTGGGTAAAACAGTGGCCACAGGATCCGTCATACCAATTCCCAGAGGTTTCTGGGCAGGCCAACAGACAAAAGTGCCCCTTCCCTAGCTAAAAGGGTAGAAAAAAATGTGCTTCCCAGTAAATGCTTCACCCCTATCCCTGGGACTACCCCCACACTATGGTCAAGTCTAATAGAAGAGGTGAGGATGGGTGCAGGGAACTGGAGGAAAAAGGCAGACCTTGGAACCACTGGACTGTACATACATTTCACCATGGTGATCAGTGCAGAGAACTCGGGTGGAAGTGCAGGGGCCTAGCTTCCCCTACTCAACTCACCAGGGCTTTGCTGCCACTACACCTCCCACTGCCCCTGGGCAAGGCTTTCCAGTCCACAGACGGTCCCTGCACGCATGACAAGGACTGGGATAGAGCGTGGAGATGCCTCCTGATCATTAACCCTTTCTTGGACCAAGCACTATCCAGCAGAGCAGACTTCCATGGCATTCAAGGGGTGTTACTGTTCTTGGCACCAAAAACTTACATCCTTTCATTAAACATTCAGGATATCATATTTTTCTTGATTGCAGGGAAATCTAGGCATTGCACACCTCAAATGGGATCCAACCTAAGACTTTCCAGTGGTTTGTAACATTTTTGTTGTGAGGTTATGAGAGGGAGGAGATAAAGAAAAAATCATAAAATGTTCTGTTCTCAGGAACTTGATATACTGATATAATGACATAAAATCATAGAGCTTAACACTCCACAAAGGCTAACTGGTTCTCCAGAAAACCAATACCATAGGCTGGGAAGCTTGTTTGGTGTGGATAGGGTGCATGAGAAGACAGGCATGGGAGCAACATGCAGGCAGGTCATTCTCTATGTAACCACTCTTAGGCTGACACTTCTCATCTGGATTATCCAGAACTCTCCTATCCACTGTTCAGCCATGACTGAGGCCAGTAGTGCAAGTTCCTTGTCCATGATGTCCAAGACGGTTTGTGACAACTGGATGTTTGATGTGCACCTCTATACCAGTCCTGATGTGACCTGCTTCCTTCCATCCTTGTCTTGAACACGACCTCAGGTCTCTGGAACATGGGCTCTTTACTTGGGTGTCAGTGCCCAGAAGGTTCGCAAGAAGCCAAATTATGAAAGCTTTAGCAAATTTTGTTTCCATGCGCCTATCCTTACACACACACACCACATGCACACACATACACACACTCACATACACAGGCATGCATACACATGCGCACACACACATACATCCTAGTCCACCACCCTCTACCTACCCTTTTAAGGCTGCCATCATCCACACCACCCAGGCTTGCCATCTTCTTCCTATTCTTATGTTCCCCCAAGGAAAGTCCACCTGCTCCTCTGTACAACCACTCAGCACTCATGGCCAACCAACTATTCTGATGAATAATCTACATGAACAGAGGCAAGCTAGAGGATTCAGACTCACAAATCCTACTAAAAGTATGTGTCCAGGATGTCCATGCCACCTCAATTGTCTTAGGCAACTGCCTCCATTCTCCTACACCAGCTCTAGCTTCACTTATCTTTGCCCCTTGACCTACTTAGTGCCATCTCATTTTGGCAAACTCAATTCTGGGGAACCTTTCTCTAGAACTGCTGATCACTGCTGGCCCCTAACTCATGTTTTCTGACCTCAACCAGGCTCCTTCTGAAACTTAGAAACCCTTACTGATATCTTTGGGATGTCTCATAGTATATTCTACTAACTGTTACCTCTTTGTGTCTTCAAGCTCCAACTATACTACAACTGCCCTCATCTGTCTCACGATCCAGCATTGCCATCCCTCAGACCCATAATATCTCCTTTTTCAGCACCCACCCATATTTTCTCATCCTTTTCTTACTGTTGGTCTATTTCTGAAGACAGAATTGTACCTACTGGGCTGGGGTTAAACCTCCTGTTCCTGTCCCTTGACCCCACTGCCTTCTTCCAGATCCACTTCATCAACAGCCCCCCACTTCCATGTCCAGTCTCTCATGTGCCAACAAATTCATCTCTTCTTTCTCCTTCACAGTTAAAACTCTTGAAAGAGTGATCCACACATGCCTCCCGTCACACCTGCCATGCCTCAGCACTGAGCAATCTCACTGACTGCACAGTGATCACTCTGAGCCCACTCACAAAGTCCATTGCTGACATCCCAATCCTCAAATATAGTAAAGTTTTCTCAGGTCCCATTCTCCCTACACACTTCTCTACTCAATAGTGATAGTGATGGCCTTCTTGCCCTCCATGGCCCCATGTAGTAAGGGGCCTTCTACCTTCCTGACCATTCTGGCTCTGTGTGCTCCATTCCATCCCCTTCTACCTTCCTGACCATTCTGGCTCTGTGTGCTCCATTCCATCCCCTTCTACCTTCCTGACCATTCTGGCTCTGTGTGCTCCATTCCATCCCCTTCTTGACCTTTGAATGTAAGGCCTCCACCTTCAGCCCCTTCATCATTTTCTTCTCTCTGTTCCTTCTCCCTAATAATGTCATCCATAGCTTCAAATATCACCTCTAAATGAACTCTAATTCCACACATATGCTGGGTATCTTCCATTTACCCTCTACCCTCTCCACCTAGACTACAGCAAAGAGTTCCCTTGGCCTCTGGCTTTTGTTAAGAAAGGCCCTTCTTCCCTCTCATGCCTGGACTACAGCCTCAGAACTGTCCCCCTACCTGCAGTCCTTGCACCCCCACCTCATCCTTTACCCCACTGCCTGCCTAGGCTTCTGGAAGAGCAACTCTGACCACACTATTCCTCACTCAAACACTATAAATAGCCCTCTACTGCCTACCAAAGCTCTTCAGCCTAACACAAAGGATTTCTATATGTTATCCCTCTCCTGCCATCCCAACCTTCTCTCACTGCTCCCCATATATAATCTAAGCTCTAATCCAATTCAACTCACTCTTCCTTTAAAATCCAATACATATGCCTTTCAACATATTATTGACTATACCATTCTTTCTTTTGGGAATGTACACCCCTCCTCTCTACCCCATTCATGTCCACCCTTCAATATTCAATATTCATCTTTATATATGCTTTCTCCACTTATTCCATCTAACTGTGTCACCCTCCTTCTTTAAGCCTTTCATCTTTACCTCCCTGTAACAACAAACATATTCTGCCTTTTATTATACTTGTATCTGTGAATGGGGTGTATATCTTACATCTCTTACTCTATATATTCCCTAAAGGAAGGGATAGCTGAGAGCCTGTAACCTTGAAGATCTCCTTTAATCTAGAGATCCTATGAGCAAATTCCCTTACAGATAACAGATGCTCAAAACTTTTTGTGAATGATCAACATCCCAATTCTGGAAGGGGGAAAAAACAACTTAAAATTATTTTCATCACAATTGACATGAGCTACGCCATTTCAGGGACATTTCACAGTCAACTTATCTTAGGAAAGGGCTTCTTATCTCCTAATCTTTCAGACAGTTGGGCATAGGTCAATTTATGTCCAAATTTTATGGGCATAAAATTTTTGACTATTAAATAATTGAAAAACAGAGTCAGAAGATCCTATCCACTACAGACCAAATATGAGATATGAGTCACTGCGATCCCCTTGGATTGGAGCTTGGAACCCCAGGATGACCTGGCCACCCAGACATGACAGCAGAGGTTTTGACCTTGGAGAAACACCATGCAACATTTTATTCTGGACAGTGGCCACAATACACCTGTAAGCAGGACCAGGAGGCAATGTGAAGGCAGAGCCTACAAGGGAAGAATGTGCTCACAGTGGGATTACACTAAGTGTATTGTTCTCAAAGCAACCTGCATTTCTGTCTTAGCATACTGAGCTCTGCTAATCTGAGAAACACACACACACACACACACACACACACACACACACACATTTATGGCTAGGTTGAACCCACCAATCAGAGAGCTTGAAATGGGACAAAAAGATGCATAAGCTCAAAGCCTAACATACAATATTCTCTCAAAAAACTAAAACTGATGAGTTTTTTTTCCTTCCCTAACCAGCCAAGTTGTTCAAATTCTCTGAGACCATTTTTCCTTATCTGAAAAACTGGGATAATAACACTTGTCCCATGACTTTAATGGATTTTTTTTGAAGAATGGCTGAAATAGTAGACATGAAAATGACTTAAAAGTGTTTTAAACAATCAAAATGTAAGGTAACTTTATCACTTTTAGGTAAAACAATTACAAAAAAAAAAAAAAAAAGCCCTCCCAAGGTTAGAAAGAAGCGTCCTGATCATTAATTGGTCCATTAATCCCCAGCACAGACCCATCAACTGTTAAAAATTTCCCCTTGTTTATCCACTCCCTTCTCCCTTACTCTCCTCCCCCTTTTCCTGATTCTCTCCCCTACTTCTTTTCCATTGTACTTTTTTCCTCCCTTGCCTAGACTTCAAATGGTGTGAAGAGTAGGCAACAGCCCTGGAACATGCTTTTTCCCCCAGGCAACTCCAAAGCTGGGAGACAGAGACCCTATCAGCCAAGTCACACTGCCCTTCTACCAGGACAGATGCACAACAGCCATGGAGGAGGACGCAGCCCAACCACACAGTAGGGAGAAGCCTTCTCTCCCAGGGTCCTCACAGTTGTCAGACTGGATCCCGCTCCACAGGCGTGGGTGCCCCTGGACTAGACAGACAGGCAGACGGAGAGAAGGAGACAGACAGACTAAATAGCTTTGTCTTGCCAAAGACCCATTTCTTGTCAAGTCACAAAGCCAGTCAGCATGGAGGTAAATGCTGAAATGGATCTAGAAAACTTCATTATTTTTTTGGAATGGAGGCAGCATCAAAAGACAGCTGCTAGATTGCTAAACACCTAATTAGAGTCAAATTTCTGATAGAGGCACTAGGAGCCCAGAGAAACTACTAGATTCTCATTACTGACATAATGGAACTTCCTAATACTATATTCTCCTCTGCACAAGATTCAAACTTGGGGAGCTGCACAAGGAAACAGTTTCTCATAGCTAAAAAGTCATAATTCGTACCCAGCAATTTTACTTCTAGGTATATGTCCAGAAGAACTGAAGACGAGGATTCAAGCAGATACATGTATGCCAATGTCCACTGGAGTAATCACGAGAGCCAGAGTATATTCACAACCCAAGTGTCCGTCAACTGATGAATCAATAAACAAAATATGGTATATACTTACAATGGAATATTATTCAGTTGTGAAAAGGAAGGAAGTTCTGACACCCACTACCACATGGATGAACCTTGAAAACACACACAGTGAAATAAGCCAGGCACAAGAGGCCAAATATTGTATGATTGCATGTCTATGAAATATCTACAACAGGCAAATTCACAGAGAGGAAAGTATATCAGATGTTAGCAGAGGCTGGGGAGAGGGAGAGAGGGGAATTATTGCTTAGTGACTACAGAGTTTCTGTCTGGAATGATGAAAAAGTTTTAGAAATAGGTAGTGGCTGAGGTTGAACCACACTGTAAATTAATGCCATGGAACTGTAATACTTCAGAATGGTTAAAGTACAAATTTTGTTACATATACTTTACCACCATAAAGAACAATTTGTAAAGGTCATCATTCACATCTTCTTCAAGTGTCAATAAATGTGACTTGTAGACTTAGCTTTACTGAGACAGTTAAAAGAAATAAATCTTAAAACCATTCTTTCTGTAACTGAAAGTGCTTAGTCTCACCTCCAAATGACACCCAAGTCCCTAACTAATCTCGTGCTTCCTTTTAACTGAATCATTTATCATACAGATTGTCACGACATACCTAGCTCCAAAATGCGTGAGATGTGCTGCCAACAGCTAGACTACACAGATGAGCTCCAATTATAGAATTATTATTGCTCACAATAATACATGAAAAATCCATACAGACAGAAAGTAAATTCATGATAGCCAGGGGCTGAAGGGAGGGGGAAATGGAGAATGACTGTCAATGGGTGGGGGTTTCTTTTTGGAAGTGATGAAATGTGCAGGAATTAGACAGTGGTAACGATTGTGCAACTGTAAAAATACTGAAAACCACTGAATTGCATACTTTAAAGGATGAATTTCATGGCATGTGGATTATATCTCCACAAAGAAGTTATTTAAAAATCAATCAATCATGAAGTCCAAGCAACTCAGCTGGCAAGGATGGTCCCTTGAACTCATCAGAATCTTGAGAATATAAACTGTCTATTTTCCAGGAGGGAATTCCTAAGAAAACATTCTAAGAATGGGTGGTGAAGTGAGGCCACTCTAAGGAGTGGTCATCTCAAAGCCAAGATCTCCAGGTCTTCCTTTAAGGTCTACAGAGGGATCTGAAGAACCAGAGAGGGCCCAGTCAGAAACCATGAGCACAAACGAATAGCTAGAGACTGGGACTATGAGGAGTGGCATGCAGAATGACCACACAGCAGTCACCAAAGAAGAACAAGTGTCCACCTGTTTATCTACTACGCGTGACCAGCTTTTCCCCAAAATGGATGGATAGTGAGTTCTTCTTCTCTTCCCCATGTGGAGAAAGAAAGAACAAACACTTTGAAAGTCTAATAGACTGGATGTAATTCCCAACTCCAATACTGTCTGGGTGATCTTGGCCACAATCCTTGGTCCTCAGTTTCCTCATCTGAAAAGTATCCAAACCTGACTCATGGACTGATACAAGGACAAATGATACTAAGTGGATGAAGCCCCAAGAACATTGCTGGAGAGATACTAGGCATTCATTAAGCAGTAGTGCTCACTCCTGCCCCATTCCAAAAATATAAAAAGGAAGAAGTTATACTTCAATATAGCTTATTTTTTAAAATAAAAATGAAAAAAAATAAAAAATAAATAAAATAAAATAAAATAAAATAAAATAAAATAAAATAAAAATGAAAGCATGGATGGCTCCACAGATCACAGGACCTGAGGCTGGTGGGGAGAGGGGGCCAAAGTGCAAACTTACATGTACATTTTCCAGCACACTTTTTAATGATGAGATTATTTTTGCTTTAGGAAACTAAAAGCTAATCTGGCACTTAAGATGTGAAATTAAAAACCCTTTCCTGTTGTGATAAGTGTCTCAATGCTGTATGGAACTGTTCCCCCTCTCTTTATCTACAAACCTCCAGCACTTTTACTATATTAAAAAAAAAAAAAAGTCTTTTTTTTTTCCCTAAAGCCAAGGTTTATATTTGAAGCCAAGTTTAAAAAAAAAAAAAAAAAAATGAAGCAAAGTTTTACTTTCCCAGCAGTCTAATTCATGCCAGAAAGCAAGGAGAAGTTTGTTTGCCCAGGTGGTGTCCTTTCTGTTCTCAGTGGTCCTATTTCCAGATATTTGGACCATGAGAGGACTTCTGAACAGTTTGGCTTTGGACCTCAGGCTGAAGGCAAGGAGCCTCATGCCATGGGTGGGAGAAGATGACAGTGGGGCAGGTGGACAGCTGCTGGGCGTAAGGAAGTCCTGAGTCCCTGGGTCCTGATCCTCTAGTTGGAAACAGCAGTCCGGATGGTCCCACAGTCCTAGCATCCTACTAGCCTCACACTGGTCGACAATTGTAAAGAATACCAAAATACTAGGCCTATCTTGACCAGTTTTTCACTTCCTTGATTATTCTGGTATCAGCCAGACCACCTCAGACTCTGTTTCTTTTTGTTTTATATTTTTATCCTTGAAATTCTGAATAGTGTCACCATCCAACAGCACCTACAAAGTTGTCTGAAATGCTCTGAAAGTTGTTTAACGCCACGGCTTTTTCAAACCCTAGTGGTCTGCCTTCTGATGAGGATGGTTGATATCCACACAGAGATTTATACTCATTCTGCCATATGGGGCCTCGCAGCTGCCCTGTGAAGCTGACCAGCTAAGGATTCTTATCTCCATTTTATAGACAAAAAAAAAAAAAAAAAGTAAGACTTGATTCCTTCAAAACTCTCAAAGAAAAAAATCGAGTCAAAGAATGTGACCTCAGTCATTTTTCTAGCTGTAGACTTATTTACTTTTATTTATTTTTCTTACTTTGGCAAACTAACATCTTTAAAAGGTTTCAGCCCAACGTGGATTATTCTGGAAGGACACAAACAATATAAGTGACTGAACATGACAGAATGGTCACAAAGTAAACACGGCTTAATTGAGTAATCAAGACAACGTTTCTACCCACAGGCTATCTGGGGAGAACATTCATTTACTGTCTGGGTTTTGGTGTGGTTCTCTAAAGACAGGACACAAGATTATCTTTTTTCTTTTTTTTTTTTTTTTTTTTTTTTTTTTTTTTTAGCTAGGTTCAAGTGGGCAATACCGAGTGTAGCCAAGTGTATTAAAAGAATCCCCACCCTGGCAAATTGGCAGTGTGACTATTTCATCAGATTATCACAACACTCCAGGATCTCAAAAGCCACATCTCTAAGGGTAAGTCTAGCCAATGCCTCTGTCTTAGAGCTAGAAACCAAGTCAGCCTCAAAGGCCTTCCAGTTTTCCGTGTATAAGAGCATCAAACAAGGCAGCCAACAAGCACGTCAAGGATGACAGGAACGTCAGAGGCTGGTCCTAGGTGAACTCTTTACCCTGTGCTGGATTTAAACCCCTGCTCCTTATTGAAATGTCCCCTGGGAAGAGGGACCCTGACAAGGAAGCCTGGAGAAGCCTTTGTTCTTCCAAGTCAGATGGAGTCCATGGCAGCCTGTCCTCTGGCCAGCTGGGACCTGAATGTGCCCATGGTTTCTACCCTACAGTCAACGGGTGTCCCGGCCCTGGCCAACTGCCCCTACCGGCCCGACGACAGGAACTGCCCAGAGTTGGCCAAGGGGAGCCCTACAGCACAGCCTCACCCCTCACCACCCTGCCCCTGCCCTGTGGCCTAGAGCCGGACAGAAAAGAAAAACAGCTCAGAGCTCCATCCATTTACAGCACAGCGAGCTGAATTTCACTGGAGCTCCTCGCAGACTTGTATGAACTTTTTACTCTACCGTCTGAGAAGTCATTTTTAAACCTTTCCAGTGACAGAGACCCCACCCCACCACCACTCTACTTGCAAATCTAACATCTCGGCAATGATTTTAAGCCAGTACCAAGGCGGGATTGGAGAGAGGTAGAAGGGAGGAATTTGAAAGGTTTAGAAAGCAGTTTTCCAGAAACACGAAGCAATGCCCTCCCACGGGGTTTAACAGATACCAAGTGTGGTCAAGAGAAGGCAGGAGCAAAAGGAGCCTGGAGACCTTGTTTTCTGACACAGCCCTCCCTGAGTGACTGACTCTCTAGGAGACTCCATTTTCTCAACTGGAAAGAGTTTGTCCTAAGGTTCCTTAAAATGCTCTCATCCTAGGGACGCCTGGGTGGCTCAGCGGTTGAGCGTCTGCCTTCAGCTCAGGGCGTGATCCTGGGGTCCCGGGATCGAGTCCTACATTAGGCTCATCCTGCTTCTCCTTCTGCCTGTGTCTCTGCCTCTCTCTGTGTGTCTCTCATGAATAAATAAATAAAATCTTAAAAAAAAAAATGCTCTCATCCTAGAAAGTAAATTCCCAAAGAGACATACTTATTCTATGGCTGTTTGACAAGTGCTTCAAAGTTCAGGAATCTAGAACCACCCCCACCCTCCACCCTCTTTCTGTCTCTGTCTCTCTCACACACGGTGCAGCAGGAAGACATTTTGAAGCAAACATGTCACGGAGAGCCATGGTTTGGTGGGGTTCTTGGGAGGGAAGGAACTGAAAGGTTTTGGCTTCTTGCCAGTCAGCCCACCCTTTCCTCGTCCTCTGCTCCAAGCCAGATTTACTATCCCTCTCATCCCCTTGGTCTCTAGGGAAGTAAGGGCCTATTTTCAATCTCTGACTTCTGAGCTCTAGGCCCAAACTGTTCTCCTCAGGGCCCTTAAATCGCCACTTGAATTTAATGCAGTTCCACAAGTAGTAACTGTGTTCCCCAAATTCTCCACACAACCCATCCTGGGGCAAACACCCCCACCCCACCCCCACAGTCATCTGGGCCTCTTCCTGCCAGACCGGCTCCCTGATGCTCCCAGCCACTTCACAACTCTGCCTCTTTACAAGGCCCCCCTGGGCTTTCACCCACACGGAGGCAGCGCCGCCCGCCTAGGCTAGAGCAAGACTCTTGGGGGTCCCAAGGCTCCTGGGAACCCGAGACTCCACTCTGCTTCCCTTCTTACATGAGCAGCTGCCCCCAAGGGCTCCTAAAGCACAGAGAAAGAAACAAGGGCTGCTACAGTGTTCCAGGCGTGCTCTTGAACATGCATGCACCCCACCTGGGGATTAGGGCAGCCAGACCACCTCGCCCGGAGTACCAGCCTTCGGGTTCAAACAATCGCATTCATTGCCTGAGTCCCTCCACTTTGCTCCTTCGGCCACAGCTTCAGTCAAAGTCGAAGGGCCTATCTTTGAAACAGCACTGAAAATCATTCCATTT
Organism: Vulpes lagopus; assembly: GCF_018345385.1. Lineage (NCBI taxonomy): Eukaryota > Metazoa > Chordata > Mammalia > Carnivora > Canidae > Vulpes > Vulpes lagopus. The sequence goes on from NC_054844.1 coordinate 1,900,389, forward strand.
TCCCCGAGGGATCCTGTCACTTTTACTTGTTTTATACAGTATCCAATCTTGAGGTACATGTAAACAGGTGTTTACTAAATTATTTTAATAATGACAGCCATGGCTGGAAGTGTTGTTTCATTATCAGGATGCTTAGCACTCATGTTGCTAAATATTTAGCACCTGATATTTTGCAAAACAATTCCCCATGTCTTTTTTTTTTTTTTTTTTTTTTTATTTATTCATGAGAGACACAGAGAGAGCGAGAGCGAGGCAGAGACACAGGCAGAGGGAGAAGCAGGCTCCATGCAGGGAGCCTGACTTGGAACAAGATCCCGAGTCTCTGGGACCAGGCCCTGGGCTAAAGGTGGCGCTAAACCACTGAGCCACTCGGGCTGCCCCGTGGTTTTTTTTTTTTTTTTTTTTTTTTTAATTAATTTTTATTGGTGTTCAATTTACCAACATACAGAGAAACACCCAGTGCTCATCCCGTCAAGTGTCCGCCTCAGTGCCTGTCACCCATTCCCCTCCACCCCCCGCCCTCCTCCCCTTCCACCACCCCTAGTTCGTTTCCCCGAGTTAGGAGTCTTTATGTTCTGTCTCCCTTCCTGATATTTCCCAACATTTCTTTTCCCTTCCTTTATATTCCCTTTCACTATTTTTTATATTCCCCAAATGAGTGAGAACATACACTGTTTGTCCTTCTCCGATTGACTTATTTCACTCAGCATAATACCCTCCAGCTCCATCCACGTTGAAGCAAATGGTGGGTATTTGTCATTTCTAATTGCTGAGTAATATTTTTTTTTTAATCAGTCTTTCAGCTCTCCTCCACGGTGCCCAACATTAACTGAGGGATTAGTGAAGATGCATCGGATCAGAAAACAAGACTCAGGCAGTGTGATTATTTTGCTGATCTGTCTTGTTGTTAGGTCTTCCAGTGTTTCCCCCAATCTATCCACTTTCTTTAGAGTCTGCGTGGGAAAATCAAATTGTCTCCTGCTTCCGAACGCTGAGCACTGATTTCAGAGTCTGGCAAGGAGGCGTGGGGACGCCATGGGTTGACCTGTCACTACCATATACCAAACAGCTGCCCCACCAGGCAAGAAGCATTGCTGAAAAGGAAGAAGACATTACAGGGCACTCATCTGCCCCTTCTCCACACGGTGGGGAGGGTTTCAGGCCTCAGGGAATCTGCCACAACAACTGAGAAAGCCAAAGGAAGGAAAGCTAGAAAACACCAGGAGCTGCAAAACATCACTAGAAATTAGAACAAATCTCAGTTACTGCCTAACCTGGGTCCCCAGAGCTTCTCTGCCATTACCCAGCAGGAGCCCAGCCAGACTCATAAACAGAAATCAGCTGTGAAGTGTACCCAGTTGTTTTTGTGTGTTTTTTTCCCTAATAAAGTTAGTAAAATGTCTCTTGCCTTTGAGCTGGCCAGCTCTGTAACCCTATAGGTCAGGGTTTCCAAATCCCAAATTTCTGGTCACCTCATGCTCCACTGGGCTTGGGAAGTACTAGCCTCTCTGGTTACTAAACCGTCAAGGGTAAATCAGGGAGAAAATTAATATACGGCCATAACAAGTTCGATTAATCGCCCAAAAGGCTCCCTCAAAGTTCAGTAGGATGCTGTCTGTGCTAGAGGTAAGCAGAAGTAGGAGGGAGAGGGTGCAAGAGTGGGAGAAATCCAGACTGTGCAAGGTCAATGAGGGGGGGATCCTCTGGTGTGTGTGGTGGCATGGGAAGGTGCACTGCTCTTGGGGGTTCTTGGCTCTGGCACAGGTGAAGGCATGATCAAAGAGTCACAGCACACAGGAAATTCTCTCCACACCCTCCCAATGTCTTTCCTCACCAAACCCAAGGGGAGGTTTTAATGTCTGCCCCTTTCCTGACTCCTAAGCCCTGGAGCGCCACCTACTGGGAGAGGCAGAAAGCACATCCACTTCAGGTCTTTCTGAGAGCGATCATTCGTTCATGGGGATCATTCGATCACGGGGACACGCATTCACAGGGTCATGTATCAGGGGCCTGGAACAAGCAGGACTAGTGCTAGAAGAGAGGATATGAGGATTAGCGGGGCCTCGAAATTCCCGTTCAGGATGCTTCAGTATACGTCCAAGGTCTTATAGACATAGAAAAAGGCACTTAGGGCAGTGTTTAGTCAAAGAAAGAACTGCAGAGAGAGTTCAAGTTATCATCAAAAACTCTGAGGGGTGGCTGAAGGAACTAAGGGCTCACCATTTCATCTGCGAACTACTATACCTAAACATCTACCAGTAGAGAACAGTTCTCCACTTAATATGAAGTGGAAACGTCCAGTCTTAGGTGACTGCATCACCAATATTCCTCTCCTCTCCCCAAAGTGCATTAATCTTTTGTATAATCTAAAATATATTTTCCTTATTCAGTGTGTGTGCATGTGTGTTTGCGGCGCACGCATGCACACATTTAAATACTGTTAGCGTGCTCTATGGATAGAGTAGATAATTGGTTCTTGTAATATAGTCTATTGTGTAGTATTTTGATACACTGGAAAGTATCAGAGCAATATCAGGAATGATATTTGAGCCTCAATATCGCCTTTTCTCCAGTTTCCTCCATGCAGTATCCAGAGAAAGAGAAGCTAATGTCACGCTTTCTATAACCTATACAAGCTGAGATGCATGTGACATTGCTCTATGACCATTTGTAAAGAGAGTTAACTGTGATCATTATTATCATTACTTTATTATGATGATTACTATTCAGCTGTATTGCTAAGTAGTTAAAAGAAAAGCACAGTGTGTCTTCCACTCCCAGAACACATGTTTCTCCCCTCTGCCTTGTCTCCAGCAGATAAGGGACATTCTGATGTTTTATTTGCTAACTGGTTGACTATTAAGAAACTCATTTGCTAGCTGGAGCCTGCAATGGAAAATCAGCCGAGAAAAGTGGGAGGCTGGCAGGGGACCAGAGCAGATATGGCACTAGAGGTGAGGCGAGGCCCACATGAGCCACTCCCAGCCTGAAACCCAGGGTCAAAGGCCAGTCCTTCAGTGAACCTTCAGGCTATTCCACTGCACCCACTGGTCCCCACACCCCAACTCTCAACACACACACACACACACACACACACACACACACATGCTGAGGGGCAGGGGGTGGGGGGAAGGGCCAATGCCTTCAGTGCCTTCAAATCTGTCAGGAAGAGAAGAATGTAAAGCCCCGCACTGGCAACTTTTTCGGTTCTCCACTCTTTAGTTCGGCACCATCACTGATCTGAGGTAATCACTTGGCTTCTCTTCTCTCTCTCTCCTGAAACTCTACCCCCCAATCATGTTTCATCACCCCTTCCGTTACTAAACCACAGCCACTCTTTCCTTGTAAATACTCAGGCTTTTCCAGGTCTGCCTCCCCTACCTCCATCACCCGCCATCTCTCCTCCCTGCAAAAAGCCCTGGGCAATGCCAATGACAAGGGAAGGGGGGGATGGGAAATGGAGGAGGAGACAGGGATCCTGGTGCTCTTTCACCTGAGAACTGCATCCAGGAAGGGAGGCAAAACTGCTCCTGTGAATTATATAATCACTGCAGCTTCAAGGGAGAGAACTGGAATTCAGGTTGCCATAGTGTTTGTTGGCATGTTGCTGGAAAGGCAGAGCTCCTGGCCACCGCTCACCCGCTCCTGTCCCTCCATCTTTCTCACAAACCTCTCCAGGGTCAGTGCTCCTACTTTTAATATCTGCTCCCTGATAGGTGTGGGGTGGGGGGAGGGGGTTCCTGGGGACAAAGGGGCAAAAGAAAGGAAGGGGATGAAAAGGGAACCTAGTAAACTACTGAAGATTATCGTATGTGAATAATAATTCCTACCACCATATACTGCCATTGTTAGTGACAACAAGGACAATAAATACTACTGAGCTCTCCTCTCTGAGGCTGCTCATACTGAGTTGAGAACCTGGAGGGGAGACATCCATCCCCACTCTTCACAAATATCACCCTTTCCTTTGTGTCTCTCATCCTCAACTCCTACTGCGTCCACTGCTCCATCTGCTAGGAAGGGGCCAGGGGAACAAGTGAGGGATGGGTCATGGCATAGAGAAAGTCTGGGACAGAAGCTGTCCTTACGACAAAGCCCTGGCTCACCCTAGAACCCGTGGCCCTTGACAAAATTCTTTCACCGGGAGGTCAGAATCCCCCCACTGCCGCTCCAGCTGGAAAGCAGAGGGATGGCTACCCCCCAGATCAGTGTCACGATGGACAGAGACCGGCAGGTAGCTCTGAAGGACAGGGGCTCTGTGCCCAAATGTTGGAGGAGGGGGGCACGAGGAGGAGGCTGGGAAGAAGAAACGCGGAGGCAAGCCTTCCACCAGGCTGGGGTCCTCAGGGAACCACTTCAAGTACCCCAGGAAGTAACAGGACCAATAGCCACAGGTATTCAGGAGGAAGCAGTGGAAAGGAAGAGTGTAAATAGGCAGATTTGGGAAACTGGGAGAGAAAAAGAGAAGACTACACCCAAAAAAGACAGAGAAAGCCTTGGAGACAAGACAGAGATGAAGCTGGAGGCTGCCGCGCTCCGGCCAGGCCATCCCTCCACACTCCATCATAACCTGCGCTGCTGAGCGATGCCCGAACATAATAACTTGTTAATACGGGGGGGGGGGGGGGGGGAGAAAGTTTCCAAGAAGTGGGGAGCTACCTGAAAGCCTTTCCCCCTCACTGGGGGGAGCTGGTGACACTTGATGCCAAGGCTGGAGACGCTGGGAAAACACTGGGCAATAGTGTGGAGCCTCGTGAGCTCGGCACACCCTTTCATTATTTCCTTAAACCATGAAAAAGCAAAGCCCACACACCGCCCGCATCCTCGGTGCTTACATCCTCAGGTGCTAGCCCACATGTGGGTGCGAATACGCGGGGCGTGGGTGCACTCGGGGTCAGCGGCGGGAGAGAGGTGGGTGGGTGGAGGTGAGCCGAGGGACACGGAGGGCCCCGGGGAGGAGAGAGGTGCGCAGACTCCCCTCTGCACCCCGGGCCCCCCCCCCGCCGCCCGCCGCCCGCCGCCCGCCGCCCGCCGCCCGCCGCCCGGAGCGCGCCACCCGCCACCCGGAGCGCGCCGCGGGCGGCGGGGGGAAGGGGCGCCGGCAGCCAGCGGGACGCCCGGGGCCGAGCGGGGGGTGCGCGCGCCGCCAGCCGCGCCCCGAGAGGCGGGGACCCCAGCCCCGGGCCGCGGCGCCGCCGTGCCCTCCGCCGCCCCCACCCGCGCCGCTGGCCGGGCGGCCCGGCTTTGCAGGCGACGGCGAGAAAGCGAGGCCGAGCAGACACTTGGGGAACTTTTCCCCCTCGCCTGGAGATTCACAGGAAGCACATGCTCCGGAGGAGCCGGGCACGGCGGGGGAGGGGCGGGATTTTTCCGCTGGGGCTGGCGGGCGGCTGCGGCCCGGGTCCCCCGCGCTCCCGCCGCCCCGCGCCCCCGCGGACGCTCCGCAGGGACCGGGCCACTCCGCAGGGACCGGGCCGGGGGCCGGGGGCCGCGGGCGAGGGCGGGGAGGGCGGCGAGGGCGGGAGCCCCGGCGGGGCGGCGGGGCGGCGGGGCGGCGGGGTCCAGCCTTACCTTGGTGGTTTTCCTCCGGAATGTACATCCTCGTGTTCTCATTGACCATTGAACAGAAATTGTTTTGAAGGGAGAAGAGGCCACGAAGAGGAAGAAATGGCAAAACACCCCCAGCGGGTCTGGATTAATCCCTCCTCCGAGGTCGGCGGCTTTCGTGCAAAATTCGAGGAAGCCGTGGAGCTGCAGTGTTTCTTCTTCCCTTTTGGTGATTACCTGATTCCCATTATTGCATCAAACACCAAAAACTGCTCCTCTGCACTAGTGCCTCCTTTTGTGAAATTGTAATGCATCCTCGGTACATCCGGGCCCCTTCCAAGAATTTAGCACCGCACCTCTGGCGGCTACACCGTTCGACAAAATAAATGGAGAGAGGCAGAGCAAGGAGAGGCGGGAGGAGGGGAGTGGGGCGGCGGGGTCCGCCCGCCCGCGGCGAGCGCTCCCCCGGCCCCGGCAGCTCCCTCCCGTCGGGCAGGTCCAGCGGGTCCTGGCCGAGCCGGCAGGAAGAGGCGCCGCCGCCGCTCCGGGCCGCGCCGAGCGCCGTTCTGGCAGGGCGCTGTTCTGCAGAGGAGGGAGAGGGAGACACCGGGCGCGCGAGAGAGCGCCGCGCTCCCCGCCGCCCAGCCCAGCCCAGCCCAGCCCAGCCCAGCCCAGCCGCCGCGCCGCGCCGCGCCGCCGCGCCCGCGCCCTCCCCTGCCCGCGCCCGCCCGCCCGCCCGGCGCGCTGGAGGCAGACGCGCTGAACGCTTCCAGATGTGGCGGCGGCGGCGGCGGGGAGCGGGGAGCGGGGAGCGGGGAGCGGGGAGCGGGGAGCGCGAGCGGGGAGCCCGGAGCCCGGAGCCCGGAGCCGCGAGCGGGGAGCCCGGAGCCCGGAGCCCGGAGCCCGGAGCCGCGAGCGGGGGAGCCAGGGGCGGGCGCACGGCACGGGGCGCACAGCGCCGACGCCACCCGAAGTTGGGCTCCCGCTCCGGCCCTCCGCCGCGCCGCGCAGGCCGGCCTGCTGCCCGCATGACGTCAAGGGGAGCGAGGCGAGGCGAGGCGAGGCGAGGCGAGGCGGCGGGGGGCGGGGGCGGGGCGGGGGCGAGGGGCCGCGGGGCGCCCGGGGGGCGCGGGCGCGGGCGCGGGCCCCGTGGGAGCCGACACGCCCCCGCGCCCCGGCCCCCCGCCGCGCGGTCCCCGCGGCCCCGGCGCGGCCCAGCGCGGCCCAGCGCGACGGCGAGGCCTCTGAGCGCAATGCCAAGGCGGGGGACACGGCCTGCCCGACCACCGAGCCTCTCGGCCGTGGGATGACCCAACGAAACAGCAAAATGAGCGTGATTCCGCGATTCTGTTTGATCGATCATAGTCGGGGCGGTTGTAGAAGTGACATGCAGCGGCGAGGATGGAGAGGGGAGGGCCGGGAGACGCGGCTGGAGAGGCGGGGCCTGGCCCGCTGGGCGGCGGTGCCCCATGTCTGAACAGATTAATAGACCCGGGTTGGCTCCTTCCTTGGAGGCAGCCGAGCACCCGTGCCACCAGGATATCCGCACCTACTTCTCTTAATTATTTCTGCCACTCCCAGAGGAATCTACCCAGGGCCTCCTCTTCCCGCAGAAGCAAACATTTCTCTCCGTCACTCTGCAGCCACAGCAAGTTCCAGGGCACCCCCTGCAGGCCCGGGCTGCTCTAGGATGGGCCTTCCCAGCCCTAGCAGGGGACCTACAGTTCCCTCCGGGAAAACCTTTACCTCCCTGCCCTCAGACCGCCTCCCTCCCAGCCACACTCACTCCTTGGGTCCCCATGCCTTTAAGCAACTGCCTATACCGAATTCCTATCGCCTGCGCAGACCTCCCTTCCCGAGTGCCAAGCCACACAGCCAGACTCAGTCTCCACCTGGGAGTCTGATGGACTCCTCAAATTTAACATATCCAAGCACGGAATTCCTTCTGTTCTGTGCAAAACCTGCTCCTCGCACAGCCTTTCCCATCTTGGTTGGTGGGGCCAAACACCTAGAGTCGTTCTTGACATCGCGTTAGTTCTACCCTCAGGTATATCCACAATGTGGCCGGGCGTCGGGGCGCACGCGGGGAGCGGGGTTCTCAGTTTCTCCCCTGCTGGCTGCTCCCCAGGTCTGAGCTGACATCATCCTTCACCTTGAGTTTCTGCAGTAGCTGATCTTGCTGGAGTACCGTCCCCTCCCCACCTTTGGTATATTCCTGATACAGCAGTCACAGTGATCCCTTTAAAACGTCACATCACTGCACTCCTCCGCTCAAAACCCTCTAGTGGTTCTCATTTCACTTAGTAAAAGCCAAGGTCCTTAGAATAGCCTAGAAGGACTCACGTGAACAGCTGTGTACACCTTTTGTCTCCGACAGCTCTCCCAGCCATACCAGCCTCCTTGGTATTCCCCAAGCACTGCAGGAATGATCTCTAAGCCCCCTTCCCCCACCCCATCTTCTCTCTGTGTGTCTCTGTCTCTCTCTCTCTCTCTCTCTCTCTCTCTCACACACACACACACACACACACACACACACACACTGACCCCTTTGTTCAAGCTGTCCCCACCGAGGAACACTTTCCTTAGATGTTCTCTTGGTGAACTCCCTCACTTCCTTCAAGACTTTGGACAAATGTCACTTTCTCAATGAGGCTCATCCTAACTGCCATATTTAGTACTGCAACCTGCCCACACCCCACCTACTGCCAGTCTCCCCCTTTTCTCTACTTGTTACATGTTTTTTTTTTTCCCAAATAAGATTTTTTTTTATTTGTCTCCATTAAATGTCTGAATTTTAAACAGATTCTTGGACTGGTGGTTCATATCCATCAGCTTGCTCAACTTTAGCACAGGTCTCATTCCCAGTAGCTTTTCCAGAACTACTACTTTCACCATGAAGCTCCATGAGTTTTCCCAATTCTAATTTGGGCTTCTTCAGCATTTTTACTCTTCTAATGAAGACATCATGGAGTGGATAAATAAACTGACAAGCTTTTTCTATACCTTTTCCAATGCTGTCTGGAATCAATTTATTGACCACTTCTTTCAAATCATTTGCCTGCACCCCTCGGGTCATGATTTCCATCATTTTTTTTCCAAATTTGGCAGACCTGTTGGTGCTGAGCATAAGAGGTCTTCCAAATCTGATTACTGTGTTTTTTAGTAAAACCAACACAAAATAGACAAAGCAAATAACCATCGGTAGCCTTTACATCAACTTGAGCTTCAATCGTGGTCTGCCATTTTTTGACCGTGGAGCACACTTTGTAACAGGTAAGATTCATGCCATGGAAAATAGTCAGGCAGCTTTTGCCCTGCACATCCTCAGTAATTAGCTTGAATTTTCTAAATGCAACTTCATTATTCTGCAGATCAGCAAGGCTCACTTCAAAAACGCGACCCTTGAGACCATCAGATACAATTTTGGTTCCTTGAGTTCTTGTGACTAGTATTTTTCCAATATTTCTTATATTGAACATAGCTGGTGCTTTCACATCATATCAATCTTTCTTAGAAAATGGATCAACCACTTTCTTCTTGGCTCCTTTTTTTGCTGCCTTTCGTAAGGTGCTTGTTCTTGCCAACCGCCCTGGCGCTGCTCTCTTTATATGGTATTTAATCTCTAACATACTACATAGCCTAGTCATTCATCAATTGTATTATTCATTGTCTGGATGCCCCACTAAAATGTGAAACCCACCAGGACAGGGATCTTTGTCTATTTTATTCCATTGTATCTCCAGTGCATAGAACAATGTCTGGCAGACAGCAATTACTTCATAAATAGATGTCAAATGAATGAATGAGTGAGTGAGTGAGTACTTGAGATGGTTTAGGAGAGCTACAATTCACTGCATCAAAATGCCTCCTTCTGTCCCCTGCTTGATACCTGACACCTCACCACTCCATCTTCAGTCCTCTGGCCAAGGGTTTTGGCTCCAGTTGAAAATGTAAATGCCCCTGGGAAAGGCATGAAGATTTATGGATCATCTTCATCCTTCTAGATTATACAAGTGCCTACCTTTAGAAAAGCAGTCTAGATTTAGAAATAGTCCAGATTTTGTTGGTTACAAGAGAAATCTGACTTCTTTACCATTCTGGTGTTTTGTGTTTTTTTTTTAATAAGATTTTACTTATTTATTCATGAGAGATGGAGAAAGAAGCAGAGACACAGGCAGAGGGAGGAAGCAGGCTTCCTGCAGGGAGCCCTATGTGGAACTTGATCCCAGGAATCCAGGATGACACCCTGAGTGAAAGGGAGCCACTCAACTGCTGAGCCACCCAGGCATCCCCATTCTGGTGTTTTCATACTGAATTTTCAACCTAATAGAGAAAATTAGAAATGACACAAATCCCAGATATCTCTTCTGTTTAGCTTTTGGATGCATTATAGTCCTGTGTCTCATAGGCCTACGTACCTGGTTATTTGTTTAATATTGAAATTGGTTTCCATCCCCTATACACCCTGTATCACAGAAAAAATAATAGCTAACACCACTGAGGGATGTGCACTGTAGTAAGTGCTTTACAGGCCTCACTCATATTATCCTCATTGCAGCCCTAAAAGAAGCTGTTATTGTTAGTATCTCCGTTTTATAGATGTGGAAACTGAGATTTAGAGACTTAAGTTATTTGTCCAGGGTCACCCAGCAGGAAAACTGTGGAGCCTGGGTTTAGCCCAGGAGTGTCTGACTCCAAACATCCACTCTTGGAGGGGATGTCTGAAGGCGATCTCTGGAGTGGGTAGAAGGATGAAGAGTTTAAATGACAGTAAAATGACCACAAAATGTACTTCTGAGAATTCAGGGCACAATAACAGAACAGAATGTATGTGTGCTAGGGTGCTACATGCTAGATTTATAGCCAGGCTTTTCTAAAGGTAGGCACTGTATAAATCTAGCAAGTAAATATTACCTTCATGCTTCTTTAGTTTCATTTTTCACTTCTCTTTTCAGCTGTGAAATGTGTTCTTTCCTTTCCAGAAAAAGGTATTTCCTGAATATTTGGTCTTGCGTTGTATACCCTATCTCGGCTTCTAACTTGGGAACACAGCCCTTGGTGCTCTCTTTTGAGGTAACGAATTCTCAACATGACAACGGAAATCATTCTGAGTTCTGATTTGAGGATTTGGGAGGCGGTGGGGACAGCAGATGAAGTCTTTCTTGCGCTCTGATTGCGTGATCTGATTCTCCAGCGAAAGGGGCTCCTCTCTGTCGTAGTTCTTCTGCCTGCGTAGTGCCACTCCGCCTGTGTGATGGTATGTTTCTGCATAGCATTGTGTTTGTATATGAATGTGACTTGTCTCCACCCCCGCTACCTTTTAAATGTCTTAAGGAAGAGAACTGTGTTCCTTTTTCTTTATGTATAGCATAATGCTCCATACCTATGGACACTTCAATGTATGTTGAGCGCGTGATTCACTCTGGAAAAGATTCCCTAATGTGACCACAAATATTTCCTTTGGAAGGAATTCAGAGTACACTAAGTTTGCTCATTGTGGCATATATGAAGAAGTAAAAAGCTTGGAAACAATCTAAAAATTCTACTTAAAGGGTTGGTTAAATATCATTGAGAGGTCACCCACATATAAAAAAGAATCTGTTCTTCAGAACAACCCTAGAAAGGAAGTACTATTATCCCCACTTTACAGGTGAACTGTACTGAGAACACAGAAGGCTAACTGATTTGCCCGTTTTCATGGGTAGTAAAGATCAGAAGACCTAGGATCTGAACCCCAGCACTCTGTCTTCAGAGTCTATGCTGTTAACCACTTTATAGATACATGAGGTATATTCACACCATGAAACCCTAACACAGATGGGAACGATATTAAGGCATGTTAATAACATGGGGAAAGATTATTTACACTAAAAGAAAAACAGGTTGCAACATACCATATATGCTATGATTCCATTTTTCTTCTAAAGACAGGTGTATGTTTAAACTAGGAAAAAGACAATACAGGGTTCACACCAAAATGTTGTCAATAGCTTTCTTTGGCAGGTGGGATCACAGGTGAATTATTCTTTTTTTTCCTGTCTGACCCAAGGCTTTGAAAGCCAGGCTGCCAGGGAAGAGGAGAGTCAGAAGGCTCTGCTGCAGTGTGCCTTCCAAAGGTTACCCTCTTTACCTCAACAGGGCTGCAAACAGCAGTGCCGTGGAACCAAAGCGGCGTCCACACAGGGGCTTTGTATTGGGGCCAACTTGACCGAGCTGGAACTGTATTTCCCAGCATTACCTTCCCTGCTCGGTCCCAGGTCAGGATTGCCCATCCCAGATATTTGTGGAGCATTTGGAGGGTAGAAGTGAAGCTGCAGCTCTCATGCTATGAAGGTCAGTGCACGACGATGGCGGCCGCTTCAAACTTGCAACACTTTGCAACCCATCTGGAGGCTTTCCCTGTTGGCGTGGTCCACAGCTTCCCCAGTTCCTGCCAGATCTTCCCCTTCAGCTATTCTGAGGCTGGAGCACAGCTTATGTCCAGGTCCATGGTAAAGGTTTCTTTTGGTTTCAAAGTCAAGGTTGGGGGGACACCTGAGTGGCTCAATCAGTGAAGCCTCTGCCTTCAGCTCAGGTCACGATCCCAGAGTCCCGGGATCGAGCCCCACATCAGGATCCCTGCTTAGCAGACGAGTCTGCTTCTCCCTGTCCCTCACCTCCCCTGCTCATGTGCTCTCACTCTTTCATAAATAAATAAATAAAATCTTTTTTAAAAAGTCAAGGTTGGAAGTGGCGAGAGAAAAATAAAAATAAAAATTGCAATTGTCTTTAGGGGTTTTGTCTTGATCTCATGCTCTCCCACCCTGCATCTGGCTTTTCTTCCAGACTTCTGGCCCTGCAGACCTATAGCCACTTCAGCCCCATCACTGGGTAAAGTCTCAGCCCTACAACCAATCCCTTCCACCGTGTCACTCATAGGGGTACATCTTCCTCAATCAAACCTAACTGATGCATCCCAGCATTTCCCAGGTCATGTGCCTGGATGTTTTCATGAGTAAATAATAGGTAGTGCCTGACACATAGGTGCCCTTGATATATATTGTTGAATTCGTACTGATTACCATCACTTAATAACACTTAGTGAGTGTCAGGTTCTATGACAGGCACTTTAACCACAGTTAAGAGCCTCGTCCTTGGAGACAGGCCAAGCACAAAATCAGGCTCTCTGTGCTCTAGGCTGTGGACACCTGACTTTACTTTCTACAAAATGGAACTAACAATGGAACCTACCTCTCAAGGGCGCTTGGGGGAATTAACGACGCAGGCAAGGCTTCTGTACTGTGCTCATTAAGGCTTGTGTTATCATCCTTGATCTCCATAAGAAAGACTGTCAAGTGTCTGATGTGTGACTTTACCACAGTCCTGCCAAAGAGACTTACCACCCCCATTTAAAAATATAAGACAGGGATCCCTGGGTGGCGCAGCGGTTTAGCGCCTGCCTTTGGCCCAAGGCGCGATCCTGGAGACCCGGGATCGAATCCCACGTCGGGCTCCCTGCATGGAGCCTGCTTCTCCCTCTGCCTGTGTCTCTGCCTCTCTCTCTCTCTCTCTCTGTGACTATCATAAATTAAAAAAAAATAAATAAAAATAAAAAAAATAAAAATATAAGACAAGCTAAGAGATTAACTTTCTTTTTTTTTTAATTTATTTTTATTTTTTAAATTTTTTTTAATTAATTTTTATTGGTGTTCAATTTACCAACATACAGAAAAACACCCAGTACTCATCCCGTCAAGTGTCCACCTCAGTGCCCGTCACCAATTCCCCTCCAACACCCGCCCTCCTCCCCCCTTCCACCACCCCTAGTTCGTTTCCCCGAGTTAGGAGTCTTTATGTTCTGTCTCCCTTCCTGATATTTCCCAACATTTCTTCTCCCTTCCTTTATATTCCCTTTCACTATTATTTATATTCCTCAAATGAATGAGAACATACACTGTTTGTCCTTCTCCGATTGACTTATTTCACTCAGCATAATACCCTCCAGTTCCATCCACGTTGAAGCAAATGGTGGGTATTTGTCGTTTCTAATGGCTGAGTAATATTCCATTGTATACATAAACTACATCTTCTTTATCCATTCATCTTTCGATGGACACCGAGGCTCCTTCCACAGTTTGGCTATTGTGGCCATTGCTGATAGAAACATCGGGGTGCAGGGAAATTAACTTTCTTGCCCAAGATTGGGTAGTCAGTAAATGGTAAAATTGGGATTTGAACCCAAGTCCATGCAAATCCAGAGGCTATGTACAATCCACTCTACTACATAAAACCAGTCAGGTACTGGAGCTAAAATGGAGTGGGATGGACAGCTTCAGGAAAACTCACCCCACTCACAAGTCAGAGACAGAGCTGAAGAGGGTATAGAGGGGCCCCTTCCTTCCTTCTGAGAGACCCCTAACAACCTTGCTGCCTTCACAACCCATGCCAGTATGGAAGAACCTCTACTGGCAGAGTTCTTCCCAACATCACATTGAACTCACTATTCCTCACCTACTTATCCAGAAGCCACAGGACAAAGCAGATATCTACTAACCCACTGGGTTGTCTTTACATATTGCATTTAAGGAGAGCTCTCCTGGCAGTTCAGCCACAGTTTCAATCCCAACAGGAGGCCAGAGTGAATGGAGTGTAGGGGGAATTCAATTCTCATCCTACAGCAGCCTCACATATTGGGAAAACGTTGTAGTAATACACCCACCCTTGTTACTTTGAACAACACTTAACACCCAAAGGCAGAAAGCAGCAAGATGGTCAATGGCCTGATCCTGAGGACTGGCTGTCTTGGCAGAGAATTAATACCCTGTGTGAGTTCAAATTATGGCACTCTCTTTCTACCTCAGCAAGTCACATCAGCCGCCTGTTCCCCCTCTGCCCCATCTGCAATATGGGGCCAAATGTCCTCATCTCTTATGGTTCTTTGCAAAGAGAAACTGATACCAAAAGAAAAGCTAACTCATTAAAACAATTTCCTTAATTACTTTTCAAAGCCCTGAGAAAGTTGGTTTCATAGGGATGACCTGCTGATGTTCCTTCCTCAGAAGGAACGCCCTGAGTCAAGTCTCAGAGCCAGTCCAATATTGTGTCCACCTCTGAGGTGCTCAAGGGCCATCACAGGGTAGTAGCCATTCCCACAGGTATTAAAGTCCTAGGGATGCCATAAAAAATTACCACTAGGGACGCTTGGGTGGCTCAGGGGTTGAGCATCTGCCTTCGGCTTGGGGCGTGATCCCACGGTCCCAGGATCAAGTCCCACATCAGGCTCCCTGCATGGAGCCTGCTTCTCCCCTCTGCCTATGTCTCTGCCTGCCTCTCTCACTGTGTCTCTCATGAATAAATAAATAAAATCCTTTTTAAAAATTACCATTAAATGGTGGATTAAAACAACAGAAATTTATTCTCTCAGGTTTGAAGGCTAGAAGTAAAAAAAAAAACCCCAGCAGGGTCATGCTCCCTTCAGGGTTTCCAGGGGACCATCCATTCTTTGCCTCTTCCAGCTTCCAGTGGCTATTGGCATTCCTTGACTTGTGACCACATCGCTCCAATCTCTGTCTCTGTGGTCCCATTGCCTCCCCTTCTCCTGGCTGCAAATCCTCCTCTGCCTCACACTTACGAGGACATTTATCATTGACTCACTGGACAATCCGGGATGATGTTTCATTTCAGGATCCTTCAGTTAATTACATTCACAAAGACCATTTTTCCAATAAGGTAACATTCACAGGTTCAGGGAATTAGGATGCGGACACATATTTTGGAAGACCACCACTTAACTCATGTAGTACCTTAACTTAGACTAAGTTCCTGCACCCATTCTCATTTCATCTCAAATCCAACATTTACTAGTTGCTGAAACTTGGGCAACCCTTCTCTCTCCCTCCTTGCTCCCTTAGTTCATTTATCAAATGAAACTTAGGGGCAGATGCTAAGACTTAAATGAGTGGCAAATAAGTCCAGCGCTGTTGCTGGACTATAGAAGGTGCTTCTTTCCCTCAATATTCAACCTCACACTTGTAACATCTCTATGAGTTAAACATTATCCCCAGTTTTTATATTAAAGAAATTAAATACTTGAAGAAGTTAAGTACTTTGGCCACACCTAATTTTAAACCACACAAGCGCATTCTGCTATCCAGCCTCTCTACCTCTTTAGCTTCTTAACTGTTCCAGGCCAATTCCAAAAGTATTCCCTGGTGCTAGATAGAAAATGTTTTTCTTTTCTTTTATAATTTTTTGAAATTTAATCTTAAGTTTTCATTTTAATTCCAGTTAACATACAGTGTAATATTAGTTTCAGGTGTACAATATACTGATTCAGGACTGCCATACATCACCTGGTCCTCATCACAACGAATGCCCTCCTTAATCCCCATCACCCCCTGCCCGCCTCTCCTGTGATAACCATCAGTTTGTTCTCCGTAGTTGAGTCTATTTCTTGTTTCATCGATTTCTTTTTTTCCCTTTGCTTAATTGTTTTGCTTCTTATATTCCACATATGAGTGAGATCATATGGTATTTGTCTTTCTCTAACTTACTTTGCTTAGCTTACTACTCTCCAGTTAGATCCATGTCTCTGCAAATGGCAAGATTTCATTCTTTTTTATGGCTGAATAATATTCTGTTATATATAAATACCACATCTTCTTTATCCATTCATCAATCAATAGGCACTTAGGCTGCTTCCATATCTAGGTTATTGTAAATAATGCTTCTACAAACATAGAAGTACATATATTCCTTTGAATCAGTGTTTTTGTGTTCTTTGGGTAAACACCTAGTAATGTGATTGCTGTATCATAGGGGAATTCTATTTTTAATTTTTCGAGGAACCACCATACCGTTTTCCATAGTGGCTGCACCAGTTTGCCTTCCCACCAACAGAGCATGAGGATTCCTTTTTCTCTACATCCTCACCTGTTGTTTCTTGTATTGTTGATTTTAGCCATTCTGACAGGTGCAAGGTGATAGCTCATTGTAGTTTTGATTTGCATTTCCCTGATGATAAGTGATTATGAGCATCTTTTCATGTGTCTGTTGGCCATCTGAATGTCTTCTTTGAAGAAATGTCTGCTCATGTCTTCTGCCCATTTTTAATGTGATTATTTGCTTTTGAGTGTTAAATTGTATAAGTTCTTTATATATTTTAGGTACTAACCCTTTTACTGGATATGTCATTTGCAAATATCTTCTTTTATTCCATAAGGTTGCCTTTTGGTTTTGCTGATTGTTTCCTTGCTGTGCAGAAGCTTTTTATTTTGATGTACTCCCAATAGTTTATTTTTCCTTTTGTTTTCCTTGCCTTGCGGGACCCACCTAGAAAAAAAGTTGCTATGGCTGATGCCAGAGAAGTTATTACTTGTGCTCTCTTGTTGGATTTTTATGGCTTCAGGTCTCACATTTGGGTCTTTCACCAATTTTGAATTTATTTTTGTGTATGTTGTAAGAAAATAGTCCAGTTTTGTTCTTTTGCATGTTGCTGTCCAGCTTTCCCAATACCATTTGTTGAAGAGACATTCTTTTCCCCATTGGATCTTCTTTCCCACTTTGTTAAAGATTAATTGACCATATAGTTATGGTTCATTTCTGGCTTCCTATTCTGTTCTATTGATCTATGTGTCTATTTTTGTGCCAGTACCTACTCTTTTGATTACTATAGCTTCGTAATACAACTTAAAGTCTGGAATTGTGATGACTCTACCTTTGCTTTTCTTTTTCAAGATAGCTCTGGCTATTTGGGATCTCTTATGTTTCCATAAAAATTTTAGGATTGTCTGTTCTAGTTCTATGAAAAATGGTGTTGGTATTTTGATGGAGATTACATTAAATGTGTAGATTGCTTTGGATAGTATAGACTTTTTTTAAGTTTTACTTATTTAAGTAATGAGGGCTCAAACTCATGACCCTGAGATCAAGAGTCGCATGCTCCTCCAACTGAGCCAGCCAGGTGCCTCTGGGTAGTATAGACATTTTAACAATATTTGTTCTTCCAATCCATGGGCATAGAATATCTTTCCATTTCTTTGTGTCAGCTTCGATTTCTCTCATCAGTGTTTTATAGTTTTCCAAGTATAGGTCTTTCACCTCTTTGTTAGGTTTATTCCTAGGTGTTTTACTATTTTGGGTCCAAGAAAATGTTTATCTTTTAAAAAAAAAAAGGATTTTCTTTATTTATGAGAGACACAGAGAGAGAGGCAGAGACTAGGCAGAGGGAGAAGCAGACTCCTCGCGGGGAGCCTGACGCGGGACTCGATCCCTGATGGGGATCAGGCCCTGAGCCGAAGGCAGATGCTCAACCGCTGAGCTACCCTAGCATCCCAAAAAAATGTTTTTCTTTTTTTTTTTAAGATTTTATTTACTCATTTATGAGACAGAGAGAGAGAGAGAGAGAGGCAGAGACACAGGCAGAGGGAGAAGCAGGCTCCATACAAGTAGCCCGACATGGGACTCAATCCCGGGTCTCCAGGATCACAGCCTGAGCCAAAGACAGACACTCAACCGCTCAGCCACCCAGGCGTCCCTAAAAAATATTTTTCAAACTAAACTGTAAAGTGTTCTCTTAAATAGACGTTCCAGAACTTTCCCCCTCTAACCAACTTTATAAATGTTTTCTTCTCCATCATTCCTTAAATGCATCCTAAGTACGCTACTATCTTTAAAACATGGTTCTTTCCCTGGACATCAGAAAGCGGCTATCAAGTCTCTTGTTCGATCCACAGTCTCTCATTAATATAACTCCTGAAATATGATTTCACCTTTCCTTTGATATTTCAACTGGCATTCAATCCATAATGTCATTTCTCCATGACTCCTGGTTATTCTCCTTCTTACCTGTGGATAATGGTTCAGTTCATATCTGTGCTCTGAATCATTCTTTCCTGAATTGTCACTTTCATCTATCCTTCTTGTAATTCCATGGCATTAATTTCCACCTTGCTTCCCTCCGAGATCACAAATCATGTTAGGCTCGAGTTCTCAAAGCCTTGACAATTTTTGGTTCTTGACATAGACCAGGTAACCCTTCGCCTGGCATTTGGGAGAAAGGTACTTTATTAGACCAAAAAAAATGGGGAGGGGATATTTGTTCCCTAAGACCTCTTTTTTGAAGATGGTCCTCTATTATGACTAGATGCTAGGGATCTTTTATGGCTACACACTTGGGTCAACCTGAGGCAGTCCCATCCCTGTACTAAATCTGCAAGAATACCAGTATAAGCTACACAGATAAGAATAATTCCAAATATTTACATTCTTAGGAAGTAAACCCAAATTTCCTATAACAAGACCTGGCTTAGTCACTCTTTCTTCTAAATTGCTGGAAAGTAGTTTTCCCGGTCCCAGGAGATGGAGAAGTTATAACTAAATATTATCACCATTACAGGTCAATGCTCCATGACACATCTAGGTAACAACTTAGACAAAGCAAAGTCAAAGGGCTTTCATGGCCCACAAAAAGGATATCTTCTTAATGGTGACTATCATGAATGTGCCAAATGACTTCTATTCAGCAACCAGGTAGAGCCAGGTAGAATCAAAAACCTGGCAGAGTTTTCAAGTGCGACAGGACACTCACAACCATCTCTTCATATGACCCTGAAGATCTAGCTCTATCTACTAGAGAGATCTCAGGTCAAAGTTACATTTGAAGACAAGTTTCATTCTTTCAGTTTGCCAGCTTTGCATTTTTCCATTATCAGATTCAAATTTTCTGTTCTCATCCTGTTTCTATAATCATTTTTTTGCAATGAATATAACTGTATTGCTCTATTATTTATCACCAAACCTTGGTAATAATTCTTTCCCAAGATGACTAACACTTGTTATAAAGTAACACCTATATTAGCGTCTTCAATGATTTAATCTCAGTAATATTCTGTTTTCCTCCCCTTCTGTGCACATGTAAGAGTCTACTTCTCAAACACTCTGTATTTGGACACACTACTGGACTAGTTCTGAGCAATGAATTTTAAGTAGAAATGATATGTGTCACTTCAAGCTTGAGGTGATGAAAGGCCTTGTGTGAAGTTCCTGTTTCTCTCTTCTGCCATATAATCCAGATGCTGCAGCTACAAGATGGAGAAGGATCCATCAGCCTAGATCCCTGAGTGACTTTGTGTGCCAGAACCTCTCCCACAAACCCCCTCTGGACATGTAGTATAAGCAAGAAATAAATCTTTATTGTATTAAGCCCCCCAAATTTGGAAGCCATCCCCAATGAATGACTTTGTGTGTCCTAACAGACAAGTATAAATCAACATCTGTGTGAATGTGTGTGTGACCCATGTGTGTTAGGGTTTTGCCAAGTTCTGATTAGTTGAATTCTGATTAGTTCTATTCCAATCAGCATAAAATCAGCCAACGATTCTAATTTATAAGAGGGTAAGTTGTAACCATAATGACCTTGTGATGGAGTAATATTGAGAGCATTTATAACTTATGTAGCATATAATAGCTCTTATTTGTTCTAGATAAATCAATGACAGTATCCACTTCAACTGATTCTGTAGATGAAATACCCCCAAAACCTATTTCTCTCTTAAAATATGCTGAAGGTAAAAGCATACTTATGCCTGCATTTATATTGAATAGTTTATGCAAACTACTCTTGTCTAGATGAATCAATAACATGCTAGCAATTTCCTAAGTGAGTTTGGGAAGTGTCGGAGTAGTTAATGGTATCTCCAAATTGATGTATGGATTACCCTCATAGTATATGGATGGTTTTAATTGAGTCAGTTTCCAGATCCCCAACTTTCATATATATTCAATCTTAACACTGGTTGGAGGACAACATGGGGCAGAGGGTTGAGGCTGCCTGACACTCTCCCTTTCTCTTCTGACTTTTCACAGCCATCCATCTCCTACACCACAGAAGAAAGGCACACCTTCACACACACAAACACACACGCACACATCCATTTCCCACTAGGGCACCAAAGGAAATATTTGAAATATGGTGTCCAGAAAGCCTCCTTTGATCAGACACCATACCCCTCCAGCCAGCCATCTTTGTAAGACATATATTTGGGATATTTAATTTTTATATTAATCATTATTTTATTCATCATTACTTCACTTGGGGGTTAATAGCCAAAATGTATAAAGAGCTTATACATCTAAACACCAAAAAAAACCCAAATAATTCAATTACTGATGATCTGATGACCCAAATAGACATTTTTCCAAAGAAGACATATATATGCCCAACAGACACATGGAAAGATGCTCACCATCACTAATCATCAGAGAAATGTAAATTAAAACCACAATAAGATATCGTTTTACACACATCAGAAAGGCCAAAATAAAAAAGATGCAACAAATAAGTGTTGGTGAGGATGTGGTGAAAAGGAACCCTCTTGCAATGTTGATGGGAATGCAAATTGGTGCAGCCGCTGTGGAAGCTTTTGAAGTTTCCTCAAAAAATTAAAAATAGAATTACCGTATGATCCAGTAATTCTACTACTGGGCATTTACCCAAAAAACTCCAAAAATACTAATTCAAAAAGATATATGCCCCCTATGGTTATTGCAGCAGTATTTCCAAAACATGGAAGCCACCCAAGTGTCCAGATGGATGGATAAAGAAGATGTGATATATATATATATATATATATATATATATATATATATATATATATACACACACACATGTATATATAGTATACATATATATACATAATGGAATATTACTAAACCATAAAGAGAATGAAATCTTGCCACTTGCAACAACATGGATGGAACTAGAGGATACGAATCAGTCAGAGAAAGAAAAACACCATATCATTTCACTCACATGTGGAATTTAAGAAACAAAAGAACAAAAGGAAAAAAGAGACAAGTAAAAAACAGACTCTTAAATACAGAGAACCAGCTGGTAGTTGCCAGAGGAGAGGTGGGTGGGGGGATAGGTGGAACAGATAAAATTAAGAGTATACTTATCTTGATGAACACTGAGAAATGTATAGAATTGTTGAAACGCTATACTGTTGAAATAGTGTATGTTGATTATACTTGAATTTTTAAAAAAGCTTATAATGTACTTACATTATTTTGCTCAGTTGTATACTAATAATATTAATATACTAATAATATTAATATTAATAATTCAACCCAGAAGAAACTTGTAGCACCAAGCCTTATGGTCACAAGAAAGTTTTTGTAACTTAAATTTAAATTTATATACCTCTTTTTGTTGCAGAATACTATGATTGCATAATCAATAAAGACTTTTTGGTATAAAAAATATATTGCATCAGGGTAAACTTTTATGGAGGAAATGGAATGGAAATATGTTTCTATGGTGAAAAAGAAATGATGCAAAATCTTTGTTTAAAAAAGAGCTTTTAGATAATATTTTTGAATGGATAATAGAAGGTTTCAAATAGCAATGGTGTTTATATTTCATTGGAAACTTTTTAAAGAGGGATGCAACAATTTTATTTTATTTTAAACTGTCAAGATCTACAAAGCACCAGAAATTGCATCATTTACAACCATTTAAACTTATCATGAAAATTCTGGGATGTGAACTTGAAAATGTATAATGAGGCACATACTTTTTCAAAACTCTTGGGGGTCTTGGGGGGAGGTGCAAGCAAAGCCGGGTAGGGACTCATTCAGCAATGGCTGAGGCCTTTAGAGGCCCAAGCCGGGAGGCAGTTGATAGGCTGGCCCTGCCCCTGAGCACTAATGCATGTTGCTCTTCAGGAGAGGCAGGCTACCAACATAAGTGCTGAGAGTGTAAGTACACGTTTGTGAAACAAATTAACATCTCTGATTTCTCTTTCTCACTCTGTTGTTCTATCCCCAACATGATCTTGAGCAATTTGCCTCCCTTCTCAAGGTTTATAATCTTGAGATTCTTAGAGAAAGAAATGCTAAGTGTCATATGGTCCTGTCTTTTGTTATCCCAGAGAGTACAGAGAATGTCCAAACACTCCCGAGGAGTTTTTTGACCCTAGATTATTTGTGTTTTATTCCATGACAGAATTGTTCGATTTTCAAGTATGTCTTTAATCCATAAAGGTCCAAAAGAGCAGACCCTGGGATTTCACTGCCTGTGTCTACCCTTTGAACAACTTGAGATTGGACTTTCTCAGCCTCAGAAGAAATTCTCTCAGTTCTGGCCTTTGGTCAGGATTTATTGAACAGATCTGAATCTCTCATATTTTCATTTACCATCTAGGAGCCAAAAGGGTTACTTACTAGAATTAACTCTGGGTTCAAAGCTTGTATCTCTTTGAATACCTGGCTGTGTAACTTTGGCAAGTTTCTTATGTTCTTTGAATATCCGTTCTCCCAACCATAAACTGGGAAACACCTAAGGAGAGGGCTCTCAGTATAATACAAAGTATTAACATGAAAATATGTGGTGAGTGAAAGTAGAAAAATAGCAGGGTATTTACTACCAGGAAAATGGACTTTTAAAATTTTATTTACTTATTTACTTATTTATTTATTTTATTTTAAGCAGGCCCCATGCCAAATGTGGAGCCCAACACAGGGCTCGAACTCACGAGATCAAGATCTAAACTGAGATCAAGAGTCAGACACTCAACTGACTGAGCCAACCAGGTGTTGCAGGAAGATGGAATTTTAAATCACCTTTGACAATCTGTGGTAGCACCCAGTAATCACTTCTGGTCCAACCTAAGTATCATTAAGCACAATTCCAGTTCTTACTTTTTGTCTTTTAACCCTTTTTTTGAAAAAAGGAAACAGTTGGCCACCACTTCTTATGTAAGAGTCCATTATCTATTTGAAGAGAAGATACTTGAAATCAATTCTTCAGAAGCAGAAGTCAGGAGTACTCAACATGTCCACACTACCCAGCCTATAGAATTTGATAACCAAATTTGCCAAATTTCTCATGAAAGACAAATTCAATTTCATTGGTTTTATCCCAGTAACCATTTTCTGCTTGAAAATTTCCCTTAAAACTCTGAAAGCAATCCTGTACAGGGAGAAGTTAGATCGACTAAATTACTAAATTATTTTTTGTCAAGTTTATTCATTTAGCTAAGGTCCCATCAAGATGGATTGTTCTGCAGATGGCAGAGCAAGCTCCATTTCCTGGGACTGATCAATGTTACAAAAGTTTTGGTAAGCATGGAGCTTAAAACATTTCCCATTACACAAAGAACTCATTTAAGCCATATTCAATAGCTTTTTAAATGCCCAGATTATAAATTTTAAAAATTAAAAGATGGAGTTTAAGTGTCCAATCTCAAAAAAAAAAAAATCTAATGGTTAACCCTCTCATTACTGAAGTCATGTGGATAGGAAAGCAGCATATGGGTGGCAAAAGGTTAAGTGAAGAGGGGCTAACTTGAAAGAGAAACCTGGTGCTATCATGCCTTCAACAAAGTGATCAAGTAGACAGATTGGTCTCTGCCACTCTCCATCTCTGGGCATAAATCCTGCCATATTCCCCCTCCCTCATCTCCAGAAGCACTCCCTGAACACATATGGGCATCCAACACCCACATGATGTTTCATGGGAACTCAAGTCTATATTCCCCTACTCAGACACAGGGACGCTCCCTCCTGCTTACAGGGCCTCATGGTCCAAAATCATCCTGCATACCTTCTCTCCCACGTTCAAGTTGCCATCTTTCATCCTTACCATCTGTGTGACACTTGTCTGTCATCTGCCTGGCATCTTTTGCAACCTATAAGACTCAGCTCAAGAGTCATGTCCTGAAGGCTCTTCAGACCTGTTTAGGCAGGTGAGCCTTCTCTTCCTCTGTCCCCCATAGCCTTCTCTTCCTCTGTCCCTTGTAGTAATCTTTATGAGAGCACCAGTTGTATTGCTAATTATTATTTGTTTATTTGAGTTATTTGTTTACCTCCTGTCCCTTTGACTGGACTTTGAGCATTTGAAGGGCAAGAACCATTTCTATTTGCCTTTAAATTTCCATTCCCAAGAATAGTGTTTGGCTCATATTAAGTGCTTAAGAAACACTTGATGAATGAATGAATGAATGAATGAATGAATGTTCTATCAATCTCTGGATGTGTTAGCATTCATCCAAAGGAATATATTGCTAATGGTGCAATTTCAGACATGTTGCAGGCTGATAGAGGAGATATTTTAGGACCAGAAAACCTGCCCTACTTCCCACAATCATTTCAGAAAAGTATCTACATGAAAGGCTGGCCTTGAGCTGGTAGCTAATGTTCCTGACAAAGCTCCCTGGTAGGTTACCCACAGAGATTAGATTAAAAGGAAATTGCTTCACTTGTCCTCTCATCATTGTTTAATGAGCTACCTAGCTAAAAAGACCCTCTTCTAGGGATCTGGGACTCTGTGTGCAAGTTTTTACTCTTATTTTTCTGCTACAAGGCCCCTGTTACATACAAGGGACTATTGACCCCAAAGACCATCACTCGCAGTATCTGTCTTTTGCAATTTCCTACCTATAAAGCCCCTGTTTACTTACATAACACTTACAATCTTTGCATTTGCCAATGTTTCATCTGTAATACCTGGACTTATCCATTTCCTTTTCCCAGCATCTGTCTTTTACTAGCACATATTGACAAAATTCACATTTAGGGATTTCACATCTTAAAAATTTGGGCCCAGGACAGTCAGGGAGTTGCTGTGATGTTGAATTCCATCTCTAGGACGTGATTTAAATGAAAGAAAAATCAGATCAAGCAATAAAAAGGGGAAATATCATGCAAGTCAGATCTGTTCCTACAGTAACTGGAAAGAAAATGGACACAAAAACATATTAGCAGTCATCCCATGTCAGAGCTGCCTAGCAAGCCACTAGCACACTGTTAAGCATGGGTCCAGCTAGTTCCAAGAATCATATCTCAACAATTCTCTTATTTTTTCTTTTTTTCATATTTTTTAAAGGCCTGGCGTGGAGCTCAAGCTCACAACCCCAAGATCAAGAGTTGCATGTTCTACTGACTGAGCCAGCCAGGCACCCCAAGGATTCTCTCATGTTTCTTTGGCTAATCAAAACCCTCCTAACATCCAATGCTTATTTTTAAACCTGGACTTTGTATCACAAGTGGCCAAGTAAATCAAAATAATATAAATGAGAAAGAAGTATCTGAGATGCAGCACTAAGAACTTAGTGTCTCTGAGTAATAGTGAGAACTTACCAGTCTGAGAAGCCTTAGGGATCATACTTTCAGTAAAGATCAGTCTGTTATGTAGTTAAGTGGTTGCCCACAGAGTGTCAAGTGAGTGATTAAGGAAGTCACCCTATCCCCTACAGTCTCCATCAGAGTGCCACAGTGACTCAATTTCAACAAATAGAAAAACAATCTTTAGATTAGTGATTTGTTAAATATCCTTCTTTTGAGAGAGAGAGAGGAGAGAGAGAGAGAGATAGCACACACAAACATATGTAGAGTGGAGGGGAGAGGGAGAGAGAATCTTAAGCAGGCTCCGCACCCAGCACAGAGCCCACAGTGAGTCTGGATCTCACATCCCTGAGATTGTGACCTGAGCTGAAATCAAGAATCTGTCATTTAACCAACTGAGCCACCCAGGCGCCCCAAGTATCCTATTTTAGATTACAACATCCCAGTGAAAAAGAACTCATCCAGGTGCCTGGGTGGCTCAGCTGGTTAAGTGATGGACTCTTGATTTTGGCTCAGGTCATGATCTCAGGGTCATGAGATCGAGCCCCATGTCAGGCTCTGTGCTCTGTGGGTAGTCTAATTATATTCTCTCTCTCTCTCCCTTTGCCCCTCTGCCCCTAAAATAAATAAATAAATCTTTAAAAAAGAATAACTGCTCAAGTTTTGAAGTCATTAACAATTTAATATGAATTATCTTCTCATGTTTTTTTTTGTACTAGGCCATACTGAGTGCATAGTCTTTGTTATTTGTCTCTCTGTCTGGGCTTCTGGGGGAAAGGTGGAATAGAGGGAGAAAGAAGCTTGAATGAGAGAAAAAACTATCATAGGCTGGTGGGTTCAAAGAAGAACTACTTCACAATTTTGCCTGGAATCAATGTGCTAAGAAGCTACCTGGAAGGACCCTATTTTTCAGTGCTCCTTGAATTTTAATATCACAGGAATCAGCTGGGGGTCTTGTTAAACTACAGACTGATTCCATAGTCTGGGGTGGAGCCTGAGACCCTGAATTTCTCTTATGAGGTCCTAGAGAAGACTAAAGCTGCCAGTCCCCAAGCTTTGAGAAATGAAAGGTTACATAAGAAGGCTCAGGTATTTTCAAAACTTTGTGCTATTCATCAGGTGGAGAATGGTTAGAATCTTTAGCTAATTTAAATTCTTTCCTGACTTTTCTGTACAGCACTAAGAACTAGCTCTGCAATACACCCCCACCTAATTCTGCACACGCTCATTCTCAGGAGACTTGCATCCAGGTAGGACCATCCTGCCTTTTTTCTCCCCTTCAGACACCCAAGACAATTTTTTGTATGCCCAATGATCTTTTTGTTGCTATTTTGTTTTGTTTTACTTTGTTTTGTTTTGTTTTTAGAGCAGTTTTGGGTTTACCATAAAATTAAGAGGAAAGAACAGAGATTTCTTTTTTCCCATATACCCACCCCCTCACTCATTACCAACATCCTTCACCAGAGTGGTATATATATATATATATAATTTTTTTTACTGAGGATGAACCTATATTGACACAGCGTAATTACCCCAAATCCAAAGTTTACCTAAGAGGTCATCCTCCCCCCGCCAAAAAAGAGGTCATTCCCAGTGTTGTACATTCAGTGGGCTTGGACAAATGTATAATGACTATATCCATCATTATAATATCATACAGAGTATTTACTCGGCCCTAAAATTCCTCTTCACTTGCCTATACATCTCTTCCCCACCCCAACCACTGATCTTTTTACTGTGTCTATAGTTTTACCTTTTCCAGATGTTATATAGTTGGAATCATACAGCAAATAGCCATCTAAGTACCCTACAACTTTGAACAAACAATTTTAAGACTGAGTTGGGTCCTTAATACACTTTAACTTCCAGCTAAGTCTGAAGTAATAAAAGAATGGCTGTCAGCAGACAGAGTCCAGTGCTGTTTGATGATACCAGTAATAAAAGCAAGAGAAAATCTACAATCTCACATTTACATTTCCAGAAGATTAAAATTCCTCTCATGCCTACCCAACAACGAGTTCTTTATTTCTGTATCCTTTTAAAGAGCTTGAGGAGGTAAGAGTATACAAGTGAATGGCAGGTTAATCCATCTCGCAATGTGATCCAGTCATTGACCGAAGCTGCATTCACTCCTATGGACCAACAGTCCCCAACTCAAGATGATTCAGCTTAAGGTTTCTTGGCTTTAAGAAGGTGCTAAGGTGATATGCTTTCAGTAGAAACTGTATTTTGAATTTTGGATTTTAAATTTTGAATTTTGGATCTTTTCCTACACTAGCAATATGCGATAGGGTCCTCTGTCTTGGGATGCTGGGCAGCAGCAGTTGGCCCCATGATCACAGGGTAAACCGCTGATACACTTAAAATCATCCTGGTTTTCACTTTCGGTACCATATTCAACACATTACATGAGATATTCAACACTTTATTATAAAATAAGCTTTGTATTAGATAACTTTGCTTGACTGTAGGTTAATGTAAGTGTTCTGAGCACATTTAAGGTGGGGTAGGCTAAGCTATGATGTTCAGGAGGTTAGGTGTATTAAATGCATTTTTGACTTACGGTATTTTCACTTTAAAACTGATGTATCAGGACATAGCCCTATTATAAGTAGAGGAAAATCTGTATGGAAGAGGCCAGAAGCTCAGCAAGCTTAGCTGGTAAAACTCTGCATGGGATAAACTGTGCCTGACAACTCTTCCCTTAGGTGAGCTAACTAATACCAGCCTTAAGGAAGCTGTCCTCTGGACACATATACCAAAGATAGTAGACAAGAATGCTTTGAAAAAAATAAAAGGGAAATAAGTAAAGTTTGTCTTCAGCATCCTCTTGCTTTTTGTGTGGAGTCTTTGTCTTTGTTCCTGGCAAACCTCCATCTTCAAGGGTCCTGAATGCTCCCGTACTAACCACAGTGAGTCTGCAACAACTCTTTTCTCGGGCCAGGAAAAGGTTACATGATAATGGCTTAAGGTATCATCCTACCTAGAGCATTGACTTTTTAAAGATAGGCAAGGATGGGCAGGGTGAAAATCTAGCCTACTATACAACTGCCCTCCTCTGGGCATTCACTTTCTCAGCTGTCAGGAGCTAGAGGCTGGTGCAACACCCTCCAAAATGGATGGCCAGGTGCATACCCTACAGAGACTCTAATAAAAGGTCCGGCTGAGTGACAGCAGCCCCTCCATTGTTCATTCCTTCCTATCGTCCCACTCTATGTCACTAACAGAAAGATAGCTTTCTGGACTAGGTCTATATGGCATCATTTCAAATTTCAGCTACAACCTTTTCACACAACAAACAATTATTTTTTCCCAGATAATATTGAATCACACAGGATACCTGTGCAGCACTTTTAGTGTGAGCTGTTACAGCTTTTAGAGCTAGAAGACTCCTTGGAAATCATCCCTGACTCAACCCTCATGTTTATGAATCTAAAAATAATAATAATAAACCCCAAAGAAGAGTGTCAAAATAGAATGGATGATTCCTAAGGCTGCAAAATTAGGACCAGAATTCTCCCCTCCCCTAAAGCAGAAGATCCACAACACATACCCTCAAGGAACAAGACTTAAATCACAACCAAAGAGATTTAGATGCAGCCTAAAGAAGAACTCACTGGTAATGAAGATGATTAAATACTAGGATAGACAGCCATGGGGAATTGTGAAATCGTCCTCCCTAGAGATCTTTTAAAATAGGACAGTTAACCATCTGTCTGAGATGGTGTAAGTACAGTCCTGCCTTGGAGGTAAGAAAATGATGAGATGATCTCCTTACCTGTCAAATTTTGGGGTTCTATAGTCACACCTGGTTATAGAGACACATCATGAGGATCCCAGGTTGAATCTGGGCTGTGCCCCTCACTGGGATTCAGATGTGTCCACGTTGTTGAGAGGGTAGAGGACCGGCCCTGTCTGCATGAGGTGGGAAGGTGTCTGCATGGAAGAGATTTGTACCGGGGTTCCTGGAGGATGGGGGGAAGAAGGGAGCTGGAAGAAACGGAGATGTCAGTTTCCAAGTTCTCCCCTGCCCCACTCCGGCCCCCTATAATACCACCCTGCCCCCTCCCAGCCATATGAGTCTAATGAACTGCAGCTGATGCCAGCAGAACCAAGGGACTCCAAGAAACACAGAGACACAAGCATCCCTGTCACTATGTCAGTGACAAAGCATAAGAATGGTTCCCCCCATTTCTGTGGAGAAATTCAAAATGGCTCTGGCCTAGTGAAAATGTCAGGGCAAACAGCCTCTTTGCAGGACTTTAACGTGCAAGTTTTGGAGCAGCAGGGGACATTGTCTTGAAGCAGACCTGAACATCCTCTGCAGAGACCCCGCTGTACCCCAGCGGAGACCCCGGGAGACCCAGCCCTGCAGGGACGCTGAGATCCACCTGCGCCAGCAGGGGGCGCTCGCACTTGAAGTGCAAGACTGGGCTGGACGGGGACTTCAGGCTTCCAGGTCTCTTACACGTGCTGTTTTCTCTGCCTAGACCTCTTTTTTTCTTTTTCACCCCTTCACCTTGCTGGCTCCCGAGTTGTTTCCACTTAGGTGTGTTTGGAATCCCTCAGCATCCTCCTGTAATTCCCTAATTATGTTTATAATAGACTTAAAATCACCTGTCTACACATCTCTCTGCCTATCCAGTCTATAGACAAGTCCTTGATGGGAGTAACTCTGTGTTATTCACTACCATGTATCCATCTAGGTCCTAGAACATAGTAGGCACTCAGAAAAATATGTGTTGAGTAAGTGAATGAATGAATGTATGAATGAGAGAGAAACTACAAGCTTTAATAACACTAGATGGCACAATTAGTCCTAGAATTATTTCTAAGTAATTGGCTATTGGTCCAACATCTCCTCTTTTAGCTTGTGTGTCTGGCGGGGATGGAGGAGGGTTGCTTTAAACAGACTAATAAAATAGAAAGGATCATTAGGGGTCATCTGCTGACTCCTTCTTATAATATTTTTTTCCTTCTTATAATATTAAATAACCCTCACTGTACCTTCCATATCAGCCCTTCAGCCTGTGCCTGAAGACCACTGAGCACCCAGAAAGTCAAGTGTGGTTGGGTTATTCATTTCATCTCTGTACTCCTGTGACGATGAGAAAGTTCTTTCTAATGTCGACTTGAATTTCTGTTGCTTTGATTTCTTCCCTGTGGCTCTAATTTAGTTCTCTGGCACCATGCAAAAAAAAGCACACTGTCTTCCACATACCAGGGAGACATGGAAAATGGAACCTGGCCTTTGGATATGAACCTTAGCTTTGCTACTTACTAAGTGTGGGAGTTTGGGTAAGTCATTTAACCTCTCCAGTTTCATCACCTGTACCCAACAGGGTTATTGCAAGGACTAAGACTAGTTAATGCATCCCAAAGGTCTGAGACATAGCAGATATTCAAAAATGCTACTGCTATTATTAATAAATATTAGAATACAGACCATTAATATAGATAGGTAATATAGATAATATACTAAGTAATATATAAAATCTTCCTCCCTCCTCCATCAATCTTTTGTTCTCTAAGCTAAAACACATGCTACTTTCACATCCTCTCCATCCTCATCTCTTTCTCCATCAGTGTTCCTCTCAAAACAGGCTACCAAAGTTGTGCTGTCGCCCAGGGTGGTGAGTGGGGCAGAACAAACCACCACTACCTTCATTTTGCACATTATACTTCTATTCACGGGGCCTTCGGTTCTGTTAGCTTCTTTGGCAACTGGATCTTCTGTACTTCTGGGCATTTCGGCCATATTACTCTCCTCTCTGTGGTGAGACAATTGCTGAAGATTTTATTGTGGGGGCGAGGAATATGATACAACAGAGGGATGGAATCTGTAATTTTGTTGTTGTTTTTCTCATCTGTTTTAGCATGAGATTGCTAGAAAATGTTCACTCTTGGAATTATGAGTAACCCTTGAGGCCCTGGAGATAATGCCCCTGACCCCTTAAGGATAGTAAGATCCCAGGAGACATTTAGCAGAGAAGGGTGGGAATAAAGCTCAATTTTCCAGGAAAGAAGGTATAGTCAGACTTCTGCATTTTTAAGGCATAAAAGTAGCCTGGATCTGGAGGGGAAAGGGGACCCATGTTCTAGGTTCCAGAGGTGTCAGGGGCCTGAGCCCCATGCAGAATTCCAGGATAGATGTGCAGCTCAGTGTCTGCTTGTGTGAGCAGGCTAAAGGCCACCGTGTGTGAGTGGGCATAATGGGGCACCCATGTCAGGAGCCAGAAAGAAGAAGAAGCTGTGTCCTCTAGCTGGACACAGAGACTAGGCTCCACTTGCAGGAGGTGCTGCCCACACATGCCCCAGGATTCCTTATAAATTAGGGGCTGTGTAGCCCACGTACCCCCTCTCTAGATGCAGACTAAGTCAGTGGGATACCCTCAGGGAGAGTTCAGCTACATCAGTATGTCAACCCCATACTCCTATCAGTGCCATAGGGTTGGTTTGGCATTTACTTCCATCACCCCTATCTTCAGTTTAAAACCCTTTTGATCAGATTGGCAAACCCTTGATTTGTCATAAAGACACCCCAAAAAAGTAAACACTGTCGACAGGGACGGGGGAGGTGTTTTATAGGGAGAGAGATTCTCTCTCTTTCCTGATTTGTGTTATTATTTCTAGCATAAGGCCTGCAGCTATTGTTAAATCAGAACCTAGTTCTATAAATACTTCTGATTTGAAAAGCCACATTCACTTTCTCTACTTCAAAATCCAAGCCCGAGATGGCAGCAACACCTCACAGATATAGAATACACAGAAAACATGGCACAACTGTTAGCACCACCTCCTGATGTTCTGAGCTGCCTGTCCATAATTCAAAGGACAAGACAAGGTCACTAATAAACACCACTGAACTGTGTCTCCTTTCACGGCTCCTGCATAAAAATATTGCATCTCCAATGAACACCAAACAAATGAAATGGATTGGTTTAATTCACATCTGAACACCCACAAACTCATCTGCCTAATAACCTTGCTGTTTCCAGCAGGTTTTCATGCTTGTCAATTATTCTGAAACATCAATTGTCCTAACTTTGACTTCATTTAAAGATGCTTGGCAGGTTTAGTTAGTAAAGGAAGAAAAACCAAGATGCTAAGTCCATTTTTTAAAAATCCTTTGCAAGAGCATTGGAGTTCTTTCTCAATGTGTGCCACTGATAAGCACGTGCTTGAGCCTCCTGCCTGGAGGAGGCCCAAGTTGGGGAAGGTGACAGGTTGATGCTCATATTAGCGACAGTCTGTGACACTGAGGCCGATGGGAGTCATTATGATATAGACACTCAGATGAAACCTAAGCCTGGGAAAGAGAGGGATGGGTGTTTGGGATGGCAGGAAATTCCCCCACCCCACCCCCCACCACAACATGCTCTCCATCTCCAGCTACCAGGACTCCAGCAGACAATGTCCCTCACTCTCATCTGTGTCAACCTGCACAGAGTTTGCAGCAAGGAGGGGGTCCGAATGGGAGCTAGGGGTTAAACTTTCTTGCCGCACAAAACACACACATATACAGAGAGAAGGAGAGAGAGAGAGAGAGAAAGAGAGACCATTTGTCTCCAGGATAAAGAAATAGCAAACAAAAATGACGGTTACATGGTGACGGATTCATGGTGAGACTAAACACAAGTGCCTTCTCTCCCCTGAGCCTGCCATTGTTCACTCTCAGGGCCTCTCAGGAAGGGTTGAACAGGACTTGAACTCTTCAAGGGAATTTTTTTAAAAAAGAAGAAGAAAAGAAAACCACTGAGCCATCTATATTGCAAATGGTACCAAAATTTTTTTTTGGCTATATGAGGAAATCCAAGTTGATACTAAAGCTTGTTTCCCACTGAGATAGAATTAGCTTCCACATACTCTAGAACCTTCCAAATGTAGGAGAGAAAACAGGTGCCTGGATGGCTCAGTCAGCTAAGCATCTGACTCTTGATTTCGATTCAGATCATGATCTCAGGATGGTGAGATATAGCCCCACATCAGGCTCCATGCTCAGCAGAGTCTACTTGAGATCCTCTCCCTTTGCCCCTCCCCCTGCACTCTCTCTCTCTCTAAAATAAATAAGTCTTAAAAAAAGAGAGAGAGAGAATATAGGAGAAAATGAAGGGGGAAGCACTTTGTCTTTGATAGGAAGTTGACACTAGGACAAAAGAGAAACCACCAAGAGGCAAAGTTTATGTCCAACAATAAAGTTTTATGAAAACAAATCATTCTATGAAAGATAATAACATTTAGCACCTCTATAGGACATGTTCCTTTAAATCTCTTATATACAATAACTCAGAGAATCCTTACAACCACCTGGGCAGGTGGTTACACGGCCTGGGCAGCTACCAGCCCCACTCGTATGTGAAGAAACAGCACAGCAAGTGGCAGGGTTGGGATTGCGTGCTAGACAATTGAGGAGTAGAAGTCAAACTCTGAAGGGTTGTGCTGCCTCAGATGCTGAACTGAACCCTCAGCAAAGCCTGGCGTCCTGCTGATTCTGTGCAGAAAGGGGAAGCAGAGGGATGCCTGGGTTGGCCAAGACTGCTCTGGCTAGGCCACTGTCATAAAGTTTCACTACAGTTTGGGTTCCCAACCATGGCTGTCCCCTGGAAGACCATAAGCAGGCCTGTGCCTGGGACCCACCCCAGAGGTGCTGATTTAATCAGTTAGGAGTTCAGCCTGGGCATTAGGATTTGTAAGTCTCCCCAGTGATTCTGTTGTGCATTCAAAACCTTTGCTCTGGAATAAGGGGAAGCCAGAGAGGAAAAGAGGCAGAAGCTCAAGTGGACTTACTTTCAAACTTTACGTCCATAGAAAATAAGGGTGGATATGAAAAGAAACTTATTCTTCAACCTTCTTCTGCCCAAAGACATGGGACAAGGAAGGAAGGATGGGAGCCAGGAAAGCATTGTCTTCCAAATGGTCTATCCTGGAGAACTCAGCTCAACTCTATATTCACCCTGCTGCCTACCTGTGTGCTAAGGAACCTGGCCCACCATTTAGCCAACTCAAGCTCACCTGGACACCAGAAGGCTCAGGGAAGCAAAAATATGGATAAGTTCAAGTTTCCCCATACTGAGATCATAGTGATGAGAAAGAATCCAGGTTGGGCCCCTAAGAGAATGAAGAGGTGTCTGACTCTTTGGATATTCCAATTTTGATGAGGAGGAGAGGGTCTGCCTGGTGGGGACCAGGAATGGCCATGGGTATTTTACATAGCAGGGCCACAATAGAACAAAATCTCATTAGCAACGCATGTTAGGAGACCTATGAAAAGGTCTAGGCCTCTCTGTCCATCCTTAATCAGGAATAAGTTGCACCTGTGGAGACCTGTCTTGCCCTCAGCAGCAAGTACACACCTGTGGGTTCTTGCCCATCACAGGGAACAATGAGAAGGTCAAAGAGGTCAAGAAAAAGCTTGCTTCTGCTTTGGAACCTAAACTCATGGGCATGTCCCAACCTGCTGTTGGTCCTCTTGCTGGCTGCCTAACTCACCTCTTGTATTAAAGTCCACGTTGGATCCTTTCTGCCTCAGCTACTCTGAGTTCAACTTCTCTGAGTTGACGCTCATGGTGCCTGGACCTACAGGGTGGCTTGTACACAGCTTCAGACCTGTGGAGCATGGCCTTGTCCTGCTCAGGCTCTGTTGCTCATCAGATCTCTGGCTGCTTGCCCTGTCTGTTTCTCTGCCCTGCTGTGGCCCTTGCCTGTCCTCTGGAAAGATTAGCACAAATAATCCCATCAATAAAGAAAGACAACTTCTTAAGCACTTGAGGAAACAGGGCACAGACCCCTGTATGCAGACAGAAGGCAGAGTCCAGGGTACACCTGAGAATCATGAAGAAGGATCAAAACAGTACAGGTAACCATGTGGGATCAGGAAAGGGAGGCTGCTGCTTTCCTCACCACAGCCCAAATAGAGACTGAACCCGCAAAATTTGGCTTGAAAAATATGTTTTTGGCACAGTAGTCTATGAAGTTCTTGGTTTATGAGGGTAAGGAAATTAAAACAAAAGACATTTATGTTGGGCAATATTTGATCTTGACAATGTTCCTTTAACTGATGTAAAATGTGATGAAATTGACTGTAATTGATTCCAAGGAAGGATGCCAGAAATTCTTCAGCATTAGATCCAACCTTAAAATGCGAATTATTGGACCTGATTAGGATGGTGATGTTATTTTTTTAATCTCTCTTCTAGAGTTCAGATGTTCATCCTTACAGACAAGGAACTCATCAAGTTAACAAACAGAACACCTCAACATTATGAAATGACACTTACTTATTGCTCTGCTAATCTACATGATGGCATTGTCGCCAAGAACCAGTGGGGCCACGTGTCAGCTAGTTCCACCTGGGATCATCTGCGGGCTGAACCGTCCAGCCTCTGAAGTCTGTTCCTTCTTCATGGTAGAGATGCCAGCCCAATCATCTGAGTTCACAAATACCTGGGCACAAGCACGTGTCTAAAATGGCCTCAGAGATAAGACTCTAGATAGGATAGCAGGTGGTGAGCTTTCTCTGCCCTTGGGCTCCTGTCCTGAGAAACTAGGGACAGGTTGGTAGTAAGAAAGGGGACCACAATGTAGTCTCTTATCAATGACAGAGATCTGGAGTGAAAGGGAAGAGAGATATAGAAAACGGAAAACTATGTTGTGGTCAGTTAGCCTCACTTCAGGGGGATGCTGGGAGATGAAAGGGAAACTGGGATCCTTTAACCAAAATGCAATATAAATATCAAGGAAAGGAATAAAGTACTGATGCATGCAACAATGTGGATGAACCTTTAAAGTGTTATGCTGGGCACCCCCGGTGGCTCAGCGGTTTAGCACCGCCTTCAGTCCAGGGTGTGATCCTGGAGACCCGGGAGTCCCAGGTCAGGCTCCCTGCATGGAGCCTGCTTCTCCCTCTACCTGTCTCTCTCTCTCTCTCTCTCTCTCTCTCTCTCTCTCTCTCTGTGTTTGTGTGTGTGTGTCTCTATGAATAAATAAATAAAATCTTTTAAAAATAAATAAATAAATAAATAAAAATAAAGTGTTATGCTGAGGGAAGTTAGCCAGATATAAAAGTTCACATATTGTATGATGCCATGTATCTGAAAAATCCAGAATAAGTAAGTCTATAAAGACAGAAAGTGGATTAGTGGTTGACAGGGGCTGAGAGGAGGGGGAATGAGGAATGGCTGCTCTTTGGGGACCGGGTTTGCTTTGGGAGTGATGAAAATGCATGGTGTCCAGATAGAAGCGCTGGTCGCTCAACATTGTGAATGTATGTAATACCACTGAACGGTACACAATAAACAGGTTAATTTTATGTTGAGTGAATGTTACCTCAATAGAAAATGATTTTTTCTAACTGCAGCATAAACATATTGGGGCAAAGAATACAAAGTGGTTTTGGATAGACTGCAGATATTCCAGGATTGTGTCAGATGTCACAATTTGGAAAATCCCAGAAGACTAAGCAAGTCATTTCTGGTGATGGGGACTTCAGCTCTCACTCAATTATCTACAACATAACACAAGCTTCCAGTTCCAATAGCCTATGATCTTATCACTCCTCCCACCACATGATAATGGCTTTAACAGACATGAGGGAACACACACCCACAAACATGGTCATCCTTGGCATCAAATATCATAGGATCAACAAGTTACAATGCATCCAAGGGGAGACGGATTTGTAAACCCCGGAGTGAGGTTCTGCCTACCCGAGACCACTGCAGTGCGGAGACCCTGGGTGAAGCCAACGTCACCATGTCTGACCAGGAGGCAAAACCTTCAACTGAGGACTTGGGGGATAAGAAGGAAGGAGAATACATTAAACTCAAAGTCATTGGACAGGATAGCAGTGAGATCCACTTCAAAGTGAAAATGACAACACATCTCAAGAAACTCAAAGAATCATACTGTCAAAGGCAGGGAGTTCTAATGAATTCGCTCAGGTTTCTCTTTGAAGGTCAGAGAATTGCTGATAATCACACTCCAAAAGAACTGGGAATGGAGGAAGAAGATGTGATTGAAGTTTATCAGGAACAAACAGGGGGTCATTCAATGATTTAGATATTCTTTTTTTTTTCTTTATCCTCAATCCTTTTTTATTTTTAAAAATAGTTCTTTTGTAATGTGGTGTTCAAAACGGAATTGAAAACTGGCACCCTATCTCTTTAAAACATCTGGTAATTTGAATAGTGCCCATTATTCATTATCACTTGTTTTCATTGTGCTGATTTTTGGTGATCAAACCTCATCCCCCTTCATATTGTCCTTTCCTTTTTAAAAATTACATGTGTGCACAGAGAGGCCACCTTTTCCAGGACTGTGCATTTTCAGGCTTGTGATAAATAAGATCGACCAATACAAGTGTTCAGGATGACTTTCCAATTGGCCCTGAAGTTCTAGCATGTGATTGCTTCACTCCTGGACTATGACTTTCAGTGGGAGATGGAAGTTTTTCAGAGAACTGAACTGTGGAAAAATTACCTTTCCTTAACTTGAAGCTTCTTTTAAAATTTGAGAGTCTGGACCAAAAGAAGAGAAATATCAGGCTGGAGTCGAGAAGACAGAGATGATGACAGTAAATGACTAACTCCAAAGATGGCTTCACTGAAGAGAAAGCATTTTAAGATAAAAGTCTTGTCAGAAGATCCTAGAAAAGTTCTAATTTTCATTAGCAGTTAATAAAGTTATTCATGCAGAAGTGTATTCAGCAGAACACTGCTCTTTTTTATTTTATTTGTATTTTTTGGCCTGGGATATGGGTTTTAAATGGACATTGTCTGTACCAGCTTCATTAAAATAAACAAAATATTTGTAAAAACAAAAACAAAAACAAAAAAACAATGCATCCAAGGGAAAGTTACAGAAGAGCCCAGGATTCAAAGAGCTAATGATTCAAACTTTTAAATAAAAACTAATGTTTATTGAATATTTACTCCTTGCCATGCACTGTTGGCAGTACTTGTATGCGCACTGATTTATCTCACCTGCACAACAGCTGTTTTACAGCTGGGGAAGCAGAACTCGAGGAAGGTTAAGGAGCTTAAGTTTATGTGAGGTCATACAGCTAGCAAGGGTGGAGAAGAGATGTGAGCCCAGACAGTCCAAATCCAGTACCTATTTGTTTAACCTCTGTGCTCTATGGCATCTCTGTAAGCAGAATCCAATTTCTTTTAGGTTCTAGTTTAGCTCTAAGGTTGGTGCTAATAGCCCCATCTTGGTCATGGCTACACTGAGGAATCCAAGAGTCATTAGGAAGAGTAAAGGACAGTGGACTGCTAGACAAGAGATCAATGTTTTATTTTTTTTTCTATTTATTTATTTATTTATTTTATTATAAATTTATTTTTTATTGGTGTTCAATTTTCCAACATATAGAATAACACCCAGTGCTCATCCTGTCAAGTGCCCACCTCAGTGCTCGTCACCCAGTCACCCCCACCCCCCGCTCACCTCCCCTTCTACCACCCCTAGTTCGTTTCCCAGAGTTAGGAGTCTTTCATGTTCTGTCTCCCTTTCTGATATTTCCCACTCATTTTTTCTCCTTTCCCCTTTATTCTCTTTCACTATTTTTTATATTCCCCAAATGAATGAGACCATATAATGTTTGTCCTTCTCCGATTGACTGACTTCACTCAGCATAATACCCTCCAGTTCCATCCATGTCAAAGCAAATGGTGGGTATTTGTCGTTTCTAATGGCTGAGTAATATTCCATCATATACATAAGGCACATCTTCTTTATCCATTCATCTTTCGATGGACAACGAGGCTCCTTCCACAGTTTGGCTATTGTGGACATTGCTGATAGAAACATCAGGGTGCAGGTGTCCCAGCGTTTCATTGCATCTGTATCTTTGGGGTAAATCCCCAGCAGTGCAATTGCTGGGTCATAGGGCAGATCTATTTTTAACTCTTTGAGGAACCTCCACACAGTTTTCCAGAGTGGCTGCACCAGTTCACATTCCTGCCAAGAGTCCAGGAGGGTTCCCCTTTCTCCACATCCTCTCCAAATTGAGGAAGACACAAAGAGATGGAAAAATATTCCATGCTCATGGATTGGAAGAATTAATATAGTGAAAATGTCAATGTTACCCAGGGCAATTTACACGTTTAATGCAATCCCTATCAAAATACCATGGACTTTCTTCAGAGAGTTGGAACAAATTATTTTAAGATTTGTGTGGAATCAGAAAAGACCCCGAATAGCCAGGGGAATTTTAAAAAAGAAAACCATAGCTGGGGGCATCACAATGCCAGATTTCAGGTTGCACTACAAAGCTGTGATCATCAAGACAGTGTGGTACTGGCACAAAAATAGACACATAAATCAATGGAACGGAATAGAGAATCCAGAAGTGGACCCTGAACTTTATGGTCAACTAATATTCGACAAAGGAGGAAAGACTATTCACTGGAAAAAAGACAGTCTCTTCAATAAATGGTGCTGGGAAAATTGGACATCCACATGCAGAAAAATGAAACTAGACCACTCTCTTGCACCAGACACAAAGGTAAATTCAAAATGGATGAAAGATCTAAATGAGGACAAGATTCCATCAAAATCCTAGAGGAGAACACAGGCAACACCCTTTTTGAACTTGGCCACAGTAACTTCTTACAAGATTCATCCATGAAGGCAAGAGAAACAAAAGCAAAAATGAACTATTGGGACTTCATCAAGATAAGAAGCTTTTGCAAAGCAAAGGATACAGTCAACAAAACTAAAAGACAACCTACAGAATGGGAGAAGATATTTGCAAATGACTTATCAGATAAAGGGCTAGTTTCCAAGATCTATAAAGAACTTATGAAACTCAACACCCAAGAAACAAACAATCCATCATGAAATGGGCAAAAGACATGAACAGAAATCTCACAGAGGAAGACATACACATGGCCAACAAGCACATGAGAAAATGCTCCGCATCACTTGCCATCAGGGAAATACAAATCAAAACCACAATGAGATACCACCTCACACCAGTGAGAATGGGGAAAACTAACAAAGAGATCAATGTTTTAGATCCATCTTGGTCATTGCTATGGTGACCATGGGCAGATTTTACAATCTCCATGGCCCTCGGTATCCTCTTCTGTAAAACTGAGAATTAGGCTAGATCAAGTTTTCCAATTATTTAAGCAGCAGAACTCATTCTTAGAATGAAATGTACTTAGAAGGCCAACATGCACAGGAGATAAAAGTATGGAGCTTTTCTGGATGAAGGTGGCAGAGGAAGAAAGCAGAACCCCTGTCCATGCCCCACGCAGTTCCTGAGACACTTTCTTGGAACCCCCATGACCCTGTGGAACAGTTTGAGACCCACTTGAACAGAAACTCATGCAGTTCTTCTGAAAATAAAACCTAAAAATCTTAATTTCAATACCACACCTTTAGGCTTTCTTCAACATGGTGGGGAAACTTAGAATATTCTAGTCACTTTGCTCAAAGATACTTGTTTGGATTGGTGTCCTTATACAGAGTTGGTGAAGATTTCAGGTAAGAAGTGCAAGTGAGGGGTGCCTGAGTGGGTTAGTCAGTTAAGCGTCTGCCTTCTGCTCAGGTCATGAACCCGAGGTCCTGGGATTGAGCCCCACATCAGACTTCCTGCTCAGCCAGGGAAGGGGGGGGTGCTGCTTCTCCCTCTCCCTCTGCCCTTCCCCTCCACTGACTTGTGTTTGCTTGCTCTCTCTCAGGTGCACACACACTTTCTCTCAAATGAATAAATCTTTAAAAAAAAAAAGAAGTGCAAGTGGGGTCCCTCCAGGGATGTAACGTCAGACCAACATAAAAATGTTCAAAACCTCAGCCTTCCGAGGATCTCCCCTCTTGGGAGACAAGCTTTCAACTCAGAATCTGTATGTTTTGTCTAAATACTCTCTAATTACGAAGCTGCATCATTTATTAGAGTTTTACATCAATCAATGCAGTATGACTTCATTCTTCATAAAACTTGATCCTGACATCTTGCTGGATTCCTGCAATTAAACTTGGTCAATGAATAATGGGTCAAGAAATGTCAGGAGAGGCTGAGTCTCTCATAATCATTCTGGTAAGATCAGCTGACAGAGACCTTCAGGGAAGAGAACTTCTGCTGTAAACGTCCATGCTCAAGTCAGCACCTCTCATTCCACAGGCATTTATAAATTCAAGTTTGCTGCAGTGCTTGGAAGAGGTTATACAACTGTTATGGTGCAGTGTTCAAGGCAGACGGCTACCCCATAACTCAGAGGCCAAGACAAACAGGAATATATTAATAGCAGCCATAACATAAAGATAATTTATTTTCAGTATCTGGGAGCTAAGGGGATCAGCAGATAGACTGTTAAGCATTTAGGCATTAAAGCAGTGGAGCTTTATGGGGTGGAGGGTGCGGGGGGGGGGTGCGGTTCAGCTTGCACAGGAGTTGGACTGAGAGAAAGATTGATCTCCTTTGGAAACAATGCAGCATCTGAACCAATTAAGCTAAAAACAATTATGTGGTTATGGGCAACACCAGACAAAAAGGAAAAGATATGTTCCTACTAAACCCCCTTGCTCTGCCATCTGGGTGGCGTATACCATCCCAGGGACAAGCATTTCTTGGTACTGGAAGGGAGATTATACCAGGAAATATTTTTCTTTTCCCAATCCCCTCTCCCTCCACATCATGGTTCAGGTTGCTGGCCTGACAGTAGGAAACAAACAAACAAAACTTCACTATTTGAATTTAATAAAATATCACAGTATCTTTCTTTGGGGAATGGCAGGAAAGAATTAGAAGGCTATTTCTCTATTTTTTTTTAACCCATAAAACCTGAAGTGAAAGAAACATTTTGCAGTTTTTGTTTTTCTTTAACACACAGCAGGGAACACATTTTGATTGTGTACTCCC
This sequence comes from Vulpes lagopus, assembly GCF_018345385.1. Taxonomy (NCBI): domain Eukaryota; kingdom Metazoa; phylum Chordata; class Mammalia; order Carnivora; family Canidae; genus Vulpes; species Vulpes lagopus. The sequence continues at coordinate 1,942,906 of NC_054844.1, forward strand.
AGAACAGATACTACACCCTCCCCAAAATGTCACGAAGTAAACTTAATTAGAAAATAGTCTGACTGCCCAACAGGCTGACCATAACATCACAAAATTTTGTGCTTATGCTGTAAACTCACACAAAATGCTTATAATCAACCCTAAAAAGTAATAATATCAATATTGTTTTGCTCTTAGGAGCTAACATCAAAAATTAAATGTCACAGGGGTATACATCACTGGCGGGCTGTGTTGAAAAGTGAATTGATGTTTATCAGCTACGAGGTAGGACATGGCCTTCTGCAGAGGCATAAAGGCTACCGGCGCTCTCGCTCGTAGCTTCTTCCACATCCAGTGAGTCATCCTCATGCTCTCAGATGTGCTCCGCTCATTCATTCCTAGCCTCTCCTCACCCCCTTCCTTCTCACGCTGTACTCAGCAGGAATTTGAATCAAACTGACCCATCTGTCCCTGGGCTTACTCCCCACTCCACTCAATTTTTCACCTGAATCCAACATCATCATTCTAATATACATATGTGACCATGACACTCCCCTCCTTAAGAGGTCCAGGGGTCCCTGTTCCCCACAGGATCATCCAAATGCTTTAGCAAAGCCTGTAAGCACTTCACCATCTTGCCCACCTCACCTTTTTAGCATTTTCTCCTGCTCATCTTCCCCTTTGCCCAGCCAAACACACATAGACCTCCAAATCCTACTTCCCTCAAACCATGGAACATACTCAATTACACTTGTAACTGTCTCTCCTCTTCCATTTGATAGGCCATCAGAAATGCCAGCTCCTTCAATAAAACTTTCCAACATTCCTAGGCAGTTGGTTTTCTTATCTTTCAAAGCATTTGCACATATGTCTACCAGTAATCATTTGTTCTCTTGTTTCCAGTAACTGCCTTCCTTCCTGAGTTATCTTATATAGGTGCCAAGAGAGAGACTGTCTTTGCATAACCAGTACCTTGCACAGTAGCGGGTACAGAGCAGGCCTTAATAAATGACTACTAAGTGACTGTTAAATACAGGAGTAAAAGAATTCAAGTGTTTACAACCTCAGTGAGAAAAGAAGACAAAAATATGTGAAGTTTAAATACTTAGCAATAGAGATCAGTGATAGTTCAAGTCAACTGATAGACGAACATGAGAGAAAAACAAGTGTCAAAAAAAAAAAATCAGTATTTTGCAGGAGGGCCTCTCCAAGAGAAGGTATTTGAGTCTCCAGTGGTTGAAGAGGATTTGAATCAGAATACAAAAGACAAAGCCGCATTCCAGGAGGCTGGAATGTGAGAGAAAAAAGAAAAGCAGGAAGGCTCAGCCTTGTTTGAAGGCTAAAAATAAAGCCATCCAAGAACCATTTTGGAGGCTTCCAGTAAACTAGTCCTCAACAAGAAAATGTCTGCCACTCCACTGTGCAGAACGCACAGGGCAAGGACAGGAAAAGCATACTGCCACATTCACTTCTAGAGCCCATGTGTACCCCCACCATGCCCCTTGTGGCTTGCCTACCAGCTATTGACCTGGGGGTGGGGGATCACACATCATTGGCCCTGCTCTGCTGAGACACCATCACCTGCAGTCAGCATTTACAGGTGTTGCATGGATCATGGAACCACAGAACATGTTTCCATATGGCCAGAGGTCATTCTTCCACTCTAACTGTAAGTAGGAAACAACTCTTTCCCCTTCCCTTCCCTACAGTCACAGTAATACAAATCCCACAGAGATGCAAATAATTCAGGTTGGAAGAACTAGAAACTGCAGCATTTTGTAGAAGGTATTAGAAGGGAGCATCCCCAGAAACCAGTGCTTAGAAACTATGCTTTGACAGGTACATAAATGAAGCCCAGTAGCTGGTAAAATGCATCATAAAGAGAGAAGGTGACTTTCTAGCACAGTCCAAACAAGAATGCCACAGGATATGCTGAGGAGACCTAGCCTGGGCTGGTACAGAGGCCATGTCCATGGCCACACTGGCTGAAGGTTTGCACCAGCTCCTCAGAAGCGGGATGGAATGTTGGTGCCTGCTTTAGTCTTCATAATTCATTAACTATGAATGCATATACTAAAGTACATAGACATCCCCCGGTGGGTCAGAAGTGAAGATGTTCCCAACAGAACGCAGAACTTTTGTTCATCTTAACCAAATCCCAAGATAAAAAAGACTGCTGCTCATCTGCCAATATCCACTGGCACACGTCCCACCCGGCTGCCCAGAATAAAGATTACATTCCCCTCTTCCAACAGACCAAGTTCTAGTTGTGGGACTGCGAGGGAGTGTGAGCACTGCAGTTCAACTTTCAGCTCCCCTTCTTTCATCCTGTCGCTGGGACTGTGAATATGCCAGGGAGCCATCTTGGGCCATGCTGGCAAAGGCAATGTTCTAGGTGTGGCAGTTGCCCTAACAAGATAGAGAGGACCTGGGTGTCTGACACTGGGAGACACCGGCTTGCTTGAAGGAGAATCAAATGTCTGCCCCCACTTAATTCACTGTGATTTAGGGTTTCTTTTACAGCAGCTGAATCTGTAGTCCATCTAAAGATGTCATGTACAAATACCTGGGTTATGTGGATCCTACCTGACAGAGCTAAGACTCCATGGCCCTAGAGGAAAAGTCTGAAAGGCAACCTCCTATGTAACTTTCTCATGATGAGCCCATTGCCTGTACACATCACTCTGATGCTGTACTCACAGTGCAGTGAATAAAAAGACATCAGAAAATGTCTCTTCATTGATTGAAAGCCTATGCGCTTTGAGTCAAGAGAAGGAAATGCAAACTCTAAGTCTGTCCATTCTCAAAATATGAAGCCTTATAAAAGTCCTGAGCTGGATATGAAGAGCTGTACTTGGTAATTGCTTACTGCAACCCCTTCACTTAAATGAGAGACGTAATACTAGTCAGAAATCCAACTTTCGTAATTCTCAATGCAGGCTCTCCATACCTGACCGCCACTTTGAAGGAATTCACAGTCTAAATGAAGACTCATGAGCAGTGAAACATCATGTCAAGCAACTGATGTTATAAGACAGTGTTGCGTGGATGTGTGTGATTACATGTTGCTTGTCCTTTTCCTTAATTGGCAGTCATGGGTTGAGCCGCATTTACTTAGGCCCATTTTTGTTAAACTGGATTTAGTAAGACAACTGAAAGTGCTCCATCCAAGGAGCACGGACATGACCTCTTCCAGCTGACTTTTTCTGAAACAGTTACTTGAAAGATCCAGCTGCAGTTCCACATCCCACCTCTGCCCTGCTCTTGTGAAGTCTGCCTTCCTGGCATTTACAGCAGGCTGAGGAAGTAATGAGGAGATCCGAGAGCTCCCACATTAGCCAAAAGGAGGAAGCTCTCACTCAGCAGGTGGAGGTTTCTCCCAGGGAAATCCTGGAGGCCCATTGTTCCTGTCAACCACTATAATGTGCCCATAAATTTCATCTGACAGAAAATACGATGTCAAAGGAGTAGAAAGTAACAAAACCCCAAAATGTAAAAGCATCCTTGCCAGAATTCAGCTATCCTCCATACATAGGACTGAAGGTACAAGGAAAGAAACCATCCATACACTCTGCACCCACACCACTGCAGCTGCCTGCTGGGGCTTTCTAGGGCAGTGAGATCAGGGCAGTGAATGGGGACTGGGTTTTACAGGTATTAATCTGCAGAACTACAGAACACTAGATGCACCACATCGCCAAAAAAAAGTTGGCTTATTTGTCAGCTTGATCGTTTCAATGGTGGGCCCAGAACCCATTAATTTTCAGGGCTCTGCATAAAATGATATTTCAGGGCTCCCTGTTTCCAATATGTTAGGATTGTTTTTTAAAAATTGATTGATTGATTGATTGATTTTAGACAGAGCGTGTGCAGGCACACATGTGCAAGTGAGGGAGGGGTAGAGGGAGAAGGAGAGAGAGAATCCCAATCTCCATGCCTAACTCTGAGCCTGATGCAGGGCTTGATCCCACATCCCCAAAATCATGACGTGAACTGGAATCAAGAGTGTGGGGGCTCAGATGAAAAGGGACGGAATACTTCCAAATTTGTTTTATGAGGCTAGCATCACCCTAATTCCAAAATCAGACAAAGACTCCACCAAAAAGAAGGAGAACTGTAGACCAATATCTCTGATGAACACATACAAAAATTTTCCACAAGATACTAGCCAATAGGATCCAACAGTACATTAAGAAGATTATTTACCATAACCAAATGGGATTTATCCCCGGGATGCAAGGCTGGTTCAACAATCGTAAAACAATCACTGTGATAGATCATATCAACAAGAGGAAAAACAAGAATCATATGATCCTCTCAATAGATGCAAAGAAAGCATTTGACAAAATACAGCATCCATTCCTGATCAAAACTCTTCAGAGTGTAGGGATAGAGGGAACATTCCTCAGCATCTTAAAAGCCATCTATGAAAAGCCCACAGCAAATATCATTCTCAATGGGGAAACACTGGGAGCCTTTCCCCTAATATCAGGAATATGACAGGGATGTCCACTCTCACCACTCCTATTCGACAGAGTACTAGAAGTCCTAGCCTCAGCAATCAGGCAACAAAAAGAAATAAAAGCCATTGAAATTGGCAAAGGAGAAGTCACACTCTCCCGCTTTGCAGATGACATGATACTGTACATAGAAAACCCAAAAGACTCCACTCCAAGATTGCTAGAACTCATACAGCAATTCAGCAATGTGGCAGGATATAAAATCAATGCCCAGAAATCAATGGCATTTCTATACACTAACAATGAGACTGAAGAAAGTGAAATTAAGGAGTCAATCCCATTTACAATTGCACCCAAAAGCATAAGATACCTAGGAATATACCTAACCAAAGAGGTAAAGGATCTATACCCTAAAAACTACAGAACACTTCTGAAAGAAATTGAGGAAGATATAAAGAGATGGAAAAATATTCCACGCTCATAGATAGGAGGAATTAACATTGTGAAAATGTCAGTGCTCCCCAGGGCAATTTACACGTTCAATGCAATCCCTATCAAAATACCCTGGACTTTCTTCAGAGAGTTGGAACAAATCATCTTAAGATTTGTGTGGAACCAGAAAAGACCCTGAATAGCCAGGGGAATATCAAAAAAGAAAACTAGAGCCGGGGGCATCACAATGCTGGATTTCAAGTTGTACTACAAAGCTGTGATCATCAAGACAGTGTGGTCCTGGCACAAAAACAGACACATAGGTCAATGGAACAGAATAGAGAACCCAGATATAGGCCCTCAACTCTATAGTCAACTAATATTCCACGAAGCAGGAAAGACTATCCACTGGAAAAAGGACAGTCTCTTCAATAAATGGTGCTGGGAAAATTGGACAGCCACGTGCAGAAGAAGGAAACTAGACCACTCTCTTACACCATACACAAAGATAAACTCAAAATGGATGAAAGATTTTTTTTTTAATTTTTATTTATTTATGATAGTCACAGAGAGAGAGAGAGGCAGAGACACAGGCGGAGGGAGAAGCAGGCTCCATGCACCGGGAGCCTGATATGGGATTCGATCCCGGGTCTCCAGGATCGCGCCCTGGGCCAAAGGCAGGCGCCAAACCGCTGCGCCACCCAGGGATCCCTGGATGAAAGATCTTAATGTGAGACAAGAATCCATCAAAATCCAATAGGAGAACACAGGCAACACCCTTTTTGAACTTGGCCACAGCAATTTCTTGCAAGATACATCTGTAAAGGCAAGGGAAACAAAAGCAAAAATGAACTATTGGGACTTCATCAAGATAAAAAGCTTCTGGACAGCAAAAGAAACAGTCAGCAAAACTAAAAGACATCCTACAGAATGGGAGAAGATATTTGCAAATGACATATCAGGTAAAGGGCTAGTATCCAAGATCTATAAAGAACTTATTAAACTCAACAGCAAAGAAACAAACAATCCAATCATGAAATGGGCCAAAGACATGAACAGAAATTTCACTGAAGAAGACATACACGTGGCCAACAAGCACATGAGAATATGTCTACATCCCTTGCCATCAGGGAAATACAAATCAAAACCACGGTGAGATACCACCTCACACCAGTGAGAATGGGGAACATTAACAAGACAGGAAACAACAAATACTGGAGAGGATGTGGAGAAAGGGGAATCCTCTTGCACTGTTGGTGGGAATGTGAACTGCATCTTAAAAGCATCTGGAAAACTGTGTGGAGGTTCCTTAAAGAGTTAAAAATAGACCTGCCCTATGACCCAGCAATTGCACTGCTGGGGATTTACCCCAAAGATACAGATGTAGTGAAATGCCAGGACACCTGCACCCCAATGTTTATAGCAGCAATGTCCACAATAGCCAAACTGTGGAAGGAACCTCAATGTCCTTTGACAGATGAATGGATAAAGAAAGATGAATGGTCTACGTATACCATGGAATATTTCTCAGCCATTAGAAACGACGAATAACCACCGTTTGCTTCAATGTGGATAGAACTGGAGGGTATTATGCTGAGTGAAGTAAGTCAGAAGGAGAAGGACAAACATTACAAGGTTTCATTCATTCGGGGAATATAAAAAATAGTGAAAGGTATTATAGGGGGAAGGAGGGGAACTGAGTGGGAAATATCAGAGAAGGTGACAGAACATGAAGTCTCCTAACTCTGGAAAATGAACAAGGGGATTGGAAGGGGAGGTGGGCGGGGGGGATGGAGTGACTGGGTGACAGGCACTGAGGGGGGCACTTGATGGGATGAGCACTGGGTATTATACTATATGTTGGCAAATCGAACTCCAATAAAAAAAAATATACAGAAAAACAAGAGTTTGGGGGCTTAACCAACGAAGCCACCCAGGCATCTCAATATATTAGGAATTTTAAGACAAGGACAGCAGAGCATTTAAAGCAAGCTCAGAGCCCTTCTAAGGGGAAATGTACAAGTTGCACATCCATGAAGCCCTGGGTAACCCTACTTTCTGTAACATTCTCTTTTTATACCAGGCAGAATGGTTTGTTTATTTATTGGGTATTCTAGCTCTGGACCCAAGGTGCCTGTATGTAAAACTCCTCTGTCTATAAGTTGAGTGACCCTGGGCAAGTTATTCAAGCTCTCTGAGCCTCAACTTCCTCAGCTATAAGATAGAAAATGATACATATAAAGTTCCTGGCATAGAAATACCCAATCAGCCAGGAGGAAGCCAGTTGATTGAGAAGTGTTCTGAATGATAACCAGTGATTAGGGAGTATCTGTGAACTCAGTATCTAGGAATAATTTTACTACTGGGAAAAAATAGTCAATATGTGGATATTTCTGTATTTACCCTAGGGACTATTCTGAGACTTGTTGTGTATGGCCGTAGGAAGTCAGTTCCTGGCAGTGAGGAGAAATTACTGGTAGGCATCTATGGGGTTCACACAGGAAAAACTTTCTAATACAACACATGTTGAGACTATCTAATGAATTCTCCATCTTCAAGGGCATTCACGAAGGCTTAACAACCATCTTGTCAAGACGCAGAGCAAATTTATGTATTAGGCAGATGGCATTCAAGTTCTCTTCCATTCCTGAGATGCTGTAGATTCAGTGTAGTTTCAGTGTTTCTATTCTGTAACTACAATGTCTAATTTTATTCCTTTCATGGCCTTCCACCAAATCAGCCCTTCTGTCTTCCCTTCTTTCCCCTTCAACCATTTCATTCCAGCCAAGTGTACTTATAGACTCAGGAAGCTTAAAGTATCTAGAATTTTTCTTCTCTTTTTCTACTGTATCTGTCTTAAGGTATCTACCTTCTCCCATCCCCCAGTGCCTTCTATTTTTATTCCTCCATTCTGAAGTTAGCTTCATGTAAATCAGCTTCAGGAAACCTATCCTGATTAATGAGTTGGGAAGGAAGGTACCAGGAAGTAAAGGTACAGAGCAGAGATTTGGAGAGCAGTCCTAGGTATCCCAATCGGCTCTCCCAGGCTCTCTCCAACAGTGAGTGACTCTGGGCAACTTACTTAATATTCCTGATCCTAGTTAATTCATCTGAAAAATTTTCGTAATATTAGTACCCACTCCACAGAGCTATTCTGAAATTTAAATTTCAGAAATTTAAATTTCAGGTATCTAGCATCCAGAGAGTCCTCAGTGAAGAATGGCAAGTGTTTTACTGATGTCCATCAAAGGGCATTTGCTGATGGGATTCTGTTCCTGCCTTTCCTTCAGGTTCCAAGAGAAGTGTGTGTGTGTGTGTGTGTGTGTGTGTGTGTGAGAGAGAGAGAGAGAGAGAGAGAGAGAGTGAGAGAGAGACAGATACAGAGGCAGAGAGACAGAGAGAGGCTCTCTGAAAGAACCATACACCTTTTTTTTTTTTTAATTTTTTTTTTTAATTTATTTATTTATGATAGTCACAGAGGGAGAGAGAGAGGCAGAGACACAGGCAGAGGGAGAAGCGGGCTCCATGCACCGGGAGCCCGATGTGGGATTCGATCCCGGGTCTCCAGGATCGCGCCCTGGGCCAAAGGCAGGCGCCAAACCGCTGCGCCACCCAGGGATCCCCAAGAACCATACACCTTTTAATGTTTGTCTTTAACCCTATTTTAAAGATTGTCCGCCATGTTCATGCCATGATGCTATCTATATAGTAAGAAACTTAACAAATGCTTCTTCCCTACAGAAAGTTAAAGAACATGAGGAATCAATAGAACATAAAACCATCTACCATTGATATCTTAAGGATACCATTACATGGTAAATATTAAATATGTGAAGTTACGTAGTTCATTTTAAATAATATTTAACATATTATGGGCACTAAAAAACGGAATCGATCTGTGAGCAAATCTAACAGTGCTATAGTTAACAGTACCCCCCTCACAAAAATAACATGTTACATTAGAGGCCATCTGGATTCTATTTCCCACCCTCAAGCATCTCAACCTCTGCTTTTCCCCTTCCTCTTTCCCTCCTACCAAACCATTCATTCTGTACCATTCCGGGACAGTTAAAGACTCACACAGCTCAGACCCCCAAGTCATGACTCAGGGAGCCACTCAGTTTGACTTCTACTTTTTTCATTTCAATAGTATCCACAGAAATCAGGAATCCCTTCTTTCACTGGACAGTGACAGATTTTACTCCCTCATTAGGCAATGCTTAAAGGAGGGTTAGTTAGTTAGGGACTTGGAACTGCTGTTTTAGCTGGTTTCAGTTTATTTGCATGTTTGTAAGAGAGTTGGACTAGGAAAGAAAACCCAATATGATGGCAAGGGAAAAGCTCTATCTTTTGTTTTACCATCATAGCTTTACTCACATGTAAATTCGAGTGCTATGTTTTTAAAATCAGATTTGCTGTGTATTAAATTGAGTTCTCTGTCTCTGCCAGGTATTGGTCAAATTGAACTGAGTTTTCTTCTCAAATTAGTTGAGTCATGCTTATTAAGATAGAGAGACCAAATTAGCTCTGTAAAATCAGCTACTGTCTTGTGTAATGCCCAAACTTGGCTGCATCTCAATGGATCAAGTGTTTGCCCACAGCCTTGAATTTCATCTTTCCTCACTTCTTCTCTTTTATCCCAGCTATTTTCTCAACATTCTACCTTCCCTTCTACTATGAGTGGTGTGCAGGAGCCAACTCACACCAGCTGGTGAGAGAAGATTGTAAAATTTTCAGAAATACAAAATTTGAACCAATTGTTAAACATAACAAGTATTAAATTATGTAAGCTTACAATTAAATAGGTTACATCAAAAACAAAAGGGAGAAGCAGTCAAAACCTCATTACTTCCTGACCACTTTAACTACATTCTTGGAGTTCTTGGAGTTACTTACATTTGTGTTTGTTGAATGGTGGAAAACCATAGGCTACTGAGCATCTCTTCCCTAATCTGCATCCAGTGACGTTAGTGTTGCTATGTGAAATCAAGTCATAGTGAGATATCTATAGCAGGTAAATCAGCAAATGTTGCATATCAGCCTTTGATGTGTTGTTTTGTCCACTGTTTAGACAAGGGGTCTGCAAACTCTGGCCAATGCCTTGATTTTGTATGGCTCTTTAGCAAAGAATAGTTTTTATACTTTAGAGTTTGTGAAAAAATATTCCGAACCTCACTTTCTTAGAGACGTTAATATTGTGTTGTGTCAGTCTAGAAAGCAACCTAAGGTCTTTCTGATTTGTTGTGCTACGTCTTCCAGGCAAGATGTGAACCTCCAACTGGGCCTTTCTTGTTTTTTTCTACCGCCTTCCTAAGAGTGAGGAGTCTGGCATTAGGATTTGACTGACAACTGAATTTCATGGAGCACAAGGCAAATGAACCCAATCATCTTGCCACCAGACTCACATTAGCTCCACAGACCCAACAACAGTAAAAATACGTTTTGATTACAAGAAGCATTAGATAAGGCCAAAAAAAAAAAAAAAACCACCACATCACAATGGTAAGTGGATAGTTGGCAATTATCCAGGTAATTGGATCAGTGTAAGTAGCCAGACCATTCCACTCCCCTTCCTCAAAAAAGTCTGGGAGCTTAATGATCTACTTTGCCAAGATTAACTGGGCAATTACAGAATCTGTGTCCTTTTATTTTTTAAGGGTGAAAATTCATCTCTGATGAATTCATTTCATCCTGAAATCCATAAATGCTTGAGAGTTCTTGAAGGAGCTGTCTTCATTTAAGCCTGCAAAGCATCATCTGAATTCTTTAGATGTTTACCAAGATGGCAGTTCAATTTCAAAGCTGAAAACCAGCAGAAAAAAACATTTCTGTTGCTCTGACTCCTTGTCCTTCCCCCAATGTGCCCAGGGTTTTGATACCTGGCATCAGAGTCCCACCATCCCAGTCCGATTTAGGCCCTCAGTGTCATCTATTTCCCCTAATATTACTCTGTCTTCAGCCCACCTATTTTCTACATTGTAGCCAGAATTATCTTTCTGCAAATCAGATGTCACTTCTCTCTTCAATTGCAGCCTGTTGCCTAGACGATAAACTTTCAATACCAAAGTCCAAGTCATGTCCAGAAGACTCCTAAGCATGTAGCTCCAGTCTATCTAGAGCTGTATCCTTGATAAGTAGAAAGCTTCTAAATCAATGGTTCCCAAACTTTAACATATATTAACATCATCTGGGAACTTTTACAAATCCTGATACCCCAGTGACACAACATCAATTAATTCAGAATGTCTTGGGCTGAAGCCAGCATCCGACATCTTAAGTAGTGCCAAAACTATAATCGTATTTTGGTCACCCAGATACCCTGGAGGACCAGAAATTGTTCTTAGAACTTTTACTTATGTATTTTTATAAATCTATTGTGATAGTAAACATGGTATTTGTCTGTATTTGATGTATCTCCTCCATCAAACTTTAAGTTCCTGGAAAGCAGGGTCTGTTTTTAATTTTTGTCATATTAATGATATTTAGGTAGTACTTGGCAACCTAATAGGGGCACAACAAACATTTGTCAAATCAAAGAACAAATGGATGAACAAATAAATAAATTATATCAAGTGGGAGACATTAAGCAGAATGAGGTTTAAGAAGCTTAATATAGGGCAGCCCGGATGGCTCAGTGGTTTAGCGCCGCCTTCCACCCAGGGCGTGATCCTGGAGACCCGGGATTGAGGCCTGTGTCAGGCTTCCTGCGTGGAGCCTGTTTCTCCCTCTGCCTGTGTCTCTCTCTGCCTCTCTCTTTCTCTCTCTCTGTCTCTCATGAATAAATAAATAAAATCTTTAAAAAAAAAAGAAGCTTAAAATAAGAAATACTCTTCCTTATTTAAGAAACAAAGCCATTCATGTCATTTTTTAATAAAGTGAATAATTTTAAAGGATGGAGCATCTCATTTGTCGCTGAATTGATCACCATAGTCCTTAATAAATGATCATGGTGGAGAGAACATTGCCCCGTCTAGTCCTGTTCTGTCATTAGTGTTATTATTAAGTACTTGATATGGTTCAGGTGCATTAGTTGTATTTTCTTGTTTAGCTCTCAACAACAATCCTACAAAGTAGGATTCTTTAAAAACCTCATTTCATAGAGAAGGAAACTGAAGTTGACATGGGATAAGGAATTGCCCACACTAGCTGAGCCACATTCAAACCCAGGAAGCTTGTCCTTGGCACAGAGGCTGCCAACCAGGCTGCCCAGTGGCTCTCCAACCTGGAAGTAGTTAGACTCATTTCAAGGAGATTTACCAGGGCCCAACCTGAGTTCAATTAACTTGTCTGTATGAGCCCTGGCCATTGGTACTTCTTTTAAAATGCCCTCCGGCAATTATAATGTGTAGCCAGGGTTGAGAACTTCTGCTCTAGGCTCTCTCTACATTAAGCTGATGTAACCTCACAAAAGCCACTCTTTTTTGGAGGGAGTTTTCTTCCCTCCAAAAAGTTGCTGAAATGACTTATCTTGGCGATAATTCAAGCTTATACGCCTAGGAGTGATCCCTGCTCCTCATCCATCCCTAACCTCAGGCATGGGCAAAGAGGCAAAGAGAGGGCTCCTGGGATCTCCATATGTGGACTTCCAGCCAGCCTTTGCCTGGATTTTTTAGCCCCCACTGAAGGAAAATTGGAGCTATGACAAGCTAGTGCTATAGTTTATTTCATGAAATGCAGTGAAGATAATAAGAGCGGTATAGCTCCTTGGAAAGAATAAGAAAGAATAAATGTAGCCCAACGAGTATACCTTGCTAGCCCTACTTGAAGATGATCACTCAGCACTGGGGAAAGAGAAAGTGTATAGGAGAGTCTAGTGACTAGTAAACTAGCCCTTTCATAGCTGACAGTGGTCTCCTCTGCCCTGTCTCAGGGTGACAAGTGTGAAGAAGTAGAGAATACAGTCTCAGGAAGGGAATTCCCTAGGGAGCAGAATGAGGGAGGGCTAAAGCAGATGAAAATTGCTGGTAGTTCGAGTACATACTATTCATATAGATGAATACTCCAGCCAGGACTTGGTAGTATCAAAGGAGGAAAGGACTGCCCTAAGGTCTTACTTAGTCTCTGCTCTCTGCTCTAAGGCCAGAGGGGATCAAGTGGCTTTAGGATATGCTGTCTATGGCACTACTCAGACAAGTCTCTACTGCCTCTCTAAGACCAAAAGCTCAAACCACCCAAGAAAATTCCAAGTGTAAGAATGAGCAGGGCCCAGTCTCTCACTCTTAGGGCTATTCCACCCTGGTCTGGTCCTAAAGAGAAGATGTACAACACCTTCATTTTGTTACTCTTGGCAATTCACTTAAACCAAAGGCTTTTTGTGCCTCTGCCATGTGCTCCCATAGCATCCTAAACTTTTTATAAAGCACCAACCCCACCTGATTGTCATTACCTGTTTGTGTGTCCATCTTCCCAGTTAGACTCTAAACTTCAGAAGGGCACGGCATGCTTGTCTTGTTCACTGTAGTATTCTCAGCTCGCAGCTCTATGCCTGTCCTATTATAAGAGCTTACTAAATGTTCACTGGGTGAATAAATGATTAAATGTAAAGGCTATCTGACAAATGAATACAGCAATACTTGCTATCTACTTCACAGGAAACTAGTGAGACAGGAGCTGCCCTACTTATTACAAGAGCTCTCCCAGTTTAGACTAATCATGGCTTATTTAGGTTAAACATGTTTGTTTACCTGACATTTTCTTGTTTTATTATAAAGCCCATATAATTCTTAACAAAGCAACTAAAACTGAACAGTGGGTTCAGTGTTTGCAGTTCTTTGAAAATATATTAATACTTAGGGCCCTCAGAGGCAGCGACCCCATAACAGTGTGAACCAGGCTTGCTGGGGTCATAGCCACTGCTCCTAGGAGTCTCCATAACAGCAGCAAAGGTCAAAGCCCTGCAGAAGGCCACTTATTACCAACAGGAAATATAGAAAAAAAAACACTCGGCCCTTTAATCGTTAAAATACCTCTAGGGGGAAAAAAAGCTGTGCTATAATCAGGCTTTATCCACAGAGGAAGTAGAGCCTTCTTTGGACACTCAAATCCTGATTTTAAAGCCTCATACATCATGATTATATCAAAATCCTTAAAGTGTTTCAAAGAGCTCTTTCAAGAATACTCACAATTGTTACAAAAATAAATGTTATTATCCCCTATTACAAATAAGAAAAACTGGTCTGGTTTCTATATGATTTCTCCTCTAATCACAGAAATAGGTGAAAACCTAGGGATGCTGATCCCCAATCTACAAAGCTAGTACCACTGCCAACCTGCCTTTCTTCCAAAGACAGTACAGACCCTGAGAGCACTCAAGACTCCTGCAGTACCCCAGAATGTAGACCTATATTTGCAATTTTATATATAGTGTTTCTTGTCCCCAGGTTCCTAAGGACATCCAAGAAATAAATCAGAGGCCTGGCAATAGCGATAATGTTAAAAATTAAGAATCACAACCATTAGCAAACTAAAAAGGGGTAGAAATAATTCTGCACTTTGCATTAGTACATTTGTTTACCATACACAAGGTGCCTTTATAAATGATAAAATACTAATTCTCATTCTGGATGTGTGACTCTCTTGTCCAGAATGTAAATCCTGCCATAATCAAAAGCAATGGCCAATGACGAAACATTGAGAGAGCCCCATCTTTGCACCAGGCACTTTATATTCTAAGCACGTTACACACATTATATGATTTAGCTCCCACAACAACCTGAGGAGGTACGTGCTATTATTCTTATTTTGTGGGTGAAGAAACTGAGGCCTGGAGCTTAATAGAACCCCCAAGTTTACATAGCTAGGAGGAGATGAGACCAAGATTTAGATCTGGGTCTCTCTGACTTCAAAACTCACGTTTTTCATCATTATACATACTCTCTCCCCCCAAAAAAGAATTATGCTGCTATGACTGAATTACATTCTCCATAGGTTAGGGATATTGAAGAAATCCCAATCCCAGAAAAATAAGTCAGTGAAAGTTACTCAGAAATACTTCTGATCATTAAGGTATCCCCAAAGCACATGGCCAAAAAATCAGTGACTTAAAATGATACTAGAGTAGAAATACAGGTCAAATCCAATTACAGTGGATCTCAAGGGAGCATCCAAGCTGGAACTTGGATGGTATGGTATGGTATCCTGGAACTTGATTATATTAAATAGTGCCTGCTTCAACTACTAAGGGACACACTGATCCTCCTTCCCTTTCTCCAAATTCTGGCACTTGTCAATATATCACAATTTAGCCCTTGGTTATATATTGTGTTTTATTGTTCACCATTTTTTCATGTATGCTTAGCTTTGTTTCCTCAACTAGATTTTAAGTTCCTCGAGAATAAAAACTAGGCTTCATACTTTGTTGCCCTTTCTAATTCATTATGTGCTTATAATGTGCACAAACCAGGTGACAACTAGATGTGTTATTTATTGACTTATTCAACAAAAATACCGGGGTTGGCGACCTTTTTCTGCAAAGGAACTGAGAGTAAATATTTTAGGCTTTGCAGGTCATCTGGTTTCCGTTGTAGCCACTCAACTGTGCTGTTCTAGGGTGAGAGCAGCCCTCTGGCTGTCTATCAATACACTGAGTGTGACTGTGCCCCAATAAAACTTTATTTATGAAACAGGCAGAGAGCTAGATTTGGCCTGTGGGCTATAGTTTGTCAAACCTAATAGAGACTATATAAGACAGGCTTGAGGGTCCAGGCTGGGAAATGTTTTAAAATCTCAGCATTCTCTCAACAGATTCTATACCGCCTCCTCAGGCCTCTAACCCATTTTTAGAGTACTGGCTCCTGACTAAGCCAAGTGTTCTTCCAAACCCTCTTACCTTGGACTTAAGTTTACTTCAGCACAATATTTTGCTGTTCATTTTCCTTTGGGGCTTCACACATCAGTTTAAAAAGAGAAAAATCAATCACCGAGTGGAGAGCTGACATGGTAGGTTGTATTGATAATAAGTAATCAGAAAATCCTTCAAATGTATTCCATCTAGGACTCCCTGACACTTTTTTCCGACTGCTTCCTATAGACTGCCATGTAAATCGTCAAGGTAACTTGAGATAGGTATTTCACCTGGATTAACAATCTGCAGAGAGAGCTGATCACCCCCTGGTAGTAGGCCACCTAAAGAGTAGCAAGGGTAAATATTCCTTTCTCCCAACAGTGACTGTTTTTCCCTCTGAGAAGGAAAGAGCACAGAAAATGAAGGAAGACACCCTTTCTCTTTCTTGATTATAACATTCAGCCCTCAGTTTTGACATAATGTTAATAAATCCTCAATACGCTGCTTTCCTGACCTAATTTCAATGTGCATCAGATTGTTCATTATTGTTTCTGGGCTCATCGACATATTGGTAAAGAGTGCTGCATTTGAGATGACTGGAGGTGGTTCAATAGCTAGCCACACAATGTGGAGTGGGGAAGCATCCTAATTCAATCACTTTATCCCACAGAGAATTGAAGTGGCCTGCCTAGAACTGTGGATTCTACCCAAATCAAATAATCATAAGGTCATCCCTCGACGGTGTTGGTAGTGCCACAGTGAACTGGCTGGCACCACACACACCTAGGTAACATGAGAGGCAACTCAAGTTTGCTGTCCTAATGCAAAATCCGCTAACAAGCCCCCACACTCCCACTCTGCCCCAGGACAAAACTTTATGTGAAATTGGCCACATTCAGTATCAGCTTTCTGAATCATGACGCAGAGCTGCCTGTGTTTGCAGAGACACAGCAGATGGTCTATGCAACTTCCACGGTCCCTTCCATGGTGCACTTGCAAAATGGAGATTTGTCTTCTGCTGTCTCGACACACCCTTTCCACATCCTGCTCTCCCTCTTAGCATTCAGGTGCTGAAACTCACAGACATTAGCTACCACAGTGGTCTTGTGTTTTAAGCCTATAATCTCTTCATGTGGAATTAAAGGCACTTCTCATGTTTTAACATGGTCTAGGCATTGGGAAGCAACTAGAAAGACATCTTTAGTGCAGAGGTCATCTGTGCCCACTAAGCCTGACCCCTGACAATGAGGTAAAGTGAATAGGTTTAGTGGGATTGGCGGAGAGAGGCAAAATGAGATTAGAAGAGAATGTGTATGTGTGGTCTCCCCATTCCAAAGAACTCCAGTTCTTATTTTTTTTTGCAACATACAAACTTTATTTAACAAAAGTAACACAGACAAAGTCAAACAGGCACTTATATTAAGAGAAAAACTGACTAGAAGAAATTTATCTTGAACATCTTATAGTAACCTACTTGCAGTTGCATTTAACTGAGCTCTGTTGCTGTGAAGAATACAGCTCATGCACAGGTATGGATCAACAATTTGTACATTTTAAGTATTCACTGAATACTACCTTATATACACATATACATTAAATTTGAAAAAGATTTAATTGACGATCCCCAGAAAGACTTCATTTTTGTTGTTCTTTTGGAAGAGGTCGTCTAAAGAGAAGAATATGTGGTTCTGGCTCATGAATCATGTAATGAACCCAGCCTAGACTCTGTTGGACACCAAGTCTCCTCCACTCCTCTTCAGACATCAGATGGGTTTTAGGTACTTGTTTGGAAAGTTCTCTGGGTAACATGACATGCCGGTACTCGTAGTGCTCGCCGAGCGGCACGGCTACATCAAGGGCATCGTGAAGGACATCATCCACGACCCGGGCCGCGGGGCACCCCTCGCCAAGGTTGTCTTCCGGGATCCGTACCGGTTTAAGAAGCGGACGGAGCTGTTCATCGCCGCCGAGGGCATCCACACCGGCCAGTTCGTGTACTGCGGCAAGAAAGGCCAGCTCAACATAGGCAATGTGCTCCCGGTGGGCACCATGCCCGAAGGCACCATCGTGTGCTGTCTGGAGGAGAAGCCTGGTGACAGAGGCAAGTTGGCCCGAGCCTCCGGGAACTACGCGACCGTCATCTCCCACAACCCGGAGACCAAGAAGACCCGAGTGAAGCTGCCGTCCGGTTCAAAAAAGGTCATTTCTTCCGCCAACAGAGCCGTGGTGGGTGTGGTTGCTGGAGGTGGTCGCATTGACAAGCCCATTCTGAAGGCTGGCCGTGCTTACCACAAGTACAAGGCAAAGAGGAATTGCTGGCCACGTGTGCGGGGTGTGGCCATGAATCCTGTGGAGCATCCTTTTGGAGGTGGCAACCACCAGCACATCGGCAAACCCTCTACTATCCGCAGAGATGCCCCTGCTGGCCGCAAAGTGGGTCTCATTGCTGCCCGCCGGACTGGGCGTCTCCGGGGAACCAAGACTGTGCAGGAGAAGGAAAACTAGGCTTGAGGGGCTCAATAAAGTGTGTCCTTCTGTCACCCCAAAAAAAAAAAAGTCCACTCCAAGTCCCAAGTCCACTCCAGGCCAGGTTAGCAGAGGTTTAATCCAGGCAGTGGCTGGGCCCAGACTGGAGAAATTTCAGGCTTGAGCAAAGGCTCACCCAACAGGTCCCTTTCTTCCCCACATCTGCCCCTTCTCATTCTGCTCCAAGGCCCTCTGACAGCTATTTCACATCTCAGCTGCTTGCAATCTCATGGAACAGACATGTATCTACTATATTATTTATTCCTCTGTTTTTGAAGTTTTAGATAAGTATGTTTTAGCTCACATTATCCATTTTATAGAAATTCTGGGAATGAACTGCCTTGGGAATTAACAAGCTCCTTGTCAGGACACCTGGGTGGCTCAGTGGTTGAGTGTCTGCCTTCGGCTCAGGGCATGATCCAGGAGTTCTGGGATCAAGTTCCACATCTGGCTCCCTGTGAGGAGCCTGCTTCTGTCTCTGCCTTTCTCTTTCTGTGTCTCTCATGAATAAACAAATTCTTAACAAAATAAAAAATAATTTTTTTAAATTTTTATTTATTTATGATAGTCAAAGAGAGAGAGAGAGAGAGAGAGAGAGAGGCAGAGACACAGGCAGAGGGAGAAGCAGGCTCCATGCACCGGGAGCCCGAGGTGGGATTCGATCCCGGGTCTCCAGGATCACGCCCTGGGCCAAAGGCAGGCGCCAAACCGCTGCGCCACCCAGGGATCCCCAAAATAAAAAATAAATAAAAAAAAAATAAATAAATAAAAACAAGCTCCTTGTCACACAGAACTTTGTTGAGACGAACTGAGCAGTGGCAATGTAATTGGACAGGAAGGATCCTTCTGGGCTTCTATTAGAAATAATAATAACAAGGGCACCTGGGTGCTCAGTTGGTTGGGTGTTGAACTCTTGGTTTCGGCTTAGGTCATGCTCTCAGGGTCTTGGGTTGGAGCCCCTGAGTTCAGAGGGGAGTCTACTTATCTCCCCCTCTCTCTGCTTCCCCTGCCACGCTCTCTAAAATAAGTTTAAAAATCTTTTTTTAAAAAAAGAAATAATAACAATGATGAAACTAATGCTAATGATGATGTAGGGTTTTTTTTTTTTAAGATTTTTATTTATTTGAAAGAGGGAGAGTGAACAAGAGAGAACACAAGCAGTGACAGACAGAGGGAAAGGGAGAAGCAGACTCTTGGCTGATTGGGGAGCCCGACATGGGGCTTGATCCCAGGACTCCAGGATTATGACCTGAGCCAAAAGCAGACACTTAACTGAATGAGCCACCTAGGCGCCCTTGATGATGTATAATGAGAATAGCTTTTCTCATTTGTAGAACATTTCCTAGATTGTAAATCTTTTTCAAGTATGCTAACTTGATCTCATTTATTCCATAAAATTGGTAGAGCAGATATTAGTTAGGATCCCCAAGTTAGGGACACCTAGGTGGCTCAGCGGTTTAGCGCCTGCCTTTGGCCCAGGGTGTGATCCTGGAGTCCTGGGATCAAGTCCACATCGGGCTCCCTGCATGGAGCCTGCTTCTCCTTCTCCCTCTGCCTCTCTCTGTGTGTCTCCCATGAATAAATAAATAAAATCTTAAAAAAAAAAAAAAAAAGGATCCCCAGGTTAAAGGTAAGGTCACTTATAGGCCACATAGATAAAAAGAAGTTATTAAAGTAGTTTCCCTTTCCTCTTCCACTGTTTACTGCTGTCTACAAAAGAAATGAACCATGCACTGAGAACAACTGGTAACAAGCTTCAAACCATTTCCCTCCAATAGGAGAAAGAGGGCATTCATTAATTCCTTACTTCTATCATATTTTAGTACAAAATTCCTAGCAAAAAGGACGATTCATACAGGCAGCACAAGCAAACCATCAGTCATTTAAGTCATTTTATTTTATTTTATTTTTTTAAAGAAAATGGAAGCCTGCTTTTATTGATGCACACATTGACGGACTTGCGATTGGAAGGGGCAGTGACGTTAACATGACACTGGTGGTTAACGCAACGGAAACATGAGGGCAGGAGATGGCTTTGCAGGGACATGATGCCTTCATAAGTTAGGGAAACGGACTGCTAGCTGGCTGCTCTTTCGTTTCATGTTCTTCACAAACTCCTCTCCCTTTTTGATGGAGGCCTTCAGCTCGGGGATGGCTTCTGCTATCATCTTCTCTTCAAAAGGGGAGATCTTGCCAATGCCTAGATTCTTCTCGATGCCCTTTTTCCCCAGCAGTAATGGTGTGGAGAAATAGGCACAGTCTGCTTCCTGGGATTTAACAAAGGAACATTCGACAACTCCTTCCTTCCCATTCATTGCATCCACAAGGGAGAAGACAAACCGAGCTCCGGCGTATGCCATGGACAGGGTGGCAGAGCCTGCTCCAGCTTTGGCCTTCACCACCTCCGTGCCGGCCTCCTGGATCCGCCCAGTGACGGCTGTCAGCGGGTCCTGGGGAAGGTCCACCTTGGGAGCGCACTGAGAGATCAGGGGGATGATGGTCTTCCCGGCATGACCGCCAATGACAGGAACATTCACTCGCGCGGGATCCAAACCCTTTAGTTCTGCAATGAAAGGACCCTGACAATGTCCAGGGTCGTCACCCCGAAGATTTTATTGGGGTCGTAAGCTCCGTGTTTCTTGAAAACCTCCGCTGCAATTGGGATGGTGGAGTTAACCGGATTTGAAATGACGCAGATCACGGCCTGCGCTCCAACCAGCCGTGCTCTCCGCCCCCGCCCGCCCTGCCGCGCCGCTCTCCGCGCAGCTTCAGCACCTCGGCCCAGAACAATGCTAAAGTAGCTGTGCTTGGGGCTTCCGGAGGAATTGGGCAGCCCCTTGCGCTGCTTCTCAAGAACAGCCCCTTAGTGAGCCGCCTGACCCTCTGCGATATTGCTCATACACCCGGAGTAGCCGCAGATCTGAGCCACATCGAGACCAGAGCAACCGTGAAAGGCCACCTCGGACCTGAGCAGCTGCTGGATGGCCTCAAAGGCTGTGATGTGGTGGTTATTCCAGCCGGAGTCCCAAGAAAACCAGGCATGACACGGGATGACCTGTTCAACACCAATGCCTCAATTGTGGCCACCCTGACTGCTGCCTGCCCCCAGCATTTAAGACATTTTAGAATCACAAACTCTTAGGGGGCATCCTGCAAGCTCCTCTTTCCCCTCCATTCTGACACATTCTACTCTAGAACGAATGCAAAACTTGGAGGTCATTTACACAACAAAGAGCACTAGTAAAGCAGACTGTGTATTTATGTTTCAGATTGTTATGCCATAAAAGTCAATTTATATTTATATACAAGCACTCATACATAGCTACAAAACCAAACATTTTTCGTTTATATCTCTATTTTCAAACAATTGAAATATACTATGTTCAAACAATTACCTTGATGGATTAGGTGATGGATTTTATCTTAGTCATTTCAATAGTATAAAAATCATAGACCTGAACATTATTTTTTATCACATTACATACTTGTTTTAAATTCTAGTATAAAACTTTAAATACCAAGTGTTGGCACATGTTTTATCTCATAATGACAATTATAAAATAATCATGAAACCCCAAAATCATGAGTAGCTATTCAAGGTATCATAACGAGACTTCCCGAAACACAGTGGAAGTATGCCAGCACTGTGGAAGCCAATGGAAGTTAATGTCACATGGATTAAAAAAGAATTAGCCTATTATAAATGGTCTTTTACTAACATAGAGCCTGCAGCTTGGTATGTTTGGATAAGTAACAACGACCTGATTTTACACAGGTTATTTAAGCAGAAAGTTGGCAGAAGTCTGTCTTCATCCTAGAAGATTGGAGCTTTAAGATTTTCGGGGAAAAAAGAATTTTTGAAAAAGAGAACAAAGCTCTGTGGTCCAGTAATGAACAAGATGGCAATGCTGGAGTCACTGCAACATTATGGGTTTTATTTTCTGTGTGATTTCTAATCCTCAAGTTTTTTCCCTTTTCTTTCTTTTCCTTACAATATAGAAAGTTAAAAAAAAAAAAAAACTTCCCATTTTTTTCTCTCTTCCTTAGAATGTAAACTCTGAAAGATCAGGACTTGTTATTGTATGCTCTTTTATTCCAACTTGGATTTCAGTATTCTATAAGTCATAAGCTCTTAAAAAAAAAGAAAGAAAGAAAGAAAGAAAGAAAGAAAGAAAGAAAGAAAGAAAGAAAGAAAAGACAAGACAGGGCAGCCCCGGTGGCTCAGCAGTTTAGCACTGCCTTCGGCCCAGGGAGTGATCCTGGAGACCCGGGATAGAGTCCCAGGGATAGAGTCCCACGTCGGGCTCCCTGCATGGAGCCTGCTCCTCCCTCTGTCTTTCTCTCTCTCTCTCTCTGTGTGTGTGTGTGTTTCATGAATAAATAATAAATGCCTTTTTTTTAAAAAAGGCATTAAATGAGTAAATTCAACTAACTCACGGTTTAGTTCAATAGAATAAGAATTTACTAAATCTCGATTCACAAGACATTGGATCAGCTATTAGGGAGCCAACTAGGGTGAATCTATGTTTCCTGAAATATTGGGGAAGGTAGACTTTATCCATAGACCCCAAGACTCAAAGGCAAATTCCTTTACAAAAGAAATGTTAAACGTTTGCTAAAAATGTTTAACAAAAATGTACATACAGCTATGCAAGTATCCGACCGACAACATTCTCGAAGGTTTTAAGACCAGATCCCTCATCACAGACTTTCTAAACGCCGACCGATCTCACCAGAAAAGACTTCAAGTACTGAGAAGCTGTCCAACTCCTGGTAGTGGATATGTGTTCCCTAGGCTTCCATTTCTCACTTGAAAGCTCAAAAATTATCATTGTCAACAGTAATTGCTCGTTTTCCTGGAAGTGACAGATGCATGTTATTTATTTTTGAAAAAATGTCTATCGAATACCTGTGTCAATAACCATGGTCCGTCCATCTTTCTTTCAAGTAAGAAGAGTGTGCCGTGAATATAAAAATAAATACTAGTTCAGCTTGCACCTCAAGCACAGCAGCGTTTTCCTAGAGACAAATAGATGGTACTCCCGCATGCAGCACGTGTGCTTTGCACACACTTTTTATTTCTTCAGACAGGATTTAAAAAGTGTGGGCGCCTGGGTGGTTGAGCCCCTCGCTCTCGGTTTCCCCTGGGGTCGTGACCTCAGGGTGAAGAGATGGGAGCAGGGCCTGCCCCCTGCCCGCTGCATGGGGGGGGGGGGGCTTCAGTCTACCCCCCCCCCCGCCCCTCCCCACTCCCCTGCACGCTCTCTTAGAAATAATTAATCTTTTAAAAGTGAACCAAACAGTTGGACTCTAATAAAATCAAGGATTTTTGCTACTTCACCGAGAACACCCTCAAGTGACCCGGCTTTTAGTGTCGTGCCCTGCCCGCCCTGATTCACTGACACCTGTACTTTCGCTCACCATTGGTGCCTGTGTCCGCACGGTGAAAGCGGCAAATACAGCTCAGTATTGTCATCAAGGTGGTTTTGACCTGGCAGGGCCCTGAAAGGGTCTCGGGAAGCCCGGGGGTTCGAGAACCAGGGTGTCCGCACATGGAGAAACCACAGTGCCCTTTCCCTTCAGCTATTAACTCCTTAGGCTTATTTATTATTGGGGGTTTGATCACTGATCAAAGACAAGACATGCCAAGGCGTCCAACGCATCCGAGAGGGGCACCCCGCCGCGCCCGCTGCCCCAAGGCCCGGAGGAAGAAAGCGGCCCTCGGGGCGGGGCACCGCGTTCAGCGCTCCAGCCGCGGCCGGCGGTCGCCCCCTGCAGCGATCGTCGGGGCGGGGTTGCGGCCATCGACTAGTGCTGTCTTGCGCGTGTCGCGGCTGGGGGGCGGGGGCGGCGGCGGCGGCGAAGGAAGGCCTCCCCGGACCTGCGGCCGCCGCGCGCTTTCGGGTGCGAGGCGGCTCGCTCGTTCTGCGATCCATTGAGAGTGGCTTCCGACAGCCCCGGCCGATGTCGGGGAGGGAGGGAAGATGGCGGCCGCGGCGGCTGGCGGCCTGGGGGGGAAGGGGCGCGACATCAGCCTGGCGGCCCTGCAGCGCCACGACCCCTATATCAACCGCATCGTGGACGTGGCCAGCCAGGTGGCTCTGTACACCTTCGGCCATCGGGCCAACGAGTGGGTGCGTGCGGACGCGCCGGGCCGTGCCGCAGGGCGAGGGAGGGGAGAGAGACCGTCCGCCCCGGGCCCCCGGGCCCCCGGGCCCCCGGGACCGAGGGAGGCGGCGGGGGAGACGCTGCCGCCACGGAGGGCCGGAGGTGGACGGAGACGGACGGCGGCGGATGGCGGCGGCCGGGACCTGGGGGAGAGGAGAGGGCGGCCGCTCGGAGGCGCCACCGACGCTGGAGGAAGGCTTAAGTACCGACGACCCCACGTGGGGAGAGCTGCGCGTCCGCGGCGGGCCCCGGGGGCCGAGGGCGGGGGCTGGTGCCCGAGGCCGGAGGACTGACGCGCTCGGGACGAGCGGAGCCGCAGCCGGGCGACGCGGGGCGCCGTGCCGTGGGGGCGGGGGCCTGGGCGGGCCGGAGGGAGGCTGGAGCCGGGGGCTCGGCGAGCCGGGACGGGGCGGACAGCGGGAGGCCGAGGCGGGGAGCCGGGTGCCTGGTGCCCTTCGAGGCGGAAACCCGGTAAATAGCGACGGAGCGAAATTGGACCTCCTCACAGCTGCAGTGGGGTGGGAGCGGCAAACGCTCGACGCCTGCGTGTGGTCCTGTAGCCCACCCCCTTGAGTGCAGGCAGATGTAATTTTTCTTTTCCTCATACGATTTTTGCCCCAAATAATAATCCGCTCGTTATATGACCATCCATCATTTTAAAATAAGTTAGAAAACAGTATAGAGAACTGAGCGTGAATGAATGGATTTCAGGGGATTTTTTAAAAGATATTTTCCAAGACATCAAGATTCAATCAAGGAAAACACGCATTTTGAGCAAATTCATATTTTTTTTAACATCTGCATGCATTTACATAGCCTCCTTTTTGCTAGCGTACATCTTGAGCAGTCTGTGATAAAAGAAATTCACCTGAAAATCATTAACAGAAGTAAAAGGATTTAAAAGGAGGTCCTAAAAGGAGAGAGAAGAGAACAGTGTTGCCCTAAGTTCTTAAGTGAGGAGATTTGCTGGAACGGAGTGAGGAACTCAGGTCTGTACTCTTAGTCCGCAAAAAAGGAAAGCAGGGAGACCTCTTTAATCACCACCTGTAATAGAAAGTACACCACTTGGTCAGCAGAGAGGTTATTTCCCCCTAATTTTAGGGGGAATTTGTCACCTGGGTCTTTATATATATAAAGGACACTGAACAGTGTACTGGACTATCTCATCAATGGGAGTTTAGAAAAAATACAAAGATATGATACGTATTGTATTGCTATTATATTGCTGTATAAGAAAATGCCAAAGACTTAACGTGTCAATTCTGTCGAGGCAATTTTGTAGGAGAGAAAGGATCTCCATGAGCCTACTTGTCAGCGAGGTTAGAGTCTGGAGAATCTTGAGAAATTGTTAACATGCAGAGGAAACCATTCCTTTTGGAAAACAGTTGTCTCCTATAGGCTTTTGACAGGAAATCTGTGATAGATCCCTGTTAAAATAGTTACAGAGGTTTATTAGATAGCCAGTGAAGTCCTTCTAAAGCCTCATCAAAAGACAGAAGTGTCACAATGCATTATTTACAGGAGTTATGTTTTCCTGCTTCCTGAACTTGTTGCTTTCAGACAAGGCATAATTCATTCAGTAAAAGGTCATTCTTTCAAAGTACTAATCTTCAAGGCTGTGGTAGCCAGAAGAAAGAGACCTAGTTCAGAGGTAGAGCAGTTGCTCAGGGTAAGCAGTTTGTCACCACTGTCTCCATATGTCATCACTCAGGGCCTCTGGACTGGAGCCTTTTGAACATAAACCTACTGAAAGTATAAAGAACATTCTTGAGATTGGAGGTGAAAGTATATGCAAGAAAGCAGATAGGAGGTAAGGGAAGGAAATTCTTACTACACTGAAATAGATGAAGAATGACTTCAGGCATTTAGAGCAGGAGGTATTAGAAATGGAGGGTAGACAGAAAGTGAGGTGCTTGAAGGAAAGATGAAGAAAAATAATGTCATGACGGGAATCAGAATTTTAGAGCTAGAACTACTTCTCATTATCTGAAAAGACTGCTCCCCCCAAATACCCAATTGTCATTTGAAGAATATATTTTCACCTTTCAGTCCTTGGAGTAGTGGCTCGTAGCTAGTTTTGATTTTGTCTCCAAGGAACATTTGGCAGTTATCTGACCGAAATTTGTGGTTGTCACACCAAGAGGGAACATGTTACTGGCATCCAAAGGATAAGCCAGGGATGCTGCTAAATGCCCTACACACAGGACAAGCCCCCATGACAAAGATTTATCTGGCCCCAAATATCAAAAGTGTTGAGCTTGAGAAACTGCCTTATTATGTTTCTAGCTAGTGTTTTCTAAGTTTTGTGTGTATTGAAATCATTTGGAGTTTTAAAAAGTATAACCTTCCAGATTAAAATCTCCTTTTGTACAGGCATTTGCTATATGTTAAAGGCTCATAGGTGACTTAGATGCTACATGCATGATTGAGAGAGACAGATTTATGGGGATAAATGGAGACCTACTTTTTCATTATATTAGCATAGATAATCAGTAATGTAGAGATTGCTTTGGGTGGTTTCAAAGGTGTTAAATACTATGCCAAGTCACAGTAATTGGCCAACCGGCACAATTTTGTATTCCATCTTATTTTAAATTTTGAACTGCTTAATTTTTTAATACATGTTAGATTTTATAATAGAGAGTAATAGTAAATCATTAAATTGTACTTTTAAAATTTTAGCTAAAATGCCCCAGAACTATAAACTATAATTATTTAACGAGAGGTCTTTGCCTAGAGGACTAAGGACCTAATAAAATCTTGTTTTTAACTATACTCCAGAACCCCAACCCTGGGCTTGGCCCAGAAAGAAAAAAAAAATCTGTTTATCCTTGGATAACTCTGGAGGGACTAGGAAAATACATGAAATTGAGCCATTTCAGCCTTGATAGATCAGAATGTGCATTTCCAAAGCCCTTTTTGTCCAGGTATAATAGAGTACTTAAAATATGTTTTTTGGGGGGGCAGCCCGGGTGGCTCAGCGGTTTAGTGCAGCCTTCTGCCCAGGGCCTGATCCTGATCCTGGAGACCCGGGATCAAGTCCCATGTCAGGCTCCCTGCATGGAGCCTGCCTCTTCCTCTGCCTGTGTCTCTGCCTCTCCCTCTCTCTCATGAATAAATAAATAAAATCTTTAAAAAAAATTTTTTTCTTAGATATATGGGGTTTTTTTCAAAGATTTTATTTATTTGTTCATGAGAGACAGAGAGAGAGAGAGGCACAGGCAAAGGGAGAAGCAGGCTCCTTGCAGGGATCCCAGGACTCCAGGATCACACCCTGAGCCAAAGGCAGATAGATGCTCAACCGCTGAGCCACCCAGGTGTCCCTGAAATACGTTTTTTAAATCAAAAGATCTGAGTATTCTAGGCTGGTCGCCTCTTTTCAGCAAAGAGTCTGAGAGAATAATAAACTAGTTAGTCTAGTAAGACCTGGCAAGAACTCTACTCCAGGTATTCATAATGAAGATCTAAGAAATCCTGACACACTTCAATGCTGATGACAGTGCTTATGGTGGGCAATATACAGAGTGGATTTTGTTTGGTGCCAGACTTTCCTAGTTACAGGTCTGGATCCCAAGGAAAACTCTCCAAAACTGTTGCATATGTTCATTCTACAGGGAGACCAGGTCTGGTATTGGGCTGTGGAAGTCGCCTCTAGTCAGTGAGGGGGAATTTCAAACTTTTTAAGGACGCGTTGCAATTGAAGAGGGCCACAAATTCTTTAACAGTCTTTCAATCAAGAGGTGGGGTCCATTACCTTGAGGCACCGTGTTAAATGAAGTAAGTCAGACAAAGACATACTGATATTGTTTGATCTCACTAATTTGTGGAATCAAAAAAGTTGCCTGTTACAAGTTGGAAAAAAATTTCAGGAGAAACATGAACATGCTTTTAACATTTCTGATTCTGGATTTTTCAAAACTAAAATGGGGGATTAAGATCTTTTTTTTTTTTTTTTTTTTTTTAAGAAAAGGTAATTTCCGTTACTACTTCATGGAGGAAAAAGGGAAACAAGTCAAAAGCTGTTAGCTTTATATGTGCTTATCTATAGAAACATCCTGATTTGGATCACTAAGATGAAACAGTCTAAGGTCAAATACTGGAAGACATACATGAAAGTGTTCTGGCCTTGCAGCAAGTGGTCCTTGCAATGTATATAGATAGGTTCTTGTCTAGTTCCTTAACCTGTATTTCTGTTTCAGCTTCTTATCAATGTAACAAATAATACAAGTATTTAATTTTTACACATTTATTCTTAAAGGCTCTGTGGACTGTAAATACTTGCCAACTGTACCAATTCGACTTTAGGAATGCCACAAATTTTTAGACTGTTTGGGTAGTATTGATTGTTCTGTAGTGGCCATTTTCTTAGTGATTAATACCTTGGCATTTTAGGTAACGCTTAGCGCTTAAAGTGCGCCCAGGATATAGATTTCTCAACAGATAAGAATTAACTATGTTTGTTTACACAAGGAAAGATAATAATGTTTTGGTATCTTTTTTTTTTTTTCATTTGACTTTGCATTTTTCAAAGCACACTGGAAGAGGGCCACATTTGAGAAGTAAGACTGTTTTTCACAATACACTGAAGTTATTACATGAACTTGATAATAAATCCAGTTTAAGGATGATCTCTAACTTTCGTACCTATGTTTATATATTAGAGAAAAACTAAAATTGTTTTAACTGCTATAAACTATTTTTAATTGCATATTCTATTTTTTTAATGAGGATTAAAATTCTTATTACTAAGTAATTGACTCTTAATATCCATTTGCTCTTTAAAAAGTGTTTGGTGATGTTTGATATAATTTGGGACATAGCGTATTTTGATTTCACTACTCCTAGTACAGTTCTTTGGGCAGAGAATATGTTCCTGAACTAAGGCAGCAGTTTTCACATAGCATACATCAGAATGAGCTGACAGCTTAAAGAATATGAGTTGGGCCCAGAATTTGAGTCAATAGATCTGGGAGAAGCCCAAGAATTTGCATTTTAATCAAGATCCCAGGTGATGCTGATACTGCTGGTGTGGGGACCATACCTTAACACCCACTGAAGTGAGGTGACCAAGAAAATCACTGAAATTACATGAGCATATGAGAGAATCATGCTTCCAATGTTTTATGTGCCTTTAAAAAAAGTATCATTTAGTATTAGGCCGTTGTTCTTAAAGAGTATATTTTTCCCCAAAACTACAGAGTACTTAAATTTTGAGTGATTTTAGTAATAGATATTAATAGTAAAATATTAGGAGGTTAAGTAGAATGCTGAAATTAAACCATATAAGTAGCAAAAGTACCTTTTAAATTCTAAATTATAATAATCTGATTAATAATTAAAACAAAACATTTTCTTTAGTATGCATGGTACTGACAAACATTTTCATCAGGGCCTGGGCTCCTGTCTTCAGAGATATGGAAGAGAGCCTTTCCATATGAACGGAAATGATAGTATATCACCTTCACTTTATCATTTAAACAGTTTCTCTCAGGTAGATTTCTTGAGTCCTGGCTTATCAATGTTTCTAACCTGATTTTAGAGATCTGGATTAGACTCTAAATATTTCACACCACGTTGGTGATTAATTTGTCTGAAAACTACAGCATCATTGTTCTCTCCTGTGTTGTAGTCAAAGTAGAGTTATTGGCAGATCATCTGCTCTGCTAAGTGACAGGATATGGCAAGAGAAAATAAACTCAGAAAATAGGGATAATGAAATGCGGACACCAATGACTTCTGCAGCTTGCCACATGAGCAGGTCACAGGGTAGAAGAAAAGGCAGCGCACTTATCGTCTCCTCTTTCAAAGGAAATCCGTGGAGTGTATTTTTGTATCTCTTTAGCCAGAGATGTGATGCTGTCCCTGTTTTAGTAAAGGGCGATAATGATGGCTTATTTCATAAATGACAGAAGGAGAATGGCTGCTTCCTCCTGCTTAATCAGCAGAACCATAACCATGCTGAGAACCTGTTCTCCTTTCCCTAAGAATAACCCCTCATGTTACAGGTATTTGGTCTTACTTGAAACTGAATGTTCTCTAACCTCTGAAGTTAAGATTAATGAAGAGAATATACATATTTTGCTGTTTTGTTTTTGTTTTTAGGAAAAGACTGATGTAGAAGGAACCTTATTTGTTTACACAAGGTAAGAGTATTTTACTTTTCTGAAGAAATTACAGTCTTTGAAAGAATATTTTAACTCAATTGTATCACTCTTCTTCCAAATGTAGTTTTATTTCAAAGACAAGGGAAAAAAAAAAACCCCACCTGAATCTTAGTTTGAAGTTATTAGTGAATATAAGGAAGGGAATACTAAGTAATGTCACCTGGCATAGTGTGAGGACTACTAATTTCAGAATGTAATTTTTTTTAACATTTTACTTATTTATTCATGAGAGACACAGAGAGACAGAGACACTGGCAGAGGGAGAAGCAGGCTTCCTGCGGGGACTCTAATGTGGGACTCTATCCTAGGACCTCAGGATCATGACCTGAGCCAAAGGCAGATGCTCAACCACTGAGCCACCCAGACATCCCCCAGAGTTTAAGCTCTAATATTGATGAACTTAAATCTTTGTGTTCTTTTAAAAATAGTATTAAATATATTCTTTGGAAAAAGGTTTTTATTGGTCACCTCCCCATGCCTCTGCCTTTGACTCTTTAAAGAAGTATGCTCCAAAATTAAAGATGTCTGAGTCCTTCATTATATAGTTAATAGAATATATTTCAGGATAGATTGAATAAATTCATGTTTTTGATCATTTGCATCAGAAATTGTTAATATCACATAAACACACAGAGACACATAGTATGTATATTGTCTTAATAGTTAAACATTTTATCCACATAAGCATTCACATAAACTGTCCATTATTGTCAGTGGGAGGATGAAGACAAAATACGAAGTCCTAGCACAAACCCTTCTAGAGCTAAGAGCTTCATTGGGGAGGTAGAAAATGCACACATGCACACACATATATATGTTTTACACATTGGCATTTAAAGATTAAACCCTCCCCCAAAATAAATAAAAACAATAAAAATAAAGATAAACCCCAAAATACAGATAACCTATCCTCAGTACCATTTGATAGGTGATAAGCAATGGATGGGCTGCTATGATTATGGAAGGCTTTATAGAATTGTTGAGTCTTGAGTAGGCCTCAGGAATAAGGTAGCACTTAACTTGCATAAAGGAGAGGGAAGGCCTGTCTCAACAGGAGGAATGGCAGAAACTGAGGCATAGAACCCAGTGAGATAAAGAGACTAAGGAAAATGACTTTTGGCTACAGAGAGTTTATTTTGGTTTATATCAGTTAGAAGACAGTATGAAAGAGATTTTGCTGGCTTGGAATCAGACCAAGGATTTTGAAATCTATCTTCTTAGCAGTAGGAAGTCACTGAAGGTTTACGAACAGGGAAGAATAGAGTGATGGCAAAATATGTGGGGAAAGTCAGTGTCTTAGCATTATGAGGATGCACTGGTTCTAGAACAAGTTGGAGTTAGAGAAGACATTGAGAAGATTATTGCAGTGGAGTAGATAAGAGATGATGGAAGTATGGACTAGAATGGTAGAAGTTGAGATTGAAAAAGTTTCTTGAAAGATTGCACATTTAGAAGGCATGACGAGGGATGCCTGGGTGGCTCAGCGGTTAAGCGTCTGCCTTTGGCTCAGGGTGTGATCCTAGGGTCCTGGGGTTGAGTCCCACATCAGGCTCCCTGCGTGGAGCCTGCTTCTCCCTCTGCCTGTGTCTCTGCATATCTCTCTCTCTCTCTCTCTCTCTCCGTGCCTCTCTCTCTCTCTCTTTTTCTCTCTTTCTCTATCTCTCATGAATAAATAAATATTTTAAAAAAAAAGGAAGCATGGTGAAATTTTTTAAAATCTAAGAATTTGAAATAGAAGACTGAAAGAATGACAGAATCATGAGCAAAATGGAAAGGCAGGAAGTGGAGAATCTGGTTTGAAGGTAATTTTATTTTGAAATCATGATTTTAGAGTGATAGCAGGGCATTGAGTTGAGATGCTGGGAGCCTCAGGACAGGTCAGGGATGGAGATACAGAGCTTGGACTCATCTGCCTTAAACTGGTTGTTGAAGCCATGAGAGAACAAGCATTCTCTGAAGGAGAAGAAAGTGATGAGGGCTAGTGGTTGAGTTTTAGGGGCCCAGAGATACAGAGAGGAGTTAGCCATACAGATAGAAGCAAAACAAGAACTTTGTGGAGAGGCACAGTGCAAGAATGGCAGAAGAGTGCAGAGTTGGAGGCAGAAGCCACAGTGGGGGTGGAAAGAAAGGAACAAATGAGCAAGGCCTTCGGAGTAGGTAGATGAGGCTGGCTTATTCACAGTTTCAGAAAAATGGTGGGAGTGCGTAAGAGCCATGGCTACTTTAGTTTACATTATGTTCTAAAGCATTCCAAAATCACCAGAGCATACCACCAAG
The DNA here is from genome assembly GCF_018345385.1 of Vulpes lagopus. Taxonomy (NCBI): domain Eukaryota; kingdom Metazoa; phylum Chordata; class Mammalia; order Carnivora; family Canidae; genus Vulpes; species Vulpes lagopus. Next base: position 1,975,695 of record NC_054844.1, read on the forward strand.
TGAGTATATGCTACTCTTGAGAATTTTGAAGTGTGAAAAGAAAACCAAATGGATGAACTCTGACCTATACCAAGCGTATACACACACACACACACACACACACACACACACACCGTGCATTTCTCATTCACTTCTTACAGCTCTACTACTGTTTTGAGAAGTGAAAGATGTATTAATATACACAAATGATTTGTTTTAGGGATTTTTACTAGGCCCTCTCTCTTTTTCTTTTTTTGGCTGCAGAAGATTAACAGATTATACAAGTATTTTCTCTTTTGTATCCAAACCAAATACAAGTTTGCATTTTCAAGTATTTTTTAATATACTCTGAGTTCTAAATGGAGCTGTCAGTTAAACCATTAGGTTTAACTCTTTCCCTGTTCCTTAATCTCTTCCCCAAATCTGACTCCTCAAGAGTCAGATTTTCCCATCTCCCCCTTCCTGGGGGATGGACCAATCACCCCACCATCAGATGGATGCCAGATTGTAGCACGTTGGTCTTTCCTCAGTAGAGAATAACAAATGCTCATAAAAGTCAGAAGGGAGCTTTTAGTACAGGTAATGGAGCTGCTGGTGATAATATTTTGACTTGTGTTATGGATATTGCTTTAGAGGAACTGGCACATTCATCCCCTGAGCCTATTTTATAAATTATGAGATGGTATAGTAACTGTACTATTGGAGAGGTGAAGTCCTGTTGTGATAATGAAATCCTTGAAGAATCAAATTCTGATTCTGAATAAAAACACCTAATCCCATTTTAAAAATTATTTCTTTTCTTTATTTCCTCCCATGGCTTGCTTTCTGTAATAACAGAGTTCATAGAGACACCCACTGGTGATTTTTGAACTTGACGCTTTCAGAGGACCCTCTCTCAGAGATCTTGGGAACTCTTTTTTCATTCTTTCTTGGAATTTTTTTTTTTTATTTTTTTTAAATTTTTATTTATTTATGATAGTCACAGAGAGAGAGAGAGAGAGGCAGAGACACAGGCAGAGGGAGAAGCAGGCTCCATGCACCGAGAGCCCGACGTGGGATTCGATCCCGGGTCTCCAAGATCGCGCCCTGGGCCAAAGGCAGGCGCTAAACCGCTGCACCACCCAGGGATCCCCCTCTTTCTTGGAATTTAAATTGAAATGATTATCACAGTTATTTCTAGTATGGATTATTTGCACACCACCACTTTACCTTTCTATAAAATGATAGGCAAGGATTGCCTTCCATCAGTTTTAAAATTGGAAGTCTCAAAAGAAAACTCTGTAAGTAGTACTGTTGATGAATTTTACTTCTTTAGTGGCATCAAATGGTTAAGGTGAAGTAAGACTAAAATGTAAACACTTTTTCTCCCTATTGCTCAGAACATTTCTGTGGGTTGGTTACCCTGCTGCCCTAGTTTAAAGTAAATAAATGAATTCTGCTTGGTTTAGTTTCAGCATAGAAGCATTTGGTGTTTCATTTGTCACCAGAAGTTGCACAGTTATATTACTATATGGCTGTCACCCAAGAGTAGACAAATGCACATGTAGTTGTTAGAGTTACACTCTGTGTAATTTGGGCTCTTTCTGCCTGTCAGAGTAGGCACTGAAGGCATTCAGTGAAATTAAAAATAAAAAGTCACTAAATGACACATTTTTACAGAAAAAAACTCTTATAGTAGTTTATCAGGTGGTTTCCTTTATATTGAAGAAAACAAAATAACTGCTTCTTGCATTAAATTCTACAGTCTTTTAATTATATCTCATTCTAGGTTCGTTGACCAAAGTGGCATCATTTCTCCAAGAAATTTTACAACTGCAATTTCAAACCAACACTAACATTTTCTATGAAAAATGTCTTCCTATGATCATGATGTGCACTCTATATTAACTATCAAGATTCTTTCAAAGTATCCATTAGTAATTTTTTTAAGTGATTATTATTTCTGCATTAAAGGAGTTTACAACCCTAGGTGGGGAAGCAAGATATCTGTACACACATAGCTAAATAAGTAGGATTTGATTTTGCCCAAGGAACAGGAGTGGCAGTCATGCTGTGTGTACTACAAGTAGTACATGAATTAGCATATGTCAGTCCTATTAGCCAGTAGTAAAGAGTCAGTGCTTTATATGTGTGCAGTCTGCTTGAACAAAGCTCTCTATACAGATCAAAAAGTTAAGAAACACATTCAAATAGTATTTCTACTGAAAGTGGACTCCTGTTGAATAATTTGTCTTTTGATATCCTCCCTACAGGTCTGCTTCTCCAAAGCATGGATTCACCATTATGAATAGGTTGAGCATGGAAAACAGGACAGAACCCATTACTAAAGACCTGGATTTCCAGCTCCAAGACCCTTTCCTTCTCTACAGAAATGCCAGATGTGAGTCTTTCTTAATGCATTGAATAGTTTTATTTCTGCAGTTTGGCTAAGTGTTTAAAACTGTATAGTAGATGTCTTTGTGTTTGTGTTCGTTATCAGTGACGACTCATAGGGTCATCAGTTAGCTTGGGAAATGCATGTCCAATGAGGGAATAGCTTCTTCCTTGTGAAAGTTTAAATGAAAACCATGTGAATATGATGATGTAAGTATTTGAACCCTTACAAATCGCTTCTTCTGTGGCTAGACCTGTTTGTAGTGTGAAATGAGAGATTTTAAACCTCAGTAGGGTTGAGTGAGGCAAATCTTTGGTCAGGAGACTCCAGAGGAGTAGACCCTTAGGCGGTGCTACAAATACAGAATTAATGATTCAGCTAGTGGCATTTTTTCCTTGTGTATCACTTCTGACTAAGCATCCTGATAGAATATTGGAGGGAGAGGGCCAGTATTCTAGAATTGCCGTCTTTTGAACACAAGTAAATGAAAAACCAAAGTCCAAAGAGTTTTGGTCATTACGGATTTTGTAACACTTTGTAATGTTGAAGTTATATTAGGTAACTAAATGGTCCTTGTCTGATTCAAAATGAGTAGCAATCACCTATCCAATATTCTCTCTCCATTTTACTCTTGTAATTATCTGACCACTTGTTTTGGACTACTGGGCAGCCCAGAGAAAAATTGCTGAAAAATACATGAACTGCAGGAGCATCTCCATACACAGAAAAACAAGAGCATACCTAAATATAAATTGTATGTGTATGCACAGGCTCCGTGCTTTGTGCATAACTTTCAGAAAGACCTGGCAGTTAAATGTTTTCCATACATTTTTCACCTTTGCTTTTGAGATCAAAATACAAGAATTTGCCAACTGTATACTATTCAGTGTAATTTTAATAATGAATATAATGCAAATATTATTTAATGTTTTAACTGCAGTGAATTGTTTTGAAATAAATGTAGCATTTTAATTTAATTATATTCACATATAATCAGTTTGCCATGTTAGGTGGTCATCTTATTTAAAGAATACAGTTAAGTTCTTTGAGAAAAAAAGCCATTAAAACTGTGACGTGACATCAGTGTTAAGTCCTGTGAAATGAAAAATTTAGTAATATAAAGAAATATTTTATTCTTTACTCCCATTTCTTTGCTAGGAGTGTAGTTAAATCAATTGTAGCTAATAGTTACTTGAATTATTTGTGTGCCTATAGTTATGTCTGGTTTATTTCTTTTAGATTATTAGATTCTGTGACAAATTAGTATATAATTCAAATCTTAATAATATAATCACAAAAATAAATATAAAATAAATGAATATTAGTGATTTATAAGAGTCGTGTTTGGTTGTTCTTATTTTGGATAAATACTTGGCCTAGTTAGTATAGATAATATTTTATTTTAAATTCTTATCACAGTATTATATATCACATACTATATCAAAAATATAAAAATACAGACTCTGTTTAATGTAGTTGATTTAAAAAAATAACTTTCCTAAGTCCCACAGGATTTATCTGGTAGGAAATACACTGTTTGGTTGTAATAAACATATCAAGCCTTACCTTGGCTCTAGGCCTCTGCTGGTAGCTTCTGATGGCAAGTGGCCATGGAGCCCTGGACATGTAGCCAGTCTGAACTGAGCTGTGCTGTGAGTGTAAAATACACATTGATTTGCAAAGACTTATAGTACACAAATAAGGATTAAGGAAAACTCTCATTCATAATTTTATATTGATTTATCTGTTGAAATGATAATATTTTGAATCTATTGAGTTAAATAAAATATTTATTAAAATTAATTTCATCTGCTTTTAATTTTTTTATTTAAAATTATATGTGTGGCTCACATTGTGGTTCACATTATATTTCCATTGAACAGCATTGTCCTAGGCATTTTAATTTATTTTACCGTATTTCATAATCACAACTTTGTAGAGCAGACATTTCACTGCCATTTTGCAGATGAGAAAAGTGATGCTCAATGAGATGATAGATCTGGGAGAAACCCATAAATTCTGCTTTTTGTTTGTTTGTTTGTTTTTGTTTTTGTTTTTGCTTCTACACCCCCTGTACTGTTCTCTATACTATTGAACATGAATGCAAATTGAAGGCAGCCTTTTGGATGCATAACAAAATATTTCTATAAGAAAGAAATGAAATTAGTTGAACAGCAAAAACGGAGGGGATTGGATCCATTTACCTTTCTGGGCTTATTTGCTTTTTATTTTCCCCTTAATATCTGATACTAATTACCTTTGTAGCCATAGTCTTTGGTTTTAGTGTATTTGTAAAAGCCTTTTCGGTCTCTGCCATCAAAGGTTCACAGAAGACTTTACCCCGGGTTGCTTTCAGGGTCTCAGATACCTCTCAAATGTGTCTAAATAATTCAAATATTTTATGTAATAATCCTATATGGTTTACATATTCTCTAATAACATACAGATTGTCCTTTGAACAGTGAAGCCAGCTTCACCTAAGAATGGTTTTTAAGACTCTACTCCTCAAGACCTTTATAATCAAGAATCTCTGTATAGTCTTGGCATTTCACTTTGGCCTAGGTATGTCATAGGCCATATTTGGACAGATAGAGTTGATTTAGGTTTGTGGTGAGTTTTCTCATGGGGTGTTTTAGAGTCAGTAAGTTAAAAAAAAAAAAAAAAAAGAATACCTAGAGAGGCAATTATCCCTGTCCTAGAGGGGATGAATTTAGAAAAGCAAAATCAAAGAATAAAAATCTTAAAATGTCTTCATTTAATTAAAAAAAATGACGTTTATAAATAAGTAACTTTGAATTTTGACCAAGCACAAAACATACGGTTTTATTACATTAAAGGATTTATAGTTTTTAAACTTGGCTGTACTAGGGTTTGACCTATATAAGCTTTAAAAGTTAAGACAGCTGTTAATTAAGGGCAGAAATTCATTTATTCAGCAAACATTTACTGAATGAGCATTTACTGTCTGCCAGGCACTATGTCAAGGCTTTATATGGGTTATTTAACTCATAACTTTTTCTTGGAAATGTTGTTATTCTTGTTTAATAAATGAGGAAGCTGAGATTAAAGAGATTGAAGTCATTTACCAGGGTCCATGACAATTTTGAGGTAGAAATAGCATTTGAATTGAGAAAGCCTAACTTTTTTAAAAGCCGAGGCCCAAGCAGTGAAATTTCTAACACATATGAATTATGCATTTGTCTTTGCGTCTTAATGATGCATTTATCTTTTAAGAAATACTTAGTCTTTTTATTGCACACTCAAAAGTTTAAAAAGCAAGTTTATTTTAAGTTGAGAATCTCTTGTATCTCAGTTAATAGAATATCAAAAACTAATGTAACAAAAAGCTGAATTTGACCATTTCTTTTCTAGTATAGTCCTTTGTTTAGCAACTAAAGACCATTTAGTTGTAAGTTACAGACAGCCGAGGCACGTAGATTTCAGAATTAGACCAACATGTTGATTAGAATGAAATTCTTTTAAGCTGCTTGATTTCATTGCAGACATAAGCCTGGAGCTTAGAGGAAATGATAAAAGGCAAAATCAAGATATTTAAGATCAAAGTTGTTTCAGAAACTCCTCAGTTTTAAAGTGAATTTACCATATTGGATAGTTTTATATTCAGAAAGAAATACAATTTAAATCCTTTATTAACATTTGTAGGATCTGGGAAAAACTATAAATAATGGAATGTGGTACACTAAATGAAAATAATTACAGACAGTCCTCGTCTTTCAAATAGGCCATGACCTGGCAGTTCCCTTTTGAAGTAATTTGTTGGTGGACTCTGGTTAAACGTGGCATATTGAACACATTCCTATGGTTTTCCTAAAACGGTTGAAATGACAATAAACGAATAGGGATGCCTGGGTGGCTCAGTGGTTCAGCGCCTGCCTTTGGCCCAGGGTGTGATCCTGGAGTCCTGGGATTGAGTCCCGCACTGGGCTCCTTGCATGGAAGCCTGCTTCTCCCTCTGCCTGTGTCTCCGCCTCTCTCTCTCTCTCTCTCTCTCTCTCTCTGTCTCTTATGTATAAATTAGTAAAATCTTTTAAAAAAAATAATAAATGAATAAAAAGAGACATAAACCCACAGAGGTGGAGGATGCATTTCATGAAAAAGATGGAATAAATAAGAAAGAGGAAGATATGCTCTGATAGCTTTATTAATTTATTAACTTTGTCCCCTACAGAATATTATATATCTCTGCTCTGTTGATGTCAGACTTGACTACATGATTTGATTCCTCCCCCCACTGACCCACCCTTCAGGGAAGATATATAGTGTCCCTGTTGAACTCAAGCATGGTCATGTGAGTTGCTTTGGCCAGTAAAATGTGTGTAGATGTGGTTTGTGTCACTTCTGAGCAGATACTTTAAGAACTAGTTCATGATTCACCATGTTTCTTTTCCTTCTTCTGTGATGACCAGCAGTGTTCTAGGCAGAGGCTGCTCTGTCAGCCTCAGTCCTAGAATGAAAATAACATGGCACAGAGGAAAAAATGACCCATGATGGACATGTAATGTGTACAAGAAATAAATCTTACTCATTGAAAGCCATTGGGATTTTGAGGATCATCTGTTACTGAAACATAATTTGGCCTGTTACGACTGATACATAAGCCATCCAGGAAAAGGGGGATCCAAACACTGGATGGAGGTTAAGGAATTCTGAGAACAATGGTAAAGAGGAATCCCATAATGACCCCTGTGCAACCAAAGATCAGTCAGTCTAAATTAAATTATAAGGATAAAGGGCTTGAGAAGGGTATCCAATAAAAACTTTACAAATAATACTTTGAGTCTTGGCACATTTCCAGTTTCTTGTTAAGAAAGTTTGATGATGGGATCCCTGGGTGGCGCAGCGGTTTAGCGCCTGCCTTTGGCCCAGGGCGCGATCCTGGAGACCCGGGATCGAATCCCACATCGGGCTCCCGGTGCATGGAGCCTGCTTCTCCCTCTGCCTGTGTCTCTGCCTCTCTCTCTCTCTCTGTGACTATCATAAAATAATAAAATAAAAAATAAAAATTTAAAAAAAAAAAAAGAAAGTTTGATGATGCTATAGAAACAAAACTAAGAGAGGGAGGGATAAGTCCCAACAAAAGGCAATTCTTAATTCCTGGGAAAACAAAATATTGTAAAAGAAAGGAGATATAATCTTAGTACACTATATGGCTCTGCAGATTATAATAATTATAAATGCAGGGGATCCCTTGATGGTTCAGTGGTTTAGTGCCTGCCTTCGGCCCAGAGCGTGAGCCTGGAGTCCCAGGATCGAATCCCACATCGGGCTCCCTGCTTGGAGCCTGCTTCTTCCGCTGCCTGTGACTCTGCCTCTCTCTCTCTCTCTGTGTCTCTCATGAATAAATAAATAAAATCTTTAAAAAAATAAATTATAAATGCAGAATATAAAGAGTTTTATACTTATATTAGAAGGATGAAGGAGAGTGTGTGTTTGTATTGTAAAGAAGCTAAATCTTTTTCAATGACCTTTAAAAAAAATCAGGAAGTAGTGTATATACAATATATAGAAAAAGAAGCTTAAATGCCAGAAGAAAAGTTGGATGAGAAATAAATGGAGATCAGTAATCAGGAATGTAATGGTTAGAGAAGAGGTCTGCTATTTGTTATTATAAGCTTTATAGTATATGACTATTTAAATTATGTACATGTATTATTTTGATAATTAAAAATTTTTAAATTGGACATCAATACATAAAAACAATATTTTAGTTGGTGATTAGGTTTCTGAGTCAACTCACAAGAGTCTTTGTAGCCCATTGTACACATACACTAACCTTATACACATGTGAAATATAGCATTAGCATGTATAGCATTTCTGTAGGAAAATTCACTCGAGTAAAACTTACCTATATCCCCAAAAGTATAACTTCCTTAGCTACAGGGCAGAGGTCTTGTAGTGCTCATTTGTATGAACAAATTATTTGTAAGGGTAAGTATTCATATAAATTATATTTTCGCATGTTTGGTAATAATAAAGTAAGCTGAAGCTTTCTCAGACAATTGCTAAGTCCTAGTTCAGTAGTGGTTCTGCTATTCTCTCCTTTCCCTTCCCACATCCATTCCAGTTCAGACTTTTCATTACCTGTTAGTTAGGAGTATTTTTTAACTCCTTATAACAAAAAGGGATTAAGCTTCCAGCACCAGCCAAAGTACAGTAAGTTCACTATCAGACATCTCTCCCACTGTTTAGAACTATAAGTTCTAAATACAAAAAGCAACTAAGTGAAGATTCTGAAAGTAAATAACAGGCATATTGGGAAAGGAAATCAAAAACTGAAGAACAACCAGTATGGTGGTGAATTTCTGGATTTTAATCTTCTGTCCTGATGGCGACTCAAGAGTGGGCCATGTTGCAAAACTGTGGACAGGAACAACAAAAACTAAGAGGAAACTCCTCTTTTTAGTTCGGGAACTGGAAAAATAGACTTCTGTGAACTACAAACCATGAAAAAGAATGTCCCTCTTTACCCCTTTTCTCTCTCCTAGCCCTACCCTGAAGCCAGTTGCAGTGCAAAGCTGAACTGCCACTGGGGCAGTGATGATGGTGGCACAGTCACCTAGAGATCCCAAGAAACTGCCTATCTCTGCCACAGTAACTGGAAACCAGGGCCCCTGTGGTCTAAAGACTTAGTGGGGGTTAGGGGAGGGATGGTGGTGGTGATTCCTATTATACATTTTAATCTCTTTCTTTTGCTTCACCCTGTGAGCAGCCCAGGCTATGCAGACTGCCTGGCTGCAATAAACTAAAACTCTGAGAGACATTGTGACTATAAACAGAGGTCTATCTAAGAAAAAGGGCCTGAGAGCTGGAGAGTTGGGGAGATTTTAGAGGAGAAAGCTGAATAAGAGCTCCTAATTCTGATTATGAACTGACACAAGTCCTAGTCTTACCTGTGAGATTCACATACATGTAACAAAGACAAACATAGCAAAGGCTTTGATAACTCACCTACAATATAAACCACCATCCTAAGTGGTATATATGTAAGGCAAGCACAATTTTGAAGTGGAACTGACATGGGAACCATTTCCCACAAAAGGCAAGAGAGAACTTCCTATCTAAACCTAAATGAGTTGGACACCTTCTCAAACAAAATAAACCTTCTCTGGGGGTGGTTTCAAGAGTGCTTGGAGTCTCACAACATAGCCAAAATGTTGGATATTTGGTATAATCCAAAATTGCTAATCATATAAAGAAGCAGGAAAATCTGATCAACTCTCAGGGGGAAAGCCAATTGAGATGATCTAGATTTTGGAATTATAAGACAGTGGCTTTAAGACAGTTGTTATAACTATGTTCCATGAAGTAAAACTGGATACTCTTAAAATGAATGTAAAGAGAAGGGGGATCCCTGAGTGGCTCAGCGGTTAGGCGCCTGCCTTTGGCCCAGGGTGCGATCTTGGAGTCCTGGGATCGAGTCCCGCATCGGGCTCCTGGCATGGAGCCTGCTTCTCATTCCTCCTGTGTCTCTGCCTCTCTCTCTCTCTATCATAAATAAATAAATCTTTTAAAAAAATGAATGTAAAGAGAAATTCTCTGCAGAGAAATAGGCATGAAAAGAACCAAAGAATAATTTGGAACTAAATAATCCAGTATTCACTGGATGACCTTAATGGCAGAATACAGATGACAGAGGAACAAAGAGTCAGCAAACTCAGAGAGATCAGTAGAAATTATCCACCCTGAAGAATATAAAGGAAACAGATCAAAACAGAACAAACAAATACAGCAACCTGTAGAACAATATCAAATCTGAATTTGTGTCATTGGAGTACAATAAAAGGAGAAAAAGACTTGTTTAGAATTTTTTTTTAAGAAATAATGACTGAAATTTTTCCAGTCTTAGTGAGACACGAATATATGCAGTCAAGAAACTCACAAACCCCAAACAGGATAACCCAAAGAAAACCATGCCTCTTAAACATCATAATGAAACTGCTGAAAACCTGATTTAAAAAAAAAAAATCATGAAAGCAACCAGTGGAAAATGATACATATGGAGGAAAAATGTTTTGAATGTTTTGATTTCTCTTCAGAAACCATAAAGCCCAGAAGACAGTTGGGCAATATTTCAAAGTGCTGAAATTAAAAGAACTGTCAACTTAGAATTCTATCTCCAATGAAAATATTCCTTGAGAATTAAGGTGAAATTAGGCATCCTCAGATAATAGAAAATTTTAAAAGAATTGTCAGCTGATCTGCTCTAAAAATAAATGCTAAAAGTTCTTCAGACTGAAGGGAAATTATGCCAAAGGGGAAGTTGGAACTGCAGGGTGCCTAAAGAAGAACAACATAAATAGTGTGTGTGTGTGTATGGAATTAGTATAATGTATATATGTACATATATACATATATACATATATGCACACATACACACTAATAGTATATATTTATAATATACTATATAATATGCTATACTAGTTACTAATATAATTATGCTGTACTAGTTACTAATATACTCTTAGCATGTGTATATATATATATTTTATATATATACTATTTTATGTACATATATGTATTAATTTTCCTCCTTTCAAGATCTTTAATGCACAGGATTATTGAAAATGAAAGTTGTAATGTCAGGAGGGGGGGTTAATATATGTAGATGTGATATCTATGACAACTATAATATAAAGAGGGAGAGTAGGGGGACCTATATAATTATAAAGCATTTACATTTACTTGAAGTAGTAAAATGAAAACTGTAATGAGTGTGAAGTTAGGTATCTATATTGTGATTCCTAAAGCAACCACTAAAAAAAAAAAAAGAAAATACAGAGAAATATAGATACCAATAGATAAAATAGAATACTAAAAACATTTCAAATAATACATAATTAGGCAAGAAATGAGTTAACAGCAGAGCCAAACATAAGAAAGACAAACAAAACAGTAGATCTAAATCTAACCATATTAGGTACATTAAATGTAAATGGCCTAAACATACCAATTAAAAGATGGAGATTGTCAGATTGGATAAAAAAAATCATGACCCAACAATATACTGTTTATTTAAAAATCCACTTTAAATGTTATGATACAGATAAGTTAGAGGTAAAAGAATGGAGAAATGCATATACCATGCAAATACTAATTAAAAGAAAGCTGGAGTGACTATTAATATCAAGACAAACATTAGAACGAAGACCAGCAATAAAGAGAGACATGACATAATGATAAACGGATCAGTTTATCCAAAATACATAACAATCGTTATTATGCTCTGAATAACAGAGCTTCCAAAAAGTGTGAAGCAAAAAGGAATAGGAATAAAAGAAGAAATAAATCCACAATTATACTTGGAGACTTCTGTACTCTACTTTCTATAATTGGTAGAACAAATGGACAGAAAACAGCAAGGCTATAGAAACCTGAACAACATCAACCTACTTGATTTAATTGACATTTATATAACATTCCATCTGACACGAGCAGGATACGCATTCTTCTCAAGTGCACATGGAACATTCCCCAAGATAAACTTCATGTGTCATAAAGCAAACCTTAAAATTCTTGAAGAAATTGAAATCATACAAAGGATACTCTCTGACCACAAAGCATTTGAACTTAGAAATCAGTAACAGAAAGTTATATGGAACATCCCCAAATGATTGGAAATTGAACAACACTTTTCTAAATAACTCGTATGTCAAAAAGGGAGACAAATTAGAAAATATATGAACTGAATAAAAATGCAAATATATGTCAGACGTCTGAGGTAGGCTTAGAGGGAAATTTATGGCATCAAATACTTATGTTAAAAAAGAAGAAAGCAAAAAAAAAAAAAAAAAAAGAAGAAAGCTTTCAAATGAATAATTCATGCTTTCACTTTAAGAATTTTTAAGAGAGAAGCAAAACTCAAAGCAAGCAGAAGGAAAAAATAAAAATAAGCACAGAAATCAATGAAACAAAAACAATAGAAAAAAATCAATGAAACAAAAAGCTGATTCTTTGAAAAGAGTCAATAAAACTGATAAAACCCCAGCCAGACTGATCAGGGGCGGAGGGGTGGGGTGGTGGCAAGGAGAAGACACAAATGAGCAGTATCAAGAGTGAAAGAGTGAGTCTTTACAGAATTAAAGATACTGTGGTCTAGTCCATGTCCGTCAGTTTGACAACTTAGTGGAACGGACTAATTCTTAGAAAAACACAAATCACCAAAATGTACTCAAGAAGTAAATAACCCAAATAATCACATATCTATTAAATAAGTTGACTTTGTTGTAGAAGTTTAAAACCTAACAAAGAAAACTCCAGGTCCAAATGGATTCATTGGTAAATACTACCAAACATTCAAAAAAAGAAATAATACTAATTTTACACTAATTTTACAATCTTTTCCAGAAAACAGAAGGAGTACTTCCCAACTTACTTTGTGAGCAACATTATCCTGATACCAAAACAAAACAAAGACATTACCAGAAAAGAAAATTATAGACCAATATTCCACATAAACATAGATATAAAAGTCATCAACAAAAACATAGGCAAAATAATGTTGATAGCAACATTGTTCACAATAACCAAAATGTGGAAACAACCCAAATGTCCAGTGGTGGATGAATGGATAAACAATATGTGGTATATACATACACTGGAATATTATTACACCTTTGAAACGAATGAAATCCTGATACATGCTATAACGTGGGTGAACCTTTAAGACTTTATGCCAAGTGAAATAAACCAGACACAAAAGGACAAATACTGTATGATTCCACTTGCATGAAGTACCTAGAATAGTTGAATTCATAGTGACAGAAAGCAGAATAGTGGTTACTAGGGGCTGGAGAGAGGAGAGAATGGAGAGTTAGTGTTTAATGGGTTCAGAGGTTTAGTTTGAGATGATAAAAATGTTCTGGGGCTAGGTGGGACTAATGGTTGCACATCATGGATGTACTTAATGCACTGAACTGTACACTTAAATGTGTTTAAATAGTAAGTTTCATGTTGTTACCACACACATACAGCAATACTAGCAAACTGAGCCCAGGAACATATAAAAAGGACGATATAGCATTAACCTTATAGTTTGCAACTGGCTTATCCCCTCCATCCAAAACCACTATTAGATTTATCTTCCTAAAGCATAATTCTGATCAAGTGATTTTCCTACTCAAAATCTTGAATGCCTACCAAGTAAACATTTTCATCAGCTGTCTAAAGCCTGCTATAGTCAGGTCCCAGTTTACCTGACTGGCCAAGTCCACCATTACTTTTATGCACTTCTGTTTTAACCAAACAACTATATGCTTTCCCAGAATACTCTTTAATTTCTCATCTCCATGCTTTTGAAGATGCTTCTTATTTTTCCTCCTTGAATTCTCTCCCTAACCCTGACTAATCTCTACCATATAAATTCTCATATTTCAAAACCCAGCTGAAAGTGGACTTCTCCCTAATGTTTTTGTAATTCCTCTATCTAGTTGTAATTTCTTGCTGCAACATGTACTGTCTTAGGTTGACTTTTGGGAGTGTTTATTGAGCACTTGTCTGTTTGTTAGGGTTCTGTGCTAGGTTTCAAGAGTTCAATAGTGAATAAGACATATTCCTTCCCTCTTAGAGTTTACTATCTTAGCACACAGGACAGACATATAAATGTTTGAAATACTCTAAAGGCTGAGCTGGGAATATACAACAAGCACTTACTAGTACTTATATTTTACCCTATATCTGTCTTAGTTTCTCTATTAGAGTGCGCATGCTCCTACGAGGCAAGGTATCGTACTCCCCTGCAGCACTCAATTCCTTGCATAAAGTGCGTACCATTAAATATTTGCAATGAATACTGAACTGTTTTTATTAGATTTCTTTATTCAAGGCAACCTATAAATTTTAACGAACAATTGCACACTATTTCTTCAATCTTTTATCTTTTGGGGCATTATCCAACAGACAGTAAAAATAACTTAAAGCTCTGGGTGGTTCCTGGATAGAAACTCAAAATACTAAACAATTTCAGCAGCTTACATAGGAATTCCTCTGTTCCTCAAGGTTGCTTTTATACAGATAGTAGTCATATTTACCTAAAAGTTCCTAGAAATTATTGCAAGTTGTGAGAATTAGTATATCCTCATCTTGTGAAATTTAATAACTCTAGTAAGAGATCTATAATGTGGGAGAGTTAATCTAATGTGAAGGTCCTTTATGAAACTTTAAGTTTTAAAAAACATCATTTTATAGGATGTTTCCTTCAAATTGTTTTACTTTTATTGAGACATTCTGATTTGATATTTAAGTTTATTCACTACACCAAAGTTGGTATTTTAATTATGATACATGAAAATGGGTCATGTTCCTATTTTCCAGTGGCCCTGTCAAACGACAGTAATATGGCTTAAACAGTAAGGTTTATGTATAGATATTTTATCTGAGAGTTAAATATATCCTTTTTTCCATGTTTGTAGAAGCAACCAAATCTATAACACTTTATCAAAAATAGTATTTCCAAACACTAGATTTAAATTGAATCTTGTAAGCATTAACCATAAAAGACAAAATGATAAGTTGTACCCCATCAAAAGGAAAAATTTCATCAAATCAAAAACTTCTATTCTAAAGATACCTTTTAGAAAATGAAAAGGCAAGCCACAGACTGGGAAAAAATATTCACATTGCATATATCTGACAAAGTACTTATATCTAGAATATATAAATAACTCTTAAAACTTAATAATAGACAAACAGTGCAGTTTAAAAATTGGCAAAATATTGGGGTGCTGGCTGGCTCAGGTGGTTAAGCATCCAACTCTTGATTTCAGCTCAGGTCATGATCTCAGGGTCATGAGACTGGGCCTCTGCATTGGGCTCAGTGCTCAATGACTCTGTTTCTCTCTCTCTCTCTCTCTCTCTCAAATCTTTTTTTTTTAAAAATGGCAAAATATTTACAGACACTTTACAAAAAGAAGGTATATAAATAGCCAAGAAAGAGATGCTCAACAATAATCATCAGGAACTTCTAAGTTACTGTGTGTAGCAATAGCTTATTCCTCCTTATTGCTGTGTAGTATTCTGTAGCATGAGAATAGTGCAGTCCTTTAACTTATTCTCCTGTTGATGGATATCTGAATTATTTCTAGTTGTGAACTATTGTGAATAAAGTTGCTATGAGCATTCTGGCCCATGGTTTTAGTATATGTGCTGCCAAAGTGAGCACTGGCCCAGTGCCCACAGCACTGGTTTTTAGGTAGATATATGCACTTACTTGTTTTGAGTTTTTACCAACCACTTCATATAAAGATTTGTTTAGCTTTGATAGATACTGCTGAACAGTTTTCTAAAGTTGTGTGCCTATTTGTTCTCTTTCCAATAATGTATAAGAGTTCCAATTGCTTCGTATCCTTGTCAACACTTAATATTGTTCCTTTCAACTTGAACTATTCTAGGAGTTCTGAAGCGATATCTCATTGTGGCTTTAATCAGCATTTTGCCATAACTAATTGTGTTGAGCACTTTTCATATGTTATTGCACATTGGATAGATATGCAAATTGCACTTTTCATATACATTGGATAGATATGCAAACTAGCACAAGGATACTACATTACTTAGTAGAGTAGCCAAAATTTTAAAAAATGACATTATCCAAGTGTTAATGTGTTTAACAACTGAAACTGTCATACATTGATGGTGGGAGGGTAATATGGTCAACCAGTGGAGAATGGTTTGGCAATTTCTTATAAACATAAGCATAATTATCATAGGATTCAAAAGGTCGCACTTATAGATATTTACTTAAAGGAAATGAAAGCACATGTCCACACAAAAACTTTTACTCAAATGTTCATAGCATTTTTATTTATAATAGCCAATAAAACCTCCCAAAAAACCTTGGAAATAACACAGATGTCTATTCATCAATAAGTGAATGGACAAATTGGTATATCCATGTATCCCTACTACTTAGCAATAAAAACAAATGAGCTACCAATTGGTTCAACAACATGAATGAATTTTAAAAACATCATGAGCAAAAGAAGCCCTCTATAAAAGAGTATATATTGTGTGATCCCATTTATATGAAGTCTAAGAACAAGCAAAACCAATCTATGGTGGTAGAAGTCAGAAAACAATTGTGTCTGCCAGGTTGGTGGTAGAAGTGCTATAGTTGTTGCCTGAAAAGGAGTGATGACAATGCTTTAGATCTTGTTTGGGTAGTTGATTACCTGAGAGTGTACTATTGCCAAAATTCATCAAACAAAACATTTTAAGCTCTGTGCCTTTTATCATGTATAAAGTATTGTTCAGTTTTTAAAAGTAGAAATAATTGACCCTTATCAAAGGAGACCTTAAATAAATGAGTACTTAAATATCATTGGTTGTTTTTCTGTTCTGTCCTGGCATTTTATTAACCAGCATTTCATCTCATCTTGATCTCTTCTTCTAAGTTGATTAGAGTGCTACAGTAACTCTTCTCAAGTTTGTATCTTTGGCTTCCTCAATCTGGTAGTAGAACTGTCTTTATTCTAAAACACGTCTTCAAAAACACACACACACACACACACACACACACACACACACACATCTTCAGGATTTTAAACAAAATGATACCAAAACCTTTCGTGTAATTTGACCTCAACTGAAAGTTTTAAGTAATTTGAAGTGATGAAAATAGGTTAACTTGAGTTTCTAGTTTCCAGATTGTTGGGAAGGCTATGCCTCCTTTCCTCTGGCTTTGGGTCATCTACTTTCTCCACATGGCCAAAGAAGAAAGGTTTCTTTTTGCTAAATATGTGAAAACCTGTACAACTTCATCTTTTTTTCCTGAGTGGAAGGAATTAACTTCCCTTTTAAGGGTCATTTTTTTTTTTTAAGTCAATTTTCTAACGGAGAAAAGCCCTGGTATTTCTTCTGTAGCCCTTCTTCTAGAACAAAATGTATAGTAAACAATCAATATATGGTAAGTGATTAATAAGATTTTTCTTGATGGCTATTAGAAAGCATATTATGAGATGTAAGCTTTAATTTTTTCCAAAGCTCCAGTTGAAACGTAGCTGGGCAGAGACATAATAAATAATTGTATTAAGAAAACTAAATTTGCAAACAAAGGTAGGTCATAATTTGGAAACAACATTGCTCACTATTGGAATAGTGAAATGTTTTCCCTTTCACTATACTGCCATTAATTAGTGGATTATTGATTATCTAGGCTATTGAGAAAGTAATGGCATGAGCAATAAATTGCTGAGGGCAGAGACTGCATCTTTGTATTTGGTTCTGTGGTACCAAATAAACACTGAAAATGAACAGAGCTAGATAAGAAATAGACACACATGGTGTTCTTAACGTAATTCCCAAACCATTTGTATTAATTCCAGAATTGTCCTATATGGACATATGTCTGATATTTTTGTCCAGCTTTGAAGACATTATGCTTGAGGTGATTGAGAAAGAGCTGAAAAATAGCTCTGCTTGCTTGCTTGCTTTTAAATATTTTATTTATTTATTCATGAGAGATACAGAGAGACAGGCAGAGACATAGGCCGAGGAAGAAGCACACTCCCCACAGGGAGATGTGGAACTCTATCCTAGGACCCCAGGATCATGACCTGAGCCAAAGGCTGATGCTCAACCACCGAGCCACCCAGGTGTCCCAAGGTCAGCATTTTGAAATTCCTTCCTGTTGGCCATTTCATGGTAGAGATTGAAAGTCCCACCTCTCAGAGTGCCTGGGTGGCTCACTAGGTTCAGTGTCCAGCTCTTGATCTCAGCTTAGATCTTGACCTAAGCATTCAAGCCCCAGTTTGGGTGCCACACAGGGCATGGAGCCTACTTAGAAAAAAAAAGAAAGAAAACCCCGCCTCTCAAGCTAATAACACAGAGCAATAACAGAAGCTGAATTATGTGGTTCCCCCTTGTTGTGGCTGAGGATGTGAAGTCTCCTTTTTAAGCCCTCTCTTAGACTTCAGGTCACATGGAAGAATAAAAGGTCTAACTGCTTAACAAATTTTAAGACCTTGAGACTTCTTAACCTAGGAATCAGTTCAGGGAATTATTACAAAAGCAATTTGAACGGTTAAAAGTGAACTCTGTGTAAACTTATTACTAAGAAAATGAAAGTCACATTATCTGCCTACAGGTAATTGAGAGTTTATTTTTCCGTTCTAAGGTATTTAGTGGTGTATTGATCCTCAAATAATAGTTCTTAACCTTCTTTGGGTCACAGATCCCTTTGAGAATCTGATGAATTTCTTTCCTGCCTGACCCCACAGTATTTTTTAATTGCCTGCTATGTGCCAGGCATTGTTTTGTATTCCCTAGATCCAAAAATGTCTGTTTGCATATATACATATCATTTCACATGAATACAACTTTAGGGATTTTATTGAATTCCTGAAGCCCTTTAGAGTCAAGAAACATCTTTAATGGCTAAAATACTTGACATTCTTGCTAGGCAGAATGTTAGTATTTG
Source organism: Vulpes lagopus (assembly GCF_018345385.1). Classification (NCBI taxonomy): domain Eukaryota; kingdom Metazoa; phylum Chordata; class Mammalia; order Carnivora; family Canidae; genus Vulpes; species Vulpes lagopus. The sequence continues at coordinate 1,994,481 of NC_054844.1, forward strand.
CAGGAGTAAGAAGAGAATGTTCTGTTAAGGATCTGTCCAGTAATATAAGATCCTTAAAGTAAACTCATTCAGATCCTGTGAAGTATGGAATGGGGGACAAGGAATTTGACATTTCATATGCAGTTAGAATAGGTAAAGTATACAGCCTTGCTCTTCTATTGTACATGAGAGCATCGTTGGTTGCACTAGATAACCAAGGATTCTTTCTACCAGCTAGAAGTCTGTGCTTAGTAAGAAAGAAAGACCACCAAAATTTAAAAATTAAAATGTGGTCGCTGAATCTTGCCCAGTGTCTGTAAGTCTCCTTTGCCATTCTAACTGAAAAATTGATCCATTTATTATGCACCAGTGCTCCTAAAGCTAATGTGTTTTAATGTATGATTAAAGGTTATACATCTCCTGTGACTTGAGTGATGAAACTTGTCACTCTGACCTTAACCCAGAATTACTCTTTTGTTCTGTCAATGCTCAGTTCAAGCTGAAAAGAAAAGATCTAAACTCTAAAGGTTGTTAATCTAACTGGCATCCTATCAATTAAAGAAGGCTCTGAAAAGCCTCATGTAAAGCAAAATTTCACTTGTGAGCCATGTGGTATGTCTGGGTTTCATGTTTTTGTTTTTTACTGTGTTGAGTTGTGATACTGGTAGCTCCTTGAAACACACAAGGTGGGTAAACAATGCTTCTCTTCACCCTGACCACCCAATTTACACAGCCTCCAGACTTTCATCATTTATTATCAGGGGACTCACTAGATACAGAGCCATCACATAAATTTAATGGGAAGCTGTATATGCATTTCTAAACTTATTTGACTTAGCAATCTGGCATGCTTAGATGAAGAATCCATGTGGCAAAGGTGATACACAGATACTATGTGAGAGAGAAATTAAAGTGAAGTTACTTTTATTTTATCCTAAACCATAAACACTTTTTTAAGATTCTCAGCTTTTACCAAAGAAACACCTGCATAGTGATACTATTTGGATTCATATAACTACATTTGTGGCTCAGAGATAGACTGTATTTTATATTTTGTTTCTAAGAGTTTGACATGATCGAAGTCTAAATCTTGGCAGAGGAAAAACTGGATTCCAAAATACTTTCTGAAATGCTTACTGTGTGAAGTATCTTTCAGTTTCTCTATGCTAACACAATGCTTTACAGATAGTAAGTGCTCATTTTGGCTACATTCAGTGTTCATATCTGTCCTTTTAGAGTATATCTTTTATATTACTTATTTTTGTTCAAAAATCATTTAGAAAATAGTTTCAGATGATCAATTTGAAACTGTTGGTTTAATTTACTTCTTAACCCACGGAAGGAAAAATTGCAATTTTTCGTATTCTTCTGGATTTTGGAGAAAGAAAGCAATTTTAACTAAGAATTTGTGTTAGAGGGCAGCCCTGGTGGCGCAGCGGTTTAGCGCCGCCTGCGGCCCAGGGCATGATCCTGGAGACCCGGGATCGAGTCCCGCGTCGGGCTCTCTGCATGGAGCCTGCTTCTCCCTCTGCCTGTGTCTCTGCCTCTCTCTCTCTCTCTGCATCTCTATGAATAAATAAATAAAAAGCCTTAATAAAAAAAAAAAAGAATTTGTGTTAGAATTATCCTATATACGGCCTTGGAGCTCTCATTTAACTTAAGTGGGACCAAAACATGATTCAGCTGTTTATAATATAAAAGGCTTTGGGGAAAGTAGTATCTCCTATATCCATAATTCTAGATTAAGGTCAAATTGGAAAAAGTACAGAAGCTTTGGCTCATTTTTGTCAGTTGAGCAGAAGTATTCAGCTCCTTTTGGTAGGGCACTTAGAAATTTTTCATTGATTGTATACTTTATAATTAGGGTATTTTCAGCAAAGCTATTCTTATAATTATTAAACACTTGGTTAAGGGGCACCTGGGTGGCTGAGTGGTTGAGCATCTGCCTTTGGCATAGGTCATGACCCAGGGTCCTGGGATCGAGTCCCACATCAGGCTCCCTGCATGGAGTCTGCTTCTCCCTCTGCCTGTGTCTCTGCCTCCCTCTCTGTGTCTCTCATGAATAAATAAATAAGATTTTTTTTTTTAAAAAGCACTTGGTTAAATAATCTGATTCAAATATGAGGAAGTCTGCTTTTCATTGGAACAAGTGTTGACCTGTAGAGATACTCTTTTATGTTTAGGTTAAACATATATTTTTTGCAAACTACAATTGTGTGAGATAAGACTTATTTTACTACATTGAGATTTACTTAAGATAGTACATTTTCAGTCTGTTGCCGGAATAATTGATGTTGCATATAAATCTTATGTTTTTAAGATAATTTAGGTACTTGTATATGTAATTTCAAATTAGTATAATGAGACATGACTGGAATTTGAATTCTTTTTTTCTACTAGATCTAAGTACTATTAGTTATATTCTGAAGATAAATGCATGTGATTTTGCAGATTGATTATATTCTTTGAGCTCTTAGTTGCCAGGGCCTGACAGATATTCAATCAGGAAGACTGATACATGGTAGAATTGTTGTAATAATAAATACACATAAGATGAATACATTAGTGCCTGCATAGTGCTGGATCAATAGAAATATACAATCTTAGGGAGCTCATGACATTAGCTCTTAGGGAGCTAATGACAAAATCCCATCAACATTACTAATGCCTAAGGTTATCAAATGTTTAGAGCTAAATAAACTCCAGTTAGAAGGAGAAATAAAGGAGCAATGTAAGGAGAATCCTCGTGCTGTAATCCCTGGGAGAGGTTGTGATCATTGAATACAGAGGATCTAGGACATCTAGTCTGGGATGTGTAATTAGTCCAGAATGGGATAACTATTAATATTAACATTACAAGGAGTATTGATAGTCTAAGATCTTGATGTCTAATTTCAGTTCAACACCACAAATATTTGTTGAACGTCTACCACGTGCTAGTCATTATACTGGAGCTCATAGTCTAGTGGAGGAAACAGTTGTATAAATACTTAATTAGGACATGCGCTTGCTTTATTTATTTATTTACTTATTTATTTATTGTCCAGGGATATACAGAAACCTAAAAGAGGAACAGAAAAATTGAGACCATTTATCCCTAGAGGAATGGGAAAACCTGAGTCTTCAGGAGGACTGTTAGCTCAGAGAGGAGGAAAGGACACTTTGGGGAACACTTGTTTGTTATTTCTAGTCTAGGAGATTTTGAAATTAATCAGCAGGATTATGAACAAAAAGAAAATATAAATTTAAATGACAGAAAACAGAATAAGTTGTTCCTATTTATTATTACTGGTGACTCTTTTTGCTTCCTTTTTAAAAAGGCTATTTATACTCTGTTAAATCTCTTAGATTAAAGGAACTTTCCCTTAAAATAAATAAAATTAGGAAGTTAGTGTATCATGGCAGAGATTCCATCTGGCCTTTCATGAACTTGAGACAAGTAGCAGACCTCAAGAGTCTCATTTGGGGAGGATAATGACCTCTGTGGAGATTAGGAAGCTCTAACAACATAACATGTATTTGCTATAAATAAAAACTTTTTAAAAGATAAATCCATCCTTTGCTTTTTTTTTTTTTTTTTTTAAGATTTTATTTCTTTGTTCATGAGAGACACCAAGAGAGAGAGGCAGAGACATAGGCATAGGAGAAGCAGGCTCCATGCAGGGAGCCTGGTGTGGGACTCGATCCCAGGACTCCGGGATCACGCCCTGAGCCAAAGTTCAGACACTCAACCCGCTGAGCCACCCAGGTGTCCCCATCCTTTTCTCTCAAAATAATAAGTGCTGGTTTATAGTTGGAGATACACTTAATTTAGTCCAAATTATATAATGCTTTAGTTGAGAGAGTGTTTTTGTGGTTGTTGTTTATGGCATTAACTTTCTAATGAAGTTAACTTATTTAGAAAGAAGGTTGTTATACTCCACACTATTTATTTAGATTTTCTACTGTTTCTCCCAAAAATGTTCATGAGGATTAGCCACCCATAAAATAGAGACTGCTTCTCATCTACTGTGAACCTTCCGATGTTTTGAGATCATAGGATCACTGATTTGTGAGGTGCAGTAAAACTATGTCATATGAAAAGAACCAGACCAAGGGCCAAAGATAACAGTGCTATGTAGACTCTGTGGCCAGTGAAGATTTTGTTTTACAAGATTGTGTCCGTGTTTGGTCAGTAGAGCTAAGGCAGAAGGTGAATGAAAGAACATTACTTTAAAGGCACTAAAGAACATGATGAAGAAAAACATTTTTAGTACAAAGCCTTCCAAATGGGGTAGAAGTATAGAATCGACATAGAGCTGCCAAACATAGTTTGTGTTTTCCATCTGTGGCTGCCAGTACATGGGCAGAGTGATTGCTGTCCTCGTACTCACCACCGTAAAAGTATGGCCAATACTAGAAATCTCGGATTCCTCTTTCTTTCCTTCCTTCCATACTCATCACCTCCCACCCTTCCCTTTTGCCTCTTTTCCTCTTGAGAGTCCATATGAACCTTGGTTTTAGAGAAGGCTCATTCCCATCTCTTATAATCAAGCCTACAACTCAAACATAAAACTTGTTTCAGTCTTATGTATTTCATTTGTAAGGCTAGAGGAAGAGCATATTTCAGAGCAAACAGATGGAACCAGTCAAAACGTCTTTAGCTGAGTCATTTCACCTTGTGAGACCACACATTCCTCGCTAGTGAAATAGGCTATTGAACTGCACACTTCCCAGCTGCCTTCCAGCTCTAAAACTTCACGGTTTTAACTTTCTAATTTCCTAGCTACCTTGCGATCTTTCAGGGGGTAACAACTGTGTGTGTGTGCTTATTACCAAATACCAGTAACCAGTCATCATCAGTGTCAATATTATAGAAACTTGAACCAGAGAAATGGTACCATAAATCAAGAAAAATGATATTTGAGTGAAGTCTCTAAAACAAATGCTTACATCAAATGTATGATTAGAGGAGCCAACAGCGTTGGGCTTATTGGCTGTTGGCTCTTACATTGGGCTTATTATCCCACTCATTTGGGAAAGACTTGATGAAAGGAATGGGGTTTGAAAGAATTTTAAAATTTTGGTTTATCCTTCACGCAGATTTGTGTAAATCACACTACCCCAAATCCATAGTTTTCCTAGTGAAAAAAAGAATTTAAATGCCTTCTTTGCTGCATTCCAACTAAGAAATATATATCCCTATGCTTTTGAGTGAAATTACTGCTAAAGGGGGAGAGAGAGAGAGAGAGAGAGAGAGAGGAGAGCATTACCCGATCAGATATCCTTCTCTTGCCTGTCTAAATTTTACATGTGGTTATGTATTATCTATTTCCTAACTGTATGGAAATATGCCTTTATATTTTAAAGTTGCACAAATATTAGTCTGAGTCCTTGGTAAAAAATTGCAAGCTACCATTCATGATTTGGAGTTGAAAGATATTTGGGGTAGAATATGGAACAAATGATAAATGTCTTAAAAGAACAGATTATATAGAAATATTTGTTAGGAACATAAACTAGATGAGGTAAATCCCCAAAGAACATCCAGAATGAACTAACACTCCATGCTAATAACAATGCAAGAGTTTGGGATGCCTGGGTGGCTTAGCAGTTTAGCAACTGCCTTCGGCTCAGGGCATGATCCTGGAGTCCTGGGATCAAGTCCCACATCGGGCTCCCTGCATGGAGCCTGCTTCTCCCTCTGCCTGTGTCTCTGCCACTCTCCTTCTGTCTCTCATTAATAAATAGATTTAAATCTTAAAAAGAAAAAAAAAAGAATCCAAGAGTTCCTTTTTTTTTTTTTTTTAAGATTTTATTTATTTATTCATAGAGACACAAAGAGAGAGACTCGATCCAGGGTCTACAGAATCACACCCTGGGCTATGGGTGGCGCTAAACTGCTGCGCCACCGGGGCTGCCCAGAATCTAAGAGTTCTAAATGAATGTGTATCTAAGGACATTTTGAGACTGCCTCTGATGACCTCTTAATTAGCCTCTTAACATTTTATCAACTTTAGATTTTTCTGCTGAAGAAATCAAAAAAGAAGAAAATACCATTATCAGATACCATCAGCTTGCTCTGTCACCTATGTGTACCTAACAATATTCAGACATGAAATCTAATACGAGATTTTGCTTTCCTCAATCTTCCACGCAAAATTAAAAGGAAAAGGGAAGGTTGATGCTCCGATAGATACATAAAGGCAATATTGCCTTGCCTGTTGCCCCAAACAGTGGTTTTGTTTCTGAGTGAGAGTTTCCAAAGCATGAGATAGACCAGGACAGTGTGATTTTCCGGAAAACTTCACAACTGTGCTGTTGAAAAGTCCTGCATTAAATACGAAGAGGATTGCCAAAAGGATGAGACCTTATGTCACACATTCTAGACATCATTAGAATATTTTGGAGTACATTTCAATATGTTCTTCCTATTCTTTCCTCCACTTGGGGTTTCTTACCTCCAGGAGGGATGTAGAAGCAGTTGAGTTGAGCTTCATGCACCAAAGTGCCCTTAAACTTCACCTCTGCTTCAGCAGCAGAGTGGCTGGAAAGCGGCTGGTATGCAGGCACAGAGGGCTGGCCAAAGGCTCGAAGCATGGTCAACTTCCAGATGTGTGCTCACGGGTCAGATTTTTTAAGGAAATAAATCTCTTCCTCGGGAGCTTCTCTCCGTGTAACTTCCTAAAGCCCAGAGATTCTTCCCACAGTAACGTTTTAAGCGTTCCACGGGCTTAAACCTCATGTCACCTCGCTGCAACTTTAGGTCACAGTGATTACTTTTTCAGATTTAGAATTTGAAAAACCACACCTTCTTTTTGGGTTCTTTTCAACGAGTTTTTCCTTCCTCATCTGCCATACTCACTGCCTACCTAAAGATGGGCCTCTCCCCCGGTGGCTCTACAGGAAAACTGGAATTGAGACGTGCGGTAAATGGCTTCTGTCAGCATGTCAGCTCATCACCTTCCTGAGGCGTGATGATCTCTGGTTTTCATATATCACCACGAGCTGCTTTGATATACCCTCTTGTGCAGGAGAGCGATAGGCTTGTCCAGGGGTTGGGAGGCCTTGGGCCTCAGAGGCAGAAAACTTCGGTTGGAATGTGCACGCTCATGAGCCTGCTGCCCCCTTCCCACTGGAATGCAACCCAAGTCGCAAAACTATTTTAAGGAGAAAAAACTTAGGCCCAGTTTGACATTTTATCTTGGTGCCAGGACTGTTGGTAAATCTGGTTTTTTTCTACACTGACTGGTTACATTTTATGTTGAAACTGAATATTAAGTGGGATGAAAGTGCTATTTCAGAATGAGCCCGTTTTAATCTTGAAGTCATGTTGTTTTAGAGATAACTGGTCAGGTCCTAAAGAAATCTCCAGTGTTTTAAATAGTATTACAAACATGGTTTTCACGTTGGGAAGATGTTTTCATAGCATTTTTCCTGCCTAAATCTGCATTTCAGTTATCTCATGATAATGACGTTGTCAAACTGCTTTTCTGTTTGTATCAACAGTTTCCTTGGCATTCCACTCTTAGGAAAACCTAATTCCTTATGTCAAATGCCACAAATATGTAACATCAAACACAGAAACAAAATGACACTCAGGACATTTCTACTAATATATCCTACAGATGAGGCACAAATGGCTGGCTTCCCTGCTGCCATGGGACCTGAGGTTTCTTAGTCATGCTGTCTTTCTCCCCTGTTACCACCTTTCTTTTTTGATGCTTTTGGAAAACCCAGTCTCCCAGGAAAGGAAGTTATCACTATAATCAAAAAGTAGGGTAGGCAGCTAGTTTTATAACTAAGATTAAAACCATCATAACACAAACGTATTCAGATTTATTGTCTTTGAGTTTCGGTGATCCAATGTACTTTTCTTATAGGGACACAAGGCTAGGTGGGTGTGTAGCAATATGTGTAGGCAACCAAAGTAGGCATTAGTGTCTATGGTCTGCAAACAATCTTGAATGAAAAGTTTTAAGATACACATTTAATGATTTTGATATGAAAGAACTTCTTTTTAATATTAAGGCTGTCTTAGCACATAGGCTTCAGAAATCAGATGTTCTTTTTTCAAAAGATTATCAATGTGTTAAAGAGGGAAATTTGTATGTATTTCTAAGAGAATAAAATGGTCTTGTTCAAGAAAATGCTAGACGGTTCTTTCCATTTTTTTCCCCTCTTCACATGTTGATTGGTAAGATAAAGATTCCTGGCACACTAATCATAAAAAGTTTAAAACCCTATGGCCACCTTTTGGCAAGTCAGTAATTCAAATTTATAGGGTTCCTTTTAAAAATATCTCCTTAAAATAGTACTAAGAAGACATTTCTTGAAGCTTTTGTTATCTGAGTCATTACTGACAAGAAGCAGAAATCCCACACTGAGCCATTGGTCAGGTTGGGTGGGGGGAGCTGTCAAAGCATCACAGCTGTTTTAATGACCAAATAATATTCACATAATTAAATATTTTGAATGTTTAAATTTTTAAACGTTTTTCCTTTAAATAACATATTTTGTTGGTTTTCTTTGCCCTATCACAATATTTCTGCTGTTTTCAAGAAGCTTTTGAAAATATATCTGTAGTTAATGCATTATTTATATGATTAATACCACCAGATCCTCAATTGGATCTTTATAAGTATTTTGAACTATTTAGCCTTTGCTATAAAAATGATGTAGAGGGGATCCCTGGGTGGCGCAGTGGTTTAGCACCTGCCTTTGGCCCAGGGCGCGATCCTGGAGACCCGGGATCGAATCCCACGTCGGGCTCCCGGTGCATGGAGCCTGCTTCTCCCTCTGCCTGTGTCTCTGCCTCTCTCTCTCTCTCTCACTGTGTGCCTATCATAAATAAATAAAATAAAATAAAAAATAAAATAAAAATGATGTAGATAGGCACATACTAAGGTATACAGTTTATTTGAAAATTGTTAAGTGAACCCATAGCAGCTACATTATACCACATTTTTCTTTCATTACTAAGTGATTAAGTCATGGTCATATCTCATCTTTCAACAGTTGTAAATTTTCCATATGGGCATTTTGAAGTCAGAGACTTGTTGTTGAATTTTATCTATACTCTGTCCTAACTTGTGGCTAATAAAGCTAGTTTTTTGGTGAACATATTCGTGGAAGGAAGAGGGCGGGGAGAGGTTTCTAGGCCTAATTTTGTGAATCAAGTTTCTGGATACTTCACAATAAAGATGAAGTACGTGTAAAAATGTGCAAATGAAGTCTGGACACAGTGACATTTCAAAGCCAGGAGTTTAGAAATTCTGATTTCTAATACAGATTGAAATCTGTATTCACTCCTTTAAGCATTGCCAAATGCCTGTTACGTTCAGGTGCTATGTTGTTAGAGACAGTGCACTTAATTGGGGACCGTGTGTATCTGCATATGTGTAAGACCACTCAGAGTTCTCTGTGAGCTTAGACAATTCCAACACTAGGTTTTCAAGCTTAAACTTTAAGTGATTTGTTTCATTTATCCCTAAGTATGTATTTTCTTCAAGTTGGCAAGGAATTTCTTTCCATTTTGTAGTTTTGAAGGTGCTCATAATTTGTTTGATGTGCTTTTTGCAGTGTCCATTTATGGGATTTGGTTTTATGATAAGGAAGAATGCCAAAGAATTGCAGAGCTTATGAAAAAGTAGGTGCTGAAAGGCTAAGTATTTTTCTGGACATGATGCTTTTGTTTGTGTTTCTCAGTTTAACTCCACTATACTCTTAGCAGAATACATCTCTCACAGCAGTCCTTCCCACCATGGCTAGGAAAACATTTGCCATTACTTAAATGAAAAATAAACATAAGTCACAACTTTTTACATTTTCACTAGGTAAGATTTATCATGGAGAATGGTTCATCTCGTTTTTGTTCTGCATGTGTGAAATATCTATAATATGAATTATTCCAGATGGCAGTTTTCTTCAATGTTTTCCTCATTTGTAAATCAGCAGGGTTCTTTTTCCTCTGAAAAGTTATCAGTATGGCTGTCAGTAAAAAGAACATTTGGAACATTTTAAAGGCTGCTATACCTTCTCTAAGATCTTTCATTTCCTTCCCGCCCTCAACGATTTCCTTTAACTGCAAATCCATGGTTGTGGAAGCTCAGTTTCCCCCCATCTCAAATGCTCTGAGTACTTAGGATAGACTCTATTTTTAATCTGATTGGAAATATCTGTGTTAGTATCAGTTTAGTGATCAGTAAGCAGTCCCTTTTTTTATTGCTAGTCTCTTTTTAATCTCCTGATACCTTGTGGTTTGTCTCAACTGCGTTTGGGGAAACTAAATCAGGGTCTGCCTGTCCTACTGTTGGCTCCCCTGACTGTACTGAAAGGGAGGCCCAGGTAAGCGTCCTGTCTCCTTTGTGACTGGGCAATTCTTTGATCAGTCCTTGAGCCCTAAGGCTGCTCCCTAGGAGGCAGTTATCTCCCTGCTTTATGGGGATGGTTTAGAGCCTCAGAATGAATTAAATTTCCTACATATTCTGCATCTCAGCGCATCTCAGCCATCTCAGCCGGTGACTGGCCTCCTCCTAACGCACAGTATTGGCTGCTGCCCATGCACATTTGACAAAACATCTCCATCTGTAGAAGAACCATTTTCCAATTTTAAATCCTGGGGCAAAAAAAAAAAAAAAAAAAAAAAAATCCTGGGGCAATGAAATGACTAAAAAGTGACCCCCCAAAATGAAGTGTGGGGAACACTTTTTTATAAATAGATTTATGAAAATCTAGCTCACGATAACTTTTTGTAGGTAACCAGCTCATGTTGCAGATGGTGATTAAGTGTGTTCAAACTGGTATTTACCCCCATAACAACTAGTTCTTAACACATTCATGTTATTGTAAACCATACAACGGATAATAATAGCAGGATTTCATATAGATGAAAAAATACTATGTGGCTCAGCCAGGAGACCATGTTCAGATTGTTAGCATTCTGCAGTAATTACTTAACAGCTGGGGCAGAAAATTGATTGTTGACTAGCAATAAGCAGCTGATATGTGTGGATTCTGAGCCCTTCAGAATTAAATCTCCCCGTAAGTTCTCAGGTCTCTTTTACCATAAATGACATGGCAATTATAAAAATTTGAGCTGAAAGTCAAAGCACACAAAAGGAAAAGGTGTTTTTCTCAGTGTCACCTAGCACCATATAGGAGCAACCTGGTCTCCCTCCTGTATTGTTTTCAGGGAAACAGAAGACCTCTTCATTGCTCTAAATTTTTTTTAATGCCCTGTCTTCTAGAATGGAATCTTTGCTGTTTTAAGTTGTCAGAGGACTATAGGATTTGAGTTGCTGAAATCAATTTTGCTTTGACTTCAAGGCACGTTGAAACAAGGAAGGGAGGGGAATCTCGATTTGCCGTGCAGTTTGCTCAGTGTTTGAGAACTCTGAATTGGGTTTCCTCAGCAATTAATGAGTCCTTTTAAGAATGCTCTAAATGAGGAGTTGGCCAACTTTTTCTGAAAAACAAAAACAAAAACAAAAACAAAAAACATAGTATTTCCAGCTCTGCGAGTCACAACTACTCAACTCTGCAGTCCTTGTGTGAGAGCTGGCCGTAAGTGTAAGTGACGCATAAACCAGTAATTGTGGCTGTTTGTAACTTTCTCTACAAAAACAGGTAGTGGGCCCGATTTGGCCTCTAGGACATAGTTCGCCCACTCCTCTCCTCTAGGTTCATACATGTACTCAGTATACTCAGGATCTCAACTCTTCTTTCACTTCCTAAGCAGTCTTACTTCCACTATGACTATAACAAGATAAAACAAGTGAATGGGACTTAGATGGTTTTAAAAGCCACTTAAGTTCATTTTTCTTGTGTGGATTTTCACCTCTATTTTTCTAGCCTAACTCAATATGAACAGTTGAAAGCCCATCAGGGAACTGGAGCAGGAAACTCCCCAATGATCCTCAATTCAGGAGAGGGCAAGGAAGTAGATATCTTACGAATGCTCACCAAGGCCAAAGATGAATACACCAAGGTGAGTTTTTGTCTTCCCTTGTGAAACATACTTAAATCCTACGGTGGTAATATGCTTGTTGAGAAAGGCTTATTCCTTCCACCAAATAAAATTGAATGAAAAATTAAATCTCTATTTGCTTTTAGCAGGCTAAAGAAGACCATTTGTTTTAAGTGGATGAAAAGGTAGCCTAAGAAATCAGCAGCCTTCCTATATGCAAATAGTATCCAGTCAGAAAATTTCCTAGAAGACGCCATTTACAGTAGCAACTATTAATATAACATTCTTTGGAATAAAATGAACAAGAAATGAGCAAAACCTCTATGAAGAAAACGTTTAAACACTCCTGATAGGCATAAAAATAGACTTGAACAAATGGAAAAGTATGTGTCCTGATTTTCCTTCCCTTCCCCAGTGTTCATCTGTTCTCTTAAATTTCACATATGAGTGGAAATCATAAGGTATTTGTCTTTCTCTGACTTATTTCACTTAGCATGATACACTCTAGTTCCATCCACTTTGTAAGTTTTCTTAAACTTACGAATTTACAGAAAATAAAAGGGAAGAGGGGAGACAGGCAGCAGAAAACAAATGGCACCAAGGAAGCAATCAGAAAACTCCTGAATGAAGTGGGACATGCTAAAGGACAACTGGCCAAGTTTCTCCAGGATGCCTTTGGTTTGATGGTTGATTTACCCTTGATTGGTAGACTGTGAGCTCCTTGGGCACAGAGAACACCCTGTATTCATCTTCATAAGCCTAGTTGTCTTCTATGTTCCTGGCACATATGTGCTGAATAAATGGTTGTTGATTGACTCAATGTATATGAATATGAATTAATCATAGTTTCATTGTCCTTTGATCAGAGGGCTGGGACAGAGACATTTCAATCTCATATGCGGTCAGTAACAATGATTTCTGTATTTTCCATTTTGCTTAATTCTTCAGCAGCTGTTAAAAAACATTCTAATGACTTAGCAACTATCAATTAATTATATTTTACCTGATTGTACTATGTCAGATTAATCTGAAATTGCGACATTTTGGGGGCACCTGGGTGGTTCAGTCAGTTAAGGATATGCCTTCAGCTCTAGTCATGATCCCAGGGTGCTGGGATCAAGATCAAGCCTCACATTGGCTTGATCGTTGAGGAACCTGCTTCTCCCTCTTCCTCTGCTGCTCGCCCTGCTTATGCTGTCTCACACTCTCTCTGTCAAATAAATAAATAAAATCTTTTTTTAAAAATTAAAAATTTAGGGATGCCTGGGCGGCTTAGCAGTTGAGTGCCTGTCTTAGGCTCAGGGCATGATCCTGGAGTCCCGGGATTGAGTTCCACGTCAGGCTACCTGCATGGAGCCTGCTTCTCCCTCTGCCTCTCTCTCTCTCTCTCTGTGTCTCTCATGAATAAATAAAGTCTTTTTAAAAAATAAATAAAATTTAAAAATTTTAAATTTAAAAATAGTGACATTTTTACCCTCCAGGGACTTAGGTTCTGTGAGGCAGCATAACAATGGCCAATAAATAATAAATGCAAATACTGAACAAATTATTTTCTTTCTTCTCCTTCCCTCCTCTCAGCACACACATGCACACACACACACACACACACTTTATTATTTTTATTTTATCGTGTTTTGACATCTTAAAAGTCTTCTGGTTGGGACCAGAATCCTCCTCCCTGGGCTAGCCAAGTTTCTGTTTTTGTTTTTGTTTTTTATAAGTAGGCTCCATCCCAGCATGGAGCCAAACACAAGGCCTGAAATGACAACCCTGAGATCAAGCTGAGATCAAGAGCTGAGTCACCCAGTTGACTAACTGCCCCTGGGCTAGTTAATTCTTTGAGCTAGCAAAGGGCCCAGCCTGAGGCTGCCTTTGACGTGCAAACTAACCACCCTGGGCTGTCCCTCTTCTATCTGACCCCCGCACCCCAGGAGGCAGTAGTCCTCTGCCCTAGTCATCTCAGGTCCTGGGACTAGAGACCACCCTATTGTTTAAAGCCTACTGAAAATTATCCAACTAGCCAATCCTAAAGTGCAGCAACCCCCATAGAGGCTCTTGCCTTGGCTTTCCCCTTGCTCCTGCTTGGTGTTTCCTGCCCACCCTGAGGCCTCCACAGGTGGCCCTGCAGGGTGAGCTGTGCCTCCTGCTTCTAGGACCTCTGAGTATATTTTGGTTTCCTGAGCCTCTCTCCACAGTCTCCTTTTTTTTTTTTTTTTTAAGATTTTATTTATTCATGAGACACACAGAGAGAGAGAGAGGCAGAGACACAGGCAGAGGGAGAAGCAGGCCCCATGCAGGGAGCCCTATGTGGGACCCAATCCCCAGACTCCAGGATCACGCCCTGGGCCAAAGGCAGGCGCTAAACCGCTGAGCCATCCAGGGATGCCCTCCACAGTCTCCTCTTGTTGCTGCACCTGACTGTCTCATAAAAGAATACGGGACACACACACACACACACACGCACACACACACACACACAGAAACCCTCCTCTGTGGTTTTGGAGACAATTTAGGCCATTACTTTCTATTGTACCTGTGACTTGCAGTGTTTCCCCCTCACTTTATCCTTCAGCAGGTACATATTCTTCAAGGCCCAGTTAAAATTCCACTTTTTACATGGAGTTTTCCTAGATCTCTTCATTCAGATTAATTATTCTTTCAACTGAAATCACCAGCCTGTTACTATTTAGAATCTATTTTGATCTTCCTCATTTATTACAGTTAAGTAACTTCTCCCACCATGAACTTGTTGAGGTCAAAATGTTCTATTCATCATTACATAACCCCCAGATTGGTTGTGGTATAATGTTGACATGAAGCAGAAATATTTAATCAGTATATAGAGTTGATTTTCTATAAACTCAAGTCCATGTTATATACATAATGTTAATTGCTCCAACCATGTGGTAAACAGAAGTGATCCCTTCTGCCATTAACAGCCAGATGATGAGCACCCGCATGATCCTTTTAGTTCTCTGCTCTAAATTCTTCTTTCCTCATTGCGTAGCATATGAATCTTCAGATTCTTCAAGGATTACATAATGTTGCCCCAGTCTATTCTCCTAACCTCACTACCTTCTCCCTGCACTGCCCCCTACCAATATTTAAAACTCCTGCCAAACAGAGTAACAGCATTGCTTCCTGAAAGCACCTTCATGGCCTCCTTCCCATGCTGTCCCCAGTCTTCTACCTGTCAACGTATGGTCAGCCCTTCAGGGCTCATTTCACATGTTCTTTGTCCATCCTGTTATTTTGATCTGCACAACCAGATAAAAATGCTTCCCTGTGACCTTCCATTGCGTAATGCAAACTTGCTTTATATTTGCTTGTGTTTGTGTCCCCTCTTCAATACACAGACATTTCAGAAAATGTGAGAATCATGAGTAAAATGGCTCTGGGATACTTCAGGAAAGGGGGAACACAGAAAGAGGCAAAAGAGAAGACAAAGATTTCCCTCGGAATTCTCATGTGAGGAAGTACCTGTCCCATCACTGGGAGTATTCAGGAAGAGACTGCATGATGATATACTAGGATACAAGGGGAAAAAAGGTCTCACTTCTCTGGGTAGGGATTAAATTCAGTGACTTCTGAGATCTTCCCAACTTCAGAATGCTTCAATTTATGAAAATCCCAAAAAGTAAGAGGAGGAAAACTTTTGATCTAGGGGTATATGATGTTGGTAAAGTAAGCCTAGTGACATCAGATGCAACTGTTTCCATGAATTTAATAAAATAATTTGAGAACCTTATTTTGGCCAATATTTTGTGCTTTTCCCCCTAAGAAATAGCTTTCTATGAACCTGCTATAAAGTAGCATGATGTTAATTTGAACTTCACCTCCTTTTACCTCCTTCCTATTAGACTTCTAGTTGAGACCTAAATGAACAATAAAACCACCAACTCTCAGTAAGAAAAAGAACCAGGGCCAGAAAGGATCTTTCGCCATATAGTTCTGAGTATGCAGAAGTAGACTGTTTTGTATTTTGTGGTTTAAGGCAAGGATTAATAGCTCTCTTTTAATATATCGTGACTTATTTATGAAATTAGAGAAATTGCTAAATGTCTTCTGATGTTCAATGAGAAAATTCAAAAAAGTAAAAAAGGGAAATAAAAAATATCCATAATCCTATAACCCAAGGATGTCTACTTTTAATGCTTTCAGTGTATTTTCTTCCAGATTTTTCTCTTGGCCTGAGTACATTGTGTGTGTGTGTGTGTGTGTGTGTGTGTGTGTGAGAGAGAGAGAGAGAGAGAGAGACAGAGACATAGAAAATGAGATCATGTGACATAGTTTTTAGGGCTTTAAAGAAGTGCCTCAGGATCTCTATGGAGAATCCATTATACACTTTCCAAGTCTTTTTTTTTTTTTTCCAAATGCCTTAAAGTTATTTAGGTCAGGAGATGCATAGAAAAAATAAAAAAATTAAAAAAAGGAGATGCATAGAAAATTAAACAGCTGGAAAATGAGCTACAAACTATTGAGGTAGATGATGTTTAATTCCGAGCAATTTGTAGCAATTTTTACATGAAAGCAAGGCTTCAGTGATAGTGATACAGAATACAGCTTCTAGCAAATTTTACTTAGAAAGGCTATCTAGGGCTAGCAAGAGACAGAGCAGCCTCTTGGCCCAGATATTCAGTGTATAGCGAAGGTAGGAGAAAAATCTGTTTCTCCTTGTTTGAAATTCAAGGCCCGTGAACATAGAGAATGAAAAAGTAGGGGTGCCTGGGTAGCTCAGTCGATTGGGCATCCAACTCTTGATATCGGTTCAGGTCATGATCTCAGGGTTAGGATATCAGGGTTGTGAGATGGAGCCCTGCTTTGGGCTCTACACTCAGCATGGAGTCTACTTGTCCCTCTCCCTCTGTTCCTCCCCCCACTTGCACTCTCTCTCTCATAAATGAATAAATAAAATCTTTTTTTAAAAAAGGGGGGAAAAGTACAGAGTCATTCAGTGAAAGTAATCTGAACATCCACTTTCTTTTACATAGCAAGCAGAAGTTAAAGGCTTTCATGCTAAAATTTTGTAAGTGACTGTATCTTAGGCTGTATTCTTGTGTTGGTTATTGTCTTTGGAAAGCCAGGCCACTTGGTCCATGCAGCCAAACCATTAACCACCAGCATGCACCTAAGAATTAGAAATAGCATTCTATGACTCATAAAGGGATTTCATACCCCAATTAATGTAGTGTCAAATATCCAAATTACTGATAGAATTCTTGGAAGAAAATTATAAGTCCTTTGTACAATTAACTGTACAAACCCAAGTGAACATGGTAGTGATTGACCCCATACTCCTACATCCTTGAATTAGAAAATACAACCCAGTGACTGTAAAACATTGGAAGCCTTAGGTTCCTGAGGGTCGAGATTATGTTTATAGCTCATTCCATTTCAGGGACAGTGTGAAATATTTTCTTACCTGAGGCCTTGACTGTTGAAACTAGCAATGCTATAGAGATTATAGAATAGAAGATAGTGGTTTTATATTCATTTTTATTTGGTGTTTTTACAAGGTAGATAGTGCCATCACTGCTGTTCTTTGTGTTGTGAATCCTACTGTGTTAGCAGTTGTATGGTTGGTGAGATTAATGTGTGATAATGATTCAGTGTATGAAAAGATGAGTCTTGTCTCTTGTCTTCCTCTGTAAAGTTTTAATTTGTAGGGAGTGGCTCAGAACACTCAGATTTGAATTACTCTGTTTATCTTAAAAGTCAATTATTAAATAAAGATGATGTTAGTAATTTTTAAATCAGTGCTTTGAGTCAGTTTTACTTTTGGGTTTGTAGACCAAAAAGGATCAGTTGCTTTGATGATACAACTCTCCAATTTTAAGTCAACTGCTAATGGATGAATGAAACCATAATGTAATCCAGACATGGCATTTAAAGAATTTGTTTTTATCGCTGTTTATCAAGTATTAGACTCGGTATTTTTAAACTATTGCTGCTTAAGCATATCTTTAGCCTTTCAAATATCCAAGTATCTCAGAGCCTCTAGGTCTTGCAGGCTGCTGCTGTTGGTAATATTTTAGGGCACTGCAATTGTGCAATACTAAGAAAAATTAAATTGGAATTTGATTTATACTCAAATATAGCTCATATCAGAGGAGATTAAGTAATTTTCCTTTTGCATGAAAATCTACCAAAAAATAGCTACCAATTAGATGAAATAAAGAGTGAGAAGTTACATTCTTTTATAAAGATTAAAGCATTAAACCATATAATGATTGTCCTTCTCCGATTGACTTACTAAAAAAAAAAAAAAAAAAAAAAAAGGACGTTTGCCATGCAATACCACTTTCAATCAAGCATCTGTGAAATGTAGATCGAGGAAGGGAATTCTCAGCCTTGAACGATTCTGGGCCCTGCTCCCTTGGCTTTCACAGTGACCTGGGTCCAAATGGCTGGGAAAACCCTCAACAGGAGGGCCCTATTTCCATCCCTCTGAACACTCGTTGCCTGTCTGCTTCCCTTAAAAAGAAAGAAACAGGGACGCCTGGGTGGCTCAGTGTTGGGTGTCTGCCTTCCTGGGGTCCTGGGGCCCTGACTCCCACATCAGGCTCCCTGCTGGGAGCCTGCTTCTCCCTTTGCCTCTGTCACTGCCTGTCTCCATGTGTCTCTCATGAATAAATAAAACCTTTGAAAAATGCACAAAGGAATAATTAATTGAATGAATGAATATATACATAAGCAAGCAAACAAACAAATAAAATCGATCAAGGGGTGCCTGGCTGCTGGCTGGCTCTGTTGGAGTGTGGGACTCTTCATCTCAAGGTTGCGAGGTCGAACCCTACCTTGAGTGTAGAGATTGTATAAACATAAAATCTTTTAAAAAAATTTTTTTTCTTTTTTTTTTAATTTTTTAAAATTTATTTATGATAGTCACACAGAGAGAGAGAGAGAGAGAGGCAGAGACACAGGCAGAGGGAGAAGCAGGCTCCATGCACCGGGAGCCCAACGTGGGATTCGATCCCGGGTCTCCAGGATCACGCCCTGGGCCAAAGGCAGGCGCCAAACCGCTGAGCCACCCAGGGATCCCCCCAATTTTTTTTTTCAATCAATCACTAAAAGCAACCTGTCAAACCCGGGGAATATAAAAAATAGTGGAAGGGATTATAGAGGAAAAGAGAGAAAATGAGTGGAAAAAATCAGAGAGTGTGACAAACCATGAGAGACTCCTAACTCTGGGAAACGAACAAGGGAGTGGAAGGGGAGGTAGGCGGGGACGGGGTGACTGGGTGACGGGCACTGAAGGGGGCACTTGACGGGATGAGCACTGGGTGTTATACTATATGTTAGCAAATCGAACTCCAATAAAAAAATATACATATAAAAAAAATTGTAAATAAAATGATTAAAGCTTCTTTAACACCAACAACGAGGTTCTTTTTTCGATTTCAGTGTAAAACCTGTTCTGAGCCAAAACAGATAACCAGTTCATCTGCCATCTATGACAACCCCAATCTCATCAAACCAATTCCAGTGAAGCCCAGCGAAAACCAGCAACAGCGTGTACCTCGGCCCAACCAGGTATGAAATCCTCTGCTTTCCATCTGCAATGGCTCTATAAGACTGTTAAAGAACTTCTACCCAGAGTATAGTCACAGGGGAGCATGGTACTGTTCAAGGATGCTTCAGGATAAATCCAAGAAAGATTTCAAATTTGAGATTGTTTTCATTTTAGTAATATATTCTTTCTAGAAGAGTGTTGAAATTTTTAATTTTGGCATTTACCATATTCTGCATTCGTCTCTTGGGGATTTGAACTCCTTAGAGGATAATGTATTTTTTAAGAACAGTAAACTCATAACGTTGTCAGAACTGACAGGAATATTACCTGCCAGGCGGCCATAAGAGAAAAGGACACTGAGAAAAGGACAGCCAAGGCAACAACATTCAGTTAAACATCTCAGAGCACTTCCTCTGCTCCAGGTACAGTCCTAGGCGCTGTGTGCGTAGAATGGCATTCCTTTTCTTATGAGTGCTATGAAATTCCCCTGGAGATCTGCTGATTTGTCACTGTATTCACATCTAAATATATAAAACTGATAGCATTTGGGGGATAAGTGTAGATATTTTCCAGAATAGGGCAGCACAAAATCACTACTCTGCAAGTCCCATTATTGATTGTAAATGTAACGAAGCTATTTCCACTACCTCTGGTTATACCTCATTAAAGGTTCGGGGTTTTTTTAAGGAATTCATTTAAATCAATTTTGAATGAGCATAAAGCCAAAAGAGCTAAAGACTGGCTAATGAAAGTCTTGTATTGAATTTTTGAAAAAATAAATCTTTTCTAATTATCTTTTAGCTTGCTTTTATTGTTTGGTATCTGTGGAAATATTTTATTTTAATAAAGAAATTGGAATATGTTGACATTAGAATAAAGCTCATGTTTTCTTAGTCCAACAACACAGAAAACAGCAGAAGGAGCAGGAGAGGATACAGGGCAGGAACGAGGTAGCTTTATGACTGACGAGGCCAGGGCAGATTGTATGTATGCATATGACGATTTTTTTAAAGCAACTGGTGTATAGTTGAAAGGATCAAGTTAGGTTAAATGACTTATCCTAAGTTTCTCTAATTCTACCAAAAGCTACTGACCTCCTTGTGTTCCTGTGTGTTCTCAGCATCTTCTTATACTCTCAGGGTTAGGTGGACTTCCTGTTGAAGAGATTATTTCCCTTTTAGTAACTATAACTTTGTACCATAGTGGCTCCCAGTCTGTGAACCCCAGGCCCATTGAGAGCTGTTCTGTCAATCAGCAGATGCTAAAACATAACTGCTGTCTTCGGTGTGGGAGGGTCTAAGAATGTTGTGAAAATTTTTTACCTGAAAAGGAGGTCTTAAGTTTGTAAAATTGATTAGAATTAAGAGTTTTTTCATCCTCTCTAATTGATCCAATGTAAATAGAAGAAATCATCAGTTAGGCTAGCTATGTTTCATAGCCTGCCATACAACCAAATTAATGTAGACTCATTTTTCAGACGTTTTTATTTTTTCCAGACTTTAGACTCCGAATGCCAACACTTGTCCTTGACGGCTCTCTTTGGAAAACAGGACAAATCTCCATGTCAGGAAGCTGTGGGCTCCCCACAGACCATCCACCAGCAGCAGCAGCAGCCACTTCCGATGAGGCAGGGGGTTGTACGCTCCCTCTCCTATGAGGAACCCAGAAGACACTCACCCCCCAGTGAGAAGCAGCTCTGTCCAGCCATTCAGAAACTCATGGTCAGGAGTGCAGACCTCCACCCACTGTCAGAGCTGCCTGAAAACCGGCCCTGCAGAAATGGCAGTACCCATTCTGCTGGGGAGGTTTTCCTGGGACCTGTCCAGCCAGGGTCTCCCCATAGCGTTGGGACTTCTCAACATGTCCAAAGTACTTCCAGAACTCAGAGCCTGTTGGAGAAGCTTCAGAGTGCCCCCAGGCCAGCGAATAAGTATGACCCTAGCACACCAGCACCTGCCAGCTCAGCTGCCCCAAGCCTCAGCACCACTGTCCCCACTGCTGCACCTGGCGCTCCAGTAAAGGAGCTGGCGGCTCAGGCACAAGTGGGGTATTTCAATGGCTCCCTTCCACCTCAGACACTCGGACATCAGACTTATGGAAAAGAGCAGCCCACACATCCAAGACCAACGCTCCCCCTGTCCGGTAATCAGACTAGCAGTTCTGGAGTGATCTCCCCTCAAGAGTTACTGAAAAAGCTTCAGATTGTACAGCAGGAGCAGCAGCTGCACGCGTCTAACCGACCAGCCTTGGCCGCAAAGTTTCCTGTGGTAACTCAGAGCTCTAGAACAGGGAAAGCCCTGGAGTCCTGGATGGACAAGACACCCAGCACAGAAAAGCAGGCTCCTCTTTTTCAGGTAAATACCTGTGAGGTTGGGGTGGGGGTGGGGGTGGTATTGCTACAATATTTAGTGAGTACTTGGTGAAACTTAGAATCCACTTCAGTGCTCTAGGGACATTTCTGTGTAGAACAGGGTGCCAGAAACCATATCTGTGCATCTTATTATCACCATAACTTTCTGCCTGGAGAGAGAATCCTTTCTTTGTTTAGCCATCTGGGGGCTTCCCTCCTTTTAGAGGTACTTTATGTGTAGAGTTAAATCTTCACAGTGTTATAAGGTCTGAGAGAAGCTCGTGAACACAGGAAACAACACAGACATGCGAAAGAACCCCAAATCTTTGACCATAAACGTTCACTGTCCACTTTGAAATCATTTGAGATACCAGACACCTGGTCTCTTCTTATTTTAAAATCATGACTGTTTATTTATTTATTCAGTAAATATTTTGGAGCACTTACTACATGCCAGGCATTGTGCTTCCTGTGGGTACTCACCTGCGGGCCTGTCACGAGCAATGAGGCTTGCATACCTACCACCTTGACAGGGCCCGTAGTCCTGGAGGTACTTGAAGTCAACAGAAAAAATACGTATTAGCTCCTCAGAGGTACAGGCTGTTTTTATTTCTATCACCAGTGTAACTTAATGAAGATGGAGAGAGGGGTAAGTATGCCATCGAACTCCCCACGCCCACCCCCACCACACACGTGGAGGGCCAGTCGGGGAAATACTGTGACAGTTAGAAATACTCTGTCCTTCAAGGCAGGTGACCCTCTGTATCAGTAACTTGGAACAGCAATAAAACCACAGCTACTTCCTTGCCTGTGAATAACATCTGAAGATCTGACTGATTTTTTTTCCCCCATTTGGATTGGTACAAATTCATTGAAAAGGCATTGGGTTTAAAAATTAGGACATTCTCTTTGCTTATTACAGATGTCATCATTGGTCCTTTTGTCATGTTTTGGCAAGTAGCTTACAACAGTTCCTCAACAATCCTTCACTTTTTTGAAAACAAAGATGATGAGCATGTAGCATAAGTCTTTGTATATGTGAGAGCCTGAGTGAAAGTGTTCTTATTCGTTATTTATTACAGTCTCAAAGAAAGGTTGTTACCCACCCTCATGCTCACTTCAGTGTGTATTGTCCCCTCTCTCTTATACCTCCTTTTTTCTCTTGGTGGGATGGGACACAAGGGAAACTAGGACAGTAGATGGGACACTGCAAAAGCTGGAGTTAGTAGTTTGACATCAGCTGCTGCAGACACAGTCCCATTTCTCTTCAGCACCCCCAGGTGTGGAGAGCCGATCACAACAGTGCGTGTCTGTCAGCGCACACAGTGCTGGGACCCCCACTGTGGTGGCGTCCATTCTAGCTCTGCTCAAAATGGCAGCTAGGGGTAGTTAAAGGAAACAAGCACCCTGCCTTCCTCTAAGCTTCCTTCTGCCCACAAAGATACTGAGGGAGTGATTATAAAATCACAGCAGCTTCTAGACTCCTGGCCTCTATGACCCCCTTCTCGTGAATTCTTTTGTGGCATTCGAAGGCTGATAAGTAACATTCTTCTTTCTCTCCTGCATTAGAAACAAATGAGAGCTAGCTGTGGGAGTCAGACCGGGATCAGAATGTCACTTGCATAACTGGGAAAGCTATTGGAAAACTTAATTTTAGGTCTTTAGCCACATGAGGTAGACGTACTCGGAGTGACAGCAAGTCAGTGGCAGTGCCCAAGCACGACCCGTCCTCCTTGCCCCTGAAACTTGAGCTGGAGAAGCCAGTCATGTGTGCTGTCTGCAAGCAGGCCGATCCTTTCAGGAAGGGACTGAGGAGGGGTGCACCCAATAAGCATGCCTCCCTCCCAGGCAGAGAGAGGCTGGGAACGGTCCTCCACCTGGAGAAATCAGGAGCAGAGATGTTGTGGGTGCCCCCAGCCAGTGCGACAACTCACGTTGGTGGCTGGAGCTTGAGGTCAGAGTGGTGGACAACTGGGGAAGAGGCCAGCAGTCCTACATGCACACTGCTGAGCGATAGTAGTAAACCAGAAAGAGAGTCACTCAGGGTGAGCTTCATATGCCATGGTAGCCATAGTCACGATGGCGAGACCACTTGAGCTGCTTGGGAAGATTGACAAAAGAGAATCCGTGGAAAGCTGAGCAGGAATCGGGCTCCCACAGGCTTTCCCACCCAGTGCAATGGGAACAATTCATACTGAAACCCATTTACATCCACACTTGCAAGTGAGGGGCCTCTCTGTCCCTTTGCCTTTCTTTTCAATGAGCCACTATTTAACTGCTGCCCTCTATTTGCCATGAGCAGGCCACCTCGCCCCCGCATGTTCCTGCTACGCTGGCTCCTTCTCTGCTTATGTCCCCCATGGTGTTCACACAACCCACCTGTGCCCTGCTGAAAGAGAGGGATGCTGGCCTCTTGCCCCTGGGAAGCCAAGAACCAGCTGCCACTTCCAGCAGCCTCCTCCTGCCTCTGCCAACCCAGGAGCCCCCCGTGATCACCAGCAGCCCACTTACCAGGCTACAACTTCAGGAAGCACTGCTATACCTCATTCAGGTAGGAGGGCCGCATTGCCTCTTCTTTCCTTTCCTCACACTGCCATCGGCTGCCACTCTGAGAGAGTCAGTGAGCTGATGCCTACTTAGTTCTCCCCAAGAATGAAGAGACCATGTAACAATTTCACCTAATCCCAGCGGCTGCTGTGCTGTTAACTAGATGAGATTGGGTATCTCACGACATCGAAGATTTTCTAATACAGAGGATTAACTGAGTCCTCCAAGCTATTGCCTACCAGTAAAGAAAGAGGCGCATGCTGTGTAGTTAAGCAGCCCCTGGAAGGATCGTGGGTGCTGCACAGTGTCCAGACAGCTCACCACTGGGCAGTAGAGGTGAGAGCCATCTGGGACAAGCGGTGGCATTTAGGGGAAGCTCATGTGCACTGCTGAAGGAGGGAACTGTGGGGAGGTAAGTCGTGGCTGTACGACTAAGGGCATATTTTACAGATAACTCTGAAACCTGCTAATTAGGACAAGTTGGAATGACAAGACTTTGTCAGCCATGAGTGTCTCACTTAGCTCTCTGAGGAGATAACAGTGTGGCAGCTGACACTGGTCGAGAGCTTTGTGCCACACACTGTCTTAAAATGTGTTACATACATTAATGCATTTACTCATTATACAACAACCCTATTTTTTTTTCTGTTGGAGAGACAAGGAAACAGGCTACGTGACAGGCCTGAGGTGAGAGCTACTAAGTACACAGTGGAGCTAGGATTCAGCCCCTAGAGCATTGTCTAGCTGCACAATGCTCTTGCCCATCACACTGGGCTGGACCACCACAGTAACAGGAATGGAAGGGGCAGGTCCCGTGGCACCACTTGGCCATCCACCTAGCGAAGCACACCCGAAAAATAGATGCGAGGCCTTGAAAAGTGGGACACTTTTATCCAGACAGACTTCAGACACCTCAGTTAACATAGCTACATGTCTTTTTCGTATCACCTTTAAGAAAATTTTTGTGGCACTTGGCTCAAGCTTTAGCAGACTTTCAGAGAACTGGCTAGCACTTTGCAGTTGTCTCATTCTAGTTGAAAAGATAGTGGTCTCTTATTATTAAAAACATGTTTTAAAGGCCACGTGTTGTAGCAAGAAGGGAAGGAGCGGGGGCTAGAAACCAGCATCTGAGTGTGAAAGCAGATGAGCAGTCCACTAAAACTAAACCACAAAGGAGTGGGCCATACTAATTCATGAACAACTACCAGGGTAAAAACATTTCCCGCCTTTTCAACCCATTCAAGATAAGTTTGTGATGACTTAGGACATCTATAAGCTTTTTTTATGAGCAATAAAGAAAAAAAACTTAAATTTAAAGTGAAAGTTTCACATTGTTTTTCTGGTTCATTCCATTTAAAAAAAACATGATTCCAAAGATCTCTGCATAAGAGCCAACACTCAAAGTCTAGAGCAGGCCCTGTCTGTTGCTAGGTAGAAATTTACATTTATGTTCCCTCCACTCTGCACACTTTACTGTTCCCATGTTGAAGACACCACCTTCCTGATGAATGCTTGAAAGTCACTCATGCACTCTGTGTTTAGCCCTCACCTGTTGGTAGGACGCAGTCTCACACAGAGACTTTGTGGCTACTTTGTAGGAAAAACGGGTAGCATCGCTGTCTTTCATTGCATGAGAATAATGCTAGCTTTGTGCGTGGGGTGCCAAGAGGGAATGAAGGAGGAATGTGAAATGTGGGTGAATTGCTAAAGCTTTAAAGGATTTGAGTGGGAGGAGAAGACTCTAGAATTAAAAACCAAGAGCACCACTGTTTAGACCCATGATTCTCCCTCAGCCCCCAGCCAGGCAGAGGAGCCCAGAGACTACCAGTCAGTCTCACTGCTGCCCACTTGTCCAGACAAAAACTTCCTATAACTACTGGGAGAATTAGGCTCGTTTTGGTGATATAAATGAAGCATATTGCAGGTAAATCTTAACTAATGCTGAAAGCGAAGCGTACACATTGTGGGAGATTTTGGAGGACCCTGGCAGCCTCCTAAGCAAACTTGGAGAACCCCTAACCTGGATCATTGCCTCGCAGGGCAGCCTTCTGTTAGGACCCGTGTCTTTTCATTCCATACTGCCACGTGGCTGGGCTCCTCATGGGTACTGTATGTACCGAGCACCTCTCATGGTGACTGTTGGAGGCCAGCGGCTGACCTGGCCAGGCCTTGACCTTCATGTGTGCAGTGAAGGACTGCCCGCCGTTGGAGCAGACAGGTAGAGATGCACATCTTGGTGTCAGCACACCAGCTCAGCTCCAACACAGAGGAAGTCTTGGTTCCTGCCAGCCAAATCACATTCCCTCAGGTCTCTTGGTTTTGTTTTCCAGAACGATGACAACTTCTTAAACATCATCTATGAAGCTTATCTCTTCAGCATGACACAAGCAGCCATGAAAAAGACCATGTGAAAACCAAACATTTTAAGACTGATTTTCAAAGTCCTGTGGCTCAAGGTTCTTTCGCGTCCATGGTGTTACCCTAAATGTTTCTGCCCTTAAAAAAAAAACGTATATATAACATGAAGTAAAATGTTTCAGAATTTTCTTTAGTCGAGATTCTTTTTGTGATCACATCAGTCAGTACACTTGGTACCAAGAATCCAGTGGATAGAAAAAGTTTTTTGCTCATATAACACAGCAGATTCCAAGCTTCGGTTATTTTTTTCCTTACATGTAGGGGGCCACTTCTGCAGGAATTAGCCTCTCAGTAGGAAGGGCTGTTCTGGAAACTTGGCTTCTTTTTTATTAATAGTTCTGGTGGTTTCCCGTTTGCCAGCTCCCTTGCCACAGTGCACGCCGGCCACCAGGTGGCAGTGTCACCCCGCAGACTCCCCTCCAAGCCCTGCCCCAGCCCTTGGAACTGAAGGTTTTCTTCTACCAGACAAAGTAAACCTTTCATTTGTAAAAATTCGGTTGGCATGTTTTCCCTGGGCGTTTGAAAGGAAATTATCTTAAAGGTATTTATAGCTAGTTTCTAGAGGTTAGTTGTTCTAGGAGTCCACAAGTGGCCCAGATTTCCAGTAATACTTCACTTATCCTGCTCATGTTATTTCTTTTGGATGAATATGCCTGCCCGTGTTTCCAAATGAACATTTTGTCATTTTTACCAAAACATACTGAGGGGAAGGTCACAGAATATTTTAAAGGCTTTTCTTAGCCTCTAAAGAGAGGTAGTAGGTTGTTTAGGGGCGTGATGGATAAGGACTCTTCAAGCTACATAGCAGATTGATTTTTATGTTCACAGAGATGAGGAGCTTAATCTTGGAGGGAGTCAGAAGAGCCCTTGCCAAGCTGTTAAGGCCCAAAAGTGTCCATATGGGAATTACTCCCTGCTGAGTATTAGTAATAAATAAAGTGTTGCATATCTGTAGCTCTTTTTATTCTTAGATCATAAAAGAATCTCTCGATTACTGCATGGAAGACAGGTTTTATTCTAATTTTATAGGTCATACAGAAGGCATGGGAAAAATAGATTTCCTCACAGCTCTGACTTGGGCTTTAAGCTTTGGCCCAGCAGGCAGTCACACTGCCAGTGGTATTCCTCAGGATACCACCTCCCACACCTCCTGCAGGAGTGTACCTTTTCTTCTAAGGAGACAGGGTGGGCATAAAGGAATGGACTCTTACTAACCTCTCACGATGTGCCTTCCACTAGGAAGGAGTCTGTTTTTACCTTCTTATGTTTAGGAAGGGACGATTAATTCCTATTTTTTTTGACATCTCTTACATCATCTAACACAGCTGTAAACCCATGTGACACTCTAACAAAATACTTGAAATTAATCATTGCACATGCAACCTCTCCATATTCTTACAGAGAGAGACACACATGAATCTATTATCCCAAAATCAGTGATTGTGCTCACTTCTGTAACAGACATACTAAAATTAGAATAAAATATACAGTACACTTAGACTGCTTGCCAACCTTTTCTTTAAAAAAAATTTCTTTGATCATAATTATATGTTGAGAGTTGCTTCTCTAGGGAGAAACAAATTCCATTTTAAATGTTTCTAATCTACCTAGAGGTAGAAAATGGCTAATTTCTGAATTTTTTTTTTAACCTTAGCATTGAACAAATAGAATAGAGATCTCCATTGCAGCACCTCATGTGAAAAGATGCACCATGCTATGTGACAGAAGAGTGTGAGCCCAGCATGGCCAGGCCCTCACTGCAGGCTTCATTTGAGCCTTTTTAGGTCAACACCGCAGTGATCTGTTTTGAAAAGTAATAAATTCTCCATCCTTTACTGGAATGAATCGCTTTAAAAGTGACAGGCCCAATTCATTTAGACCAAAGACTAAGTCACCCTTTTAAAGGACACTTGGTGACAGAGTGCTTATTTCTTCTATGTGGCAAAGCAGAGGAGAGCTTCTTTGTACAAAGAGCTTTCTCTAGAGTGTCCAAGAAATAGGCAAGAAGAGTTATCTAAGGCACTCTAAGTTAGATTTCATCTATAAATTAACTTTCCTTTTTTCCCACTCTACACCCCAAATTCTGAGACCATCACGAATGCCACTCCTGGGTGTCACTGGCTCCCAGACAGCAGTTTTAAGCTAATTGAGATAATTGTCCTAAAGGCAGCGTCATCCAATGCAGTGGATTTCAACCTTGTAGAAGTTACGGAAGTCAGTTCTGCCTGCTGTGAGGGACAGAACACATAGCCCTGTCAGACAGACTTGCCTTCAGTTCCTGCACATGTGAGCTTCCCTGAGATGCAATGTTTTCGTGTGTAAAATGAAAGTAATACCCATGTCACAGGGTCCTTAGATGGGAGCAGTTTATGGAAAGCAGTTCTCTGTGCCATGCACTCTAGAAGTATGGGTTCCTTCCTGCCCCCTCTGTTATTTGCCGTGTCCCAGTACCTGGCCATCAGGATGAGGCCTGCAGCTGCTGGAATGAAGCTCACCTGCCATCATTTGTCAACTGCTGTAACCTCAGTGTTAAGTCTTACATCGACGCTTATGTATCTGTGGTCACCTTACTCTCTTCTCCCCTTCATCTTTATCTCTATCAATAAAATGAAAGCAGTAACGCTTTGCCCCTTCCTTCTGAAGGAAATGTCATGAGGTCTCTAAGACAAAGATGTCAGTGTGATCCAAGATGATATTGTTTCTGCCCCTGTGTTTATGAGTAGAGCACCGTTTTAATTGGGTAAAGCACTGTTTTAATTATAAAGCCAGAGAAGACAGTGCTGTTAATAGAACTGAACTTCTATTGTAGTCCTTGAACTTCTGAAAAGACACACATTGCTCAGTCTCCTGATTTGGAAGGCCAGGCATGGAGGTAATTGCAGAGTGAGAGAAACGTCTGTCAGTATCTTTAAGAATTTCCTAGTCTCTGTACCCCATCCAGCTGATACCCACAACTGGCTCCTTCCAACCTTTTCAAAAGGTGGACCCAAAGCAAAAAATTCTCAGGCCGAAGGCTCTCCCATAAAGGCACACACGGTTTGCATCTGGTAAGTCCATCCTTCCCTGAAACACTGTTAGCTCAGACACATTTCTCATGTCCTGACAGAAAGGACTCTACTTGTTTCCTTTTGAATGAGAAGTGTGCAAATCAGGGAAGATCCCTGTCCTTCTTAAAGACACCCTAACTATTGGATAACATTAGTCCTCTTCAATTCTCTCGGTTGTTAAAGAGAAAACCAACAGTTGACACATGTTAGGGCCTACGCCCCTGGGGTGTAATACCAAAAAGGGGAGGTGTCACATCAAAGACCTCTAAATGCCAGGCTTCACTTGGGTTCAACCATATGTCAGTACAAATGCAGGGAGGGAGAGGAACTCAGAATTGAGCTGTGAAGACAGTTCTTTGTTCTACTGGGCAGGGCTGGGCTGTGGTGTGGAGGTGGAGGGTGCTGCATAAGGAATGATGTCTCCAGACTCTAGACAAACTGGCAGCTCATTCCTCCTAGCTCCTGCTCTATCCAGCTCCTGCTTTATCCAGCTCCTGCTCTATTCAGACATGTGCCTCCTTCTCCCTTTTCAAAGCAATCAGCTTGCTTCCTAGGCTTTGGAACATTGAGCCATCTTTAAGGCTAAATTTATCATTTGCAGCCAGCAGGTTGTAGCAACACTTCAACATGTCAAGTTGCTTGCCTGCACAGATTGGTGGGTCTCCCCAGCATTTTGCTGAATACTTGATTTCAGGTTTCAAACGCTTGGCATCCCCCTCCCTTTTATAATTAGGATAGTGAGAGAGGCAGTTACAAATACTTGGTATATTTAACTCAACCTTGAGTAGCTAGATAGATATTCACCAAATTGAGTTATGAGTAATGCCTCCCAACAACTTAGAGCCTTGAGACAAGTACACAAATAAAAACTGCATGTGCAGACTGTGGTCTTAAAACATCAAGGGGTGGGGGTGGTGGAAAGCAGAGCGCTGTTGGTAATGTTCTCCAGGGGCTGAGCAGTGCAGACAGGCACTGTGGCTCTGAGCCAGCTAGCACAGCCCAAACCATGCAGCCGGGTGAGGACGCCTCAACTAAGGGTACATCAGGAAGGAAGTGAAGAGTGTTCTAAATAGGCAAGAGAAAGGGTGGCAAGCCAAAATCTGAGGACTTCCCTACAAGTCTAAGGACCAAGGTGGAAGGCACTAACTACCTGGGTGAGAGTTAAGGTAGAACATCCTGCCAACGTTGGCAGGAGCTGAAACAGACGCTCAAGATAGCTGGGGGTGTTGCCAGCTTAACGATGCTAAGCAACAATCAGGCCACTGATCTAGAAGACTGCGTATTGTCAGTGGCCCCATGGTGGAAGCTGCAGGTCCCATCCAGCTGTGTCCACATATGATGCTGTGGAAGATAGACCCAGTGACAGAAGCTCTGGCTCCTCCGACAGATTTGTTCTCACTTCCTGCCACCAGGCTGATAGGTAATGCCGACTGTGTCTTTTTGCAGCACAGCTAGAGCCTACACACTCGACTTCAGGCCTGGAAAGACCAACAGGGGGATGCCTGGGTGGCTCAGCAGTTGGGCGCCTGCCTTCGGCCCAGGGCGTGATCTGGAGACCTGGGATCAAGTCCCGCATCGGCTCCCTGCATGGAGTCTGCTTCTCCCTCTGCCTGTGTCTCTGCCTCTCACTCTCTCTCTCTCTCTCTGTCTCACATGAATAAATAAATAAAATCTTAAAAAAAAAAAAGAGAGAAATACTGAGCAACTTAGGGGTACCCGTAGTTAGGCAAAAGGTTTGTCTCAAATCCATAAAGCATGGGGCCTGCTTCTCCCTCTGCTGTGTCTCTGCCTCTCTCTCTCTCTCTCTCTCCCTCCTCTCTCTGTGTGTGTGTGTGTGTGTGTCTCATGAATGAGTGAATAAAGTCTTTAAAAAAAAAAAGAAAAGAAAAAGACCAACAGGGCAATCCCAACATGTAGGCTGCCATGGGCATCTTCTCCCACATGGCAAAGTGCAAAGAACATAGAGTCCAACAGTTCTGGATTCTAACCCTACCATCTCCTGTCTCTCCTCAACCAAGAGAGTAACAAGGAAGAAAATTAATTTCCTATGTGTTTATCATGGGAACATAGAGGTTGTCATTTTGAGTCAGAGCCATCCATGCTCCAGTGTCATTTTCTGTTGGACAGCAGCCCCAAGGAATGTGCCAGAAGAGGAGCTTGCTCTTCACTCCCATCAGCCTCAAAGGTTAGGTGTATCCCAGCTTGTCTTTGTTGCCATTTATGGCTCCATCATAGATCTGCCCAGAATTCTTTTTGATGCTTTCATATTTCCTGCCCATTGCACTTCCCCAGGGTTATGAGTTCCTTAACTGTTATTCCGGGCTGTGCGCATAGTAGCTACCTAGTGTGCCCAGAGGCTGAGAAACTGTGGCTTGACTGAAAATCCATAAATATCAGACCCTGATAGGCTGAGGGGCTCTGTTCTGTGGTGAGTTGCCCAGCCTACATGTGAATGTCCATAACCTGTCAGGTGTCTGTTGTCCCCAGGCCAAATACAGTAACGTCAGCTCAAAAGACATCCTGATTTTGGAGTCCTGAAAAATGTTCATCCACCCCAGTGCTTTCCCTTCCCTGGGAGATGTCAGAGAAATGTGCCTCATCAGGTTCATATATCCCGAGGGCATGTCTACGATCCCATCCTTTAGAAATGAGCTGCTCTTCTCCAACTCTTTCCCACATGCCAACTTTGGGGCCACTTCATTTATGCATGCTTGCATTCATTCACTCAGTAAACATGAACTGAGCTCTCTGTGGAGAGACATAAAAGCAAGTCAGATCTAGTCCTGCCCCAAAGATCTTACAGTCCACGTTGGGGGGACACCAATTACAAGACGTAGTCAGGGTAGTAATTGACAGCAGGGGATATTCCAGCACACCTAAAACAGTGGGGGGTGTAGAGAAGGCTTCTAGGAAGAGGACCTCTAAGCTGGTTCACAAAGGACGGGTAAGGGTTGACAATATGCAGGGAGGCAGGTGTTTGCGGCAAAAAAAGATGGTGTAAGACATAAAGGCAAGAGGGATCCCTGGGTGGCGCAGCGGTTTAGCGCCTGCCTTTGGCCCAGGGCGCGATCCTGGAGACCCGGGATCGAATCCCACATCGGGCTCCCGGTGCATGGAGCCTGCTTCTCCCTCTGCCTGTGTCTCTGCCTCTCTCTCTCTCTATGTGACTATCATAAATAAATAAAAATTAAAAAAAAAAAAAAAAAGAATCCTCTGTGTTCCTCTTATCTATCTTTAAAAAAAAAAAAAAAAAGACATAAAGGCAAGAAGCAGTAATGGTGTGTAGCTGGATGGGAAGGAGGGAGGCGGAATACAAACCACATGGTGTTGCTGGAACTTCAGGAAAGAACTAGAGAGTGGCAGGAGATGTGGCCCAGGCTGGACTCCGGGGACAGTAGAGAGTCTTGGCGATTCAAGCAGGAAGGGCCTTGGTCAGGTCAGACCTCCTTGTTCCACATCCCTGGTTGCTGAGAGGGGAAGTGCAGGGAAGATAGGATGAGCAGTGGGGGTCCTGCTGGGAGCCGAGGCAGTGGTCCAGGCGGGAAAGGATGACGACCTCCTTCCAGGCAGAGGGAGTTGAGATCTTTTCAAAAAGAAGGGAGAGTTACAAGAAATATTTAGGAAGCAAAATTAGTAAGACCTAGTAATAACGAAGATGATTAATCACTCATCTGTGGAGAGGAGGGGAGAAACCAGTTTTCCAGCTTGGTTGACTAGGTTGATGATAATGAGACGGAATGAGGAAATGCTGGCTAGGGTTAGCAATAATAGTGGTAGTAATAATAGTGATACTAGCAGAGAGCACCTATTAAGTTCTTCATGGGTACCAGGCACTTGTCTCAGCACTCAGTACATTATTTCATTTGTCCCGCATTGAAATCCAAAATATCCCCAATTTTATGGCTGAGGAAACTGAAATTCAAAGAAGTTTATTTCTTCTTACTTGGACCATTTTACTGAATCCATTCGGAGGCAGAACCATTGTTCCCCGCCGGCCCCGCTGAACACGGGTGTGGGAGGCAGGAGGCAGGACGGTCGCGTGGCAGGCTAGCCCAGGCTTGGGGGAAGGAGAAGGCACAGATCCCCTCATGGAGCTGATGGCAGCAGAGCAGGGCCAGTCACAGGACTGAGGGCACCTGAGTCCCCAGGTACCTCCCAGGGCCGACCCCGAATTCTGGGATATGTGGCCCTATAGGGACCCAGGGTGTCAGCAAAGGGCCCCACAGCCTCCCTGTGGTCTGTGGCTCTCAGCAAAGTCTCTCCTGACAGCCTCCTCACCTCCTTGGGCAGAGAAGAATGTGTCTCTGCCCATGTGTCCCAGGGGGGCTCTCAGGAGCCCAGGGAGGCTCCCCACTCACTCCAGCTGTCACTCCCTCCAGAGAACATGAAGGAGGCAGCAGTCACTTTGCACTAGGACCTGAAGCTGTTTGCTGGGTTTAATGGGCTGAAATGGGATGGTGAGGGGACTGTCCACCCACGTGCCCCCACCGCCCATGCCTGGCTGCCCCGTGTAAACGCCACCAGCCAGGGCATGCAGGGGGAGCCATGCCCGGAAGACCAGAGCTCTGGTTCATGCTTTGCTACTAACCTGCTACATGACTTCCTCCCCACTCTGGATGTCAGCTTCTCTTGGTCGTAAGATCAGATGATTAGACTTGATCAAAAAATAATGCCTCCCATTTGAGGAGCTCTTTGCAGTTCCAGACTCAGCGACCCCGTGAAGCAGGTATTTCTGTGGCTGTTCCATGTCTGAGGACCTTGGGCAACTGGTAAGCTAGTGGGGACTGCCTCTGATTTGGGGGACTTCAGGGAACCTTCTCTTACTCAGATACTGGGATACTTTTTCCATCACACTCCGCTCCAGTGGGAGAAACGTAAAGAATGACATCTCGGTAAATAGCACCACTCCTGCTGAAGCCTGCAGAACCTCTCGAAGGGATTTTGTGGTGAATAAAGCTCCTGACAGGCCTACAGACCCAGGATTTCACAGATTCAGGTCTTTTCCCTTCTTTGGTGCCGCCTGGTGGTCAGCGACAGGGGACCACACCATCCATCATCCAAACTAGGATACTTCTGGGCAAGAACTACTAATAATTACATCAAGCCACAGGCAGAAACCTGCACCATCCTGGACAAATTGGGACAAATGGTCACCAGGTATATCGCCAGCGATCCCCTGGTTCAGGCACACAATTAACACTGGCCTTAGACTAAACCTAAAAGAAATCAGACTGCCTACCAGCAGCCCTAAACTCAGGAGGCTGAGTTCTGGGCCTGGCTCTGTCATTAATTTGCTGTTCGTAACTGAAGCCAGCCATGTCAGTGCTCTGAGCCACAGCTTCCTCTGGCAAAGGAAGGGTTTGAGCTAAATGTGGTTTCCCCCAGCCTCAGCATCCAGCCCCTTGCTTGTTTTGGGTCCTTTCTTTCTCGTTAAGATGGAAGTTCAGGAGAGGTCACTGGCAAAAGTAGTCACTGGTCCTGAGTGTAAGGTGGCCCCCCTCACCCTCCTCCACTACTACCTGGAGATTGGTCCCCTCCATTCCCCGGGTTGGGGTGCTCTGAAGCGTAGAGGGATGGCTCAGTAGTACCATCTGGCTCTGCCATTGACTTGATCTGAGGCGCCGGGCAAGTGATATACCTTCTCTGAGCATCCCCTCGAGAACCCTGGGGGTGATCCTGCTTGCTTCTCTCGAATGCACTCCATAACCTTGGCCAAAGGCATTCCCTGATTACAAATGCAAGCCAGAGAAAGGATCTTGTGAGATCCTAATTCGAAGCTTCCATCTGCTGTTGAAGGCAGGGCCCAGGGATGCATCCCAAGGCTATGCCAAAGTAGGGCCACAGCCTTCCTGCTCCCCTGCTGTGGCTGCCTCTTGCGACTTCCCTTGCCTCTGCCCCCAACACAGCACAGCTCTGTCCTCCCCCCTCAAGGACTCAGGCACTCGTCAACCTTTAGAAGTCTGTGTTTATTTATAAATCTGCTGCTGAGAGCATCTGAGAGCATCTTACAGGCATTAATTAAGGAAGGTTCACAGCAAGCCCAGGAGGGAAGGGTTTGAGGCGGGGATTCTTTAAAGAACCAGTTTCTCCCGGAGAGGCACCAGCCTCTCCCCAATTTGTCTTTAACTTCTCACTCTCCTCATAATACACACACAAACACACACATGTGCACATGCATACGTACACACGTGTGTGCACTCAATAAACACATACACACATGCATCCTCACACATACACACACCCCAGCCCATTCCCAGCAGCTTTCTAGCATCCTCCACCGCAAACCTCTGCTCACTCCATCCCTCACTGCATCTCTGATACCTCCCTGAGCCTCTTCCCAGCGGGTGCTCCACAGTCAGAGTCACTTCACCCCGAGGACCCTCACCCCTCACCTCTCCTCTTCCCAAAATCCACTCCTAAGTGTTCTGCACATTCAGCTCCCCTCCCACGCTGTGCAGAAAGAATCTTTCCCCCTCCCCTTAAAGTGGGAGGGGTTGGAAGGGGAAGGCCAGGATGGAGAAGGAAGGCAGGTCAGTATGGGTGGTAGGCTGCTCTATCAGCTTCCAAAGTCCTACAGCCTGGGGGTGTCACAGCAGAGAGGTGCTCTTCACGGTCTGTCTGGAGGAAAGAGGTCTGAGATGCACGAGTCAGCAGGGTTGGCTCTTTCCAGCCCCAGGGTCCTGGGGGAGGATCTGTTGCCCTCCTCCAGCTTGTCTTCTGGTGGTTTGCTGGCGAGCTTTGTCATTCTTTGGTGCCCTAAGTTCTGCCTTCATCTTCACATGGGGTTAACATGCACCCGTCCACCTCCAAGTGTCCACTTTTCGGAAGGACACCAGTCACATTGAATTAGGGGCCCCCCTCATCCAGTACGACTCTGTCTTCACCAAGCACATCTGCAACAACTCTATTTACCAATAAAGCCCCATTCTGTGGTACCAGGTGCTGAGACTTCAATATACAAATTTGAGGGGCATACAGTTCAACCCAAAACAACTGTGTCACAGAAAACAAGGGTCCTCCTAGGCTAGTTACAACTTGTCAATGGTGGCCTGAGTGACTCAGGAGAAATGTCCCTATTCCGACCCTGAGCTTATGACCCATCGCCCAGCAGTGGAGGCTCCTTACCTGGACAATCCAAACATTACTGTATATGGATTACTTCAAAACTGGCCTTGGTGTATATGTAACTCATTGCCAAACACACAGCTCAGGTTTAGTCTGGTTTCATTGCCAGAGCGGAATTGAACGTGGGAAGTTTTAACCCCGAGTGACCAGAGTCGGGGACTCTGCCTACCTGGTACCTGTCACTCTCTTGGATTCCACTATTGACATTGATCCCACCTGCTCTTGGCAATGAGCCCTGATGGAGATGGTGACCTCAGAGTCCCACTGCCCACTGACTGCAGAACCTCCCAGGGTTCACTTAGGTTCAAGTTTCTAAAGTTAACTGCCTCCACTACACCTCTGCTGTTGCTCTTCTATTTTCACTTTTTCTGTCAATTTCTGCCTCTTTCTACGTTATGCGCGCGCACACACACACACACACACACAAATGAATTAATTATACTCCTTAGTTTCTATAAACCTTCATTATTGGTTTACACAAGAACCCTTTTTTTATTTTAATTTTATTTCTTTCTTTCCTCGCAGTCCCTTTTTTTCTAACGGACACTCACAACCGTTCTCTTGAGTCCATATGGACTCAACACCCTTAATTATCGGGGAAATGCAGACTGAAGCCACAATGTGACACCACACACACCCACCAGTGGCTAAAAATAATAGGCTGACAATATCTTGAGTTGGCAAGGGTGGGTATCAATTAGAACTCGCATATGCTGCTGGAGGAAGCCTCAAACGGTGTGTAGCGTGTCAGAGAGGACGGTGCCTACTATCCTGTTACCTTTGGGTTTGTATGTGTTCCTACAAAAGGCATATCATTTTGAATGCATGAGCTTATTTTTTATTGAAGTATAGCAGATACACATTAAGTAATGCAAACTCTTAAGAGTAGAACTTAATGAGTTTTATAAATAACTGTGTGAGTGTGTCTGGATACACCACCCAGACTAAGATATAAAAACATCTGCATGGGTCTCTCATGGCAAGTTCTCAGTCAAAACTAACCCCTGGAGAGACCATCGTTCTGACTCCCACCATCGTAGATTCCTTTCTTGAACTTCACATAAATGGAGTTATGCAACATATAATCTTCACAGTCATTTTTATCTGGCTTCTTTCACTCATCATTATGTTCATTTTTAAAAATCTCTATATGGTATTCAGCCATCTGAACCTTTGAGTTGTTGGACCTATTGATAGACCTTCAAGTGTTTCCAATTTTTATACTCTTCTGAGTAAAGCTGCTATGCCCATTTTTGTGCATGTCTTTTGGTGAACATCTGTGTTTATTTCTTTCAGGTATACACCCAAGAGTGGCACTGTGGGGCATAGGATAGTAGGCACCATCCCCCCTCTGACACACTACATGCCATATGAGGCTTCCTCCAGCAGCATATGCGAGTTCTAATGGATACCCGTTCTTGCCAACTCAAGATATTGTCAGCATTTTATTTTTAGCCACTTTGGTGGGTGTGTATGGTGTCACATTGTGGTTTTCTTCTACATTTCTCAATAATTAAGGGTATTAAGCACCTATGCCATACATGCAGTTATTGGCTAGTCATGTATGGTCTTCGGTGAAGTGTCTGATCACGTTTCTTTTAATTGACCTATTTGTTTTTCCATATTGATATGTCTTCGTTCTTTATATATTTTCACATAAGTCACATGCACCCACATTTTGTTCACACAGTCCCCCCATTGCTCTGTATGTGCACTCCTGTATCATATGACTGCACTGCTGGGGCTGGGAAGGCACTCAATCCAGGAAAATTTTGTCCTCACACCTGATAACATGCAAATTGTCATACAGAATCTCCATCTCCCCACACTTCACTGATGCTAGAATGTGTTAATCTTCACTCCTTTGTGCTTAAGTATTTCTGTCCCAAAGCTGAGCTCTATTGTATCAATTGCAGAAAAGCCACAGAACAGCTCCCAAGCTCCAGACAGTGCACTGGGGCCCCCAAAGGAGACTCGAGTCCTCACACCTCAAAGACTTGGATTCACTAGGTCTGGAACAGGGCCTAGGAGGCTGCATTTCCCACAAACTCCCCAGATGATTCAATATACAACCAGGTTTGATTTACTCAAGGAGTGTTTATTGAGCACTTATTAGTGTTCAATAAACACTCAATAAAGTACTGACCTAGCATGGGAACAAAGCAGTGAACAAAGCAAACGAATATTCTCTCCTCAAGGAGAAGCTGGATAAAAAGCAAGACAAGTAAAATATGTAGAATATATGAGAAAGAGAAACACCAAGGAGGAAAATTAAGCAAAGAAGAATAGCAGTTTCTGAAGGAGGATAATAGCCTTTGACATGGTTGTGAGGTGGGGGTTGGGGGCCTTAGTGAGAAGCATTGAATAAGGACCTGAAGGAGGTTCAGGAGTGGGCCACGGGGGAGTCTGGGTCTAGGGGAAGAGAATCCAGGTAAGAACACAGGTGAGGACGCAGCTGCTGCTCCTTTGCTTATTAACTCTTCTCTGCCTCTCACCCTTTGGCTACACCTGGAGCACCCTTTGCCAAATCAAATAGCCATGAAAACTGTGAGGAGGCTCCTGCCACTGCCTACATTCCAGCACCCACACATCACTGGTTGATCATGCAATACCTGTCCACTACTTGCTTCCTCCGTCCTACTAGACCTTAATGTTTTGAGAATCCTTTGTGTGGCCACATTCTTTTGGAGAGGTGGGTCACAGCTCCAGCCAGGAAGGGAATCATGATTGCTTGTCACCCACCCCCACCTCCAGGGATGTGCTAGTTATGGCAGTCCCCATTCCCTTGCCCATGACTCCTTCAGGCATGAGCCTGGAATGTAGTCTGGCTGTTGAAAAATAAAAGTCTGCTGGATGATTTCTGCAGCAAATGTTCCTCACAGGTAAGAGATGCCAGGTAAAACCAGTCCTTCATCTCCTCCAAGATATTACCATGTCTGAATGTAATGCCTAGAACAATGGCAGCCATCTTGTGACCATGAAGAGAGCTAGATTGATGACATTCCAAAATACTGAGGATGACAGGGAAGAAAGGTGGAAAGAACTTGGATCTTTGGTGACTTCACTGAGCTGCTGCATTAACCAACTCTGGAACCATCTAGAGTTTTTATGTAAGATATTAAATTGTCATCATTTAAGCCAATTGAATAGGAATTTTCTGTTACTTTAAGTAAAAAGCACTAACCCATATCCACTCCATTCCCATACCCTGAGGATATTTAGGACATCCTTCCAATAGGTCCCTGAAGATAGGAGCTAGGCAGAGTCTCCTCTCTGCTCTTAGGGCCTCGTACACCACCAGCTGCTTGGGATACACTTGGGCTTGCTTTTAGACTTCATCTGCCACCACAACAGTATAAAGCAGGTGGCACAAAGAGCAAAGATCCAGGGAGAGTCAACTGCTCCAGCTCTGGGTCCCCACACTTCCCTATTGGGTTGGAATTTCTTGTGTCTGTCTCCTTAGCAGCCTGTGAGCTTGCTCCAGAGCAAGAAATTACCATCATCCTAGTGGCTCTGAGTCCTCTGGGCCCTGCATAGCACCAGGTACATGCTAAGTGCTCAGCAAAGGTTGACAAGACAGGAATAGCAACTGAGAAACAGGAAAAGAGGAGAAACAGAATGGGGAGGCAAAGAGGGAAGAGTGAAGAGGATTAGAGAATTGGGGGAAAGTGAGGAGTGGGGTCCCAGAGGACTGTTTGCAGAGAAAAGTGTGTGTAGTGTGGCTTCTTCATGGGGACCATGAAGAGAGAAAGCAAGACAAACCACGGGATGGAGACCCAAGGGACCCAGAGGCCAGTGGTCATGGACAAGTGAGCCTGAGCACAAAATTATCAGCAAGCCCATGTGGTCCCCCTGCTCCCTCCCTCCCATCTGCTTCCCTTCCTCCCACGGCACCTACTCTTTCTCTCTCTCTGTCATTCTATCTCTCAGAAATGAGAACATGGCTTATCTTTATAGGGATGAACCTCTAGCTGCATGTAGCTCCAGCCAGGCATGAGCCTGGAATGCAGTCTGCATTCCACCTAGCATACCACCTAGCTAAGGTTCCCAAAAATGCTTGGAGGATTCATTAGAACCAATACCTGCCTTTTGTTTCCTCACCTCCACTGCTCATTCGGCTGCTCCAGAATAGTTGCTGACGCAAGCAGAGGAAAAGCTGCACAGATGTGACCCACCCCCACCTCCAGGGATGTGCTGCAGACTTCCTGTGATTCCGCCTACCTGCATTATGGGGGACTAATCCACGGACTGTGGCCAGGGGTATGGGGATTGTGACAATGACAAGGAGAACCATGATGACCACAGGATTCAATGAGCACTTGCGATGTGCCAGGCAGCGTGGAGGAATGCGGCCCACATCAACTCACATCCTCCCAACACCTGCAGGGTAGGTACCACCACCTTCCATTCTATTGAAGAGGCAGTTTAGAGTCTCCCCCTACCCAAAAATGAGAGTAGCTCCAACTCTCATTGGCCGCTTTACCTTTTGTGACTTTGTTTCCCCAACATGGAGGCAGAAGCCCGTTCCCCAATCCTGTGAGATATTCCCAAGGGTGTTGTGAATGAGAACTTTAGCTCAACCAAGGCAAGGCCTAGGCCTATCCCACTGAAGGACAGTTGGTCAATGGAATGAGAGCCCATTAATGAGGGCAAGATGCAATTTACCACATGTTGGTGCCTCATTCAGTTTCTTGACCAGAGTAAATTGACAAAGCTTTGCCTTACTCACGTGTTCTCCCCACTCAGAATGAAATACATGAGAACTTCCTCAGGTCAATGGGGTTCATTTCAGTCACACATCGGTGCAATTGGTGAGGCAATATTTTCCTTACAGATTGCTTCAAGAAAGCCCTGGACAGCAGACCTGGATCCTGCAGGGTCTCCTCACTTTGTTTTGCCCTGGAAAGTGCCCACCCTGGGTGTTAGCCACCAGTGGGCACTGAACAGGCCCTGTCTGGCCCTTCTGGAACGCTGCCCCTGGGAAGCTCCAAGCTGTGATTTCTAAGCAAACTTCCAGCCTGGACCAGGTATTTGTCGCAGCACCTGGTCTGGCTCCCTGAGGAAGCACCTCGCTCGCTGCCAGGGCCAGCACCTCACCACACTCTCACTGCCTTTGCCCCACTCCCCAAGCCTGCTGTGGCCTGTAGGACTTAGCACTGGTGCTCCTAGCTGCACGTTGCTATGTCTCAGCACCTGCTCCCAGCAACTTGCTCTAGCTCGCAGGGGCCCTGGTGTTTTTAAGGACAGGGCCAGGTTTTGAGACTCTCGTTGCCAGAATATGGCTGAACGATTCTAAATTTAAGCTGGCCGTGGTGTGGCCTGGGGAACTTATTTCCACTCCAATCTTGGTGGCCAGGCCAGGCCAGGCACTAATTCTGACATTCCTGGGGTGGACGTTCCCCAGGCAGGCTGCAGAGTGCCCCCACATCTGAAGGTGAAGTGGATGGCTGATTTCTAAGGGACTCTCCCAGGATTCCTGCCTCCCCCACGAGGAGGCACCAGAGGTCTCTCCTTAGGTCTCTTCTGCCTGGGCCCCTCTGTTCTCCCTATTCTTTTCTCTTCAGCCTGGTCTCCCTGCTCAGGGTCAGCCACCTGCCTGTCCTGGGAGTGGAAATGCTACAAAAGGAAGTGATGAAGGCCTTTCTACATGATGCGATCCTAGCAGGAGAGTCTCCTCCAGAGGACAGTGGGGCTGTTCCAAGGGGAACAGACACGGTTTCCACTTTCCCCCATGGAGAGATTCCTGGACACTGCCCGTTGGCCTGGCAAGATGAGAACTGCCAAGACTCCCACACCGTGGGCCAATCTGGTCTTCAGATTGTCCCGATTTGGTACAAGCCCTTTTACACTGCGTATCCCCTGGCCCACCTTCTCTTATTTTTTCGTATTGTTGGCACATACCATTATAGTAGTTTCAGGTGTACAGCATAATGATTGGATAGTTGTCTATCCTGTGAAATGATCTCCACAATAAGTCTAGTGAACAATTTTTTTTGTGACGAAAACTTTTTTTGAAGATTTTTTTTAAATCTTTTTTTAAAGATTGGGAGGGTGGTGGAGGAGCAGAGGGAGAAGCAGACTCCTCGCTGAGCTGGGAGCCCAATGCAGGGCTTGATCTCAGGACTCAGAGATCATGACCTTAGCTGAAACCAACAGAGTTTACTCAACCCACTGAGCCATCCAGCTGCCCCTGTATTGTTGATTTTTAAAATCTACTCCCTTAGCAACTTTCAAATATACAATACAGTACTATTAACTATAGCCACCAAGCTGTACATGACCTTCCAGGACTTATTTATTTTCTAGCTGAAAATTTATACCTTTTGATCCCTTCATCCGTTTCACCCTACCCTGACCCCCTGCCTCTGGCAGCCGCCTATCTGTTCTCTGTGAGTTCAGGTTTTTTAGATTCCATGTGTAAGTGAGATCATAGAGTATTTGTCTTTCTCTGTCTGACTTATTTCACTTAGCGTAATGCCCTCAAGGTCCATCCATGTTGTCAGAAATATCAGGATTTCCTTCTCTTTTATGGCTGAGTAATATTCCATCTTATACATAAAATATTCAGTTGATCCTTGAACAGCATGGGTTTGAACTGTGCAAGACCACTTACACGTGGATTTTTTAAAGAACTGACAGCAAAGCCACAAGGCATTCATTTACAACTGCCCAGCCCATTCTCCACAGAAGCAA
Source organism: Vulpes lagopus (assembly GCF_018345385.1). Lineage (NCBI taxonomy): Eukaryota > Metazoa > Chordata > Mammalia > Carnivora > Canidae > Vulpes > Vulpes lagopus. Next base: position 2,038,100 of record NC_054844.1, read on the forward strand.
ACCAGAGGTGATGGGCACAGAGGTTGTACTTGCTGCTCTCTGAGTGGCCAGGAAGGCCACCGAAGCCCATCAGCAGCCCCCGGGCAGGACCGGGCAGGCCCGCAGGCCAGCCACATGTGCCCGCGGGATGGTCAGGTCAAGTGCCCAGGGCTGGCAGGCAAGAGGCCAAGCAGGAGTGGAGGGATGTTGCCGTGTCGGCCACAGCGGAGGGCTGATGGTGCACCCTTGGGCCAATGGGGCAACTTCAGGCCACAGCTGCTGCCCATGGCCTGCCCGGTGGCTGCCACTGCTAAGCCAAGGCCACCAGGCTATGGAACATCACCATCCTGAGACCCAGCCTGACTACCTGCAAATTTCTGCAATAGACATATGTACAGTGGTATAAATGTATTTTCTCTTCCCTGTAGCTTTTTAAATATTATTTCGTTTATTTATTTATTTTAAAGATTTTATTTATTCATGAGAGACACACAGGGAGAGAGGCAGAGACACAGCAGAGGGAGAAGCAGGCTCCATGCAGGGACTCAATGCCGGGTCTCCAGGATCAGGCCCAAAGGCAGGCGCTAACCTGCTGAGGCACCCAGGATCCCCCTTGTGGTGTGCTTAATAACATTTTATTTTCTCTAGCTTACTTTTTGTAAGAATATAGTATATAATACATTTAACATACAAAATATATGTTAATGGATCTTTCATGTTATTGGCAAGACTTCCGGTCAATAATAGGCTGTTAGCAGGTAAGTTTCTGGGGAGTCAACAGTTATGTGTGGATTTTTGACTATGCAGGGTTGGCAGGAGCCACAACTCCCACTTCGTTCAGGGGTCAACAGCATGCACCACATTTTCTTTATCTATTCATCCATCGGTGGATATTTGGGTTGCTTCTATGTCTCAGCTACTGTAAATAATGCTGCAATGAACAGGAGGGTGCATATATCTTTTTGAGATAATGAGGAAAGTCCATACTGCCACAGTGGCTGCACCAATTTATATTCCCACCAACATGTGTGAGGGTTCCTTCTTCTTTTTGTCTTTGATAATGGCCACTCTCACAGGTGTGAGGGGATACTGTGGTTTTTATTTGATTTGCATTTTGCTGATGGTGAGTGACATTGAGCATCTTTTCATGTACATGTTGGCCATTGTATGTCATCTTTGGAAAAATGTCTATCCAGACTCTCTCTACACATTTTTCAATAGAATTGTGGTGTGGTTTGGGAGGGGATGTTTTGGTTTTTAGATTTGGGAGTTTGGTGGGGGGTTGTTTGTTTTTTGTTATTGCTATTGAGTTATATAAGTTCTTTATATTTTTTGGAAATTAACCTTTTATCAGACATGATTTACAAATATTTTCTTCCATTCTGTGGGCTACGTTTTCATTTTGTTAATGGTTTCCTTTCCTGTGGAAAGGATATTCCACAAGTGGATATTTGGGTTAGCAATTAGCAAGCATAAGGATGAATGCAGCAAACAAAGGATGGGAAGGGTAAAAAGAAAGCGTATGGACCTCTGGGGGCATAGCAAAGCAGTAAGCCAAGACTGACAACTGTAACTCTCAGCCCACTTGGTCATTGGTTGGGCCAGGTATGAGGACAGGTTTGAGACCTTGCTTCCCAGTCTGTGTTTCCACAATGAGGCTGCTGTCCCCATGGACGCCGGTTGGTCTCTGGCATGGACAATGTCACACTGCCACACTATCTACATGTAGGGGTCCTGAGTCCTCCAGAACCAGAACTGGAAGCACACAATCCTGGTTCATTTGCAAGCTCTCCCTTATTGGTAAAATGAGGGAATTACTTGCTTGTGGCTGGTGCCTCTCAGCAAAAACTTCCTCTGGTCCTTCCTGTCAAAGCCTCTACCTTCAAGATTGAATTTCCTCTTGAGACCTCCCCACAAGCTGTGAGCTGTGAGCAGGAGGGAGATGCAGGGAGCCATGGACTTTCACCAAACCCTTTACCACCAAGCCCTCCCCCTCTCCCCTGCTCCTTCTCTCAGGGTCCTCTTCTTGGGGTTACTCTCTGCCCATCTCTCACCCTCCTTCCTGCTCCCAAACACACACACACACACACACACACACACACACACACACACACACACTTCCCCTGACTAGCCACCCGGCCAGGTATTTATAGACCATACAGGTTCCCCAGTGACCTTCTCCAGCTGCCTGCCTGGCCAGCCTCTCATTAGCCGGGTATCCTCTGCCCTGGTGCTTTGATGTGCCTCAGCCTCTCTAGGCAGAAGTGACGAGTCAAAGGCCTGATATCCTACAGGCAACTGCACCAGCAAATCCAGGTTGAAGCTAGGCTGATGTCTGGCTGTCACCTGCATTTGCAGTGTTTCTTTGTGGTCGGTTGGGAGATTGTGCGTGTGGCCAGGCTGGGGGAGGCGTGTTTGAGTTAGACCGTGGCACTTTGTTCAGTGGCCTTGTTCTTCTCTTTCTTCTCCTTAAGAATAAGAATTGGCCGAGCCATAATAAGGCACTGAGAATCTGAACATTTATTCTCCCTTTTGAAGCTCTAGAATCCAGCCAGAGCATTTTTTTAGCAATGGAAATTTTAAAAATTGGAAGCAGCCTCAGGGAGACAGAGCAAGGTGTCCAAACTCCTGGCTCTGCTCAGGGCTACTGTAGATGCTTCTCCTTTTTTCCGCCCTTAAAAAAATTTGTAGCTGAAAAAACCCCCACACAATTTACCACCTTAACTGTTTCTGAGTGTACAGTTTGGTAGTGCTAAGTATGTTCACATTGTTGTGTGACCAAGACCAGCTGCCAGAATTCTTTGCACCTTGCAAACCTGAACCTCTATGCCCATTAAACACTAACTCCCTGCCTTCTTCCCCCAGCTTCTGGCAGTCACCCCTCTACTTTCTCTCTGCATGAATCTGACTACTCTAGGTACCTCGCAGCAGTGGAATCATACTTCTCTGGCTTATTTTACTCAGCATGAGGTCCTCAAGGTTTATCCAGGTTGTAGCCTGTGTCAGAATATCCTTCTTCTATGTTCTAGTGTATGGATACACCAGATTTTGCTTATCCACTCATCCATCAGTGAACAGTGGGGTTGCTTCCAGCTTATGGTAATGTTGCTATGAACATAGATGCACAAATATTGATGATGTCCTTTGTGATGTCCTTTGTGTCATTTGAAGATGAAATGAGACACCCAAAGGACGCCTGGGTGGCTCAGCAGTTGAGTGTCTGCCTTCGGCTCAGGGTGTGATCCTGGGGTCTGGGATTGAGTCCCACATCGGGCTCCTCCCGATGCCTATGTCTCTCTGTGTGTGTCTCTCATGAATAAATAAATTAAATATTAAAAATAAAAAGAAATGAGACACCCAAGACACATGTGCAAAAGGAAAGGGCAGTGAACATCTTGGCATGGTTATGTGGTGGTTTCCAGATTGAAGGCAGGGCCCCGGGAGGGATGGAGGGGAAGAACAGGCAGGACCTGGCCTGATTTTGCGCCCCCAACTACTTCCTACCAGAGAACCTCCACTTCCAACCATTTATCCATTCCACATGTATTCACCTACTTGCACTGAGTACTGGTTTAGGAGGTGGTGGGAATGCAGCAGAGAGAAAATCAGACCATGGTCCTTGTCTTCACAGAGGTTACACTCTAGTGGAGTGGACAGCAGATGAACACAATCCATAAGGAGATACTATATAGTGGTATGTTTGATGGCAACCCCTAAGCAAAACAAAAAACAAAAAACAAAACAAAAAGAAAAAAACGCAGGGAAAGTCAAAAGCAAGACAATGCTGGGAATAGAGATATGAAATGTTGAAGGCAGACAAAATTTTAGATCCTGTAGCCACAGAGGAATTTACTTACTGAAAAAGCATTAAAAACAATAGAAATGTAATCCACCCACCATAAAAGTCACCATGTGAAAGTGGTTTTCAGTATATCCATAGAGTACACCAGCACCACCACTATATCTAATTCCAGAACAATGTCATCATACAAGGTGATTTTGGAGAAATAACTTACGCTGGATATCTTCCATCTGCTCCCTCCTCAGTGCTCTCTGCCTCTGCTGGCCCAGTTGGTGGGCCTGGGTGGGCTGCATCAACGGGCTCGTTCTTTGGAGCCTCTAGGGGGCTGTAACAGCTGGGAGCGCCTGCAGGAGATGAGAGGAGGAAAAGGACTTGCTCCTCCAAGTCCCCTCTGGGTGGGGTCCCTGCAGACTGGCGGCATCCTGAGGCCACTGTCCCTGTGGGGTGGTCGGCACTACAGAGCCACTCCCTTCCCTTCATGCCTTCAGGCCCAGGGATTGGGTACCCTCTGTTTCCAGCCCAGGACACAGCACTGTCCTTGTGGTTTCCCCACCCGTCTTGTCCATGCCTCTGTAAATGGCCTCCTTGTTACACTCCTCTCAAGCCACTCAATCAACTGTGCCGTCTCTTCCTGCCAGAGACCCTGGCTGACAGGCCAGCCACCCAGGGGCAGCAGGGCAGGCGCAGCCACAGAGGGGACAGTGAGCTCAAAGGCCCTGAGTGGGTAGCAGGCCAGACTCGCTCAAGGAACAAGATGCCACTGTGGAGTAATGGCAGACAGCAGAGACAGGCCAGGGAAGAAGCCAGGTCAGCCCTGGAGGGCCTTGTGGGCTGGGGCAGAAACTTTGGCTTTTACCCTAAGATGGGAAGCTACTGAAGCTTATGAGCAGAGGAGCAACATGGTCTGACAGACAAAAGGAGCCCGGTTGCTGTACTAAGAATAGACTGGAGGGGGCAAAAGCAGAGGGAGGAAGCCGGGCAGGCAGACAGAGGCCCAGCAGGAAGCATGTGGGACACTCAAAATGGGATAATTGGAGGGAAGTTTCTTTACAAAGGTGTGGATGTAGAGGAAACACAAGAGTAACCCAGGGTTTAGCAGCAGCTGAGCTGTTAACACTTTCCAAGTCATGGGAAGGAGTCTAAAGTAAGCATTACAGTCGATTTTATATGTCAGCTTCACTGGGCCACATGGTGCCTGGACATGTTTGCATTATTCTGGGTGTGTCTGTGAGGGTGTTTCTAAAAGAGATGAACACAAGTTGACAAATTTGAGTAAAGTAGATTGCCCTCCCTAATGTGGGTGGGCCTTAACCAGTTGAGGGCCTGAATAGAACAAAGGCTGACCCCTTCTGTGAGTAAGAAAAAATTCCTGCCTGACAGCCTTCATGCTGGGATATTGTTTTGTTTTGTTTTGTTTTCCTTCCTTAAGATTCCCACTATTGAGATCACAGCTCCCCCTGGGTCTCAAGCCTGCTGGCCTTTGGATTGAAATGACATCATCAGCTCTCCTGGTTTTCAGGCCTTTGGACTTAGACTGGAACTATGCCATCCACTCTCTTGGGCCTCTAGCTTGTCAACTATCACGTGTGCCAGCCTCCTTAATTGTGTGAGCCAATTCTTTATAATAAAATATTTGTATATATACATCCTATTGGTTCGGTTTCCTGGTGGAAGCCTGGTTAATACAGAATGATGGTTGTACAGAGGTGGCCACCTGAAGAGGTGCAGCGGTGTTGAGTTGAGGGATACAGCCAGCACGAGGAGATCTATCTTTCCAGGCTCCTGCCAGGGCTCCCTCAGCAGAAACGAGAGGGCCTCAGACTCAACAGAGGTGGTTCACACAGCTGAGTCTCCAAGGATGCATAGCAGGGTGAATAATGTGAGCCTAGATCTAAAGGGGGCAAACAGAAGGTACCCAGCACAAGCCCTAGGAAGGACAGTCCCACAGTCCAGGAAAGAAGCAGTGGTGGCTTGGGCCACGGTGGTGGTGGTGGGTTGAGCAACGTCTGAATTTGGATATCTTTGTAAAGCAGCGCTGGCAGGATTTGCTGATGGCCTGAATGGAGCAGAAGTGAGATGAGAAAGGTCACAATGACTCCAAGGTTTCTGGCCTGAGCAACACAAGGATGGGGTTGCCATTAATTGGAATAGCTTTCTTTGGCTTCTGCAAAAATTTCTTTTGAAGAAAGGATTCAATTGTTAACAGATGTTCTGAAATCCCTGATAGTATATTTTATATTTTGTCAACAAAATGCACTGACCTTGCCTCATTTGACCTTTACCATCCCCTGAAGCAGGTAGGGTTTGGGGGTGTTCAATGACCAGGGGGAGATTGAGCCTGGAACAGAGCCTCCCTATAGCTGTGCTCATTCATATTCACAGGATGAATGAAGGAAAAACTGACGTGGAATTGTGAGAAATACCAATCTGTCATACTGTGTTGTAGAATTAGGCCTGGAGACCCGATTGATTCCATTGTCTGCCCTTCCATGGCTCAGGTGGGGAGAGCCCAGAGATGAATGAGCTCTGGCCCAAGCCCAGCCCTTGAGGAGCCAGCAGCCCCAGTACATGTGGATAGTCACCAAGTAACATAAAGCAAGGGGTTGTGTGGAGAAGAGGGGGAGAGCAGGGGTGGGGAGGAGGGGAAGGGAGGCAAGGGAAGAAGAGGACAGGATGCACACGATTCTTCTCACCAAGCTTCACCCTAAAAGGGAGAGCTTGGGGACATTCTCACTGACCAGCCTCACTGAGCAATGGGCAAAGATGGACATTTGAAGTCTGTGCACAAAGGAGCTTGGCTTAGATACAAGACTCTGTTCTATCTTTTACTTCCCCTTTCTTTTCTTTCCCATCCCCCTGTTCCCCTGTACTGCCACGCTCATGAATCAATACTTTCCAATAGATGTAGAAGTGTAGCAGGGGAGATTTGAGTTATATTTTAGAGAAAGCTAATATAATTCCTTCATAATCTAGATATAATCTAACTTTCCCCAGCCTCATCCCCTACTTCTCCTTTCTTTCCTCCCCTACCCCTAGCTCTACCACCCTCACCATCCTCCCTTATCCCTGACCTTATGACCCTCACTGTGGCAGTTTTAAAACATGTCTGCAAATTTTGGGCCCTCTTGTCATGGAGAGGTAGAGTCTGTGTCTCCTCCCACTGAGCTCGAGTCACACGTGGAGACTAGCTAACCTATAGAATATAATTAAGGTGACGCTCTGGGACTTCCATGGCAGACCATGAAAGGCAATACAATAGCCAGTCTATTCTCCTGGGATTCTAACTCCTGGAGCCCAGCCACCGTGCTATGAGAACACCCAAGCAGCCTGCAAAGTGAAAGTCAGAGCAGGCCATGTGGAGAAAGACCGAGTCCCATAGCTCTCAGCCCCAGCCGAGTTCCCAGCTAAGAGCTGGCACCAGCTAGCCAGATATGCAAGTAAACTGCCCCAGACATGGGTCCTCCAGCCCCATTAAGCTATCTCTGCTGGCACTGCATGAAGAGCCTCCCTGCTGGGCCCTGCCCCAAAAACACATTCATAAACTAAAGAAAATATTGCTTTTATTTTAAGCCACTAAGTCTAACTTAGTATGCAGTTATGGGTAACTGATATTCTCACTATTTTCCAACAAGTATATACAGCATAACATGCCCCTGGTTCCCTTCTTTTGTTGCTTCTGTTTCCTGTAATGCTGCAGGGGCCTTCTAACCATCTGTTGAGGAGTCTCCAATTGGTGAACTCCTGGTTATCATTTAAAGCCCAGTTCAAATGCCTCTTTCACTCTGAAGGCTTCCCTAAAACTTCCCTCTTCTTTTTTCCCCACCACAGAAAAAATAATGCTCCCTCTACTATTTTGCCAAATACCTCACTTATGCATCTCACAACCCAACTTGCTTTAGCAGAGTGTTTGTTTGAGATTGGCCTCCCTGCATAGACTCCAAGCATCTACTTCAAGCACCTTGCCAACCTTCATGCCATCTCCATGCATCACATCTCAAGGGTCTGGTGAGGGGACGGACTCCATGAAGATGCCCTAGGAAAGTGAGTTATGTTGTATTAAATTGTGAGGGTTTCGAAATGAAAGATGGACCAAGAGAAAGTCAGAATACTCTTTCCCATATGGCTCTTAAAAATAAAGCCACAACATAAGTTCCCTCCTAGCTGGCAGGAGGGAAGCTAGGGAAGCTCTGTCCCAGTGTCCAGCTAAAGGATGAGTCTCTGTAGGTTCTGAGTTTCAAAGACCTAGCTTACAGCCTGATCATTCCCTCAGCTCTATGCTCTGCTTCCACACTTCATTTTCTTCCTGCTAAGAAATCCCTTATCTGAAGTTCCTGGGCTCTTGAAGTCCTCTGCCCTCCCCCATGTCCTCTGCCCCCACCACAATCCCTAATATGTCACAACAGCCACAGCATACCTCTGGGCCATGGTCCTAATGACCCAAAGGGTGTCAGAGTAACAATGCACGCAAAGCAATATATTTCAGAGTCATTTTTTAAAGATTTTTATTTATTCATGAGACACACACAGAGAGAGGCAGAGACTCAGGCAGAGAGAGAAGCAGGCTCCTCACAGGGAGCCCGATACAGGACTCAATCCCCAGACTAGGATCATGTCCTGAGCCAAAGGCAGATGCTCAACCTCTGAGCCACCCAGGCATCCCTTCAGAGTCATTTAAAAGGTGTTTCTCTCAGGACAGCTGATTAGGCACTTGTAGGGTGAACTACCTTAGCAGGTCTTTCAAAAGACATCAAATTACTCACCATTAGAACACCAGTGTTTTCCTTTACAAGGACTCGAGGTCTTTCCCAACAAGTCTGAAGGGCTGGGTGGGGTCCAGGCCACTACTGCATCTGTGAAATGAGCAATATGAGCACAGGTAGAGTTTTCTTTCAAAGCAGCTTCCATGCTTAGCACACTGGAGGCAGTCAGAGCCTTCAATGAGCAGATGCCAGAATGGGGGTGAGGGGCCAGGTTCTGTGGGGTCAGAAGCTTGCATAATTTGGGGGTGGTTATTTGCAGTAGAAAAGGAATACAAATTATAAATATAAAAGTAGACATAAAATGAATATTTAGAATAAAAATCCCTCAAAATAATACATTTTAAGGTGATGAATACCACAAAAATCATAAAACCTAGAAAAATTACAGATTCTTCTTATTTATTAATGGCCCCATATGCCCGTGTAGCACTTTTTTCTAAATTTGCTATGATTTGTAATCCAAAAAAGATGGAAAACTCGTCTGAGATTAGGCATTCACAGGAACAATTCAAATGCATATAAAAAGTTGCTGCCACATTAAATTGACCAAATAATCACGCAACCAGATTACTCTGATGCTACACACTGACTTATTGATGACTACGTGTAGGAGTTTTGTCACTAAGAACACTTGCTTCTTCAGGCATTTCTCTGCGTTGGTGGCAATCCATGTGCCATTTCGCTGGAACCAGCAGATTTCATCAGGACATCATCAGATACCCTGAGAGGTACTCTGATCCACATCCGTGCACCCTAAGACTTCCCATGCTGTGCTCAGGTGGCACCACTATCAGACCGGACCACAGACCCAAGGATTGTGACCAAGTTTTGTTTTGTGTAATCCCCATCAAAAGAGAAGAAAACATAAGACGTGTTTGTAATTACATACATTCAACGTGAACTACTTTCCTAACACGAGAGAACTGTGTTGGCCGGGCCTTGATGAGAACCACAGCCTCTGCTGGTGATATTACTGGTCTCATCTTCAGGAGAATCTGCCCAACTAATTTCTGGCTCAGTGTGCTCCAAACCGCATTCTTCCTTGCCCTCCCACATGCTCCCAACAGGGGGTGCTGTGGGACATTCACCCTGCGACAACCGAAGGCTGCCCCTGTCCTGATGAGTAGGGCTGGCCCTGGCAGTAATACGGGTGTTCCTGGAGGCCTTCCTACACCCAGATGCTTGCAGATAACTTGTCTAGGCAAGGAAGTGGCAGTGAGCTACAGAAATATATCCCTCTAAGCTCAAATTAAATGTTACCCCAATTCAATTTTGCTGGATCGCCAAAATGCCCACAGGCACTCAAACATCACCCAAGGAACAGAAAACGAGACAGAGAAGTTGGAATGGAAAGAGGCAGAGCTATTAACCGCTCGTAGTTGGACTATCTTACTTCAGCATGTATTACAGAAACATTCGGGGGCATGGGGGTTGGCGTCCAGCTTCCCAGCAAATACGTGCCCCAGCATGTGCGGGCTGTGGGGGCCAGAGGGTGTTGACATTATCGACGAATTCATCAAAGGCAGCAGACTTGGAGACATGAGTCCCAACTCGGTCACCTAGCCTCCCTCAAGGGCCCCCTGAAAACAGGGATGGTGACACTGACCTCCCAGGACGACTCTGGGGTTTAACACGCCAATTTATTACATCTCCTGGTAAGCAGGAGTGCTGGACAAATGTCTCCTGTTGTTTTCGGATCAGTGTCACCCATCCCCTTGGGTCCAGAAGGAACAAGTCTACAGGATTGAGTCTGCCTCTTTAAGGTATGAGGTTGTGCTCTGACCCCTACGAAATGAACGGAGCCCTGTCCTCTGGAATCAGGGTAATCCTGCTGAGGTCACTTCTGCACTTCCTCCTCCCTGCTGTCAGGCAGCGGATTAGAGGAGAGGCCAGTGGATTAATGGTTTTGTCACAACCGTCCCCATCCCCCGCCCCAGCCACCAGGCCCTCCTGGAGCCTGTTGGTCAGGTGGGGTGGCTCCTCTATGCACAGCTCTCTTCAGGGCAGAGAGAAGCCTCAGTCCCTGCCAACCATCACAGCCAAGACCAGACTGAAAGCTGGGGAACCCCAGGCTGGCCAGGACTCGGAAGGCAGAAGGCCTGGGGACATCCCAAGGACCTGGGGGACGAGTGGACGGAGCTGATGGTCAGAGGCTGCCCTCTTCTCTCCCTCCCTTCACGCTGAGCCCAGTGAAGACACCATGCGGGGACTCCTGGGGTTCCACCTAGACACCAGCACCCCCCATGGTGGGAGGCCCTGCTGCCAGGGGCCAGCGGCCTGCATCTCCCTGCAGAAGACTACAGTCATCCTGTGCCTGCTGCTCTGCAGCACCTCCTTGTCCCCCACACGTGGGCAGACCAAGATTCCTCTGGAAACGTAAGCATCAATTTCAGCGCCCCCCTAAACTCCTCTGGCCCTGTCTTCCCCTCCTTCCCCCTGGAGAGCTCCGTCCTCGGCCCGCGGGTCCTACCCCTGACCTCCAGCCTCCCTCAGGGCTCTCCCCTCAGGGCTTGCACTGCCTGCTGCCCCCCTTCTCCCCACCTGACTCCCATTCTGGAGCCCCTCCTGCCACCCCTCAGACACCCAAGGGTTTCAGGCACAGCGATCACGAGGGCCCTGCCTCCTCAGGATGGCAAGCAGCACACCTCGAGCACTTGCAGGCCGGAGGGATGCTCCTTCCAGGATAATCGCTGTGATTAGGCCACTGGCAGTGGGAGCTGGGCTGGCTCAAAATGATCACCACGGCTCATCAAGGACTTGTGAGGAAATTTGACACCCTGAGAGGGTAAAGTAGTTTTAAACTGGCTCATGCAGCGAGGAACTGAGTAAAATCAGACTTTGGTCGTATTAGTCTTTCCTTTCTGCCTCCTTCCAGGCCCCCTGTCACTCAGACCAGCTCCAGGAAAAAAAAAAAAAAATCTGCTGTCAGTCATTTACACTTTAGTATAAAGTTTAATCGGTGCATGATCTCCCTGGGAGTGTCTGTTGTTCAGGCTTTTGCTCTGGCAGTCCCATTAAAGAAATGCCTGATATATGTGGGGAGCAGACACCCTAGAATAAAGGGGGCAGCTCGCTCAGGCCATACCTAAGTCCAAGACGCTCGAGTCCAGTATGAGAGTCAGGCTACCAGAGCCACCTGTCAACCTAACGTCTTAACAGAAGTGGGGACCCGGAGGCTGAGCAATGCATGCTGTGTGTGGCTTTGTGGAGCAATGGCTTTCAGCAGCACTGCTTACATTGGGTTGTAGAACCTCTGCTGTGCACCGTGCTGTGCAGTTGAGCAAACAAGCTCAGAGACGTTAGGTGACCTGCCCAGGTTCACGTAGGCCGGAAATGGAAGTGCTGCAATTTAAACTCCGCTCAGCCTTGACCTGTGCTTCCCCTCCACTGGACTCTAGACTAACTGTTGCTGAGGGAGATGTTGAGAATACTTTTCCACCCCCAGAACAGACACGGATTAGCAGGAAAAGGAGAAGGCCAGGAATAGGCTGAGTGCTGAGTCTAGGGGGCTGGGATCCAGGCCTTTGTTGTGGAGAACCAGACTGGACCATCTAAGGAGAAACCTCGACAGCTGGCTGAGATTAATGGCCTCAAACCTACCCGCCCCTATGCCCGCCCTCTCCCCTGGAGCCAGCCCTCCCCTCGCCCCTGCTCAATCCTTCTCAGTCACGTCTACACCAATGACTGCCTCTCCCTTGTGCCTAGCCATGCCCTCCCTTCCCATGCAGCTCTCAGCCTCCACCCGCTGCCCAGGCTTCTACTGCTCTCCCAAATTCGCTCCCACCAAGACCTCCAAAGATTTCCTCCCTGCCCGATCCACTAGACACCCCTGGCCTCATCTCCCTAGACTCCCTTTTTTTTTAAAATCTCCATGTCTCAGCTTCCATAACAATGCGCCCTCCTGGGTCTCCTTGGGTCCCTGAATTAACCTTCTGTTCTCAAGCAATCCTTTCCCTCTGCCTGCCTCCTGAGATTGGTGTTCCCCAGGGTTTATCCTCCACTCACAGCTCTCCTCATGCTACACACTCTCCTTGAGAGAGCTCATCTACCTTCAGAATTTCAACTCTCACCTATGTACTAATGACCCTCAGCCTTGCCTCTACTTGCTAGACTCACATATGCTTTGCCTATGGACAGCTCTTCCTGAACATCATGTGAGGTTTTAAATTCAAGTGTGTGTGTCTTTCAAGATATAATGCAATTGGTCCCTTCTGGAGTTGCACAGTGCACAACCTGCCCTATAGCACTCAGTAGGCCTGCAACAAGAACCTTGCATTCTACATAATCCAAGAGACACTAGATACCTTCCACCCTTCCCAACTTTTTCCTCTCAATCTTTCTGAGATTCTTAGTTTTATTCAATAATACCATCATCAGCTCAACCACCCAACCTGGAAATCTGAAGTCATTTCTGACTCCTCCAAGCTCTTCTATACTCTCTGCCTGGAAATCTCTTCCAGATCTCTTTGGCAAGCACAACTCTCCCAAACTTCTAACACAAAACTCAGATCCCACTTGTCCCAAGAAGTCTCCTGGCGCCACCACTACCCCTCCCCAAACTTTGTTGGCACCCCTTCACCTGCAAACACGTATTATGCTATCTGTTTGTGGAGGAGTAGCCCTCTAACTGAGGGTTTTACAAAGGCAAGGACTATGATGTGGCTCCAGTGCTATATACAATAATTGGCACATAGTAGGACCTCAGTAATTATTGGTTGAGTGACTACATGAATGCAACCTTGACAGGATTATGTGGACAAGCTCATTTTGCTCTATCTGGAGATGCTCAGATGAGGTCCTGTGTACTCATCCCAGGACACCACCAGCCTGCCCAGGTGGCAGGATCTTGATGCATTTCCAGGGACCAATGAGAGAGGTCAGGGCTTCTCCATGAGGCTGCCTGCACCCAGGGTAAGGAGTGGCCTCCTCACGTCCTCCCTGCCTGGCCTGCTCTCACCTCCACAGAAGCAGCTCAGAGCCTCTTCCTCTGCCCCAGCCTCGTGTCCCCTCTGAAGTTTCAACTGAGGTTTTGGTAGCCAGTAGTGACCTTGAGCAGGACACCCTGAAGAGCCATTGAGAAGTTTCAGTAGGGTCAAGCAGTTCCTGTTTCCATCCTCTGGGTACTCCCCACCCAGGCCTGAGCCTGTCCACAGGCTCTTTCCCTTCTCTCCTCTCCATTCCCCCCTCACAAATCAGAACCCTTGGGAGCTTGAGGTCAAGCTTTGCTTCCCTGCTCATCTGCCCTGCCCCCTTAGGGCAGCCGCTGAGCCCTCGAAGGGTCCTCTTGATCTCCCGTCCCAATCAGGAGGGATGGTGCATCCATGTATATATGTGCATCTCTAGATATTATGTGTGTCTCTGTGTGTCTCACTGGGTGTCTGTGTGTGTACATAGTTGTTTTCTATGTGCATGTGTGTGTGCATGCGTATAAACACGTACTTTTGTTGCCCGGCAGAGTGAAGCTATGGGCAGACACCTTCGGCAGGGACCTGTATAACACCGTGACCAAGTACTCAGGCTCTCTCCTGCTGCAGAAGGTCAGTAACCCTCTTCCAGGGACTCACAGGGTGGTGAGGAAGCAGGCAGCCAGGGACTTCCTCCTGGTAGTGAAGTAGAGTCCCCTAATTCCTAAATGTCCATGCTGTAAGGGGTCTTAGAGATCATCTAATCCATTCTCCTCACTTGCAGATGGGGAAACTTAAGGCCCAGGGATTTCCCAAGTCACAGAGCAAGCCAGTGGGGGCAGTACGGTGGAGTGGCCAAGAGCAGAGTGTCAGCTCAGATCTTCCAGAAGCTGATGCCAAGATGGAATTAGATGGGCAAGAGATTTATTTGGAGGGTTCTGTGAAGGATAAAGGGAGAGGGAGCAGGTGTGAGCAGAGTGGGATGCAGACCTAACATCTGTGAACGGGGATGGGGAGGAAGGTGAAGGAGGTAAGCAACCTGTGGGAGCTGCTTGGCTGGTAGTAGAGTGAACCTCCCACTCGCTTCCCTTATCTCAGGACCTCCAGCCATGCCCTACCCTGGAGGACGCCCACAGGGAGCCCTGGCCGAGGTCTAGTGACCCTGGCTCCTGGGCAGGAAGCAGGGCCTTGTGGAAGGGCGATAGATGCACCAGCTCCGCCTCGCCTTTATTGATTAATTGCCTTATTGCAGATTGACACTGAGCCTGTCCTCTCACTGGATTATAAACAACCTCATTTTCTCTGATATTTGTAACTCGCAGACCGGTTTTAACAATGGCCTGCCATTCTCTTATTACCATTTGCTAAGAGCTTTACATTCACAATTTCATTCTCACCACAATTTCATGAAGTGAGTACAATCTTCACCATTTTCTAAATGTTGCTAAGAGCAAAGCTCAGGCTTTTATGCCTGCCCGGGACCACACTGCACCCCATCCTCGGGCCACAGGGGCTGGAGGCAGTAACAGGGCCAGCGTGAGCGGCTTCCTGTCCCATGGCCCCTGCAGGTGGCTGCAGCAATGACAGCCTGAACCCACTTCCGACCCACGTGGAGCTTCCACCCTATAAAGTGCCATGTCGTTTGATTTTCTCATTTGTGCCCTCCAACGCTGGGTGAGAACGACATCGCTGTGATGACATGGCTGTTTTTAGTAAAAGCATTCTAGAATGTGCTCTTAAGCCATGCAAATGCCACATCTCATAGTTGAGTTCACGGAGTAACTCGCCTGAGGTCACAGAGCCATTAGGTTGCCACATGAGGTCATTAGACATTTGTGACACACAGTAGCTGAGAGTTTATATCTCCTGTGAATACTTGCAGCTGCTGCTAAGCTCTGCCCAGGCAGTGAGCATTACAATTCACATGGGTGTGGGCAGGGGCACGCATCAGCAGGGCTGATACCATGGGGAATCACAGAAAGATGACCTGATAGCTCATAGACCCTGTGAGCAGCCCCAGAGAGGCACCATAAAGAAGTTGGAAATCGGGGAGACCTGGGCCATCCCAGGTCTTCTGTCCACTGGCTGTGTGACCTTGGTCAAGTTTGTTGACCTCTCTGAGCCTCAGTCTATCCCTTTTAAGGATATTAACCTCTGTGTGTCCAGAGTTCCTGGAATAGAGAGAACTTTGATAAGAGGCAGCTATTAATGTTAGTGGGGGAGATTATACAAGAAGAGGAGGATATGTCCTTGCCTCTAGTTGAGTCAACAGGACTTCACAGATGTGAATGCAGTAGTTGAGGGGATGGAGGCCACATGCAATCACGTATAAGACAACAGGTGCCCATCTCTCCCACTTTCCTTGCACAGAAATACAAGGATGTGGAGCCCAGTCTGAATATCATGGAGGTGGATGGCTTAGAGCTGGTGAAGAAGTTCTCAGAGGACATGGAAGCCATGCTGCGCAGGAAAGTAGAGGCTGTCAAGGTACTCTAGGTTCTGTGATTTGTCAGGGGAGGGGCTTCCACCCCAGGTCCCGCAACACATTAGGGTTCACTCTTAGTGTGGTACAGTCTATAGGTTTTGATACATGCATCTACCATTATAGATCATACATAATAAGTTCACTGCCCTAAAAAATACTGTTTCCTGGCTATTCATCCCTCCCTACCCACAAAACTCTGGCTACCACTGATCTTTTTACTGTTTCCATAGCTTTGCCTTTTCCAGAATGTCATGGGATGCAGGATGTAGCCTTTTCAGACTGGCTTCTTTCACTGAGTAATATACATCTACCTTTTGGCCATTGTTGAGTAGTGTTGCTGTAAACAATTGTACACAAATTAGTGTTTGAGTACCTCTTTTCAGCTCTCTTGGGTATATTCTTTTTTTTTTTTAAGATTTTATTCATTTATTCATAAGAAACACACAGAGAGAGAGAGAGAGAGAGAGAGAGAGAGAGAGAGAGGCAGAGACACAGGCAGAGGGAGAAGCAGGCTCCATGCAGGGAGCCTGATGTGGGACTCGATCCCCAGACTCCAGGATCATGACCTGGGCGGAAGGCAGACGCTCAACTGCCAAGCCACCCAGGTGTCTCTCTTGGGTATATTCTAAGCAGTAGAAATTTTTGAAGACCTGCTGGTCTTGTTTTGCCTATTCATTCTCCCTTTCATGTTCCCCTCCTGCAGAATCTGGTAGAGGCTGCTGAGGAGGCTGACCTGAACCATGAATTCAATAAGTCACTGGTGGTGAGTCTTCCTGCTTCCAGAGCTGCTGCTGGGAGGGTATAATGACCAATGGCCCAACCCCCACCAAGGGCCAGGGTCACCTGAATACAAGATATGGAGGGGTAGAGTAGAGGGGAAGGCCAGAATTGTCTTTTATTGTGCACTGGATTTGTATGAACCTATTATAGTTTGATTCTGAAATCCATTCAGTCTTTTGAGAAGAGATTTATGGACCAGGTAGGAGAGACAACTATTAAGACTTGGAGGGGGGTGGGGCAGGGGACAGAGTGGCAAGCCACCCAACACTGCATGTTAGTACCAGAGAACACGCTGGTAGCTCCTCAGAGGGTACGGGAGGGGGGCACCCACTGGTGCTGCCTCAGGCCCAGGCTGCATGCTGTTTCTTTTTCTTTTTTCTTTTTTTTAAAGATTTTATTTATTTATTCATGAGAGACACAGAGAGAGAGAGAGAGGCAGAGACGTGGCAGAGGAAGAGAAAGGCTCCTTGCCGGGAGCCCAATGTGGGACTCAATCCTGGAACTCCAGAATCATGCCCTGAGCTGCAGGCAGACGCTCAACGCTCAACGGCTGAGCCATCCAGGCATCCTTGCAGGCTTTTTCTTAAAGAGAGACGCCTCACCTTTCAGGGCCCATCATTCCAGGTCCCTAGGAACCTCCCCACACTGGAAAAAAATCGATGGTACCCATGAGGCTGTCACTGTCCCTTTACCTCACCTTGGATTTCTGGCTGCCTGTCTCTGGCTCTCATCGAGTCATACACACACATGCTCAACAGAGTGGGGAACTGAAGCAATCATCTAGACAATTTATATATAAAAAACATTTGAATCAACCAAGAACTCCAATATGTGGATATGTACTGTCTGTATGTGTGGTGCAGATTACTGCCTGAATTGTTCATAGATGTTGCTGGTCTGGATGCTGTCAGTGTGTCTGACCCTGTCTCTCATGTCAGAGTCCTCTGACCTGCACCATTTCTCTTTCTCTCTCTCGCCCTGTGGGTCTCTTGTGTCCACACCGGCTACCCTACTTGTTCCTGTCTGCCCCTAGTTTAACTACTACAATTCTGTCCTGATCAACGAGAAGGATGAGAATGGTGACTATGTGGAGCTGGGGGCTGAGTTTGTCCTCGAGTCCAATGCTCACTTCAGCAACCTGATGGTGAACACCTCCATCAGCAGCGTGCAGCTGCCCACTAATGTGTACAACAAAGGTAGCTCCCCGACTCACCCTGTGCCTTGGCACTCTTTCTGAACAGTTTGTGCTTGCTAGGTGGTACTGTGCATTTTAATGCTTTGCTTCCATTTTCCTGAGAAGCCCTGCAGAGTATAAATGGATTCTCCAACCTCCTTGACCGAGGAGAACAAGTAAAAGGATTCTACACAAGTCAGGGCTGGGAGAAAACTCAGTGTTACTGGAATGGAGGGTGTGAGTGTGGTTCCAAGTGCAGCATAATAGGCAATTATAAACAAAATCACTGCAGGTTGGGCTATGTGTGTGTGTTCAGTGGGTGAAGACCTGGTCATTGTTGCTTCTGACTTAGTTTCCCCAGTAGTTCCTTCTATAATCTCTCCCTTTAGACCCAGACATTTTAAATGGAGTCTACATGTCTGAAACCTTGAACCCTGTTTTTGTGGAGAACTTCCAGAGAGACCCAACACTGACCTGGCAATATTTTGGCAGCTCCACTGGATTCTTCAGAATCTATCCAGGTAGGGACTTTGGGAGGCATCTCCGTGGTCTTCTGGGCTTTTCTGGGAATAAGGCAATTGAGGCATTGAAGATGGACTCTGGCACTCAGACCCCCAGTGAATGGAAAGTATCTAACTGAAAGCATCTCCAACCCACATTTTGACACTTCACAACATGTTAAGCACATTTACAATAAATAGCTGATAAATGAATGAATGAACGAATGAATAAAGCTATCAAACACCATGGTAACCAGCCCCAAAATGCCCACATTAAACTCTTGTCCCATGAAAAGCACTATGGAAAATGCAAAGTAAGATAAAACAAGTCTTGATCTTAAGAAGTTTATATCCTAATTAGAGAAATAGAGTATACTCACTTGAAGTGCTCAACAGCAATGCAGAAAGTGTCACAGATTAGTATGTGATTAGTGGCCACCTTAATAGGTGACATGGGAAAGCTCCCTTGCCCATCAATAAAAATAGGGAACAGAAACATCTACCACAAGGTTTGCATTCTGCTCCAACCCATTTTTATATTTTAGCACAGTGTCGGTAAAGTCTTGAGGTTGCCCTGTTTTTCTAAGTCAGGAAATCAGAGAAATCCTAAAGGGATCCTTTGTGTCCCCAGTCTGGAAAAGCCAGTTCCTCCACAGAAGCCCATAGGGTTCCCATTGTTAACATACCCTTGTTTCTCCGTCCCAATCCACAACCAGTCACTGGTTCTTTTTCTGCTCTCCAGAGCCTCAATGAGCAAGCTCATCCCTCTTCTATGTAATAGCCCTTCAAATGCTTGGAGACAACTCACATGCCTCCTGGATCTTCTCCGGGGTAGAATTCCTGCAAATATTTCTGTCACATTACGGCTTCCAGAGATATCAATTTGTATGCAAACAATGCAAAGAAGGGGGCAATTTTTCACACCCATACCCACATTTACAGATATGTGTCAGCCCTCAAGTGGACAGGGTTGGGTTGACTGTAATCCTTGATCATGGTATGCTGTTCCCATGGGTCCATGCAGGCCTATCTCTATTTATTTCATTCTACTTTTAATTTTTTAAATAATATAATGAATACTTGTATATACATCACCAATACAAAAACTAGAATGTTAACAAACTTCTATCTACTTAATAGGCTCCTCCTCTGATCTGCCCTTGACCCCAACCTGCCCCAAATCCCACCCTCCCCAGCTAACCAGGTAATAGCTATCCTGCACTCTCAACTTATCCCTCCATTTGAATTTTTTGGCTGTCTGCTTAGTTATTTACTCTTATCTCATATTGACAAATGTACATACACATCCACTTAATATATTAGTTTGTTTCACTCATTTTTGAAATTTACTAAACTGATTTTATGTTTAGACTCTCAGAGCTTGCTTTTTCATTCAGTATTATACTAGCAACATTCATCTGGGTTGTCACATATATCTGTACTTTGTCATCTTTGTTCCTGTATCATATTCTTGGGAGCCAATATATCAGTTTATTCATCCTCCTCATCCTATCTGGGTTGTTTGCAATTTTTGTTTTTCTTCTCTGTTTTTGTTTTGTTTTGTTTTGTTTTACTTTTAAGAACAGTGTTGCTATGAATGTTCTTATCATGAGTCCTGAGACATATTGTAAGAGCTTCTCTTGGGTGTATACCTAGGGATGGAACTGCTAGATTAATAACTGTTCAGCTATGGCAAGAAAGTGCAAAATTGTTTTCCAAAATGCTGGCACCAATGATATTCCCACCAGCCATGAATAAGAGATTCTGTTGATCCACATTTTCTCAAACCATGGGTATTGTGAAATGTTAACCATTTTTTATAATAACACTTTAGTATAAAATGGTGCTTCACTGTGGTCTGGCATTGCATTTCCTCTTCCACTTGTGAAGTTGAATGTCTCTTCATATGTCATTTGTTGCATGTATTTCTTCTTCTGTGAAATACCTATTATGTCTTCTAATTGTTTATTGCCTTTTCTAATGTTAACCCAGCTTCACATTTTTATGAAAACCTAACTCAATCATAACAAATTAGTCTTTTATGCATTGCTGGATTTAATTTGCTAGTATCTTGTTTAGGATTTTTTGCATTGGTCAGTGAAATGGTCTTGTAATTTCTTTTTCTGGTACTGTCTTTGTTTTTCAAAATTATATTAGCTTCATAGAATAAGCTGGCAAGTATTCCCTCTTTTTCCAATTTTTAAAAACATTTAAATAAGTTAGAGTGATTTTTTGCCTTGAAAGCTTGTAAGGATTCATCTATAAAACCATATAGACTTGGGATGCCTGGGTGGCGCAGTGGTTGAGCATCTGCCTTCCACTCAGCGCATGATCCTGGAGTCCCAGGATCGAGTTCCATATCAGGCTCCTTGCAAGGAGCCTACTCCTCCCGTCTCTGCCTCTCTCTCTCTCTCTGCCTTAAATCTTAAAAAAAAAAAAAAAAAAAAAAAAAAAAAGATTTTATTTACTTATTCAGGAGAGACGTAGAGAGAGGCAGAGAGACACGGGCAGAGGGAGAAGCAGGCTCCACGCGGGGAGCCCAATGTGGGACTTGATCCTGGGACTCCAGGATCATGCCTAGACCAAAGGCAGGCGTAAAACCAGCAAGCCACCCAGAGATCCCCTAAATAAAATCTTAAAATTAAAAAAAAAAAACATATAGACCTGATGTTTTCTTTATGGGAAGATTTTAAATTTTAAAATACCATTTCATTATGTTTAATACTTGCAAGACTAATAAAATTCTTTATTACTTCTTATTTTGGTAAAATACTTTTTCTAAGATTCCATCCAATTTGTCTTAATTTTCAAAACTATTTCCAGAAAGCTTTTATTCTATTATCTTTTTAATCTCTTCTGTATCTATAATTATTTCCCCTTTTTATTTATAGTATTATTTTTTTCTTCATCATTCCACCACCCGTTTCTCTATTTTGTTAGTCTTTCTCAGGAATCATCTTTTGTCTTCATAGACTGCTCTCTTCTTTGTTCTCTGTGTCATCTGTTTCAGTTCTGACTTTATCTCCTCTTAACCATTTCCTTGGATCTGTTGTTCTTTCTTTTTTTTTTTAATAATAAATTTATTTTTATTGGTGTTCAATTTGCCAACATACAGAATAACACCAGTGCTCATCCCGTCAAGTGCCTTCCTCAGTGCCCGTCACCCATTCACCCCCAACCCCCGCCCTCCTCCCCTTCCACCACCCCTAGTTCCTTTCCCAGAGTTAGGAGTCTTTATGTTCTGTCTCCCTTCCTGATATTTCCCACACATTTCTTCTCCCTTCCCTTCTATTCCATTTCACTATTATTTATATTCCCCAATGAATGAGAACATACACTGTTTGTCCTTCTCCAATCGACTTACTTCACTCAGCATAATACCCTCCAGTTCCATCCACGTCGAAGCAAATGGTGGGTATTTGTCGTTTCTAATTGCTGAGTAATATTCCATTGTATACATAGACCACATCTTCTTTATCCATTCATCTTTCGATGAACACTGAGGCTCCTTCCACAGTTTGGCTATTGTGGACATTGCTGCTAGAAACATCGGGGTGCAGGTGTCCCGGCGTTTCATTGCATCTGTATCTTTGGGGTAAATCCCCAACAGTGCAATTGCTGGGTCGTAGGGCAGGTCTATTTTTAACTCTTTGAGGAACCTCCACACAGTTTTCCAGAGTGGCTGCACCAGTTCACAGTCCCACCAACAGTGTAAGAGGGTTCCCTTTTCTCCCCATCCTCTCCAACATTTGCTGTTTCCTGCCTTGTTAATTTTCCCCATTCTCACTGGTGTGAGGTGGTATCGCATTGTGGTTTTGATTTGTATTTTCCTGATGGCAAGTGATGCGGAGCATTTTCTCATGTGCATGTTGGCCATGTCTATGTCTTCATCTATGAGATTTCTGTTCATGTCTTTTACCCATTTCATGATTGAATTGTTTGTTGCTTTGGTGTTGAGTTTAATAAGTTCTTTATAGATCTTGGAAACTAGCCCTTTATCTGATATGCCATTTGCAAATATCTTCTCCCATTCTGTAGGTTGTCTTTTAGTTTTGTTGACTGTATCCTTTGCTGTGCAAAAGCTTCTTATCTGGATGAAGTCCCAATAGTTCCTTTTTGCTTTTGTTTCTTTTGCCTTCGTGGATGAATCTTGCAAGAAGTTACTGGGGCTGAGTTCAAAAAGGGTGTTGCCTGTGTTCTCCTCTAGGATTTTGATGGAATCTTGTCTCACATTTAGATCTTTCATCCATTTTGAGTTTATCTTTGTGTATGGTGAAAGTGAGTGGTCTAGTTTCATTCTTCTGCATGTGGATGTCCAATTTTCCCAGCACCATTTATTGAAGAGACTGTCTTTCTCCCAGTGGATAGTCTTTCCTCCTTTATTGAATATTAGTTTACCATAAACTTGAGGGTCCACTTCTGGATTCTCTATTCTGTTCCATTGATCTATGTGTCTGTTTTTGTGCCAGTACCACACTGTCTTGATGACCACAGCTTTGTAGTACAACCTGAAATCTGACATTGTGATGCCCCCAGCTATGGTTTTCTTTTATAAAATTCCCCTGGCTATTCGGGGTCTTTTCTGATTCCACACAAATCTTGAAATAATTTGTTCTAACTCTCTGAAGAAAGTCCATGGTATTTTGATAGGGATTGCATTAAACGTGTACATTGCCCTGGGTAACATTGACATTTTCACAATATTAATTCTGCCAATCCATGAGCATGGAATATTTTTCCATCTTTTTGTGTCTTCCTCAATTTCTTTCAGAAGTGTTCTATAGTTTTTAAGGTATAGATCCTTTACCTCTTTGGTTAGGTTTATTCCTAGGTATCTTATGCTTTTGGATGCAATTGTAAATGGGATTGACTCCTTAATTTCTCTTGCTTTAGTCTCATTGTTAGTGTATAGAAATGCCACTGACTTCTGGGCATTGATTTTGTATCCTGCCACGCTGCCAAATTGCTGTATGAGTTCTAGCAATCTTGGGGTGGAGGCTTTTGGGTTTTCCATGTAGAGTATCATGTCATCGGCGAAGAGGGAGAGTTTGACTTCTTTGCCAATTTGAATGCCTTTAATGTCTTTTTGTTGTCTGATTGCTGAGGCGAGGACTTCCAGAACTATGTTGAATAGCAGTGGTGAGAGTGGACATCCCTGTCTTGTTCCCAATCTTAGGGGAAAGGCTCCCAGTGCTTCCCCATTGAGAATGATATTTGCTGTGGGCTTTTCGTAGATGGCTTTTAAGATGTTGAGGAATGTTCCCTCTATCCCTACACTCTGAAGAGTTTTGATCAGGAATGGATGCTGTATTTTGTCAAATGCTTTCTTTGCATCTAATGAGAGGATCATATGGTTCTTGGTTTTTCTCTTGCTGATATGATGAATCACATTGATTGTTTTACGAGTGTTGAACCAACCTTGTGTTCTGGGAATAAATCCTACTTGATCATGGTGAATAATTTTCTTAATGTACTGTTGGATCCTATTGGCTAGTATCTTGTTGAGAATTTTTGCATCCATGTTCATCGGGGATATTGGTCTGTAATTCTCCTTTTTGGTGGGGTCTTTGTCTGGTTTCGGAATTAAGGTGATGCTGGCCTCATAGAACGAATTTGGAAGTACTCCATCTCTTTCTATCTTTCCAAACAGCTTTAGTAGAATAGGTATGATTTCTTCTTTAAATGTTTGATAGAATTCCCTGGGAAGCAATCTGGCCCATCTGGACTCTTGTGTCTTGGGAGGTTTTTGATGACTGCTTCAATTTCCTCCCTGGTTATTGGCCTGTTCAGGTTTTCTATTTCTTCCTGTTCCAGTTTTGGTAGTTTGTGGCTTTCCAGGAATGCGTCCATTTCTTCTAGATTTCCTAATTTATTGGCATATAGCTGTTCATAATATGTTTTTAAAATCGTTTGTATTTCCTTGGTGTTGGTAGTGATCTCTCCTTTCTCATTCATGATTTTATTAATTTGAGTCTTCTCTCTCTTCTTTTTAATAAGGATGGCTAATGGTTTATCTATCTTATTAATTCTTTCAAAGAACCAACTCCTGGTTTTGTTGATCTGTTCCACAGTTCTTCTGGTCTCGATTTCGTTGAGTTCTGCTCGAATCTTAATCAACTCTCTTCTTCTGCTGGGTGTAGGATCTGTTTGCTATTTTTTCTTAGCTCCTTTAGGTGTAAGGTGAGCTTTTGTATTTGAGTTCTTTCCAGTTTTTGAATGGATGCTTGTATTGCGATGTATTTCCCCCTCAGGACTGCTTTTTCTGCATCCCAAAGATTTTGAATGGTTGTATCTTCATTCTCATTAGTTTCCATGAATCTTTTTAATTCTTCCTTAATTTCCTGGTTGACCCTTTCATCTTTTAGCAGGATGGTCCTCAACCTCCAAGTGTTTGAAGTCCTTCCAAACTTCTTGTTGTGGTTTAGTTCTAATTTCAAGGCATTATGGTCTGAGAATATGCAGGGGATGATCCCAATCTTTTGGTATCAGTTCAGACCCAATTTGTGACCCAGTATGTGGTCTATTCTGGAGAAAGTTCCATGTGCACTTGAGAAGAATGTGTATTCAGTTGAGTTTGGATGTAGACATCTGTGAAATCCATCTGGTCCAATGTATCATTTAAAGCTCTCGTTTCTTTGGAGATGTGTTTATAAGACCTATTGAGTGTAGAAAGTGCTAGATTGAAGTCACCAAGTATAAGTGTATTATTATCTAAATATGTCTTAACTTTGGTTATTAATTGATTGATATATTTATTTGGCAGCTCCCACTTTCGGGGCACATATATTGAGGATTGTTAAGTCCTCTTCTTGGATAGATCCTTTAAGTATGATATAGTGTCCCTCTTCATCTCTCACTACAGTCTTCGGGGTAAATTTTAGTTTATCTGATATGAGGACGGCTACCCCGGCTTTCTTTTGAAGACCATTTGAATGGTAAATGGTTCTCCAACCTTTTATTTTCAGGCTGTAGGTGTCCTTCTGTCTAAAATGAGTCTCTTGTAGACAGCAAATAGATGGGTCCTGCTTTTTTATCCAGTCTGAAACCCTGCGCCTTTTGATGGGGTCATTAAGCCCGTTCACGTTCAGAGTTACTATTGAAAGATATGAGTTTAGTGTCATCATGATATCTATTCAGTCCTTGTTTTTGTGGATTGTTCCACTGAACTTCTTCTTAAAGGGGAATTTTAAGAGTCCCCCTTAACTTGCAGAGCTGGTTTGGAAGTCACATATTCTTTCAGTTCCTGCCTGTCTTGGAAGCTCTTTATCTCTCCTTCCATTTTGAATGAGAGCCTTGCTGGATAAAGTATTCTTGGTTGCATGTTCTTCTCATTTAGGACCCTGAATATATCTTGCCATCCCTTTCTGGCCTGCCAGGTCTCTGTGGAGAGGTCTGCTGTTACCCTAATACTCCTCCCCATAAAAGTCAGGGATTTCTTGTCTCTTGCTGCTTTAAGGATCTTCTCTTTATCTTTGGAATTTGCAAGCTTAACTATTAAATGTCGAGGTGTTGAACGGTTTTTATTGATTTTAGGGGGGGATCTCTCTATTTCCTGGATCTGAATGCCTGTTTCCCTTCCCAGATTAGGAACGTTTTCAGCTAGGATTTGTTCAAATACATATTCTGGCCCTCTGGCCCTTTCGGTGCCCTTGGGAACCCCAATTAAATGTAGGTGTTTCTTCCTCAGGCTGTCGTTTATTTCCCTTAATCTATCCTCATGGTCTTTTAATTGTTTGTCTCTTTTTTCCTCAGTTTCCCTCTTTGCCATCAACTTGTCTTCTATGTCACTCACTCGTTCTTCCACCTCGTTAACCCTCGTCGTTAGGACTTCTAGCTTGGATTGCATCTCATTCAATTGATTTTTAATTTCTGCCTGATTGGATCTAAATTCTGCAGTCATGAAGTCTCTTGAGTCCTTTATGCTTTTTTTCTAGAGCCACCAGTAGCTGTATAATAGTGCTTCTGAATTGGCTTTCTGACATTGAATTGTAATCCAGATTTTGTAACTCTGTGGGAGAGAGGACTGTTTCTGATTCTTTCTTTTGAGGTGAGGTTTTCCTTCTAGTCATTTTGCTCAGTGCAGAGTGGCCAGAAACAAGTTGTATTGGGAAAAGGAGAAAAAGAGAGGAGAGAAAGAAGGAAAGAAGAGAAAAAGAAAAAAGGAAGAAAAGAAGAAAAAAAGAGAAGAAAGAGAGAAAGAAAAAAAGGATCGGGGAAGCAAACAAATCAAAAAGCAAAAAAAAAACAAACAACAAAACAAAAACAACAACAACAACAAAACCACGGGGGAGTATCTTCTGATTCTGTATACTTTAAGTCCCTTGACTTCCCCTGGAACTTGTCCTTCTAGCTGGTCTTCTGGGGGAGGGGCCTGTTGTGCTGATTTTAGGGTGTTAGCACTTGGGGGAGCTGCTCTGCCCCCTGCCTGGTGCAGGGCTCAGTGGGGGTTGTTCACCCCGTGAGGCTCCAGGAGGAACAGCCCCAGTGGCGGGGCCAGCTCTGCAGCCCTGGAGTCAGCTCCCGCAGTAGCTCCCGGGCTCTCTGTCTGCAGGGCCTGGAGGCTCCGGGGCGGGGCCGCTGATCTGCTCAGCTCGGGGCAGGAGCGTCCTTGCTGTCCTGGGCCCTCCCGGCCTCTGCCTGTCCCGGGGGAGGCCGGATCCTGGGCTGTGTCCCGACGCCCTGTGCTCGGGGGCCTGCGCTGTTGGATTCGGGCTCCCACCCCGCAGCCCCCTCTGCGGAGCCGCCGCCCGAGCCCCTCCAAGCTGCTCCGGGTCCCGCCGTGCACGTGCAGCCCTTAGGGAGCTAGGCGCATCTCCCGGGGCGCAGGTGCCTGTTAGTGTCCCTGGGAGCCTGAGGGCATCCCCGCCCTCCTGGGTCCTGCTCCAACTCCCTGGGTGCCCCTTTCCTCCCGGGA
This sequence comes from Vulpes lagopus, assembly GCF_018345385.1. Taxonomy (NCBI): domain Eukaryota; kingdom Metazoa; phylum Chordata; class Mammalia; order Carnivora; family Canidae; genus Vulpes; species Vulpes lagopus. The sequence goes on from NC_054844.1 coordinate 2,065,398, forward strand.
AGGTTGGTGCAGCTCCTGCTTCTCCGGGTCGGGGCTCTCCTGTCCTGGGGACACTCGCCCGGGCCTCAGCCCGGCTCCTCGTGGGCCCCTCCCCCTTGGAGGCCTTTTGTTTCTTTATTTCTTTTTCTCCGTCTTCCTACTTGATAGAAGCACGAACTCTTCTCACTGTAGCATTCCAACTGGTCTCTTTTTAAATCTCAGGCCGAATTCGTAGGTTTTCAGGATGATTTGAAGGTTATCTAGGTAATGTGGTGGGGACCGGTGACCTGGGGACCCTACTCTTCCACCGTCTTGCCTCCTTCATCTGTTGTTCTTTCTAACTTAGCTTTAATTTTTAGCCTTTCTTTGTTTCAAAAATAAGCGTTTATGGAGAGACCTTGGCTCTACGGCTGCACTTTTGCTGCATCTCACAAGGTGTAATTAGTAGCAGTTTAAAAAATTTTTAATTATGGTAAAATACATATAACATGAAGTTTATTACCCTAACTTTTAAAATGGAATTATAATTGATATACCTATTATATTAGTTTTTGCGTGCAACATAATGATCAATATTTTTATACATTACAAAACGATCACCTTGAAAGCTCATTATCCTTTGTGACTATACAAAGTTATTGCAATATTATTGACTATATTCCCTATGTTGTACATAACATCCCTATGACTTACTTATTTTATAACTAGAAGTTTATATCTTTTAACCCCCTTTACCTCCTTTGCCCATTGCCTAATCTCGTTACTTCTGGCAACCACTAGTTTGTTCTCTGTATCTATGAGTCTGTTTCTGTTTTGATTTGTTTGTTCATTTGCTTTTTATTTTTATTTTTTATTTTATTTTTTTAAAAATATTTTATTTATTTATTTATGAAAGACACAGGGAGAGAGAGGCAGAGACATAGTAAGAGGGAGGAGAAGCAGGCTCCATGCAGAGCCCGATGTGGAACTCAATCCCGGGACTCTGGGATCATACCCTGAGCTGAAGGCAGATGCTCAACCGCTGAGCCATCCAGGCATCCCTGTTCATTTATTTTTTAAATTCCACACATGGAATCAAACAAATATGGTATTTGTTTTTGTCTGACTTATTTCACTTACCATAATACTCTCTAGCTCTATCCATGTCATTGGAAATGGCAAGATTTCATTCTTTTTATGGCTGAGCAGTATTCCATTATGTGTGTGTGTGTTTACATTGTGTGTGTGTGTGTATATAGGTCACATCTTCTTTATCTATTCATTTATCAGTGGATACTGAGGTTGCTTCCATATCTTGACTATTGTGTTAGTGCTGCAGGAAACATAAGGGGGCATATATCTTTTCAAGTTAGTGATTTTATTTTCTTCAAATAAATATCCAGAAGTAGAATTACTGGATTATATGGCAGTTCTATTTTTAATTTTTTGAGGAATCTCCATAATGTTTTCATAGGGACTGTGCCAATTTATATTTCTATCAACAGTGCACTAGGTTTCCCTTTTCTCCTCATTCTTGCTGGCACTTGTTATTTCTTGTCTTTTTGATAATAGCCTTTTCTGACAGGTGTGAGGTAGTATCTTGTTGTGGCTTTGGTTTGCATTTCTCTGATGAGTGATGCTGAGCATTTTTTCATGTATCTGTTGGCCATCTGTACATCTCCTTTAGAAAAATGTCTTAAAAAAAAAGAAAAGAAAAGAAAAATGTCTTTTCAGGTCCTCTGCCTATTCTTCAAGCAATCAGCTTGTTTGCTTTTTTGTTGTTGAGTTGTATGAGATTTTTTACATATTTTGGATATCAACTCCTTATTGTACATATCATTTGCAAATATCTTCTCCCATTCAGTAGGTTGCCTTTTATTTGTTGATGGATTCCTTCACTGCAAAATTTTTTTACTTTGATGTAGTCCCGTTTTAATTTTGCTTTTGTTGCCTTGCCAGAGAAGACCTATCAAAAACATTGTTGGTTTTTTTTTCATTTGTTTTTATTGAAGTTTGATTTGCCAACATAAGTATAACACCCAGTGCTCATCCCATCAAGTGCCCTCCTCAATGCAAAAACGTATTGTTAAGACCGACGTCAAAGAGCTTATTGCCAAGGAATTTTATGGTTTCAGGTCTTATATTTAGGTATTTAATTTATTTTGAGTTAATTTTTTTTGAGTTAATTTTTTTACATGGTATGAGAAAGTGGTCTAGTTTCATTCTTTTGCATGTATCTGTCCAGTTTTCTCAGCACCATTTATTAAAGACACTGTCTTTCCCACCATTATGTTCTTGCTTCCTTTGTTGTAGATTAATTGACCATATATAATTATGGATTTACTTCTGGGCTTTCTGTCTTGCTCCATTGATCTGTATGTCTGTTTTGTGCCAGTGCCATACTCATTTGATTACTACAGCTTTGTAGTATAATTTGAAATCAGAGTGTGATTCCTCCAGCTTTGTTCTTTCTCAAGATTACTTTGGCTATTTGGGGGTCTTTTGAGATTCCATACCAATTTTAGTATTAACTTATTCTAGTCCATCCTAACCACCTTTAAGTGTATGATTCAGTGGCATTAAGTACATTAATGTTGTTGGGCAACTATCACCACCATGCATCTCCAGAACTCTTCATCTTGCAAAATGGGAACTCTGTACCAATTTAAAAAATAACCCACCATTCCCTTTTTCCTTCCAGCTCTGGCAACCACCATTCTACTTTATATCTCTATGAATTTGACTAACTCTAGGGATCTTGTATAAGTGGAATCCTACAATATTTGTCTTTTTTGACAGGCTTATTTAACTTAGTGTAATGTCCTCCAGACTCATCCATATTGTAGCCTGTGTCTTGTTGTGCCCAAGATTAACATCAAGGAGCCGAGAAACCAAGGAGCTGACACCAATGCAAACACACGAGGGTTTATTTACAAGCACGAGCTTGGGTCCAAGTGTACCCGACACAGCGGAGCAGGGACTTGGACCCCAAGGTGGGTTCCAGCTTAGTTTTATGGGCTGGTCTAGGGGACCTCCAGGAAGGGGGGAGGAATTTCTTAGGTTCTGTTTACATTCTGATTTGGGGCTTTCAAGGGCATTAAGCTCTGTTCTTATTCTAATATGGGGCTTCCTGCCACTGGCTTGAGCTTTGTTCTCATTCTAATATGGGGCTTTCTAGGGCGTTAAGTTGTAAGCTGTTTTTTTCTTGTAACTGAAGTAAGGTAAATTTCAGCTCTTATTCACAGGGGCCTGGGATGGCTGTGCTTGTGCTAACGCTGAACTTAAGGTGGAATGGGCTTAATTTTCTTGGCCTCCACAGTCTGAATTTCCATCCTTTATAAGGCTGAATAATATTTCATTGTATAGTGGATCAAATTTTGTTTATTCATTCATCTGTGGATGGACATCTGAGTTGCTTCTACATTTTAGCTACTGCAAATAATGCTACTATGAACAGGGACATACAAATATCTTCTTGAGACCCTACTTTCACTTATTTTGGATATGTCCTGAGAAGTGGAATTCCTGGGTCATATGGCAATTCTATTTTTAATTTTTGGAGGACCTGCCATACTGCTTTCCATAGTAACTATACCATTCTATATTTCCACCAAATGCACAAGGATTCCAATTCCTCCCCATCCTTGTTATATATTAAAAAACAAAAAAAAAAACTTTACTCACATCTTAATGGATATGAGTGGTAGCTCATCATGGTTATGATTTGCATTTTCCTAATGATTATAGAGGTTGAGCATCTTCTCTTGTGTTTATTGGCCATTTATGTATCTTCTTTGGAGAAATGTCTATTCAAGTCCTTTTCCTATTTTTGAATTGGATTGTTTGGTTTTGTTCCTTTTGAGTTGTGGTTCTTTATATTTGGTGGATATTAACCTCTTATCAGATAAATAATTTGCAAATGTTTTCTCCCATTCTATGGTTCTCTTTACCCTCTATTGATTGTATCCTCTGATACACAGAAGTTATTGCCTGTGCTTTGGTATCATGGTGATAAGGGAACAGGGCTAGCTGAGGACAAAGCACAGCTGAGATCCCACAAATGACCCCAACCCCACCCCAGGTATGTGTGACATTCCTCAGGAAGCTTCCAATTGTCTTAATGTTAATGCCTTGCTAGAGAGAAAAGCAATCTTTAACTTGTCAATGGCAAGGCCTCCAGTATCTTGTAGGTCCTCCTTAGCATATGAAAATCCTTTTGAAACCTCCCTTTCCCTTACTTCCCCAACTCTGCAGGTATATAATCAGCCCCACCTCACAGGCCCAGGCAGCTCTTCCCGCCCACGGGTCCAGTCCCCTCTACCTTAATAAAACCTACATTTTGCACCAAAGATGTCTCAAGAATTCTTTCTTGGTTGTTGGCTCCAGACCTCACCTATATTCCAAAATTTCATCAGTGGTTAGTGATATATAAATTATCATTTGCCTCTAAATATTTTTAAATTTCCCTGTGATTTCTTCTTTGATCTTTTAGTTATTCAAAAGTGTGTTTTAAAATTGTCAGGTTTAATCCAATCAGTAGTGAAGGCCAGGCAAAAGTTGGTCGAAACAGGCTTTTATTGGGACACGCTCTCGGGCGAGGTTCCGCAGCCCGCAGGGGAGGGACAGAGCGGGGAAGTCGCGAGCGGGGAAAGTCGCGCCCAGGCAAACCGCAGGGGGGTCTATAAAGAGTTTTTGGCGGAAAGATGAGTCAGGGCCGCATTCCGATTAGGGCAAGGGTTACGGGTCTTTGTGCGCTTAATTAGGGTAGGGCGGCAAGGCGGCCTTATTGGGAGGTTGCTGGCCTGGGGTCGACCGTTTTGAGGTCCCCAGTCTCGCCAGCCCAACAAAAATATCCAAATATATACAATTATATTTATCTTTTTATTATAAATTTCTAATTCAGTTTATTTACAGTCAGAGAACCTGACAAGTGTGGTACTGATTATGTGAAATTAGTTGAGATGTCATCAAGTTTTAGAAGTATTCCATGTGTGCTTGCGAAGGATGTGTGTGCCCTAATTTTTGGATAAAAGCTTCTGCATATGTTGTTAGATCAAGCTTTAATTATATTGTTTAGATTTTCTATATTTTTGCTGATTTCTATATCTTTGCTGCCTGACCATCTTAGGCCCTATGACACCTTTTATTTTAAGTCCGATATCCATAGGGCAATACAAGTTTGCTCTTGGTTAGTATTTGAATAATAATATATTTTTTTGCCTCCTTTTACTTCCAACATTCTATGGCATTTTGTTTTAGTCATATCTCTTGAAGATAGCTCATAGCTTTTTAATTTTTTAAAAAAAGATTTTATTTATATATTCATGAGAGACACAGAAAGAGGCAGAGAGACACAGGCAGAGGAAGAAGCAGGCTCCATGCAGAGAACCCGGATGTGGGACTCCATCCTGGGTCTCCAGGACCACGCCCTGAGCCGGAGGCAGATGCTCAACCGCTGAGCCACCCAGGCAACCCATCCTTTCAATTTTTATCCAAACTGAAAATCTCTTTTACTAGTTGGCAAATTAAATACATTTACATTTATTGTATTGATAGATTTGAACATGCTATTATATGATTTTTAACATTTTTACTTGTTCCTCTATTTTCATGTTTCCTTTTTCTCCTTGTCTTTTTCAGTATTAACATTTTTGATAAATACTGCCTTCCTTACTTATCTATTTTTCTGTCAATTTGGAATTTATCCTTCTAGGGTCTTTTTAGCAATTATTCCTGCAACTTTATCAGGTATACTAACACAAGATGTTAAAAATAAATATTATCTTTATTCTCCGTCCAGGCACAAAGGGCTTTAGGACTCTTGCATTTCTCCTACCTTGACTTCCATTCCACTGTTATCTAATAATTCCCTTTTTTTATTCCCACAAGTTAGATACTATTACTGTTACTTGAGACAAACGTTGCCTATTTGGAATTAACTCTTTGTTTGCTATTTTATTTGCCCACCATTCCTTCATGCATCTCAAGCTGTCTTTCCAAAATCCTTTTCTTTCTTGAAATAAATCCTCCAAAAGTTCCTTTCCAGTAGGTCTCTGGGTGGTAAACTGCTCCAGCTTTTTTATCTACAAAAGTTTTATTTTATCCTCATTTTTTGTTTTGTTTTGTTTTTAAATTCTTTTTTTTTTTTTTTAATTTTTACAAGTTACACAAATCATTTCCTCTTGTCAGAACAGAAAGGCAAAGCCTTTTGTTTTGGAGATGAGTGACTAAGCCAGCATTTAATGACATACCCCTGAGAAATGGTTTGAATAAATAGAGGCACAGAGGAATTAGGACCCACCCACCCCACCAAACAGATTTCAGAAAACAACACTGTTGTTCTCTATCAACACTGTCGTATTCTTTAATGATTGTTTCTGCTGGGAATGCATTTCTAAATTACCGGTTATTTTCTCGTTACCTTAAAACCGTGTTTCCCCTGTCTTCCGGCTTCCTCTGATGTTGGGAAGATCTGCTATCAGTTTAACTGCTGCTCCTTTCTAAGTATTCTAGCTTTTATGGCTGTTTTCAAAGTATTCATTTATCTAGCTATCTATCTTTGGAATTGTGTGGTTTCACTACTGTGTGTCCACATGTGGATATCTTATTTATCCTGCTTGGACTGTTCCTCAGTCCTAGAGCGTGTGGACACCAGCCTTGGGACCATTGTTCATCCTTGTGCTCTCCTTTTTTCTTACTACACCTCCTGCCAGACACACCTTAGGCCTTCTCACTCTAGTCTCTGGATGGATCCTTCAAATGCATGAATTTTCCCTTTACCTGCGAATAATCTGTCATGCATTTTTTCAACTTAAGTATTTTTTCCATTTCTAAAGGTTCCACATTCTTAAGACTGTTTCTTTGTTCCCAGTGGCTTCTTGTTATATATTCCTTCCAGTCATTTCTCCAGCATAGCTATCTTATACCTTGTGTTTAGTGATTCCAACACCTGTGGTCCTTGGGAGGCTACATCTGGTGGTTCCTGCCTCTTTTGCCTCTTACTCACACTGCCTGTTTCTCCTGTACTTGGTAATCTTTGCCTGGGAGGCTATGCCGCTTCAAGAGGCAAGCTTCCCCTCAAGAGGACCACTTCTGTCCTTCCTGGAGTTGAAGGTACCCTTACCAGGCCCACTAAAACCCTCTTCTAAGGTTTTGGTTCAGAGCCAAGAAGCTCAGACTCAATTCCCCTTCCTCATTACTGTTCTAAGGGTCAGATTCCCCACAATTATGCTGTTACAGGAATGTGGCCTTTGGAACACCCTACTTCTCACAGCTGCTTTCAGGTCTACATCAGAAGCCAGTTACTCAAGCTCCCATTACCCTCTGGTCCCATTTCTTCCTTCCAGGGACCCTGGCTGCCCTGGCCCCCGCCCCTCACTCTTAGAACTCTGCTTTCATTTGTCTGGTTTGGGGGATATGATCCCTGAAAAAACCTACCTTTGAGAGACCAGTAATGCCTCAAAGGGTGCATCTCATCCAAAATTTAACTGCTGTGGAACAGGACAATCCTAGACATGCATGATACTGCCACTATTTTTTTTTTTTCTAGCCCAAACATAACCCATTACAATTTCACCAGTTATTTTTAATCCCTTTATTTTGAACCCACTATTTCCAATCATTAAAATCTTTCAAACAGAGATCCTATTGTGGATCATATCAGTGATCTGTGGTTTATATGCATTTATCCAAGTTTCTGATCAGATAAATAAGACAAAATCTACCCCAGCACTTTGCTAGTACTCAAGGCAAGATCTTTCATACTCACTCATTCATTTTTCATTCTTGTAACAAACACTTATTGAGCATCAGCTCTTCTAGGTGCTGTGTCAGATACTGCTAGGTACTGGGAATCCCTGACTTCAAGGAGCTTACTGTCTTATAACCACTTATAATCACTTCTCCCAGTAAGCTTAATTAAGCTGAGTATAAGCAGGTAGTCTAGAGATCTGAGCACCTGGCTGTTTACCACTCTGTCCATGCTTTGCTGATGGCAGTGGATGTTAAAAGTCACACCTCCCTCAAGCTTCCCTTGCTACAACTTGATGTGAAGTTCAGTTACAAATGAGTCTCAGGCATTATATTTGGGGGTCCTACTTGTGAAAGTAACCCAAATCTTGGTCTGGGCAATGTGAGTGGTATGTGTCCTCCATAAGCTGGCCTTCCGCCTTGCCGACTGCTTCAATTGCAGGGTGTGTTCTATTGGTCCCACACCCTCATGCCCAGGTCCACTACTGACCCTGTCCTGGGAATGGCCAAACTGGACCTCACCACCCAACCAGTGCTCTGAAGCACCTTTATTGGGCTGGTGGAAGAACCAGACTTTATTCCCCTAGGTATCAAATGGACCCCTGATGAGAATGGAGTCATTGCCTTCGACTGCAGAAATCGTGGCTGGTAAGAGCTCCAGGGGAAAGGTCTCTGGGGCTGGCATCTCTCCTGTAATCTCTGGGTTCTGCTTACTCCTCTGGTCCCTGCCCTGCCCCCACCACAGCCAAGGACCTCAAGTGTGTAGAACCTTAACCTAACATAAGAGCAGGAGACTTGCTGGCCGCACTCCTCCCTGTCTCTGCAGCTGCCCTTGCTCCAGGACTCATCACATGTGTCTTTCCCATCTCAAACCTCCTTCCAGGACATTGAATTGTCTCTAAACTAACCCTTTTCCAGACTTTCCTCTCCCAGCACATCCCTCCTCTGGCAGATTTGTAACAGAATCCGAGGGTGGAATCCAGGTGTCTCCTTTCCTGCTGCCTGCTCCTCTAGGACACCGGCTGGTCTAAAACAGGATGAGGGTTACCACCAGGACTTTTCTCCCACTTGACAGGCCCATTAGATGTGCACATTCGAGCTATTGACCCCAAAATGGCTTTAGAACTATGCTTGGGTGTATATGGTACATGATAAAACCTGGCATTGATGAACCATTGACCTGAACTTTGGGTACACTTGAGCCAGAATCTGAATAGAAATAACTAGAGACTCGGTTGGGTGGCTGTTCTGGCTTTAGTTTTCCGATTGTTGGCCTGTGCTTTCTTTCTGCTAAAGGTACATACAAGCTGCTACTTCTCCCAAGGACATAGTGATCGTGGTAGATACTAGTGGCAGCATGAAGGGGCTGCGGATGACTATTGCCAAGCACACCATCTCCACCATCTTGGACACACTAGGGGAGAATGACTTTGTTAACATCATTGCGGTAAATGTGCCTTCCTGTTCTAGAATAGCTCTCCCTAGGAAAAAAAAACTTTTTTCTGCCTGTACTAGAATCACTTGATGTACATACTGCATAATGATTCTCTCCTCTGAAGCTCGGGCTTCTAACCTAAGATCAGACCAAGGATGGGTTTCAAGAGTTCCACAGAGTTTCTGAAATTATGCGTTAAATGTGTGCATCCATTTTTTCTGATTCCATAGGTTTCATCAATTTCTGAGATGAGTCTGATAATAAAAATTAAAAGACACTGGCCCTGAGCAAATATCTGACTTACCCCCATCCATGTGCTCTTGACTGGTACCCATTGCTGGAACAGCCTCTCCATTATGCCCTGGCTCTTGCTTTTTACAACATTCCCAGATCTCCTACTTCTTGCATCCCACCAAAATTCAAATACGTCAAGAGAAGGGGGATGTAGGTAGTGAAGACCTAGAAAGGAACCAGCAAACCCTGGTGCTGCTTTTACTGCGACTCTTCCTGCAGATAGCTCTGCCTGCCATAGAAAAGTAATGAAGGAGAGGGAAGAGGCAGAAAGAAATGGGAAGATATAAGTCAGAAATGCAACAAAAGAGCAGGCCAGTTCAGCCCTCCAAGGAGGCAAAGTTGATTGCCACCTTGGGGGCATCATTTTGAAGGTCACCTGATCCAAAACTTTCTCCCACCAGCTTGTTACATTGCTGAAAATGCTTATATTCAGTGGTATTTACATATCTAGTATGGAAATATCAAGGCAACATGATCTAACTTCAAAATGTTCATCCTAGGGTGTCAGAAGGGCCCTCCTCATCCCTGAACTGCTTCCCTGAGGCCTGCATCATTTACCCACCTGCACCACTACTGCATCCCACCCTCCCCATCTTCACCACCTTTCCATCCCTGATCTTGACCTATAGTAGTGACAGGACAGCTACAAGGTCAGGTCTGACCCCTTCAGGAAAGTGGGAGTATGCTCTCGCTCCTTCTGCAGAGTGTGTTCTGCTTCTCTCCCAACCCTTCTCTTGCTGTTTGGGGAGGAGAGGTAGAGGAAGCATTTGCTCCTGATGTTTCTCCAGAACTCCCCAGCATTTGCCCTAGAACCTGCATGCACTCCTATCTTTCTCTCCCTCTCTTACTTATTTTTTTTTTTTAAGATTTTATTTATTTATTTGAGAGAGAGAGAGAGAGACAGACTCACTGCTGAATGCAGAGCCTGATGTGGGCTTGATACCATGACCCTGAGACCATGACCTGAGCCAAAATTAAGAGCTCAACTGACTGAACCACTCAGGCACACCTCCCTCTCTTATTTAAAAAGAAGTAGATTAAAGACATTTTGAAGATTTGAGTTTTAACTGTAAGGAAGTGGAGTGATTAAGAAAAAGAGGGCAATAATAATTCATCTTTTTCCTTTCCCATCCCTGTGGATAGCTAGAAGATCTTCATTGTAAGTACAAGGCAGGGATGCCTGGGTGGCTCAGCAGTTGAGCATCTACTTTAGGTTCAGGACGTGATCCCGGATTCCCGGGATCGAGTCCCACATCAGGCTCCTTGCATGGAGCCTGCTTCTCCCTCTGCCCGTGTCTCTGCCTTTCTTTCTGTATCTCTCATGAATAAATAAATAAAATTTTTATTTAAAAAAAAGTAAGTGCAAGGCAAAGGGTGAAAAACATATTCCTAATCCCCAAACCCAGGCCCTGGGGAGGGGTCTATACTTGGAAGGCTCTAGGATTCTCATGGAAGGCACTTTGTTGTCTCGGCCTAGGGGTGAAGACCAAAGGGATTCTCTCAGTACCTTCAGGTTCTCTTTGTGTTCTGGGAGATGGACATCACTCAGCCAGCCACCTGAGAAAATGGCTGAAGACCAGGATTTGAGGGAGAATTTTTGGAGTTAAAGCCCCACTGTTATTACTCAAAAGAACTGCCAGAAGCATAGAGTACCCCAAGATAATATTACATAGGTGCCTAGGTAACCTGTGAGTTGCCTGAGCTTTTTCACTGGGCTCTGACCTTCCAAACTGACCCTACCTGTTCTGTCCCCTCTGCCCTCTGCAACTGCAGTACAGTGACTACATCCATTACGTAGAGCCTTGTTTTAAAGGGACCCTGGTCCAGGCAGATCAAGACAATCGTGAGGTGAGTGTCTATCAATAGGTGAGTGCCTGATGCTTCCAAGCCCCTGTTCTGATTAGGATGGTGGGCAGTCACCAACTCAGACTGCCTGATGGCCCCTTTTACTTATTCCCATGGCATTTGGAAGAAGGGCAAAGCAGGTACCCATGTAAACACATCCAAGAATTTGCTTCATAAATATGCTGCCTGCCTATCAAAGCAAATAGTGAGCAAAGAGAGACCTCGCACCCAAGGGAAATTTCACTTATTCAAGACTGCATTTTCACTCTGTAGATTATCCAAGACTCTCTTTCCCTCTTTGCCTCTTCTGTGAACATTTCCACTATATCAGTCATAACGAGTTTCCCCCAAAAGGAAGAGAAGTTCAGACCCATGGGATTGAGTCCTTCTCAAAGGCCAAGGAAGAGAGACAATTTTTTTAAAGGGAAAAGTTTTCATGTGATAGATACTTCTTCCTTTGACTGGGGAATTTGAGTTTGGCTGCTTCTTGAATGCTGGCCTCAGATTGGATCCTGGAGCCCTTGATGGCTTCTACAGTTTCCCCTGTGAAATGTTCAGTTTGGTTACATTGGGCTGGGTGCTAAAGGTGCTGGGAACCTGGCAACCTAGACAGTGACTCTTTGAAGGCCTGCCTGGACTATCTCCCTGCTCTGGATGGGCTCACACTTGGCATTCCAGTAGTGGGGACGTGTTTGCACCCAGCCACTTATACGGTCTTTTTTTTTTTTCTTCCACTTACACTGTCTTAATTTATCTTGGGCACACCTGAGAAACATCTACTGTAGAGGCCCAGGCCCATGATAAAATTAGCTGGATCATGAAAAGAGTTATCCCACAATCATGTCCTGGTAAAATAGCTCTAAACAGCCTCTGAAATTAACACCAGAGATGAAGGTTCCCTTGCAGTCAATCCACTGACCCTCCTCTAATTTCTTAACCATGACAGCATTTCAAACAGCTGGTAGATGAGCTGATGGTCAAGGGTGTGGGCATCGTGAACCCAGCGTTGACTGAAGCCTTCCAGATCCTCAAGCAGGTATCCACACCTGATGAAGCTGGAGAGTGAAGGGTTAGGAGACAAGGTAGAGATATGGGGAGGGCAGCTGATGGCCTATAGTCACAGTGACTTTTCTTTCCCCACACAGTTCCAAGAGGCCCGTCAAGGAAGCCTCTGCAACCAGGCCATCATGTTGATCACTGATGGGGCTGTGGAGGACTACAAGCCAGTGTTTGAGAAGTACAACTGGCCTGATCGCAAGGTTACTCTTCTGGTGGAGGACTAGGGGCAGGAGAAGGGGCTAAGGGAAGTATTCTACTGTCTACATGGGAGAACTAGTACTGCCCAGAAGAACTGGGCCTGCCCTGAGTTCAAATGTTCTGCTCCATTAAACTTGTTAGTATATTCAGATAGTATGTCCCAGGTTGATGTTCCAAAATTATGTTGACTCTAGGCACAGAGAACTCATGCGAGAAAAAATTCAGAGTGAGAGATCAGATGTGGTGTTGAGAGGAAGACTGCCAGGCTGTGACCCTCCCCCCTGTACTGGGCCCACATCACCATGGCCCTGGCAAGTCCCACCACAACCTGGGCCTCAGGGTTCTTTCTAGTCAAAAGGATGAGAGTGGAGAATCCAAAGTCAGTAAAGTGTTTGACCTGATATCTAAGACTCACACAAATAATATTAACACTACTTATGGCCAGAAATTATGGCTGCTGAGTACATCTGTGTCTTGTGGCTTAGATTCGAGTTTTCACTTATCTTATCGGAAGAGAAGTGACTTTCGCTGACCGCATGAAGTGGATTGCATGTAACAACAAAGGTAGGTGGTGTGTGAGCTGAGCTCCTTGCAGTCTGCACCCAGTCATCAGGGATGCTGAGCCATAGTTCCCACATGGGGCCTTTGCAGAGGAATGGTGCTGTGTCAAGATGACAGTATCTGCCTCTCCTTCTTATTTGGAAAAAGCTAGACAAAATGTAGAGTGCCCCATGAAACCTTGAGGAAATGCATAATTACCCCCGCAGGGACTCTAGGTCATTTCATTTCCTGAAATGAAACTGGGAGGTCATCTATCCAGTGTTTGCAGAAGAGAAAACTCTCTCTTCAAATAAAGCCTATATGAACCACAATACAGACAGGGTGAGGCAGGAGTGAGACTCACAGTTTACATGTAAGTTCTCTCTTACGTCTAGCCTCCATTCCTCTCATTGCAAATTAAGCCCATTTGCTGTGGTTCTGCCTCCAGACAAAAGTAGAGGGTTATTATTTTCTTTAGAATAATGTTTTGGGTGCAGTCCTCATTTGTCTCTGGCCAGAAGCCAACACCTGGGCTTCATGATGCCAACTTGGGTGCTCTGGATTCAATCAAATTTTATGGAGCATGTATTGTGGTACCTGGTAAAGTTTCCAAATTGCGGTCAGTATGGACTTAGTTTTGTCTTGCTCCTGTTCAGCAGAAGAGAGAGATAAGAGAATTATCAGTGGTGATATAATCTGAAATGTGCTGTGAGGACAGAGAGGCACAGACTATACAGGGGCTGGGAGATTGATGGGACAGACACTTCCTCCATTTGGAGAGAGCAAAGAGGACTTCTTAAAGGAAGAGGTGCCTATGTTAAAGCATAAAAAATGGTAGGAGTGGGCAGCCCCTGTGGCCCAGCAGTTTAGTGCCGCCTTCAGCCTGGGGCATGATCCTGGAGACGCGGGATCAAGTCCCACATCAGGCTCCCTGCATGGAGCCTGCTTCTCCCTCTGCCTGTGTCTCTGCCCCTCAATCTCTCTCTCTCTCTCTCTCTCTCACTCTCTCTCTCTCTCTCTGTGTGTGTGTGTGTGTGTGTGTGTGTGTGTGTGTGATGAATAAATAACTAAAATCTTTTTTAAAAAATGGTAGGAGCCAGCTGGACATAGAGAATATGGAAGGATGTTCCAGACAGAGGGAACAACATGTTCAAAGGGTCTGAGACAAGAGTCATCTGGGAATGGAAAGCAGTTTCACTTTCTGGAGGGTGGAATGAATGTTTTGTGGGAGGTGGTAAGCAATGAGGCCAGAGAGGTAAACATGTACTAAGTCATTCATAGCCTTGTAAGTCATTTGCTCTTTTAAATATCACCTTGGTGACAGGGAAGAGGCTGTAGCACCCCTCCCTGTAACTAAGGATAGCGGTCAGAGAAGGAGGGTAGGGGGTACTAAGCCTCTGTCTTAGACTGTACTGAAAATGGACCCTAAGAAAGAGCCACATGTAGGAGAGGGTGCTCCTAGAAGATAACCCCATAAGGAAGTAAGGAGGGCATCATGATGAGAGAGAAGCCAACCCCCATGGCCCTCGCTGCTGAGGCCCTGCTGCTCCCATGGCGTCTCTGGACTGGGAGGATCCCCCAGAGTTCTCAGGTTCAGGCAGCACACCACTGGCCTCCAGCTGTCCACAGGAAAGGGGATAACCTTGGGGGGAAGTGGTTCCCTGTGGCCTAGGACAGCCCCCAGTAAGGAGCCCACTGTAAGCCAAGAGCAACTGGGGGAGAGTGTATAGGTCCTGGAGAGCAATTCTAAGCAGAGCTCCCAGCTTTCCACAACCACGCAACCTTCCCTCTGCCAGGCTACTACACGCAGATCTCCACACTGGCAGATGCGCAGGAGAATGTAATGGAGTACCTGCACGTGCTCAGCCGCCCCATGGTCATCAACCATGACCATGACATCACCTGGACGGAAGCCTACATGGACAGCAAGGTGGGGGCCTGACCCTGCTCCAGAGTTAGGGGCACCAGGGAGTAAGAGGTAACTTCCTGGGTGGGTCAGGAGAGAGGTGAGCAGAACACCTCCTCAGGAGAAGGTGTGAAGGGGTGAACACCCTAAGTCCACTGGAAGACTCTTGCCTATATGCTGTCCCCAGAAACCTAGAATCCTGGTGAGCAGACCTGTCCAAGTCTGCCCTCCATGGACAGAGCCCCTCTGCTCCAAGCTTGTTCCTTCCTTCTTCCCATTGTCCTCACTTCCCTCAGAGGAGTCTGACCAGTAACTCAAGATACTATGGCTTCATCAGGTGCTCCCCTTCCTGGGCCCTGTACTTTCAGAGACTGTCTGCGGGTTGCAGTGACTCATACAAAGGAATAAATAGGCAACACAGAATGTCAGATAAGATGTTTGGGGGCACAAAGGACCTTCCTAGCACTTCTCAAATTGTATCCCATATGCAGCCACCTGCTTCAGTGATGATGTATCGGACTGGGATGAAGAGAAACCTGAATATAGTGGCTTAGATAAAAGTGTAATTCTTCCTCATGTAAGAGAACTTTGGAGGTGGCCAACCTGGAGCTGGTGAGGAGCTTCCTGGTTACCAGAGACCCAGACTGCTTCTTGCTGTCCCCTTGTCCAACCCTGGGGTCTTCCTGGATCCAGTAGCTAGTAAAACTAGTCTACTGAAACCACTCACTTTCCGAAAACCTTACTTCTAAAACCCTGAATTGAAAAAATCAGATGAGGAAGAGGAAGAGACTTGCTGGTTAGTGATCTATACACAGTATAACGAATAAAGACTTACCTAATGTAAAAGACATCAGTACAATGGCAATCATATGACAATACATAAATGTATCAAAGGAACACTTAAGTAGCACTTCAAGTTTACACAATGTTATGCGTCAAATATATTCAATTTTTTTTTAAAGTTCTTCATTCTCCGAGAAAGAATATTATACACCTCCATGGGCTCAGCAGCCTCCTTTGGCTGATCCTGATGAAGATCAAACATATCAAACATAAATATGCACACCACCTGTAAAGGCCTGTCTTCATGATAAAGTGGGGTTGCTCTGTGGAGTCCCTTCCAAGGAAGCTGAAGGAGTCCACACTGCAAGATGAGGCAGCTGGGGAGGAGGGCTGTCTTGGAGGTAGGGGATGATACAGCCCTGGCATTCTCAGTGAGGAAGAGGTTGTGGGTCTGTCCCATGTGTGTTAGGAGTGACCCCAAGTTCAGCTACAACTACACCATGGCCTGCCCTTAAACTGTGCTTCCTCGTGCATGCACTTGCGTTTAAGGGTGGCTCAGTGTCAATGTCATTCTCCTTAAATGTCCTGGGCTGTTGTCTATGCCAACCTTCGGCCCGTGGCAGAGATTTCCGGGTGTGTGCAGGATGGGCCTGTTCCATGGGCTCGTGCTCATCCTTGACATGGGCAAGACAGAGGACTTCGTGAGCATGTTTGGGAACTGGGTTGTGGGCTCTGGGGTTCTGACACTTGCCCTGGCTTAGGAATGTCATCGCTAAGTGACATTTCTTGGTCCCCTCTCCAGCCCACCACTGTCTTCCAGCATTTCTGCCAGCTCTCCTTTTGCAGAGAAGGGGAACCTCATGTGTGGCTTCTTCCCCCTGTTGGAAGGTGACACTTCAGTGGTAGTGACATTAGTGACTGTAGATCCCCCACTCTACAGACTCTGAGCTCTCTGTCCTTTTGCTCTTTCTTCCTTGACAGCTGCTCACTTCACAGGCACAGAACTTGATGCTTCTCACTACAGTGGCCATGCCGGTCTTCAGCAAAAAGAATGAAACAGTGAGTGACCACTCTCTGAGAAGCTGCAACAGGGATTAGAACTTGAGGCCACAGGCTGACCTCTTTAAACTAATGGTTCTTGACTTGGCTGGGCATCAGAGCCACCTTGGTAGGATTTTATATTCAAATTTCATTCAAATTTCCCTACACCCAACCAGCTATATCAGAACCTCTTGGTTGGGAAGGGGTGAGGATGGGAGGTGGAGTAGGGCCATGCTTCCCAAAGCTCACCCAGTGATTCTCCTCAGCCAGTTTGGGGTTGTCCTAGTGCTCTGAACTTGGGGCCAGTGTCCTGGGGATATAAGGCTAGAAAGGTCCCCTAGCAAAATGACACTTATCAGTTTGGGCAGCCTCTAAAATTTGTAAAGGCCTCTGGTGAGGGAATTTCTAGAGCCTTCCATCCTCCATCCAGTCATAAATTCCTCCTTATAGGCCTTGTGTGTTTCAGAGCATCCATAGGTTATCCCTTGGATTTTGATACTTCAGCCTCTACTATGAAAATTAATATTTCATTCAACTTTGTATTTCTTTTAAATATTACAATTTAAATATTAATATTGGAAATTAATCTTTCCAACAGCTGAGATTACTCCTGGGGTTTCTTCTGATAGGTTTTAGATTTTTATTCCAAAGAGCTCAGCCTAAAACCCAACTGTAGAGGAAGGGTCATATTAGGCCTAAGAGGCTTGCTGAGGAGTGTACAGTCGGCCCTGTGCACAGGGAAAGTAGGTACCCCCCTGACCCTGGTGTTTCTCTTTCCAGCGTTCCCATGGCATTCTTCTGGGTGTGGTGGGCTCTGATGTGGCCCTGAGAGAGCTGATGAAGCTGGCACCCCGGTACAAGGTGAGCCTGGATCACGTGCTGGAGGAGATCACAGGCTCCCCTGGAGTTGCTCTACCAGGCTCAGGAGCCTCCCTGCAGGCAGTGCAACCAAGCCCAGAGCTGGAATTGGGCTCTGCCATCCCACCCTCAGGGAAGTGCAGGCACTGAGCATGGGAGCAATGGTTTGGACTTCTTGGGACCATTTGTCACCACTAGTTCTCATTTGTTCTGTGGCCTTCAGCAAGTTCTTTCTTTCCTAGCGCCTCAGTTTTTCAATCTGCTCCTCCATGCCATGCAGTCCTGTTTGGGGAACAAATGAGAGTACATCATCAAAGCAACTAGAATATGTGGTAGGAAAGAGGCCAAATAATGATATGCATTATTGTGGCTGCTATAAACCGTAAAATTTAGAAAGGAATTCAGAATTAATGGCTAGAAACATGGCGCTGGCTCAGCAATATTCCTATTTGAAAAACTTGCTGCTGTCAGCTGCCATCTTGCAGTCCAACCCTTTTCTAGCTCCAATTTTCCAACGCAAAGAACAACTCTGATGCCTCTCAATCCCTGTTGTTTTTGGCAGCTAGGAGTACACGGATATGCCTTCTTGAACACTAACAATGGCTACATTCTCTCACATCCTGACCTCCGACCCCTGGTAAGTACAGATGTTCTTTGCATTGGGATCTTAACTGTATGCGATTTGGAGATAGTTCGCAGAAACAGTTAAAACAATGAAAACACATTGGGCTCTATTTAAGAACCCAGGGATCCCTGGGTGGCGCAGCGGTTTGGCGCCTGCCTTTGGCCCAGGGCGCAATCCTGGAGACCCGGGATCGAATCCCACATCGGGCTCCCGGTGCATGGAGCCTGCTTCTCCCTCTGCCTATGTCTCTGCCTCTCTCTCTTTCTCTCTCTGTGACTATCATAAATAAAAAAATTTAAAAAAAATTATTTAAGAACCCAATGGGTAATATAAGAAAAAAAATTTAAGTCATGGTCCCTGTCTTCAAATTGTTTGTAATCTAGCAGGAAAGACAAAGCAAAAACACATGAACTGATTGATGAATAGACCAGAGAACATGTAATGAAATGTGTAGTTTTTCCTGAAGGACAAGCCACTTATTAAGGTTCCTGTCACTGCCTCAGTCACTCTACACTCCTCTTGGAGCCTATAGGGGTGTCATCAGACTTCCAGGGCCCACCCAAGGGGTTGTGAACACTGAGTTAACAACAAAAATGGCAGGGAAAGAGTCTCATGAGATGTGGGGGGAGCAGGGCTGTGGCACCCCTGAGTTTGTCTTGTGATGTGTTCCTGAGTGTTCCTGCCTCCTTCCTAGCTCCCTCCATCCTGATACAGGGGCTGGGGGCACTTTTGCATGCATTCAACTGAATAACTAATAGCCAAGAGAGAAAGTTGCATCATTTTATCTGAAAATTCTACCTCCAGGGCTAGGGGCTCCCAGCTTCCTCTGGTCGTGGCACCTGGCCACTATTGATGAAAACAATGGCCACACCTCTCAGTGTGAGTGTTAGGGCCAGCAGGGGGGGGGGGGGGGGGGGGCTAAGTCCTACAGGAACCTTAGCGCTTTCTCCTGGTCTCATACTGAACTGAGATGGTAGCAGAAGACAATAACTAGCAGAGCACCTTTGTGAGAACTTACCAAGGCGCTCATCTGCCCTAGGTGCCATTTGAAGGAATGATCCAAGGCACATTCTATTCCAGTTTGGTTCAGATCCTGAGTATTCATAAAGCAAATGATTGAGCTATTTAAGGCAAACTGTAGAACTTCATAATACAGACATCAGGGCACACTGGAAGCCATGTTGTCTTCCCAATTCAGACTCTGCTGGGCAAGCACCTGAACCCATAATAGGTCACTGACCTGTAACGTGAGTTCTGTGGGGGGCAGCCCTAGTGGCAACAAAATGACTCACTAGGAAAAAAAATATATGTCAATCATGGAGCTGACTTATAAAATTAAAGGACACTGATCAGAAACTCATCTGTCACCATTTATATAATCTAGATAGATGAATATAAGACTTCAAGCAATCAATTAATAATGTGGACCTGCTGGGTGCCTGACCTTATAACACTCTGAGAATGCTATAAACAGAAGATTATAGTCTAAATAAGAAAATGAATTATACACAAATAGACTTACACAAATGAAACGATGAGAGAAAAATACCATGTAGATCATTATTATACATAACAAACATTACTGTGTAAAGCCAACATAATGTGATTCCTAAAGAAAGCATTATCAATTTGTGATAGGGGTTAAGGAGAACAATAGAGAAGTTTAGAAAAGTAATAGAGGATATGCCTAGTAACAAACTGATAGAGGGTCAGGAGCCATACTGTTGGCCTGAAATCTTTGTGTCAGTGCTCAAAGTATGAGTAATTATACAAAGTGGAATTATGGGGGATCCCTGGGTGGCTCAGTGGTTTGGCGCCTGCCTTTGGCCCAGGGCCTGATCCTGGAGTCCCAGGATCGAGTCCCGCGTCGGGCTTCCGGCATGGAGCCCGCTTCTCCCTCCTCCTGTGTCTCTGCCTCTCTCTCTCTCTCTCTGTCTATCATAAATAAATAAATAAAACTTTTTTTAAAAAGGTGGAATTATGGTTTTAATAATAGGAGCTAAAGATGATCTTTCAGATATCACCAGGAATTAGACAATAGCAATGATGAGGAATATTGTACTTTACTCAAAAGAAAAAGATTCAGTGTAAAAGATGGCAGAGTAGTGCTGTTTGTTATGAGCACAGGCATCAGCAAGGCAAGGAATGAAAACATCATCCAAGCATGGGTGAGGAGAAAGAGAAGAATGCAGGGAGATACTGCTGTGGCACTTATAGTGCAGACCTCCCAGATAGGCAAGAAATAAGGGTGACAATTTCTTGAAAAAATAAAAAACCGACAGCAGCACGATAGACAGTGATAGGGGACTTCAACCTTTCAAGCATCTTCAGGGGCCTCATTCTGCTAAAAGTAGACCCTCTGATTAATTTGTAATTTACTCCAATAATAAACCATCCCTTTCCTTTTTTGATCTATTATTAAACTAAAGCTGGGAAGCACTGCCAACCTAGTAGCAGATAACTTGACAATAATCTGTCTTTGTATCAGAGAGAGAGGAGGGGAGGAAGGGAGGGAGGGAGGGAAGACAGGGCCAGAAAATAATAACATTCTAAGACTTGATTAATGGCTCTATGTCGAGCTGCAGGGAGGTCTTTATTAGGCACTGCAGAATCTGTCTGTCCTTGGCTTTGTCCCATTCAAGAATTCTATCAGCAAGATGAAAACATAAACCAGATGACACAAAGTCTGGAAGGTATGGGTAACATATTAAGGGAGAAAATTCATATTCAAGAAGTATTCTTCTAAACAAACTGAAACTAACAAGATCAATATATTAGGGTGCATGGAAAGTTCTGCAAAATATTCAATGCTCAAGCATAATATTGGAAACATGTAATTTACCAGCGTGCCACGTGAGGAAGGCCAAAGGCACTTAACTGACTGAAAACTTGATTTAAGCTATTAGGGCAGTGTAGCCGCCCTGGAAATCCAGCAGAATAATAGGCAGCAGGCAAAACCATAAAATATTTTGGTCCATACGGGTCACACACACACACCACACTGGTCAGAATCCCATCTGAAATATTGACACTCGTCCTGGGCACTCCATTCTGAGAGTGACATTGACGAAGTGAGCATATTCAGAGGGAGTTGAGGCATCTGCAATCTGGGAACATTTAGCTTGGAGAGGTGTAGTCAGAAGTAACAAGCACCTTGAAAAATCTCAGGAGTTGTCAGGTGGAAAACATTCTGTGTAGCTCCAGGGAAAGAATAAGACCAATGGGTGAAAGTAACAGGGAGCCAGATTTCAGCTCTGTATGAGGAAGAGCTTTCTAACAATTAAAGCTGTCCAAACTATGACAAGCTGCTCATGAAATAGGGAGCTCCTCATCATGGGAAATATTCACTGAGAGGCCGTAAGAGTATCTGTCACAAATATTGGGAAAGGAAATGTTCATCAGGTGGAAAGTTGATTCCCTTAAGGAATCATTGAGATTCTTTGATTTTATGAATATATCTTTAAGGCTTCCAAAAAGAGATGAAACTTGAGCAAGCCTCATGTTTAACCTCATTTCTTTCTTCCTGACCTGCCCACTCCAGTACAGAGAGGGGAAGAAACTGAAACCCAAACCTAACTACAACAGCGTGGATCTCTCTGAAGTGGAGTGGGAAGACCAAGCTGAAACTGTGAGTAGGGAAATCAGGAGAAAGAGGAATTAGTGTAGCTCTACAACCAGCACACAGACCAGCTGTGGGGTTGTAAGCTCTGAGGCCACTCTGTTCCTCTCAATGGAAGCTCTCCAAGCCCAAACCAGAAGCAATTTCTGTAATGGGCAATGCTTCCAACAACTATAACAACATAATAGTATCTTCTTGAATCTCAGGGAATATTGAGGCTGAATGAGCCATGTCTATAATTCACAGGGATTGATTTCCAGTCTGATTTGGGGGGTTAGTAGCTCATTCTAAAGGAAATTGTCTCTGTAATATAGCACTATGTTCGATCAAGTACTTCAGTGTACTTGGGAGAATTATTTTTGTGAAGGTCTAGAATTATAAACTAAATGGAACCTAAAATCAAATCTATATTCCCTCATTATATTCTGCTTAAAGGAAAAAGGGAAGAGCTGAAAGTATTCCTAGGGATCACCTGCAGTCTGGTCAGTAAAGCCCACTGACTTCCACCCTCCAGTGTAAGCCAGGGGACTAATACCATTATCTTTCCTCTTGAAGCTCAGAACAGCCATGATCAATGGGGAAACAGGTTCTCTCTCTATGGATGTGAAGGTTCCACTGGACAAAGGGGTAAGGTACTCAAAGGAAAGAATGAGGGTCTGGTCCCAGGAAGGCAGTATCCCAGTTGATTGAGGTTTGGGGTGGTGATAAGGGACTTGGACTTAGCTGAATTAGAGCTTAAGACTTGAGTATTTGTTGTGGAGAGTATATCAAAGTGTACATCAACCCAAAGAAACATCTGGCCAAGAAATTATCAGTTCTTTGGAGACTCCCAAGCAAAGCAGTAGGTTAACTCAAGGCATTTACAACTCTTCTTTCTTCCTAATGCTGCCTGCTATTTGGCACCCCCCCCTTTTTTTATAATGGAAAGAGGGAAAGTGATAGTTAATTTTGCAAATTGTTAGCAACTCTCATTAATCATTATATGGGAAAAAGTTAAAAATAATTGCTCCTCCATATAACTGATTTTCATCCACTGTATGTACAAATGGTCAAGAATCAATACCCTCACTGATACAATTGCTGTCTTCCCAGAGCCATGCATCATTTATAAAAGATCATTTCATCTTCTCATTTAAAAGATTCTACTGCATTTGTGCTGAATTTGCATTGTCCCTTGACATATTTACAAATGTCACCTCCTCCCTCACAACCACCTCCACCTCCTCCTCTTGTTGCCCATCTGCCTCAGCTAAAAGAACACAGGCATCTGTCTGCAACAATTAGACCCAAGTTCTTCCACAAACACAAACCTCCATGGAAGCCAAACAAGAAAGCATTGGAGAGGAAAAGCAATTTGTTGCATTCCTGTTAGATACATGGGCTGTATTTCGCTGGGACCAATATCTGATTTGTGTGACATCTGCCTGCTTTTTAGAAGCTCCAGGCTGAGAAGGGCCTCCTTTAGGCAGATTGGGAAATATCAGTGATGTCAAAACACCAGTTAGAGCAGCTCCTTCTCTTGATCCAAAAAAGTAGAGGTTTCTTCCATGCACTTCCACTTTTTTCCAACAGATTCCTGCTTACACACACAAGGGAGCTCTTCCCTAGCCCAGCCCTGGCAAAGCATTTAAGGTAGCTATAATGAAAAATTTAACATGCATATGGCAGACAGCAACTTTCAAACAGATTAGAGTATGGCTATACTATATCTAATTGAGACCAACTTATGAAGTAAGTATAGCGTGTCTTCCATCCTTTCCTCCATTGCCCAGTGTTCTTATGCTGCCTTCATGCTTCTCAGAGCCACCAAGGGAGAGTCTTTACGAGATTCAGGTAGTCTGAACTTCTCTTCAAATTTCTGCCCATTCCTTTGAAATGTGGTCATTGCTGCCAATAAACCACCCAGGTTAAACTGGTTAAATTTTGTTAAATTAACAAAAGCTTCCTGCATGTTCTTAAACTTAAAGAACTGGGGTGATGCTGATCATGATCATGACAGAAATGTACAGTTCATAGCACACAGGTGTTCACAGTACTACTACTACTGTTACTAACTACTACTACTATTAATAGTAGCTAACATTTGTTAGAAATTAGATTCAGTGCCTTGTAAGTATTCACTTAACATTCACAACCTTATAAAGTATGTACTATCCTATCCCCATTTTATAGATGAGGAAATTCAGAGAGGCTAAAGACTTGTACAGTCACCTAGATGATTAATTGCAAAGCCCACATGTGTCTGATTCTAAGCCACATACTCTTACTAATGTACAAGGCTTTTCTGTAGGAATGGCTGTGAATTCTCCACTCTCCAACTTAAAGATTTCCCAAGGATCTATTTAAAATTCTGTTTCCATCTTTAAAATTCATTGTTTTCTCCTGTCCCTCTACTTCATTATATAATTCAACTCTCTAATCTTCCATCTCTTTACTTCTGTGCTCAGAAGCTGCTGCACCTGCATTGTGTATGTAGGACATTGTGCTCTAAGGCCACTGCAGTGGTATCCAGCCTCTCATTGCTCTGATCTATTATGATGCCATTTTCCTCGGGGTTGCTACATTTTTTTTCATTACCAATTGCTCTGTCTGCCCTACACGTCTTCTCTTTTTAAGAGTTGCACACAGTCCTGTTGTTTTCTTGCCTGCCAGTCTATCCCAGCCCTCTCAGCTCAGTGGTATATCTCACCTCACAAGCTTGTGCCTCAGTAGAAACACTCTTCAGATCTAAGCCAAGGGAAGCTTTCTATTTTTTTTAAGATTTTATTATTTATTCATGAGAAACACACAGAGAGAGGCAGAGACACAGGCAGAGGGAGAAGCAGGCTCCCGTTGGAAAGCCCAGGACCCCAGGACCATTACCCCAGCCAAAGGCAGATCCTCAGCCACTGAGCCACCCAGGATGCCCCAAGGGAAGCTTTCTTAAAGCATTGCGGGAATATCTGTTATTGTTCAAGCCATCCTTCTGGAAGATGGTGACTTGTTTTCTTAGGAGATTTAACGTGTATTCTTACTTCTCATGGATCAATCCAGACCTTTTCCATCTCCCCTAAACACCAGACAGACAACTATGTTGGCATTCTCCAGACAGTAGTGGCAACCCATCAAGATTTAGAGCAGGACTCACAAAGCCAGATAGGCCATGTTCAGAAATGTGAGTAGGAGAAACTGACAAGCCTTGGTATTGGGGGTACTGGGAACTGAACTGTTACATGTACCATCTACAGGAGACAGCTAAGAATCCATATTTTTAATGTTATGCATTTAATTCCAAAAATATTAAAAACACAATCTGGGCCAATATCCAGGATCTCAGACTTGTAAGGAATCCAGCTTTCTCCAGCAGGCCTCCTATTTGCCATTTTGATAGCAGGCAGTTTTCCCAATATGTGGACCAGTAACAAGTGTCGTAATTTCTAACCCATCAGTGGCATCCCGGTCAGATGTCTTGGGAAGCGCTTAAAAGAAAAAACAATTGAAGCATCCTAAAGTATCTTAACCAGGGCTCTTTTTATCATTTTCATGTTGTTTGATAATTTAGAACAAATAATTAGCAGTGAGAGGGAGGGAGAGAGACAGACAGTGTTCTTTACTAGCCTTCAGGTTCTTCCAAGTTAGCCCTGCTGTTGGGCATATGGTGTGTACACACACACACACACACACACACACCAGCAACTGGCATAGGCAGTTAGGACAGCTTTGCCCCATGTTCCCCAGTTCCTTCTAATCCCTATGCACAGGATTCAGGGGGGCAGGATTACAGTGCCCTGTGGCACTTGCTCATTCTCTCTGTATCACACTTTCACTCACTCACACACTTTTTTTCAGCAAAAGGAGGCAATTTATTAAAGGAAGAGACTGTTCTGACACCTCTTTAATCTTCCAAATCTCTCCATCCCTCTTTCTGGTAACAAGATTCAGGGAAACCCCCACTCCTTCTCTCTTCCTTTTGCCTCACCCTTAACAGTTTTTCTCAGAGTTTTGATTCCAGTTATGAGAAAGTGGCTTGCAATAGACTAATCCTCCAGCATATAACAATTATAAATTTGGACAAAATATAAAAAAACAAACACTTAAGAGCATGGGAAAGTGACCAAAAGCAGGCAGAAACAAGGGTTGAAGGGGCTTCAACCCTTGAATCAAGAGAACTATGCTAGGTGAAATACACATTATGTCATGTTTTGTTTTTTGTTCTTTGTTTTTTTCCTGAAGGACATACCCTAGTCTGTTTAAATGAAACAGCTATAATTTAAACAGCTTTCAGCTATAGTTACCATCTTGAAGTATCAGAGAACAGAATTTGGGCTTTCAGAGTGTCTGAATGTGAAGAAAGATATCCTAGATATGAGGGATCCATAGGCGGGCTGGCTCTAACATATATATACAAACTCCTCTCACATTCTTGACTGACCTTAAACTACATATAGTTTCAAGGGAAGAGTCTAAGTACCCAGTGGAAAGCAACAGTGGAAGAGCTGAAAATCAGAACAAGATTTCAACTGTTCCTATGGTAGTGAGGGTAGTTTGGAGTCTCAGTCACACCCAGGTGAAGAGGCTTGGTAAACACCTCAGGATTGTCTTTGAAAGCACAGAAGAGCTGTACTTTAGGAGTAAAGACTATGTCCTGAGTTCAGGAGATTCACTCTAGACCTAAATACAAAGTTGAAACAGACCAACCCTAACAAAAATGTAAATCCAAGCCTCCACATGCTGAAGGTGATCAGCCAATTATCTCTCTGCTGATTAAAATAAAAGTCAGCACTCTTCAGAGGAAGAGTATCTACAAAGCATCTACAGCCTATTCTTTACAATAGCCAGTGTACAATAAAAAATATCAGACACATGAAGAACTGGAAAATGTGACACATGGTTAAGAGAAAAAGAAGTCTTAGGAATTAAGCCAGAGATGACCAGCTGGTGGAATTAGAAGGACTTGAAAGCAGGTATGATAAATATGCACAAGAAATTTTAAAAAAAAGATGGTCAGAATGAGTGACTAGATGGAAAATCTCAGCAGAGAAATGGTTGGGGTTTGATCATAAAAGAAGGTCCACTCGAAGTGATATGAGTACAGGGTTTTATTCCAGGAGTTAAATGTTATGAGATTGTAATTTCTGGTAAAGAAGTCTATAAGGCTGGTGTCTCTACATCTAGTGGTGAGCTTGAAGTCATCATAGGTCACTAGGGCCAGCAGTTTCAAAGGAAAGCTGAATGAAATGCAAGGGAAAACAAGAACAAAGTGAACCCCATGAGGAAAAATAAGAACCATGAGAACAACTGAAACCTACATCTCTCTTACTACCTCTAATCACAACGGTATAGGTGATCTGCAAGAAAGAGCTAGTGCCCTTCACGTGGAGCTATACAATCACCAGGCTCAGATCTCAGGGAAACTGAATGAGGAGATCCAATGGCAGCTGGGGAAGTTTTGATTCTGGCTGCTGCCTCATGCAAGAAGGTAAGCCAACAGATCAGAGCAAGCTGCCAGTGCTTGATATGCTATATTTACCTTTAGCATGTAAAATGGCTGCTGCTTCACTTCTGCCTTACAAATCTCATGCAAACTTCTCTTTTGGCCAGCCCTAACTTGGAACCACACAGGGAAGTGAGTCTGGAAGTGTAGTTCCAGCTTAGTTAACTTGATACAGTATAAAACCACCACAAGAACCAAGTGGAAATTCTAAAACCAACCAGTATGATATCTGAAATTAAATTTTTACTGGATGGGCTTGTCACCAGATTGGAGGGAAAAAAGGACAGTGAATTTGAAGACAGAAAAATAGAAATTACCATTGTGAAGAACAACAAAAAATTTTTTAAAAAATTTATTTATTTATTCATGAGAGACACAGAGAGAGAGAAGCAGAGACACGGCAGAGGGAGAAGTAGGCTCCTTGCAGGGAGCCTGATCCAGGACTCGATCCCAGATCCTGGGATAACACCCTGAGCTGAAGGCAGACACTCAACCACTAAGCCACCCAGGTGTTCCGAACAAAAAAAAAAATTTGAAAAAAGATTATCCCTCCATTACTTATGGTCTGAAATGTGTCCTTGAAGTCCCAGAAGGAGGGAGAAGGAATGGAACAGAAAATATTTGAAAAAAAGAATGCCCCAAATATCCTGAATATGGTGAAAAGCATCACCCAAAAGATATAAAAATTTCAGCAAACCCCAAGCAAGATAAAAAGAAAAAGAAACCACACCTAAACTCACAATAATACACCTGCTGAAAATAAAAAATATGGGAAAACCTTAAAAGAAGCTAGAAGAAAGCAATAATAGAATGATAGCTGACTTCTCATCAACAACGATAAAATAAATAAAACTTTTTAATGTCAAAAGGAAAAATAACTGTCAACCCAAAAGTCTTAGTATGAAGAAACTATCCTTCCAAAATGATGTGTATTTAGACATTTTCTTATAAAAAATAGAACAGAGTTTATCACTGTCAGACCTGAGCTATAGGATATGCTTTCAGAAATGCTTAAGGAAGTTTTTTATGCTGAAGAAAAATGACACAGATGGAAATTCAGATCTACATGAGGAAACACGAGGAAACAAACATCTCTGGAAATGGTAAATGTGTGTATTAATATGACTTTTTTTTTACTCGTTTTAGCTCAAAAAAACACCTATTAGACAAAAATTTTGACATTGTATTGTAGGGCTGATCATTTACACAAGTGTAAGATAAATGGCAACAATAGCACATGGTGGAGTTATCCCAAGAATGTAAGGGTAATTTGACATTCAAAAAAATCAATCAGTGTAATTCATTACATCAACAGAATAAGGGAGAAATACCATATGGTCATCTCAATAGATGGTGAAAAAGCACTTGACAAAATTTAGATGGAAATGAAAAGAAGTTTCTTTAATCTGATAAAAGGCATTTATGAAAGGCTAACTTTAAGTGATGGAATATTAAACATTTTTTCCCTAAAAGTGTGAACAAGGGAAGGATGTCTGCTTTCACCAGCTCTGTTCAACATTGCACTGGACTCTGCCAGGATCTATCCCTGCAATAAGGCAAGGAAACAAAATAAAACACACAAAAATTAGAAAGGAAGAGGTACAACTAACTATCTGGATTCACAGATGAGATGATTGTTTACATAGAAAATTCCAAGAATGTGCGAAACGACTAGTAGAACTAACAGGTAAATTTAGCAAGTTGACAGAACACAAAGTCAATACTATAAAAATCAATTGTATTTTATATATACATATGTGTGTGTGTATATCAGCAAACAATTAGAACTAAATTATTTTTAAGTTCCAATTTCAATAGCATCAAACAATATAAAATACTTAGGAATAAATTTAACAGTCATAAATGACCTCACTGAAAACTACATAACGTTGTGGAAAGAATATTAAAAAATTAAATAAATACAAAGATATAGCCATGTTTACAAGTTGTCAGTCAATATTGCCAAGCCATTCATTTTCCCCAAACTGATCTGTAAATACAACTCACTCCCAATCAAAATTTGAACAGACTTCTTCTAGATCTAGAATAAGAAGTAAACTGGAGAAAGTGATTCCAAAATTTATATGAAAATGCAAAGGACTAAAATGCCCAAAATAACCTTGAAAAATAAGAACAAATTTGAATGATTCATACTACATGATTTCAAAACTGACTATAAAGCTACAGTAGCCAAGCAGAATGGTATTGACACAAGAATAGACAAAAAGAGAATCTGGAAATAAATTCACATATTGTCAACTGATTTTCAACAAAGACAGCTTGTCAAATCAATGGAGAAAGAAAATCTTTTTAACAAATGGTGCTGGAACTACTGAATAAATGTATGAAGAAAATAAACAGTGAGCCGTTATCTTACGCCACATAGAAAAACTAATTTGAGATGGATCATAGCCTTCAAGGGAAAAGCTAGAACTGTAAGTCTTCGACAAGGAACTATAGGAGAAAATCTTTACAACCTGAAGTTGTACAAAGATTTCTTAGACAAAACACCTAGAGAACTAAGGGTAAAGTAAAATTTGATAAGCCAGACTTCATCAAAAACAGTAAGTTCTGCTCATCAAAAGGCACCACTAAGAAAATGAAAAAGTAAGGCCCAGACTGTGTGCAGAATACATAAGGAACTCCTACAGATTGTTAACAAAAAGACTAACAACCCAATAAAAGAAATGGGCAAAATACTTGAGCAGACCTTCACAAATGAAGGCTTACACATGACTGGGAAGCATATGAAACCAAGTATCATTAGTCATCGAGGAAATGCAAACTCAACTGCAATCAGATTCCAGTCCATACCCTCTGCTAAAACATAAAGGACTGATTCTGTAAAGGACACATTCTGACAAAGATGTAGAGGAATTGGAACTCGTACACTGCTAGTGGAAGTATAATAAAGACAACTTTGGAAGATTGGCAGCTTTTTATGAAGGCTAACATACTTTGAGCATGTGACCCAGAAATTACATTCCTGTTATTTATCAAGCAAAATCAAAACATGTCCACAGGAAGACTTGGTCGAGAATGTTTGTAGCAGGTTTATTCATGATAGCCCCACCTGGAAACCCACCCCAGATGCCCATCAACAGGTGAGTGTAAAGGCAAGCTAATATCGCACACATCGGAGTACTACTCGGCAACAAAAGGAAATGCACTGCCAACACACATAATAACACAGGTGGACCTTAAGGACATGATGTTGTGCAAAAGAAGCCAGATCCAAAGGAGCTAAACCTAATCAAAGGTGATCAAATTCAGAACAGTTAAAAAAAAAAAATTCAGAACAGTTCACCCTTGGAAGGGTGAGGCGGGGATGGACTGGAGGGAGGCAAAGAGATTTTAGAGGATGCAAACACTCTTTATCTTGACTGGGGACATTTATCAAAAATACTAGAGGTAAAAAATACTAGAGGAATACACTTAAGATCTGTGCGTTTTGCCTTTTTCTTTAATAAAGAAAAAAGAAAAAATTAAAAAGATGATCTTCAGTTCCAACACTCAAGCCAGCCCCACCTTGGAATATGAGGCTCCCAAGACCATCGCAGCCGCAGGACCGCTGTGCTGGAGGGATACTGCAGAGAGGATCCCAATGAGGCAGAGACAGCAGAGGGCAGCCGAGGGATGAGGCCAACCCTGGAGAGCGCTTCACTAGGCTTTGGTCTAAAACTAGTTTCCTATAGAAACAAACCCTTTTTTTTGCCATCCCACTCCCACGACATCCCCTTCTGACACTTGAATCTCCGAAATGAAAGAAAAGCAGAGAGAAGTGAAGGGAATAAGAACAGCTCTGGGGTCAGTTCCAACCTGTGGCTTTTTCGAGGGTCCTAAACTTGGGTCTGCAGACAGAAAGGTGCACAGAGCTTCAAATCCTGCTCCCCGCCCCCCACCGCCCCACTCCCCACCACTAGCAACACACTCACAACCTCAGTGACCTTAGGCAGGCTGCTGTCCTTAGTTCTGACTTACAAACGAGCACTCTAATGCTTAGAGCAGCGATGCTGCTGACCCTACAGCACACAGCTTGTGAACAGCTAGCTGGCCTTAAGTCCGGGTCGGCCTGATGCCCGGCCCAGTGTATGCTCCATGATGCCCTCGCTTACACAAATTCAACCCAAAAGGTGGCAGCTTTGCAAGGAAAAAGGAGTTGTAAAAGGGTGATGTGGCCCCAGGAGGGGTTTAGTGGACGGGGGACCGGTGCCTCCTCCCCCTCAGCTGTATTCCAGAAAGGGGGAGTTTGTAGGTGAGTCATTACACAAAGGAGCTCCAGAAGCTTTTAGCACCAGCTGGTGGCCTCTCTCCGGTCCCCTATGAGCCCTGACATCGCCAGCCACCCTGTCCTATGCTGGCCACGTTGGCTATCTAAATTCCAATTTATAGTAACTCAACTAAAACTTAAAACTTCCGTTCCTCAGTCGCACATTTCAAGGGAGAGCCCTACGTGGCTAGCAGCCACTTTTAGGGGATTGGTGCAGGTGGAGACTTTGGTCCCTTTGATCAGACAGCCCCATGGCTGCAGCTTGCCAGGCCCGATGGTGGGCCTGCTGATGGCGTCAACGAGGAGAAGCAGGTGCATGCGGTCCCAGCCAGGGGTCAGAGGTGAGGGAAGTGGTACAGAGGTAATGAAACCCCAAGGCATCATGTGAGGAGGTAGGGGGCCTGGTCAGGTGCTCCTCTCTTCATCAAGCACTTTTTCTTTCCTCTTTTAGAAGAGAGTTCTTTTCCTGACCAATGATTACTTCTTCACAGACATCAGTGACACACCCTTCAGGTAAGGGGCCCATGTGTTATACAGAAGGGGAAGGGCTGGTTGGGACACAAATACCAACAACTCAGGGCAGAACCTTCAGGTCTGGGGATGAACCCATGCACATTTAGTTGGCAATTTTGCAGTAATAGAAGAAAACCCAGGTTGGCCCTCAGGAAACTCGGGGTCTAGACCTGCTTTGCCTATGATCCTAATATGCAGGGTCAGGAGCCAGACTGCCTGAGTTGGGTCTCAACCCCACCTCTAATAGGCAGTGTGACCTTAGTCAAGTTACTTAACTGCCCTTTGCCCTTGATTCTTGTTTTGAAAACAAGGCCAAGAATGGAGGTATTTCTTTCTGGTTTGTGAGGGTAAAACGCATCATCTACTTAAAGATCTTAAAGCCATGCAATGTAAGCGATTGTAAGATGAAAGATCGAATTCGAAAACATCTTGGGTTCCTTCCAACTGTATTCAATTGAGGCACTTTACAGATTAGGAAACATATAGCCTTTATCTCTGAATTACCTCATTTCTCAATAAAGTATAGTGCTCAGCCTGGGCTGCTCATTAGAATACTTGAGGAATTTGGCAAAACTGCCGATGCCCCAGCCCCACCCAAACCAATGGACTCAGATTTTCAGGGATGGGGTTCAGCACTAGTACCATTTAAAGCTCCCTAAGAAATTCAGATCTTCAGCAAACATGGAAAGCAATATTCTACCAGGAGAAAGAGGAAGGACGGTGGGGCTCAACAGGCAGGAAAGGGTTCCCTATTTGCAGGACCTTGTGAACATAGAAACCTCTCCACGATTCAGAAGGTCCCTGAGATGTTTGGGATGAATCTTGACTAAAATGGGAGCTGAGGGTGCTCTTGGACTATAGAATTTATAGGGTCTTTCTCAGGAAGAAAGGCCGATGATAAAAAAGATAATGGTTCTAGGGGGGACAACCGGCAAGGGGTTTGACATGCATGCCCCTTGTTGGTGTGGAAAGCTCATAAACTTCAAGTCACTGAGGCCAAGGAGGTGGGCTGGACGTTGCTTGGCTCTTGCTGTTGCTGAGTATGTGTATTCTCTGTTTTCCCCACAGTCTGGGAGTGGTGCTGTCCCGGGGCCATGGAGAATACATCCTCCTGGGGAACACATCTGCGGAAGACGGTGGGTCTGTGCCAACTACTGATGGGCAGTGTAGAGGGAAACGGATTCTCCTGGGACCCTGAGCAAGGCCACCCTATGGCAGAGCCAGAGCCTCCCGGGTCCCAGACTTGAGGGCAGACTCTCAGAGCAGGGCTGCCTGGCAAGGAGGGGGTCTGTGTGGATCTGCAGGATCTGCCAGTCAGTTGTCAAATCCGGCAAAGCCTAGGACTTGCCATTGTGGATAGTTGGCTGGACCAGAGGAGGTGGGCCTCGAAGGGATGTATTTCTCTGAACAAAGCTGAACTTCAGACAGAGGAGGCCGAGAAGAACAAAGGAAAAAATCTGTAGCTGTTAGCTAGGACTGCCACAACAAAGTACCACACACTGGCTGGTTTAAGCAAAAGAAATGCATTACCCTGTAGTTCTGGAGGCAGTGTCCCCTTCAACACCTCCGGGTGGGATCCTCATTGGCTCCTGGTAGACCCAGGCATTCCTTGACTTCAGCCTCTGTCCTCATCACAGGGTTCCTCCCTCTGTGGGTCTCTAACCTTGTAGGACACCAGGCATACTGGATTTGGGGCACAACCTGATGGCTTCACCTTCACTTGACTACATCTGCCAAGACCCTATTTCCAAATAAGGTCACAGTCACAAGGACTGGGGTTCATACTTCAACATATCTTTTTGGAGGACACAACTCAACCCATAGCAGAGATCTTATGAGACGTGAACTGAGAGGGGCAGTGAGAAATGGTGGGGAAGGATGGGAGAGAAGGGCCCCACCCCCTCAAACCAGCCTTTTCTTGACTCCTAGCTGCCTGAGCACCTTGAGAGCATAAAACCAATATCCAGGGCTCAAGATGTCTCAGGAAGTGTTTTATCTAATGATCACATTCTGTCCATTCTTCTTTATCATCCCTTGAGTGCATCTCATCTCTCCGTCTCTCTGCCACCACCCTAGTCATTGTCACCTCTCTCCTGAACAACCAAGCAGCTTCCAACTGGTCTCCCTGCCTCTTCCTTTTTGTAAATCTCTGCTAGAGGGTCCTATCTAGAAATGCCAGATCAAATTGTATCATTGCTAAAGGACCTTCAGTGGCCTTCTGGATTTTTTTTTTTTTTTGTCATTTCTTCCTGCACTATGCTTCAAGGTCTTCCCATGTGCTGTGCTCACCCATGAAATGCTCTCCTTTCCAGTGCCCACCCTCTTATCTCAGCTAATTTGGACCCACTCTTCACATCCCAGCATAGATGTGACTTTTCTTGGAGCTGTCCCTGGCAGACCCTCTTTGCCCCCTGCATTCACCCTTTCACAACACATATTCATGTTCTTGGATCTCTCTCTCCTTCTCTGTCTTCCACTGTCCCCAAAATGATCAAACTCCCTGAGCCTCTATGGTGTCTTCTGCCTTCCTATACTTTTCTTCCTGTACCCAGATATTCTCAGATTACATTACTTCAGGGAGCAGAGGGTGCTATCCCTCACCCACCTCTGTGGGTGAGACCAGGCAGTGACCCAGAAGCTTAGAACTATAGACTTGGCCAGGCTTACTGTGGGGGAAGGAGCATCACCCTTTAGCTATTTGCCTTAGTCTATGTCAATCCAGTACCCCTTTTAATGACTCCACAAATACCCTCTTGGCATTTCCATCATCCTTTCCTTCAATTTAACAGACCCCAATTGAGCACCTATTTATTTTTTAGAACTGAGTAGGTGCTCAGAAGGGCATTTTTTCCTTACTAATTCAATCCACAAACATGTACTGGGTACACGGTTAGTGTCGGTATAGCATGAAGCTACAGAGATTATACCAAACATACATGGGCCATCTCTGGGCTCTTCTTTTGGCTGGCCATTTAGCTTAGTTGGGTACAATGAAGCCCATGAAGCCAAAATAACTGATTTCAAAGTCTTAGCTCCTTTGAGAGAGACCCTAATAGGTAGGATTTGGACATGAGGCAATGGGAAGAAAAAGTGTTTCAGAAAAAGCGGGAGCAACATGGACAAAGGCATGATCTGTACAAATCCAACACCATCCTATTGGTTGAGTTCCTACTCTGAGCTGAGAACAAGGAAGAATAAAACCCAGTCCTTCTCTGGAGAAGCTGCCTGGCAGTTGTTTGTAAACAGTCAGGTGTGTAACCTCACAACAGTGGCTGAGCTTCTTACTGAGTGTGAGCTTTGCTTCCAGGCTTGCATGACTTGCTTCACCCAGATCTGACCTTGGCCAGTGATTGGTAAGTGAGAAGGTCACTGTATGTGAGGACAAGAGAATGAGAGGGAGAAAGATGAAATTTTCTTGAGCTAACATGACTCTCCTGGGCCCCAGGATCTATTGCATCACAGATATTGACCCTGACCACCGGAAGCTCAGCCAGCTGGAGGCCATGGTCCGCTTTCTGACAGGACAGGACCCAGATCTGGAGTGTGAGTGCTGACCCCACCCACAGAGGACTTCTCTTCTCTTCTCTTCTCTTCTCTTCTCTTCTCTTCTCTTCTCTTCTCTTCTCTTCTCTTCTCTCTCTTCTCTCTCTTCTCTCTTTTCTTTTCTACCCTTTTCTTTTCTTGTCTCTCCTTTCCTTTCCTTTTTCTCAAAATTTGACTACATGTGAGTTTTAATGTGTCACTTATCAAAAATAATATAAACAAATTTAAAGTAAAATCAGAAAAAAACACTAACCTTGATAAGAAAGCTCTTGATGTGTTTTTTTAAGTGATGAATTACTGACATTTTATTACATTCATTACCATTATTGACCTTTTTATTCAAGCATAATTAATATAGTGTTCTATTAGTTTCAGGTGTACAGTATAGTGATTCAACAATTCTATTCATTACCCAGTGCTCATCATAAGTGCCCTCCTTAATTCCCATCACCTGTTTCACCCGTCCCCCCACCCACCTCCCCTATAGTAACCATCTGTTTGTTCTCTGTAGTTAAGAGTCTGTTTTGTTCTTCTCTTTTTTCTGTTTGTTTTGCTTCTTAAATTCCACATATGAGTGAAATCATATGGTGTTTGTCTTTCCTTGACTAACTTATTTCATTTAGCATAATATTCTCTAGATCCATCCATGTTGTTCCGAATGGCAAGATTTCACTCTTTTTCATGGCTGAGCCACTGAGGAATTTATTTACTGCCAATTAGCCTTATCCTTTGAACTCACCCATGGCTTAGGGAAAACAGAGAGATTTTCAAAGAAAAAATCAGAACCAGCTTTGTCTAAGTGTTCCTGGCACTGTGCAGCATGAGTATAACCACATGTCAGGGACTGGGATCACTGTAAGCCTCTTTCACCTGGGCACTGTTAGGGCTCCAAAGAGACACATAGTATAAGGGCATCAGCCTGTCCATAGATCTGCCCCTATCACCACCTAGCAGTAGGCCGCCAAACCAGTAGCTAATGCTCTTTACCCTAAAGTCCTCATCTCAGCAAAGAAACATTTGGACAGATGGTGTCTTGTAGTTTGTGAGTGTTTTCCAGTGCCTGGTTCTCAGGCTAATCTTAAATTTCCCAACACAGATGCAACTGGTGAAATCACAGGGCCACACCCTCAGCGGGGTCCCTCTTCTTCATCTTTGGAAGAGAAATTGGTCATCCTGACACATAAGTATCACCCCAAAGGAATACTTTGCCTCCCATGCTGGCCCAACAAGGCACTCATTAGCTCATTCATTCATTCCATCAGTAAATCTGTACTAAGTATGTACTCTGTGCGAGGCCTGGGGTGGGCACTAAAGCTGCAGAGAGGACCCAAATAGACGAGGCCCTTACTCTCAAGGAGCTTGTAATCCAGTGGAGAAGCCACACAATAAAGAAGCAAGCATGTGTATGTAGATGTAGGTTATTCCAAACTGTGGCAAGTGCCATGAATAGGATGCTGTATGGGATCCTTTATCACCCCTAACTCTGTCAGACAGTGTTACTTATGCTGAGGATGAAAAAGAACCACCCAAGTGCCTTCAAGGGTACAGGATCTGCTTTGGGGATGATGAAAATATGGATCTGGACAGAAGTGATGGTGCAAATCACTGTGAATGTATGAAATTCCATGGATTTGTATACTTTAAATTAGTTGATTTAGTTAATGTAGATTTTACCTCAATAAAAGTAAATAATTTTTTTAAAAAAAGAGAGAAGGAAAAGAGCCACCCATGCAAAGAGTAGGAGGAAAGCATCCAGACCAAGGAACAGCATGCACAGAGACTCTGAGGCAAATTCAAATTCATAGAACTGGCAAAAGGCCAGTGTGTTGGGAGGGTGATGATCAAGTTGCAGACTGATGGCAGCAGAGAGAGAGGTGGCCTGGATTCAGGTCAAGGTCTGATGTCATTAAGGGGTTCTAATCTCAGAATACCAGAACTGAGAAGGGCCTTAGAAATCAGTTCTACTCACATATTGCTTGTGATTGAAGATGTGAAGGCTAAAAGAGGCAACACGATTTCCTCAAGCTTACATAGATAGTTTTACAAGCCCCAGATACTTGTTTATGAGGCACATCCCAATTCCTAAAGTTCGGGGTTCCTCACAAGGGCAGGTGAGCTGTTTTCATCATCATGGAGGACATAAGTGGTTTGATCTTTTATTCTGCCCCCAGGTGATGAGGAGCTGGTACGGGAGGTACTGCTTGATGCGGTGGTTACAGCCCCCATGGAAGCCTACTGGACAGCGCTGGCTCTCAACGCCTCTGAGTATGTTCGGGGTAGGGCTGAGGGTTCTGAAAAGAGAAGCAGCTCCAACCCCCAGGATTCCCTTGGCTGTCAGGGTCCCTCCCACTACCTGGCTGATAGCTCAGGAGACAACTGGGTCCAAGATGAATGTGATGACAGTGGGAAGACATTGGGGGAGTGAGAGCTACCTTCACATGGACCCAGTAAAGCAGGGACTTGGCACAGCTTCCACACCCCACACATGCTGCTGCTCCCCACCCCCCGGAAAAGCACCAAGTGCAGGTCCCCCCGGGTGTAGGTCCAGATCCCCTACCCACACTGCAGTAGTTCCATTCCAAGAACACCTCTCTCTAGGTTGGGCTGTAGCTGTCTGAGTCCATTTGCCAAGTACCCTGGAAAGAGTGGTTCAAGCAGATCAAGACCCGGTTTCCAGGAAGTAAAGTCAAGACACTATGAAATACAAACTTGGCCTTGGCCTTTCCTTGGTCTTTCCCAGGGCCTTAGATTTCCTCACTCCCTTTACCTAGTGGCATCATATTTAGTGGACAAGGTAGAAAGCAGAAATGAATGGCTTGTGTGAGTGTGTGTGTATACAAGTGTGTGCACATGCATGTTGGAAGGGTGCAAGAAATTGATGAGGTCAAGAATACAGCGGACTATACCTTGTTCCTGAATAGGAAGATTCAACATTAGCATCATTAAGATGTCTAACCTCTCCTGGACACTCAATTAATGCTATCTTAATGAAAACAACAGAATTTTATATGAAACAATCACCTATTTTAGAAAGCATGATGCAGAACACTGTGTACAGTATACCATTTCTATAAAATGGAAGCAAAACACAGATATCTGTACATGTATGTATATAAAACATCTATGAAAGGCCAAATAGGAAAGAGTTCTCATTGGTTGCTTCTCATTAGGAAAATGGGTAACTAAAACAGGGATGTAAGGGACATTTCTCACTGTATAATTTTTTGGTACAATTTTGAACCATGTAAATGTATTACCTATACAAAATAAAACTAGAGAACACAAAGAGAATATAGCAGGCCAAGTACGAAGTACTTGGTGTATGTTAACTAATGAGCCTCATAACCACCTTACAATATGGGTACTATCATTATTCCTATTTTACAAATGAGGAAACCAAGGCAGAGTGAGATAAGCAACTTGCCCAAGGTCATATGCCTCACAAGTGGTGAAGCCAGAGTCAAAACCAGGCAGCCTGGTTCTGAGGCATAGGGGATTGGATCATTGGTTTGGAGAGGAAGGACATGATCTTCATCTTTCTAAGTTCAGAAATTAGCCAGAGACATTTTTAATGTTGAGAGACACTGAAGAACAAATATTCTTAACCAAGATGTATATTAGAAAAAGAAGACCTGGAGAATTAATATAAAATGGCATATTAATAAAGCTAAGGGGAAAAAGCGTATAATCACACTTATAGATGCAGAAAAGATATTTGAACAAATATTAATATCCATGCATGTTTTTTTAGAGATTTTATTCATGGGAGATACAGAGAGAGAGGCACAGACACAGGCAGAGGGAGAAGCAGGCTCCAAGCCAGGAGCCTGATGTGGGACTCCATCTCAGTCTCCAGAACAACACCCTGGGCTGAAGGCGCCGCTAAACCACCCAGCCACCCAGGCTGCCCTCCATGCATGTTTTTTAAAACCAGTCAATAAAATTAAAATTGACCAGGGGTGCCTGGCTGGCTTAGGTTACAGAGCATGCAATTCTTGATCTCAGGGTTATAAATTCAAGCCCTATATTGGGTGTAGAGATTATTTTATTAAAAATAAAAATCTTGGGCAGCCCGGGTGGCTCAGCGGTTTAGCGCCGCCTGTAGCCCAGGGCGTGATCCTGGAGACCCGGGTTCGAGTCCCACATCAGGCTCCCTGCATGGAGCCTGCTTCTCCCTCTGCCTGTGTCTCTGCTTCTGTCTCTCTCTCTCTCTCTCTCTCTCTCGATGAAATAAATAAAACCTTTAAAAAATAAAAATGAAACTCTTTTAAAAAATAAATAATAAATAAATAAAAATAAAATAAAAATATTCAAAAAAAAATAATAACCTAAGCCTGAAAGTCAACATCTGAGTGGAGCTAGAGGCTCTCTCAACTAAAGACAGGACTAAAACAGGCATTCCCATATCCTTACTACTATTTAACAAGGTCAGAAAGTATCAGTCAATGTAGCCAGACAAGAGAATGCACATAGAAGCAATGAGATTTGGAAAGGGTGAAGTAAATTATGTCTGCTTAAGAGGGTGATAAGATTATGTATCTGGAAGCCCCAAAAGAATTTATAGGAAAACTACTATAAACAATAAGAGAATTTAGTAAAGTAGCAGGTTACAATATGAACATTCAAAAATTAATATCCTTAATCTATGCAAACAAAAACTAGATAAAAACATTCAAGAGGGCAAAAAACAGAATGTAATGAAACACCTGGGTATAACAAATAAAATATGCCCTAAAGCTTACATAAGAAGAATTACAAAATACTCCTGGAAGACACAAAAGTTGACTTGAACACATGGGGAGATATATTCAGTGTTTTTGGGTAGAAAGCATCAACATCACGAAGACATTAATACTCTCTAAGTTAATTTATAAATATAACAATCCCAATAAAAATGTCATCACTATTTTTCTGGATCCAGGTAAATGGATTATAAAGTTTATCTGGAAGAAGAGTCAAGAAATTCCAGAAACAGCAAAGCAACAAAAGAAGTTTGGTCCTACCAACGTATTAAAACAGTATGACAAAATCGCTATAAAGTGTAGTATTGACACGTGACTAGAAAGGCATACCAATGGGATGGAATAGAAAATCCAGAAATTAGGGCACCTGGATGGCTCAGCAACTGAGCATCTGCCTTTGGCTCAGATTATGATCCTGGGGTCCTGGTATCGAGTCCTGCATCAGGCTCCCCACAGGGAGCCTAGTTCTCCCTCTGCCTATGTCTCTGCCTCTCTCTGTCTCCCATGAATAAATAAATAAAACCTTTTTAAAAATACAGAAATTCATCTAAATGCATGTGGAAAGACATCATGTCAGACCATCATGAGAGAAAAATGGACTCTTTAATAATTGGTTTGAGAGCCATGTGGAGAATGATAAAATTGTATTATTTCCTCACATTGTACACCTGGATAAAATCCAAATGACTCAGATTTAAATGTAAAAAAAATGAAACCATATAAGTACTATAAAAATGAGTCAATTGCTCTAAAATCTAGGAATTAGGAAACCTTTCCCAATGATGACTCAAAATTCAGAAGCAATAAAAGAATGACTGACAAATTAAACAGCATAAAAATGTTTATTTGGCAAAAATAAAAACGTGAGCAAGGTGAAAACAGAAATGACAAACCAAAAAAATGTTTGCAACTTATATAACAAATAAAAGCTTACTATCCCTACATCATATATTCACAATAAATGAAGAGCTTCAAAAATAGTGAAGTAAAAAACCAACCACTTTATAGGAAAAAGGACCAAGAAATATGGGTAGTTCAGAGAACACATACAAATAGTCCTTAAATATATGAAGAAAAAAAAAAAGATCGGTCTAGTTCATAATAAAAAGAATGCAAATTTAAAGTATACCAAGATTATATTTGTCATTCATCAGATTGATAACCATCTAAGTTTGTTGTGGTTCATGGCTGGCAAGGCTGTGGGGGGATCAGGCTCCTATATATTGCCAGTGGATATACAAAATGTCTCAAAGGCTATAGAGGACAATTTGATAATATCTAACAAACTACATATGCATTTACACTCTGACTCAGCAATATCACTTCTAGGAATGCATCCCAAAGATATACTAGTAAAAATAAGAAAAGATATATACATAAGCTTTTTGTTACAGCTCCATTTATAACAGTGAAAGACAGAAAATAACCTAAATCCAGGGACTCCTGGGTGGCTCAGTGGTTGAGCGTCTGCCTTTGGCTAAGGGTGTGATCCCGGGGTTCCTGAGATCGAATTCTGCATCGGGCTCCCCATGGGGACCCTGCTTCTCCTTCTGCCTATGTCTCTGCCTCTCTCTGTGTCTCTCATGAATAAATAAGCAAGATCTTTTAAAAATAAATAAGTAACCTAAATCCATCAGTAGGAGCCTCATTAAATAAACCATAGTAGATCCCCAAAATGGAATACTATGTAACTGTAAAAAAAGGGAAATCTATATGCTGCAACGGAATGGTCTCACCAATGGAGAAAAGTATATATAATACCATCACTATTTATTTAAAAGGAGGAGATGCAA
The DNA here is from genome assembly GCF_018345385.1 of Vulpes lagopus. NCBI lineage: Eukaryota > Metazoa > Chordata > Mammalia > Carnivora > Canidae > Vulpes > Vulpes lagopus. The sequence goes on from NC_054844.1 coordinate 2,107,642, forward strand.
ATATATTTTCATAGTTACTCACATATATGTTTATATGTTTATAACATAGATTATATGTTTATATGTTTATATGTTTATAACATTATATGTTTATAACATAGAAAAGTATATATAATACCATCACTATTTATTTAAAAGGAGGAGATGCAAATATATTTTCATAGTTACTCACATATATCACATATATGTTTATATGTTTATAACATAGATGCAAGTATGTATATACATATGTGCACATATATTTTTGTAATGGAACAATAAACAAGCAAATAAAAAAGATTACTTTAGGCAGAGTGAAATAACGGGGATGAAGACAGGCTTATGAATATGCTCTATTTTGCATATTTGATTTTGGAACCATGTAAATGCTTTATATCATCATAAAACAAAATCAGATTTTAAAAAATAAGCTCTGAAAATTCTAAAGCAAACGAAATAAACCTAGTTATATATCAAGTTCATGACATAACAATAGGTGAATTCTTTCAAGGGACTTGAAAACTGAACCATAAACAATAAATAAATAAAATCTTAAACTGTGTTCAATAACCACATTGCTAGAAACAATATTGACACTGCTTTCTCAAACTATATAGTTGGATAGAGCAAATAGTATTATGTTAATGTCATTAGGAAGCAAGGTTTTCAACAAATGAAAAAAGAGGTGCAAAGTTTTTAAATCAAAGAAGATGTAGTGCTGAATATGAATTGGAACTATCAATGAACTTGTGATGTGTTTTCTCTGAAAGAAACAAAAGGGATATCCTGGCCCTGACCCAAAAAGACCAACCTCAATGAGTACCCCAGAGCTGGATTGTGGACTTTCAATGTGCAAATTAAGAAGTCCTCATTAAAATGAGTCAGCAATCCTTGGAGAAATGTCTGATTCAGGACAGGGCCAGGAAGTGTACAAAATAAGCCAGGAGCATCTTGTCATAATCAGAAGGAAGAAGTTACTGAAGACTATAATGACATTGTGCCAGGGGGACCCCAGAACCAAAATGAAGTGGCTCTTACTGGTTACAGATAGGACAATGGGAGCAGTAAAAGTAATGACAACTACAACAGATTAAAACATATTAAATAAATGTGTTTATATCCTGTGTTCATAATGATACTGAGGAGGAAAAAAACCTTTCTGGTCATCTTCAGAAGATGTTAGGAAGCTAACTCATTCTAGAAACTGGTGAATAAGCAGGCACTCAATTATTTATCCTGCCTCTCCTGTACAAATTGCATCTCAGGATAACCAAATATTGATGAGGAGAAGTTTATCATCTTTATACAAGTATTTCAGGTACAAATAAAATAAGAAAGGAATCAAGCAATGTCCTTATTTTGCAACCTCTAGTCAATCAGATAGTGGGTGCCTCTTGACAAAGAACACACCACCTATAGTAATTCAAAACTATATCTGATCCAGCCAGTAGGTCTAACTGCTGGTTTATAAGAAATACAGGGAACAAGAGAGCATAACACCACAGCATCATGATCAGCTAAACCCAGAAAGCAGAAGCTCTACAGAACAAATGACCTACTCCAGCAAAGAAGTTGCAAGGAAAAGAGAAGAGAGGGAGAGAGGAGAGAGAAAGGTTCAAAGTGACTAAAGGTGACTGCTAATAGATATGGGGTTCCTTCTGGGGATGATGAAATGTCCTAAAATAGGCTGGTTGGTGATGGCCGCACAACTCCGTGGATATACAAAAATCATAACTACACACTTCAAATGGATGAAGTATATGGCAAGTGGATTATAGTTCAATAAATATAAATGTCTGGCTGTAGATCTAGATAGAGAAGAGAAAGAGAGGAAAGAAATGAGACATGAGGGATCCCTGGGTGGCGCAGCGGTTTGGCGCCTGCCTTTGGCCCAGGGCGCGATCCTGGAGACCCGGGATCGAATCCCACATCGGGCTCCCGGTGCATGGAGCCTGCTTCTCCCTCTGCCTGTGTCTCTGCCTCTCTCTCTCTCTCTCTGTGACTATCATAAATAAATAAAAATTTAAAAAAAAAAAAAAAAAAAAGAAATGAGACATGAATTTGAGGACCCTAGTCAGAATCTCATTCAAATAAGCTAAAAAACAAAAAAAAAAAAAAAAAAGGATTGTGGATTATTGGATTATCTGATGCTATTAAGGAATTATGGAGTTTTTTAGGTGTGATAATAGCATTAAAGATTTTTTCATGCCTTATATTTTAATGATAGAAATTAAAATGTTTACCAATGAAATGATATCTGAGATTTGCTTCAGAATAATCTAGTTGAGGGGCCAGGGGAGGCTATAGATGAAATAAGATTGGCATGGGCTGGTAATTGTCGAGGCTGATTTATGGGTGCAGGAGTCTCATTCGATTATTCTCTACTACATTTGAATAAAGAATTGCATCAGGAGTGCCTGAGTGGTAGTAGAGTGGTGGGAATGTGAAACGGTATAGCCACTGTGAACAATAGTTTGGAGGTACCTCAAAAAACTAAAAATAGAACTACCATATGGTCCAGCAATCTCACTTCTGATTATTTATCCAAAGGAAATAAATTAAACCATTGTCTTGAAGAGGTATCTATACCTTCATGTTCATTGCAGTATTATTTACAATAGCCAAGGTATGGAAACAACCTGTCATCAGTGGATGAATGGACAAATAAGATGTGGTGTATATATATGCAATGAAATTCTATTCCACCATGAGGAAGGAAATCCTGCCATTTGTGACCATCTAGATGAACCTGGAGGGCATTATGCTAAGTGAGACAAGCCAGACTGAGAAAGACAAATACTACATAGTATCACTTATATGTGGAATCTATAAAAGAATAAAATAAAATAAAATAAAATAAAATAAAGCCAAACTCATAGAAACAGAGAGAAGGAAAGTGATTGCTGTGGGCTGCTGGGGCAAGTGGTCAGCACACTCTTTCAACTACAAGAGGAAGAAGACCTGGGGGTCTAATTAAAACGTGGTGACTGTAGTTGATAATACAGTATTGTATAATTGAAATTAGCTAAGAGAGTAGAACTTAAATATTCTCACCTCCCCCCAAAAAAGATAAATACCTGATATGATGTGAAAGGGAGGAGCCTTTTTATATATATAAATAGGAGGAGCCTATTTATATATATATAAATTATATATATATATAATCAAATAACCATGATGAACACTTAAAAATCTTAAAATTTTATGTCAATTATATCTCAAAAAAACTATAATCTAAAAAAAAGAAAGAAATGATGACTCTCATGCTGGTGCTATCATCGTGGAAGTAGAGTTACACTCCAGCTAGCTAATGGATTTTCTTTCTCAAATCTTGTTGGCAAGGTTATTAAGTCCACTGGGTTCATGTAGGTGAGTGCAGATAGCGTCTGCTCTTCTTCCTTTCACATTTCAATAAGAAGGTAAACATGTGAAAAAGTTTTTAAAACCGTGAAGTGTCCTATAAGTGTTGGTCATGAGAAGTTCCCATTCCGGAGGTCCCAAGACAACATCTCTTTTCCTGAATTCCTTCTGTCTTCCAGAGCCAACTCTCCCCAAAACCTGGATGGACATGTTAGGAGCAAAAAGGAAAAAAAAAGGGCATAAAGGCAGAGCCCCAGGGGACCCCATTAACAAAGGAAGGTGCTGCCCAGGGGCACCAGGTTGACCAGATGCAACAAACATGCTCACCATGGATGGACAGTGCATGTGTGTGCAACCCCCTGAGCAACCAGTCTGCCTGCCTGCACCCTGCCCCTCACCACCAGGTAGATCAGGCCAGGCACTAGTAGAGGCCTGCAGGCCTTCCCCGGGCTCCTGGTGCCCCCTTCCTACACCTGTCGCTGCACTGTGTGGTAATGATACCTGCTCTGTCTACCTTACAGTGAGTCCAAGCAAGCGGTGGACATGGCCTTCCTGGGCACCCGGGCCGGCCTCCTCAGAAGCAGCTTGTTTGTGGGCTCTGAGAAGGTCTCTGACAAGTGAGTCCTGCTGAGTACCCCGGGATGGCGATCCTTGCAGGGTGATCCTACAGCCTGTGGGCAGGCAGATTCAGCATCGGGGGTGGGGGGGGGGGGTGGGAGGGTGCGTGCACAGAGGGTAGAAGGGTTGTGGTTTGCAGATTGGGAGCATCAGAAAAGTACGACTTCTACCACGCTTAGATGCATCCTGGAGGCATCCCCAGGAGAGAAAGGACAGTGGCCCAAACAGGCAAGGACACTAAGGTTGTAAGGGTTAATCACTTCTACAAAGGGAAACCCAGAAGCTGTTACCCCTGGGACCAATCTGTATGCGACAAGCTAAATCATTTGGCTGCATCCCCTCCTTTATTGACAACTTACACATCCCCTAGGCCAGCAATTCTCAACTGGGGCTGATTTCCCCCACCCTCACTCCAGGGACTTTTCTCAATGTGTGCAGACATTTTTAGTTGTCACAGCTAGGGGACGGGTGCTTGCTCCCGGCATCTAGTGGGCAGAGGCCAGGGATGGTGTTAAACATCCTCACAACCATTGTCTGACCCAAAATGTCAATAGTGCTGAAGCTGAGAGACCCTGCTCCCAGCCAAGCCTGGATTCTGGGAGGTCAGCTTGTGGAGTGTCCTCAGCAAAGGGAGCCAGAGAAGGGGGTTGGGGGGTAGGGTCGGGAGAGCAGAGCCCCTGCCACTCTGCAAACCAGGAGACTCAAATAGGCAGAGGCCACCAGGCACTCAGAGGGGAAGGGCCGAGGAGGCACTGCACGGTCCTGGCCTCGCACCTGCTCACTGCTCCTCTCCCTGAATGCAAGCACACGGCCACAGAGCCATCTTTGAGCTTCTTCCAGGACTCTGACAGATCCACACTTGCTAGAAAGCCTCCGCTTTCTAGGAAAACAAATCTAGTTGCTTTTCCCCTCCCCACCTCCCCTCACTGCCAGAAGAGGTGAACAGAGGAGAGCACTCTGCCTCGCTAACCCTTTCCTTGGCCCTGTTAGAGACACAGCAAATGATTTAATGGACTGAATCTGGTGGGTGAATTGTAGATTCACCCGAAGGCCTTAAACAGTGTGGGGAGCTGACCTCCCCACACTCACGACCCCTCCAGTGGGCCACCCACTTGTACTTCCTCTTCCCCTTAAACTTCTACCCCCACTCAGAAAATCACATACCCATTTCATTGGCCAAAGTTGGACAGGGTGAACCACACTTGGCAGGAAGGGGGTGAAGGCATCCTCAGCATTCCCCTGCACCCTCTCTGAAAGGCTTCCAAGTATGGAAGATGGAAATCTCAGTACAGAGAGACCCTCCTGGCTTATTAATGCAGCCACCACGAATGGCCGCACAGACACCATGCAACTCCAGAGGGCTCCCTTCACCTAGACCATGCTGTGACTGGCAGCCAGCAATTGTGCGACAAGGCAGGTAGCTTCTGGAGTACATAAGCCAACCACTCTTAAAATCAAACTTCAATTATCCACCTTGTGGGTTATCCAGTGTCTTTTTTGATCCACAAACCAGCTTCTCCCCACCTCCCACTCTGCTTCTGAACCAACACCCCTTCTGCTGGCTGCTGTGTGTTCAGGGAATGCAAAACCATAATTAGCAAGGTAAAGCTGCTCAAGAAAAAGATAACTCATAATGCATCCTAAACCCTAGAGGGAATGACTTTTGAAGTAAAGATTTTGGGGGAATTTATGCCCTTCTATTAGTGCTGTGATAGAGTTCACTATAAAATTGCCCCATTCAAACATGCCAATTAGTCAAACAAAAAGAAATTAGGCTATATCCAAAAGAAATAAACCCAGCAGGCAAAGGAGTTTTCATTTCAAAAAAAAAAAAAAAAGTCTCCTTTCACAGTACAGGCTCTATGCCTCCTCTAGCTACTAATGTGCCATCAGGTGCAACTGCATTTGATTCTGGAAAAAGCAGGAATTGCTGAGGAATATTGTCTGGGGTAAAACAGTTAGGGGCTTATATTTTCTGCCTGCAACTCTACCAAAGCAGAGATGAATCTCTCCCAGCCAAGATGACCTTGTGTGACAAAAGAGAATGTTCCTTGATTTGGGTGGGGAAGGTACCAAATCTGTCTCTTTGCAGAAAGTTCCTGACTCCTGAAGATGAGGACAGTGTGTTCACCATGGACCACTTCCCTCTGTGGTACCGCCAAGCTGCTGAGCAGCCTGCTGGCAGCTTTGTCTTCAATCTCCGATCGGCAGAGGGACCAGGTAATCTGTAACCCCGTGCTCCTGGGGCCGAGCTGGGACCGGGGCATGCCCCCTCCTGCTGCTCTTGGTGGGAAACAAGAGTAGATATGGAACAGAGTGTCCACACTTCTGGGTTGCCTTCCAACCTTCCCTCATGACACATGGTAGCAACTTGAGAAAGCTCGCCCATGCCTTACCAGGCAACTGGCCTCTACTCTGAATATAGAACAGATCATTTTATCCTCTAGCCAACAGCCAAAGTTAAAAGTCCAGCATGGCACAAAGGAAAGAGATTTGACCTGGAAGTCAAGAAGAGCTGGATTCTAGCCCATATTCCAAGTAGAGACAAATAGGAAAGGTTGATCGTTAAGACTCTTCTATTTCTTTTTTTTTTTTTTTTTTTTTTTTTACAATCCTGAGGTCTTTTATTTTCTTTACAGTTATCATGCCATGAATTCATAGGGAATAGGTTCCAGCAGTTCAGGCTCCTTTCCATTGGTTCTCACAAAGTGTGCTTCTCTGGGTGGGGCAGGCTGGCGCTTCAGTTGGACCCAAGTACCTTTCTCTTTGGCTTCCTTCTTTTTCTGATCATTTTCCTTCACACGCTTCAGGAAACTATCTCGGCTCTTTGAGTGTTTAATATGCTCAATGTGGACATTAATTCTCTTGACAAGAATCTTGCCCTTAACTTGTTTGTTTACAACAATGCCAACAGCACGCTGAGTAACATTGTAGACCCTTCCAGTTTTGCCATGGTAACATTTGTGGGGCATTCCTTTTTGAACAGTGCCCATTCCCTTGATGTCCACAATATCACCTTTCTTATAGATTCGCATGTATGTGGCCAAAGGAACAACTCCATGTTTTCTAAAAGGCCTAGAGCACATATAGCGGGTACCTCTCCTCTTTCCCTTTGTGTTGGTCATTTTGGCGAATTACTGGAAGATGGCGGTTCCGGCCAAAAGGCAAGACTCTTCTATTTCTAAACATCTGAGTGTCTTTGAAAGTTCCTTAAACTATTCAGATGAAAGTAACAGACTTTATTCCATCAGGCAACTGCTGTACTTACCAGGTTCACTGTCCCATTGCATTTCTTCCCAGAGAAAGCAGCCTGGTCTCCACTCCCTTACGGTTTCCCAGGAGCTGTGACACTCAGCTCCCCATCTGCTCTTCAGGACCTTCCAGTAATAATGGGGCACCTCCTGGCTGGCAGGCGACTGGGGGCTCGAGGGGTAGGAAGCAGGTCAGCCAAGATTGGTCCTATGGACCAAGCCACCAAACCCCTAGTAGTCCAAGGCCCAGAAAGTATTTCAGAGCTGCAGGCATCCAACTCCCAATTCCTAGCTCACACTCTGAAAAACAGCCCCCCAAAAATAAAAATTAAGCGACTTTAACAGAGCATCAAGAAAATTGCAAAATGTTTAGAACAGAAAGGGACTGTGGAGGATGCAGAGCTTCACCCTCTTTATTTACACCTGAAGAGACTATACAGCCCAGAGAGATTAAGGGACTCATCCAGGGGTTTGCAGCAGAGCAAGGTCACTGACCCCAGCACAGTGGAGTGAGAGGATCTGGGAGTATCTGTGTCCAGCTCCGAGTGAGCAGAGATGGGGGAGGGGGTCGAGAAGAGGGAGAGGAGGAGTAGGAGGATGGGGGAAGAGAAGAAGGATGGGGAAGGAGAGAAAGAGAAAGAGGACAGACGAGTGGGGGGAGAGGGAAAAAGGAGGAGAAGGAGGGGAAGAGGAGTAAGTATACCTGGAATACTGTTGCATTCCAGTTGTGCTTTCCCTTCGAGGTGCCCTTCCACCAAAACCCTCCAACAGCCACTTCCACCAAAACCCTCCTCCAGCCTCCCGATAGAGAAGTGCCCTAAGCTGACAGCTAGGGAGATCCAGGCTTCCAGGGGCTTCTCCTGGGGCTGCAGGATTCAAGGAGGAGGTCCCCCTCTCTGCCCTCTTTGATGGCTTCTCCACCTTGAGCCTAAGCCCGTCTCTCCATCCGATGTCTATTCCACCCCAACTGAATGCATCACTGATATGCTTTATAAGACATTTTAGAGCCTGTTCTTCATTTAGTCTGCACAATTGTCTAAGTGTTGTTATTACTCCTCTTCTGATACATGAAAAATCTGAGCTCAGAGAGGTTCTATGACTTGCCCAGGACCACACAGCTAGGGAGCCACAGAGCTGGGCTAAATCCAAGTTCTGCCCACCAAAGCCTAGGATCTCTTCCTGTCCTGAGTGTAAGCAGGAAAGGGAAGAGGGAGCAAGTGCTGTTATTCCCAGTGAAGGCCCACAAGGGAGGCTCCCACAGCCAAGGTAATGGTCCCCTCCTCACGTGACCCCCCAGAGCCAGAAAGACGCAGCTCCTTCTTCCTGTCACCTTGTATTGCAGCCTCAGGGCTCCCCAAGGAGGGGCTCCCACCCACAGGATCCTGGGGAGGTTCTCGGTGTTAAAGCCCTGGCCCCTGCCCCCAGCCCATGGTGATGGCTCCCTCCTACCTATGTTGTCACTGGGCCCTGAAGGCTGCTGGGGCTGCTTTTCGTGGCCGAGGTAGGAGGGTCGTAGGTGGGAAACTAAGTGGCCAGGGGAAGAGAGGAAGCTGGTAACCCTGAAAGGGGGGACGGCTGAGTAGTGAGGCAGAAGCTTGCTCTCTTTTCACACCCTCATTTGCTGCTTTAGCTCTTGCCTGTGCCTAGAGACACGTGGGCACCTCTGCACACCACTCCCATTCTCCCCCAAGGAAGAAAACAACCACAGCTTCATTTAATGGGGGGGGCAGGACCCTGAAGAGGCAGAGGAGTCACCTCCAGAGCAAATGGAGGCTCCCCTCTGCCTCTCCAGGCTGCCTCTGTCGCTCTTTGCCTGGAGCCTGGTGGGCTGAGTTCAGCCCACATGGAACTGTCTCCTGCAACCAGTGCCTGGGAAATCCGCCCGCACACAGCTGAGTCTCACCAAGGCCTGAGGGCCTCAGGCCTATCCCTCCTGCTTCTAGACATTTCTGGAAGCAAGGTGAGGAAGCTGACTCCTGTGTTTATTGTGGTTTTATCATGGCAAAGACCTAGAATCGACAATGCTACATATCGTTAAGCCTCTAGAATCAGAGTAACTTTGGATTTCTGTGAGGTATTTGATTCTAGCAAGGTGTGATGGATGATCTTAGTGAAATGGATAGGAGAAAACACGATTCAAGTTCCACTGCAGTAGATGAACCCCACATAAGCATCTCATGATCTATTTGTCTCAAGCAACATTTGATATAAAGACATTCTCACAAGACAGCACTTGTTGAAATTTTGCCCCTTTCTTGGGAATTGTAGTGGAACTTGGCCTGTAGACTGGAATGCTTTGAAAAACTAAGCCATGACCCTGAACTGATGAAGATTAAAAAGCCCAAGGTCATACACTAACCCACACCACTGCAGAGCCAGAAGGCTCTGTTTTCATGTGAAGCTGACACTGCCACCTAAATTCTGCACCTATGGGGGCCTGACTCTCCTAAAAGAGGTGAGGAAAGCAGCTCACAGCAAGCTCCTTGCCCTTCAAGAGCCTGGCAGAGTGTCCCAGAAGTGCAGTAACCGCCTGTAAAGCAAGTGAAATCCATGGCTTGATGATGGGGTGGTGGTGGCAAGCCGGCCACCAATGACCAGGATTTATGGAGAGCCTCAGATGCATCAGGCACCTGCCCGCTGCCTGTGCCTGGTGCAGCCCTGGCATCTGGCCTCCAGAGGTGCTGTCAATGTCACCCTGACTCAAGTGACTGATGAAGGACAACCCAGGATCAGCCACCACGAGATCTGGAATAGAGCCTGTCCTGCTGGAAAGAGTCATTTGATGCAATGCAAGTCTTCTGGGTGGAACATGTGCTGAGAGAACGGGTCACAGCAGGGTCCCCGAGCTCAAGTGAGGCAACCACCAGCAGACAGTTGCTGCCCTGAGACAGAGCACTCACAATGCCCTAATGATGTGGACAACACTGCATTGTCCAGGCAGCCAGGGGCCATGACATACTTAGCTGGCAGGTCCAGATCTGCATGGAAAGGTGGCAGTCCCTGACACTCAGGAGGCACTCTGCAAAGACTAGTAGTTGATGGTGACGCAGCCACCACAGCAATGGCTTCTCCAAATACTCCCTGCCTCACTTATTCAAGGAATGCCCTCACCTGGGACTTCTGTTGCATTCTCAGCCTACGCACCCACCACCCAACCACTGGCTCTTCCCCAGTCACTAGATAGTCACTTGGCAATTTTTGTTTCCCCAGAAGGTCCAAGCCAGCCAATGGTAGTAACAGCAAGCACAGCTGTGGCCGTAACAGTGGACAAGAAGACAGCCATTGCTGCAGGTAGGAGCTGCACTTTGTGCCACTGTGGTTGGGGAGTTGTGAGTCAATGTCGAGGATAAGGCCCAGTAATAGCAGGAAGACCCTGCCTGCGGTTGGCAAGGGCCACAGTCCTCAGGCTGTACGTTTTCCAAGGGGCACTGTGGGACCAAGGGAGGAGGGAGTCCTCCTGAGCTATTTGATTTAGAAAACCATAAAACCCGAGATCTAAAAGGATTGATGAAGTAAAATGAAGCTCAGGCAGGTTAGGAGATCTGCTCCAGGTCACCCAGAACAGAGACCACAACACAGACCTCCTCACCACCACTCTGTGTGCCTTGGGTCTAGTCTGCCACTGTGCAGAAAGCCAGCCCGGTGACTGAGACCCTCAAGTCCCCACCTGGGGCACAGGTTCAGTATGTGCTGGGCAACTCAGGAGCTGCTTCCCGTGCACATCTCATTCAGCGCTCAGGGTGATCCAGTGAAGCTGATACTTTTGGCTCCATTTTACAGATAAGGAAACTGAAACACAAAAATTCTTTGCCTATAGTCACATAGCTAATAATTAACGAAGCTAGAATTTGAACTCAGGCTGCCTCTCTTCAAGACCCAACCTTCTACCCCATGTTGCCATTTGCCTCAAATGTGATGAGAGCACCCAGTGACCCTCCCAGGCTGCCCCGAGTTGGTGGTTTCTTGGTACCTAAAAGAGTCCTTTGCACCTGCGCCTCCTCACCTGAACACCATCAGGCCTATGTACTGAAGCCTTCCTTACCTTGGCTTCAGTGACCGTGTCTCAGACCTAGCAGTGTTCTGCAAAGCTGTGCAATTCAGTGGTTGCTCAAGCATCAGCCGTTGCAGGTCCTGTCCTATTTCCCCAGTGGCCCCGAGCCATGTGGAAGGACTCCGCAGCTGGAGGGGGGTGGCAGGCAGGTGTGAGTGAGCCTTGTCCCCCCCAGGCTGGGCTCAGGGTAAAGGAGGTGGGAGGAGCAGGCTGGGGTCTGGCAGAGATCATCCATCCCTGACTTCCCACCTGAGGAAACACTTGCTGCACAGGTGGGTGGCCTTCAGGATGTATTGTTCCAACATCCGGAAGGGACTCGTGCCATCTCAGATGCCTTGTTACACTTAGGCCACAGTGTGCTAACTCCAGACCCAAAACTGGACCTAAATTTGTTTTCCTGAAGCCTGTTCGGTGGTCCCCGATGAGTCTGTGCCTGTCCTGCTCCCTCCGTGGCATGGACCTTCTTAGCCCCTGCACACCTGAGTCTAGGAACCAGAGGGACACAGGGTCAGGCTGCTCTCTCCAGCACTCTCCAATTATTTGATATCATTTTTAACTCAGAGCTGAATTAGAGCCTCCAGGTGTTGCCATAGAAACCATGTCCTGGTGTCTCTGGTTTAACTCGCTGCAGATAATGGCTCTGAATTTCCGGGCTGTATGGATATGTTAGGAAAAGAGTGAAGCACTACAGACCTTATACTTCAACTTTTGGAGGGAGTCTCCTTTGTAATTTCCTCTCCCTGGATACTGGGGCTAGAGGGGGCCTATAGCTCAAAGCAGGGGAGGCAGCTTGTTTGCTGTCCTGATGGTTTCATCGCTTGGAAACCGGTGGCACTGTGTGCATAGGAGCTCCAGGACTGGGTGAGCATGGTGGCAGTGGGCAAGCTGCCTGTGTGATGTTTTGCACTGAGCAAAGGCACTCGGACCAGCTACAGGAGCCAGTGCCAGATGTGTGTATCATGCCACAGTTCCTACAGAAGGGCACATGAATGAGAAGGGATCGTTTTAATCTCTAAGCAGATGATTTATCAACAGTTTATGCAGAATTTCTAGGAATCTAACTTTTTGATGAGGATCCATTTTCAATTCCCCATGACCTCCAGACCTAGTTGGGGAATATCACCCAGCACAATGATGGTGGCACCATAATCTGCTAGCATATTTCTCTAGCATGTATCCTGCAATACCCATGTGCCCCTGTCCAGAGGCCTTTAGCAGTGAGCCTGCTGTCTGGAGTTGTGCAAGGGATCCTCCCCTTGGGGCTCTGCCTGCAGACAAATGGGCCTAGCCATCAGACCTGTGTGCACACACTCAGAACAGTGACATGTGTAACATACCTACGCATTACCCAGGCCTGAACCGTGCTGGGAGGGACCTTGGCCTCTGCTTCTGCAGCAGACCTTGGGGAAGACTGTCTCCCAGGTCCACTATGCCTGTTAGGACTTTGGGAGAACAGCACCCGACCTCTGAAAGGCAAGCAGCTCAGTTCTGCTGGGAGACCAGCTGAACTCCAGGAAAGAGACCTTGGTGGCTCACTTCTCCATAGGGCTTGCTCCGGGCTCACTGGGCTATCATCTGAAGAAGAGCTGCTAGGAAGGAGAAAATTCTGTCTTGGTCTCTGAAGACTAATGAACCATATAGCCCAGGTTCAGTCAGCCAGAGGCTAGCCTAGCCCCAGAGGTGAGTCACTCCAGCTTGGGGTAGACCAGCAACCCCAGACCTCTCCTGGTCTCCCCAGTTCCAGCCCTCGAGGTCATAATTCTGATTCCCCACCTGCAGAGCCCTGGATGGATCATACTTGAAAGTGGACAGTGTCATCATCCTAGCCCTAACGTCAGGCCTGAAGGTGCAAGAAGATAATAAGTTAAATAGGGTTCTTCCTTCATGTCAACAACACCCTGAATTTCTCCAAGGCTGATAAAATGTAATCAGCAGCTCCTAGGGAGCCCTCTCCCCACCTCCTCCTACACAACGGGGTCCTTTGGGCAAATGCACGCCTTCCTACCACATTGGCTCATCTGTCCTTGACTGCCAGGGCAGATGAGCACACAGAGGGCATAGGGCAGGAACAGGTCTCCAGTTCGCCTTCATATCTGGGTACTGCACAGTGAAACCAGCCTGAGGTCAAGAATTCATACTGTGGGGCCAGCCCAGCCGATGGGTAACTTGCTGCACTCAGCTACAGACCCCGTTCTAATCCAGCCCTCCACATCTCTCCTGGGACTGCCCCAAGGCGAGGCCTCAGGCAAGAGTTTTCTATCTGTCTGGGGGGCTCTGGACATTGCAGTGACATCCTGTAGCACTCCATGCAGCTGCCTAGGGAGGGAAGAGGGCAGGAAGCCACTGTGCCGGCACCCACAGGCCCTCCCCATCCAAGGAAACCAGAAGGTACATAGGAAAATACAGTCTTTATTGTTCTTCTGAAACAACAAACCAGAAATATAATTTTGCCTTTAAAAATCTTCTGTCTCAGGCTGAAGATACCACCATTGACCACACCCACCCCTCCCCTCCTTTTCCTTTAGAAAATTCCTAGATCAGGTATCAACTGGAAAGCCAAAAGAAGGAAGACTATGCCCCCAGACTCGGGGAGGCATGTTCAGCAGCTGCACTGAGGCCTCGGCTGGCCTTTTTCAGAGGCAGTACCTGCCCCCCCCCAGCCTGCCCCCTTCACCTACCATGATCCTCCATGAGGTGGAAGAATTGGGGGGTGCACGGCAAGGTGGGCCGCCCTGTCCTGCCCTGTCCTTCCTTAGACCCTTGGCCTTCATGTTCTGGAGGCCTCTTCCTAGGCCACCAGCAAGACCAGAAACCAGCCTGATGCCTCCTGACTCTTGATAAGCCATGGGAAAACTGGTATCCAACAGAGGGAAACCCAGAACTCCCTCTGTAGAGGGCCGACCTATAAAAGGGGACTAGTGACCCCCAAATCCCCACACAGCCAACTTCTCATCTGCCACCCCTATGGTGTAGGCTGGTAACAAACAGGACCCTGGCCCATACTCTGGTTTGGACGCAGTCCAGGTGCAATTAAAAACTCCAGGAAGCTCCCTAAGTGCACAAAACCCCACCCCCTGAAGCCCCTGGGCAGAACATGCAGCCCTCGCCCTGCTCCTGGGGTCTGCTTACGGTCTGCTGGCAGGCTGTAAGCTTCCTTGAGATCCCACCATCATGATCCAGGACCCACCCCGGTGTCCCAGGCCTAGAGCTGCTGAAGATGGGGAGATGGGAGGGGGAAGGGTACAGAGCAATGGTTCTTGGGCTGCAGGCTATAGGAGTGGAATTGGTGGGTGTCCCCATGGGGCCTGGCAGTGGTGATGTCCTTAGTGCCGAAGAAACGCCCAGTGGTATGTGCCTGGGCTCTCTGGAGGCTGCCATCCACACATGCTGCTTCAAGGCCTCTGGGCTGGTGTCCCTGGAAAACCCAGCAGGAGAGGTGTGAGAGGGTTACCATGGTGACAGGCAGTCTCATCCAGCAGCACCACTTTGGCCCACTTCAGAGGATCACAAAGGAATCCTTGTGTTGTCGGTGTGGGCTTCACCCCCCTGTTGACTTGAGAAGATTGTAGTAAGCAAGCAAAAGGTTCTGTGGCCTGAGGGTCAGAGACCCAAGGGGGAAACACGTCTCCACTCCCCAAGTTCTCATGACCTCTGTCTCCATGTGATTGTGTGTGTGAGAGAGACAGACAGACAGACAGACAGAGATTTCCAATCGATGTAATTGCGCTGGTGATGCTGAGTCTGTGTGAGAGTGAATGAGTGAAGCCAGGCGCAGTGTGGTTGGTGTGGCCTGTGGCAGGTAGAGGGCCTGGCTGGCTCCTACAGAAGGAGTGTATTATAATTGTGTTCCTAAGTGCTGGATCCAGATGCCAGGGTTGGTGTGATTGTACGT
This sequence comes from Vulpes lagopus, assembly GCF_018345385.1. Taxonomy (NCBI): domain Eukaryota; kingdom Metazoa; phylum Chordata; class Mammalia; order Carnivora; family Canidae; genus Vulpes; species Vulpes lagopus. Next base: position 2,122,793 of record NC_054844.1, read on the forward strand.
TAGTACTAGCAGTTGAAGGCTGGACCCGAATCTGACACTGAAGGGCAGCTGAGAGCATCTTCCTGACTTAGAAGAAGGTCACGGAAATTGAGCCCTGGCCCCCAGATTTCTTCCTCCCCACACCTGTGTACCGATGAGGCGCTATGAGCAGGAGGTAGGGAGAGTTACCCAGCTGTGACTACACCTAGGGCAGGAAGGACAACAGGGGAACACTGAATCCAGAAGCCTCTACTTGCATACATATCCTTTCTTCTCTATGGCCAGAAGCTTAGGGAGATCCCTCAGGTGTTCCAGAGACTTGGTGGCCCAGAGAGAGGCATGAGCAGGAACCTTTAGCACAAGGACAGCTCCCACAGAGACTTGGAAGTTCTTGGTGATGGCTGCACTGTGGCTTGTTTGCTGGAGGGCTGGGGAGGAAGGTGGAAGATGGGACTGTGGTGGAGGGAAGGGCCAGCCCTTACTGAAGCGATCCCCAGCAAGTTCTCCCTGCCCGTCCTACCTAGGCCAAGTGGGGCTGGGCTCTCATGCCACAGAAGAGATCTGCTTCTGGTCTTCATGCTCACCCTCCGGGTCCCCCATTAAGGGCTGCCGCTTCTTGAGCTCCCGGTGGTACTTGGCCATGAGGGAGGCATAGATGCAGCCGTAGGCAGCAGCCACCACCATCATGATGCAGACAATGCCGCACACAACCCCCGCGATGATCACTGTGCCAATGGCCCGCCGCACGCTCACCGGCCGATACCTCTGCTTCTGGGGGCAGGCTGTGCTGGGCTCGGGCTCGGGCTCAGCCCCTGGCTTGGGCTTAGCGGGTTCAGGGCTGGCTTTGGTGCAGGGTGGCCCAGGAATATCCAGCCCAGCTGAGCTATTCTCGTCCTCCAACTGGGAGCAGTAGTTGAACATCTCCATGGGGACCACACGCATGTCCTTCCCCCTCAGCTCCTTGGGTAGGGTGCAGGCAAGCTGGTCCAGGCGCCCCCCTGCATCCAGGGGAGAAAAAAAGGAGGAGCTGACCAGGCTGACCTGGACTCCCTCTCCCCATCCCCAAGTCCCCAAAACAGAGTCCCTGAAGGTCTAGTTTCTATGGGGAATGAAATCAGTCCTGGAATCCCATCAATAGGACAGGAAGGGAGAAAAACAGCTAGCATTTATTAAGCCAAGGACCATGATAGGTGAGGTACATATATCATGTCATTAATCTGCACAGAAGCCATAGAAGATGGATATTGCCATTATTTCCATTTTAGAGAAAAACACAACCATCTCTGTCAAGCCTGCTCTCCCCAGAGTCAAACTGACCCACAAGAGTATAGCAGTGCTAACCTGAGGAGGTACCCAAGGGAGACTTGGCCATGCACAGAGAGCCAGGAGCCCCGCTCAGGCTGTGGTTCTGCTCCTCTCTCCACCCCTGCTCACGGCCACGTGTAAGTCCAGAACACTGTTCTCCACTGTATCTTATCCTTACAGAGTTCCTCCCTCTCAAAAAAAGGACAAGTCAAAAGCCACTGCCACAGCCACCACTCTTCCATATGGAACCTTTTAGTTGCCCAAGAGTGGGGAGTAAAAAAGTCGGGTGAGAATGTTTTCCCTTTCCTCCCCAAGAGCAATCCAATAGCCCATCAGCACCCCTGACCACAGCATCTCTGAGTACAGTGGCACCCTGGGAGGGTACCCTGAGACCCATGAGGGCAAAGGAGAGGGTGCCTATGCTAATGAGGGGATATGGGCAGCAGTAGGTGCACAGGCTCATCATGACAATAGTGAGGCTGGACCACGGTGAAGCCAAACTATAGTCAAGTCATGAGAGGATGCAGATGTAGAACACAGGTAGGGCCAGAGAGAAGGTTGCTATGGAAAATTCTGTAGGAAGTCAAAGTCAGATTTTGTCCCTCTATCAGCTTCCAGTGAAATCTAGATGCAGGCAAGAGATCCCTTCCCAAATGGCTCCTGCTGAACAGGCTCCTGCCATTCCTTCATTGCCTGTTCCTTCTCCCAGAGCAGCTGTTGCAAGTCTCCTCATACAACAGATATTCTTTTCCTGAGATGTTGATGAAAACATCCCAGGATTTTTTTTTAAGAAGTGCAAGGTTGAAAACAACTGTACTATTGAAAAGTTCCAGGGGCACCTGGGTGGCTCAGTGAGCGTTTGCCTTCGGCTTGGGTTGTGGTCCCAAGGTCCTGGGATAGAGTCCCACATCAGGCTCCCTGTGGGGGGCCTGCTTCTCCCTCTGCCTGTGTTTCTGCCTCTCTCTCTGTTTCTCACAAATAAATACATAAAATCCTTAAAAAAAAAAAAGTTCCAAAAATATGCATTCCCATTCTATGCCCTTTTGTGCTGAGAACTTAGTTCCTGATAACTATATGAAAGGACAAGGATGTTGCCTAGGCATAACACATGGAGCTGAAGACACTTGGCCTCTAGCTCCCTTGTGCCACTGACTGCCTGGGTGTCCCAAAGGCAAGTCTTACATCCATCACAGTGTTTCCAAGGGCCACCTTTGTACAGGTAGGGGTGGGGTGTTGAGATAGGGGCAACCTCATCTTCTTGCTCAAAGACCTAAGGTTGAATCATAGCCATGTCATCTTGTGTGAATTATTTAACTTATTTAATTGCATGTGAGTCTTGGTTTTCCTGACCATAAAATAAGAATGGCCAACTCAATTACCTGTTTCATAAGGATTAAAATTGATAATGTACATGAAAAGATATTTATAATGTAGAAACTATATAAGTATTACTCGTTATTTCCCAACTCACAAAAATGGGAAAAATTATCATAAACATCTATGGCACTTTATACATGAGAATATCATGCCAATAATTGAGATTGTGACTGGATATGAAACGAAAGGAGTAAGCTGAAGAGGATTGGCATTCTTTTCACATTGGTTCATTCATTCAGCAAATGCTCACGGAGCATCTCCTTTGTGCTGGGCACCAAATTATGTCTTCTTAAGTCTATTTAATATTATGACTACCACTAGCAAATGGACAAATAAACGAGTACATTTTATGGAGGACTTGCTTTATGCCATGTACTTTTCGGGATTTTATATGCATTACTATTTATTTTATTTTATTTATTTGAGAGAGAGAGAGAGAGCACAAGTGGGGGGAGGGGGCAGAGAGAAAAGCAGGCTCCTCACTGAACAGGAAGCTCAATGTGATGATGCAGGCTCTCTATTTCAGGACCCTGGGATCATGACCTGAGCCAAAGGCAGACCCTTAACTGACAGAGCCCCTGAAGTGCCCACATGCATTACTATTTAATCCTTACAATGACTCTAGCAGATAGCTGTTACTTGCCCATTTTGCAAATAAGGACACTGCCACAGAGAGGTTTCTCAGGATCACACAGCTGGTAAGTGAAAGAGCTACAACTCAAACCCATTCTGGTACTTTTAATCACTACCCTCACTTTCTTGCCCTCCTTTTCATTCCATTTAATCATTTTATGGATTATTCTAGAACATTCCCAGATTGACAAATCTGGGAAGGGAAAGAGTAAAATTAAAGCCATTTGGCTTATTATTAAAAGCTTTGAATATAAAATTTATTGAGAATGAGAGTTGAGATCATCATCAAAATGAAAATTTGGTTTTTATCTGTGGATTTAAATTATATTACACCCTCCTAAAACTGTGGATATTTAAGAAATTGTTGTATTATTCTGAAGAGCAAGGGAGGTTTTTCTTCCTCCTACCATGCCAGGGAAGCCCAGAGGCTTACCTAGTGGGATGCAAAGAAAAAAAGTTGCCCCATGATACCTACAGAAGTGAGATCAAGTTACAGTGAGTCAGTCTGAAAGAAAAAGAAGAAGAGAGGCTGGGAGCTGGGAAGAGCACACAGAGAGGAGCTTGGAGCCGTGGAGGAGGACTGAAAGCCTCCAGCCTCTCTCCCCTGCTGGTGGTTTGGAGCCCAGGCTGAGACCCCTCTAGCCCAGAGCTGGTGGAGAGGCAGGGCCACCCCCTTCACCCTGTACCTTGGCCCTGAGTCAGCGCCCAGCCTCCAGGAAACGTGTTGGGCCAGGGGTGATTCTCCCATTCCTCACACCCAGGTAGGACTAGTTGTGCTCACCTCGGTAGGAGAACCATTCCATCCAGTGCTTGAAGTCACGCAGGTTACAGTCACACTCCCATGGGTTGTCCCCAACCTGCAGCAGCTGCAGGCTTGCTAGGGGTTCAAACGTCAGCCGGTCCAGGTTCTGCAGACGGTTGGAGCGAAGTGACAGAGAGCGCAGAGCTGGGAGTCCATCGAAAAGGCCAGGGGGCAGCTGGGCCAGGCCGTTGATGGACAGGTCCAGGTGGCGGAGCTGGGGCGAGTGCTGCAGCAGGTCCCTGTCCAGGGTCCTGATGCTGTTATTGCGCAGCTGCAGCTCCGTAAGATTCGTCAGGTCCCCGAAAATGGACCGGGGCAGCTGGTCCAGGAAGTTGTTAGATAGGTCCAGCCGCTGGAGGCTGGACAGATTGGCAAAGGCCCAGCTTGGCAGGGCACTCAGCTTATTGTTCAAGAGTAAGAGGGTTCGGGTGGCAGCAGGCAAGTCTGGGGGCACCATGGTGAGGCCTAGGCCACTGCAATCCACCTCCAGGCTGCGGCTGTCACACTTACAGGAGAAGGGGCAGGCAGGGAGGGCCTCCACAGCATACAGGGTGATCCAGCAGGCAATCCCTGGAAGGGAGGGGGACAGATGGGTGGGAAGAAAGCAACAGGCCGGGGGCGGGGGGTGTACCACGTCCTGCTTCCATTCCATTCCCTCCTTTCTAATTTGTATCATAATGGCTTCTTGACTTTATCTGCTTTAGCCCAAGCCACAATCGATAGCAGAAACCTTTACCGACCACATAAAAAGATAATTAACAAACCCAAAGCACATCTATATTATTGGACATCACACGGTGTCAGCAGGGCTTCTTGCCTCACAGCAAAGCTTTCTGGCAAAGAAATCACTTTAGTGGAGTACAATCCTGCAGAATGGCAGGCTGGAGTCCAGAGGACGAACATACTGTTCCACAAAGATGCCCCGGCTCATGGGGCCTCCCATGGTTGATCTCCTTGGGAGCTTGGGCCCCACTAGTACCATAGATGTTGACAAAACAAAGGATGTAAGGGTGTCAAAGAAACTTGCTCCCTTGTTCCTCTCCCAGTGTCACAGAGGAAGGTTCTCTTTCCAAAAGAAAATGACTATATTGCTGCTCCCCTCCCCTCTGCACCTCCACCTCCAACTTGGAGCTGCCCTAGGCTAAGACACACCACATGTGGAAGAGAGAAAACACCAAGGGGCACTCTTGCCCCCGCCCTGTCCCACCTCCCATGTGCAGTCAGATCTGCACAAATCCCAAATCCAAGGGGGTGCAGGTGGTAACTTAGCATGGAAATCAGGAGCCTGGGCCCCTCTAGGGTCCCGCTCCAAAGACCACTGAGGAAATATGAGGATATGATGCACAAATCCACTTCCATGCTGAAGCACACTTGGGCACAAGCCACTGCAGATCACAGGTTCCAGGAGAAGGTTCATATTTATTCCATCCTAAAACCAGCCATGCACTTAAGTTTGGCTCCTGTTTCTAAGGGCTGCAGGATAGCATTTCTGCAGGCTGGACCCATTAATAGGATTCCTTTTGTAGACCCATGTTTTTCCCAGAACCCCTCTGAGCGAGCAACCTCAAAGTCTGGCCTGGGAAGGGCTGGGGACCCTCAGAGAATAATTATAACAGGGCAGCTCATTTCAGTGCCCAGCAGCCCTTTCTCAGAGTACTGCAGAACTCCTCTCAGGTGTTCCTGAGTACCATGGAAGTTTGCTCACTGTGAAAGAAAAAAGGGATGCGCTCAAAATAGTTCAGCTTCACCAAGTCAGCACCCCGTCTGGCAAATTACTGGCTCCCTCTTGGATGTGGGATCGGTGCAGAGCTGTCAGCACATGGGAGGTTGTAGGGGCAAGGGTGGGAGTGCCCTTTTGTGCTCTCTCTCTTCTGCATGTGGCATGTCTCAGCCTAGTATAGCTCCAAGTTGGGGGCAGGGGTGCAGAGAAGAAGGAAGCAGCAGTGTAGCCATTTTCCTTTGGAAAGAGAGGCCCAGAGGAAAGACTCTAGCCAGGGAAGTGATGGAGAAGTTCGGACCCAGTTCATGGGCCAGGTGACCCCACTCAGAGAGGCAGCAGCCACCCCAGCTTGAGTGCCTGAATAGGATGGTCTTGAGTCTTTGTCTGGTAATGTCTGGTTGTCTGGTGTCCCTAAGAACAGAACTTGAAGGGACAGTATGGGACTGCCTCCTCCCACTTGCAGGGTCAGTGACAGCTAAGAGGCAGTCTGCAAGGCTGACACCTGAGCCTCCTCATCTCAAGAGGAACAAGCACAGTCATGGCCATGGCTCTTACCCCTCCAAACCCTTCTGCTACCAGGTCAGCCTGCCCCACTCTACCCCCAACCATGCCATCTGAAAATAAACATTCCTCAGACTTCACTTTCTCCAGACAAAAATTCATTCTATCCAGCTTCCCTCACACAAGGATCAACATAACTAGAAGCCACTATCCCCCTGACCCCTGAGAAATTCAGGGTGACATAAAAGCTCTGCTGACACGAAAACATAATCCTGTATTGTGAGGTGTTGAGTGATTCTAGAATGCGGTTGAAATGGGATCTGAGTGGCTTGGGGATCAGCCACTCTCACGTGGTGAATAATTCAGGCTGCTTATGTCGTGGGGCCAAGCATATGAGGGGAGAAGTCAGGTAGAATAATGTCCCTCAGGACCATTTCTTACCTCTTACCATGGAGCCTTGGGCAAACCAGTCCTCACTGACCTGGGCCCTTTCCCTCATATGAGGAAAATTCTCAGGGCTTCTTTTAGCCTTACAACTTACAAGGCTTTCTCATGGGAAATGGAGGTTTCAATTTCCCCATATGCAGAAGGAGGGCTGGGATCTAACCACAATCCAAGAGCTCTCTAGTTCCCTCCATTTCAGAGTCAGGAAGACTGAGACAGAAGTCTCCAGATTCACCTAGCCAGTGGAAGACAAGAGGGAGACTTGCCATCAGGGCAGCAGGGCTCTCACAAGCCAGACCGCTGGGAGTGGCATGGGGGTGGACTTCCTGGGCACAAGAGCAGACCCACCTGGAGACACGGAACCACCCGTCACAGCCTCCAGCTCCCAATTTAACCACAAAAGCTGTCAGTGGCAACTCTTTCTTTGGCTGCCACAGATGCCAGTACCATGGGCAAAACTGGCTTCCCAGGCCTTGGGCATCCCAGGAAGATCAGAGCTTCCTATAGCCTGGCATGCATCCCTGTGCACCAAGCTAGCCCCTGCCACCTGCCCCTGCCCTACATACTCACAGGAGATCTGCCTCCACTGCAGGGCAAGCCTGGTCCTCTGCTCGGGGCCACTGCCCCGGGCCAGCATGGTGAATGCCGCAGCTCTTACGGCCCTGCACCTCTGGGGATAGACGAGCCCCTCGGTGTGTGCTACCTGTCAGTCCTGAGAGAGAGAGAGAGAAAGAGAAAGAGAGAGAGAGAGAGAGAGAGGGTGAGCTGAGCAGGCACTCCAGGCCCTGGTCCAGCCCAGGGGTTAGGGAGAGGACCTGGTGTCTCTTTACACTGCTTGTCATCCCCTCCCCTGTTCTTCTTAGCTATGATTCCCTGGGTGGGGGAAGGAGAATGAGGGGCAGAGAAGCCAGGAAACCTTCCCCTTCCTTGGGTGACCCAGTGGCAAGGAGGGCAGGGTGCTGAGCTCTGCCCTCGGGACTCTGAAAGTGGCCTCTCCGTTGCCACCCCACACACACACCCCACCTCTCTTGGTGCCTCTCTGGTGTGTTGTTGATCTCTAAAATGTTTCGGGAGTGATATGGCCTCCCTACGTCACAGGTGGAGATGTGGAGAGACGTATCAACTAGGCAAGCGGAGCGAGGCCACAGTGACACTGTTGCCAGTCCCAGCGCTGCTCTTACCATGGCCCCCGGGGAGGCAGAGTGTGCTTCTGTGTCGGGTGTGAGGCCCAGGCCCGGCTCTTGCCACCTGATGGCCTCCTGCTTCCCCTCCACCTTCGCCAGAGAGGTGAGGTGCGGTGCTCTGTCTTCCACCCGCTGGTCTATAATAAGACTCATCAGCTCAGGGAGTTCATGCCGCAGCAGCTGTTCCTGCAGGAGATAGGGACAGGAAGCAGAGGATGAGATTTCGGAGCAGAAGGAGGGCTGGGAGCAGGTCCGCAGAGGCAAGAAAGCAGGTTTCTCTTGCAGATGACAAAAGGGAGGTAGTCATCCTGTCTAGGGTCTCAGGACCTGCGCTGCCCCAACTGTGTGACTAATGAGAGGGACGAGGGCCCTCTTCTGGCCCCCATTTGCTTCCTGGTATGGCAAAGTTCCCTCAGACAGGGGACAGAGCCTCCACTCTCCCAGCCCCATCTGAGGGATGGGAAAGGAGGCTGCAGTGGCTGCCCCTGCAGCAGGCCACAGGCGGGGACAGGTGGGGAAGGGGACAGGAGGGGAAGGGGACAGGAGGGGAAGAGAAGACTGCCGGCAGTCCAGCCCTCCCACTCCCAAAGGGCAGCAGCCCATCAGCCCACTGCTCCCTGCTGGCTCCTCTGGTCACCTGTTCATCCCTCCATGACCCTGATCACTGGGGTGCAACCTCCCATCTCCCCCTGCCACCTCCTCTTGCAAGGAGCCAGGGGCAGAGTTAAGCAGGCAGCTGAGGAGGTGGAGGGGCCTGTTGGGAAGCTAACTCATTCAGCTCTGAAATCTCTGCATCCAGTGGAGCTGAAGCGGGTTTCCCTCAGGCATTTCGGGTCCACTGCAGCTCCTGGTGTCTCTCAGTGGCTTCCCAGCCCCCACTCTTGAATCTAGCTGCCTTGAGTGACAAAACCCACTAAAAACACAGCAACCCCCACAGGACCTTGAGCAGTGCTCCGGGCAAGGGCAGCCTGGGGTGGGGAGGGGGTGGTCTTTGGCTTTCTCTTTCCCCCCCTCCATGGGGGAGGGGGCAGGGAGAGGGTTGTCCAGTCATGTAGGCCTCCGGGGGCTGGCAGACGAGTCACAACTAGGCCCTGACACAGGGTGTGGGGGGCAGTCCAGTTCCCCACACTGCTTCCTCCCCAGGCCCTGGGCTGAGGCGTGAAGGAGATGCTTGGAGCAGCTCAGGTGTCTTCTCCATCTGCTCTCTCTCCAGACCAGGCAGGCAGGGCTTCTGGTTCATGGCCGGGTCCCACCGCTCCCTAGCTGTGAGACCATTAACCATGTAAACTCTCTGAGCCTCAGTTATCTTATCTCTACAAGTGGTGACAGTAATATTTCATGGGTGAATCTCTGCATGGATCCACTTAATTAAGGGAAGAAAGTTAACATTTACTATATTTAGTACACATTACCTTAGAAATAACTCAGGCAAATGTGCCCAGCTTGGATTTGAGCCCAAGAAAAGTGTGAGGAAGCCCCAGTTCCTCCGCTGGGAGGGGACAGCAGCTCACAGCAATTCTAGGTAATGTCGCCCTCCTGGTCCCACCAACTTCACCCATGGGTCTCCTCCATTTCTGAGCAGATGGCCCATCAACAGGATGTCCCTGCCCAGGCACGCTCACACACACAGCCCTCATGGACCTCTACCATGGCCAGCAGCACCACCCTCTCCGTGTCCTGCAGGCCCTGACCCTCAGACAATCTCTCACTCCAGTGAGAACCCTCACATCCAGAGTTCACAGCACCCACATGACATTAGGCAGGTTAGTGGGCATCCAAGGCATGGAGATGACGACCAATTCACCAAGGGTCACATGCCAGCTTGGAGACAGGTCATGGGCTTCTGAGTCTGGCTGCTCATCCACTCCCTGGTGACTGCCACCCAGCAATAGCCCTTATGGGGAGACACTTATGTGCGCACAGAGCAGGGTGCACATAGGCTCCCAGACACGTGCTTGGAGCTCCCAAAACAGCACATGGTGCAAACACACACCCACAGGGGGCTGTGCAGTTAGGCACGCACACACACACACACACACACACACGCACACACACACGCATGCATGCCTTGCTGGCAGCCCTCCAGCACTCCTCCTCAGATGCCGACACTCAGCCAGCAAAAGCCCCCAGCAGACAGATGCACCGGGACACCTCCAACCTAGAAGTAAGGTCTAACAAAAACCCTGCTGGGCAACCTCTACCCTAGAATTTTTTCTATACTCACACCCAGAGGGGTGCTGGAGACCCAGTCCAGGCTTCTGCTCCTACTCTTTCCAGCTTCTTGCAAGGAGACAGGTGGCAGAGAATCCCTCACCCAAGCCCAGGTTCTGTTTCCACCTGAGCCTTCTCTCCTCTGCTTCAAGCCAGCTCTCGCTCTCCTTTTCCACCCCACCCACCCATCCCGGACCTCAGCATTACCCCAGTAATGAGCCCAGGAGTTGACCAGAGAGCACCAATCAGTGGAGACAGTGGCCTGAAGCAGGTTCTGATACCCCATCCCCAGCCTTGGGTGCTATCACCTGTACACAGTGAGTCAGGCAATTTGCCACAAGGCAGACCCATGGGCATTGTCCTCCAAGGTGATGGGACATTGCTGACTTCAGTATCTCTGGAGAAATATGATGAAAACAAAGTCCCCCAGGTCCATGGGTGGGGTGGAGGGTGTGAGGGTGCAGGGGTACCTGTGCCCCCTAGGGAGCTGACCCTGCCTCCTTGGGTGCCATGGAGTAACCTTTAGGGAGGTATAGGGCTAGAGCCTAGCACTTCCTGGCTCCTTGCCCTTTGCCCACAAGCACACCTCCAACCAAAGGACCCCTTCCCACCCCAGAAGTATCTAGCCTCATTAGGAAGGGGATGACCTACATTAGACGTGCAGCAGCTGTAGCAGGTGCTGGCCAGTGTTGGGATAAATGGGCACTGTCTGAGAGGGAGGTCCCCACCCGGGATGGAGAATGGGGGAAAGAAAAGTGTAGGCAGGTCCTGCCAGATAGTTCTCCGTGTCCCTCAGCCTTGTGGCTCTGGATGCTGGATCTGCTTCTGATCCTCACAGGGCTCATTGTCCCAGTCCCAGGGACACAGACACCGGAAAGAAGGGCTGGGCCCCAGCAGGGCCTCCAGGCCTCCATTGCTGGGCTTTGCAGAGAGAACCAGGGGGGAGGGTGGGGTCCAGGAGCCACAAGCAGTCATGAGAACCCTTGAGAATCCTTTGTGGCCTATGGGCATTACCTAGGAATTTCTGAGATGCAGAATCCCGGGCTCCAGCCCAGGCCAACCCAACTAGAATCTGAATTTTAACAAGATCCTGTACTCAAGTTTGAGCAGCACAAGCCCAGATCCCGTCCCTCCCAGCAGGCCCTGGCACCTACCTCCCGGGTGCCTGCGCCAGTCAGTCTGCCAGGCCCCATCTCAGGATTGGCAGTGGCCTGGGCATAGGGTGAGGGATGCTGACACTAACCTCCTTCAAAAAGCCTCTGTAAAGGGAGAGGTGATAACCAAGCCACAAACACCTGCATACAGTGTTCCTAATCCTCAGAACACCTAAGGCTTTGCAGATGGGGGAAACTGAGGCAAAGGAAATTAAGTACGTGGCTCAGGTTAGGCCACGGAAAAATGAATACAGCTTTGGGTTCGAGCAGTCTGGTGACAAAGCTACTAACTCAGCTGCCTTTATAGGCTCCTGGGTCCCTTCTATTCCTGATCTGCTCACACACGGATGTTCCAGGTACAAGAAGGAAAGGCAGAAATGGGGGAGGCAAACTTTGGTTTGTACAGTCCTTCCCAGTTATGCAGCATCTCCTCATCCCCAGGCTCACTGGCCCTGAGGAGGCAGGCGTTCTGATGCCCCTCCTGCTGGTGAAGAAACCAGCTGTGCAGTACAGGACTGAGACACAAGACCGGTCCCCCCTCCCAGGCCCCTCTTTCCAGTAACATCATAGATGTGGTGCAGGCAAGCCCCAGGTGGCCAAGATCTTAGGAAAGGAAGTGGAGGGGGCTTTCTAGAAACCCTTCCAGCTGGGTGGGTTGTGGGGGGTGCTGAGGTGAGGAGGGTAGGCTCAAGGGAAGCCAGGGGGTGGAGGGTAGTGATGGAACAGGAGGCAGCAGTAAGAGCAGAAGACTCCACGTGCTCCCGCCAAGCTGAGTGGGTGCAGCAGCATCCCCTGGAGACAGGAGGTGGGAGCTGCTTCCCTGGTAGAGCACCTCGCCTCAGTCCCATGGGCGAGGAGAGCCTCCTGGAGCCCCCAAACCCACATAGTGCTCCAGTTAGGATAGTGTGGGGTGGTGGCCTCTCTGTGCTCCTGTCCCTTCAATTTATCCTACAGACAGGGGTTAATCCTCCAAGTGGACTGGCTCAGACCGCAGCTAGAAACGCCAACACACCTACCTCCAGCCTGGTGTCTACATCCTCCCTCTGATGCTCTGTCATGCCCGTCTCCCCAGGTCAAACCACACACCCATTCAATGCCCATTGTGTCTCCCAGCCTGGGGGTTCCTGACTCCTCGGACATCATGCTGGTACTGCCATTCACCCCCCTAGTACCTCCCTTTGGTCAAGTGTCCCTAGATGAGGACAGGGCTTCTGCACACCCTCAGCATCCAAGACCCACAGAACTTAGAAGCTAGAAGGGCCTTCGTGGCCACCTGCACACTCACTTCACCTGCAGACAGGTGAAGGTCACGGGCCCATGAGACACATCAAGAGGGTGGGGAGGGACCTGGACTGTAGGGTGGCCCAAGCTAAGCCCTGTTAGGTGGGCTGGGCTCCCTGCCTACTGCCTCCAGTCTGGCCATCTGGGCCCTTCCAAGAAACATTCCCAGTCTCTTCCTGCCTGTCACCCCCATAACACACACTGCCCAGGCAGCACGGAAGCAGGTTTAAAAAAAAAAAATCTATCACAAAAAAAAAAAATCTATCTCTACTTGGAACTGGCCAACCTTCCTGATTCATTTTCAAGCGCATACCCCATTCTCACCCCAAGCTGCCTGCCTCCTGGTTTCCTTGTGGAATACTCCTGATCCCAAACAGATCTTCTAGGAATCTGAATGGAGAACCCCCTGAGTCTTTCCTCCCTGGAGCCCCCTCTCTATTGGGAACAAACCAAGTGTGCTCACGCTCACTGAGGCTGTGGATCTAGGCTCAGGCCGTGGTCTGGGGCAGGGGAAAGGAGAAACCTGATCTGGGGTAGAAGAAGGGAAGCTCCCATGCTACCCATTCTGCCCAAAGCAGCTCCACACAGCCCCTCCTTGGCTTTGGTGCCTATGAAATGGGAACAAGGTTTGCTCATCCAGGCCCCAAACACAGATTCCAGCCAAACAAGAAACCAGATCAATTGCTTAAGAAACCTCCCCTTTCTCCTGCCACCCCCAGGCTGGCTTTCCTGGGCTCCCTCTTTTGGCAGTGCCAGAGACTATGGCAGTGGGGAGGTGGGGTGGGAAGAGCAGGAAGCTGCTTTGGGTTTCCCTCCTGCTGGACTTCCCCGCCCCCTCCACGTGCTCAGCCTCCTCCCCCCACCTCCTGCTGATTTAGTTATCTAAGCTTCTGGGTGTCAATCTGAGTCATGCCAAGGCAATGCCCAATGCACCCTGACAGCCAGGTGCCACCCTCACCACCACCACCACCACCCTGCCCCCACCATCCCCTGGAACTGAGCTGGGCTCTTGGGATCCCTGGCCAGGCCACCCTCTCTACATTGTCAAAATGGCCCCAGGGCTGCTGAGAGCCTCTTTCCTCCTCCAACTCAGGATGCTGGTGCCCCACTAGGTCAGGAAGCCAGGTAGGCATGGCCTGGCTGTACAGCATCCACTCACCCTAGGCTGAGTCCACATAAGGGTTGGGCCTTCCCAACCCATTTATAGACAGAGGGCCCAGGATGCAGCTGGTGGACACCCTGGGCGAGTTCTCACAAGCCTGTGTCCACCTCCTGTCCCTGGGCCCCTGGGGGGCTGGGAGCAGGGCTTCAGGCTTGCGAAGGAAGAGCTGCAAGGCTTTTCTCCCTGTCCATTCCCAGCCACACCCCCACCAGGGAGGCTTCTCCCACAGCTGCGTGGGGCCCTGTCCAGCTCAGGGGAAAAGCTCCTCTGCACCCTTGTCCAAGGACAGCTGCCTGAAGGCCAGCAATCCCATGCTGAGGGCATCCTGCAAAGGGGCCAGTCCCCAAGGTCTATTCCCACACTCAGACAGCACAGTCCCCCAGCCTGCCCACCCCCCACCACCAAGCCATCCTCCGTTCCAGACCCGTCACCAGCATCACCTTTCCCCTAGCACCCGAGCTCCTTGGGCTATGAATGCTGAGCCGGGCAGGCAGACGGCACAGTGCTCTTGGCTGGCACTCCCTATGCTGTGGGGACTGGTTTCTATGCCACCGGGCCTGTCATTTGGCTCTGGCACTGCTCTGCTCCCCCCTCTCCTTCCCCAGCTTCCCCCTCCCCAGCAGAATCCCAGCTCACCTACCCAGCACTCTGAGGTCCGAGTACCCCTGCGTCCTGTGTCTTTGCCGCCCCCCCCATGTCCAGTCCCCAGCACTTCCCCGGCCCCAGCGATTGCTCCCAGGCAGGAGGTAACAGCAGCTGTCCGTGCAGGGCCAGGGGAGCCAGCAAAGCTGGGGCCATCCCTGTGGCCCCGCCGCCCTGCACCCCACCGGCCTGCGCGCCTTCCCTCCAGCGCACAGCACTCACCTGTCTTCCCCCTGACCACAGGCTCCTTAAATCAAGTAGCTCCAAACCGTCCAATGAGACCCTCCCAGCATTCCCGGAGCGATCCAGGCAGCGCTGCCGAGCGGAGCGCGGTGGGCACCGAGTCCCAGCCCACCCGGAGCGGGGACCCGGCGCGCGGCCCGCAGCCGGGGATGGGGGCGGGGTGGGGGTGGGGGTGGGGGTGGGGGAGCGCCTGCCGCCGCCGGGTGCACGGGGCTGCGGGTCAATAAACCGGGAAGGGAAGAGGGAGGGACGGAGGGAGACAGGAGAGGGGAAGGCAGGGGAGAGGAGGCGCGCGCGTGTGCGCGAGCAGAGACGGAGCAGTGGAGTGACAGCTGGGGCACCTCTGCGATGACAGCGACAGCACACACGGGCGAAGGCGCTCGCGCACAGGCGCACGCGCGCACCAGGGCACCCCCGGCCGCAGGGCCGCGCTCCCTAGAAGTGTGAGCGCTTCAAAGGAATAGAGCCCCGGCTTAGTGGCCTCCAGCTGGAGGGGAGGAACGCGGTCTCCGCGGTGCCTCCATCTTCCCTCTGCTCCGAGCCCTCCCCGCCACGACCGCCGCCCCCTCCCTGTCTCTCCCCCCTCTTCCCTTCCCTTCGGGCAAATAGGGGCAGGATCCAGGAGGCAGAGGCCCCTAGGAAGCTGGCTCTAGGCCAGAGATACGCCCGGCAGTGTCCTCCATCCTGCTTGTGGAGAAGGAAGAACTGAACCCTCTCCCCAGTCCTGGGATGATTTATTCCAGAGAGGGTAATTGAAGGGGTGCACAGGACAGCCATCTACCTGGCAGTCCTCCAGAAAGGGGTCCTGAGCCACACAGAGCTAGTGTTATATGGTCACACACAGTCACTGAGGCTCAGTGACCCCAGACCAGGGCGATTCCGGAGGGGCCTGCTGCAGCCAGCTGACAGATTGTCTGTAGGGCCCCAGGGTTGAGCTCTGGAAGAGCCAGGGGTAAATGCAGCCCCGCTCTGCCACACCTGGCTTTTCTAGGCTCCTTGCTCTCATCTAAATGGGGTAGGCATGGACGGGGAAAAGACTGGCATTCAAGAATTCAGAAGTCTCGTTACTAACCAATCAGGACAAAGAAGTTGGGGGAATTGACATTCCAAGAGATGGCAAGTGTCTGATCCAAAGGCAAAGGAAGCCAGAGACCAAGCCAGAGGAGGAGTCCCAGCCTGGAGCACAGACCCCTAAGTTGACCCTTCTCTGAATCTCTTAAAATCTACCTGACAAGGAGATGGCATGGCATGTTGGCAGTATGTCAGTGTACCGCAGTGTCCCTCTTCCACTCCACCTGCTGGATCCCTCAAGGGGATTCACCTTCAGGATGTAGGGGGGAAGCGGAAGCAGGTCAAAAAACTCCCTTGACTCAGGATGCTTCTGACAGACAGTCCTGCACCTGTCAACACAGCAGCCAGGGCTCAGACTGCTGTCCCAGGAGGAGAGAGAGAGAGAGAGACCCTCTTCTACCTCCTGGGATTTCCCTACCTCTCACCTATGCAGCTGTCACATGCATCCTGCCCTTCAAGCTAACTGCACCCACTTACCTCTAAACAGACCTCTGCTTCTCCAGCTCCTTCCCTGAGTCTGGAACACTCTCCTTCCCCATGGGTAGCCTCCCCTTCTTAAAAACCCAACTGCAAAGTCACCTTCTTTATGAAGTCTCCCTGACTAGTCCACAGACTTGTGGACTATAGCACATATAGTCCTATAGGACTATAGGACTCTGCAACCTATAGCCTTTCTTTGGGCCACCCTTGTGATTCTTTTTTTTTTTTTTTTAATAGTGTGATGTTTCCTTTTATTTTTTTAAAGATTTTATTTATTTATTCATGAGAGACAGACAGAGAGAGAGAGAGAGGCAGAGACACAGGCAGAGGGAGAAGCAGGCTCCATGCAGGAAGCCCGATGTAGGACTCGATCCCGGACCCCCAGGATCAGGCCCTGGGCTGAAGGCGGCGCTAAACTGCTGAGCCACCCGGGCTGCCCACCCTTGTGATTCTTACCACAGAAAACGTATACCAGCTTTCTGTGATGTGGTTTCTCTTCTGTCATATACTATGAGCTGTTCCAGAAGAGGGACTCTGCCTCTCCCATGCCCCAGTGCCTTCTTGTCAGCTGAATGAGGGATAAAACGGAAGAGCCTAACCCTAGGCATCAGGGGACCCAGGGTGAGTCTAGACTCTGTTGCTCATCAACTAGCTATTAGTTAGTTAATGAACCTGACAGCCCTGGGCCTAGGTTTCCTGCTCTGTAGAATGCAGAAGTAGAATGACTGAGATCTTTGGTCTCCCTTCTGTTACTGGCACTCTATGACCTCGAGCATCTGCTGGCTCCCCAGCTTGTAGCATAAAAGATGGGCTCCTCCTAACCTCCCAGCTCCTGATCAGTTAAACAGTCTCTGGGGTGAGTTATCAGGGCAGAGAAGGGGGAAGGACAAAGTAGATATGAGAGCAAGGGGGTAAAATGCAGAGGTGGTGACCCCTGGGAGCGTGGCTCCTGACAGGGACCTCTTCTCCCTGCATGGGCATGTGTTTGCATGTGCACATAGCTGTTTTGCTTTGCTGTCTGTGATGACAAAGCAGCACCAAGGTGACAGCCAACACTCTGAGCAAAAAGGTGCATCTTGATAAGCCATCTGCTGCCTTTGGCCTTATTGAGACTCTTGTTAGGTTGTCTGACAGCCAAGTAGATCTTAAAGAAAAGCTGCTTTGGAGGAAGGCACGAGATCATCATGGAGAGGCAGAGACCTTTGTGCAGAGGCAGGGGAGAAAGGAAAGGCAAGAGGAGGCCCAGGGGAGGGAAAGGGACAGGCACTTTTGGGGCAGGAGGAAGAGGGTATCATTGTTCCCCTCTATCAGATCATAGCAGGACCTGGGGACCAAGATCAGGCTGTGAAACAAGGAACAATGACACATGGGGGGTGGGTATGTATCCTAATAACCCACTGGAGGAGGCAGCCCAGAAAGGCCAGGGGCCTCACATTCCCCCCACCCCTTTGCTTGGATTTCTCTTCACCATGAGTTCTGAGCATGTCTGCAAACATTATACCATGAGGCATTATCTCCTACACACAGCAGGCTGATAGGAGGGACTGGGAGGGAGGCTGGCCAGCCTGGCAGTGCCCCTGAGATGGGGGTCCAATGAGGTTCTGACAAGGGCCGACAACCTGAGCAAGCAGTACTGGGACCCTAGGGCCACCCTAGCAGGTCTCCCAGGAGAGATGGCTGGGCTCTCTCAGTGTCTGGGGTGGAAGAGTACAGTTTGGGTTGTAAGGCATGAGTTGAACAGGATTTGAAATGATGAAAGCCATTCAGCATGGCAGGACAGACAGTGTATTGTTGAAGACGCTCCCATGCTCCCCACTACCTCCCTCATTCCGTCCCAACCCCTGCTGTCAGGATCTAGTGCTTCCTGCCATGTTCTTTTGGTCTCTCACCTGAAATTCCTGTTTCTTAGTGAGTCCCCTCCTAAGCCTTCAGGGAATCAGAGCACAGCTACATCTCAGGGTCTCAAGTCCAGATCTGTAAGAAGGTAAGGCTCCCTATGGGAGGAAGGAGTTCAGCATGGACCTGAATACTAAAAGTAAGGGACGAGACTGAGAGAGCTTAGAGAATTTGCTTCCGGTCAAGTAGCTGGCTCAATGGAATTCACAAATATTAATTTATTTAAATCAAAAAATATTTTTGGAGCCCCACAATGTGTTAGGTACGATGCTAGGTACAAGGGATCAGAATTCACTCCCCCTTGCCTGATATTAGCCCGCACGCCAATAAGTTGAGAGAGGCAATAAATGAGAATAAAATAAATAAATCATATTGCTGAGAAACTAAAAAGAATGATGAAATTAGAATGAAGGGTGAAGGGGTGGGCTGCTCTATCAGGAGAGGTCAGGGAAAGCCTCTCTAGGAGGTGATGTTTGGGCTGAGATCTGATGACAAGAAGGAGCCAGCCATGTAAAGTTCTAAGGGAAGAGCATTCCAGGAAGGAAGGACAGCTGATGCAGAAGCCCTAGGTGGGACCAAGATTAGCATGTTTGAGGGAGAAGATGATTCAGGTTGAAATCAGAGAGAAGAGCATGGCCAGCTTCTGTGGGTTTTGAGGCCATATTACAGAGGAGTTTAGATTTTTGTTCCAAGAGCAGTGGAAAGGCATTAGAAGGCCTTAAGCAAGGGAGTGACATAATTTGATCTTCAGAAAGATCACTGTCATGGTTATTGGAGAACAGAGAGGCTGCCTAGGGGCCTAGCCCATTAATCCAAATGAGAGATGTTGGGTTGGCCCAGGGTGGTAGCAGGGGAGGGTGGAGCAGACAGACATGGTGTTTTGTTTTTTTGTTCTTTGTTTTTAAATATTTTACTTATTCATGAGAGACACAGAGAGAAAGAGGCAGAGACACAGGCAGAGGGACAAGCTGCCTTCCCTGTGGGGAGCGCAATGTGGGACTCGATCCCGGGACCTGGGATCATGACCTGACCTGAAGGCAGATGCTCAACTGCTGAGCCACCCAGGCATCCCAGCATGATGTTTTGGAATCAGGCCTACAGAACTTGGGTGGGATGAAGAAAAATGATTAACAATTAAGTAGAATATGCCCCAAATGATGAAATCTTAAAAAGGGTCACATTTTGGAGAGGAAATCCAGAGTTCAGTTTTGGTTTTTTTTTTTTTTTTTTTTTTTAAGATTTTATTTATTTATGAGAAACATAGAGAGAGGCAGAAATGCAGGCAGAGGGAGAAGCAGGGTCCCTGCAAGAAGCCCAATGTGGGACTTGATCCTGGGATCCTGGGATCACAACCTGAGCCAAAGGCAGAGACACTCAACTGCTGAGCCACCCAGGTGTCCCCAGAGTTCAGTTTCAAACATGTGAAGCTTGAAAAGTTCTTGGTGACTCAAGTGTGGAGATGCAGTTAGCAGCTGGAATGTCCTAGGTTCTGCAAAGGATACCCGGATGGTGAAGGACCTCAGAGGAGCTTATGCACCAGCAGAGAGAACCTAGGGGAAGAGAATCTGCTTTGCTCCCCACTCCTCCTATTTCTATTCAAGAGCCTCAAAACCCTGTCTCATTAGGGAAAAACTAACCCCCACCATCTCGAGACTCTGTTAGAATCATAGACTTTTCTGAGCTCAGGAATGTCATGATTCTAGGCACCTTGGCTCTGAACACCGGTAGAGAGTCAGTCTTCCTCTAGGAATAGGCTGAAAGCACTTTGGCCATGGAAGCCAAGGACGGGTAAATCAGCCTTCCTAAATCCCAAAGATTTGATCATTCTGAGCATTAATGTGACTCCTCTCTCACAATTTGTAGAAGATGCCTCTTCTTTCTCTCAGCCTTTTTCTACAGGTTCACCTGTAGCAATTATCTAAAGTGAGTATCAAGGATGATCTTAAAAGGAAGAATAAGGGGGGGCAGGGCACTGAGGAGGAGCCCCCTGCGGGGTTAGAGGGAACCATGAGAGAGAGAAAGGAATGTGACAACCAGCACTGGGCCCTCCAGCATGAGCCTCATGTGTTGATCATGTGCTGTGTCCATGTGTCTTTTGTTTTGGTCAGGACCAAGAAGTCTATGTACCTGTGCCCTTCCCACCCACTCCTTTCAGCCATTGGACCTTGAAGCAACAAAGAAGTGCAGAGAGAACTCAACTTCCCATATTATGGGACCTATTCAAGAAGGCTAGCCATAGGGATGCCTGGGTGGCTCAGCAGTTGGGCACCTGCCTTAGGCCCAGGGCAGGATCCTAGAGTCACAAGATCGAGTCCCACATCCCACATCGGGCTCCCTGCATGGAGCCTGCTTCTCTCTCTGCGTCTCTCATGAATAAATAAATAAAATCTTTAAAAAAAAAAATTAGAAGGCTAGCCATAGTTCTAGCCATAGAACTGCCATGAGACTCCAAGGGAGGTGAGGGCCTCTCAGGCCCTCTCAGGGCCTCTCAGATGATGGAACCATCATCTGTAAATCCATATGACCCCCTAGAATTGCATTATCCAATATGGTGGCCACCAGCCACATGTAGCTATTTAAATTTAGATTAATTATAATTAAATAAAAAATCTAAAATTCAGGTCCTCAGTCATAACAACCTCATTTCAAGGACTCCATAGCCACATGTGACTCGTGGCTACTGTATGAGGCAGTGCAGAGCTGGAACAGCCCCAGTACTTCAGAAAGTTCAATCAGACAGCATTGCTGTACAACAGTGATCCCAAACCATGGTTCCTGGACCAAGAGTATCAATACCATCTGGGAGCACTTTAGAAATACAAATTCTCAGGCCCCACCCCCAGACATTATAAGAGACTCTGTCTGGGACAGGGACAAACCTTCCAGATGATTCTTTTTTTTTTTTTTTAAGATTTTATTTATTTATTGGAGAGAGAGAGAGAGCACACAAGCAGGGGGAGGGGCAGAGGCAGAGAGAGAAGGAAACTCCCCACTGAAGAGAGAGCCTGATTCCACTTGGGGCTCCATCCCAGGACCTCAGGATCATGACCTGAGCTGAAGGCACTTAACAGGCTAAGCCACCCAGGCACTCCCTTCCAGATGATTCTAACATATGCCAAAGTTAAAGAACCAAAGCTCTAGTGTAGAATTCTCCAATTATCCTTTTCAGCCTCAACAACCTTATACTCCTTCCTAGGGCACATATAAGTATGATGGATTTTAGAACTGAAGAAACAACTCCAAAGATCACAGCTCAGGCCAAGCCAGGGTCAGAACTCTGGCCCGTTGGCCCTTCCTTGGTCTCATTTTTTTTTTTTTCTTATCAAACTTGTCTAGGATCATTCTATACTGAAAAAACAAAAGGATGCAATTCTGTATCTCTGCACCTGAACTCCAGTTCCATTAGAAGGGCCAGCTGCTGAGTTTGGGGAAGTCAGAATGACCAAGACAGAAAATCTCTCCACTAAATGAGTGAAATATCAGTGAGGGTGACAAAACACAAGACACCTAACTCTGGGAAATGAACAAGGGGTAGTGTGGAAGGGGAGGTGGGCAGGGGGATGGGGTGACTGGGTGACGGGCACTGAGGGGGGCACTTGGCGGGATGAGCACTGGGTGTTATGCTATATGTTGGCAGATTGAACTCCAATTTAAAAAATTTAAAAAAGGGGATCCCTGGGTGGCTCAGCAGTTAAGCGCCTGCCTTTGGCCCAGGGCATGATCCTGGAGTACCGGGATCGAGTCCCACATCGGGCTCCTTGCATGGAGCCTGCTTCTCCTTCTGCCTGGGTCTCTACCTGTCTCTCTTTCTCTGTGTCTCCCATGAATAAATAAATAAAACCTTTAAAAAAGTAACACATCACTTCCTTTTAAAAAAAAATTTAAATAAAAAATAAAATAAAAATAAATAAATAAAATAATGAATTAATTAAAAAAAAAAAAGGAAAATCTTTCCACTGAGTGGTCATCGAAGTGACTAGAATGTCTCACGAATGTGGCAGAGCAGTCAGGAACCCAGCTCCACTCCCACTGTACAGATGAGGTGGGAGAGTGCTGGCCCATGCCCACCAGCTCCTTTCTGACCGCTGGGACCCAAGTCAGGCCTGGAGAACAGAGAGGTTAAGAGCCTTAGAGACCGATGCAGCTTCGTCCTGGTTCTGTCTTTCTGGGCTGAGTGACATGCAGGTAATCTCTGCAAGCCTCCATTTCCTCTGCTGTGAAGCCCCAATAAGAATAGAACTGGTCTGCTGTGCGGATGAAATAAGCTTATGGATGTGAAGGTGCCTGGCACTCAAAATTTTCGATGTTATTATACCAGACAGTAGGAAGTCGACCTAGTTTTTCCGTTCTTTTTCTTTTCAATATAACCTGCCTTTTCTTTATGTTCTCTGACCTCAGATTTCTCTTAGCCTGTGAGATCTAGCTTGTGTCCTGCAAGCCTATTTGGGAACTAAAGAGGCATGGGTAGCCCCTCATAAGTGGCATCATCAAAGGGTAGTTTTTGCCAGTTGGTAACATCTCTGGTTTTTCTGGAACCTACCTACAAACCTGGGTAAACCTGATTGCACCTTTCAGCAAGGAGGGAGCCTTCTTACAAAGTGGGGGAGACCTAGGGCAGGGATTGGGTACAAGAGAGGCTGTTGTCAGGTATGAAATCTAGAAAGCCCCATGAGAGGCCCTGAATTCCAGTCTCAGCCCACCACTTTTGGTCCTGTGACCTTGAACAGATGGCTCAGTCTCTCTACCTCAATCTTTCCATACTTGGAAAGGGGAGAATGACATGCCTAGCACACCTGCTTTGAGCTTCTCAAGATCTGAGCATGAGTGCCATACTCTTTGTTCTCTAGAACCTGGGCCCTTGTCTTTCTCACCTGTGGTGAGACAGAAGCCACCAGTCTGTCTGCTTCCCCTCCACCCCCCACCAGAGCCTTGGCTCTCACAGGCTACCATCTGACTCAGCTCCTAGGCTCTCCCCTGGGCTCCTGCTGATGTACCTCCTCTCTTTAACTGGAATCTATTTTCTTTTGTCTCATTGTCTTTTCCCTCCCACCACCCCCTCCCCAAAAACACATCCACGGACTTGCCCTCCCTCTTCCCACCTCCTTGTAGCGGTGGGCGTCCAAATGAGGCTGGAGTTCCTGCAGCGCACATTCTGGGCAGCGACCTGGCAGGTGGGTGTGATGCGCCAGGTCAGGGCCAGAGGACTGTCCGACAGCTCCGCGGTGAGGAGGGCCCGCTCCGTGGCTCCCTAGGCTCCCTGGCTCCCTCAGGTGGCCACACTGCCTCGCATCCCACCTCCTGGATCCCTTTCTTTTCTGCCTGTCTCAGGTCCCCCGTGCCTCTGCTTACGGCCTCACCTCTGCTCCTGGCCTTCCTCACCAGGGGCGTTCTCTCTGCTCAGACCCAGGAGCAGGCAGGACACAGTATTCCCACCTGCCCTGCCCCACTGGGCTGAGCGGGGAGAACGTGCCCCTCCATCCCTCTAGCCAAGCCCCAGGCCTGGGCTACCATCCATCCACAGTGCCTCCCACCGCACCTCCCCCTTCCTCCTACCCCACCCCTCCCTTCCTTCCCCACCTCCACTCCCAACTCCCCAGAGCCCTTGCACTGGGCTCTTCTGTGCTTCCTGAGTCTCCCCAGGAGCTGCCCCAAGCTCCTCCAGCATCATTTGCTCCTCCATTCCCTGGTCCCAGACGCTTGTGCTGCACCCTCACTTGGAGCAGGTATGGGAAACCACAAAATTTCTCTTGTGGAGGGAGTGGAATGGGGTAGGATCCTGGCCCCATAACCTGGGGTCACCCTCCACATCATGCAGGATCACAAAGAACAGGAGGCTCCAAAGCCACCCTATGAGGCTTCCGGTGCCACGGGGCTGACCTCCAACTCTGGCGCATGGGCTGCGGGGCTGGGACTCCCTGGGACAAGGCTGAAGCTGGGTGCCTGGGCTGCTGGCGGCCAGCGAGGGCTTGCCTCTCCAAGCCCTGACCCCACCCACATGCATCCACCATCACACACACATGGCACACATGTGCCCTACATGTACAATACACACCACATCCCTACCGCACTTCTCATACACAGATGTACAGCAAACATGTACAGTCTACATGTAGGCACACGCAGAAGTGTGCCACGAACACACATCCACCACCTCCACACATAAATACACCACACAGAGGTAATGCACACACCACTCCGGCAAGCTCCCACACTGCCTGCCTGCTGTGTAGACACACTCATACCCCATTTACAGTTCCTCCTCTTCTCTCCAGTGTAGCGCTGTGGAGGAGCCGTGCCTGGAGAGCTGCCAGGACAGTGTAAGTTCCTCCCCAGGGTGAAGGGGGAGAGTGGGAGTCACGGGCCCCTCCACCGCATCCTCCCACGGGGCCAGCTCCCCTCCTTCCCTGCAGCACTGGGCTCGGGAGGGTACCTTTGCGGGGTGGGGGGGGGCAGCGGTCAGGGCCCGACCATGACCTCCTTCCGGGTCTCTCCCCAGGAGCTGGACTGCTTCATCATTGACAACAATGGGTTCATCCTGGTCTCAGAGAGGCCCCAGGAGGTAAGGTATCGGGAAGCGGAATTAGGGAGGGGAAGAGTCCTGCCACAGCCCGGCCAAGCAAGGAAAGGGCTGAGAAGCAGTCTTGGCTCAGGGTGGAGGACACAGTCTGAAGAAAGCGCCAGCTCTTCCTGAAACCAAGTCTGTATTTCAAGATCGCAAAGTTCAGATACTTTTCCACTTAGAGAACATCTTACTTCTTTATTTTGTCTCTAAGTAATCTGGCCTCATCCAATGGGTGGTAGGGAATCTGTCCAGCTGAGCTACTACGTCAGGGTCCCGTGTGTCCTGTGCTGGGCTGTGCCCCCTGACTGGTGTGGCCGTAGGGAGCCTCCTGCCAGAGTCCAAGCACCCTGGGACTCTTCATCCCACTGCCCTCCATCATGTTCCCACTCTGCTTAGTCCCTCTGGGCCGCTCCGCGGTGGTTCATCCACAACAGGAACTTGTTTCTTCCAGTTCCGGAAGCCAGAAGGCAGAGAGCAGAGCCCCTGTGTCTGGGGCAGTGCCCTCTTCCGGGTCACAGACTTCTCACTGTGTCCTCCTATGGTGCAAAGGGCAAGGGATCTCTGGGGGGGGGGGGGGGTGTCTCGTTGAGAATGGCCTCACCTTCGTGATCTAATCACCTCCCAAAGGCCCCACCTTTTGCCCTCACGTTGGGGTAAGCTTCCAATATGTGAACTTGGGGGGACCATAGAAGCCTCCCCTCCTATCTCCATGGGGGCTAGAAGGGCCAAGCCTCTCCCACTTTGAGCTCCCTTCCTGTCTAGAACCCCCATGAGGAAAATCCTGAGCCCGACCCTCAGTTTGCTAGGGGGGATATGGAATGGAGGCAATTCTCTTTCATCCAATAGCCTGGCTGCACACCGAGCCTTCCCTCGGGCACACAGACGTCTCCCTGACCCCTGCATGTGCTCAGAAAGGCAGAGGAGAAAGCACAATCATAATTCTGTATTTGCTGAGCCTCACACTGGGCCCCCAAGTTAATGGCTTGTTTAGCAGCCAAAAAATAAGGCTATTCAAATCTGAACCAAACCTGAATATATTCACCTGAAATATTTCCTTGAAACAAGCCAGATGTACTGAAATGGCTTCCAGCCTGAGCCTTAAGAGAAGGGATATGGTATCGGCTCCAGGGTGGGCCTTGAATTAATTCGATATGTAGTTTGTCCAAGCAGCTTCACTTGTCTGTGCCTCAGTTTCCTCTTTTCTGAAATAGGGGAGCTGTACTATGTGATTTCTCAGCTCCTCCTCGCCCTGAGATTCAGTCCCAGGGTGCTGGCAGAGCCACAGGATGAGGTCATGGCTGTGGCTGCCTTCAGGCTGGACACAGCTGGTGCTCTGGCCTCTCTGGAGCAGGGCTAGGGTCTGAAGAGGCCAGGGGCTACAGCAGGAACCAGGGCAGCAACCAGGAAGGAGATGTGGGAAAGAGGGCAACAGAGGAAGGGGCACAAGTGGGTCATGGAGTCTGATCCCTTGAGAGCTTTACTCAGAAGCGCTGGTGAAGAGAAAGCCAGTTTTACCCATTGTCCTCCTGGTGGGAGCTGGGGGTGGGCTGGCCTTCCTGTCATCTTTGAACTGCTCATCATTTTCCTCTTTGTCCCTCTCATGCTACCTTTGGCCATGTCCCTCTCCCCTGGACAGAGCACCAGTGCATTTTAGCATATGTCCATCATTCGGGGTGGGGGGAGTGGGTAATGACAGAGGCAGGCACCAGTGGTTGCGATAAGGCCGCCAGAGGATCTGATGCTGCCCATCACTCCTGTGTTGACCCCTGCTGCCCTGGGGAGCGGAGCCTGCCCTGCCTGCAGGTGCCTGTGCTGTTGGCTTTCAAGGGCCGGAGAGAGTGTGGAAGGGGAGGGGAGGAGGGCAGCCAAGCCTGGAGACAGGTGCTCTGGAGCCAGGGTCAGCAAACATTTCCTGGAAAGGGCCAGAGAGTGTGGATTTAGGCATTTCAGGCCAGACAGCTTCCGTCACAACTACCCTGCTCTGCTAGTGTAGTGCAGAAGCAACTATAGACAGCATATAAATGATAAGCATAGCTTTGTTCCAATAAAACTTAATTATGGACACTGAAATTGGAATTTTATATAACTTTTATGTGTCATGAAATATATTATTCATTTTATTTTTTTCCAGCCATTTGAAAATAGAAAGGGCTGACATAAATAGGTGGCGAGCCAGATTTGGCACATCGACCATTATTTGCTGACCCTGCTCAAGAGGCAGCCCAGCCAGCCTTGCAGGGAGGGAAGCCAGGAGGGAAATCAGCCTGGCACAGGAGAGGCGGGCAGGGCCATCTTAATGACAGGCAGCCCCCAAGGGGCTCTTTGCATAACCCACTGAGCCCCTTTGGTCCTATTCTACCCAAATCACATTTGCTCACATGTCTTCACAAATCATAGTATCACTGGGTACAACTCTGGATAATATTGGAAACTTATTCAGACTTATATTTTATAAAATATGTGTTTACTTAGCTTATTTACCCCTATTTTCTCAACTATTATTACATTGTATGTTGTTTTAAAAGCTATCCCAAGTCCTTTGTAGAATGAAGTAGGGCATAAATGAAAAGAAACTTAATCTTCTTAATAGGATTAGGAGCTTCCAGAAGCTCCCCCAGAATCCCAAGCCAGCACTATGTGTGGTTACCTTGGCCTCTGACACCACATTGCTTCCCCTCCCCTCCCCCAACTTCTAGGCCCCAGGAGGGACACCCCCCCCCCCATAAACACACCACCACTACCATCTCATTTTAACCTGGAGTTAAAATTGAGGCTGCAGGATGAGGTTAGTAACCTAGCTACAGAAAAGCTAGACTTTGAGTTTAGAAATACAAGTGAAGAGCAGTGACAGTGAGGGGGACAAAGTTTCTAGAAAAGACCTGATGGTGAGGGGAACCAACCTAGAGAAACATAGGTTTTGATGGAACTTGAGAATTTGTAGGGCAGGATGGGTGAGTGCAGGGAGAATGGCCTGTTCTGGAGGGTGCAGCAGGCTGGAAGTCCCAGTCTCCTGGGCAGTTATCCTCCCGCCTGGACCCTGACCCCAGGCCACTCTTGCTGCTCAGGGTAGAGTTCATTCACTTTGCTGCACATGGCTAGAAATTACAACCGATGCCTTCAGGACCCTGACTGCCAAGGCCAGACATCCTGACACCTGGATTAAACTCCAAGGCTGGTGCCAGAGCTCTGCAGTATCTTGAGAGAGTCCCTCCTTGCTCACTCCGGGCAGCTCTGACCTAGCGACCTGAGCTGTGTCGGGTTCTGAGACGGCAAGAAAGGGAGTGATACCCAGGCCGGAGAGGCCAGCAGTACAGCAGCCCCTGGCACGATGCCCAATACTCAGCAGATACCTAGTCACAGTGTAGAAAGTCCAACTGGCCTAAATATGAGGCCTGGCAGTGGCAAGGGCTGGACTGGAAGGGGAGTGGAAGCCCCGTGGTGGAGAGCCTAGTACTGATGCTGTAGATCAGCTGTCTATCCTCCCAGTTTTGCTTTTTATTTTAACTCATTCATTCAGCAATTCTGTAACAGTTATCTAGTGCTATGTAACAACTTACCCCAACGTGTAGTGGCTTAAAACCACCTGACTGACTGTCCCACAGTTCCTGGGTGTGGCTTTGCTGGCTGATTCTGGCTCAGGGTCTGTCATAAGGCTGAAAGAAATGTGTCAGCCAGGCCTGCAGTCATGTCAAGGCTTGGCTAGAGAAGGGTCAGCTTCCAAGTTCACTTGCATGGGCAATTACCAGGTGGGCCTCTCCGCAGAGAAGCTCACAAAGCAGCAGGTGGAAGTCACCTTTTGGAACCTAATTTCAGACATGACATCCCATAACTTACACTTTATTTTATTCACTAGAAGCCAGTTACTAGGTCCAACCTACCAAGAGGCTGGGACCATCGAGAGTCATTTGTGAGAATCACCCTACCACGAACTGCTACCCCTCCCCAAACACACCCAAAGTGCTGTCAAGACCACATGGCCTGGCCCCTGTTCCAACTCATCCATCCCTCCCTGCCCCTCCTATCCGGAAGCCTCAGTGTCTGGTGGGGTGACTGGCAGCATCAGTAGCATCTGGGAGCTTAACAGACATGTAAGTTCTTGGGCCCTACCCAGACTAAGGGAATCAGAAACTCTGGGATGGGGCCCACCAGCTATGCTGTGATGAGCCCTCTGATGACTCTGATGTGTGATGAAATCTGAGAACCACTGCCTAGGCCTTAATGCCGGCTAATGTGCCAGAAGGTCCAGGCTACCCCTTGTCCCTGCCAAGGTTCATCCAGAGGCCCAGGGAGAGAAGACTGCCAGTGCTCCAGATGCAGAGATTCTTCCCAAAGTCCTTCCCTCCCAGCCCTTCCTCACTGAGGCCCTCTGGCCCAGCACACAGTGATTGCTGAAGCCCCAGGGCACCATCTGTGATCTGCTTGAGGGAGGGGTGGCTTGGATCTCTCCAGGCCCTGGTAGTGTTCCAGGCCTACTGATTAGACATTTGATCCCACTGGGCCTCTCTTCCAGCTCAGGGCTCATTCTTATAACAAAGAACTGCAGATGACAGGATTGCAGCCCTCTACTAGGGCCCAGAAAGAGAAGCAGACAGCTGGGGCCAAGAGAATGACAACGGCTCTATGGATCTTTGTAGTGTTTACAGTGGATCTGTCGCCCTGGACTTGGAAATCCCAAGTCCTATCATTTGCCTGTGGGCAGCACCTGCACAGAAGAGCTTCAAAATGGACCTCCTGGGGCAGCGAAGCTAGAAAATCAGATGCCCCGTCATGGTGTCTTTCCCTGAGGAGGCGAATCTCTCAGAGGGCATAGCACCCTCTTCTCTCTGCCCCCAGTCCAAAATGCTGAGCTTGCCTTCAGACCAGGCCAACCCTTGCCCTCGCGGCCTCTGATGTGCCTGTCTTGAGCTTCAGCTCCTGTTTTCCTCAGCACCCCCTTTTCCCTCCCTGCTCCCCGCACACCTACCCACCAAGTGCTCCCACTCAGCACAACAGGCTGCCTTCCAGTCCCTCCGGTTGCAGTGGGCACGGTGGGTGCAGCGCGGGAGAGACCACGTTCCTCCAGCCCCGCTCCTCTCCCCCTGCCTGCCTCAGCACGTCCCCGGGCTCCCCGGGCTCCCCGGGCTCCCCGGGCTCCCCGGCTCCGGCAGCAGAGCCTTCCTGGGGTCAAGGCCGCCTCACTTGGGCAGCTCAGACTAGGTGCCTGCACAGGAAACCCAGCTGGTCGCGTGCCCCGGGGTCAGCCCCGGGTGGCAGAGGCCGGAGCAGTACAAACGCCCGCTCCTCCACATGCTTCCCTGGCCCCCCTGGGGGCCGAAGGCACTTGTCCTGAGGCTGAGTGGCTCAGGGGAGCCGGTGGGACTCTACGCTAGGAAGGAACGAAAGGAAATTGGTCTTGGGGGAGCCCCGCACAGTGACTTCACTCTGGTAACTCACTGATCCTCACACCCCTTAGGCTTTTAGAGGGGAACCTGAGGCAGTTCCTGGTGAGGCTGTTAGACACTGGCTCGCCCCAGAGGCCAGGGCGGCCCCACGCCGCCTCCCCCTCCCCGGGGACAGCAGCTCCGCACGCACCGGCGTGCACAGGAGCCTCGGCCGGGGCTGCTGTGCAGCCTCTGCGGTCTCGCACCTGCCCCATCCGCCTGCCGCTCGCCGCTGCCCCGCTCCCCCGCTCCCCCGCTCCCCCGCTCCCCCGCAGGGCCTCCATGGGGGAGCACTGCAGCCTCGTGGGACAGGAAACACAGGAGGCCCCGCCCTTCGGATGCCTCCCGGGGCTCAGGCCGCCCGAGGGCCATCGCTTATTTGTGGCCTGTCCCCTGTAAGAGTGGGGCCCTGCCTGCTGCGCGCAGACTGAGAAGGCACCGGCCGCCCGACCCCCGGAGCCCCCCGCCCCGCCGCGCCGCGCCGCGCCGCGGGCGCCCCCACACCCGGTCTGGAGGCGGGTGCCCGCTCAGCTTCGGAGCGCCTGGACGCCGCCTTCGCAGGGCCTTGCGGGGGCACCACGGTCCCGGGCGCCGGCTCACTCTGAC
The DNA here is from genome assembly GCF_018345385.1 of Vulpes lagopus. Classification (NCBI taxonomy): domain Eukaryota; kingdom Metazoa; phylum Chordata; class Mammalia; order Carnivora; family Canidae; genus Vulpes; species Vulpes lagopus. The sequence continues at coordinate 2,153,466 of NC_054844.1, forward strand.
GAGGCTCCTCGGAAGCAACAGCCCTGAGGGCGGCGCTCCGCCCCCCGAGCCGGCCCCTTCCGCATCCCGGAGGCCGCCCGCACCCCGCAATCTGGCTCACATTCCATTGGCCAGCCCTGGCCGCAGGGCCGTCTGGGAAATGTAGTTCCGTAAAGGAGCGCACGGCCACCATGCTCCCAAGTCAAGGAAGGGGAAGGTGATGTGCTGTCAGAGTGACATATCCTAGAAAGTCACGTTGTTTGCGCAGAGGAGGAACATTTTTTTTCTAGTGTCCAAGAGCTTGGCTTCTCAGAATCAAGCGTCTGCACAGCAGGGTTGTCGGTGGCTAAGCCCGGAGTTTGGAGGGAAAAGGGGACAGACAGCCTTGTGGGAACCTGGGCCAGCCTCATCAGCACCCCTGTTTCCGCACCGCCGCAGTTTCCCATGGAGGATACTGACACCCCTCATTCATTCCCCTGCCCACACATTCCTTCAGCAAATATGCACTGAATAGTAACCATGAACAAGACCCTGTGTGGTCTATGGGAAGCTGAGAGGTAGACATCTGCCCCGTGGGACCTCTCTGTCTGGCGAGGCAGGAACGCACACACATTGGTCACTGGAACAGCAAAACGCAACCCACAGCTGATAGAGAGGGATCACTTGAGCTTAAGAAACTTCAGGTGGCTTCAGGACTTCAGGGCTGCGTTTTGGAGAACAGCGGGACTGGATGCTTCACAGCTTTCCACTTCCTATTCTTTGCCTGAACTGCCCTCAACTTGTCACTGTTGTCCTCTGCTCTGTCCCTGCTCCAAGAAGCCTCTCAGACCTTAGAACAGGTGGGCCTTCTGGCCGAAGAGAGCACAGAACTCACACAAACCTGCATGTCCTATCTGGCTCTCCCTAGGCTACCCCCTCATGCCTTGATCATCAGCCTCTCACTTTCAGGGTACATAGCAGAGAGGCCTTAACTTTAGCTGGGAAGGTGAGGAAAGAAAGACTTCTTGGAGGAGGACAACAAGAAAAGCTCCTTGCAATGAAGAAGGGAAGGCTTGCCAAGGCAAAGAGCAGTGCCGAGGCCCAGAGCAGCTTCCTACCATAGGGCCAACACATAGGGAGTACTCACTGTGTGCCAGGTGCTTGGCACACATTATCCCTCACCGACCCATGGCCACATGGTGGGCAGTGCTGGGGCCAGGATCTGATTCAAAATCCAGTACCTGAGTCTATGCTCTTTCCCATCTGCCCTGCTGACAAACCAGCAGAAGCAAGAGGCTGGGGCAGGTGGGGAGGTCAGTGTAGGGGTGAGGCTGGAGGGCAGTCTGAGGCCAGAGCATAGCAGGCTTAAGTGTCGGCCAACTTGGAGGGGCTCTGGGGGCTTGGAGGATGCCCTCTGGCCTGGCACCCAGTGGTCGGTGCTCACCAGAGCTGGTTGATTGGGTCATGAAGGAGGGATGAGAGGGAAGGAGGGTCCTGTTTTGTTCTTTAGGAAAGAGAGAGAGAGAGAGACTAAATCTCAGCTGTGTTTGAGGAGTGATCTGGCAGCAGGACTGGGGGTGGGAGGGATCCCAGTTAGGAGGGTGGAATGGGCTGCTGGGAGCACAAAGGTCTGGACTGTGTCACCTCCACGTGTCAGAAGGTGAATGTCAACCCAGGGCACACTGATTAATTGGGGAGAAGGGGAGAGGGTGGTGGGGAGGGAGGGGAAAAGGTAGCCCCAGATTCTCAAACATATTGGGCTGGGTGATAAGGGTGCCAATTGTAGAGGTAGAGAGGAGGGCTGCCTTTTTGAACCTTTTTTTGACCCTGACTCCGAAAAAGATACAATGTTACATCTGATCTAGGACATTACACACACACCATATACAACAAATCAAGTGTCACAAAACCTTGTTTAACCTGATGACACACAATTCACACCAAATTGTTCAAAGGAATTCTGTGCCTTTAAAAAAAAGAGAGAGAGAAAGAGATCTGGTTGTAGCCCCTAGGTTGATTTCATGGTCAACTAATGGATTACATTTTAGAATTTGGAAAACACTAAGATAGAGACTATGTCCAGGGAGCCTGTTGAAGGGGAGGGAGCCAGCAAACGGATACAGTCCTGATTTGGTTGAAAGGGCTGTGCAGGGGAAACCCAACGTCCAGCTGAGGTCTGCAAACTCCGAAATGAGCCTGGCCTAATGCGAGAAACTTAAAAGTCTTTATGCTGTTCATCTCCCTCCCTCCCGTCTCTCTGCCTCCTCCCTTCCCTGCCCCCTCTCTTCCTGTCTCTCCCTATCTCTTTCCCCTTCCCATCCCTCCTCTACCCCATCCATCCGTCTCTCCTGTCCCTGTCTCTGTGTCTCTTTCTCCCTCACAGATGGGAAGATTCCTGGGGGAGTTGGATGGTGCTCTCATGACCCAGCTGCTCAGCATGGGGGTGTTCAGCCAGTAAGTGGGACATGCTTCTCCCCAGACTGAATACACAAATAAAAGGCAGGAGCTGATGCTAACTGGGCTCGACAGATAGCAAGATCCTGACCTCAAAAACACAGAGTGAAAACCCCAAAGAGCTCCTAAAGCACCCTTTCTGAAGCCAGGGACTTGACTCAGGGTAGAGAAGGGTATAAGGTCACATGGGCCATTAGAAGGAAAGCCAGATTTGCTTTAAAGCAAAGTGCAGAGATGGAATTGTGTGACCTGCCCATCCTCACTCATGAACCCTCAGGAATCCCAGGGAAGAGAACCATGTGCCAAGCTTTCCCTGGGTGTGGGAGAGGGTGGGGAGGCCTGGACTCCCCAGATCCTGTTTCTGATTTTCAGAGTGACCATGTATGACTACCAGGCCATGTGCAAACCCTCGGGGCACCACCACAGTGCAGCCCAGTCCCTGGTCAGCGTAAGTGTCATCCAGACCTTTCCCCCACCCGCCAACCCCAAGACCCCACTCTTGACTTTGACCAGGAAGTCTTGTCCATCCTCTTCCGGCACCCCTGCTCCCTGCACTCAGCCTCTCAGCCTGCACCCACCCCAGGCACACAAGCCTTCTCTCTGGGGCATCAGAGATCTGTCCTGGAAGCAAGGCCTCTGGCAGAGAAAACAGACGGTCACCCCTTTCTTGCTTTGTCCCTACCCTCACTCACTAGTGCTTTCACACCTATTACAAAGGATCCCAGAAACACCACCAAGTGGATCATCAGGAAGAGAACTTGACTGGTCTTGTGTGTGTGTGTGTGTGTTTGTGTGTTTCTCACATTTTCTTTTTTCATTCCTTTATCTAGGGATTTTAAAAATTGTATTTAAATTCAATTTGTCAACATATAGTATAACATCCAGTGCTCATCCCATCACGAGCCCTCCTCAGTGCCCATTACCCAGTTACCCCGTCCCCCAGCCCACCTCCCCTTCTGCAACCCTTTGTTTCCCAGAGTTAGGAATCTCTCATGGTTTGTCTCCCTCTCTAATTTTCCTCCACTGTATCCCCCCTTCCCTGGTCTTCTGGATGGGCATGGCCTAACCCCATAGAGTCTGCCCTACAATAGGAATTTATCAGATAATTCAGTTGTAAAATGCTCCCTCTGCTGGGCAGGGGTGGCAGGTGGTGACAGCCAGAGGGGAAGAGGGGGAAGCCCTCCCACTACTCCCACTACCACCTGCTGTGGTCTTAACTGCGGTGCCCAGAGGAGAACCTTGGCTTAGGGCTTAACCACGTGTCCCCTCTCTTTCCCAGCCACTCTCTGCCCTCCTGACTGCTACCAGGTGGCTGGTGAATGAGCTCTTGCTGTGAGTGGGGTCTGTGGCTAGGACAGGGGGTGGGACTGGGGGGACGTCATGCAGGCATGCCTCATAGGGGAGCCCTTTGAGCAGGAGTGACATGAGGTCCCCAGAACCCCAGAGGAGGCAGGCAAGGTCCCTGGGTGGAACTGGTGAGGCATTATGGTGCCTGGCCTCTACACACTGCTGCCAGGTGGAAAGGCTCTCTGCTCACCTAGTAGCCTCAAGCAGGGGAGAGGGTGTCCTATAGGAGAGGGGCTGGACCGGGGGCCAGCAGGGAGCTCCGGTGCTCCAGCCCTCTCAGGACCCAGGTGGGGAGGCACACGGGCCTCCAAGATTCAGCTCTGCGTCTGACAGGCTCCTGCTGGAGTGGAGTGCCTGGGGCTCCTGGCTTGCGGACAGTGGGGCTGAGGGTGAGTACACAGATGGCAAAGGGAGTGTTACTAACAAAGCTGTCACCTCTGGGTGGATGACAGATGGGAGGGGGACTCTGGAGAGTCCATGGCTCACATCTCATGGCATCCTCCTCATCCCTGGCTTCCCTCGCCTCTCTATGTGACATCATGCCATCTTGGGACACCACTGCTCCATGTGACATCATTCACCCCATGCGACATCACCACCCTTTGTCATCCCACCCTTGTGTGACATCATGCCCATCCTGTGCTGGGTCTTGTGTGCTGGACAGCCAAAGCTGTCTTCCATCACTGTAAGTAGTGTTCACTGAGGAGTCTGGGGTGGGGAGGGGGGAGCCTGGGGGTGCTGGGAGGGACTGCAAGAGGGGCCTGTCCTCAGCCCTCCATCCCAGGCATGCATCCAAGGAAGACTGAACTCTCTTCATCCAGGGACACCCCTCACTCAGAGGGCCTCTCCCAAGCTAAAGCGCCATTCCTGAAGGGGTGGGGGGTCGCCCCAAGCTCATCCCACACAAGTATTAGCCCCACCCCAGGGAAAACAGAACACTCCAGCCAATCTCCTTGGGTGAGATCACTTATGATTCCAAAAAGAAAAGGGTGATGTGGCCCAGTGGTTTGCCCACATGCAGGTGAGAAGCCACCAGGTTTCCTTGTGGAGCAGGAAACAGCAGTGCCTCCAGCTCACAAGTCCACAGAGCCCTCAGAAGCACTCGGGGGTGGGGGTGGGGGGCAGGTGGAGGCCTTGGTCTGGTCACTGGGACCCTCTGGGGATAATATATCTCCTATGACCTATGTCCAAGGACAGTGCCCTCCATGGTCCTGACCACACACCAAAGAGGTGTCCTCATTCCCAGCCAGCTAGGACTCTGGAATGTACCCCGCAGAGAGTGAAGCCACTTGATCTGTAAATGTAAAAGAAAGTCAGGCTTCCTAGTAGCCTGGGTGTTCCCCTACCACCCAGGACTGTCTCACTTTAACCCATTTTGCTCAACCCCTCCATGTCAACAGAGCCTTTTCCATGGGATTCTGGAACATCTCCACTGCCTAGGCTGTCCTCCCCACCACATTTTTGTCCAGAGTTTGGCTTCCGGATGGTGTCTGTGACAGGAACCAGGAACTGTGTGTCACAACTCATTTAGAACTGGTCCCTCCTCCCTTCTGCATGAGAACACAGGGTAGGGGACACAGCTCGCCACCTTGTCTCTCTCTTTGTGCTGGCAGCCACATCTTGCAAAAGCAGAGAATGACCTCCCCCAGTCCACTTGTTCAGAATTTCTCATCCTCATGATAGCTGTGGGTGGAGCTTCTGCCTCCCGCCTAGGGGGCCTGGTCCAGCCCCTCATCCATGTACTCAGTAAAGAGTGCAGGCCTCAGAGTCAAAGGACATGGACCAAGTGAGGCCCTGATGCCCTTCCCAGCTGTGTGGACGCCTGCTCCACCCTATTGTGGTTGGTACTGTTACTATCACTGGCACTGAGATAACCCACCCACGCTAAATGGCTCAGGTGACAGGCCCAGCCCTGAGCCAGCCCCTACAGGGGATGGGGGACAAGGCCAGGGTGACTGGGCCCTGCAAAGACAAAACCAGCCAGAGGCCTCTTGGAGGCTTTAGCCAGAGTTCTCACTCTCCAATTCTGAGGGGGCCCAGCCTGCTAAGCTGCCCAGCAGCAGCCCTGGAAGGTCTGGTGTGCAAAAGCCCAGACTAAATATCATGCTTCTTCCCGTGAGGACTTCTCTGCCCACACACTGGCCTCCCTGCTCACCTTCAAGGTTTTGTGGGAAGTTTCTGGGTCTGGGAGTTTAGCAGACCTATAGCTCTCCTGTGAACCCCTAGGTGACACTGAGATGGGGCGAGACTGCCCACCTCTCTGTTCCACAGATAGGCCCTGGGAGCAAAAGGAGAGGCATGAGGAGTGCCTGGAAGAGAAAGAAGTGCTGTGTTAACAGAACACTGCTATTGCTCACCTCAGGGAGCAAATGTGGGTCCTCTAGGATGGGGCTGCTAGGGCCTCAGCGCTTCCTCTTGTTGAGTCCTGTTCACTCCATCCTTTTGCCCCTTTCTGAGTGGGCTCAGTGCACCCCATAGACACTAAGGAGCCCCAACGAGCCCAGTCTCCTGGGTTTAGGCAGCATCAGGCACTGGAAGCCCCCCTGCCGGCTCTGTCCCAGGCCCTGGCAGTCGGCACTCAGCCTTTGGTGCTCTGCTCACAGCTGGCCACAGGGTTTAGGGAGCAGTCCCAGGGCTTGTCCAGGAGCTGCATTTGCAGAGCACCATAGCTGGACTTGTGAGAGATGTCACCTACATGCAATAAATGGGAGGGGTGATAGGATTAAGAGACCAAAATCTCCCCCAAGGACCCCTGGCCCTCCTACTGCCTCAGCTCTCCTCTCAGGCCCTAGATATCAGTGCTGATCAGAGCCTCCAAGAGGTCCACTTGCACCCATCCTCTGAACCAGCTGGCTCACACTGAGGAGCAGGCTTCCAGAGAGAGGAGGGGGCTCTCCCAAGGTCATGGGCCTAGTGCACCAGTCACACACCTGAGACCCCAGGCCCCCCAGAGCCCTGCCTGCTGCCCCATCCACTGTGACACCGTCTGCTCCATTTATCCTGCTCCTTTTTCCCTCCCTGTCTTTCTTCCATCCACCTGGCCTCGATGAACCCTGAGAACTTTCTGACAAGGAAGCCAGGCCTGTGCACATGGACAAAGGGGTGTGTCGTGGCACCTGCAGGATCGAAGCTGAAACCCCCCACCCCCCAGAGGATGGTCCTCCTAACTGGCCGGTGCCCTTTCCCCATCCGTGCTTCTGTCCCTCTGCAGCCCACAAGCACAAGAAACAGGACGCGCTGCAGCCATGCGACACAGAGTACCCTGTGTTTGTGCACCAGACGGCCGTCCAGGAGACCAACGGGATCATTGAGTGCGGAACCTGCCAGAAGTAAGGCCCACGAGCAGTGCTGCCCACCCCCAACCTCGCTCACACAGTCTTTGCTTCTCATTTCACAGGCCAAGGCAGGGGCGCTGGACGGTTCAGGGCACTCTCTTGGGGGTTCTGGGGAGACGGCTTCCCGAGGCTGGATGGAGGCCCACCCACCAAGTCTCATCCCATCCAGAAGAAAGGCTCCCATAGCCTCTCCCAGCGCCCCGTCCAGTGTGGGTCTCACACTCACCTACTTGCCCACAGCAGCTCAGGGCCTTGAAGCTCAGTGGCATCCACGAGCCCTTGCAAGGCCAGGACAGGCAAGGACGGCTCTGGGCAAAGAAACCAGTCAGCTCTCCTCAGAAACCTGCCTGTGCAGAGGATGTTCTCAGGATGGCTGGGCTACGGGAGGGTTCCCCGCGCTGTCAGCTCACTCCCAGGCCCGGAGCCCCCGTGTGCCCCCCGCCTAGACTCAGGCCGCTAGAGAGGAGCTAGATCTGTCAGGCTCTGCCAAGCCCTGGCCCCAGAGCGCAGGGAGCCCTGACAGAAACGTCTCTCCTGCTGACTCCCACCCCGACCTCCACCTTGGGGGCCTCCCAACCCATGAAGTTCTGTCCTGGGCCTCCTCCAGAGTGCCCACCCAGCTAGCCTTGCCATTCACCAGGGGCTTCCCTCACACCCCCAGACCTCAAGCGGATTACTTCAGAATGTAATGCCTCAGTCTGCGGCACAGGACGGTCGTTTCCACCTCATGCTGGTGTGTCATGGTGGGTAAATAGTCTGGTGTAAGGCACAGACTTCAGAGTATTCAAATTCAGACAAATTCGAATTCAAAAGCTGGCTCTGCTGCTTCCTGGCCTGTAACCTTGGGCAAGCTGCTTCACCCCCCAGCCTCTGTGTCTCATCTGCAAGACAGGAATAATGCCAACCGCATTCAGAGTGGTGAAGGTTAAATGTGTGTGTGTGTGTGTGTGTGAGAGAGAGAGAGAGAGAGAGAGAGAGAGAGAGAGATCACCCACCCCACAGGAAAAAGCTCAGGAAGTGGCAGCTACTGTTATGTAAGCCACCAGGCCTCTGCAGAACAGGCTCTCGGAATCCTGGACTTCCTCCCTCTGGCAGGACTCCAGGGCTGTGTGCAGGCGCACTGTGCCACCTTGTGGCCAAGCCTGAGCACTGCCGCCCTCCAGCACAGCCTGCTCCATCCACCACGACCTCCCAAAGCAAGGAGAGCTACACATGCCTATTTGTCTGGGGCAGTCTTGATCTATGCCTGTTATCCCTGCATATATTAATAACACCTTTCACTCTCAAACGTATTGCAGTTTGGACTTCCTCACCTCCAGTCTGCGAGGAAGCAGTATAAGTGCAAAGGCTTGTGGGTAAAATAAATTCACTGCCTACGACTGTCCCTGCAGCTATCCCTAATCTGACCTGCCTTATGGTACTTGCTCCTTCCCCTGCCACCACCACGCCACACTCTAAATCTCCAGAAATTCTCCTCCTGGAAGCTCAAAGTCATGCCCGCCATAGAGAAGGCCCACAATCCACTTCTCTCTTTGCTGCAGGATGTTTGTGATGCAACAGATTCCCAGTAGTAACCTTCTCCTCTTGGTGACAGACCCCACCTGTGACTGCAGCATCTTCCCACCAGTCCTGCAGGAAGCTACAGAAGTCAAATATATCCTTCCAACCTCCAGGATATGCAGGCTGAGGGGGGGATGGAGGTGTGGGAGATGTCGCTGAGGGGCTCAGATTTTGAGAGGTTGAGGTCAGCCTCCCTCACCACCAGCATTCCACCCGCCTCCACGGGGCATTGAGACTTGTTCCCCTGCCACCCCTGCCCCTGGGCGCTGTCTTCTGACCTTGAAAGCCACCTGCAAGGCGGCTGGTCCCACTAAGAGTAGGTTCTTCCCAAACTTACTCTCCAGAATCTCCAGAATCAGCTCCTGTCATGAGGTGTCCGCCTTAACAATGAATTGTGCACATAACGCCTCTGTCAAGTGTGACAGGATGCGCTCCCAGAAGCTTCGCCGGAGACCAGATTCCTGCCATGCCTTCCATCCAGAGGTGAGGGCTCAGGGCACAGGAGCATAGGGGAAGGGCTTCCCCAAATCCTCAGCTCTAGGACTGTCCCTGTGCGTTTGCAGATCTGAGTGGCCACATGAACACAGCTGTACATGTGCACCTCCAAGGGAACACATTCCTGCACATGCATTTACATTTAGGCCCATGGCAGGCAAACACGAAGTCAACCAGGATCCCAGGGTATTTTCACAAGGAGGGCCAAATTTTCCAGGGTTCGGACCCTCAGTGATTTAAAACACAGCTTCCCCATATTGCCTCCATTACTACTGCACTTAGCTCCCAATGACCTGAACAAGTTATAGGAAACCATGATATGCACAATACTAATGGTGACCGACATTAATTTAGTACCCACTATGTAAGGTGCTTTTAGCTTAAGGCCTCCAGCTGGGTGCCTTATACATGGTATTGTTTTTGCTCGATATGACTGCCACACATAATTGACATCAAAGAAGCTTCCAGAGTTGATGGCTTCTCTAGAGTCAGATTCTAAGAGTATGGCCCCCTATAAGACTAGGGACAAGCAGAGGCTTGAGCCCAGTTCTGGGCTGACTGCACAGCCTCTACCTTCCCTCTAAAGGATAGGTAACCTAAAAAGGATGGTTTCTAGAACTCCTCTCTTTCTCCAGGTATTTGGCTTTAATTCCCAGAGACACACCCTCCCCCCCTATTCCTTGCTTCTTCTGGCTGGGATAGTTGCCTCATCTTGAATGCTACCGTTTCATCTCTGCTCTGGGTTCACAGGAAAACGCCCAAGAGTGTGGTGGCACTGCGGACACCTCAGCCTCACTCCCCATGCTCCTGCTGCTTCTGTGTGCCTGGGTGCTACCACTCCAGCTGCTGCAGTGACACCAACCCAATCTGACCTGTTTTGACAAAATGATTCTTCCAGAAACATTCTAAGGAGTCAGCACCTGGCATGGGATCCACCTCACTACACCTGGGCCAGGTCACTGTTGATCTCAGTCTTGGGCTAATGGACACTGCCTCCTGAGATTGCTGGATGGAACCAGAAACTACTTCTCAAAGATCTTCCAGGGTGCCTAGTACCATCCACCCCGAGTCTCAGTGGGCATCCTCCCACATCCTGCCTACCTCTGCTTCAGGAGTCCAACACAAGCTCAACTTAGACCAAGACAAAGAATTTTTTTTTTAATTTTTAAGAGTTTTATTTATTTATTCATGAAAGACAGAGAGAGAGGCGAGATACATGCAGAGACACAGGCAGAGGGAGAAGCAGGCCCCATGCAGGGAGCCTGATGTGGGTCCGATCCCGGGTCTCCAGGATCAGGCCCTGGGCTGAAGGCGGTGCTAAGCCGCTGAGCCACCGGGCTGCCCCAAGACAAGAGAATTTAATTCCATCTATTCTCTGCAAGTCCAGACCCAGCCAAGGGTCAGGTGTTTCTAATGAAACTGGTTGGTCTTCAATAGAATCCAAGAACTTAAAGGTACTAAGAGGGGCAGGATGAGGCCAACCACAAAAATGAGATGAAGAACACACCCCCACCTGACAGAGCTTTCTCAAAATGAGTGCATGGTGGAGGGTAGTCAATTTCCTAGCTGCTGCTCAAACAAGTTCTGTGTGTTTGAGAGACAGACGGACAGAAGGCAGGGAAGTAAAGAGAAATGGGAAAACCCCAAAACAGGAACAGGTATTAAATCCTTTTAGATTACTGTGGCACGTCTGCAAACTATTGCTTTTAAAAATTTCCAAAACTCTCTTTACAAAATGCTAATGTATAGAAACTTTTGCATTTAAGAAAAAGCCAATGGGGTAAAATATACAGCTGCTGCACTAGACGGTGATGTAAGAATGGGGGAGGTGGAGGAATAGTGGGAGCCAAGCAGAGGCCTGGGAAGAGCAGCCATTCACAATGGTGTGGTAAGGGGTCTCCCCGGGAGGTCCAGAGCCCATGGTGCTCTTTTTCTAGCCACTAATCTACAAAAGAGACCACCTGACTCTGTGCCTAAGGCTGGCTTTTCGGGGAACATGCCAACATACACAGCAAAGTGCACCAGAAGGGGAGCTCTCCCCAGGTGCACCCCTCCCCCCAAGGTCTCAAGGCTCTGGGGCTTTCTCCTCCCTCCCTACCTGAGAGAGAGCAGCCTCCACTGTGAGAACAATTAAAATTAGGCAGAACCATGTAGAAATTCTGAGGTGGCCTCAGAGCTTTAAATTTAACCAACCTCCAATGAAGAGGTCCTAGCCAAGCCCCAAGGTAAGCATGGACAGTGCGCAGGGCCTCCTCGGGTGACCCTTCTTCCCAGCTCTCCACAACTCAAAGTACCAGTTCCGGCCGGCAAACGACCCCAATTCCCTGTAGAGTGGGCCAATTCTGAACAATGAATTCATTGCAGTATTTGTAAAATGCCCTATATTATTGATCATATGACATTACTTTCAACATTTAGTCTCAAAACAAGCATGTGAGATAGGCGTTAACAGCCCCATTTATAGGGCAGCCTGGGTGGCTCAGTGGTTTAGCACTGCCTTCAGCCCAGGGCATGATCCTGGGGCCCCGGGATAGAGTCTGTCGGGCTCCCTACATGGAGCCTGCTTCTCCCTCTGCCTGTGTCTCTGCCTCTCTCCGTGTCTCTCATGAATAAATAATAAAATCTTTAAAAAAAAATAAATATCCAGTCTCCAACAGCATCTGACCTCTACTGCCGGCTCCCAGACACAGGCTGCTAGTGTTCAATTTAGGACACTAGCAATCTCTAGGACAGCAATCCTGTCTTTTGAAAGGTCTATCTTCCTTGCCCACCCAGGGAGAGCATTTTCAGGCAAATTCATCAACTACCTTGACCACGTAATCTAAAAACCAAGATTAGGAAGTGCTGGGGCAGCTCCCAGCCTTGTTTTGCTTCATCATCCCCATGCCTCTAAATGGCCAGGAGGAGACTGTCAAATTGGGAAATCACTTTTAGAACCAATGGAGGAAATGAACTAACTAACTTTTCTAACTAACCTTGCTCTTCACCTGGGAAGACGGAATATTGTTGTCAGCTTCGGAGGTCCAAACTAGTCTTCCTTTCTTCTTTTAACCACTTTTAACCACTACAGGACAGCAGGTGGCAGCCTAGCTCAAGCTAGAGTGCCATCACCAATTTCAGATGAACAAAGTTAAAACCAAAGGCATAAATGACAAGATTCTGTAGGCAGAATCTTAAATCTCTTTTAAAAATGCTGCATATCTTTGGATGACCAACAACTCAAAGCAGCTGTCAGATCCTCCTTCCTCAGTACCAGGGACAAATTATCTACTAGATCCATTTAATAACTGGGAGTGCTTTCAGGTAAAGCAGTTCCCTACTTCATAATGCTAAGCCAAAGTCTGATTCAGGGGGGCAAGAGAATGGACACATCTTAAAGTCAGAAAAGTAAATATGGGAGGGGGGAGGGTCACAGCAGGGAGGAATTCGAGCAAGAGTTTGGCAGAAACGACAGCCAATCACTATGGAAATTTTGAGAAATGTTGATCTCAGGGAAAGATGCAAAGAATATAAGCCCACTTTCTTTTATTTTTAAAAGATTTTATTTATTCATGAGAGACACAGAGAGAGGCAGAAACATAGGCAGGCTCCCTGCGGGGAACCCAATATGGGACTCGATCCCGGGACCCCGGGATCACGACCTGACCTGGGCCAAAGGCTCAACCATTGAGCCACCCACGTGTCCCATATAAGCCCATTTTAAAAGGTGAGAAAAGGAGAAAAATTGATGAGAAAAGCGAGAGTAGGGAAATAAACGACCTCTTGCCTATGTCCCTGGCATATGGCAGAACCTGACCCTGACCCTGACCCTACTTCTTGTTTTAAGTCAGCATAGCCAAGGCAGCAATGAGATGTGCTATCATGAGAGGCTTTCACATTTGTGCAGCTAGGTTCCCTGCTTCCTTAGTTTCCCTGATCCCTGCTCCAGGCCATCTCAAGTATAAGTTATGAAGTCAGATTGACATCTTTGTTTTTTACCAAGTCACGTTGCTGAAGGCAGAAAAACCTTGTACGCAAGGACACAAGGAGTGGTGGCCAATAGTCGATGACTAATGAGGGAAGGAAAACACCAAACATACTGTAACTGAAGCAAAATATTCTCTAGAGACAAGGATATTTCTAGGATAATTGTAAACAATACTGCCTAAGGGCTTCTTTAGGAAACCCAGAGCACTAGCATTCTATGAAGTCAAGGTTCAAACTTGTCCTTAATTTCCTTTACAATACCCATGGACACCACGTGAGAAAAGGAAGGCATACAGTTTTTAAGGGAAAAACAAAAATTGGAAAAAAATCAAGTGGCTCTTTGTAAAGGCCTCAAAGGAGCAGAATGCGATCCAAGGTTCTATACCCGGATAATATATGGGGAAACCCTAAAGTTGTATCTACAATTAAAAATGACAATTCAGGAAGCCTGGGTGATGCAGCTGGTTAAGCATCCAACTCTTGGGTTTTAGCTCAGACTGTGATCTCAGAGTCATGAGGTTGAGCCCTGCCTCCTGCTCCATGCTTAGCGGGAGACTGCTTGAGATTCTCACTCTCCCTCTCCCGCTCGTGCTCTTTCTAAAATAAATTAATCTTTAAAAAAAATAAGAAATGAGAATTCAAATACTGGAAATTCCCCTGCAAAAACAATTTACCTAAGGCAAAGGGGTTGGGATTCCTTAAATTACACAAAAGGTTAACAAACCCCAAAACTTTAAATCAACACACATTAGATTATTTATTCCAAACTCTCTTCTTTGTAAAGATTGCTGGCACAAAAGTCACACTTGGTTTTTCCAAGCTTCAGTCTCCTCACTTAGGAAATGAGTAATGCTGATCAGTTAACAGGGAGGTGGTTACAAGTATCTGAGACACCTTCACATAAAGTGTCCATTATGTTAGGTATTATACTTACAAACTTTAATCATAAATTAAGAACTGCCCCTTGGAGTCAGCTCTCCTCTCCATTCTAAACCTGGTTCCAGCTGTAATGAAAGCTTAAGAGAGGTTGAGGGGCTCCTGGGTGGTTTCAGTGATTAAGCATCTGCCTTTGGCTCAGGTCATGATCCCAGGGTGTTGGGACTGAGCCCACATGGGGCTCCCTGCTCAGGGGGAGCTGCTTCTTCCTCTACACTCCCCCTGCTTGTGCTCTCTCTGAAATAAATACATAAATAAAATCTTTTTTAAAAAAGAGGGAAAGGTTGGGGAAATGTGAGTTAGGCATAAATCCTTTGATTTGTGCATTCAGAATGGGGGGAGGAGTCTGAAAATTTCTTAAGCTTCAGTGTTTAAGCTGAGGCAATAAAAAAGCACACGACATAAGTTCATATTCCATTTGGTTCTTTTTATTAGAAGTTGAGAATACAGCGAGTAAGGGAAATCCCATGGTGAATGGAACCATCACACAAGAGGCCTTTCTGGAACCCCAACCTTCTATGATCCCCAAAAATGTGCTTTGTGGCTTCAGCATTTTATAAAGGGAAAGGGGGGAAATACTGAAAAAGGCCACTATTTAATGGTGAAAGAACGAAGCTGTAGAGGTCCTAACCAGCCCAGGGCCAACAAAGAAAATTAAAAATCTGCACAGAGCAAGCCAGCCTCTGATGCTGAGAGTAAGGCATTCAGGCGCCAACCTGGTGAGAGTTCTCAGCGAGCACTGTGAAGACCAAGTGCACAGTGAGGCTGTTGGTAGTGAGTTGCACATAGACACACACATATAAATGGGCGCGCACACACACCCACCCACACACACACACACACACACACGCACACACACCCTAAAGAGGGAGATTTTTACTGGACTACATATCATTGATGTTAATTTCATTTTTCCTAACAGTTTGTGCTATGTTGAACCAGATTCAGCTCCTCCTTTGGGGTGTGGGGTGACTGGGCCCAGAAACTACTACTTCTGTTGGTGTTGTTACAGGGCTGCATCTTATACCCTGTATCCCAAAATGCATGACCGAAAAGTAAGTCTGGCTTCTGATATGTGCTGTTGCTTCCATGAGACTGTCTTTCCTTCCAGATGGCCACTGACCAAAGAGAGTAATACTGTTCTTTATTCTGTCAGGCACTCCATCAGTTCACACAAGTCTTTTGCTGGGTCCCCTAGCCTCCAGGCAGTGACTTTATCCAGAACCAAAAAACTCTTTAAGTTCTTCCCAAGTTCTACAATGGATTCTTTCTCCCAGCAAAAGCTGGGAGATTGGAAGGGAAGAGAAAGGAAGTTAATGACCAAGAAAACACTACTGGACAGGAGACCCTATCCATACACCAAACACCTATTTGAGGATGCCAGCCCCCAGGCACAGGGCTTCAATGTTTAGCTCTAAAACCTACAATCCCCAGATGTAACTCAATCACCTGAAGTCTTGGATGACAGCAAGTAACCTTAGACTCAAGTGCTATTTTGGTGGTTTGCCTATGAGCCAAGATTAGAATTCTATGGTACCTCTGGGGTATGAGTAACCTTTTTCCTACTTTCAGCAGCTCTTTAAAGATATAGCTTAAGGACTGTATGAGACTCCCTGAAAGATCCAACTTTCTTTTAAAACTTCCCACCATGCTATCCTCAAAAACTGGGGTTCAGGGAATACTGATAACTCCATGGTGGGACTGGACCTTGCTTTACAAGAGTTCTACTGGCTTTCTTGTTTAAAGACAGCCAATATGTGTGTCACAACTAGGCTTACTAAGACAGTAGTGTCAGAGGTGCAATTCACCTTTCCTGATCCAAAGGAAGCATTCTTCCAACCTATGTAAATGAGCTCAGGAGGCACCTGGACAAGGGGAATCTCTTTTGTGGCTGGCTCCATGCCAGGAACTATGATGTCAGGTCCATTTGTATTCCCAGGAGGAGGAAGGGTAATTAGGGCAGTGACTGTAACAAAAGGATATTTTGGGGACGTTCCAGAGCTCCACAGCAAAGATCTGGAAAACTGTCACATTTCTGTAGATAAAAGTCACCACAAAATTGAATAGGAAGCCAGTAAGTAATTAGATCAGCCTCTATGCTAACATTTCCAGAGCTCCTCCCACTGTCTTCATTACCCCTTTGCTGGCATAATTAACTTTCCCAAGTAAATGGCTCTACTCTTTAGAAGGAGTCACTCTCAGCACAGAAAACCAGTCTCTCAAACGATACCTTAACTAGAGCCTTTATCTAACACATCCTGTCAGCCATTCACATGCTGCTTCCACTGAGAAACACATACAGCTTCCCTCTACCTCGGGATTCCCAAAGGCTCTCAAACATGAGAGTGGTCAAGCAATCAATGGGCCGGGGCTGTACTTTCTGCCCCGCAGGGTCCAAGGTATGCCAGCCTTTAGAAGGCACCTTGGTGCACCAAGGCATTATACATTCTGGAGCCATCACCTGATCTTCCTACAGTCACTTTGTGCAAAATTGAAACAGTGTGTGGTACTTGCATGTTTCATTCTATACAAAAATTCCCCTCCCTCCCCTACCCCTATGTTTTAAACATTTATATAAATTCTTATTTAAACAGTAAGTTAGAAATCTTATTTACATTAATTTCTTTGTTCTTTCAAAAGAGCATCTAAAATCACATTCCCACCCTTTAATAGGATATAAATGTTCACCTAAATTGGTTTGTATTACTGATTAAGGAGAGAGAAAGGGAGAAGAACAAACCACCAGCTAAACTGTGTTCCCAATCTTCTACAAAATAATGTGACACGGATCAGAAGCCAGTTTGCCCAGGTCGTGCAAAACCCTCAATCAGGAAATCCCAAATACAAGTCAAGGTTTGGGTCATTTCTCCTTGTCTCCAAACTGACGCACTTCATCCTTTGAGGTATGGTTTATTTTTGTTTTTCTCTTCTCAGTCGTGTACCAGGTGGAGCCCCGGGAGCATCACAAAGCCCATGAGGCTGTCAAAGTTTCAGGGCTCTTCTGGCACTGGCCTCAATGGCCGGAAAGGGAGGCCTGCAGATGCTACAGGCTCTGTTCAGGGTCCCTGGCTCACGGAAGGTGTCACAGTGTGTCCTCTTCGCTGCAGCCTCCACCAATCATGAAACGGAACTCCTGGAGGTTCGAGACGCCGTGGAAGTGAACAAACGCGCCCGCCACCACAAAGATGTGAAATAGCTGATGAGAGTGAAACTAGAGGCAAGGGGGAGGGGGGAGAAATCCATTCATTATTAAAGTCTGCTAAAGAGTCTTCACGCCATTTGTGCTGAGCAAGGCAGGGAATTTAGGTGACAAGAGCTCAAATTCAAGGTGTCCACAGATCTTGGAATATCCACTGGGCGTATCACATTCTGTCCCCAAAAAAGTCAAGGTGCTGCCACTAAATTCTAACCATGAAGACGTGTACACATAACACAGGAGTATCTGGTGAACTCAGGGGCAAATGGCATAAACACACTCTTGCCAACAGACTACAAAGGCCCAAAGATCCCTCTGTGCCTACCTGTGGGCTAGTCAGACAGGGGGAGGTTTTCCTCTCTGCTGAAGGAGGTTTTTATCATGGCCTAAGTAAAGCACAAAGCTATGGCCAATTTAAATGTGCTTTCTCTCTCAGAAAAACTAAAGGGGGGATCGCGCAGCGGTTTGGCGCCTGGGTCGCGCAGCGGTTTGGCGCCTGCCTTTGGCACAGGGCGCGATCCTGGAGACCCGGGATCGAATCCCACGTCGGGCTCCTGGTGCATGGAGCCTGCTTCTCCCTCTGCCTGTGTCTCTGCCTCTCTCTCTCTCTCTCTCTGTGTGTGTGTGTGTGTGTGTGTGTGAAACTATCATAAAGAAAAAAAAAAGAAAAAGAAAAAAGAAAAAAATGTAAAAAAAAAAAAAAAAGAAAAGAAAGAAAAACTAAAGGGATTTCCAGGATTAGGTAGATGATTAAAACATGTCTCCTTAGCTCTAAGACTCCAGAATTACACAAATGACATCCTATATCAAAAGGCCAGCAAAGCTGGCCCTTTTCCTTCCTTCTCAAATCAGAAGCTGGTCTATAAGCACATTAGTATTTTTTTCTGATTCAATCTGTTGAATGCTAGTTCATTTCTTAAAAGGGTTTTATTGATTGCTCAGTGAACCAAACATACTTCAAAAATTCTACTATTCTATTATCATCTCAAAATGAAAAAGTACAGCTGCAAAACAGTATTCATCAAGAAAAAAATATTGATTTTAGAGGTGCAACAAGAAGGAGCCACATCTCAGGAAATGCTTCCCTGGAAATCAAAGGGGATTCATTCTCCCAAAAAAGTAGGGGGAGAAATATTTCCACAATCAATGTCAATATGATGATGAGGCAATCTCCAAAAGACAAATTAACTAATTTGAACCTGAACAGATTGCCTAAATTAGCATTATCTTCATTTTATGGAGGGCTAAATTGAACTTCGAAGACTAGGTGATCAGTTTAGTCTACAATGATCAGCAACAGGTAGAGGAACAGAATTCCAAAGGTGACTTCATAATCAAACAATTCCGCAATTCTGTACCTACTGAAAATCTTTCAGGACATCATCAATTACAAAATATCCCACCTACTGGTCCCTTACATTTCTTTTCTACTTCTCTTTCGCTCTCTCTTAACCACAATCTAGTTAGCTCTCCCTCCTCTTGCAACCAACACATGTATACACGATCTCTCATTACAAATCATTGGATTTTAGTATCAAAAAGGACTCTGGTAAACAATCTAGTCCATCACCCTCATTTTCTAAATGAGGAAACTAAAACAAACTAAATGCCTTGCCAGTTCAATGTAGTATAAAGGAGCATAGACTCTGATATTAGACTAGCCTGATTCAAATTCCACTCCTACCAGTTATAATTTGTTCTAATGTTGGACAAGTTACTAATCCCCCTAAGCTTCATTTCCTAATCCTTAAAATGAAAACATTGATATTTGTCGTATCACAGGACCAACGTATTAAATGAGGTAATCTGTGTAAAGTGTTCATACAGTACCATACCAGCCACCAAGTCAGTGCTCAGTAAATGTTAATCATCACTGTACTTAGTGTCCTGAGAAACTTAATGAAGAAGACTTAACTTAATGAAGAAGAGTTACAACTAAAATACAGGTCTCTCAATTTTTAGTCTAAACCTTTTTCCATTATTTTACTTCCCGGTCTGCCAATACACACTAACAGATATATACGTGTACACACTAACAGATATATACGTGTGCATACTAACTGCTCCTGGTCCTACTTACCCAGATATCACATTTGCCAGGAAAGAAGCGCTCAGGGATGCGGGCAGCATAGAGAGCGGCGCCTGTGATGTAGAGGCTGGCCATTAGCATGAGCCAGCCGATCTGCCCTATGGTGGCTGCCTTCAGGAACCCCTCCGCGATGACATAGTGCAAGGTAGGAATGATTCCACTCAGACCAAGGCCCAAAAATACTCCTACAATCACAAGAATAAAATAAAGTAAAAATGCACAAGACAAATGAGGAAGAAGTCAATATTACAGCACAGTACTAGTAATTCTATAAGCTGAGTATTTCAAGTATGATGCTTGTTTGAAAGGGAAAGGAAGGTTCTTCAAACTCTGAGGATACTGCCATCCCAGATAGCACAGATATGTTCTAAATGATAGATCGATTTACAAATCCAAGGAGCCTCCCACTAAGAGAAGCTTAACAAGTCAGCAGTCCTCAAAGGGTTTAGATATGTGTTGCTAAGTGTTTGAGGAATACACAGCTCTAGGAGTTTAGACTTTCCTAAATGATTCCTCTTTATAGACACATATTGCAATACAAAGCAATTTCACACATTTTATCTCTCCTTTAAAGGAACAGACATTCCTGGGTTGGAGTGGCATGGACTGGTGGGGGTGGCAATGGGGGGGGGGGGGTGTGGTTATGAATGCTCCCAGGCCCAAAAGTACCAATCCGGTACAGAAATCTATCAGAATCATTCCACCACAGCCCCACTGCCTTCAAAACTATCTACAGAAGTGTTTTTCAAACTTCTTGATATGACCTAGGTTATAAGATCAACTAAGTGAATTTAGATTAGCAATTTTTTTTAAGTGAACTACAATAAAATTAAAAAAAAAATCACTGTTGCAAATGGAGTGTTAAGTTTTTAGAAGTTGAATAATATGACTGTGAATTTATGAGTATATACATAAATCTGTGTCAATCAAACCACCAAAGGAACACCTCATATGCTACAGCCAGTAACTGCTCCTACATTCTGACATAGGGAGTTAAACATGACACTTAACTCTCAAAATACAAGACAAGGAGCCTGTTACTTGCTTTGGACATGACCTAATAAGGTGTTGGTATACAACAATACATATACATGCACATACAAATAAATAATGGGCATCTGTAAGAGAAGAGGAAAATGGCAATGTTCCTCTCATAAAAGAAGGGAATGAAGCAGGGCTAAATAAAAACCTTTTCCTACTTCTATTCCTCACTAAAGAAAAATCCTCATGATCCTGTTTCACTTGCTATTTTCCTCCACATGCTAAACAAAGGCTCTAGTGGTCTTGTCTACCATTCTAGAAGTCAAAAGCTCAGGAACTTGGTTCTTCTGATGTGTACCACAGTAGAACATTCAGCTGTACTCTTATCTCCTGGGCTGAAGCAGGCTTAGCACCACAGTTAAGTAGTACTGGAAGCCAACCCTGACCACTGCTTCTCTACTTATATAATCACTTAAAAACCTAAGTGGGTAGACTATTGCAGTCATTAACAAGAAGTTAAACTCTTACTTCTAACCTTCTAGGTAGCTGCAGATGAACCATGGCTTGGATTTTAATATGAGATTTTCTTTTAAAAAAGGTCAAAAGGAAAAATACTCCTTTTACTAATACTTGTTCATTCTCAATAGGCACCAAGTTTGATACTGAGGACAGAACACTGAAAGACATGGCCCTGGCTATAAGGAGTCCTCGGTCCACTGAAAGAAACAAAAACTTATCTCTGTGAACTCCCCACTCCTAGAGGAAGGTTCAACTTGAGGCTTTTGGCTTTCCATATAATCTCCAGAGAAACAGGCATGATCCTAAATATAAAAAGCCTCCTTATCCCTACATTAGAAGAGATATATGGTGCTCACTTTAATAGAATACAATTGTGAAGTCTTATTTACCTAAGCAGTACACATTTTCAAATAAAAATACAAAACAAAGAATGACAACAACAAAAGAATCAATCACTAAAAAGTACACTCCAAGCTGAGAAAGAGTAATCATTTTTTTTTTACAAAGGTTACAGAACCACTGCCTTATGGGCATAAACTCTAGTGAATTACATTGGCCAATAAAGCTCACCATGCCCCTCAACTCTAAGCACTTTAAGACAACTAATGAACACTACTACATTAAAGCCCCTGAAGAACAGGAACTATGACTTATTTATCTTTGCATCACAAGTACATAGCACAGGACTTGGCATGTAGACCTTTAATAAGTGACTGGTAAATAAATGGAATGTCCAATGTAAAACCTTCATATCTCTTACCTGCTCTTACTCCTCGATACTGAGGGGTAGCAAACATGTCCCACTGAGAAACTATAATGGCTGCAATGCCCAGCACACAGATGACAATTAAGTAGATGAAGCAAGGTTGTGGATTACAGTAGAAAGAATAATAAAGCCATGGAACAAAACTTCCCATTATCAGAAGAGCAATACCAGAGTAATCCAATCTAAAATAAGAAAAGAAAAATTCATGTGATGTTAAAAAGTATGGCCCACTACAGGTTCCAATTGATCCCCTATGACATGAGCTAGCACTAACAGACAAGAGGCAAACAGGGATGCCTGCTTTAATTTAAAAAATGTTTTTAAGTTCCCATCAGATAGTATCAGGAATTCTGACAACTGTGCTGGATGTTTTTCCCCAACTCTAATATTTGATTACAACGTAGACTTTCTGATACTTACTTAGAGAAGAGCCGGGAGACCCCTTCTGAGTGGCAGTAGACTGTGTGGAAGAGCCATGAAAAAGAAAGGCAGAGAATGGCCCCCAAGAAGAATAATCCAAAGACCACCTTCTCCTGCAGAGGGGCCACAAAGGAGATGTTTGGGCGAAACATATAAAAGATCCCCAGGCACAGGAAGAATACACAACCTATGAAAGGAGGACAGGGAGAGAAAAAATGATCCTTGTCAACAACAGTGTTGTGTGTTGATGACATCCTCAGTCCTTCACAATCATGAATGATACCTGAATCAAAAACTCCATGAGAAAGATTTTCCAAATAACTAAAGCTTATCCAAAATTTTGGTCCACTTCAAACACTGCTGGTACCATATACTCCTGGGCTTCATAAACTGAGTGTACAGAAAATAATAATTTATTTATCTAAGAACATAATCCAAAAACCAGACAATGCTGCTAAATTAGTCTACTTCTACCTCTAGATCTAGTATAAAATTTCATTTAGAAAGTTTTTGGCATATATGTTGGAACCCAGTTTTCACAGATCCATTTTGTGTTTGCTTTTGCAATGAATTCTAATACCTCCAAACTCTGTCAAGAAATACACCTTTCCTCTACCAATAGCTGTCAGGGAACATTATGCTTCTCTGGTCCTCACCAGTTGGTCCAATAGATTCGAGTTAAGGACAATAAAATGCCTACTCATGCTATTTCATGACCAGTTTTTAAACTGCCTTTCTTCACAGTAAGATACATGTTCTTACTGCTTAGGGAAAGGGTCACTTAACACAAGGACAGAAATTAAGAAGTTAAACATGTGGTAAGTGACTGTTCTATTTAATAAAACTTTTACCTTTGAGTTAGACACTAGCAATGAACTGGATTTGACACTCTATTCTGCTCTCACTATACTAGCAGGTAGAAATTTGGGGACATAACAGAAATCAAATGTGTGATATGAAATGTAAGTCAAATGGGGTAAGCCACAAAAAAATTTTCACAAGGCTGTGCAACCATCTCTTTATTTAATTTCAGAATATCTTCATCACACCAAAAAGAAGCCCATACCTACTGCATTCATCTCCCACTCCCTACTACTCCCAGCCCTAGACAACCAATAATCTACTTTCTGTCTCTATGGATCTTCACATTCTGGGCATTTCATGTGTATGGATTATACAGTATGTGGCCTTTTGTGTCTGGCATGTTTCAAGGCTCACCCACACTGTAGCACATATTAGTACTTCATCTCTTTTTATAATATTTCATTTGCAGGGATATACATTTTATTCACCCATTCACCAGCTAAAAGATGTTTCAGTTGTTTCTACTTTTTAACTATTATAATGTTGCAGAAAACATTTGTATGAACATGTTTTCAATTCTCTTGAGTACATAATTAAGAAGCAGAACTACTGATAACTCTGTTTAACTTTCTGAGGAACTGTCAAACTACTTTCCATAAAGGCTGTATGTACCATTTTCATTCCTAATAGAAAAGTATCAAAGTTGTAATTTTTCTGTATCCTTGCCAAAATTTGTTACTTTCCATTTTCTTGATTATAGCCATTCTAGTGTGTGAAGTGGTATCTCATTACAATTTTCAAAGTATTTGATTTGCATTTTCCAAAATGACTAATGATGTTGAGCATCCACTTTTTGTTCTTCTTTTTTTTTTTTAATTGAAATAGAGTTGACACTTGAGCATCTTTTCATGTGTATACTGGCCATTTGTAGATCTTTGGAGAAATGTCTATTTGTATGCTTTACCCATTTTTTAAACTGGGTTGTCCTTTTATTGTTTAGTTGTAGAAGTTATTTACTAGATCCTCATCAGATATATGATTTGCAAGCATTTTCTCCCATTCTGTGGGTTACCTTTACACTTTCTTGATAATGTCCTTTGACATATAAAATTTTTAATTTCGAGAAAGTCCAAAATATTTTTTCTTTGGTTGTTTGTATTAAATTTAGGTGTTAATTGTAAGAAATTATCACCTAATCCAAGGTCACAAAGATTTACATCTATGTTTGCACCTACTGGTTTTATAGTTTTAGTCCTTATGTTTAAGTCTTTGATCCATTTTGAGTTAATTGTATAATGGAATGAGGCAAGGTCCAACTTGACCCTTTTACATGTAATTACTCAGTTTCCCCAATACTGTTTGCTGAAATGACTATTCTTCCCCCACTGTAATCTTTAATATGCAATTATGATGGAAAAAATATTAGATTACATTCTACTTCAAGCAAAACTGAAATTTAATTGTGAATATTCCAAGTGATGATTTTGAAAAATCAGCTTATTTGTATTAAATAAAGCATCCTCCTCACAGTGTTCATTAAAACATTATACCACATTTTGTATAGCACCTTTCCCTTGGCCTGGTTCAAAGACACTATCTGAAAATCTAGTAGAGAAAATTATGACTTAGCTATAATAAAATCAGAATGCAAACTAGAATAACCACAAAATAAACCAGTAAGAAACTGCATCATTAGAAATTCAGAAAACAAAATGGCTGATCCCAAATACATTTTTTGTTTTATCCTTCTCCTCAAATACATAGAAAAAAAATTTAAGTGAATCACTAATGCATTACACCACTGACATTACATACCTAAAAGATGTGTCCAGATGTTGCCTGTCTCTGTATGTATTCTGAAAATGCTCTTAAAACAGGCCCGGAAAGAAGGCATTGGGGGCCGATGTCCATGTAAAAGGAAATCATTATCCTTGAGCCAGTCTGGTAGTACATCATGAGGGATTACTCGCCATCGACCTTCCCATACCTGGAAGAAGAGTATCAAAAATCTTTGAGGTTTTGTCAATGTGGCAACACTGGCTGCCCTAAAAGCATAGTTTCAAGACTCATTTCAGTCTGGCTAAAGGTAGGGTCCACCTGTACAAACTCCCCTTCCTTTATCACCCACAACAGACTTTACTCTGAAATGTCCCTGTGAGATTAAATATGACTGTTTTTATACTTAATATTTCTGATGGTGGAAAAAGAACTACAGTTGACCCTTGAATGCTTGAACTATGTGTGTTGACTTATATGCAGATTTTTTACAGTATCATCCTATAAATGAATTTTCTCTTCCTTATGTTACTTTTTTCCTCTAGCTTATTTTAAGTGTAAATATAGTTTATAATACATATAATGTACAAAATATGTGTTGAATTTTTATGCTAATAGTAAGGCTCCCAGATGATAGCAGGCTATTAGTAGTTAAGTTTTGGAGGAGTCAAAAGTTATACATGGATTTTCAACTGCAAAGTAGTCAGTACCTTTAACCACTGCATCATTCAGGGCCAACCTGTATATAGAAATCACTTTTGTGCTTTCTGCTAAATTCTCTCCCTCTCCCTTCTTTTCCCACCACAACAAACATGCTGAAGTTAAAAAAAAAAAAAAAAAAAGTACACAGGAGTCACAATCTTGGATCTCTACCATTAACCAGTTGAAGGGACTTTCATCAGAAAATCACCAAGTCTGTTTCCTCATTTATAAAGTGAGGGTAATGGTACTTTGATTACTTCATAAGAATCAAATGAAATGACCCAGAGTACTTCATAAATGAATTAGCGAGCCCCAGCATCCACCCCACAGTACTTTGATTACTTCATAAGAATCAAATGAAATGACCCAGAGTACTTCATAAATGAATTAGCGAGCCCCAGCATCCACCCCACAGATGGTAGGTAACCCTGACCCTCCCCAAAGGCTATTATCTATGTAAGAGTTAGTGACTAATCCACCCTTTTCATGCTGGAGAGATGGCAAAGAGACTCAATGTTCAAAAGTCCCATCACCACCACCCCACCCCCTTCTCCTTTTTCTTCATTGTCCCTCCCTCACAGACCCTAACAGAAAAGGGATCAGGAATTTGGTACCCGTCCTTAAAAACCTGTCAACCTGTGCACTCTGCTTCTTTTAATGTATTTCAGCCCAGAGAGCTCAGATCACAAGGATCACTTAATTCTAATCTAACTTGTTTCTACTAATCAGAAAGGTATAAGGAAAAAAGCCAGGTACATGATCTACCTATAGGCTTCAGGTTCAGACAATGACCCCACTCCTACTCCCTAGGTTCTTGTGACAAACAACATGGCCAGGCAACACAAACTCAGCTCTCTTTCTACTATGCAAAGTGACTGCCAGCTGAGCCCATTCTTTTTGCTTCATGTCTTCCTGTTCTCTGCTCTCCTTAATCCTTCTTATTGAAATACACTTGTAAAAGAACTGATCCTCTGTGTAACTCCAAAGGAAACGAGAACTAACAATTTAAGAGCAGAAGTGGCCCTCTTAACACTACTAAAACTCTCTCTCTAGCCTCCCCACTTCTTTTCTCACCTTCTAAACTCAAAACCTGAGGCCTATAGTTACTAGTGATAATCTGGCCATTCCATGCTTGTGTGTAACATACAATAAAATACAATAGTGCCAACAAAAGACTAATCTAAATTTTTAATGTCTACTGGTAATAATATTTACCACTTGTTGGTCTTTTTTTTTTTAAGATTTATTTATTCATGAGAGAGAGAGAGAGAGAGAGAGAGAGAGACAGAGAGAGAGAGAGAGAGAGAAAGAGAGAGGCAGAGACACAGGCAGAGGGAGAAGCAGGCTCTTTGCAGGAGCCTGATACGGGCCTCAATCCCAGATCACGACCTGAACCGAAGGCAGCCGCCCAACCACTAAGCCACCCAGGCATCCCTAGGATTACCACTTGGAAAAGTAACTGAGATCTACCAAAGGACTTTCTGGAAAGAATGATAATATTCCAAGATACTGAATTTCTTTTATCTAATCTAGACTTAAAAAAAAAAAAAGCGATTGTTAACATTAACTTTACAAGATGCTATTCTGTTTTACTTTGGGAGAACTGTATTTTTAAGAGAGAGAAGAAAAGAGAAATTAATCCCTTCATCCTCAAGGCAGTTCACAATATGCAAACAGCTCTGCTGTGACCATATGAAAAGTGTTACCCCACACAGCCAAGATGCTCCCTTTTAGTAGTCAGAAAAAATATGTTGAGTTTTTTACTAGTTATATTTGCATATAACGTCAGTAATTTTTCTCCATTATTTAAAAGATTTTATTTACTTATTCATGAGAGACACAGAGAGAAGCAGAGACACAGGCAAAGAGAGAAGCAGACTCCACGCAGGGAGCCCAATGTGGGACTCATCCCAGGACATGCCCTGAGCCAAAGGCAGATGCTTAACTGCTTAACTGCTGAGCCACCCAGGCGTCCCTCTCCATTGTTTCTCAACAACCAATCTAGTGGTTTAAACTGAGCCAAGGAGCTATACTTCCATTATTATACTAAAGTTGGTGTCACATTCAACAGACACTGCACCCTCAATTCTCAACTTGGAGTCAATCCAAATGCAAACCAAAGCAGGCATCCTCTTTAACCCCCCCAGGGAAAAAAAGAACAGGATCACAGCTTGGCCAAACACATATTCCTTTATAAGCTTGACAAAGGCACTGCATAAACATCTGAGCAATGGTCCACTGGATTTATATTAGACCTTTAATACACAAACATTTCTTTTTAATTGAAGGCTGAGGAAAAAAAGCATGATGGAACTTGGATACTCTATAAAGACTAAATGATTTTATTTCCCCTATTCCTGTAAGAAAAGCTTTTCCAAAAGGGAGTGGATACCACCACCACCACAGGACACTTCATTTAAAATTGTTTACTTGCTTCTGATCCAAGAAAAAAAAAATTTTGTGTCACTAGACCCAGTTAATTTTCAAGTACACTCAATTGCATGACTGCAGTAGGCGGAGCAAACCTGGAGAATGCCATGTCACAGGAAGCCTCTCCAGTCCACTCTCACAGACAAACTGCTAAAGAATAATAAGGGAATGGTAGTAAATTTTGTGTTCCATTCACTTTTGTTTTTTTTTTCCCCAGTAAATCACAGTTTGGAGCTAACAAATGCCCTGTTTATTCTCCCATTAGCTGTTACACTGGATTTTTTTTTAAAGATTATTTATTTATTCATTCATTCATTCATTCATTCATTCATTCGAGACACAGAAGGAGAGAGAGGCAGAGCCACAGGCAGAGGGAGAAGCAGGCTCCATGCAGGGAGCCCAATGTGGGACTCGATCCCAGGTCTCCAGGATCACGCCCCAGACTGAAGGCAGCAGCGCTAAACCGCTGAGCCACCGGGGCTGCCCTGGAAATTTTATTTACTTTATTCTTTACTCTCAGTTCAGAAAATGAGAATAAAAGGGCAGTCAAGTTAGCTACAGTTCCCCACTGATCTGTAAATATTAAACATCCCTAATGGCCCAGACACTAAATATTCAACTTTGAGAGATTTAACACAAAACTTGCTTTATGAAAAACAAAATATCTCCTTTACAAAATCCCTGTGTGTTAATTCTCCTGAGACAGCAATCACTAGAAAGAATCTATGATTCTGCTTAGCATTTTCTTCACCAATTTTCAAACACTGATTAAAATTTCCTGTGCTCTGAGTAGATCCATAAATGTGTATACCCCTCCCCCAGCACTCTCCATGCATCCCCTTTATCTTAGAAGGAATGTCTATAATCAGATTATAATGTTTTCTCATCCTCAGGTCCAAAGTACAGTAGTCTATAGTCAACTGGCCCCAATTATTTCTACCACCACTGTGAATGTGGGAAAACCTAATTTAGTTTTCAGGATCTAAGACTACATGCAAAAAAAGTCTTGGTTCTATGAAACCTATATAAAAAAAAAGCTAAGAGTCATAAAAATTCCTTTCTAAATATTTAATCAAGAATTCTCCAGAAATGTTTAACAAATGAATTTATTCATACATACTAACATAAACAGACTGACTTATGACTTTGGATCAGTCCCACCGGGTCCCCATCAGTCAGATTATCAAGTACCTTTAAACTTACCAGAGCCCCTGACTCTCTTCTCTAAGAAAGCAACCTCCAATTCCAGTTGCCATTTTAGAAGGGAAAAAAATGCCCACAATAGATCCCTTAAAAATCCGATAACGCATTATAAGATAGAGACAAAACATGCCAGCTGAACTAGAAATACTAAATCTGCATGAAAACTGGGAAATATGTATCTAAAGATCAGATTGATTACTTACAGAATCCTTAGAAAGATTAGCACGTTGGCCATCACAGTTCTATAGAAGAGATTCAAGGGACTTGGAAATGGCATTTTACTATCTCTAGGCATCAACCACACCCAACTTTGATCCTGTCTTATCTGAATTATCAATAAGACTTCTACTATGTTAACCTTACATCAGGAAACACTTGTTTCCCAGATGGATATTTGAGTTTTATCACAACTTTATCATGTGTACTACAGGTAAACAAATGTGTTTTGTCTTAAACAGGATTAAAGTTATAAGACTGTTTCTGTCCCCATTTTGCCACAGATTATCTCCAAAGTAAACCAACAGCTAAGGTACTGCAACTCTCCTTAAAGATTCCTGTTTGGGAAGGGGTAAACATATAGCATAGAAATGATAACAAACTGTCATCTTACCTTACAAACAAATTCTTCCATTCTTTCCATAGCATGATGGGCTTGTAAAAGAGGGGACATACCCATAAACCCCTCATCTTCCTGAGAAGCTTCATCATTGCACTCACGTTCCTCAGAGATCTGAAAGGCAATCACAGAAAGTCAGAAACAGAGACCAGGAGCCAAATGAAACTATCAACACACTAACCTTGAAAAATTATAATGAAATAATTCCCTCTTAAAGTCAAAGCAAGGCCTCAAACAAGTAATGTCAGTTTATTATAGAATCATGAGTATTAAAAATGAACAGTTATTCAATTCTTCTCTGACAGACAGATGAAATACAAGAGCATTCCCATGGCTTTTTCAGTAGCAAATTCCTGGAGTAGCTTGAATGGTTTGTTTTTTTGTTTTAATAATTATATTCACAGATATATATGTATATATAATATATGTATATATATATATTCTCTCTCTCTCTCTCTCTCTCTCAAGAAATTGCTGAGGGGGAAAACAAGAACCCCACCTGGTACATATAAAATCAATAATTGTAAATACAATGGGGGAGGAGAGGGGAGAGGAGGAAAGAAATTTACTCAATTCTTAAGATATGCCAAGCATAAAAGAAAGGCCTTTGTATAGGCTATCTAAATTAATCCTGACAGTCTATTATTATTAGGTAAGTATTCTTATCCCCATTTAATAAAGAACATTAGGCGAAGAGGTTAAAATAAGTTGCCCAAGGTTAAGACTAGTCAAGGAAAAAAGTAAAAATAACCTGGTTAGACCTTAAGGGATAAATCAATAAAATTAAGATTTCTGTTTCCAGATGAAGCTTCATACTAGTTTAGACAGAATGATACTGAGAAGGGCAATGCACCAGAAGTCAGGAGACCTAAGTAGTTAAGTGCGGTTTTGCCACTAATATAGATGGAACCATATATAGATTTCTCGATATGAACCTCAACTTTCTCATTTCTATCTAAAATAAGGAGTTTAAAACTAAATAATCGGGATCCCTGGGTGGCGCAGCGGTTTGGCACCTGCCTTTGGCCCAGGGCGCGATCCTGGAGACCTGGGATCAAATCCCACGTCGGGCTCCTGGTGCATGGAGCCTGCTTCTCCCTCTGCCTGTGTCTCTGCCTCTCTCTCTCTCTGTGACTATCATAAATAAATAAAGCTAAATAATCTCTACAGTCTTCCCTATTCTCTAAAATTCTGAGATTCTGCAACTCATTGAAAAATGATAGCACAACTCAGTGAAAAACGACAGCACTAATTGGAATTCTGTATCAGAGTCAGCTAGATAAACAGGACAAGTTAACATGACTGAATGAAGAAATGAGTAACTTTCTATCTCCAGTCAGAAAACTGTTAAGGATGAATGTGTAGGCACAATAAGTAATCTACCACAATACTTGAATTTGAACATGTTTAAAAAGAAATCCTAAGATTTCATTTTCCTACTCTTCACTGTTCAAGATAACTAGGGGCTTAATATTAAGCAGGTGAGACATGTTGCATACCCAATCTCAATTGTTACAAAGTTATGTTCTCCAAGAAATCTATCTTGATTCTGCTTCTCTACTATTCTTACTTATAAGACATCCTCCATTCATTACTTCCCTAAAACTTACCTGTCTGTCCTTCAGTGCCCAGTTTTTCTCAACCTTTCTTTCATGACTGCCACCCTCCCCTCTCCCACCAAGCATTTTTAGATTGCTTCTTCCATCCTCAGGAAATTTTATTAACACAATATACTATATATCTGTGTACATACTAGGCCCTTTGGAGGGCTACAAACTGTGGAGGCCG
This sequence comes from Vulpes lagopus, assembly GCF_018345385.1. Lineage (NCBI taxonomy): Eukaryota > Metazoa > Chordata > Mammalia > Carnivora > Canidae > Vulpes > Vulpes lagopus. The sequence goes on from NC_054844.1 coordinate 2,184,807, forward strand.
AGAAAAATTAAGGCCATCCCACCTAAAGTTTAGCATTAGCACAAGTACAGCCATCTTAGGCCCCTGTGAATAAGAGCTGAACTTTATTGGGAAAAACTGCAGAATGTCCAGAATTACCTGTCCTTGGCAGGTAATCCCATATCAGAAAGACAACAGAGCCCACACCCATGGTAGAAAATCCCCTAGACCAGCCTAATTCTTCCATCCCTTCTGGAAATCCCCTAGACCAGCCTATAAAAAACCCAGCTGTAACCCACTTTGGGGTCCAAGTCCCTGCTCCGCTGTGTCGGGTATACTTGGATCCAAGCTCGAGCTTGTAAATAAACCCTCGTGTGTTTGCATCGGTGTCGGCTCCTTGGTGGTTTCTCGGATTCGCAATCTTGGGCACAACACAAACCACTGTAATATTTTAGAATTTTTCCATCCCCTCTAAATCAATAAGTAATTTTCACCACAGAATGTATATATGCCCTACCTAATCCACAGCAACTGCCTCCTCTTCTGAACTTCTCTAGCAACTGAAGTTTGTAGCCCTTATTTGACAATGAATATATCTGAATTACAGCTCTTTTTTTACTTACACTTTATTTCATGCTTGACAGAATTTTGCTTTTTTTTAATGTATCATTTCCTAAATGAGATTTTAAGTGCCCACTGGCCCCCAGAACAGTTCTGTGTAATGGGTTACATACTTCACTATGGCTCAAGTAATTAATGCTTTAAAATTTCTTCAACAAAAAAATTTAAAAGATGCCTAATTAAACATAAAATAAAAATGATAAAGTACCATTAAAACATCAACTTACAAATAAATTATGCCAACAGTTTCTAATAAAACTACAAATAAATGAGCATATAATGTAGGATTAGTTAAATGTTTCCTGCACCAACATAAGTAAAACCCAATTAAGTCGAAGAACTGGTCTGAAATGTCAATGGGATTACTCAATGTCAGTAGTTTAGAATATCAGGCTAATAATACATTTGGATCCATAGAAGACTACTCCTAGAAAAAGGCAAGCCAGATTCCCTGGCAAAAGAAAGGGCATTTCACACAGTTAATCTTAGAAACTTAGATAAGAAAAAATGAGAATAGAATGCCTCTCTCCATAGGTACTCACAATATCTACATAAAAGAGAGAAGAATGGTTTAACCTCTAACCATAAGGTTAGGGTTAATGACACTGTTGTTGGAGATAAATACGCGTTTATTGAAAGAAAAGTACATTCATAATGTACACAGAGAGAGAGAGAGAGAGAGAGAGAGAGAGAGGGGCAGGCAGAGGGAGAAGCAGGCTCCATGCACTGGGAGCCCGATGTGGGATCCGATCCCGGGTTTCCAGGATCGCGCCCTGGGCCAAAGGCAGGCGCCAAACCGCTGCGCCACCCAGGGATCCCCAGAGTTGTATTTCAATAGGTACAGAGTTCCTGTATGGGATGATGAAAAATTGTGGAAATAGTGGTGATGGTCATTCAACACTGTGAATGCAGTATTGTACACTGAAAAATGTCTAGAATGGCAAATTTTATGCTATATGTTTTACCACGATAAAATTTTCTTTAAAAAAAAAAAAAAAAGACACAGGGGTCCATAGCACCATTATTTGTAACAGGCAAAAACCAGAAACAATCCAAATGTCTATCAATAAGAAAACGGAAAAACAAGTGTGACATATTTATGTAACAGAATACTACTCAGTAATTAAAAAGAACTCTAACATACAAAAGAGTATGGGTAAGTAGCAAAAACATGCTAATCATAAAGAGTATATACTAAATGATTCCACTTATATTAAGTCCATCAACAAGCAAAGCAATCTATTGTGGTAAAAGTCAGAATAACAGTTATCTCTGGGAAAAAGCAAGATGGAGAGAGGTTACAGACTTGAAAAAGGCATGAGAGAAGTTTCTAAAATGATGAAAATAATCTGAATCTTGTTCTGTGGTGATCATATGTAGGTAGTGTCATGAAGATCTGAGTAACTTTACTGTGTTTAAATCATTCCTCAATAAAATACTGTTTGTGTAAATCATCCCTCAATAAAAATGCCTTTTTTTTTTTAAAGATTTTATTTATTTACTCATGAGAGATACAGAGAGAGGCAGAGACACAGGCAGAGGAAGAAGCAGGCTCCACGCAGGGAGCCCGATGTGGGACTCGATCCCGGGACTCCAGGATCACACCCTGGGCCGAAGGTGAGTGATAAACCACTGAGCCACCCAGGGATCCCAATAAAATGTTTTCAAAAAGAAAAACAGGAGAGAGGAAAAGAGGTGCTATAGACTTTTCATATTAAAGGGTTTTAGGTTTTATTATGTAGGCAAAGCTGAGCGTTTAAACTATGAGGTTGAGCCAACCTGAACACAATTATATTTGTTTTTAGAAACTTACTTTGGCAACAGAGAGAAGGCAACAATGAAGAAGGGAGGCAGGAAAGAAGAGAAATAAATCAATACTTACCAAAGTCTAAAGCAGTTGTTCTCAACTAGAGGCATTTTTGCCTGACCCCCAAAATAAAGGACATCTGGCAATATCTAGAATCATCTTTACTTGTCACAAGGAGAGGAAATGATACTGGCAACTAGTAGGTAGGGGCCAGGATGCTGTTAAACATCCAATAATGCAAAAGACAGTTCTCCAAAACAAAGAACTATCTGGTTAAAATGTTAACAGCCAAAGAGAAACTGATCTAAAGAAATGATGGGGATCCCTGGGTGGCGCAGCGGTTTAGCGCCTGCCTTTGACCCAGGGCGCGATCCTGGAGACCCGGGATCGAATCCCACGTCGGGCTCCCGGTGCATGGAGCCTGCTTCTCCCTCTGCCTGTGTCTCTGCCTCTCTCTCTCTCTCTCTCTCTATGTGTGTGACTATCATAAATAAATAAAAATTTAAAAAAAAAAAAAAGAAATGATGACGGAAGATCTATACACCCACTACAGTATTATGTAATAACAGATCTATACACCCACTATAGTATTATGTGTTCACATCAGAAAAAATTATACTTTATCAGATACTTCATACTTCTTACCAATAAGTGGTTACTAGTGCCACTAGCTAAGCTAAATGGCAACCATTCATTCAAAAAAAATACAAAGTACTCATTGAGCAGCTACCATCTGACAGACAAAGAACCTGAGGCTAAATGATTTGCCCAAGATCACTAGAAAATACCAGTCAAGGGAAGCCCGGGTGCCTCAGCAGTTAGCGCCGCCTTCAGCCCAGGTTGTGATCCTGGAGACCCAGGCTCAAGTGCTCTGTCTCTCTCATGAATAAATAAATAAAAATCTTTAAAAAGAGAAGAAGACGACAACGAAGAAGACGACGACCACCACCACCACGATGAAGACGAAGAAGGAGGAGGAGGAAGAGGAGGAGAAAATACCAGTCAAGAAGTTCAACTCAGGTCCATACAAGTTCCAAAGTTCACGCTGTAGTCTTTCCACTCTCTTGTTTTCTAATTATAAAAGTGCCTGATTTTGTAGGTAACAGACATTTGACTGAAAGGCGACAACATATACAGGCAGGCCTTGCTTTCTAGTAGTGCAGGATACTAAAAATGACTGTGCAAGCCAAAATCATGTAAAGCAATCTTATAAACAATAAGGAAAATGGCTATTCTGTGACCTTTAAAAATTAACAAAGTATTAAAAACTGTCAATTATAAATGTACAAGTAAATTTTAAAAACAGTAAAACCAGTATGCTATATTTTACAACAGAAACATTGAGAATTAAGTATTTATTTGTAAAAAAAAAAACTTACCAAGAGTAATTTGAACAGTGCAGGTCTTTTTTTTTTTTAAAGTAGGCTCTATACCCCATGTAGGGTTTGAACTCACAATCCCGAGATTAAGAGTCACCTGCTTTGCCTGCTTTACTGACTGAGCCAGCCAGGCGCCTCAGTGGTTGCCTTCTTATCAAATAAATTACAATACAAAGTAAGCATCTTTTCTCTGCCTTGGCAAATTGTCCATATTCTAAGTTTGGATCAGCTTTCAACATTTCATTCTTTGTGCTTTCATGTCATGAAATTCCTAGAAGCTTTCCTTTAGATTTAACTCTTTTGCCTATATCACTTCTTTGGACATCTTCATCCTTTTTGTCACAAATGCTTTACTCCTTTATGTTGACAAGTATGCCCCACTATGTCCCTCTGGCTGCACATCTAGAATATCTTTACGTGGTAGCAGCGTCAACATTTCCCATCCCAATCAGGTTATTTCTTCTATAGCCATTTATGTTTGTTCTGACATACAATTGCAGCAGTATCAGTTTCATTTCACTGCTTTTATCTTTATTACCCAATTTCCCTTCTAAATATCTATTTTTGTAAAAAGTCACATGGTTTTATTAATGGGAAACAACACAACCGTACACTTGGTTGTCTTATGCATTAAATAGAAGATAGATGTACGATAGCCAGTCAGTCATGAAGACTTTCAAAGAAGTGACATGACTGGTCACTAATCATGATGCATATCTATTTGCACAGTAGATTGTAGACTGTAGACTGAAGACTGAAGAACTAGCACAAAAGTTTGTACTTCGTGCAATTACAGTAAATACACCACAGTAAGTGAAATCTGAGCCATAGTATTGAGGGCCTGGTATCATTTAACTAACTAACCCATGATAACTGAAACTCATGCATATTGGAACCTTGCAAAAGCATTAAAGCTGCTTGTCCACATTTTCTCTTCTCATCTTTTACAACTGCCCTTTCTATCCAAAATAGTGCTTCTAAAAAAACTAAACTCAATATAATGCAAGCCTATATGTAAGGCAACAATTTCACTGTGGATTACATTTCTAAGATATAGAACTACATCCAGTTTTCTAAGTCAGTTTTTTTTTAATAAATACCAAAAGTAATACAGCTAACCTGAACGTGGATTTGAATAGCACAGAGCCACTTACACAGGAATTTTTTACAGTACAATACCATAAATGTATTTTCTCTTCTTTATGGTCTTCTTAATAATACTTCTTTCCTCTAGCTTATACAGTATATAATACTGTATATAATAATACATATATATAAAATATGTGTTAATCAACTTGATATGTTATGGTAAGGTTTCCAATCAACCGTGGGTTACCAGTAGTTAAGTTTTGGGGGAAGTCAAAAGTTACACACAGATTTTTGAAAAGTTAGCAACCCTAATCCTGCACTGTTCAAGGGTCAACTACAATTCCTCTCTAGTAGTCTAGTATATGCTTTGGAGGCAGAATGTGGTCAGTGGTCAGAAATACATAACCCAGTAAAGATAAATATCCATCCCAGTATGTCAGCAAAATTTGAGTATTTATAAAAGAATGTTTCATTCAGAAGTACAAAGTACTAAGTCTGTTAATTTATCAAGTATTATCTCCAGTTCTCACCCTCCAAAAACAGAAGACTCACAAATACATCCTCAAAAAACAAGCATCCAAAATACTAGCCCATAATTAGCTATTTATTGTGTTCAAGCACTATGGAGTTACTAATTAAGAGAGCTACATAGAGTGGATGGAAGTAAACACAGTTTCCTGGATTAGACAGAGGATAACAAGAAACAATAAAGGGTAGTGTCAAACACTGGCTAGAACATAGAATTAAAAAATGCTTTCTCTAGAGTACTGGAGCAACTTCATAGTTATGTCACACAACAATGGTTTAGAAAGCCTATCCTGGGCACTGTATGTAAAACAGTCTTTGACTTTGAATATGAACTCTAAACTACCCTGTCAAGAGCAGAAATGACTTTCAATTTCCCATTAGCAGGCACTAAAGCACGGTACCCAAAGATCTCTCTTTCAAAAATAGCAACTGTATGAAGATGATCACATACATTGTTAAATACATGATATATTCTGTTTCTGTTGTCATATTCTAATCCTCATCAAAACAAATTATGAAGAGAAACAAGACATTGTGAAAGATTAAGTGATTAAAACCAAAGCTGCCTTAAAAAGGCATAAAATTTAATTCTGTAAGGCTTTCTACAAATGACTTACTCTAAACTTAAAGAAAGGTCAATGCTCTGAAGTACAAAACCACTTTTAAATATTTTTCTCGGGATCCCTGGGTGGCGCAGCGGTTTGGCGCCTGCCTTTGGCCCAGGGCGCGATCCTGGAGACCCGGGGTCGAATCCCACATCGGGCTCCCAGCACATGGAGCCTGCTTCTCCCTCTGCCTGTGTCTCTGCCTCTCTCTCTCTCTCTGTGTGACTATCATAAATAAGTAAAAATTAAAAAAAAATAAAAATAAAAATAAAAATAAATATTTTTCTCCTACATTCAATTTAGTCCATCTGTGAAAAGACTAAGTTAAAAAAATTATTATACATCAGGGGGGCACCTGGGTGGCTGAGTTGGTTAAGTGTCTACCTTCAGCTCAGGTCATGACCTCAGGGTCCTAGAATCAAGCCCCATGTTGTGGGAGAGGAGGTTCCCCTGCTCAGTGGGGAGTCGGCTTCTTCCTCTTTCTCTGCCCCTCCCCCACTTGTGCTCTCTAATAAATAAAATCTTTTAAAAAATTATTATACTTCAAAATACAATGATATCCAACTTTGATGATCAATCCACAGTGCAACAACCTAAAATAACAATTCTGTAAAGTATATTTCGCCTTAATGATAAAGATGAATGCCTTTAAGATCAGTCTAATATGGAAAGAATTCATTTGGGCATTTATCTGTTTTATCCAAACTCAGTTCAATTCCATTAATTCCGTTAACAAATGTCTACTAAAATATTCTTAAATAGATGAGTAAAGTATAATCTTTCTTACATGAGCTTACAACCTAATGAGGGGCTGACTTAGCCATATAAATGATTAAAATAGAAATAAGGTATAACTAGTTTAAAGGTGGGTAGGGAGATGTGGAGCTCAGAAAATGCTGCATGAGAAACAGAATTCTGGAAAGATGAAAGAGAATCGTCAAGAGGGGGAAAAAGCAAAAGCACCCCTTTGAAGACAAGATATCCATTCAGTTCGATTGAAACTAAGGATGCATTCAGGAGAACAGCAAGACACAAATTATAAACGTAAGTATTAGTTGAAGTAGACAGAATGTCACAGAGATTCACAATTGTAATCCACAGTTAGAAAATAAAGATAAAAGAAATGGTAAAATACCTCATTACCCTGAGATATTGGGCTTGGGACAATAAATCTTTGGTTAAAATTTGTCTGCTTTTATGGATGTCACTGAGCACTGATATCTTCTGCATTCAAGTACAGCTTAGTTATGAGGACTAAGATCTAAGGCCCCTATTTTATCATCTGTTCCAGGGAATTCCTGCCAAGGAAGGTAAGAATATAAATCAGTAAATAACTTTATTATTAGCTTTAGAAACTTCTCAAAAACTCATTTAACTAAACAACAGACTGCTCAACCAGACCCTTAGTATAATCAATTGTTCAACTGGATGAATCTATTCACTTATCAAACAAATATTTGTTAATCAAGACTTGCTCCACCAATCCTATCTATCAAATCACAAACTTTGCAATGCCAATATGATTGCTGTATTCTTTTTCTTTAAAAAAGATTTGAGAGAGGGCAGCCCAGGTGGCTAAGCAGTTTAGCGCCACCTTCCACCCAGGGTAGAATTCTGGAAACCCAGGATCGAGTGCCACGTCTGGCTCCCTGCATGGAGCCTGCTTCTCCTTCTGCCTGTGTCTCTGCCTCTCTCTCTCTCTTTCTCTGTCTCTCATGAATTAATAAATAAAATCTTTAAAAAAAAAAGATTATAGAGAGAGAGAGAGTGTGTGCACGTGCACACACCCACTAGGGGGGAGGGGCAGAGGGAGAAGAGAGAAACTCTTAAGCAGACGCTCTGCTGAGCGCAGAGCCCAATGTAGGGCTTGATCTCATTACCCTGAGATAACCACCTGAGTCAAAATCAAGAGTTGGATGTTCAACCAACTGAGCCACCCAGGCACCCCATGAATGCTATATTCAAACACGTGACTTAAACCACTAGAACCCAGACCCTCAAACCCTATAAATATCCATCCATGACCTCTCCTTTGTAAAACATTACTAGGATGTTTTACAGTGGTATGCACTTACTGCAGCCAAGTAATAAACTTGGCTTAGTTTGAGCAACAGGTAACTTAATGGTCTTTTTGGAAAGCTGACAGGCTGGATCCAGCTTAAAATTTAAAATCTGGGACAGCCCGGGTGGCTTAGTGGTTTGGCGCGATCTTCAGTCCAGGGCCTGATCCTGGAGACTGGGGATTGAGTCCCAGGTCAGGCTCCCTGCATGGAGCCTGCTTCTCCCTCAGCCTGTGTCTCTGCCTCTCTCTCTCTCTCTCTCTCGAATAAAAAAATAAAATCTTTAAAAAAAAATGTTTTTTAATCTGAAATGTGTAGCTAAAGCTTTAAAAAAAAAAAAGGAAAATGAGAAAAGGTGTTAGTAAGCTGATATAGCTAACAAATACACAGGGGTTAATGGAAATTAAGGTGTCTACAGAAAATGAAAGCTGAGGGACACCTGGGTGGCTCAGCAGTTGAGCACCTGCCTTCAGCTCAGGGCATGATCCCAGGGTCCAGGACTGAGTCCCACATTGGGCTCCTTGCAGGAAGCCTACCTCTCCTTCTGCCTATGTCTCTGCCTTTCTCTCTCTGTGTCTCTCATGAATAAATAAAAAATCTTTAAAAAAAAAGAAAGAAAGGAAGAAGGAAGGAAGGAAGGAAGGAAGGAAGGAAGGAAGGAAGGAAGGAAGAAAATGAAAGCTGAAAGAGAAAGCACTGATGAATGCATCTCCTGAACTGTCCAGTAAAATAAGTACAATATCTAATGTATATGGACATTCATTTTGGACTGCCTAAATATATATATACTCTTAGCCTATACAGACTAGTTATCTCTATCAAAGCCTAACAGAAAAGATCTTTAAAATCATCCAATTTTTTTATTGTCACATAGCAACTCTCTCTAATCTTAACTGAATGTCCTAAATACACTTCCTCCAGAAAAGAAAATGCAGGGATCAGCAGACAATAGTGTATTTACAATTTAACTTTCTTAGGATAAAGTAATATAGAGTGGCATTATTACAAGTTAGGTTAAAGCAAAACTGCTCAATAAGTAATTCCTAGGTTAAATGAGTAAAAGTTGGCTCCTAATCCCCATTTATGAAGAAGAATCTGGAGTAAAAGAAAAGTAAGGCAATCATAAAGGCTGCTGCTCTCTTCAACTTAATACCTTGAAAATTCAGAGATGTGAAGAGGACCTGTAAAACTAAAGATCAGGGCAATCTGGATGCCTCTTTTGTGGCTTTGTCTTAGCTTTCAAAACCCTTAAATAGGGCAGCCCCTGTGGCTCAGTGGTTTAGCGCCGCTTGCAGCCTGGGGTGTGATCCTGGAGACCCAGGATCAAGTCCCGCGTCGGGCTCCTTGCATGGAGCCTGCTTCTCCCTCTGCCTGTGTCTCTGACTCTCTCTCTCTCTGTCATAAATAAATAAAATCTTTAAAAAACAAAACCTTAAATATACTTTAGCATATATAGTTAAAGGAATCCAGGTTTTAAAATCAGAGGCCTAAAGAAGTGGCCTATTCATTTTAACCAATATACCACATTATATATTTCAAAAATAATTTTTGATGATAAAAAGTACTGCACCAGAAGTCTAGAGACCTGGATTTTAGGCCTCAATTGTCTAGGCTTACTTGCTACCAAACCCTCCACTACTTTGCACTCTTGATCCTTCATTCTAACTATGCTGAACACTTACCAGGTTTAGACACCAGTACATACCAATGTATACTCAATACATGTTAGCTATTATTGGTACTATTCCCTAAAAAGCATCGTGCTATTTTTTACTTTTGTGTCTTCACATCTGCTGTTCCCTCTGCTTAGAATATCCTTAATTTTTTCTCTTAGTTAACTCTGAAACTCAAGTTTTGCCTCCCTAGACCCTAGTTGAGGACAGAATTGCTCCCACAGTACCCTGCACAATCACACAACCAATACCACAAACGTACTGATTTCCTTGTCTGTCCCTCCAACTGGACTGTCAGCTGTTTAAGAGCAGAAACTATGTTTTATTTTTGTATTCCCAGAATGCCAATACATCCTTAAATAAAACAAAACACAAAACACAACGCTGGGGTGCCTGGGTGGCTCAGTTGGTTAAGCATCCGACTCTTGATTTTGGCTCAGGTCATGATCTTAGGGTCCTGAGACTGAGTCCCTCGTTGGGCTCCTCACTGAGTGTGGAGTCTGCTTGTCCCAGTCCCTTCCCCTACTTGTTCTCTCTCTTTCTTTAAAAATAAATAAATAAAATTCTAAAAAACAAAACAAAAACCTAAAAAATATCTGCAGAAAGAATAAATGCATGCATCTTTACTAAACTAAATTTGGTATTCCCTCCACTCTGACATTCTAGGAACCAAGTTTGGATACTTGGAAGAAAGCTGAGACTATTTGATAGAAATCAGGACATCAAAAGGAAAAGCTGATGGGGGAGGGAGCAGGCTAAATTAGTTCAATTTAAAACAGTTTAAGGAAAAAATAAATAAAAATAAATAAAACAGTTTAAGGTCCAATAAAGAGGTCACTACTAAGATGAGAGATTTAAAAATCACCTTTGTGAAAAGACTGTTGAAGTCAAGGATGGCTGAGATGGAAGAATAAGTTCAGGATGTGACTACTAGGATTTATTGTAATTACCGGACTACTATTACAAAGGAAGGACAGGGTAACAGAATTCTTATTTATTGTGCACTAACTACATGCTGGACACTTACTAAGTGCCTTTATAAATTAAATAATCAAATCCTCAGCAACCTTCTGAGATGAGTATTTCTATTCTCATTTTATGATGTGGAAAACCAGATCAAGCATGGTAAATAAAGAAATGCAATCTAAGGGAAGTTACATAGCTCCCAGTGGTACCTTGATTCCCAGCCTAATGACATAATCTTATATAAATGAAGTACATTCCTGGTCAATTTCCTTCATGCACTTTGTTTCAAACTAATATTAAAAATATGACCATATGAGGGTCTGTTAAATGTTTTTAATGTTTAAAGGGGGAAAGGGGTCATTCCTGATCCAGCAATTCCCCTCCTAGGTATAGAGCTAACAGAAATGCGACTATACATTCACCAGAAGACAAGTACTAAAATAGTTATAGAAATACTATTTAGAAGAGCCCAGAACTTCAAACAACCCACTAGCTATCATTAAGAGAACATATTATAGTCACACAAAGAAAACTAAAGGAGAGTAAAAATGAACAAAACTACAGCTACACAAGGTATAGATGAATTTCACAAACATGATGCTAGTGAAAGAAGCCAGATACAAGAGTATTTAATGGTTCCAATGACATGAAGTACAAAATTAGGCAAAACTAATCTATACCATTAGAAATCAGGACAATGGTTACCTCTGGGAAAAGGACGGGCTTCACTATGGAGGAGGGAAGGCATTAAGGGGACCTCTAGGGGTATTGGTTACACAGGTTACCATACATGCACTTTTCTGTAAGCATTATACACTTCAATAATGTTTTTGTTGCTTTTTTCTTAAAAACGTTGGGAAATAAAAATATAGAAAAGATCAGAGATTTAAATCTAGGTCTCTTTGAACCCAAACCTTTGCTTTTGTTTTTCCTTTTCTTTTTAAAAACTGCTTCCTGGGATCCCTGGGTGGCGCAGCGGTTTAGCGCCTGCCTTTGGCCCAGGGCGCGATCCTGGAGACCCGGATCGAATCCCATGTCGGGCTCCCGGTGCATGGAGCCTGCTTCTCCCTCTGCCTGTGTCTCCGCCTCTCTCTCTCTCTCTCTCTCTCTCTCTCTCTCTATGTGTGTGTGACTATCATAAATAAGTAAAAAAATTATTAAAAAAAATAAAAAATAAAAAAAATAAAAACTGCTTCCTTAGAGATTACTGAAGCACAGTAGCTTCACTAAATAAAAACAAACTTGGTTTAAGTGATAAAAGTAGCTATTACATAATAATTTAATAAGCAAAGACACCTAATTAGACCAATCCATGAAAAACTAATTATGACCTTCATTTATCTTTTATCCTCTAACAAACAAGAGTTTACAACTATAGTACGGGGACCACAGAAATGTGGAGGTTGAGAAACCTTAGATATCACCTGGTTCTAACAACTCATTTCAATATTAAGAAAATGAGGCCCAAAGAAATAACGAAAATTGGCCAAAATCACACAACTCGCTGGTAGTGGACCAGGGCCAAAACTTAGGTTCAATCATTCATTGCTTATTTATTAAGCAAATACAATATTCCAAACTATTTTAAGTACTGGGGATAAGAATTATGTTCGGATTAGCAAAAACAGTAACAATCTTTTTTTTTTTTAAAGATGATTGCAAAGTATAATAACAATATCTAATAGATTATGCCTGGTCCTTAAACAGGCATAGAAAAAGAATCTGCCTAAGATGATTTTTTTTTTAAGATTTTATTTATTTACTCCTGAGAGACACAGGCAGAGACAAAGGCAGACGCTCAAGCATTGAGCCACCCAGGCATCCAAGATGAAATTTAAGCAAATCTTTTCTTATTGACACAAATGATATGCCATATCCAACATTTGTAAGTACTTTCCATGTACCACACACAGTTCTCACTACCACACTATGAGACAAAGTACACACTATCAGGTATTCCATTTACGGATAAGGACATACTCAGTTACTCTGGGCCTAGGTTTAACTGCCAAAAGTTTCATCAGTCTAGAACCTATACATACACATCTTATGAAAAGGAGAAGGCTATAATCACTAGTTCCCAAAACTTAAGTGTGCCCCCAGATTCATGTGAGGGAGCTTATGAAAAATAGATTCCTATTCCAGAGATTTTAAAGTACGGTTAACCCTTAAACAACCAAGGGGTGGGGCACTGCCTCCCCAAGTAGTCAAAAATCCACATAAAACTTCTGATTCTTCAAAAACTTACCTAATTGTCTACTATGGACCAAAAGCCTTACCAATAACATAATAACATAAACAGTTGATTAACACATATTTTGTATGTTATATACTGTATTCTTACAATGAAGTAAGCTAAAGAAAATGCTACTAAAAACTCATAAATAGGGGATCCATTGATGGCTCAGCGGTTTAGTGCTTGCCTTTGGCCCAGGGCGTGGTCCTGGAGTCCCAGGATCAAGTCCCACATCGGGCTTCCTGCATGGAGTCTGCTTCTCTCTCTGACTGTGTCTCTGCCTCTCTCTCTCTCTCTCTCTGTGTCTCTCATGAATAAATAAATTTTTTAAATCATAAATAAGAGAATCTATATTTATAGTACTGGTGGTACTGCATATTTCAAAAAAATCCATGTATGAGTAGACTCATGCAGTTTAAATCTGTATTGTTCAAGGGTCAACTGTATTTGATTTCTAGTCCTCTGTTTTTTAAAAAAAAATATTTTTTTTTAAGATTTTATTTTTTCATGAGAGACACTGAGAGAGGGGGCGGGGGGGCAAGAGACACAGGCAGAGGGAGAAGTAGGCTCCACACAGGAAGCCCGATGTGGGACTTGATCCTGGGACTCCAGGATCATACCCTGGGCCTAAGGCAGGCCAAACCGCTGAGCCACCCAGGGATCCCTAGTTTCTTAAGGAATAAAGTAAATTAACCTCTCCACTGCCTCAAATAAAGGACTCTCACACATAGGGAAATGAATGCAACTGTACAGATATTTCATTTGAAGCTCCCTAAGAGTCAATTCCACAATTACAATGGGTCAGTACCACAAGCAGGGTCTCCTTTTCCACAATTTTGACTATCTATGAAAAGTGTCCTTTAAAATGTATTAAAGACAAATAACCACTCAAACTGCCAAATCACACTTTTGACAATAAACCAGTGAAAGGAAAATCCAGCCCCATGAAGAGAAGTAGTATATTAAGTCCTCTAATAAGAGTCCCAGTGTATCACTCACATAAATTCAATGGAACCTCTGTTTCTTCATCTGTAAAACAGATTTTACTAATACCTACTCTATAAGGCTACTCTAGGAATGAATGAGAAAATATGTGTAAAAGAGCTTAGAAAGTTGCCCCACACGTTGTACAGGCTCAATAAATATGAGCTATCATTCTTCTGGTAAATAATAAAAATACACTTATTCTATCATGGATTTAAAAAAGTATGTTAACTAATTTTCCCTGAACTCAAAACAGCATACTCCAATATTCTCTTTCTGTACATCTCTTTATGGAAACTACTTGAAACAGTTTAGACCTAGAACACTATATTGGCTACTGATAAATTCATTCAACAACTATGTGTTATATGCCTACCATGAATCAAAAAGACTGGGCTTGAGTCTGAGGATGTGGTGATAAAACGAAAGATTTGTTCCACCATGGAACACAGTCTGCAAGCAAAAAAAATTACTAAACATCTCATCAAACAAATACATAATTACAAGTTACGGTGTGTACTGTGATGAAATATAAAATATAAAAGACATGATTAAATATATGAGTGGGAAAGATGAAATAGAAATCAGCGGCCTAGAGTTAGGGTGTGGAGATAGGAATGATAGCTAGCTAATGGATAAAAGATTTACTCAGAGATAATAAAAATATTCTAAATTAAACTGTTCTGATGGTTGCATAATTCTGTGAATATACTAAAACTTGAATTGTACACTATAAATGGGTGAATTTTATATATGATTATCTCAATATTTTTTAAATGGTGAACTGTGAGTAACTGTGACATTTTCCTTTAACAAACAGCAAAAAATCTAATTCAATTTCCCAAATATTCCTCAGAGCATACAGAGATTGGTCTTTTTGTGAACCATGCTCCTGAGAAGATTTTAATACATTATTTTAAATAAAAGAACTATAGGGGCGCGCCTGGGTAGCACAGTTAGTTAAGCATCTGGCTCTTGATTTCAGGTCAGGTCACGATCTCAGGGTCATGGTATCAAGCCCCACATCCAGCTCCATGCTAGGCAGGGAGTCTGCTTGAGATTCTCTCTTTTATTCCACTGCCTCTCCCTCTCGTGCTCTTTCTCTCTAAAAATAAAGAAGTACATCTTTTAAGGAAAAAAAAAAAGGCGGGGGGATCCCTGGGTGGCTCAGCGATTTAGCGCCTGCCTTTGGCCTTTGGCCCAAGGAGTGATTATGGAGTCCTGGGATCAAGTCCTGCATCGGGCTCCCTGCCATGGAGCCTGCTTCTCCCTCTGCCTGCGTCTCTTGCCTCTCTCTGTGTCTCTCATGAATAAATAAAATCTTAAAAAAAAAAAAAAAAACAACTATAACTTTAAGCACTGATTTTTAAACAGTAGTGAGTTTCTTAGTTACTTGTGAAGATTTTTAAAAATACATTCATCCAAGACCCAAAGATTCTGACTTAGTAGGTTAGGATTAAATCCTGGCATTTGTGTTTATTTTCCTTAAAGGGCATAGGTGATCCATCAGATGAGTATTCCAAAATAGATTCACTGATTTAAAGGAATCTTCTGATAAACACCTACACAAAAAGATGTATCACTCTGTAATGGATACAACTGCTTACAGAACTTTGTTTTTACAAATTCAGAATTTCACTTGATTTTTATTTTTAAAAAAAAGACACCCCTGGTGCTTTTCCTATTACATTTTTATCCTTATGCACAACTTACATTTAACATAGCTAGAGAATCTAAGGTAATTAACACATTTTTTTAAAGCCTACACAATCTACTTAAGCTCTACATTTTATTTTTTTTGTTTTTTGTTTTTTAAAGATTTTATTTATTCATGAGAGACAGACAGAGAGAGAGAGAGAGAGAGAGAGAGAGAGAGAGAGGCAGAGACACAGGCAGAGGGAGAAGCAAGCAGGCTCCACACAGGGAGCCTGACATGAGACTTGATCCCGAGTCTCCAGGATCAGGCCCTGGGCTGAAGGCAGCGCTGAGCCACCCGGGCTGCCCCGAAGTTCTACATTTTATAACAAGGGAATGGGGGCCTGGGTAGCTCAGTTGGTTAAGCATCTGCCTTCAGCTCGGGTCATGATCTCAGAGTCCTGGGATAGAGCCAAACATCCAGTTCCCCGCTCAGCAAATACTTTGCTTCTTTCTCTCCCTCTCTCTCAAACAAATTTTTTTTAAAAAAATCATTTTAAAAATAAGTAAAAATAAAATGAAGGAACAAGTACTCAAAGAAAATTATACAAAATCATTAGAAATGTGAAAGAACACACCATGATGATAATGTTAGGTTATTTACTTTCAAAATAACAAAAAACTCACTGAAAAATTAGAATGCATCCAAGAAGCAAAGTTACCCTGGCCTAAAAGAAAAATGAGGTGTGTGTAACAATTCCGTCAAAAAGCAAGTACCAATGATTGAATCTAACCTCTGGGCTTAACATAAATACTCAAGAGGCAGAGTTTTTTGTTTGTTTTTTTTTTAAGATTTTATTTATTTATTCATAGAGACACAGAGAGAGAATGAGAGGCAGAGACACAGGCAGAGGGAGAAGCAGAGAGCCCGACGTGGGACTTGATCCAGGATCTCCAGGATCACGCCCTGGGCTGCAGGCGGCGCTAAACCGCTGCACCACCGGGGCTGCCAGAGGCAGAGTTTAGAACTGAGAAACATGAAGTCAGTCTGCTGCCAATTTTCATAAAGGCAGTTTTGTTCAGCAGAAAATACAGTCAGAAGACCTGGCACATGTTCTCATTTGGCCATGTGACCTTGGGCATATTACTCTAAACTTTCTAAATCTTACTTTCATCCACTTTTAAAAAGAGATCAGGGGATCCATCCCTGGGTGGCTCAGCGGTTTGGGGCCTGCCTTTGGCCCAGGGTGTGATCCTGGAGTCCCGGGATCGAGTCCCACGTCGGGCTCCCTGCATGGAGCCTGCTTCTCCCTCTGCCTGTGTCTCTGCCTCTATGTCTATCATAAATAAATAAATAAATAAATAAACAAATAAGTAAACAAACAAACAAACAAACAAATCTTTAAAAAAATAAAAAATAAAAAGAGATCATATCTGGTCTTCCTATTTGAGTGCAATTTTGAGAAGCAAATGAGATAATGTCTGGAGAAGGCTCATACAAATTTAAGGCACTATTGGAATTATTCAGACAGATATACTCTATTTGCTAACAGCTAACATATTTCCACTTCAAAACTGGAAATTTCAAGAAAGAAATCCTTCCTCCAAAAACAAACCAAGGGTAGCCCGGATGGCTCAGCAGTTTAGTACTGCCCAGGGTGTGATTCTGGAGATCCAGGATCAAGTCCCACATCAGGCTCCCTGCATGAAGACTGCTTCTCCGTCTGCCTGTGTTTGCCTCTCTCTCTCTCTCTCTCTGTCTCTCATGAATAAATAAATAAAATCTTGAAAAAAAAAATCTTTAAAAAAAAAAAAATTGGTGTATGGAATTCATTAAGTCCCTTGAAGATATTAATGATTTGTCTTTAATTTCAGTCTCAAAATTAAATTTTTTTATAACTCTATCTTCCTTTTCTAGCTCCTATTCTATATTATTATTATAGTATAGTATTCTTCTATACTAACATCTCTGAAATTAGCAGCAAGGGGCAGTACTGTATACAGATTAAATACAGAACAAAAGTTGCAATTAATGAAGAGGAAGGGCAAGGGAAAACTAGAGCAGTAGAAGTTTTCACTGCTTAAATGACCCAGTATGTTGAAACCACCTCTCATACAGATGCACTGGTCTCTTCATAAACCACCTTCTCATTTGCAGCAAAGAACTTCCACTCCAAAGAGAAACAATACTGAAGGGACAAATTTTCATTAGGAACAAAAACACACAATTTACTCATTAGTAAATTGAGGAAGTTAAAACCAAAATGGCTTCAGAGAGTCTTTTCAACTCTAACATTTGACAATCTAATGCTCTCATTCCATGATTCCTCACAGAAAACCTGTTAAAGCAGATGGGAACAAAGAAATGGTTCTTTTGTTCAGGTTGTTGGCTTCTGGGTTAACTCTAAGATTAAAGGAAATTCAAATAGAGGTTTTGAAGGCAATCTAATGAGTTCATTCATAAGGATGAAAAAAAGCACATTTGCTTGATAATTTGTTATTGAAACAAGGAGCACAAACATATTTAGAAGATATCACTCTATCAAGTGAAAATAATAAATAAAAATACATAGCATAATGAGAAACAGATAACCACTGTGAATCTGACACAAAAGGGACAGGATGGACAAATTCTGAATTCTAAAAACATTTTAGTCTCATAACTCATATTATAAATACAACTTCGCTGCCATTTTAAATCTCAGTCTAATTGGCTAGTCTGAAATTTCTCTAGCTTGTTTAACAGAAGTCTTCAGCTTCAATAAGCACACTTGTCAGTTTTGAATATAGTTAAGGAAAGTGGTACATTAAAAAGCATAAAGTGATACAGTTACTACCTATTCAATTATCTCTTCTAAGATGACTAAAGAGAACCTCAAATCTCATATTCTAAAATATGAAATGCTTGATTCCACCTTTTTAAAGCCTGCCCCCTCATCTTACCCATCTCAGTTTTTGCACAGTTAAAATATCCAATAATGATCTTTGATTACCCTCTTTTCCTCAATCTCTACATTGAATCCATCAGGAGGTCCTAATATATATATATATATTTTGGTCCTCCAAAATATACTGGGAATCCCTCCACTTCTGCTGCTACTGCCACCCTATTTCATGCAAACATTTCTCTCACCTAGAATATTCTACAGGCTCCTGTCCTTCCATTCTGTCTTCTTACAGTACCTTCTCCACATCCAGAGTGATGGTATAAAAAAATCACCAATCCCTCCCTCCCTCCTGTTTAGACACTCCAAAGACAGTCCACTTTCTAGCAGATTTTATTAAAATAAGACCTAAAGTCCTTCTATACACCTATATGATCAAGGTCCCTCCCTGGCCTACTGACCTCCTCTCATTTCACTTTTCCTTCTTATTCCTCATGCTCTAATTGCACTGGCCTTCTTTCAGTCCTCAGGGGGAAGAAAAGGGAAGGACAGGATATAAGAGAATACAGAGTAGCAGAGGGGGAAAAGCTTATTCCACCTCTGGCTCCCTATGGTAGCTTGTTTCCTCTACCTGGAAATACTCTTCTTGCTGGTGTTCCTTATCATTCAGGCCTCAACTCAAACATACTTTCCTTAAGTACAGCTAAGGAACTCGGGGATGGGGGGATAGGGATGGAAAGAAACGGAGCAGAGAGGATTTTTTGGGCACTGAAACTACTCTGTATAAGACCATAATGGATATATGTCCAAATTCATAGTATACAAAACATCAAGAGTAAATTGTAATATAAACTATGAACTTTGGGTGTCAATTATAGGCTCATCAAATATAACAAAGATAGCATTCTGGTGGAGGATGTTGATAGTGGGGGAGGCTATGCATGTGAGGGCAGGAAGTCTCTATTTCTTCTCTCAATTTTTCTGTGAATTTAAAAACTGCTCTAAAACTAAAATCTTAGTAAGAAATAATTTATTTTTCAAAATTCTCTCAACTCCCTATGTTAACATACTTTTCTCTTCATAACAATTATCACTTTGAAATTATCTTATTTATGTGTTTCGGGGGTTTGTTGTCTGTGTCTCCTCCACTTCTGTAATGCAGCCAACAAATTGTGGCTCTTACCCATCACCATATTCCTAGCACCTAGCCCAGCGTACCCAAACAGGGTCACTGTGTTCCACCCTGTAAGCTGTGCACATTAAAAATCACAACTTAAGATGGATCATTTACATGGATGATGATTTGATGAAATCTCTTGGGAGAACTGCAAAATGAAAGACCTGGGATCTGAAAAAATACATTCCTACAATACTTCCATTAATCAAAAGCATAATATTTTTAGATCTGCTATTGTGACAATGTGCCAATGAGGTAATCAGAACATGTATTAGCTTTCTCAACCCTGGTACTTACATACTCAGCTAGGTACTTCTTTGTTGTGGGGGCTGTCTGTGTATTATAGGATGTTTAGCAGCATCCTTGGTCTCTACCCCCAAGATGCTAGTAGTGCAATTCCCCTAGTTTTGACAAGCAAAAATGTGTCCAGACACTGCAAAGTATTTCCTGGGAGTCAAAATTGCCCCAAACCACTGGAATGGTCACTTAAGCTTTCACTGTCTCAGTTTTCTCATCTAGAACACAGGTTCAACATATCATAAAAATAGTCAGTTCAACTGTACACACCAGTTTATATCTTAGGAAATCTCTGGATATTTACACTACTAAATTTGGTTTTTTGTTTGTTTTTGCTCATTATTAAAATTCAAGACAACAAACAGGAAATTAGAATTCAGGGCAATAGACAGGAACAGTTTTGTTGACTGTTTCTTTTGCTGTGCAGAAACTTTTTATCTTTTTTTTTTTAATATTTTTTTTATTTATTCATGAGAGGCACGGGGGGGGGGGGGGGTGGCGGGCAGAGACACAGGCAGAGGGAGAAGCAGACTCCATGCAGGGAGCCCGATGTGGGACTCGATCCCAGGACTCCAGGATCACACCCTGGCCCAAAGATAGGCACTAAACCACTAAGCCACCCAGGGAGCCCGAAAACATTGGTTTTGGTAATGACTTCTTGGATATGACACCAAAAGCACAATTAGACAAGTGGAACTACGTCACCTGAAAAGCTCCTGCACATCACATCTGTTAGAACACCCATTACCAAAAAAGAAAATAGTAAGTATTGGTAAAGATGTGGAGAAATGAGAACCCTTGTGCACTGCTGACAGGAATATAAAATAATGCAACTCCTATGGAAAACAGTATGGAGGTCCCCCCCCCAAAAAAAAAACTAACTAAAAATAGAACTGCCAAATGACCCAGTAATCCGACTTCTGGGTATACACACACACACACACAAAAAAAAAAAAAAACTGAAAACAGTATTGGTGGCATTATTCACAACGGCCAAGAAGTACAAACAACCTAAATGTCCATCAGTGGATGAATGGATAAAGATAATGCAGTATATACCCACAAAGGAATAGTACTTAGCCTTAGAAAAGAAGTATTGTCATATACTACATGTACAAAACTTGAGGATATTATGCTAGGTGAAATAAGCCAGTAATAGAAGGAGAGATACTGCAGAATTCCACTTATATGAGATATCTAAAGCAATCAGGCTCATAAAAGCAGCACAATGGTGGCTGACAAGGGCTAGCAGGGGCAGAGAAAATGAGAGGTGCTATTCAATGGCTATAGAGTTTCAGTCATGCAAGCTGTAAAAGTTCTAGAGATCTAATGAGCATATAGTTATCAATAATTCACATCGTGCTTACGGTAATTAAGAAAAAAACAAAACAAAACACCACCGCAGTCACCACTTAGGCCTTAGTAGCAAATGAGGGAAACAGCTTGCTCAGCATAGATGAGTCATAGTTAGCTGCTAGTACACATTACTGTAAAATGGCAGCAAGAAAGCAAGGTCTTAAGTGTGGATCCAAGTTCTTGCCCCAGATATCTGTGAAACTTCTTGTAAACTGTAATAATGCTGGTTTAAAGACCAAATTATATTTACTGTAGGCAAATAAGTGCTTTTACTTTTACTGATCTGTCCTGTGTACATGTGGGCATACACACGTGCGTACATGTAAATCATTCACTATAACACCATCTAGCCAAGAAGATAAAGATGGCTTATAAAGTATCATTAAGAATAGAAAAAATATCTTAAATTTCCTATATTGTACCTATATTGCTATAATGCTTTGATGAAATTCTTGTAAGAGACCTGAAAGGACAAGACAACCCTCTGTAGTTCAAACCGACAACACTATTACCCACATGATAAACATTATCTCTTAAGATGGTAAATATGCAGTATGGAGTAGAGGCTTTAAAAATGTTTTAACTACAACCCACATTAAGAAATGCATACATTATTCATATCTATATATTACCTATATAAAACTAAAGAATTTCATCAAATAATATGGTTTAATTGTATATTACTACATACATGTCCCTCTTTGTTCTCTTGCTGTTTAATTTTTTAAACACTGCTTGTACCAAAATCAATTTCACAAACCACTAATGGACACAACCTACAGTTTGAGAAACACTGTACTAGAGCCACAACAGTGGACACATGCTACATAATTCCAAGGATACAAAGCACATAACAAAATACATAAAACAATGACTTTCTGATGCTGTTCACAGATACTTATACCTTTGCTCTCTAGGTATAGTTGCTTAAATAATTTAAAAGCTGCTCTTTTCCCTGGGGAGTAAAAGGAAAGATTAGTATCTGCCTCCTGTTCCAAGAATTCTAATGACTTTCAAGGTATGCACTGGAGATAAACCATATTTGGAAAAGTAGTTCCAGCACAGAGTTAGAATTTCTCCAAAAATATACAAGATATTGTCATAACTAAAACATGGCTGAACTACAAAAACCCATTTCTCTTCTCAAGTAAGATAAAGCAGATTAAGTATGATTTGACTATCAGCAGAAAAGGATTAACTATAAAATCAAATAATACCTAGCTAACTTAAATTAAGAGACTTCAAATTATCCTGAACAAAATCTTACAAATGTGCTCAAGATTCCTTTTCAAAACCCCATCCTCTCTCCAGCATTCCTAAATATCCTCCTGCAATCACATTCCCATATATGTTTTTTTACTTACCATACTTCCCCTTTAACTTACTTTTTTATGATGGGAAGAAAGAACAGATGCCTCTAAAACAGACTCCAAATTTCTTTGATGGCTGTCATTATCACTTCTCCTTGTACCATCCAGTTGGTGCCCTTTTCTGAGCCTTATATCTGGCTCTGGAGTCCTGCTGCACCCCAATCGGTTTTCTGCTGTCTGGTTCATGGGATACCCAAGACTTTCTTACAAAGAGGTCTTTCTTTCTGTCCCTTCTTCTTGGGAGGATGGACTTTCTGGAGGGTGAGTTGACCCTAAGGAGAGGAAAGCTGTGAATTAACATATTTTAAATAAACACATTAAATGAGTGCTGGGGGAAGATAAAGGTTATGTTATTATACACTCAAACAAGAGAATACCTAACAATCATTAAGAACAATAAAACAATGTATAAAATATCCACATGTACTAATAATAAAGACTGTCAAAATCTGGGACTCCTGGGTAGCCCAGTAGTTGAACATCTGCCTTTAGCTCAGGACATGATCTCGGGGTCCTGGGATTGAGTCTCACTTCGGGCTCCCCATGGGAAGTCTGCTTCTCCCTCTGCCTATGTCTCTGCCTCTCTCTGGGTCTCTCATGAATAAATAAATAAAATCTTTAAAAAGGCTGTCAAAATAAATTTTTTCTCAAAATAAATTTTTAAATGAAAAAGGCAGGATATAACATGTACAACATCCCCAGAATTTATAAAAGTATAATTGTATATGTACACAGAATAATTACTGGAAAATATTCAAAACTGTGCTCGTGGTACAGAAGTACACAGGGAAGAATCAAAGGTCTCAACTGGGGAAACTTTTCATTTTTTTCTGCCTGCATATTTTTTTTTTTTTTTACAATATGTCATTTTACAGTATGTCAGGACTATTTTCAAACAGACCATTTTACAATCACTTTTTCAATTAAAAACAGACCAAACTGCAGAAAGAATACGTGGATTTTATGCATAAAGCTGGGTCTTACATATCCAATCTCTTAAACATCACAATGACCTCACCAGGTATATTTGTATATCTACATTTCAGGCGAGGAAACCGAAATTCACCATACTTTATATGAAATAAATAGGACAAAGTCTCTTTCATAGCACATATTATTAGTAATGTTTTGCATTTTAAGTTCCTCAAATGTCTGACATTTCAACATCTGAGATGTTTTGAAACCTAACTAACTTGCAGGGCAAGAAACTCAGGACCAGAGCATACTCCTTTATATACCTTCAGTTCCCAGAAAGTGCTATGCACATAAACGGTTAATGAAAATTTGACAGATGACATTTAAATATTCTTGAGTGGTAAAAACACTTTCAGAGACCATCACTATCTTTCTAAATTAGACTGACATAAGTTTCTTGGGAGTTCAATTATTTCATGTCCTTGGTCCTCTAAACTTGCAGTACAAAAGCTTAATTTAGACATGTAGTTACATATACTAATAAGGTCATTATAACAGCCAATCCAATTAGAAACACTAAAACAGGAAGAAGCCAGGGTATGCATTATGCTCATAAAATCCCATGAGATTGGGATCCCTGGGTGGCGCAGCGGTTTGGCGCCTGCCTTTGGCCCAGGGCGCGATCCTGGAGACCCGGGATCGAATCCCACGTCGGGCTCCCGGTGCATGGAGCCTGCTTCTCCCTCTGCCTGTGTCTCTACCTCTCTCTCTCTCTCTGTGTGACTATCATAAATAAATAAAAATTTAAAAAAAAAAATCCCATGAGATTCAGAGTTCTTACTGGGGGAAAGGAGAGTAGGGCAAAGTGGGAGGGCCTGCATAGCATCAAAAGAAGGTGAAAATATGTATTTGGTTTTCATATACATAGGCACTAAGAATTAGCCCTAAAATTTGAATTAGACTAAAAAATAGCCAACTCTTTCATATAATCAAGTGAGTTTACTGCAGGATTTCTCTAATGGCTTTCAAAGTTTCTGGAGCAAGAACAGACACAAACCTTTAAGGATCACCAAACCTTAGCATGTGCCTATCACATAAGGGCCTGAGCATGCATATTAATAATATGAGATTATAAACTATGCTATTAATGCCCAAATCTAAAAGAAAAAGCAATTCTAATAACATCTTTATTTATGTACAGCTCACAAAACTGTCTGACAACAACCATTTCATTTTATCTCAGGGAAAGGAAGCTAGTATTTACTGTGGATCAATGATTCAACAAAGTTAAATTCTGTACCAGAGAATTTACACATCACATGGTATCTCTCATAATCCTAATATATAGCCAGCCCCTGAGGTGAGGTGTTGTTATAAAATGGTATTTTATCATCCATTTTACAGATGTGGAAAACTGTGGCTCCCGAAATTAATTTATTAATTTATTTTAATAAAAATAAAGAGGAACGGTTGAGATTTACACCCAGGTCTTTCTGGCCCTCATGATGTTCATGTTCTTTCTACTACCCAAAAGATTAAGACTAGGGGAAAAAAAGATAAAAATTTGAACCCTAAAGTCATTTGGCTTACATCACAAGTAAACTACAGAATCAGAATCTTTATTCTCAAATTGTTGCAAGTAAAATAAAGCTTTCTGCAAAGCAGCCTTGAAATATGACCACATCAAACTTCTCATAAGCCGGAGCTGTATGTGGAGTGTTGCTCATTTGTGAGAATGTTAATGGGACGTTCTGTTAGAATTATTTTTGTAATCCACAACTCAGAAAAAAAAGAAAGTAACATGAAGTAAGTTTTCCCAAAGAATTTGTAAAGGATTCATCTTAAAATAAAAAAATAAAAAATAAATTTCCAGGAAAGGCCTGAGATTAATATACATTCCGAACAATAATGTTTACCAAATTTGTAAGTAAAATAAAAGAATGAACAAAATAAGGCACTGTAAAATCTTCAATTAAAAGAACTTAATTCTATTCACTACTTTATAAGCAATGCAAGAAGGCCTAACAAAATGTTTTGAACAATAAAATTATTGAAGGAAAAAGGATTTATGTCAGTTCTGAGGTTCCTAAAGATTTAACAAAACACTCCAGTTCTAAAACACTCAAGAATTGTAATGTGCTATACATTTTAGTTTATTTGCATTCTATCTAATGACAAAAAATATTGCTACTGGATGCAATGCTTTGATACCAAAAGCATTGATACTAAGAATCTAAGATAAGTCTTAGCATGAAAACAAGATAATGGAAAAAAAAAAAAAAGAAAAAGAAAACAAGATAATGGCAAGCTTACTCTAAAATCTATATGGAAGGCACAGGTCCTACTAAAAACAATCTTGAAAAATAATAAAGTGGGGAAAATCCCTCTAACTAATATGAAGACCTATTATATAGCTACAGCAGTAAAGACAGTGTGGTAATGGCAGAAGAAAAGACACACAGATTGATGAAAAACAGAGATCCAAAATGTATACCCAACTCTTATTTTTAAAGCCATTTAGTGTAAAGTAGCCTTTTTAACAAATGGTGACAGCCAAAGAAAGAAGAACTTCAATCTTAGCCTCACAGGTTATACAAAAGTTAACTTAAAATGGATCATGGACTTAAAAGTAAAATGCAAAAGTGTAAAACTTTTCTAAAAAACTCAGGATAAAATCTTCATATTCTACAGCTATGCAGATTATTGAGACCTGACACCAAAAGTAAGATCCATAAAAGAAAAAAAGTGATAAATTGGACTTCATCAAAATTAACTCCTCTCTGAAGCACTCTAAGAAGTTGAAAAGACAAGTTGTTGACTGAGAGAAAATATTTGTAAATCACATATCCAACAATAAGCTATTATCTAAACTATATAAAGAACTCACAATTCAACAGTACTTAAAAATACTGCAACTAGAAATGGGCAAGATGGCAGAGGAGTAGGGGTCCTCAACTGATCTAGTCCCACAAACTTACCTAGATACCTTTCAAAACATCCTGAACACCTAAAAATTCAACCTGAGAGGTAGAGAACAGCTGGAATGCTAAGGAGAGAAAAATTTTCCCTTCTAACAAGGTAGGAAGGTGAAAAAAATAAAAATAAAATAAATAAAAATAAAAAAGAAATAAAGTGGGGGAGGGGAACCACAACTACCTGGACAAAAGCCTCAGGGCACGAAAGCCCAGCACTGGACAAGTGGGAACTTTAAAAATCCAAGCCTGAGTTTTCACTGACAGAAAAGTGCTTAGCAGGGAAATCGGGCAGAATTGCAGGAGGGGCAGTGAAGCATCAAGATCCCCAGATACACTTTAAGACCAGGGCCAGGGATCCCTGGGTAGCGCAGCGGTTTGGCGCCTGCCTTTGGCCCAGGGCGCGATCCTGGAGACCCGGGATCGAATCCCATATCGGGCTCCCGGTGCATGGAGCCTGCTTCTCCCTCTGCCTGTGTCTCTGCCTCTCTCTCTCTCTCTCTCTCTGACTATCATAAATAAATATAAATAAAAAAAAAAAAAAAAAAAAAGATTTGAAGACCAGGGCCAGATGGCTTCCCAGGGGAATTCTACAAACGTTTAAAGAAGAAATAATACCTATTCTACTAAAGCTGTTTTGAAGGACAGAAAGGGAGGAAATACTTCCAAACTCATTTTATGAGGCCAGCATTACCTTGATCTCAAAACCACACAAAGACCCCACCAAAAAGGAGAACAGCAGACCATTATCACTGATGAACATGGATGCAAAAATTCTCAACAAGATACTAGCCAACAGGATCCAACAGTACATTAAGAAGATTAAGTACATTAAAAGATCCAACAGTACATGACCAAGTGGGATGTATCCCCCCGGGATTGCAAGGGTGGTTCAACACTCATAAAACAATCAACGTGATAGATCACATCAACAGGAGAAAAATAAGAACCATATGATCCTCTCAATAGGTGCTGAGAAAGCATTTGAAAAAATACAGCATCCATTCCTGATTAAAACTCTGCAAAGTGTAGGGATAGAGGGAACATTCCGCAATATCTTAAAAGCCATTTATGAAAAGCCCGCAGCAAATATCATTCTCAAGGGGGAAACACCTGAGGGCCTTTCCTCTAAGATCAGGAACAAGACAGGGATGTCCACTCTCACTATTGTTATTGAACATAGTACTAGAAGTCCTGGCCTCAGCAATCAGACGACACAAAGAAATAAAAAGCATTCAAACTGGCAAAGAAAAAGTCAAACTCTCCCTCTTTGCAGATGACATGATACTGTAAATAGAAAACCCAAATGACTTCACCCCAAGATTGCCAGAACTCATACCGCAATTCAGCAATGTGGTAGGATACAAAATCAATGCACAGAAATCAGTGGCATTTCTATACACTAACAATGAGACTAAAGCAAGAGAAATTAAGGAATTCAACCCATTTACAATTGCACCCAAAACCATAAAATACCTAGGAATAAACCTAACCAAAGAGGCAAAGAATCTATACCCTAAAAACTACACAACACTTCTGAAAGAAATCAAGGAAGTCGTAATGAGACGGAAAAACACTCAGTGCTCATGTATTGGAAGAATAAACATTGTGAAAATATCTATGCTTCCCAGGGCAATTTACACGTTCACTGCAATCCCTATCAAAATACCATGGGCTTTCTTCACAGAGTTGGAACAAATCATCTTAAGATTTGTAAGGAATCAGAAAAGACCCTGAATAGCCAGAGGAGCACTGGAAAAGAAAACCAATGCCGGAGGCATCACATTGCTGGATTTCAAACTGTATTACAAAGCTGTAATCAAGACAGTATGGTACTGGCATTAAAACAGACACATGATCAATGAAACAGAATAGAGAACCCAGATATGGGCCCTCAACTCTATGGTCAACTAATATTCCACAAAGCAGGAAAAACTATCCACTGGAAAAAGGACAGTCTCTTCAATAAATGATGCTGGGAAAATTGGACAGCCACATGCAGAAAATGAAATGAACCATTCTCTTACATCATACACAAAGATAAATTCAAAATGGTTGGAAGATCTGGGATGCCTGGGTGGCTCAGCAGTAGGGAGTCTGCCTTCGGCTCAGGGTGTGATCCTGGAGTCCCAGGATCGAGTCCCACATCGGGCTCCCTGCATGGAGCCTGCTTCTCCTTCTGCCTATGTCTCTGCCGCTCCCTGTCTGTGTCTCTCCTAAATAAATAAATAAAATCTTAAAAAAAAAAAAAAAAAGATAAAAAGTTTCTGCACAGCAAAAGAAACAATCAACAAAACTAAAAGACCACCCTACAGAATGGGAGAAGATATTTGCAAATGACATATAAAATAAAGGGCAAGTATCCAAGATCTATACAGAACTTATCAAACTCAACACCCAAGAAACAAAAAATCCAATCATGAAATGGGCAGAAGACATAAACAGAAATTTCACCAAAGACGACATACACATGCCCAACAAGCACATGAGAAAATGCTCATCACTGCCATCAAGGAAATACAAATCAAAACCACAATGACATACCACCTCACACCAGTGAGAAGAGCGAAAATTAACAAGACAGGAAACAACAAGGTTGGAGAGGATATGGAGAAAATGGATCCCTCTTGCACTGTTGATGGGAAACTGGTGCAGCCACTCTGGAAAACTGTGGAGGTTCCTCAAGAAGTTAAAAATAGACCTGCCCTACAACCCAGCAATTGCGCTACTGGGTATTTACCCCAAAGACACAGACGTAGTGAAAAGCCAGAACACCTGCACCCCAATGTTTATAATAGCAGCAATGTCCACAATAGCCAAACTGTGGAAAGAGCCTCAATGTCCTTCAACAGATTAATGGATAAAGAAGATGTGGTATATAAATACAATGGAATATTACTCAGCCATCAGAAGAGATGAATACCCATCATTTGCTTCGACATGGATGGAACTGGAGAGTATTATGCTGAGTGAAATAAATCAAATTGGAGAAGGACAATCATCATATGGCTTCACTCATACATGGAATATAAGAAATAGTGAAAGGGACTGTAAGGGATAGGAGGGGAACTGAGGGGATCCCTGGGTGGCGCAGAGGTTTAGCGCCTGCCTTTGGCCCAGGGCGCGATCCTGGAGACCCGGGATCGAGTCCCACGTTGGGCTCCCGGTGCATGGAGCCTGCTTATCCCTCTGCCTGTGTCTCCGCCTCTCTCTCTCTCTCTCTCTCTCTCTCTCTCTCTCTCTCTGTGACTATCATAAATAAATTAAAAAAAAAAAAAGAAAGAAAGAAACATTCAAAATTACCGACAAAAATTCAGTAAGAAAAGTAAAAAATCTTTGGTATCTGAACCAAGATGTCTCTCTCTTCCCCCTCCCAACTCAGAGGGGCAGAGAAACTACTCCAGGCTCTTGCAGCCAAAAACACAGGGCCCTCTGGCCTCCAGCACCCAGATGGAGAGGTTTCCTCCGTGGAGGAACAGGAGGACATCAGTATTTCTTATTCTGTCTGGGGGTACCTACTGCCAAGGCTAATCCCAGATAAACACAGTTTACCAGTAGGGGCTCTCTTCCTCCTACAAGCCCTACTTGTGGAATTGAGGCAATTGCCATTGACCACTGAATGGTGAGAACAGCAGGGCACTGATCATTCTTGACACAGCTCAGGAGGTAGAGGTTCTACACCAGGAGAAACAAGCTGAGAGGACCCAAGACCAAAGCCCAGTGGCCCACCAAGCACTCATCCCTTAAGAGTGTGGGGCTATCACTTAGGAACTTTTCATTGTCCCCATATCTCTAGAGCCCTGGTTCAGATATTTTGCCTGGGGGTGAGAAGCTGGAAGGGAGTGGGCAGGAAGGCCTAATTCTTCCCAAAAGGCTTAACTTTATTTGCAACACTGGGTGAAGAAGCCTAAAGGCATTCTGAAGAACAGTGGAAGTATTGGGAGCAGAATCAAAATACAGACTAAACTAGGGACATCTAGGTGGCTCCACTGGTTAAGTATTAGACTACTGATTTCTGCTCAGGTCATGATCTCAGCATGGGAAGATTGAGCCCTGCCTCAGGGTCCACACTGGGCATGGAGCCTGCCTAAGATTCTCTCCTCCCCCTCTACCCCTCCCCACTTCTAAAAATAAAAAGTAAAATAAAAAAGATACAGGCTAAACTCTAGGCAGGTTAGTTTGCAGAAGAGTACCAGAAAATAAGATAACTGAGAGGAGTCTAGTATGTAACAAAAATTAAACACTAAACTCAGAAACCAAACAGTTCCTTCAAAGGAGCTAGAATTTGATGGGATTAGTCCGCAGAAAAATTAAGAGTCCAAGGCATTCTTAAAATCATCAGAGCAATCATCTGGCAATTAATGAAGTTTAACAGCCAAGTGTGGTCAGGGAAAACAGAAAAGAGAGCCCAACCCAAACTAGTATCATCCCTGGGTAACTGTGGACATATCCAAAATGACACCTCCCTGAGAAATAGTAACAGAAGCTAAACACTAGGGGCACCTGGGTAGTTCAGTCAGTTAAGCAGCTGCCTTCAGCTCACATCAGGATGCCCAGGGTCCCAGGAGGGAGCACCACATCCACATTCCCATCTGGGCTCCATGCTCAGCAGGGTGCCTGCTTCTCCCTTTCTTTCTGCTGTTCCCCCTGCTTGTGCTCTCTGGCAGAGCTCTCTCTCTCTGTTAAATAAATGAATAAAATCTTTTTTTTTTTTTAATTTTATTTATTTATGATAGGCACACAGTGAGAGAGAGAGAAGCAGAGACATAGGCAGAGGGAGAAGCAGGCTCCATGCACCGGGAGCCCGACGTGGGATTCGATCCCGGGTCTCCAGGATCGCGCCCCGGGCCAAAGGCAGGCGCCAAACCGCTGCGCCACCCAGGGATCCCTGAATAAAATCTTTAAAAAAAAAACAAAACTGAACACTAATGGGGAAAAAGACTCAATTAAAACAATCAGTCACTACTCCAGGTAACAACCAAATAACAAACATTGGAAGAGGGAGGCCAGTACCTAGATTTGCCACATTATTTAAGAGGTCCAGTACCCAATAAAAAGTTAGGGGGCATGCAAAGAAACAGGAAAGTATATCCATACACTAGGAAGAAAGGGGGGAAAAACGGGTAATAAAGGTGGTCAAAAGGTACAGACTTCCACTCATAAAATAAGTCCCGGGGATGTAATGTACAGATGATGACTATAGTTAATAAAAGTGTATTGTATATTCAAAAGTTGCTAAAAGAATAAATCTTCAAAGTTCTCATCACAAGGAAGAAAAAAAAAATTTGCACTGTGGGGAAAAAAAGTCTCCTGTGAGAGAGACTTATCAAATAAAGACTTTATAATGTAACCATATAAACATGTTCACACAACTAAAGGAAACTAAGGTTAAAGAAGTGAAGGAAAGCACAATAACAATGTCACATTAGGGGCACCTATCTGGCTGGCTGGCTCAGCTGGAAGAGCATGTGACTCTTGATCTTAGGGTCATGAGTCTGAGCCTGACACTGGGTGTAGAAATTACTTAAGTAAAAAAAAACTTAACAAAATCATATAGAAAATATCAATAAAGAGAGACAAAGTAGAAAAAAATTCAACAGAAATTTTGGCATTAAAAAGTACAACAAATTTAACAGTCATTATGTGGACTCAACAGCACTGAAGAAGAAAAAATTAGCAAACTTGGGTATAGAGAAGATCTTATGCAAACCAAAACACCAGAAGAAAAAAAAAGTAGTAAAATGAAGAGACCCTCAAAGATATTTCAGAAACCAAAAAAAAAAAAAAAAAAAAGAAAAAGATATTTCAGAAACCACAAACAATGTAAAGACAGGAGAGAGCATGAGAAACTTCCAAATGCCCAGGGTTCAGTTTACAGGTCAACCACTGGTTATGTCCTCTTAATTACCTCCTCCCAAAAATTGTCAACCAAGAACCCTACGTCCAGTGAAACTATACTTCAAAAGCAAGGGAGATATCAACATTCACAGACAGACAAAAGCTGAAGTAGTTTGTGACTAGACCTGCCCTGCAAAAAATACTCAAGGGACGTCTACAAGGTGAAATAAAAAGGAACTAGACAATACCCTGAAACCATACAGAGAAATAAACAATTATAAATAAATAATTTGAAAAGCTATTATTGCTATAACAAGTGTTTCATAACTCTCATTTTCTTTGTGATTTAAAAGACTAACACATTTATTTTTTTTAAGATTGATTTGAGAGAGAAAACACACACACACACACACACATATGTGGAGGGACAGAGGTGAGGGAGGGATTCCCCAAACAGACTCCCCATTAAACACACAGCCCAATGCAGGGCTCGATCCCAGGACCTCTAGGATCAACAATCTGGCCAAAATCAGGAGCCAGACATGCAATAGACTGAGCTGCCCAGGTGCCCCAAGAGACTAATACATTGAAAGGAAATTAGTATTCCTTAAATACATTTAAAGGAAAAAACAACTATTAGTATAACAGCTAGTACTACTCTAACTTTGTAACACCAATCTTATTTTCTACTTAATTTAGGAGACTTAGGCATTTAAAAAAATTATTTGCTTTATGTTTGGGGGCAAACAACACATAAAGATGTAATTTTGTGACAATAAAAATAAATGGAAACAGAGCTGTAAGAGATTTTACACATTCTTGAAGTTAACCCGCTACAAATTCAAATTACAGTACTATAACTTGAGAATGTTAAAGGCAACAGCATGAAAACCACACACACACACACACACACACACACACTATAAAATATACGAAAAAGAACATTAAGAAACTTAATGCACTGCAAAACACTGTATGTTTTTTTAATCAAGAAATACAAGCAGGAATGCAAGAAGGGACAAAAAAGCTATAGGGCATATAGAAAATAAAACAGGCTGAAAGTGAAAGGATGGAAAAAGATATTCCATGTAAATAGTAACCAAAAGAGCACAGAATAGCTGTACTGATATTAGAACAGACTTTACATCAAAAAAGATTTTAAGAGGAAAAAAAAAAAGGGCATTATATACTAATGAAAGTTTCAGAAAAGAAGATACAAGTAAACATTTAGGCACCTAATAACAAACCATCAAAATATATTAAGCAAAACTGATGGAATTAGAAGCCAGAGAAAAATATTACAAAAATACTACAGACCAATCTCCCTTGTGAACACTGACACAAAAATCCACAACAAAATACTACCAAAAATTCAGCAGTATATTAAGATTATACACATGACAATTTAATTTATTCCTGGAATGCAAGAATAGTTCAACACAGAAAACTGATCGATGTAATATACTACATCAACAAAATTAAGGGGAAAAAAAGCATGTGCATCATAACTAGTGTCAGAAATTCAACATCCTCTCATGATAAAAAAAATAAAACCGTAAATAGGAAAGGAAGGAAATCATCTTGGAAGTCATACATGAAAAAAAACACAAACATCATACTCAACAGTGAAAGACTGAAAACTTTTCCTCTAAGATCAGTACTTTGTACTTTATGTATCTATTCCAAGATAAATTTAATAGTTCTAAAGAATAACAAGTAATGAAAATCCCAAACACTGAATGTGGTGTTTTTATTACCAAAATCATGAGGTATAAGCACTTTTTAAAAATTTCCAAGAATCTGGAACATAACAGGAAATTAGGCATTCCTTTCTGCATTTTATTTTTTTTTTTAAGATTTTATTTATTCATGAGAGACACAGAGAGGCAGAGACACAGGCAGAGGGAGAAGTGGGCTCCATGCAGGGAGCCTGATGTGGGACTCGATCCCAGGTCTCCAGGATCACACCCCAGGCTGAAGGTGGCACTAAACCACTGAGCCCCCCCAGGCTGCCCTCCTTTCTGCATTTTAATATAGTGTCCTATAACCTCCTAAAATTAATTTTAAAAACATGACTAGTGGTCTCATTTCTCATACATACCCAATGACAATCTGAAAAAAAAATAAAAGACTGATCATTAAATGACAACTTCAAAAAGTCACATTTTTTAATGTAGTAAAGGAGTTAATTATATATACATAATTATTGTAGATAGTATAGCCTATTTATCTCTCAAGTCAGACCTTTACACAGATAGAAATCACCAAAAATGATCTTTAATTTTAACAATTCAACATAACTCATCAATAACAGTATATAGATATCTGAGTTACATGCCTCATAGAATATGAGCTACTGCTTGCCAATACCCCTTGACAAATTGTGGACCATCTTTCCACAAGCAATTTTTAAAAAAACAATTCTCAAAGAGCTGTACTTGACAAATGTCTTTAGAATTGCTATAACCTCCCAAAATAAGAAAGTAATAACATTATTAAACTCTTTAATTCCCAACTCCTCAAAAGGAAAACAAAACTTAGTGATCTTGAAATAGAGAGGGTTGCTATTATATTAACTTTAGTTTTTGTACATTCCATTCAACCCTGAACTACTGTCTCTGAACACTTTCTTCTATTAGATGCCTGTCTTAAATGGAGGACCTGAGCCTCAGAGGTGGAGAGCTAGCCACAGAAATATGTAGCAAAAACCAGATCCAGATCTCACAACTCTGACCTCCCACTGAGTTCAAATTCTTGGCAGAGAATGTTTAAATTCCCAAAAATAAAGTCATCTTTACCTATCATTATGTTATATATCATACCTTTCACCTAAGGGCTGCTACACTTTAAAAACATTTATCTTAGAATAAAGAGCTCTAGCTCTAAAGAAAATCACTATAGCATAGAAGACATAGCATTCATAGTCATCCCATCAAACTTGACATTTATTATAAGAGTCTCTAAGGCTTTTTATTTAGTTCCAGGCAGGTTATTTGTCCCAAAGGCACACTTTCTGGCAAACTGTGAATTCCCTACTTGTTTTCTAATAGTTATAAGCCTGTCAGTTGGACACTGAATTAAACCAAACCACTGTTTATTTGCCTTAAGTTTTGCTACTTAACAATTTAAAGCTTTATCTTTCCAAGTTATATTCTCCAACTTGCTGACATAGCAATCAATTTGCTACTAATACAGAGTTATTTGCCTTAGTGGACAGTATTATACAACATTATTGCTAAAGATACTCCTCCCTTATCCCAAATCCCTATATCCAATCCATTAGCAAATGCTATTAGATATTAGAGATATACCTCTCAAATTCTTTCCATTTCTTTCCCTTTTCTCTATCACTTCTTAGGCCAGGTTATAAATATCTCTGACCAAGAATACTTTTGATAATCCCCTAATAATGGGTCTCCCTGTCTCTATTCTCAAACCTGCAGTCTGTACAGTGGCCAAAGTGTTCTTTCAAACAGAAAAATCATACCAATTACTCCACTAAAATTCCTCCAGTAGTACATTTTATTCCTCATGCAAAAGAAAACCAACATCTTTTCCAGAATCTCCACAGGCCTTTCATGATTGGGCCAACAATCTTTCCAACTTAACTCATAAAGTTCCCTAACCTGTTCAGTTATTCTTCTGATCCTTGTCTATACGAATCCTGACCATCATGAAGACCTGGAAAAAGATCTGGGCCCTAACGTCACCTTTTCCAAATACATTCACAAGACTATCCTTACCTAACAAAGCATTACCCCAACCTCCATACCAGTTACTGATAGCTGTTTAATTTCCTTCATAGCACTTCCCACTCTGTGAAATCATATTTCGTCTTTCTATTATCTATCTTCCCTCACTAAACCATCAGTTCCTAAAGTGTCAAAGTTTGTCTGTCCTGTTTACCACAGTACATAGGCTGTCACATAGTACAGCCTCAAAATTTACCTAATGATTAAATGAAGCTTTCAATTAGAAATTCCTCAGTATTGGGGTGGCCGAGTGGCTCAGTTGGTTAACTGTCTGTCTTCAGTTCAGGCCATGATCTCAGGGTCCTGGGATTGAGCCGCGCATCAGGCTCCCTGCATGATGAATCTTTAAAGCAGAAGTATGCTTCCCTCTCTCTCCATCTGCCCTTGCCCCATCATGCTGTATGCTCTCTCAAATAAATAAATAAAATCTTTAAAAAAAAGAAAGAACTCCTTTGATGTTATGGACTGAATTCTGTCCCCCCAAATTCATCGTATAACCCTAGCCCCAAGTACTTTAGAATGTGATTATATATGATGATAGGGCTATTAAATTTTTAACAGTGGGCTCTTATGCACTAGAACTGGTATTCTTATAAAAAGAGGACACCAGAGATGCACATGCATAGAAAAAAGGCCATTTGAGGACACAGCAAGAAGGCAACTGCCTGCAAGCCAAGAAGAGAGACCTCAGGAGAAACCAAAACTGCCAGCACCTTGATGTTAGGCCTCTAGCCTCCACAATTATGGGGGGGAAATGTCTATTGTTTAAACCACCCAGTCTGTGATATTCTATGGAAGTCCTAGCAAACAAATACATTTGCCTTTCAAAAGTAGCACTTGGGATCCCTGGGTGGCGCAGCGGTTTGGCGCCTGCCTTTGGCCCAGGGCGCGATCCTGGAGACCCGGGATCGAATCCCACGTCGGGCTCCCGGTGCATGGAGCCTGCTTCTCCCTCTGCCTGTGTCTCTGCCTCTCTCTCTCTCTCTCTCTCTCTCACTGTGTGCCTATCATAAATAAGTAAAATAAAATAAAATAAAATAAATAAAATAAAAGGTGATCTTTACCTTCCAGTTTCATCCATTTGGTCACATATTTTTAAAAAAAAAAAAAAAGTAGCACTTTTCTTCAGAAATAAGTGAAAATTAATTACATCTCAATGTTTATCTCTAGTCGCAGACATCATCATGGCCCTTTATATACTCCTTTACCATTTAATTTTTAACCATTTAATAAGTAATTTGGGGAAACCGTTTCAAGAGCATATATGACTTAGCTAATAACTAGTCAGCATTCAAGACACTCAGGCAGGATCAACAAACTTTTTCTGTAAAAGTCCAGACAGTAAACATTTTAGACTTTGTAGACCATAAAAGGCATCTGCCACAGCTACTTAATTCTGTTACTGTAGTGAAAAACTGGCCTTAGATAGTACATAAGCAAATGGGTGTGGCTGTATACCGATGAAGTTTTATTTATGGACACTGAAACTTACGGGTCATATAATTTACATTCATATGTCATAAAACAACTTTTTAAAAGTATTTAAAAATGCAAAAACCACTCTTAGCTCATGAGCCATTAAAAAAAAAAAAAAAAAAAAAAAACAGGTGAAAGCCTGAGGGCTACATTTCACCAACCCCACCCTAAAACAGTAAATTTACTTTATCACTCCCATTTTGCAGATTAGAAAATCTCCAGAACAATGATTAACATAGCAACCCAATACCTAGACTGCAAGTATATTCATCTATCTCTAAAGTCTACAAAACTATGCAAATAGCAGAACAAAAAGGTATCACAAATTGGGTTTATTCTATCCTGAAGAGCTGTCTTTATTAAACCTAAAATATCATTCTTCCATAAATTATATTTCTTCTCATACCATGAAGAAATTTTTTAAAATTATATAAATTGACAGATCAAATGACATGTCCCACTATTTGACAGCAATTAGTAAGCACCAGAAATAAGATACAGAAAAATACAAGACCATTAGATTCTGGTTTCATAAAGATTTTTAAAATGGAACAAGTGAGGGCAGCCTGGGTGGCTCAGTGGTTTAGTGCCGCCTTTGGCCCAGGTTGTGATCCTGGAGACCCAGGATGGAGTCCCACATCAGGCTCCCTGCATGGAGCCTGCTTCTCCCTCTGCCTGTGTCTCTGCCTCTCCCTCTCTCTCTCTCTCTCTCTCTGTGTGTCTCTCTAAAGAAAGAATAAATAAAATCTTTAAAAAAAAAAAATGGAACAAGTCACAGATAACAAAATTTATAAAACCACTCGAGGTCACAATTCTGTTTCCAGGTGCCTTCTTTCTTTGCATTCAACAACAACAACCTTTATTTTTTAACTCTTAAAAAAAATTTTTTTTCGGGGGATGCCTGGGTGGCTCAGAAGTTGAACATCTGACTTCGGCTCAGGGAATGATCCTGAAATCCAGGGTTGAGTCCCACATCAGGCTCCCTGTGCCTGCTTCTCCCTCTGCCTATGTCTCTGTCTCTGCGTCTCTCTCTCTCTCTCTCATGAATAAATAAATAAATCTTTAAAGAAAAAATAATTTTTGCCCTGCTTAGGTAAATGGAAAACAGAAAACGCATTTAGAAATATCCTCACCACTGAGAAAATGGCTGTTGGGATATCAGAAAAGAATGGCTTAAATTACCTTCTTTTTAAAAAGTTAAACATAAAGTTATTTCTTCAAAAGAAAAATTTCAACCTGGAGGTAAGAATTAAGTTTGCCAACTGAGTCAGACCTGAAACATGCCTAAAAATTCCTTTCTTTTTTAAGAGTATAAAGGAGCTCTGAGACCAAAAAAAATTGTTAAACCCTAAGCTAAAAGCCCAACGGCCAATGAAAAATGAAATTAGATAGTGGAGTGTGATTTGGGTTCTTCAAATTTTCATCTTTCACCACGTCCAGACAAATCTACGTTTTTATATTTGTAATTTTTAAGCCATTTAATTTATTCAAATTAAAATAAGGTAATGTGTCACCCCCACTTAAAATCTTTAAACGAATGCTCACAGCTTGTAGAATAAATAAAAACGCTTCAGTGCAGCACAAAAGACATCCAATCTTCTTACCAGAAAGCCACTTCAGGCATACTAAATTCTAGAGTACCCAATGCACTCAGCTCCCTCTTCTCTCTAGGTGTCCTCCATGTTGCACTGGATATACAACCACCTCTACTCTCATTTTTAAGTCTCTCCTTTTTCAGAACTCCAGTCAGGTATTCCCATCTCCTCCAGGAAGCATCTCAAAATAGGGTGATTACCACTGTGTTTTATAATTTCAAATGGTCCAACTCACTGTTCCCTTACTCACCTATTGTTCCCACTAGAATACAAGCAAAAGTAGACCAGAGAGCAGTACTTTAATCATCTTTTAAATCCACAGCTAAGTACACTTCCTGGCACACAGTAAATTTTCAATTTCCTTCTAAAGGAATTCACGTTTTATTATTCTCTAACTTAAGATTTTCCTTTCAGTTCTATTACTGCCCCCTCCAAAAAAAAAAGCCTCTCTGCTAAGTTCTCAAGAAAAAAAAAATTTTTATTGCAGTAGAAAATTTATATTTTTTTAAAAAGTTTTTTTTCATTTAAGATTTTATTTATTAATTCATGAGAGACACAGAGAGAGAGGCAGAGACACAGGCAGAGACACAGGCAGAGGGAAAAGCAGGCTCCATGCAGGGAGGGCAGAGACACAGGCAGAGGGAGAAGCAGGCTCCATGCAGGGAGCCCATTGTGGGACCTCCTGGCCTGAAGGTGGCGCTAAACCGCTGAGCACCCAGGCGGCCCTGCAGTAGAAAATTTAAAAAGAAATCTTGGGACACCTGGGTGGCTCAGTGGTTGAGCATCTGCCTTCGGCTAGGGTCGTGGTCCCAGGGTCTGGGATCAGGTCCCGCGTCAGGCTCCCTGCAAGGAGCCTGCTTCTCCCTCTGCCTGTGTCTCTGCCTCTCCCTGTGTCTCTCATGAATAAATAAAATCTTTTTTAAAAAATTAAAAAAATAAAAAAGAAATAAAAATAAAAAGAAATCTTGCACTAAAGAGTACGTCACTCAAAAACTTATTCTTTAAAAACAAGTGATCTGGGCAGCCCGGGCAGCTCAGTGGTTTAGCACTGCCTTCAGCCCAGGGCCTGATCCTGGAGACCCAGGATCAAGTCTCACATCGGGCTCCCTGCATGGAGCCTGCTTCTACCTCTACCTTCTACCTCTGCCTGTGTCTCTGCTCCTCTCTCTCTCTCTCTCTCTCTCTCATGAATAAATAAATAAAATCTTAAAAAAAAAAAAAAGTGCTCTGCTCCCAAATATACTTAACAGAAATAGACTTTTTATTAATTAATACAACTATTAATTTGCATTTTTAAGAACATTCCTATGTTCTTCAAAGGATTATGAATATAAAAATTTAGTCTCAGATCAAAATAGAGAAAATCATCCATGAAAATGGCTTCACCATTCAACAGAGAAGAAAATCTGTCTCTTAACTGTACCCACTCCATTAATAAAAATGCTTATGAAGCTACCAGATAGTTTTGAGGGACAGAGTTCATCCACCCACAAAAGGTCATCACCTGGGAAGACAGGAGAGACCAGCCTAACTACCAATTTAAGATAAGATAATTATTGCAGGCTGCAGAACTCACTTAATTACTTATTCAGTATTTTATTCTTTTAGGCCCTAGAATTTCACCAAACACTCTTTAAGGGAAAAAATAAGAAGGGGATAAAAATACAAACTCCTTGGGGAGGAGGGGAAAAAAAGTTGTTTTGGTTTTCTCTAAAACAAGAAATGACAGAATTAGAGCTTTTTCTGGTTCAACATGAAAAATTAAACCCAATTTATAAATAAAACAAAATAATAAAACTTATTAAAGTGTGACCATAAGGGAATCAAGTACTGAAATCAAGTATTGAGGGGGACCAGAGTGGCTCAATTAAGCAGCTGCCTTCCAGTCAGGTCATAATCCTTCGGTGCTGGGATCAAGGCAAAGTCAGGCTCCCTGCTCAGTAAGGAGTCTGCTTCTCCCTCTTCTTCTGCAGCTCCACCTGCTTGTGCTCACTCACACTCTCTGTCAAATAAATAAATAAATAATCAAGTATTGATAATATTCTAACATTTATTTCCACTTCTGAATAGAAAACAAAATTATCAAAAAAAAGTGAACCTGACATTTGACAAATCTAATTAAAGACACTGACCATATCTTAAATTCTAAGTAAGAATACGGAATGGGTGGGGATAATGCTTCCCTTCTACAGCTAAGGAACCTGAGGCTCAGACAGGTTGAGCAGGTAACTCCCAAGTCTCACATATGGCAAGTGGAAGAAAATAATTCAAACTCACATCCTTCAGACTTTCTCCACTCAGCCATGATGCCCTAAGTAGAAGTGAAAATAGGCCAAAAATATGCACAGAAGCTCTGATCAAATTTTTGTACCAAAAATAAGGCACATGGCTTAACTGGAAATATATTTTCCTAACTTTAAATTCCTATATTTGAAATGTACCTTTAAAAAGTCCAATTTAATAACCTATAAAAAGAGGGAAAAAATTTGATCTAGTAATTCTATTGATATTTAACTTGCAAAAAAAGAAGTTAATGCAAGTCTCAAGAGTTCAAATATTACTCAAAGCTATATCCAAGAGTATGCTGTGTCAAGGAAAGCCTGTTTCCCCACCTATAAAAAGAAGTATTTGAGAAAGAATCTTATTTAACTATACTAAATGCAGATTTAGACTATACTATAATAAGAGAAAGTTAGGCATGTAGTAAAACTATGTATCTAAAACTTTCAATAAACTACTACATAAAGTTCTCAAGTAATCAAGAACAGAAGATCCAGATGACAAACATTAATTTCTGAACAACAAAAAAACACAATACCACCACTTTCTTAAAGGAACAGTGAAAACCTTAAAAACAAAAAAGTTGGACTTTAGAATCACACATATAACTGGTATTACTCTTGTCTGGATAGCAACATAAACTGTAGTAAATCTCCAATGTACATAAAACAGGATCCGAAACCCTTAGTAAAGAATTATCTTAAAAAAATGGCCTTGACTCCTTGACCTACTCCTACTCTTTGGAATTTCCCTTGAAATTTATATTAAAGCAATATAAAAGAGGGAAATCTATATGTACAAAAGCATTTTATTTTAGGGGGAAGAAAAGAAGCAATAAGAATGATAAAGTATGTTCATTTTTTTCTTTAGAATATTAAGTACATTTAGAAAATGTACAAATGATTTGTTTATGGTATCTTAAAAGTAAAGAGCAAGACAAAATGCTCATTGCAATTAGATGAAATAAGTTTTACAGCTATATAAAAAAGTGTGTGCCTAAATATAAAAGTTAAAAGGCAATTTGCCTAAATGAGGTGAAAACTTAGGTCCACACAAAAAGTTGTGTAAATGTTTATAGTAGCTTTATTCACAACTGTCAAAAGTTGAAAGCAAGTTAAGATAGTGATAGGTGAATAAACTGTGATATATGGACATAACAAAGAATTATTCAGTAATAAAAACAAACAAGCTATCAAACCATGCAAAGAAACTTACATAGACCAAACTTACATGAATATTGCTAATGGAGAGATGCCAATCTGAAAAGCTACGTAATGTATGATTTCAACTATATGACACTCTAGAAAAGGCAAAATTAGACAATAAAAAGATTAGTGACTAACAGGGGAGTTCAGGGGAGAGAAATGAATAGGTGAAGCACACAGTATTTTTAGGGCAGTGAAACTATTCTGTCTGATACTGTAATGGTGAATACATATAATTATACGTTTGTCACAACCCACACAAAGAATAAACCCTATTGTACACTATGAAATTTAGTTAGTAATAACACCAATATTGGCATATCAACCATAATATACTATACTAATGAAAGATATCAGTACTAGAAGAAACTGGAGGGAATGAGAAGGTATATGGGAACTCTGTACTTTCTGCTCGATTTTTCTAAAACCTTAAAATTGCTTAGAAAAAAAACAAAGTATGAATTTTTTTAGAATAAACTTTCATAAATTGAAAAAAAATACAAAAAGCTAAAACCATCTGAATAGTGAATTATCAGTGATTTTTCCCTTTAAAATTAGTTATTTTCATGTGTCCTTTCTAGGAATAAATCACCATGAAATACAATTCTAGCAATGTCTGTAATAGCTGCCCAGTCCCCAAGAAAAAAAAGAATCCATTAATTCCCAGCTTTACCTACATAAAACCGGGCATAAATTGCCCATCTGGGATGTTTTTAATTGTCCTTAATTTTACAATAAAAAAACAGTTGAGTGGCAGCTTTCAATTATTATACCACATATTGAGGGGCAGGAGAATGATGTGAGGAATTCATACAATTGTCAGCTAAGTTCAGTCTGCTTACTTAGGGAATCACTAATGATTTCAATGGAAAGTGAAGAACTAAAGGCCACTGTGAACAACGGGGACATATGCCTCAGATTTTTAAGACCTTA
This sequence comes from Vulpes lagopus, assembly GCF_018345385.1. NCBI lineage: Eukaryota > Metazoa > Chordata > Mammalia > Carnivora > Canidae > Vulpes > Vulpes lagopus. The sequence continues at coordinate 2,228,399 of NC_054844.1, forward strand.
GAAGAAATGAGCTCTACATTTTTTACTCATCTCTTATAATTACCACAAAACCATCCATCAGACCACGACAACTTTATTGCTAACAAGGTACTATATAGTTATAATGAAAACCAACACTGAAAATATATGTCTGACTGAATCCATCACATTTTTCAACAGCTAGACATTTGTCTCAACCCCACTTTAAAGCTGCTTTTTTATAGCTAGGAATTCATACACCAATTTCTTGAAAATTCAATATAAAGTCCAATCTAAAATCATTCTAGGGCAGCCCGGGGTGGCTTAGCAGTTTAGCGCCGCCTTCAGCCCAGGGCATGATCCTGGAGACCCAGGATCGGGTCCCACGTTCGGCTCCCTGCATGGAGCCTGCTTCTCCCTCTGCCTGTGTCTTTGCCTCCCTCTCTCTCCTGTGTATTCTCATGAATAAGTAAATAAAATCTTTTTTAATTTATAAATAAATAAATAAATAAAATCATTCTAAATATTTCCAATATTATTGTTTGTTATCTGAGTTAACATGACCAGCTAAAGTCATGCATACATCATGAAAAATCTCGTAAATATAAATGTTGCATTAAAAGAAATCTACAAAGAGTGACACCAACATGAAGGAATAGGGAGTTTTCAGCACTCATTTCTCATACAAACAACAATTTTGACAACTGCCCATGGCCTAGAGTACCTTTGTGAAAACCCTGGGGTCAGCAGAGAAGTACCATCAGCTCTTTGGAGCAAAAACTCTGAATAGGAAAAAAAAATAAAAAAAAATAAAATAAAATTAAAAAAAAAACTCTGAATAGGTGCACTAAATAAAGAACAGTTACAAGTTCACTCATCTCACACTTTCCCTACAGCAGCACACATCAGTGCCAAGAAAGAACCGCCTGTGATTTCTCCCACAGGGGAAACTGAGAATAGAATGTGCACCCACATCCCCAGCTCTATGGGATGCTGCTCAGGGGTCCCTTCATTCTCACTCCACTCAGAACATTGAGAGCATCAGGAAAGCAGGGAAAAAGAAATGGATGCACAACAATCAGGGCACAGCATTCAACAAAGGGCGGATGATTTTACTGACTACTCCCAGGTTCCAGCAAGAGGCCTACCCACAATCCTCAGAAGACACATTACCTGATGACAACCCCAACTAGGCCCCATCTAGTGGGGCCTGATGACAACCCCTACTAGTGTCCCTAGCACTCCACTATGCTCCTTCTCAATGAAACCAGCTCACACAAGGCACTGCAAAACATAGACAAGCAATCACAGATGGCTGGCTCAACACTCCTGGATTGAAAGAAGGTACATATAATCTTGAAAACATCAGGTCACTGCCCTGGGAAAAAATAAATGGGCACCTTTCAGCATAAACAAACTAACTGTTTTTAAGGAAGCTCAGTGAGCTACACGAGAGCACAGATAAACAACTCAACAAAATCAGGAAGATACACAAAACAAGAAGTTCAACAAAATGAAATCACAAGAAATAATCAAACATTAATTCTGGAGCAGAAGAATACAATTAATGAAACAAAAAATGCAATAGAAAGCTTTAACACGGGCAGCCCAGGTGGCTCAGCAGTTTAGCGCTGCCTTCAGCCCAGGGTGTGATCCTAGAGACCTGGGATTGAGTCCCAAGTCCGGCTATCTGCATGGGACCTGCTTCTCCCTCTGCCTGTGTCTCTGCTTCTCTCTCTCTCTCTGTGTCTCTCATGAATGAATAAATAAAATCTTTAAAAAAAAAAAAAGGCTTTAACAGCATATTTGATCAAGCACAGCAAAGAATCTCTGAACTCAAACACATATTTCAAATTATCACATGAGAGAAGAAAAAAGAAAAATGAATTTAAAAAGTGAAAACACCTATAAGAATAATTTATGGGCTATGATCAAATGAAGCAATATACCCATTGTGGGAGTCCCAAAAAGAGAAAAGGGAGAGAAAAGGCAGAAAGTTTATTTAAAGAAACAATAAACTTCCTAAATTATGGATGGATATAGACATCCAGATCCTTAAGGCTTGGAGGTCCCAACTGATTACAAAACAACACATTATAACCAAAGTTCAAAAGTTAAAGACAAAGTGAAAAGTGTGAAATCAGAAAGAGAAACCCAACTCATAGCTACAAGGAAATCTCCTTTAAGGCAATAAGATTTATCAGCAGAAACGGCAGGCCAGAAGAAAACGAGATTACATTAAAAGCGCTGAAAGAAAATGCAGACAAAAACAAAAAAACTACAAGGGCGTCTGGGTGTCTCAGTGGTTGAGCATCTGCCTTTGGCTCACTTTGTGATCCTGGGGTCCTAGAATGGAGTCCTGCATCAGGCTCCCTACGGGGAGCCTGCTTCTCCCTCCGCCTATGTCTCTGCCTTTCTCCGTGTCTCTCATGAATAAATAAATAAAATCTTTGGGGGGGAAAAAACAGTAATAGTAACAACAACAACAAAAACTACCTACACCAAGAATGCCGAGCAAAACAGTCCTTCAAAAACTAGAGATAAAGACTTTCTCAAAAAAAAAAAGACTTTCTCAAACAAAAGCTGAGGGAGTTCCTCAACACACCTTCCTTACAAGAAATGCTAGAATTCTTCAAACTGAAATCAAAGGATACTAATAACATGAAAACATGAAATTCTAACACTCACTGACAAAGTATATATTCAAATACAGACTAATACTGTACTGATGATGTGCACATCACTTGCAACTCTAATATAAAAGTTAAAAAAAACTATTAAAAAGACAGTTATTATGTAATAATAAAGGGGTCAACTCATCAAAAGGATATAAAAATTGTAAATACACATGCAACCAATATCAGAGAACTTAAATATATAAAGTAAATATTAACCAAGCTAAAAGGACACATAAATAGCAATACCCACTTTCAAAAATAGATCATCCCAACACAGTAAGCAAATACTGGGCTTGGAAAACACTTTAGACCAAGTAGACCTAATAGTTATGTATAGAACATTCCATCCAATAGCAGCAAAATACACATTCTTCTTAGGCACCCAGAAAACATTCTCTAGGATGGATCACATGTTAGGCCTCAAAATAAACCGTAACTAATGTAAAGGACTAAAAGTATACCTAGTATCTTTTCCAACCATAATGGTATGAAACTAGAAATCAACAGCAGGAGGAAAATGGGAACATTCAAAAAAATGCAGAAATTATATGCCAGGCCCCTGAACAACCAATAGGTCAAAACAAAAATCAAAAGAGAAATAAAAAAATATGCTAAGATAAAGATGGAAAAACAAATCAAAACTTCTAGTAAAAAGGGTTCTAAGAGGGAAGTTTAAACCAATAAATATCTACCTTGAGAAAAAAGAAAAATCTCAAATAAACAATCTAACTTTACACTTCAAGGAGCTAGAAAAAGAACAAACTGCTAACCAAAGTTAGCAGAAAGAAGTAAATAATAAGATTATTTTTATCTTTTTTAAAAAACTTTATTTGTACACACATATGGGGCAGAGGGGCAAGGAGAAGCAGACTCTCTGCCAAGCAGGGAGCCAGGCATCAGACTCAATCACAGGACTCCTGGATTATGACCTGAGCAAGGAAGGTGTTTAACCAACTGAGCCACCCGGGTGCCTGGGGTTTTGTTTTGTTTTGTTTTAAATATATTTTATTTTTTCATTTTAGAGATAGAGAGCAAGCAAGAGCTGGGGAGGCAGAAGGAACAAGAGAAGTAAACTCCCCGTGAGCAAGGAGCCCAATGTGGGGCTCAATCCCAGGACCCTGGGATCAGGACGTGAGCCAAAGGCAAATGTTTAACCAAGTGAGACACCCAAGAATCCCTGTTTTGTTTTTAAGATAAAACTGACAAACCTTTGGATTGGCTAATCAAGCAAAAAGATTCAAATAAATCATATTATAAATGACAATGGAGATATTATAAATGATACTGAAGAAATGAAAAAGATCATAAAATACTACTATAAATAATTACACTCCAACAAATTGGATAATCTGGAAGAAATGGATAAACGACAATCATACAACCTACCAAGACATAATCATGAAGAAAAAAAAATCTGGGCAGCCCGGGTGGTTCAGCGGTTTGGTGGCGCCTTCAGCCCAGGGCGTGATCCTGGAGACCGGGGATCAAGTCCCTTGTCGGGCTCCCTCCATGGGGCCTGCTTCTCCCTCTGCCTGTATATCTCTGCCTCTCTCTCTCTCTCTCTCTCTCTCTCTCTGGTCTCATGAATAAATAAATAAAATCTTTAAAAGACAAAAGAAGAAAAAGAAAAAAAATCTGAACAAACCATACGAAAAGAAGATTGAAACAGTAATCAAACATCTTGAACAAAGAAAAGCCTATGACCGGATGACTTGACTGGTGAATTCTATCAATAATTTAAAGAACATAGATGCAAAAATCCTCAACAAAATATTAGGAAACCTAATTCAACAGCACATTTAAACAATCACATAACATGATAAAGTCAAATTTATACCTGGGATGCAAGGAACAGTTCAACATATGCAAATCAACAAATGTATTATATACCAGTTAACAAGATCAGTATGATCACAGTTCATATGACCATCTCAATAGCTAACATCTCAATAGCTAATGACAAGCTTACACCATATTCAATGATAAAATGCTAAAAGCTATACATCTAAGATCAGGAACAAGACAAAGATGCCAATTCTCACCCCTTCTATTCAATATAGCATTGGAAGTCCTAACTAGAAGATTTGGGCAAGAAAAAGAAAAGGCATCCAAATTGGAAAAGAAGTAAAATCTCTATTTGCAGATGACATGATCTTATATAGAAAAGAACCCAAAGGACACATGGGTGCTTCAGTCAGTTAAGCCTTGGGCTCAGGTCCTGATCCCAGGGTCCTGGGATTGAGCCCCATGTTGGGCTCCCTGCTCAGCTGGCAGTATGCTTCTCCCTCTCTCTCTGCACCTCCCACCCTTCACCCTGTGCTCTCTCTCTAGCTCAGATAAATAAATATTATATAATCATTTATTAATTAAATATTATATTTAATTATAAATAAATATTTTTTTAAAAGAGAAAAAGACCAAAAAAACCAAAGACAAAGACAAGACAAAACCAAGACAAAGAAACCAAAGACTTCACCAAAAAATTTTAGAATAAACAAATTCAATAAATATGCAGACACAAAACCAATATACAAAAATTGCACTGAACCATCCAAAAAAAAATAAAAAAACAATCTTTTACAATAGCTTTAAAAGGAATGAAATTTAAAACTAATAAAAATTTTTAAAAATAAATAATAAAATTTTAAAAATAAAAGAATGAAATACTTAGAAATAAATTTAACCAAGGAACTGAAAGATCTATACACTGAAAAGTCTATGATACTGATGAAAGAAACTGAAGACAACACAAATAAATGGCAAGTTATTCCATGCTCATGAATTGGAAGAATTAACAATGTTAAATGTGCATACTACTCAAAGCAATCTACAAATTCAAGGCAATCCCTACCAAAATTCCAGTGACATTTTTCAAGAAATAGAGGGGGGAAAGGTACTAAAATCCATATGGTACCAAAATGAATTCCAAGTAGTCAAAGCAACCTTGGGCTAAAAGAACAAAGCTGAAGGCATTACACGTCTTGATTTCAAAATCTATTACAAAGCTACAGTATTGGCATAAAGAGTCATAGACTAATGGAACAAAACAGAGAGTCCAGAAATAAACCCATACTTCTACAGTCAACTGATCTTCAACAATGGTGGCAAAAACACATAATGAGGAAACAATAGTCTCTTTAATAAATGGTGTTGCGAAAACTGGCTATTCACATGCAAAAGAACAGAACTGGACCATTATCTCACACAAAAATCAACTCAAAATAAATTAGACTTAAATGTAAGACTTGATGTTGTAAAACCTAAAGAAACCTAAAGAAAAAACGGGGAAAAGTTTCTTGACATTAGCCCAGGAATGATTTTTTGCATAGGCCCCCAAAGCAAAAGTAATCAAAGCAAAAAGATGGTGGGATTACATTAAACTAAAAAGCTTCTGCACAGCAAAGAAAACAATCAGCAGAGTGAAGAGACAACCCACAGAAAGAGAGAAAATATTTGCAAACCATACATCTAATTAGGGGTAATATTTGAAATACACAAGTAACTCAACTCAACAGCAAAGAAACAATTCAAACTAAAAAATAAGCAAAGGATCTGAGAAGACACATCTTCAAAGAAAACACATAAATGGCAACAGGTATATGAAAAGATGCTCAATATCACTAGTTATCAGGGAAAGCAAATCAAACCCAGGAGATATCACCTCACACCTGTTAGAACAGCTACTACCAAAAAGATAAAAAGTAACATGAACTGATGAGGATGATCCAGCAATCCCACTTCTGGATATACAGCCAAAAATGAAAGGATATCAGGATCGCAAAAAGATGTCTGCACTTCCATGTTCATTGGAAGCATTATTCACAATATATTCATGGGAAAAACCAGTGTCCACTGACAGATGAATGAATAAAGAAATTAGGATACATGGTATCCCATTACACACAGGCATAGCACTAAAAGATGGAAATCCTGCCACTTGCATCAACATAAACTGAAGGATATTATGCTAAGTAAAATGAGCCAGACACAAATTGACAAATACTGCATAAACTCACTTATATGTGGAATCTTAAAAAGTCAAACTCAAAAAAACAGGAAGTAAATTGGCAGTTGCCAGGGGCTAGGTAGTTGGGACATGGAAAAACTGAAGAGTACAAAGTTTCAGTAACACAGGATGAGTAAGTTCTGGAGATGTAATATACAGCATGGTGACTACAGTTAATAATGCTCTACTGTATACTTGCTATCTACTAAGAGGGTAAATCTGAAGTGCTTTCAGGGCCAAATAAAAAGGGAGGGGGAGATAACTGTAAGGTGACGGATATGTTAATTATTTGTTTGCAGTAACCACTTCACAATATATATATGTGCATATACATATGTATGTGTATATGTACATATGTATATCAATCAAATCATCCTATTCTCCTGAATTATATATAATGTTTTATTTGTCACTTTAAGCCTCAGTAAAGGGCAGCCCAGGTGGCTCAGTGGTTTAGCGCCACCTTCAGCCCAGGGCGTGATCCCGGACACCAGGGATGAAGTCCCACATCCGGCTCTCTGCATGGAGCCTGCTTCTCCGCCTCTCTCTCTCCTCTCTGTGTATTCTCATGAATAAATAAATAAATAAATCTCAAAAAAAAAAAGCCTCAGTAAAGCTAGAAAGATCAGGGAAGGAATCTACATAGCAGTACTATTCACAATGGCCAAAAAGTTTGAACAACAGATGAATGGATACACAAAATGTGGTATAATCGTAATATAGAATATTCTTCAGCCATAAAAAGAAATGAAATTCTAGGGCAGCCCGGTGGCTCAGTGGTTTAGTGCTCCTTCAGTCCAGGGTGTGGTCTTCAAGTCCCAGGATCAAGTCCCACATCAGGCTCCCTGCAAGGAGCCTGCTTCTCCCTCTGCCTGCGTCTCTGCCTCTCTCTCTCTCTCTCTCTCACTCTCTTTCTCTATGTCTCTCATAAATGAATAAAAAAAAATCTTTAAAACAATGTGATATAAACTAATTTTTAATTAGGTAAAGCATAATTTACCTGTCACAGTAGCCAAAAAAAAGTTATTGAAATTTGTAATTAATTGAAGATCATTGAAATTTGTAAATACACAGTTTTAATTTGCTTCTACCCCAAACCTTTAATTAAGGTAAAAAAAAATATCCCTTTGAGTTATGATTTACACTCTTCCATTCTGTGCTTTGTCTCCTTAAAGAGGTGCTAATGATCAGCAAATTGACCAGGAAATTTTGTAGTTAAAGAAATAAAAAGCTAAGAATTTAAGTAATCTGAAACCCAGGTCATCAAATGTTAGCTATAAACAATATAGAGGGCTCGTCAAGTGTTTCTGCTGTAACAGTACTGATTAAATAGTCCTTTCAAAAAATTTGTCTCTTAGGATTTTGAGTAAAAGTCACTACTCAAGGTAAAGACCTACTAATTATAATTTTTCCTGCCTAAGCTCTAGTAAGAAAACTTTAATACCCATAACTATAGTGACTATGATTATGTGAAGTCCTAGAGGTATATCCAATTATCTCTAGAGATGCCTTGGAATTTTCCCAAACAACTTAGCTTAGCTTTAAATTAGCTTAAAATGTAAACAAGAATCACAATGCACTTTCAGAAATGGGGACATACTATATACAGGTACACAGCAGTTGCTTAAATGATATATAATACTCTTTCCTCCACATTTTTTTATTTGTTCTTTTCCAATGTGCCTCAGTTCTTAGCTAAGGATCCTAGGATGAATAATACCACTAAACAAGGTGGTATTCCTATCGTGTGAATTCAGCTTTGTTTCCTATTCATCCATTCACTCACTCATTTCTTTTTTTTTTTAAGATTTTATTTATTTATTCGTAGAGACAGAGAGAGAGAGAGAGGCAGAGACATAGGCAGAGGGAGAAGCAGGCATCATACAGAGAGCCTGACATGGGACTCGATCCAGGGTCTCCAGGATCACGCCCTGGGCTGCAGGCGGCGCTAAACCACTGCGCCACCGGGGCTGCCCACTCACTCATTTCTTTAAATTAAAATTTACTATATGCCAAATTTTGTGCTTTTCCCTGCCTTCTCACTACAGTCTTACTACAAGGCAAGAAATAGTTATATAGATGACATTTCTTTCTCCTAAGAAGTAAGTAGAAGCAATACAATATACAGCAAAAAAAACAAAATACAGGATTTTGGGGGAGAATGGAAACTAAATTTGGAAGTCAACTATTCAGGATAGGATAAGAAAATAACTAGAAGCTATTAAAAGCAAACATTACTCAAAAAAACAAAAAAGCATATAGTAATATATATATCACTTTCTATGCTTATCATTCTAAAGAAAAAAAACTATAAAAAAGATTGTCTCATTATGATTTCTAAACTACTAATAAAGGAAAAACATTCCAAGTCAAAAAATCTAGGAACTTAAACTTTCTCCAAAAACTAATACACAAACAATACATGAAAGCCAATATTCAAATCTTTATTATAGTATAATACCAGGAATCAAAAAACCAACCTCTGTCTAATAAAACCTCCAGCACATTCTTGGGATAACAGAGAAGACATAGTCCTGAGGCACAATATTTTTATCCATATCATGATGATCTACTGCAAGTTCCAAAAAGAAATTATGAGTGGAGGAGAAAAAAAGATTTAGATAAAGCACAGAACAAAAGTATTAAAACTATGAACTGCCCCACTGTGCTTAAACAAATGATTGTCTAGTGAGGAAGAGTGAAAATAGGAAAAGTACTTGGAACTAGTACTTAATTTGCTCTAAGATTCTTAACAGTAAAAGGGAGTAATGTAGGAGATGGAAAGTAAGACTTCTGAGTATCATTATCTGTCAGTCAGAAGAGTTAATCTTTATTCTACTTACACGGGAAAATTTTCATTGATCAAGATGCTATGCGAGCACCTGGGTGGCTCAGGTGGTTAAGTATCTGCCTTTGGCCTCGGTCATGATCCTGGAGTCCCAGGATTGAGCTCCATATGGGGACTACGCCCCACATCAGGCTCCCCACTCAGCAGGGAGTCTGCTTCTCCCTCACCCCACTCTCTTCTCTCTCACTCTCTTGCTCTAACTAAATGAATTTTTTTTTTTAAGATTTTATTTATTTATTCATGAGAGACACAGAGAGAGGCAGAGACAGAGGCAGAGGGAGGAGAAACAGGCTCCATGCAGGAGCCCAATGCGGGACTTGATCCTGAAACTCTGGGATCACATCCTGGGCTCAACTGCTGAGCCACCCAGGAGTCCTCAGTTTTTCAAATCTTACACCTCCTCCTATTACAAGGCTCCTCCTTCCCAATGTCTACATTAAATATCCTCTTACTCGGGCGCCTGGGTGGCTCAGTTAAGCGTCTCCTTCGATTCAGGTCATAATCCCAGGGTCCTGGAATCAAGCCTCACATCAGGTTCTGCTCAGCAGGAAGCCAGCTTCTCCCTCTCCTCGGCCTGCTGCTCCCCCTGCTTGTGCTATCAAATAAATAAATAAATATCCTCTCATTGAGTGAATTATTATGCCTACAATGTTCGTTGTAAAAGAGACTCATTTTCTGTATAAGATCATTTAAGCATAAGTTCTACTACTTTTCTTTTTAGAAAATACATTCTCACAAAATAATTTTTCTGTAGGCAGACTTACTTTTAAGTTTGCTAAGGCTATGTTCTCAGAAGACAATAATAGATGTTCTATAGATGATCAAATATGAAACTATAAAACTACAGACTTACAAGAGAGACTTGGTCTTACATGCTCTAGGAGCAGACTCAAGGAGTCACTAATTCTGTCCAAAAGAGATGTCGAAGGTCTATAAAAGGGGTTTGACAATCACAACAGATAAAAAGTATTCATAAAGGTACAAAGAAAATAGCATATGCAAACAAGGACTGCAAGGTGTGTTCAGAAATTAAAGAACAAGGGGCAGATTAAAAATATACTAGTAAAGAAAAATCAACATCTGAATGATTGATTAAATAAGGGTCAATGAAGAATATAAAAAAAATCAGATGACTCAGGTTTTCTGCTTAAGTGGAGTGTATTTAGAGTATGGCATTCACTGAGATAAAAGGATGATAAAGGGGACAATAATATGGAACCAGAATGAACTTGTTTTTGGAAAGGAAGTTTGAGGTGACAAATATTCTGTTGACATTAGGAAACACATTCATTTGTGTTTCCTTAATGAAAATAAGCTTGAAAAAAGAACTGGGTATTATCAGTATATAAAGTGATGTACTAAATGGTTAGCCTGGGCAGCCCCGGTGGCGCAGCAGTTTAATGCCGCCTGCAGCCTGGGCTGTGATCCTGGAGACCTGGGATCGAGTCCCACGTCAGGCTCCCTGCATGGAGCCTGCTTCTCCTTCTGCCTGTGTCTCTGCCTCTCTCTGTGTCTCTATGAATAAATAAAATAAAAAATCTTTTAAAAAATTTTTAAAAAAATAAATGGTTAGCCTAACAGTGGTCAAAATCCTTTATAAAGAAAAAAAAGTGGGCAGCCCGGGTAGCTCAGCAGTTTAGCACCACGTTCAGCCAATCTCTCCATGTGACCCTGGAGACCCAGGATCGAGTCCCACATCAGGCTCTCTGCCTGCTTCTCTCTCTGCCTGTGTCTCTGCCTCTCTTTCTCTGTGTGTCTCATGAATAAAATAAATAAAATCTTTTAAAAAAAAGAAAAAAAGTTATGAAGCACCTGAGTGGCTCAGTCGGTTAAACATCCAACTTTTGATCTCAGCTCAGGTCTTAATCTCATAGTGTGAGTTCAAGTCCGGCACTGGGCTCCACATTGGGCATGGAATTTACTTTAAAAAAAAAAAAGTGAAGAAGTGAGGAGGGACAAAAATGAAATGAAGACTGCAGGAGAATACCAAATATTTCATGATGAAGTCAAGACTAGAACCTAGATCTCTTGACTCCCAGTCAAATGTACCAAGTTGCCTTCCTAATGGGAAAGCAATGGAATGGAAAAGTTTAAATTCTCACTTCTTAGACTTCACTTTCCTTTAAAATAATACTGCATTAAATTATTACATTGCTTAAAAGTACCATGGTTACTTAAATGTACCTCAAGCAATTTTTTCTACCTAAAGAAATTGCTAACTTAATTGTCTGACATCAGCTCTAGTAATAAACTCTATTGCAGGAAAAGTATTCTTAGGAAATCAAGTTTGTATGTTCTATGAGGGCAAGGATTTTTGTTCACTGCTGAAATCTAAACTGCAACAGACACAGCAGACATTCAATATAGGTTGTTTGAATGAATTAATGAATGAACGTCCCATTCTCTAGGGGGACAAAAGGAAAGAAGGAATTAAAATTATTTATACTTAATCGTAGTTCAACTGGGCTTGTCAAGATGGATTATATTAGTAAAATGTATTACTTCACCTATTTCATAATTTTGATTTTTATGTTGCCCTCAATTTTAAAAGAGCAGGCAAGATGTGGAAAACAGTATGGTAGTTCCACAAAAAAATTATAAACAGAAATACTACAGGATCTAGCAATTCTATTTCTGGGTATACATGCAAAAGAATTGAAAGCAGGGTCCGCAGAGACATTTATACACTCATGCGTATAACACAACATTACTTATAACAGCTAATATATGGAAGCAACCCAAGTCTCTATCAATGGATGAGTCAATAATATAGTCTATACATAAAATAAAATACTATTTAGCCTCAATAAGGAAGGAAATTCCAGGGCACCTGGGTGGCTCAGTCAGGTAAGTGACCAACCCTTGCTTTCGGCTCAGGTTGTGATCTCAGGGTCATGGGATCAAGTCCTGAGTTGGGCTCCATGCTGAGCGTGGAGTCTGCTTAGGATTCTCTCCCTTTCCCTCTGCCTTTCTCTCTATTCATGCACACACTCTCTTTCTCTCAAATGAATCAATCTTAAAAAAAAAGAAAAAAAGGAAGGAAATTCTGGCACAAGCTACAACCTGGATGAACCTCGGCATTATGCTAAATGAAATAAGCCAATCACAAAATACGAAGACTGTATGATTCTACTTATATGATATAACTTAAGTAGTCAAAATCATAGAAAGTAGAATGATGGTTGCAGGGTTTGGGGGTAGGAGAGAACAGGGAATTATTGTTTAATGGGTATAGAGTTTTTGTTTTGCGAGATAAATGGTTCTAAAGATGAATGGTAGTGATGGCTGCATAACATGAATGTACATGACTGCACACTTTAAAAGTGCATAATAACAAAAGAAAGTAAATTTTATATGTATTTTACAATTTTTTCAATTGAGAGAAAATGCCAATCTCAAAGTTACATACTGTATGAATCCATTTTTATAACATCCTTGAAATAATAAAAATAAAGAAATGGAGAACAGACCAGTGATTGTCAAAAGTTAAGGCACAGGCATGAGAAAAAGTGGGTATGGGGCATTTGGGTAAACTCAGTCAGTTAAGCATGACTCTTGGGTAGCCCGGGTGGCTCAGCGGTTTAGTGCCGCCTTCAGCCCAGAGTGTGATCCTGGAGCCCCAGGATCGAGTCCCAGCATGGAGCCTGCTTCTCCCTCTGCCTGTGTCTCTGCCTCTCTCGATCTCTCTCTCTCTCTCTCTCTCTCTCTCTCTCTCTCTCATAAATAAATAAAATCTTAAAAAAAAAAAAAAAAAAGCATCTGACTCTTGATCTCAGCTCAGACCTTGATCTCAGGGCTGTGAGTTCAAGCCCTGCACTGGGCTCCATGCTGGGGATGGAGCCTACTTTAAAAAAAAGAAAGAAAGAAAGAAAGAATAAGTGGGTATGGCCATAAATGGGCACCTTGGGGTAAAAGAATTGTTCTGTATCTTGAAAATGCCAGTATCGTGATTATAATATTGCACTGTATTAATTTTCTAAGATTTTACTACCGGTAGAAACTAGGCAAAGTATATGGGGGAATCTCTCAACATCATATCTTACAACTGCACATAAATGTACAATTATCTCCAAATGAAAAGTTTAATGAAAAAAAAAAGAGAGAAGGGCACCTGGGTGGTTCATCTTGATCTCAGCTCAGGTCTTGGTCTCAGAGTCGAGTTCAAGCCCCATGTTGGGCTCCACAGTGGGCATGGAGAAAGAAAGAAAAGAAAGAAGAGAAAGAAGAGAAAGAAGAGAAAAGAAAGAAAGAAAGAAAGAAAGAAAGAAAGAAAGAAAGAAAGAAAGAAAGAAAGAGAGAGAAGGAAGGAAGGAAGGAAGGAAGGAAGGAAGGAAGGAAGGAAAAGAAAGAGAAAGAGAAAGAGAAAGAGAAAGAGAAAGAGAAAGAGAAAGAAAAGAAAAGAAAAGAAAAGAAAAGAAAAGAAAAGAAGAAAAGAAAAGAAAGAAAAAGAAAGAAAGAAAAGAGAGAGCAAGCAAGGCAAGCCCAGCTCCACAGCTTTAAACGTAATACTCCACAACAAAAATTCCAATTCAAGGAGTGGAAAATTATGCACACAGCTTCCAATAAACATGTATACCACAATGCTAATAGCACCTGGGTAATAAAAATAATTTCTAAAAAATAAAAGCTCATCCATACATTTTACCAAATGATGATAATGGTAATAAAAACGACAGTGACAAGTTCCTCAAAAAGTTAAACACAGAATTACTGTGATTCGGCAATACTACTCCGAGATATACAGCCAAAATAATTGAAAGCAGGGATTCAGATATTTGTATACCAACACTCCCAAAAGCCAAAACATAGTAACTCTACTAGTATCCATGGACAGATGATACAAAGACCGATTAAGCTACCAATGATTGGGGATCCCTGGGTGGCGCAGCGGTTTGGCGCCTGCCTTTGGCCCAGGGCGCGATCCTGGAGACCCGGGATCGAATCCCACATCGGGCTCCCGGTGCATGGAGCCTGCTTCTCCCTCCGCCTGTGTCTCTGCCTCTCTCTCTCTCTCTGTGACTATCATAAATAAAAAAAAAAAAAAAAAAAATAAGCTACCAATGATAAAAGAGCCCCCCCCAAAAAAATTTTTTTAATGATAACAAAAGAGAATGAAGTTCAGATTCATGCTACAGAATGATCACAGGTAGAACATTATCAGGGCTAGTCACAGAGAGTAAAGGGAAGTTATTGCTAATGTTTAATTTTTGTTTTAGGTGATAGAGAAGTTTTGGGATACTGGTGTTGGCTACATAACATTGTGAATGTATTTAATATTTAATACTCCTTAAGTGTAAACTTAAAAATGGTCAAAATGGTAAGCTACATATGTATATTTTATCACCACAAGAAATATGGTAATAGCAGCTATAACTTATTTTGTGTTTTACCATATGCCAGGCACTGTGTCTTTTAAAGAATATATAAGAATTAACTCCGTAAAAACCCTATTATATGCGTATTATCAATCCCCACTTTATAGATGAGGAAATAAAGCAAGACAGTCTGTATAACTAACATACAACTAGTAACTGGTGAGTTAGAATTTGAATCCAGTCAGTCTCACTCCTGGTGCTCTTAACTTAGCTACTTCTATAATTTTATTAATAAATGATTAATAACAGCAAAGAAAAGCTAAATCCGCTGATCATTATTTGAGGAATAAATGAAAAAAGGTAAATTTTTTTAAGATGTTATTTATTTATTCATAGAGACACACAGCCACCAGGGCTGCCCAAAAGGTAAAATTTTTTAAAAGTAAAATTACGGGCAGCCTATGTGGCTCAGCAGTTTGGTGATGACTTCAGCCCAGGGTGTAATCCTGGAGACCTGGGATCAAGTCCCACATCGAGCTCCCTGCATGGAGCCTGCTTCTCCCTCTGCCTGTGTCTCTGCCTCTCTATAATCTTTAATAATAATAATAATAATAATAATAATAATAATAATAATAATAACCCCATTCCACTAATAGTTGATTTTTATCCAGTATATTTTACTTCACATTGAAGTCTGAAAGAAGTAGTAATAAGGGATACAACATAGCAATACTTGGGCAGCCTGGGTGGCTCAGCGGTTTAGCGCCACCTTCAGCCCAGGGCATGATCCTGGAGTCCCAGGATTGAGTCCCAGGTCAGGCTCCCTGCATGGAGCCTGCTTCTCTCTCCGCCTGTGTCTCTGCCTCTCTCTCCTCTCTGTGCATTCTCATGAATAAATAAATAAAATCTTAAAAAAAAAAAAAACAAAAACATAGCAATACTTCATGTAGAACATTTGGTACCACTCAGGTTTCCAATGAAGGAAAAGCATGAACTTGATAACAAAGCTCAGGATAACAGAAATCTTGTTAACCATGCACCAACGTCATAGGCATACTTCAGTGTGCAATGACAGACCACACTAGAATAGTTTCCATATACAACTTTAAGTCACTCTGAAATTAGCTACTTTCACCTTAGAGGAAGTCAACAAAACCGTAGAACATATTTTGCAGCCCATCCTCTACTACTGAATAATCTAATTATAGAACTAGAAAGTGATGCCACTAGATTTCAACTATTACATTCTATGCACTGTGTCCCAACTAACACAAAGAGACATCACACTATTGGCTCTCAGAATGTGAAAACTTAACATCCTAATTTTTAACAACAAAGGTCCATGGCAGATAAGAAGTTAATCTGTAAAAAAACTAACAATCTCTACTTCATATGTCGTTGTGAGAACTGAATAAGCTAACAAAGCCCCAAGAATTAATTTAAATCATGCCCTGTGAGGTTGGTGATAGACTGGGATCTTTGGTGAGAAAGCCTAGCCAAAATACCACATGCCAAAAAAACAAAAACAAAAACAAAAACAAAATACCACATGCCAAGTAGTGGTAGTCATACTTGAAGATTCAGAAGCTTCTGATCACAACAAACACCAAGCAATTTAAAAACCACCTTAATGTCATTTCATCCTCAATTTCTACATTCTCTTTGCTATTTTTTATTTGGAAGATGACATACCCACAGTATAAAAAAGGATTAACTAAGTATAAATTTAACTTTTAAAATATATGGCTGAAGCCCTAGCTCACAATCATATGATGAACTGGAAAATTATGGAAATACAATAAATAAACAAAAATACCTAATCTTCTTTCATTAAGCAATATAAAGAATAAAGCCAAATACAAGATTTCAAAATATGTGCCAGATTCAATGCTTTATGTTACCAAGTGAAAAACATTCAATATGTTCTTAAAGGTCTCTAAGGATGGTGATCTACAAGGGTTTCTTTAAATGTTCAATAGTCTGTAAGATCTAGAAATTAATTCTATTTAGAGTGAATGTCAAAAGACATCATCTATTTTAGTTCTCCACAATAACATCCACTACTTTACTACAAATATTTATTAATTCAATATTTGACTAATCCAGGTTAAATAATTCTTATTCAGGGTCACCTGCCTGGCTCAGCCAGTTAATCCCAGGATTGTTAAGTTTGAGCCCCACGTTGGGTGTAGAGATTGCTTAAAAATAAAATCTTTAAAAACCCAATAACAATTATTGGGGCTCCTGGGTAGCTCAGTCAGTTAAGTATCTGCCTTCAGTCCAGATCATGATCTCAGGGCCCTGGAATGGAGCCCTGCATCAAGCTCCCTGCTCAGCCTCTCTCTCTGCCATTCCCCCTGCTTTTATGCACCCGCTCTCTTTCTGTCAAATAAAGAAATAAATGAAAGAAAGAAAGAAAGAAAGAAATTATTTCTTATTTGTTAAACTTTCCATAAAGAATCCATCTTCTAAAAAAAAAAAAAAAAAAGAATCCATCTTCTGATTTCTCATCATTTCCTGGAGACTATGCTAGAACTAGTCCACAGTTTTTTCTGTGGACTATGCTAGTCCACAGTTTTTTCATATCATACCTAGCATAAGAAACTGAAAATCAGTTACAATATTAATAAAATGCTTACATAAATTACAGGAATTACCATGTGGTGATACAACATATACCTGTAAAACATTATTTAAGCGTCAGAGCATTATTATCCTGTAATAAAGTTTCTGCTAAATTTCTGAGTTGTATAATTTTTTTTTTTAAGATTTTATGTATTTATTCATGAGAGAGAGATGAGAGAGAGAGAGAGAGAGAGAGAGAGAGAGACAGGCAGAGAGACAGGCAGAGAGACAGGCAGATGGAGAAGCAGGCTCCCCACAAGGTGCCCGATGCGGGACTCGATCCAGCATCCTGGGATCACGCCCTGGGCCAAAGGCAGACACTCAACCGCTGAGCCACCCAGGTGTCCCAGAGTTGTATAATTTTATTAAGAACTATAATTAGGGGATGCCTGGGTGGCTCAGCGGTTGAGTGTCTGCCTTCGGCCCAGGGCGTGATCCTGGGGTCCCAGGATCAAGTCCCACATCAGGCTCCGTGCAAAGCCTGTTTCTCCTTCTGCCTATGTCTTTGCCTCTATCTCTATGTCTCTCATGAATAAATAAAATGTTTTTAAAAAGAACTATAGTCAGCTTTTTATATTAAATAACCTAACAATTAGCTACATGATTCGTACTGTTACCTATCAAAGTTTCTTGTTTCACAAAAAAGGATATCAAGAAAAGATTCTCCCAAAGAATCTGTGACAATTTACAGCTTATAAAGAATTTTCACATCTTTCATCTTGTAATCTTTTAAAAAACTCGTAGATGGGACTTGAACAAATTCATAAAAATTTAAAGGGCATTTTGGTATATCAAAAAGTACCCTATATGGGATATCAAAGTGAGTACAATTACAGGTTCCATCGCCTTGTAAATTCTTGAATTGTCACTTAACTTTCTTAGACTAAAATCTCTCATGTCACAAAAGGAAAAGTATCATTTATCTCAAAACTATACAGATGACTGGGTAAGGTACATAAAATAATCTTTAGAATGCACTCAAATAATAACTGCATCCAAGCTAGGCCTTACATATAGACACAACTATTTTTCTGCTTCCCTTAAACAGGAAAATGTCTCAAAGAGGAGTCTATGGTTGCTGTCTCCATTCCCCAACCTCACTCTCGCACTCCATCCTCAAACCTTTCTACAACCTATCTTCTATTTCCACTGAGCCTACACTTAACAAAGTTGAAATCCTCACCAAATCTAGCAGATACAAGTCAGTGCCAAATATTTATCTCTCACTGAACCCCATAACCTAGAACTACTATTACTTACCACCAAGTATAAAAACTCTACACAGATGTCTAATTGGCACCTCAAACTTAACAGAACTCATGATTTTCCACAAAACCTCTTCTCCCCTCCAGAATTACCTATTCCAGTTAAAATACACTACCAATCTTCTAATTGCATTAAGTCCCAGGATTTCTCTCACTGGTCATAATTCAGTCAGCAGGTCCTACTAATTAATTCAGTCTTCAAAACACAGCCCAAATCTACCCATTTCTCTCTTCTATTATGTTCTGGTTCAAGCCAGAAATTAAAATCTCTCTCACCCATCCTAAATACAATAGCCTATAAAGATCTCCTTGGTTCCATCTTTGTTACCCAACTATCCTCACTCAGAATCCAGAATCTACTCCCCAAACACAGCAGTCATAGTGATCTTCATCAAGAGGCACTCCCTTGCTTTGAGTTCTTCAATAACTTTCTTTTATAACTAAGAAATCTTTACTATGGTTTACAAAACCTTAAATGACTTAGCCCCTACCTCTGGCCTCATATTGTACTCCTCTGCCCCTTGCACACTACATTCCAGCCATACTGACCTATATGTTCCTCTAACACTCCAAAAGCTCAATCAGCTTTGTTACCTGGTTTCCCAAAGCCTGGAATGCTCATCCTCTCATAATTACCCATTACAGGCTCCCTCTCCACAGGCTAATCTCAACTTCAAGGTCACCTACTCAAAGAATCCTTCCCTGTCCACAATCTAAATCACCTCCTCTAACTCCACTTACTCTTTATCACATGACCTTTTAATTTTAATCTCTTTTACAGTACCGGTCTGTGACTTTTTTACTACGGGTCTTTTCCTATTAGAATGAAAGTTTCTGAGAAGGGACCTTGCCTTCTTTACTCCTATATTCCCAGGACCTAAAATAGCAACTGGCAAACAGTAGCTGTATTCAAAAAAGTATGTGCCCAAGAAATTAACGGGGAATTTCTACTCACACTTCTTAAGAAGTTCAGAGGCAGAAATTAATTTCCCTGATCTCCCCAGGCTCCTGATACTATGCCCTTTATTCTTCTCACTTACTGTTTTTATTACGGTACCTGTCACAATTTATTTCATTTATCTGTTTACATACCTGTCTTCCCCTCCTGAAGAGTGAAACTTCTTAGGGTCAAGAAGCCTCTAGAATCCATTTTTGTATCACAACACCAAGCACAGTTTGGACGCAAAAGCAGGTCAAAAACCTTTGCTGGATGTAGAGGACGAGAACAACTAACATGCACTGAATATTACACACAAAGAACATTTCCCGAGAATTATCTCTTTAATCTTTACAATAATCCTGGGAGACAAGTACAACTATTTTCTACATTTTGGAAATGACAAAATACCCATGAAAGTTATAAATAACTTGCCTGAGTTAACTATATAAGTGGCAAACTAATCTACCTAATCAACCTACTCTGCCTAACATCCAAATCAATGCTCTTATCCACAACTGTTTCCAAAAACCATAAGCTGTACTCAATAAAAGCATACTACTTAAATGCCAAAAGCAGGAGTTTCGACACTGATAATATATCATACTTGACAACAACGTTGAAAATATTTTGAAACAGTCAAAAATGGGGGAGAATATAGAGCCTTGCTACAGGTTGAAAACAACTGATTAAAATTGGAATTCTTTCCCAAACACTTGGAACATTTTTGAGTAGAAAAATGTCAATAAAACAAAACTGGTAACTGAAAAAAAAAAGTGGTAAAATGGGTAAAGTTCCCAACATGTTACAGATACAGCCCTTAAGAAAATGACAGTTGAGGGATCCCTGGGTGGCACAGCGGTTTGGCGCCTGCCTTTGGCCCGGTGCGCGATCCTGGAGACCCGGGATCGAGTCCCACGTCGGGCTCCCTGCATGGAGCCTGCTTCTCCCTCTGCCTGGGTCTCTGCCCCTCTCTCTCTCTCTCTGTATGACTATCATGAATAAATAAATAAAATCTTAAAAAAAAAAAAAGTTTAAAAAGAAAATGATAGTTGATAACTGAGAAGA
Organism: Vulpes lagopus; assembly: GCF_018345385.1. Lineage (NCBI taxonomy): Eukaryota > Metazoa > Chordata > Mammalia > Carnivora > Canidae > Vulpes > Vulpes lagopus. The sequence goes on from NC_054844.1 coordinate 2,249,099, forward strand.
GGTAACATCTTAATTTTTTTTTTTTTAAAGATTTATTTATTTTATGATAGACACAGAGAGAGAGAGAGAAGCAGAGACACAGGCGGAGGGAGAAGCAGGCTCCATGCCAGGAGCCTGATGCGGGACTCGATCCCGGGTCTCCAGGATCGCGCCCTGGGCCAAAGGCAGGCGCCAAACCGCTGAGCCACCCAGGGATCCCCACATCTTAATTTTTAAGACAAGCACTCTCAAGCCTTCATGTTCATAAAGTCGCAACTGCTATAAACCACACACACAAAAAAAAACATGTCAAATCAGTTTGTTTTTAAGAAATTATTTTGGACATATAACGAAAGGCAACATTTTCTATCATTTACACTACTTTTTCCCCCTGGCATGTAGGCCAAATTTTAAGTGAAATCACATGTTCTAACTGCCACATCCTACTGACTAACTTTTCTGAGGAAGAGACAAGTATCATCACGTGAAGCAGAGACTGGAGGGGCAGGGGGGACCCAGTAGAGCTGACGACACAACTGGTCTCTTGTTAGGCCTAATGCAAAGATTTCCAAAGTGATAAAAAGATGCCAATGTTATATGCTGAGCTTCTGTTAGGCCTTCCCACTAGTTATCAAGTCCATTTTGGCCATTTAAAAATCCTTCAGCAATGTTTGTAAAAATTCACAGAACTGGACATCTAAAAAAAGAGTGAATTTTACTAAGTATAAACTATTACTAATAAATTTGACTTTAAAAAGCTAACAAAAAAATTAAAAGTCAATTTTAAAAAATAGCTGACAAATACCATAAACATGACAAAAAAAAAATGTTTTTACTCCTCAGTAAAAATCATCTGATTTTGTCAATCCCAAAATAAAAGTCAAGTTCTAAGGCTTTAAAAAACAGGGTTGGTGGGGGATCCCTGGATGGCGCAGCGGTTTGCCGCCTGCCTTTGACCCAGGGCACGATCCTGGAGACCCGGGATCAAGTCCCACATCGGGCTCCGGTGCATGGAGCCTGCTTCTCCCTCTGCCTGTGTCTCTGCCTCTCTCTCTCTCTCTCTCTCTCTCTCTCTGTGTGACTATCATAAATTTAAAAAAAAAAACAGGGTTGGAGTTAAGACACTGGACTTACATCATGTGTTATATACTATATTATCATAATAAAGTTACAGTAGAGAAAAGTTTCTGAAAAAAATCATAATAGAAAATACACTTGAAGTACTGTACTGTAAAAAAAAAAAAAAAAAAAAAAAAAACATGTTTAAGTAGACCTGAGCAGTCCAAACCCAAGTTGTTCAAGGGTCAACTGTATTCCGAAGTTTCAAGTATCAAGAGGTCAATTGAACACCTGCTTATCTAGTTTCCAAAGTCTGTGAATATGAATCACCAATGTTAAAAGCTAGCAACCTATGTCCTCACCAGTGTAGCCTCAAACTGTCAGCAACCTAGTTTTTATTACAAAAATGGTTAAAGAAATGACATTTGGGTGAGATCTACTAAATATGCTTTGTATCTCTCTCTCCTCTAGGTTATATTTCTGAATCAAGTAATCACTCAATCACATTACTCTTCCTCAGAAGTCACAAACTTGAACATGTGAAGCAGCCTAATGAAAGACAAAACGGCCATTACTATGCTGAACCAAAAACTGCTTGAAAGAATTCAAATTTTAAAACACATTGTTAAATGGTGTTGTAGTAACCAGCTATGCATATAAAAAATTGAATTAGATCCTTGCCTCACATCATACATACACACAAAAAAACTTTTCTTCCAGGCAGAATCAAGACTTAAATGTCAAATTAATTAATTAATTAATTTTTTAAAAGATTTTATTTATTTATGAGAGAAAGAGAGAATCCAAAGCAGATCCCACACTGAGCACAGAGCCAAATACGGGGCTCAATCCCACTTCAAAATGATGACCTGAGCCAAAACCAAGAGAAACCAAGAGTTGGGTGCTTAACTAAGCCAAGGCAACTGAAAACTTTTAGAAAAAATATGCAAAACTCTTAATGACTCTGGGGTATGGAACAGATTTCTTAAGATATAAATGAATAAGAAAAATAGTGATAGATTTAATAATCACTTCTATTCAACAAAACCATATAAAAAGTTAACAGATAAATCATGTGCTAAAAGAAAATATTTGCAATTCACTTAACAGACATAAAGAGAATATGTCATAAACTCCTCAATTTAAAAAAAAAAAACACAAAGCAAGGGTGACTGGGTGGCTCAGGCATCTGACTTTTTGTTTTTGGCTCAGATCATGATCTCAGGATTGTAAGATTGGCTTCATCTGGGGCTCTTTGCTGGATGTGGAATTTACTTGGGATTCTCCCTCCCTCTCCCCCTTTTGTCCGCCCCACTCCACAGACTCCCACACCCTCACCCCTGCTCTGCTGGCAACATACATGTGCACTCGCTTTAAAAAAAAAAAAAAAGGCAAAGCAACGAGCATGGGGGTGTGGAAGGGAAGAGGCAGAGAGTCAATTTAAAAAGCAGAAACTTAAACAGTCACTCAACATTTGAAAAAATGCTCAACTTCATAATTAACCAAGAAAAATCTTAATTAAAAAATTAAAATGATGTGGTATCATCTTATCTGTAAAAATCACATCTCATTTGTAAACATGTAAAAAATATGACAATGCCATGGATCACAGAATTTGGAAACAGCAAATTCTCATATTCTCATGATAAAACAAAGTGGGACAATTTTGGAGAGTAATTTGGCAATATCTGATACAGTTCAAAGTTCACATAAGGGCAGCCTGGGGGGCTCAGCGGTTTAGCAAGGCCTGCAGCCCAGGGAGTGATCCTGGAGACCTGGGATCAAGTCCCACGTCTGGTTCCCTGCATGGAGCCTGCTTCTCCCTCTGCCTGTGCCTCTGCCTATCTCTCTCTCTGTCTCTCATGATTAAATGAATAAAAATGAAATGAAATGAAATGAAATGAAATGAAATGAAATGAAATGAAATGAAAAGAAAATGAAATGGAAAAGGAAAAGGAAAAGGAAAAGGAAAAGGAAAAGGAAAAGGAAAAGGAAAAGGAAAAGGAAAAGGAAAGGAAAGGAAAGGAAAGAAAAGAAAAGAAAAGAAAAGAAAAGAAAAGAAAAGAAAAGAAAAGAAAAGAAAAGAAAATCCCTGGGTGGCGCAGAGGTTTAGCACCTGCCTTTGGCCCAGGGTGCGATCCTAGAGACCGGGGATCAAATCCCACGTCGGGCTCCCGGTGCATGGAGCCTGCTTCTCCCTCTGCCTATGTCTCTGCCTCTCTCTCTCTCTCTGTGTGACTATCATAAATAAATAAAAATTAAAAAAAAAAAAGAAAAGAAAAAGAAAGAAAATGTCCCAATAACTTCCCTTCTGGGTAATACTCACTACAAAACTTCATTCAAACTTAATAATCACACGGGGGCCTGGCTGTCTCAGTCAGAACAGCATGTGACTCTGGATCTTGGGGTTGTGAGTTCAAGCCCCACGTTGGGTACAGAGATTATTTAAAAATAAATGAACTTTTAAAAAAACAAACTTAGGGGCATCTGTGTGGCTCAGTGGTTGAGCATCTGCCTTTGGTTCAGGTCGTGATCCTGAGGTCCTGGGACCGAGTCCCCCACCTGACTCCCTGCATGGAGCCTGCTTCTCCCTCTGCCTGAGTCTCTGCCTCTCTCTCTCTCTTTCATGAATAAACAAATAAATCTTTTAAAAAAAAACAAAAAACTTAGTGGGCAGCCCTGGTGGCTCAGCAGTTTAGCGCCACCTTCAGCCCAGGGTGTGATCCTGAAGTCCCGGGATCAAGTTCCACGTCGGGCTCCCTGCATGGAGCCTGCTTCTCCCTCTGCCTGTGTCTCTGCCTCTGTGTCTCTCATGAATAAATAAATAAAATCTTTAAACAAAAAACAAAAAACAAAAAACTTAGTAACCACATACATACACATACACCAAAAAAAAAATTTTTTTCACACATTTTATCTATACTGCCTGCAATAAACTGATACTTTCTATCCTATTTTAATTCCTAAACTGATTTCACAAACCCCTATTATAACACAACATGCAGGCTGAAAAACTTGACAAAGACCTTAAATATGTGCACGAGGATTCCTAATCAGGAATGTTCAATGTAGCATTGTTTTTAAAAGAGAAAAAATTGGAAACAGTCTAAATACCTATCAACATAATAAAAAACGGCTGTATTCATAAAATAATGTAACTGTATCCCAGATAAAAGTTATGACTATAATTAGGTTGAACAACATGAAACTGTCATTTATGTAGGTCAAAAATGGTAATGTATCAGCAATTTCTTATGAATCAAAAATACATGTTTCATGAAAAACAAGTTACAGAATAGGTAGAATATTGTTTACATCAAATTTAAAAACATGCAAAACAATATTCTGATTTATGAGTGTATCTCTATGTAGTAATTACCTAGTAACAGGCATTAGAAATGACCAACACGGTGGGCAGCCCTGGTGGCCCAGGGGTTTAGGGCTGACTTCGGCCCAGGGCATGATCCCGGAGACTCGGGATCGAGTTCCATCTCAGGCTCCCTGCATGGAGCCTGCTTCTCCCTCTGCCTGTGTCTCTGCCCCCCACACCCTGTGTATCTCTAATAAATAAATAAAATCTTTAAAAAATAAAAAGAAATGACCAACACCAAATTCATGATAATCATTACTTCTGGGAACAAAGTGCAATGCAATCCAAGGATATGCTTCAAGGGTGCGTGCAACCTTAAAAATGGAAAGTAGGAGGGCACCTGGGTGGTTCAGTGGTTGGATGTCTGCCTTTGGCTCAGGGCGTGACCCCGGGGTCCTGGAATCAAGTCCCAAATCCGGCTCCCCACAGAGAGCCTGCTTCTCCCTCTGCCTGTGTCTCTGCCTCTCTCTCAATCTCTGTCATGAATAAATAAATAAAATCTTTAAAAAAAAAAAAAAAAAAAGAAAGTAGGAGAAAAATGTCAACATTTGATACAGCTGCATGGTGGATATACGAATTTTAATTATATTTGTCTCTATTCTCCTGAATGTCTGAAATACTTTAAGGAAAAAAATCCATTAGCCAAAAAAAAAACACACACCTGCAGCCTAAATTCAAACCAAAACCCATGCAAAATTACTTTAATTGCCTTGAAATGTTAACTCTTAGTCCTCACCCTGTAACCCCTTTAACTAGGCCTCTAGCAAAAACAAGAAAAAAAAAAAAAAAACAAGAAAACAAAACAAACCCAACAGTTTTTATGTACTTCCCAACTTAAATAGTTCTTTAAAATCTGTCAAGAAAAGATTTACCCCTGGAAACTGGGTCTTGTTCCTCCTCCCTGTGTAGTGCTATGTATTTTATCATATTTCCATCTTTACCTTTGCTGCCAAGAACACTCAAATCCAAATTTTATTCTTAGTCATGGAATTATGCTTCTTTCTTTTCCTCCTTTCCTCCTTATACTTTATTACACTTCTGGATGAAATAGGATATAAATATATTCCACGAAAATAAAAAGTAACCTGTCTGTTCCACCATGCTGAAGAGTTTTTACCACACCACTTTCTTCCACGACCAATGGAACGCATGTATAGATACAATCATGTATATATGCTCACTAAACTAAGATTTCAGGGCATACAGGATTAAAGTGAATATACTGCCAGTGAAAAATAATTAGCTAATACACTAACAAACAAAACAAAACAAAACAAAAAAGCATACAAAAGGCCTAGATGGCCAAAATTTAACAAGGTAAGTTTATCTCTTCAAGATCATATGCTTTACAACGCTTTGTTTTCACACATGGATACTGTGGAAAATACAAAAGTCTAACAAGAATATGTAATACTATAAATCAGCTATCAAAAAAATTCTATTTTTCTGTACTCTTACATTTAAAAAATTCAAATGTCCTTTCCCACAGGTATTTTCCCCATGTCTGAAGATACTCTGGCAGTTTCCAGAATTCAGCTTTGCTTTTCCTTCTCTCTGGACACTTATAATGTCTAATTAAGCCAGACTACAAAATCATTTAGCCAGCATACACCCCCTCTAACACATAGTTTACTCCAATACAGAAAAATCAAAACCATGGGTTACATGAAACAAATCCATTTAATCCATTCCTTAACTTCCAAAACTGAATACAAAATGCTACAAATTGAATAGGTTAGGCTAATTACTCCTAACAGGTCCTTGGATATCCATCTGCCTTTTTTATCTCATTTCAGAATTAAAGAATGAGACAGAGAACATATATCAAGATGACAATTTTATGCTGCAGTTTTTTTAAGTTTATATTTCAAAGACTTTGAAAAGGTTATTTTTAACAAAATTAAAGCACTTCACTCAGCGTAAGAACACAACCTAATTTAAGTTTTAAAAAGACCATTTACTTCCCACTTGCTATATGCTAGGATTGCTGTTCAATATAAAGAAAGTTACACTCTCCTTATCCAAGAAAGCTACACTCTCCTTATCCTTAAGAAATACATAGTCTACTGGCCATCCCTCAGACTCTTAACAGGAGTGGCAAAATCATACTGCTTTCAAGAGCTAGGGAGGGATCTAAATAGGTGAGCAGATCTAAAAAAAAAAGTACTAGGAAGAACTACGGAATATAAACTCCACCTAAAATAATTCTAAATCAACTTCAAAAGAATGCCATCACAACAAAACACACCTCCTAGTGAGAGAGAACAATACACTGCAAGAAATGTTTAACTGACAATCAGATAAACAAAGATTAAAAAAAAGTTGGCAATAACATGGAGAAGCTAGACCTCACCCACATTTGTGGTGAGCATTTATATTGCTGTGACCTTTCTGGATGGTACTCTGATAACATGAAAACCATGTTGCACTGTATGGTAACTAAAATTAAATTAAAAATGAAAAAAAAAAAAATGAAACCATGTATTTCCTTCAACTCAGTAACCAGATTCTTAGAAAGTTATCCTAGAGTCATTAGCATCAACAATTGTACTATAATGGGTATGTACATAATACAACAAATTTAAACAATCTAAATATCCAATAATATGAACGCTATTAAATTATGACTCACCCATTCAAAAAAAAAACTAAAAAGAACTACTAAAGAACTACTACAGATGGACTAAGAAGCTATTGTGAATATTAATTTTAAAAGCAATGAGCCAATATGGCGCCACCTGCCAAGCTCCAAGGCTATTTCTATTCACATCCAGAAGCAGGATTCCAAGCCAGCTGAGAAGGGTCGGCTGGTATCAGGTGTGGGTTTTCTGAGAGCTGCTTATCGCCAGCCAATCTGAACTCATCATGTCCAGTGGAAACGAACACTAGCTGCCCCGCACCCTGCAGCAGTTACAGAATTAGTAAAGTGGATGCTCTGTCCTATGCTGAGGAGTTTCTACAATCCAAGTGGAGATTTTCAAATTGCAACCAAATAAACCCAGCAAAGAACTGGCAAAGCTGGTGATGTTTATGGCACTGATTGGTCACTGCTACCCAGAACATCTAGATGACTTTCCTCAAGAGCTGAAAGTTCTATTCTCCTAAAATTACACCGTCTTGAATGTAGATCTTCCGATAACATTTTGCAAAGCTTCTGAGAGAAGAATCTCATCAATCCATCAAGTTTGCTACTGCTCTTCTCTGAACTTCTATATACTATACAAGCTTTTATGACTTAATACACTCATTTTGTGACTAACAAAATGAATCAAAGTCCAAAATACAAGAATGAAATGAATATACTATTGCAGAATTTCATGTACAGGTTAGGAAATAGAAATGCAATTGCAGCCAAGATATCTATGAAAGTGTAAGCGAACTCTTCAGAAAAAGCATCTGAAATGATGCCAAGACTGTCAATATTATCGCAATTCAAGCTCTTCTGAGGTCACCAAAGTATTAGTTGCTGCCCTGACCTTTTTAGAAAAAGATGGACAAGAGAAAAAGGACAGCAACCAAGAACGTTAGTGCAGTATGCCACAGGGAAAACAGGCTCCAAACAAGAGTAAAGGTTGAAAGGTAATGAAAGTACTTAGAAACAAAAGATGGAGAGAAAAAAAAACCACACACACACACAGAGAGGTGTTTAACTTCTCAAGTATCCACTTGATTCATGATTCTCCAAATTCTGCAAAAAAACTACTACTGCAGTTGAGCTAGAGCTCTAAAGAGATGTTTGAATTATGATGCTCTAGAAACTTTTGTCCAGATTGGTGGGAATTCATGAGCTTTTTCTAACTTATATCCCTTTGTGCAAAGGTTTCTACAGGAGCACCAAAGTAGTAAGAGCCTTCTGTTTGGTGCACAAACACACAAACATCTCATCACCTGGTAGTCCCAAAGATCATGCAGTCACTCATGATTGTGGCCACCTATTTTGTTACGGACAAAAATTCTGGGGGAACCATGACAGAGGAATCAATGAAAGAGATTCTATGAAAGACATAACAGCTCAATGACTTAACTTCCTCAAGGCCTGGTCCACAATAAAACACGCAAAGTTAAGGAAGTGATAAATGTCTCTCAAGTCTGACTCAGTTCTTCCAAACACTGAATCTCCTAGATGCAGAAGAAATTGCAAGGTTAAGACCAGATAAAATCCAGAGTACAAGAATATGGAGAATTAGGTGAAGTTTACATTCTAGGAACAAAAGTGTTGGAAACTGAAAGAGGAAAAGAATGCTAAGAAGAAAAAGATGGATGAGGAAATATCTCTCAGTAAGGAAGATGTTAATGGTAACTAGGTTGATATGCATCACTCTTCCAATGAAGAAGAGCATGAAAATCTCCAAGAAGCTGAACAGCTGGCAGCGGTTTACCTTTGGCGCCTGCCTTCGGCCCAGGGCCTGATCCTGGAGACCTGGGATGGAGTCCCACGTCGGGCTCCCTGCAGGGAGCCTGCTTCTCCCTGTGTCTCTGCCTCTCTCTCTCTCTCTCTCTCTCTCTGTCTCTCATGAATGAATAAATAAAATCTTAAAAAAAAAAAAAAAAAAGCTGAGCAGCTTCAAGGAGTCAGAATGTCCAGAATGCATTCTTCCCAAGAAAAGCAACTGGCACCGCAACAAACTTTTTAAGAAAAAAAGAATCCTATAGCTTCCAAGCAACTGTTCCATTCAAAAAGACCATTAAAATTGTGTTAATCTGAAAATTAGTGAATTAATGGGTTTTTTGCATTGAAAAGTCCAGAAGCATGATACTTTAAAAGGCACCCAAAAAACCACACTGCAGAACAATGACTGGCTGGATCTTTTTTTAAAAAAACAACTCTGCAACATAAAAAGGAGCCCTTTTATAAAAGATAGATTTTAATTAATGACTATGTAACAATATTGGTTCATCAACTGTAACAAATATCCCACATTAATGCATGATATTAATAACAAAAAAAGGTGATACAGGAAGTTTCTATACTATCTGCAAAATTTTCTGTAAACTAAAACTGCTCTAAAAAATGAAGTCTATTAACTTTTTTAAAACCTGCATACAGACAGATTTGTGAATAAACATTTGTATAAGCAGACAAAGAGCTGGAAATCTCTATATCAGACCGCAGTGGACTTCTACAGAGACTGAAACTGGAAAGAAGGGCACAAGGACTTTTTTTTAAGATTTTATTTATTTATTCATGAGAGACACAGAGAGAGGCAGAGACAATGGCAGAGAGAGAAGCAGGCTCCATACAGGGAGCCCGATGTGGGACTCGATCCCGGGACTCCAGGATCATGCCCCGGGCCAAAGGCAGGCACCAAACCGCTGAGCCACCCAGGGATCCCACAAGGACAAATTTTTATACTGATTATACCAGAGGTATATATATCATATATCTCTATGTTGTCTCAACTTTCTTATCCTGAGCAGTGCTCTAATGAGACACTCTGGCATATTGTGAGCCTGGGTACAGACACCAGAGTGCATGGATTCAAATCCCAACTACATTATTAATTGGCTGATAAACTTGACCAGTTAATTTCTCTGTGCCTCAGTTTCTTCATCTTTAACTATGGATACTAGTACCTGTATCCACAGAGCTGCTTCAGGTATTAAATAATACATGTAAGGTATTGAAAAACTACCTAGTACACAATAAGTGCTCAATAAATGGTTTCACCACCACCACCACCACCATCGAGCATCTATTATCCCTGATTTTTTTTTAATCTTAACTAATAAGACAAATCAGGAAAACGTTGGTTCATCAAACCCCTTTCTAGTAAGCTCTTCAAAGCAGAAAAGATAAATGTATTCAATAGCCAAATAACAACAATCTGAGGTGTTTTTTTAATAAATTTGTTTTTTATTGGTGTTCAATTTGCCTATACATATATATATATATATATATATATTTATTTTTTTTTTTTTAAGGTAGATTACACACAGGTGTGTCTAGCTGGCTCAGTCCTTGCAATTTGTGATCTCAGGGTCATGAATTCAAGACCCATCTTGGGGGGATCCCTGGGTGGCTGGGTGGCGCAGCGGTTTGGTGCCTCCCTTTGGCCCGGGGCACGATCCTGGAGACCTGGGATCGAATCCCACATCGGGCTCCCTGCATGGAACCTGCTTCTCCCTCTGCCTCTCTGTCTCTCTCTGTGTGACTATCATGAATAAATAAATAAAATCTTTAAAAAAAAAAAAAAAAGACCCATCTTGGGTGCAGAGATGAACTTAAAAAAATAAAATCTTGGGGATCCCTGGGTGTCTTAGCGGTTTAGCGCCTGCCTTAGGCCCAGGGAGTGATCCTGGAGTTCCAGGATCAAGTCCTGCGTCAGGCTCCCTGCATGGAGCCTGCTTCTCCCTCTGCCTGTGTCTCTCTCTCTCTCTCCTCTGTCACTCATGAATAAATAAATAAAATCCTTAAAAAATAATAAATTAATTAAAAAATAAAATCTTAAAAAAAAAGACTACAAACCACCACTTAACAAGATGAGTCCATTTATACAAAAACAATCGCTAACATATTCTGTAAGAATCACAAAAACAAACCCCTCTGAGTGGTGTGATTCTGGACAATTTCTACTTTCTTCTTTATACTTTTCATTTTAATTTTCTACGTTACATATGCATGATTTTTAACAAAATAAAGTAGGAGTCAGCAAGCTTTTCCTATCAGGGGCCAGATAGTATATATTTTAGGCTTTGCAGGCCATGAGTCTGTCCCACTACTTAATTCTACCCTTGCACTGCAAAAGCAACCACAAACAACATCAAAATGAATAAAGATGGCTATATCTCAATAAAAACTTAATTTACAAAGACAGCAAAACTTGCCCCACAAGCTTGTTGGCCCCTGAAATAAATTATAAATATTATATTATGTATAAATAAAATTAATTTCATTTGGAACACAAGAAACTGCAGCAGCTAAAATGACACTACTGGTGGAAAAAAATCGATCCATTTATTTATTCGTACTAGTCTAGGAATAGAAAAACTCTCTTTTAGGCTCTGGAAATCCTTTTCTCATAGCTAGTGTTCAGATAAGAGAAAATTTGCTATGAGGTAGCCTATAAAGTTCAGGTATGGACGTATACTGGTGGGTATGCAGTTACAAATGAAAACTAAAAGAAATAGCTTTCATATTTTAATCAATCTGAATTTTTTTCAAAGTTCATATTAATTCAGCACCAAGTAGCTGCCACCACAAGCATGCAAGTCCCAACTACTAATGAAATTGTTACACATTGTCATCAGTCAGCACTCCAACAAATTTGTGAGAATGCATGAAAACATCTATGAACAACAACATAAGAAAAGAAATTTCTGGGCAGCCCAGGTGGCTCAGGGGTTTGGCGCTGCCTTCAGCCCAGGGCTGATCCCAGAGACCCAGGATCCAGTCCCACGTCGGGCTCCCCATGGAACCTGCTTCTCGCTCTGCCTCTGCCTCTCTCTCTCTCATAAATAAATAAAGAAAAATAAATAAAAAAATAAATAAGAAAGAAAAGAAAGAAAGAAAAGGAAAGAAAGAAAAGAAAGAAAGGAAATGTCTACGAAATAAAAATCACAAATGAAAATCTTCATTCTAGGGATCCCTGGGTGGCGCAGCGGTTTGGCGCCTGCCTTTGGCCCAGGGCGCGATCCTGGAGACCCGGGATCGAATCCCACATCGGGCTCCCGGTGCATGGAGCCTGCTTCTCCCTCGGCCTGTGTCTCTGCCCCTCTCTCTCTCTCTCTCTCTCTCTCTCTATGTGACTATCATAAATAAATTTAAAAAAAAAAGAAAGAAAGAAAGAAAATCTTCATTCTATAAAATGAAAAACTAGTAGTTTTTCAAATTATCAAATTCTGTTTTTTTTTAATCAAATTCTAACAGAATGAGAGAGAGTGATAAAAGGAGACCAACGGGTGGCCTTTGGTAAGAAAACACTTCAGACTTCAGAAATGACAGTCTAAGATCTTCCCTCCAAAATTAAAGCTTTGGGTTGAAGAAATTATTTTTAACATTTCATTGAGTAGCTCTGTGATCAAATGATTTTAAATGTTACAAAAGATTTCTTCGAGTTTTAAACGGTTTCTTGGGAGTTGGGGGACTGTCTCTGGAAGAGATCTAATGGGATTAACAGAAGGCTGAGAAATCCAGAATCTAAAAATAAAGTATCAAAAGGCCATCCTACTAAAAAGAATGCCAACAACCTGCACTCAAGTTACCATATCCAGTACAATTCCGGCCGGACATCTGAATCTACCAAAAGTCACAGTTGGGCCGTCTCGTCTGGTTGCCAAATTCCAGGGACAAACGTATTTATATCTAACGTCAGATGCGAGAGGGAGAAGGTCGCTATCAGTTCCCACTCCGAACTCTCTCACAGACCCCTGGAACTGATTTAAACCCTGTTTTCACTCGTTCTAAGCGCAGCACACAGGGACAGCGGAAAAGCCAAAGGGGCTTGGCAAACCAGGGCCCAAGGCACTATCCCCAGTCGGCAGCCTGGAGCGCCACCGAAGGGAAGGTAGAAGAATCTTCCACCCGAGGACTATAAAAGTAGCACTGGGCAGAACCCGTTCGAAGCCTGCAACCAAAGAAATTCCTAGAACTAGTCAGAGACCGAGATGAAGACGGGGACCCGGGGGGGCGGGCAGTAGGAAGGGCAACTGCACGCACCGGGAGAGGAGCGGAGGGGGCTCCAGACCCGCGCCGGGAGGGGCGACGCGGGCGGGGGACGCCGGGCACACACAGCGGCAGGACCGAGGGCGGATCCAGGCCCCGCCGGACGGCCCCGGGGCCACAGCGCCGCACGCCGTGCCCCGCGGCGACGCAGGGAGGGAGGCCAAGTTGAAGGCTGGGACCCGCGCGCTGCCCGGCCCGCGCCGGGAACACTATCCCCCTCACAGCCCTCACCTCCTCCTCGACCCGGGCTCCCTCCGCCCGGGAAACGGCGCTCACACTCCAGAGACCCTCACCCAGAGCTTGTCGCCGCCTCGCCGCGTGTCTCGGAGTCGTCGGGAACCACGGCTGAGGGGAGGGGGAGGAAGGGGAAGCGGAGGAGGGAGGGGACCCGGTGGAGCCGCGCCGCTGCCGCCGCCGCGATACCGTGTCTGAGATCCTGCTCGCGCCGCCGCGACAGCCGCCGCCGCGTCTTCCCGCCCCCACGACTGCGCGTCGCCGTGACGCGCATCGCACGAGGCAGTTCGAACCAATAGGGCCGCAGATCGTACGCAGGCGCACTAGCCCAGACCGGAAACTGCTCTTCTGACCGCTCAAGAATGTGGATGCATCCTGGGAGTTGTGGTTCGGCCGGAAATTCAGCGAAAGCAGGACTGAGCATCGAGACACAGAGAGAAAGAGTGCTACTCGGGCGGGCACACAAATCCCCTTCATTTTTTCCCTCCCACCGAAAGCGGAAGCAGTTTAGATCAGAGGAGGCAGGGGCCAGCTCGGGGACGCTTTTTCCGGTCTCTATGGATACGGGCTACACACCTTGGGCGGAAGCCAAAATTGAGGGATTTAGACTGGATCATGTTTCTGCCAATAGCCAATATTCTGCTGGGCGTCGTCTGTGAAAGCTTCCGAAATAAGTCTTGGGCATTAGCCAAGTCTTGTACAAAACAATAGCGTTTGCCTTTTATTACCTTAGTACAAGGCTCCTCAAAAACATGTAAACTCACTCACTCTTACTCATGTAATTCAGGATGATTTGTAAAATGTGTTTAATGTAATGGCAGATCAGAAACTAATTCGGCATTCAATACTGTGTCCCTTTCCCAAAGTGAGTGATTTTCTACATATGAGCTTTCAACGGAGCTCTAACTTCTTAGAAATCAAATAGATGGTTTGGTTACCTACTTATTCTAAAAGAAAGGGAAGTACAAGCTCCCTACTCTCTCAGCCGAAAGCTCGGTTTTTCAATAACCAACAGAATTACAAAAAAGGGTTTTCACTTTTCCAAACTGGTAATTGTTTCTGTGCCTTCGCCTGGGCTTCGGAAAGGCTTCCTAAGAACAACAATTTGCATTTTTGCATTTTTGGATAGGCGGAGAAACCTGGATAGAAAGTGGTTGGCTTTATAAAAATGTTTTCCTAAAAAAAATAAATAAATAAAAAAAATAAAAATGTTTTCCTCACGTTCGGTTCTGAGATGAACGTATCACACTCTGAAGAGGTAATTGCTTTAACTGTAAAACCCCTTGTTAACGATTAGAGGAAATCCGTAAGCTTTCAAGAGCGGTTATGCCCATACCTTGCTTGTCCTACCCGTGATCCACAGCAACAGGAAACAAAGAATTCTGGAAAAAGCTGCACAGATCTCATACTAGAAGGCCTAGAGTCTAATGTATGAGGGACTCCCCACTTAACCCCCCCCCCAAAAAAGATAAAGAACTCTTCAAGCCTGGAGGTGTAAATTCTAGAAATGAGTAAAGTTACTAAAATCACAAAAAGCATGAATAAGATGGTCGTAATACTGGTATTTTAGGCCACCCAGTTAAGCATGCAAGAGATAAAATTAATACAAATTAAATAATAGAAATTAAATTTGAAGGACCAAATTCCCTTCAATAATGACTTCTATTTTTCCATAGATACATAAAGTTTTAGAAATTGAAATTCAGGAAGACATTCATTCATACACTTCCACAGCACATCAGAAACAAAATACAGGCAGCTTTGAATAGCAAATTTGAAACCCAAATTTGAATAGCAAATTTAAATTTTGAATAGCAAATATCACCTCACATAGCGAAAAGTTGAGAACAGGAGCCTCAATAAAAGATCTGCTGAAGGTGACAGATCTATATAAAAAAGACAATTTTAAAAAGAGATTGTTCCAAGATCTCAAATCTTTTCTTAAATCATCCTCTCTCTTAATGACTTGCTTTGACAAAGTGCTTTACTCTAAGAAACTTCCTCTGGAATGGTCCAATGTGTGGTAAAACGTGAAAGTGTTCTCATTTTCCCACCAACATTTTACCTCTCATTCTCTGTCACCTTGATCTCATTCCCAGATCACTATTGCCAATCCCTGATGCTTTCTTTTTTTTATACATTTTTTAAAATATTTATTTATTCATGACAGACACAGAGAGAGAGAGAGGCAGAGACACAGGCAGAGGGAGAAGCAGGCTCCATGCAGGGAGCCGGATGTGGGACTCGATCCCGGGTCTCCAGGATCACGCCCTGATCCACTGAAGGCCCTAAACCACTGGGCCACTGGGGCTGCCCTCCCTGATGCTTTCAATGATAAAATAAACCACATCATTTCCTCAGAATGCTCACACCTTCTCAGCTAGTGAGGATGGTGCCACCATACATCCCATACATGTCCCATGTCCATGCTGGCTTCACCCATGTCCCTTACCTAAATGTCACCATTCAGTGTTCCAAAGCAGATTTCTCAGGCCTGTCTCCCAGGCTGTACTTCAGTTAGTAATCCCTGTATATTATCTTATGACTAGATGTTCAAAAACCAAGGAGGAATCGGTAAAATTCTGTATCCTCCAGTGTCAGCTGTGGATCTTTAGAATCTCTGCTCTCTCCATTCTTATTGTGTCACACTTCCCCATAGGAGAGTGGAGTTCTTCATCTTTGGCAGCACTAAGAAAAGAGTCCTGTCCACCCCTACTCCCTATACTAGTCACCAGTGACACAACAGTGCCCTGTGGCACAGCTAGTCTGATGTAGTCATCCCCACAATTATCAGATGTTGTTGACAAGGAGAACGCATCACTGGGTGAGTAACATTCATAATCTATTGTGGCCATCCCAGAAGGAGGCTTCAGTGACATTATAGTATGTTGCTGAAATGGTGATATTGGACTTGCTCTAGGAACAGACTTAGCGTGCATTGTGATATGCAAGTCAATAGACAAGTTGAAGATGTGTCTAAAACAACAAGCAAATGAAGGTGCAGCTTCCAAATTCTAAAGGGTAAAAAAAAAAAAAAAGGCACTCTGAACTCCATTGAACTTAAACTTGAGTTCAGAACTGATTTCTGTTACTTTTATAAATAGAAGAGGAATTATTTCATTCATTATTTTTCTAATCAGAGCAATTGCTATTTTCAAAAAGAAGGGAAAAAGTCAAATTATCTGCTAGGTAAAACCAAAATTATCAGTCTTCTTTGAGAGAACTGTTTTATGACTTTCCCCTAAAAGATCACAAAGAGAAATCAACTTCATTATTACAAAATAGTTAAAGCCCTCTAAACTCTGCTTTTCTCTCCCAATATCTTTTTTTTTTTAATTTTTTATTTTATGATAGTCACACACACACACACAGAGAGAGAGAGGCAGAGACACAGGCAGAGGGAGAAGCAGGCTCCATGCACCGGGAGCCCGACGTGGGATTCGATCCGGGGTCTCCAGGATCGTGCCCTGGGCCAAAGGCAGGCGCTAAACCGCTGCACCATCCAGGGATCCCTCTGCCAATATCTATAAGCTTTTGAAATATAAACATTAGAACTGAAGGAAAAATCTGGACAATATAGAACTTGGACCATAAAAAACAGAAACCAAAAAAGAAAGAGCAAGGAATGTCAAAGCAGTCCCTGTAACTATCTCATATATATGCCGTAAGAGAGGAAAAACTTTCTTCTATCCTCTTATGTTTGTTCCACGGCTGGCCTACGAATTAAAATGACATAAAACAGATGAAGAGGAGAAAAGCACACCAATATATTAAATATCTTTACGGGTACACGGGAATCTCCAGAAGGAAAATGAAGACCTGCAGAAGACTTTAGACGTAAAAGCTTTTTACACAAAAATTGAAAAACTGTAGGGATGTGACAAGACAAAGGCACTTCCTCTAAAAACAGTAAATTGTGGGACAATGACTAGGAACTATACTTGGCAAACTAAGAGTTACCATTCTAGGCTTATTTGTACATGTCCATTTTAGCATTGAATCTCAGTATCTGATGATACGAATGTTCTTCTCATGGGATGGATGTCAATTAAACTTATTATGGTGATCACTTTGCAATATATACATATATCCCATCATGTTGTACAACTTAAATTCAGACAATGTTAAATGTCAATTATGTCACAATAAAACTGGGAGCAAAAGAAGAATGTTCTCTTCCTGATACAGAAAGGGTACCTTTCTCATGGGAAATTTTATGACCTGTTTTTAGATAGAAAGGGTAAGGGTTGAAAACCCTTTGTGCATCTGTTGTTTCTCAAAGTACTCTCAGCTCAAAATAACCAACTCCCCAAAGTGTCATATTTTAGGGTGGCACATTCTGAGCCCCTTCAAATGTAAAACAGTCAAACTGGACTTTGAAGCATTGGGATTCAAAGGTATTAGTTGCTGTAAAAATAATCGAGTAATTTAGGGGGATCCCTGGGTGGCTCAGCGGTTTAGTGCCTCCTTTGGCCCAGGGCGTGATCCTTGAGTCCCGGGATCGAGTTCTGAGTCGGGCTCCCTGCATGGAGCCTGCTTCTCCCTCTGCCTGTGTCTCTGCGCCTCTCTCTCTCTCTCTCTCTCTCTCTCTCTCTCATGAATAAATAAATAAAATCTTTAAAAATAATAATAATCTAGTAATCTACATGGAAAAATTAGAGTGAAAAGCATAAGTATCTGTATTCTGGCTTAATTGCAGTTACAGTGATATCAAATATATATTGATAATTATCACAGTCTTTGATTTGAAAGTTTTCGAGGAGTCCGTTTCCAACACTTAGAGAAACATCATAACACTAAATTTCCATTTAGGTCACATTTTAGTATTGTTTAAAACTGAGGATAAAGAGCCAGTGTAAACATTCTCATAATTACACAAATTATAACAGCAGCTCCACAAACACCAGTTAAGTAACATAACTCTGAGGAAAGAGCAGGAGACTGAGAACATTACTAGTGACTGTTCTGCTAACTGACTCACTGTTTAACTCTGACCTACGTGCAATTCCTGTTAAGTTTTGATATTTTCATCAATGAAATGAAGATGTCTATTAATACATTTTTTTAAATGGACAGAGAAAAGGAACACAACTTTATGAAATGTGCTTGCTGGTGATAAGGGGTGAACAATAAGTATGGGAATTAAATACTTCACCTTTATTAGTAATAGTTCATGTCTAATATAAGAAAATAGATAAAGCAAATGACAGATGTTTAACATCATTTATTAATGCTGGGTCATGTGTCTTAGAGTCTTTAGAGTCTTCTCTAAACATTTTTTTAAACAAACTTTTGAGTAAGATATTTTATTTATTTTATTTATTTTATATTTTATTTTATTTTATTTTATTTTATTTTATTTTATTTTATTTTATTCTATTCTATTCTATTCTATTTTATTGGGGGTGGGGGTGGGAAGGGACAGAGGAAAGAGAGAATCTTAAGCAGGCTCTAAGCCCAGGCCAGAGCCTGACGCAGACTTGATCTCACAACCCTGAGATCATGACCTGAGCCAAAATCAAGAGACTAACGTTTAACCAACTGAGCCACCTGGGCACCCCTTCTCTAAACATGCTTTTGTAGTTTGTAAAAATCGACTTTATCGAAGTATACTTTACATACAATAAAATGTACCAATTTTTTGTGCACAGTTCAAATAATGGGCTTTCCTCAGTTTTATTGCAGCACAATGAACTAACAAAATTGTAAGACATTTAAAGTTTACAACATGATTTGATATACATGTACATTGTAAAAGGATCCCCCCACCTCCCCACCAGCGAGTTAATCAACACATACATCACCTCATATATTTACTATTGTGTGTATTGGTGAAAACACTGAGGTTCTACTCTCTTAGTAAGTTTCAGTGATAACATACAGGCTTTGCACAGTGGCAGTATCGTAGCCAATGAGGCTTATCCGAGGCACAATTATTGTTAATGATAAAATAGAGTGTTATCAACCATGGTCATCCTATTATAACTTAGATCCCCCTAAGACCTTCCTTACCTTATAACTGAAAGTCTGTTTACCAACCTATTTTACCAACCTATTTCCCCTACCCTGCAGCCCCTGGCAACCTCTTTTCTACTCCATGATTCTACAAGTTCAACTTTTTGTTTTAGATTCCACATGTGATATCATGCAGTAGTATTTGTATTTCTCTGTCTAGCTTATTTCATTTAGCAATGAACTCCAGCTTCACCCATGTTGTAGCAAGTGACAAGATTTTCTTCTTTTTATGGCTAATTATATTCCACTGTGTATATATATATATATATATATATATACACACACATATATATACACATATATATACACTGTGTATATATATATATACACATATATACACATATATATATACACTGTGTATATATATATATACACACATATATATACATATATATATACACATATATACACATATATATATATATATATATCGATCCATTCATGTGTTGATAGACACTTGAGTTGTTTCCACACCTTGGCTATTGTGAATAATTCTGCAATAAACACAGGACTGTAAATATCTCTTCAAGGCAATGGATTTGTTTCCTTTGGATATATATCCAGAAGTGGGATAGCTG
The DNA here is from genome assembly GCF_018345385.1 of Vulpes lagopus. Classification (NCBI taxonomy): domain Eukaryota; kingdom Metazoa; phylum Chordata; class Mammalia; order Carnivora; family Canidae; genus Vulpes; species Vulpes lagopus. The sequence goes on from NC_054844.1 coordinate 2,268,996, forward strand.
AATCATCTGGTAGTTCTAAAGTAAACTCTAAATCCCATGTGGGGCTCAAACTCATGAACCTAAGATCAAGAGTTGCATGCTCTAACAAGTAGGCCAACCACATGGCCCAGTAGTACTACTTTTCATTTTTGAGGAACCTATATACTGATTTATATTGCTACCAGCAGCATACAGCCAGTAGCATACAAGGGTTCCCTTTTCTCCACATTTTTTTTCCAGCATAGAGCCCAATGCCCAGTGTGGAGCCCAACACAGGGCTTATACTCACAACCCTGAGATCAAGACCCTAACTGGGATGAGCCAGATGTTTATCCAACTGAGCCACCAGGTGCCCACCTTTTCTACACATTCTTGACAGGATTTGTTAGCTCTTGTATTTTTTTTTAAAGATTTTATTTATTCATAGAGGCACACAGAGAGAGAGAGAGAGAGAGAGAGAGAGAGAGAGGCAGAGACACAGGTAGAGGGAGAAGCGGGCTCCATGCAAGGAGCCCAATGTGGGACTCGATCCCGGGTCTCCAGGATCATGCCCCAGGCTGCAGGCGGCGCTAAATCGCTGTGCCACTGGGGCTGCCCAGCTCTTGTATTTTTGATAATAACCATTCTAACAGGTGTGAGGTTATATCTTATCATTTTTATTTAATTTCCCTGAAGATTAGTGATGTTGATCATTTCATGTATTTGTTGGCCTTTGGATGTTTTCTTTGGAAAAATGTATATTCAGGTCCTTTGGCCATTTTGAAATTGGATTGGTTGTTTTTTGTTTTTTCCCTTTTTGTTTCTGCTGTTGGGTTGTAGGAGTTCCTTCTATATTTTGGATATTGACCACTTATCAGATATGTGGTTTCCAATATTTTAAGCCATTTCATAGGTTGCCTTTTCATTTTGTTGTTGATGGTTTCACTTGCTAAGCAGAAGTTTTTTTTTTTTTAATTTGATTTCTTTATTTCAGACAGAGAGAGAAAGCATGAGCAGGAGGAGGGGCAGAGGGAGAAGCAAACTCCCCGCTGAGCTGGACTCAGGGCTCACCAGGACCCCGGAATCATGATCTAAGCCGAAGACAGACGCTTAACCAACTGAGCCACCCAGGTGCCCTGAGCAAAAGCTTTTTAATTTAATGTTGTCCCACTTGCTTATTTTTGCTTTTGTTGCCTTTGGTTTTAGCGTCAAATCCAAAAATCATTACCAAGACCAATGTCAAGGAAATTATCCACTATGTTTTCTCCTAGGAGTTCTATGATTTCAAGTCATACAGTCAAGTCTAATGCATTTGGAGTTGATTTTTGTATATCCTGTGACATAATGGTCCAATATCACTCTTTTGCATATGGATATCCAGTTTTTTCCAACACCATTTATTAAAGAGACTATCATTTTCTTATTGTGTATTCTTGGCTTTGTCAAAAATTAATTTACCATATATGCCTGAGGTTTTTTCTGTGCTCTCTATTCTGTTCTATTGGTTATTGTGTCTATTTTTATGCCAACACTATACAATACTATATAGCTTTGTAATGTAATTTGAAATCAAGAAGCATGATCCCTCTAGCTTTGTTCTTCAAGATTGTTTGGCTATTCAGTGTCTTTTGTGATTCCATGCAAACTTTAGGATTGTTTTTCTATTTCTGTGAAAAATCCCATTGAAACTTTGATAGAGGGGATCCCTGGGTTGCTCAGCGGTTTGGTGCCTGCCTTTGACCCAGGGTGTGGTCCTGGAGTCCCACAATCGAGTCCCACGATCGAGTCCCACAATTGAGTCCCACATCGGGCTCCCTGCATGGAGCCTGCTTCTCTCTCTGCCTGTGTCTCTGCCTCTCTCTCTCTGTGTCTCTCATGAATAAATAAAATAAAATCTTTAGAAAAAAAAAAAAAGAAACTTTGATAGAGATTGCATTTAGGGATCCCTGGGTGGCGCAACGGTTTGGCGCCTGCCTCTGGCCCAGGGCGCGATCCTGGAGACCCGGGATCGAATCCCACATCGGGCTCCCGGTGCATGGAGCCTGCTTCTCCCTCTGCCTGTGTCTCTGCCTCTCTCTCTCTCTCTGTGTGACTATCATAAATAAATAAAATTAAAAAAAAAAAAAAAGAGATTGCATTTAATCTACAGATCACTTTGGATAGTATGCACATTTTAACTATTAATCCTTCCAATCCGTAAACATGAAATATCTTTCTATTTATTTGTGTCTTCTTCAATTTTTTTTTCACCAATACCGTATAGTTTTCAGCATATAGAACTTTTACCACCTTGGTTAAATTTATTCCTAAGTGTTCTATTCTTTCTGAAGCTACAGTAAATGAGATTGTTTTCTTGATTTCTCTCTCAGGTAGTTTATCATTAATGTATAAAAACACAATTGATTTTTGTATAGTGATTTTTTAACCTGTAAATTTGCTGAGTTCATTGATTAGTTATGGCAGATTTTGTTTATTTTTTTATCATTATTTTTTATTTATTCATGATAGTCACACACAGAGAGAGAGAGAGAGGCAGAGACACAGGCAGAGGGAGAAGCAGGCTCCATGCACTGGGAGCCCGACATGGGACTAGATCCCGGGTCTCCAGGATCGCGCCCTGGGCCAAAGGCAGGCGCTAAACCGCTGCACCACCCAGGGATCCCCAGTTATAGCAGATTTTGGATACAGTCTTTTGGGTTTTCTTCTTTTAAGGTCGGGTCATCTGCACATAGAGACAATTTTATTTCCTCTGGATGCCTTTTATTTCTTTTTCTCACCTAATTGCTCTAAGACTTCAAATTCAATGTTGAATAAAAGTAGTAGGAGTGATCATACTCATCTTGTTCCTGAGCTTAGAGGGAACACTTTCTACCTTTTACCATTGAGTGTAATGTTAGCTGTGGGTTTGATACAATGGCCTTTATTATGATGAACTACATACCTTCTATATCAAGTTTGTTGAGAGTTTTGTTAAATGTTTTTTCTGCATCTATTGAGATGATCATGACTTTTATCCTTCATTTTGTTGATGTAGTGTATCACATTGACTTACAGATGTTGAACCATTCTTGTATCTCAGATAAATCCCACTTAATCATGGAATTTCATCCTTTTAATGTACTGTCAAATTTTGGTTTGCTAGTATTTTTTCAGGATTTTTGCATCTATGTCCTTTAGTGATATTGGCCTCTAATTTTCTTTTCATGCAGTGCCCTTACCTGGCTTTGGTATCAAAGTAATTCTGACTACATAAAATGAGGGAAATGTTTCCTCCTCTATTTTTTGGAAGACTTTGAGAAGGATTAGTATTAATTCTTCTTTAAATGTTTGGAAGAATTCACTAGTAAAGACATCTTACCCTGGAATTTTGTTTATTGGGAGGTATTTGGTTACTGATTCAGTCTCCTTACTAGTAACTGATCTCTTCAGATTTTCTATTTCTTTTTTTTTTTTTTTTTTTTTTTTTTTTTTAGATTTTCTATTTCTTTATGATTTAGACTTAGTAAGTTGTATATTTCTAGGAATTTATCCATTTCCTCTAGGTTATCTAATCTATGGGCATATAATTGTTCATAGTAGTCTCTTACGATCCTTATTTGTTTGGTATCAGTTGTAACTTCTCTACTTTTATTTATAATTTTATTTGTTTGCATTCTCTATTGCTTTTTGGTAAATCTAGCTAAAAGTTTATGATTTTGTTTATCTTTTCAAGAAAAAACAGGTCTCGGTTTCATTGATCTTTTCTATTGTCCTTTTAGTCTCTATTTTTACTATGATCTTTATTGCTTTCTTCCTTCTACTAGCTTTGAACTTCATTTGTGCTTCTTTTCTAGTGCCCTAAAGTGTAAAGTTAGATTGTTTAATTGATATATTTCTTTTTTTCTTAATGTAGGCATTTATCACCATGAACTTCTTTCTTAGAATTGCTTTTGCTGCCTCCCATAAGTTTTAGTATGTTTATTTCCATTTTAATTTGTCTCAAGATATTTTTTTATTTCTCTTTTGATGTATTTGACCCATGGATTGTTCAGTAGCATATTGTTTAATCTCCACATATTGGGTTAATTATTCAGTTTTCTTCTCTAGTTTTATACCATTATGGTCAAAAAAGACACTTGACATGACTTAAATCTTCTTGAAGTTATTAAGACTTGTTTTGTGGTCTAAAATAAAATCTATCCTGGAGAATGTTCCATGTGTGTTGGAGAAAACTGTGTATTCTGCTGCTGTTCAATAGAATGTTATGTAATATGACTGTTAAATCCATCTGATCAAATATGTAGTTTAAGTCCAATGTTTCCATATTGATTTTCTGTCTGGAAAATGTGTAACCACATTTGTTGAAAATGTGGTATTGAAGTCTCCTACCTACTATTATTGTGTTGCTGTCTATTTTTCCCTAGCAATCTGTTAACATTTGCTTTATATATTTAAGTTCTCCTATGTTGGGAACATAAATATTTACCAGTGTTCTATCATCTTGATGAATCGACCCCTTCATACAATGGCTTTTGTCTCGTTACTATCTTTGGCTTAAAGTCTGTTTTCTGTTATAGTATAGTTAACTCTGTTTTCATTTGCATGGACTACCTTTTCCATCTCTTCACTTTCAGGCTATGTGTGTCTTTAAAGCTGAAGTGAGGGGCACCAGAGTAGCTCAGTTGGTTGGGCATCCAACTTTTTGATTTCTGCTCAGGTCATGATCTCAAGGTCCTGAAATTGAGTTCCAAGTTGGGCTCCATGCTCAACAGGGCATCTGCTTGAGATTCTCTCTCTTCCTCTCCCTCTGCCCTTCCTCCTGCTCATGCTTGCATGCTCTTTCTCTCACAAATAAATTTTTAAAAAAAATTTTTTTTTTTTTTAGTTGAAATGAGTCTCTTGTAGGCAGCATATAACTGGATCCTGTTTTTATCTGCCTTCAGCTCAGGTCATGACCCCAAGGTCCTGGGATTGAGCCCCACATTGGGCTCCCTGCTCAGCGGGGAGCCTGCTTCTCCCTCTTCCTTCTGTTCACACTTTCTCTCTCACTCTCTTTCAAATAAACAAATAAGATATTTAAATCTTTTTTAATTTTAAAGAGTATAGAATGTCCCCAACATCTGCCCCAATTCCCTCTTGCCCTTTTGGAGTTCAATAGCCCCCTCCCAAACCTGGCTGCAGCCAAGCATTGATCTTCTTTCTGTCATGGCACATTAGTTTGGCTCTTCTAGAATCCAAATCAACGGAATTGTGCAATATGTACTCCTTTGTATCTGGCTTCTCTCTTTCAGCATAATGTTTTTGAGTTCATTCATGTTATTTATACATATCAGTAATTCATTCCTTTCTATTGCTAAGTAGTATGCATATACCACAGTTTCATCTATTCACCCATTGATGAATTTATGTATAATCTCCAGTTCTTGACTGCTATGAATAAAGCTGCTATGAACATTCATGAATAAATCTTTGAGAAGACATATATTTTCATTTCTTTTAGGTAAATACCTAAGAGTGAAATAGTTGGGTTATATGATAAGTTTATGTTTAAACTTATGTTTATGAGAAATTGCCAAATTGTTTCTCAATGTAATTTTATCATTTTACACTCTTACCAGCAATGTATGAGATTCCCAATTGCTCCACATCCTTCCCAACACTTGGTTTGGTCAGATACTTTTATTTTAGCTGTTCTAGTGACTATGTTAGCATTATCTTATTGTAACTTGTCTTTCTCTGATGACAAATGATGTTGCAACTTTTTCATGTGCTTATTGGCCATTCTTATATTTTCTTCTGTAATAAGTCTATTCCAATTTTTTGCCTTTTTAAAACTTGAGTTGTTTCCCTTCTTTTTATTGAGTTGTAAGAGTTCTTTATATATTCTTGTATGGAAGTCCTTTGCCAAAATAAAAAGCAAGCAGAAAATATTTTTTAAGAACTTCAGGGTTACAGGGGTGTCTGGGTGGCTCAGTTGGTTAAGTGTCTGACACTTGATTTTAGCACAGGTCATGATCTCATTGATCATGAGATTTAGCCCCAAGTCAGTCTCCACACTGCGTGAGGAGTCTGCTTGAGATTCTCACCCTTTGCCCCTCCTTCTCATATGCACTTGTACACTCTCTCTCTAAAACAAATAAGTAAATTGGGCTTCCTGAGGGAGCCTGCTTCTCCCTCTGCATGTGTCTCTGTCTCTCTCTCTCTCTCTCTGTGTGTGTCTTTCATGAATAAATAAATACAATCTTTTTTTAAAAAAAAGAGTAATAAAACTCCAGAAATACTAGAGGAAAAAACAGAGAACAGAGATGAAAATCAATAAGGAGAAAAATAGTTTCATAAGGAATTTGGAAGCACCTGTTAGTAAAAATTTGTCGACTTTGAAGTAAGCAAAAATTCAAGACAGCATCTGCTCTGCTTAGTGACTACTTAAGCAATCACCCACACAGAGAAAACTGTGAGCCAAAAAGAAAAAAAAAATTAAAAAGAGCATTTGTTGTGCTAAACTTTGATATCCATAACATAAAAAAGTTTATTAACCCTGAAATATCTTGATGATATTTAGTTAGACTCAGAACTTTTTTTTAGAAATTTTATTTTCTTTAAAGGTTTTATTTTATTTATTCGTGAGAGACACAGAAAGAGAGGCATAGACACAGGCAGAGGGAGAAGCAGGCTTGCTCTATTCAGGGACCCTGGATGTGGAACTTGATCCCAGGACTCTAGGATCACGCCCTGAGCTGAAGGCAGGTGCTCAACTGCTGAGCCACCCAAGTGTCTCTAGACTCAGAACTTAAAACCAAGTGTTTAGGGTAATTTGATAAGAATTCTTTCATGGGGACACCTGGGTGGCTCAGCAGTTGAGCATCTGCCTTTGACTCAGGGCATGATCCTAGAGTCCCGGGATCAAGTTCCACATCAGGCTCCCTGCATGGAGCCTGCTTCTCCCTCTGCCTGTGTCCTGCCTCTTTCTCTTTCTGTCTCTCGTGAATAAATAAGTAAAATCTTAAAAAAAAAAAAAAAAAAAAAAAGGAAAGAAAGAATTCTTTCATGAAGTTACCCAGGATGAACCCCTGAGTCCTTGGGGTTACAATTTTGTGAAGAGACAACTGGTAGAAATAAGTTCCAAGAACTGACAGACATTCACTGGGGAGGAGATGGACTGATCTGGGATCAAATTCCAAAGTATTCGACCAAAGAGTCACTGAGGATGGGGCTATAGGATCGGGATTATTCTCGTAGCATTGTTTCTCTGATGTTTTTCCTTTTCTGTTTTTTTTTTTTTTTTTTTTTTTTTTTAGAAGTAAAAATAAACTTGGCTCTGGCAAACAACATAATCCCTACAGAAAAACTGCCTAGATCACTGAAAGTCTCCCCTCTCCTCTCAAATTTTCTTTGTTTAATCGTTTCATATGCCTTGGGTGTCATCAGCAAAGTTTAGCCATGCCTCGCATACTAGTGACAGGCTGCAAACAAATGTAGAAGAGGAAAGGGAAGAAGGAGTGCAAAGAGGGAAAGAAAGTGGAAAGAAAAGCTGAAGGTGGCACAGGGCAGCTGCCTCAGGTAGCTATCAAGGCAAGCAAGCCATACACTTTTAAAAGACAGAATTGAAAAAAATAAATAAATAAAAGATAGAATTGCTTTTTCTTCCCAAGCCAATGAAAGTGAAAGGTTATCAACTTTTTATGTGTACAAAATTAACATCAGAGAGCTTGTTGAGAATGATGATTCACACACGCTATCTCCAGAGATTCGAATTCATTAACTCGCCGGTAAGCCCCAGATATCGGATTTACCAGTAAGACTCCAGAGCTTCTGACACCATCGGCTCCACACAGGCTTGGTTGGGCTCATGGGTGTATGCCAGTGCCAAGGCACAGGGCTCTGTGCTCTAAAGGACTCTTCACTTACGTGTGTGTGTGTGTGTGTGTTTTATTTTATTTATTCATTCACGAGAGACACAGACAGAGGGAGAGGCAGAGACACAGGCAGAGGGAGAGGCAGGCCCCATGCAGGGAGCCGGATGCGGGACTCGATTCCGGACCCCGGGACCACGCCCTGGGCCGAAGGCAGACGCTCAGCCCCTGAGCCACCCGGGCGTCCCTTCACTTACGGTTAACGCTCCTGCAGCTCTTGAAATTCTTACCTTTGAACAAGAGATACCACAAGCCCCACCATGTTCATTATACCCTGAGTCTTGGAGACATAGCAGGTCTTGTCCCCACGGACCACACTTTGAAAGACAATGCAGGGGATCCCTGGGGGGCTCAGCGGTTTGGCGCCTGCTTTTGGCCCAGGGCGGGATCCTGGAGTCCCGGGATCGAGTCCCGCATCAGGCTTCCGGCGTGGAGCCTGCTTCTCCCGCCTCCTGTGTCTCTGCCTCTCTCTCTCTCTCTCTCTCTCTCTCAAATAAATAAATAAATAAATAAATAAATAAATCTTTAAAAAAAAAGAAAAGAAAGAAGAAAGAAAGAGAAAGAAAGAAGAAGAAAGAAAGAAAGAAAGAAAGAAAGAAAGAAAGAAAGAAAGAAAGAGAAAGGCAATGCAACAGGGGTTAGATCTTAGATGCCAAACTTTCACTACCAAAAATATTCAGGCAATTATCTCTAGGTCTGCCAGATTTTTTTTTAATTTTTTTTTATTTATGATAACCACAGAGAGAGAGGCAGAGACACAGGCAGAGGGAGAAGCAGGCTCCATACACCGGGAGCCCGATGTGGGATTCGATACCAGGCCTCCAGGATCACGCCCTGGGCCAAAGGCAGGTGCTAAACCGCTGCGCCACCCAGGGATCCTGGTCCCTCAGATTTTAAGTCTGACAGGTAACCAGCATCTGAATAAAATCACTTTACACAATTTCTACTTGGCACTCCTGGATCCAGGGTTCCCAAGTGGATTTGTTTTCAGAGGGAGCGCCCACAGAGACAAGTAGCCCGGAAGCAAATTTCTGGGGCAGTTGTCACAGGAATTGGAAATTTTTTTGTACAAGGAAGGGAGGGGAAAAAAAAAAGAGAGAGAGACCTCCAAAATGTTTGTCAGATTGTGCCAGTATTTTGTGGGAGAACTGTAACCGAAAAGCTTTAGGACAGCTAATCAAAAGATCCCATTAAAAAAAATTTTTTTTTCCCCATTTCTCCATGCATTATTATTGGTAAAGCATCAAAAATGCATATTCAATGGAGTAGAAAAACAGAAGCACAGCAGTGAGTCAGTTCCAACCCAGGATGAAAAAGAAAATCAGTGTATATGTTAGTTAAATCTAAAAGGCAAACTGCTTTTGCTCCTGTAACGTAACTTGAATATACTCATCTCAGCGGTCGAATCATTACCCTGGCTTAAAAGTCTGGCTATCTTTAAAGTAGAACAAGAAGAGAAAAGCTGTATTAGCTTTACCGAGGATGGTCAGCAGGTTATACAACATTTCTTATGGTTACTCATTTTCATTCACTCTTAAGTGGCTTCAGGAAGGTATAAGTCATCATGATTTCACCATCATTATTACCAATGCCATATCTATGTAATAATTATAATAACAATAGCTAATATATAGAATATATACTATGTGCTAAGCATTTTCTGAGTTATTTACACATGGTTGTTAACTCATGGCATAGTACTATCATTATCTCCATTTTACAGATGAGGAAACTGATGCACAGAGAGGTTAAGTGACTTGCTTATGGTCACACAGCTACATAGCAGAGCTAAGATTCAAACACAAGGACTGTGACTACATTACCCAAGCACTTAACCACTAGACAATGTAGCAAAGGGAGCTTAATGAAGCAAGGCAGAATTGCTTTTAACATTTTTTGGGGTTATGAACTCTTTTGAGAAGTTATATCCTTCAGAAAAATAAATTTATACTCCACACATTTACAAACCACTAGAGGACTGCCTATGTTCCTCCAAGACCACACATTTACCTCTATGACTCAATCTCAGGCTAAAAATGCCTACTCTAGACACTCATTACTTAAAATTATAAAATAGCTGTCACTAGCAAAGACAAAAATATTTTTAAAATCTAATGGCTGTGAAGTATAGACTCAGAGCAATAATAAAACTGTAAGCCTCATGCTTGTGCCATGTCATCAAATTGAAGAACTGGTTATTTTTAAATAACAAACTTTAAAGCTTTTCATCAACTGCCAAATTATTTCAAGATGAAAAAACAAATCACTGTAATTTCCAGCATTTTATGTTATGCTTACCTGTACTTAGTGCTCAATAAATGCTAATAGAAGGAAAGGGAGAAAAGGAATATAAAGGTATCTTAATATTCTTTGGTAGTATAGTAATGTGTTTCCAAAATATCATGCAACTTCTGTTTTTTAAGATTTTTTTTAAAATTTTTTACCTTTTAAGTAATCTCTACATCCAGTATGGGGCTGGAACTCACAACCCAGACATCAAGAGTCACATGCTGAACCAAGTGAGCCAGCCAGGTGCCCCTCAATTTCTTTTTAATAGCATCCACCCATTCAATCATTTATTTAACAAGATTCATTGAATATTTATTGGTAATAAAAACCAAGTGAGGCCATCAAAAGTATGAATTTAAAAAACACTATGGAACAGACACACCAAAAATTGAGATAAGTTGTCACACCATGAACAAAACTAGCAATTAGAAAAACACATAAAGGAACATATAAAGGTTTAAAGCAAATTCCAGATAGATAGATGTTGCAAATTTGGTGAGGGAGCATCAATATCTGCCTTTACTTTCCAGGTTCTTTCTTTCCTCTGTCCATACCCACACCTTGACAACTCATTCTCAAAATTAAGTTATTTGAGTTCTTTTCCAATAAACTTCTTAGCTTCATAGTTCTATTGCTTTTGTCAGTTCACTCATTCATTAGCTACTAAATGTGGCATTTCTCAATAGCTAGTATTCATTTAAATTTAGCCAACTAAGAAACAAGTTAGAAAACAACACACAACAATCTGGGAAAGGGAGACTCCCACTCAAGACATGGAAGAAAATAACCTCAGAACCTATTTCTCAGAGAAATAAGAGAACAAGCACAAACCAAGATAGTTTGGGTTTCCATCATGCCAACTGGACATATGACCTAGTAAAAACAAGTGATCAAATTGGCTTGTTATGAAATTTGGTAGAATGTCCAGATCAATGATTTCAGAAAATCTTGTTAACACTAGAAGCAAACAATGGGAGACCACTTAAAACTCTTACTGCTGATGCTAAGAACAGTTGTTCAGGGGCACCTGGCTGGCTCAGTGGTTGAGCATCTGCCTTTGGCTCAGGTCATGATCCCAGGGTCCTGGGATTGAGTCCTGCATTTGAGGTCCCCACTGGGATCCTGCTTCTCCCTCTGCCTATGTCTCTGCCTCTCTCATGAATAAATAAAATCTTAAAAAAAAACTTGTTCATACTCTGTGGAGCTATGGATCATTCTTTTACTCTAATTTCTCTGTTTTAAAACCACTTTTCAAACTATAGCGATGCATGCTTTTCAAGCCTGGGTTCAATCACAGGAAAGTTCTAACTAGTGCCACAGGCTAATGAGCAGACATTTTATAAATAGCATGTCTAAAAGTTCTTCCATTGGGAAGCAACTTAGCTCTATAGAATGATGTCATATGTCTATATCAGCATCTTTCCTCAGCCCCAATTTGGTTAATAACTACAATTATGGATTGGTTATTTCAACAGCTCTGAGACTTTGTCAAACCTTACTCCTATTATGTGTTTTCATACCTTTTTCTTAGGCTACTACAATAAGTTCCTAATTAGTCTCACTGCCATCAATCTCACCACCCTCTAAATAATTCTATATACTGCTGCAAACACCAATCTTCAAACTGAATGAAGTTCAAGGAGTGCCTAGGTGGCTTAGCTGGTTAAGCATCCAACTTTTTTTTTTTAACATTTTATTCATTTATGAAAGACAAAGAGAGAGAGAGAAGCAGGCTCCACACAGGGAGCCCGATGTGGGACTCGATCCCAGGACTCCAGGATCACACACCCTGGGCCCAAGGCAGGTGCTAAACCACTGAGCCACCCAGGGATCCCCAAGCATCCAACTTTTGATTTCAGCTCAGGTCATGATCTCAGGGTTGTGGGATTGAGCCGTATGTTGAGCTTTGTGCTTAGCACAGAGTCTGCTTTTCCCTCTCCCTCTGCTCCCCCACCCCCAGCTCTCTATCAAATAAATAAATAAATAAATAAATAAATAAATAAATAAATTCCTTAAAAATACAAAGAACTAATTTTGAAACCTTCGCAGACTTTCAAAGTCCAAATTCCCTCAGGTGGAAAGCCAAGGCCCTCTACAGTCCATTAATTTACTATTCCAGAAATTTGCTCACATCATCCCATGTACCATGTACTGCAATACAGCCAAACCAACTATTTTCCTTTCCCAGAATATGTCGTCCAATCTCTGCCTCTCTGTCACTCATTCCCTTGGAAAACCTACTAACCTTCCTACCAACCTATTAATAAGTACTTTTAATTTTGCAACTAAAAATGGGTATTCTTTGTGAAGTTTTACCCTGCATATAAAAGCTAATTAATATATTTTATGGTATGTGCTTTACCATAATTTAAAAATTGTTTAAATTAAAACCACACACAATTTAATAATCAAGTTTGGCAACTTGGCAGACCAGATAACCTGAAAATTCTCCTGTGATAAACACCTAGAACTGATTAATAAATTCAAAAGCTTTCTTTTAAATGCCAAGCTGAATACTCAAGAAAGAAAGTTAAATTCTCAGGTTTCAGAAACACAAAGGGAATGAAAACCACTGTAGGGAATGTGAATTAAAACTTCATTTGCCCCTGAAGATAGGGAGGAGAAAGAAAAAAGCCTTCCCTGAGGAATTAATAACCTTGCAATAACCATGTAGCCTAGGATTTAAATGCAGAACAATATTATTGAAGCTAAAAAATAAGTATCTTAAAATTATAAGCTATCTAAAAGGAAAAAATGTAAGAAAGAGCAAAAAACAAATGAAACAAGAACAAGTAGGGCAGTCTGGGTGACTCAGCGGTTTAGCACCACCTTCAGCCCAGGGTGTGATCCTGGAGACCCAGGATCAAGTCCCACATCCCCTACACAGAGCCTGCTTCTCCCTCTGCCTGTGTCTCTGCCTCTCTCTGTGTCTCTGTGTGTCTCTCATGAATAAATAAATATTTTTTTAAAAAAAGAAACAAGAGCAAGTAGAAATGCAAAACAAATTTCTAAAAACTAAAAATAAAAATTTAGTGAATAAATTGAACAGTAGATTAGCTATCACTAAAGAGAAAATCAAGAGATGGATTGTATTTACCTGGAAGACATCACAGAATGAGAGAGAAAAAATAGAGATTTAGAGAAAAGAGGGTAATATGTCCACTATAACTCTAATAATAGAGAAAACGGAAAGGGGAAGATGGTGATAGTGTAGGAGAATCCTAGGCTCACCTCGTCCCATGAACACCATATAATTACCAAATCATCTTAAGTACTCTAGAAATTGATCTGAAGACAGGCAGAACAAACTCCACGACTAAAGGTAGTGAATAGATGGAATATTACTCATCAAAAAGAATGAAATCTTGCCATTTGCAACAATGTTGATAGAATTAGAGGGCACTATGCTAAGTGAAATAAGTCAGTAAAGAAAGACAAATACCATATGATTTCACTCATATGGGGAATTTAAGAACAAAAACAGATGAACATAAGAGAAGGGAAGGAAAAATAAAATAAGATGAAAATAGAGCAGGAAGCAACCATAAGAGATGCTGAACTCTAAGAAACAAACTGAGAGTTGCTGGAGGGGAAGTAGGTGAGGAGATAGGGTAACTGGGTGATGAGCATTAAAGGAGGCACTTAATATAATGAGCACTGGGTGTTCTATGCAATTGATGCATCACTGAATTCTACCCTGGTAACTAATAATACAGTATATGTTAACTAAATTGAAATTAAATAAAGAATTTTTAAAAATAAAAGTAGTAAAGAAGTCACATTGAAGAAGGTAGGAAGTGCAGAAGCATGGTTTGGGAGAGAAACAGATTATGGTCGCTGCAGTGGGGAGAGTTAGGTCTCAGAAAAGGATGAGAAACAAACCAGCACACAGGGGAGCACATGGGAAAACGAATCCCCACAGCAATTGGCTTGTAAAGTGAGAAGGTCCATATTTTGTGAGTTCTTAAACCAGTGGGGCTTAAAGCCTGGAGTTTTAAAGGTCATTATGCTTGGCTTTAGGAGAGCTCAGAGGCCACTGGGACTGCTCTTGAAGAGAAGGCAAGCAAACAATCCATGGACATATGGCATGGAAAGTGTGATCTGAAGAATGCCTGGGGCACACAGTAGTGAGGTTAGTTGCGTTAGTTGCTCATCTTGGAGCATGTCCCAGAGAAGCAGCATAGATGGAGAGACCCCTTTGGAAACAAAGGAGTTAGCTTGCACCATTTCCCTCCCTCACCACTCAGCATAAGCACAGAGCCACCTGTGGAACCAGCATAGCACCCACACTCACTACCTAACTTACTCACATCAAACCCCACCCCCACACACTTCAGAATAACCACCCTTCTCAGTCACACAGTCCCAACACAGTGGCCCCTCCCCCAACCCAGCCCAAAGTCATCCCAACACCATGTCTCCTGACCCAAGAGCTTTACAAGGCCTTGGATCTGGTGGTGGTGGTGATGAGTCTCATTTCTAAAGCAGGCCAGAGCACACATAGTTAAAAGTTACTTTATTCAGGCCAGGGACCAAACACTGCCCACAACAGGCAAAGAGAACCTCTGCAGACAATTGGCCTGAAAATTGAAGTAGCTAGGACAAAATAACAGAGCACATGACGCACACATTGGAGACACTCCTAAAAGCTCCAGGCCCTGGGGAACAGAGGACACTACACTGTAGGGCACAACAGGACCTCTTCTTCATAAAGCCATTACCCTCAAGAACAAGAGACATAGCTGACTTTCCTAACACAGGAGACAGGCTCAAAGACTTAGATAAAATGAGAAGACAGAGGAGTTTGTTCCAAATGAAATAACAGGACAAGGCCATGGCCAGAAATCTAAGCAAAAAACACATAAGTAACATGCCTGATGGAGAATTATTTTTTTAAGATTTTATTTATTTATTCATGAGGGACACAGAGAGAGAGGCAGAGGGAGAAGCATAGACAGATGGAAAAGCAGGCTCCTTGTGGGGAACCTGATGCAGGACTCAATCCCCAGACCCAGGATCACGACCTGAGCTGAAGGCAATGCTCAACCACTGAGCCATCCAGGCATCCCTGTCTGATGGATAATTTAAAGGAATGATCATAATGATGATCTCACTGAACTTGAGAAAAGATGGAGGACATGTGTGAGATGTTTAACACAGAAAAAAGGACTAATACACCAGAGATAAAGGACTCAAATGAAGGGAAACATGCTTGATAGAAAGAACATCAGGTGGGAAGAAACAGAGGAACAAATGAATAACATAGGAGACATAGTAACATAAAGTAATCAAGTGGACACAAGAGAAAAAAAGGAATTACGCAAAATGAGATTTTACTTACATAATAACATTTGTATTATAGGAGTCCCAGAAGAAGAAGAGAGAGAAAAGCAGGCAGAGAATTTATTTGAAGAAAAATAGCTATAAACTTTCCTAATCTGGGGAAAGAAACAGATATCCAGACCCAACGGTCACAGAGAACCCCCAACAAAATCAACCAAATCAGATCCACACCAACACATGTTGTAATTAAAATGGCAAAATAGAGTGATTAAAAATATATATATATTAGGGCAGCCCGGGTGGCTCAGCGGTTTAGCGCCTCCTTCAGCCCAGGGTGTGTTCCTGGAAACCCGGGATCGAGTCCCACGTCAAGCTCCTTCATAGAGCCTGCTTCTCCCTCTGCCTGTGTCTCTGCCTCTCTCTCTCTCTCTCTCTCTCTCTGTGTGTGTGTGTGTGTGTGTCTCCCATGAATAAATAAATAAAATCTTTAAAACATTAAAAAATAAATAAAATAAAAAATATATATTAAAAGCTACAAGACAAGACAGTTACATACAAACAAAACCTCATAAGGCTATCAGCAGATTTTTCAGCAGAAATTTTCCCAGCCAGAAAGGACTGGCATGATATATTCAAAGTGCGGAAAGGGAAAAGCTGAAGCCAAGAATACTCTATCCAGTAAGGCTATCATTCAGAATAGAAGGAGAGGGATCCCTGGGTGGCGCAGCGGTTTGGCGCCTGCCTTCGCCCCCAGGGCGCGATCCTGGAGACCCGGGATCGAATCCCACGTCGGGCTCCCGGTGCATGGAGCCTGCTTCTCCCTCTGCCTATCTCTCTGCCTCTCTCTCTCTCTCACTGTGTGCCTATCATAAATAAAAATAATAATAAAAATAATAAAATAAAAAAAAATAGAATCAGAAGTCTCTCAATAACTGGGACATATCAAGAATAAATCAGGTTGCTTAGACAATCATTAAAGTTTGGGGAAACAACCAAGGGCTAAACAAAGTCAAATGATAAGCTTTCTTTCCTACAAAAGGCCATTCCTTCAAGACTGAAGGATATAAGCTGTTTCTCACCTAATGCATAGAAACAAACAGAGAGTCAAGCAAAATAAGAAGATAGGGGTATGTTCCAAACAAAAGAACAAGATAAAACCCCAGGGGGGAAAGTCTTTAATGAAATAAAGTTAAGTAACTTACCTGCTAAAATGTTCAGGGTAATGGTCATAAAGATGTTCACTGAACTTGGAGAATGGAGGAACACAGTGAGAACTTTAACAAAGAGAGAGAAAATATAAGAAAGTACCAAACAGAAGTTAAAGAACTAAAAAACACAATAACTGAACTGAGAAACTACACTAGAGGGGTTCAGCAGCAGACCTGATGAAGCAGAAGAAAGAGGGAAGTGGAACTCACCCAATCAGAGCAGCAAAAAGAAAAAAGAATTTTAAAAAGTGAGACAACACCACACAGAATAACATCTGCATTAGAGGCGTCCCAAAAGGAGAAGAGAAAGGAGAAAGGAGCAGAAAATTTATTTGAAAAAATAATGGCTGAAAACTACCCTAACCTGGGGAAGGAAAAAGACATCGAGATTCAGAAAATCCAAAGAATTTCAAAAAAGATAAACCCAGGGAAACCCACACCAGGACACATTATAATTAAAATGTCAATAGTTAAAGAAGAGGAGAAAAATCTTTAAAGCAGCAAGAGAAAAATAAATCATTATGTAAAGGAGAAAGGTTTCAGGCCAGGAGTGTTATGATGTATTCAAGTGCTGAAAGGGAAAAACATCCAATCTGGAGCACTGTATTTGGCAAGGTTATCATTCAGAATTAAAGGAGAGATAAAGAGCTTTCCAGAGAAACAAAAGCTAAAGGATTAGTTCATTACCACTAAATTGGCCCTACAAGAAATGTTAAAGGAATTTCTTTAAGCAGGGTTAGGGGGTGCAGAGGGAAGGGGGGCGGGCACAAATTAGTAAGAAGAAAACATGTAAGAGTAAAAATCCCAATGGTAAATATATAGTAAAGGTAGTGGGTTAATCATTTATAAAACTATTATGAAGTTTAAAAGGCAAATGTAGCAAAAATAACTGTAACCACAGTAATTAGATAAGGGATATACAAAATAGGGATGCCTGGGTGACTCAGCAATTAAGTGTCTGCCTTCTGCTCAGGGCATGATCCTGGGGTCCTGGGATGGAGTCCCACATCGGGCTCCCTGCCAGGAGCCTGCTTCTCCCTCTGCCTACGTCCCTGCCTCTCTCTCTCTGTTTCTCATGAGTAAATAAATAAAATCGCCTACGTCCCTGCCTCTCTCTCTCTGTTTCTCATGAGTAAATAAATAAAATCTTAAAAAAAAAAAAAGGGGATATACAAAATAAAAAGATGTGAATTGTGACATCAAAATGCAGTCTATCTTAAGCTGATAACAAGTTTGAATACATTCTAACACTTTATATATATATATATATATATATATATATATATATTTTTTTTTTTATTATTATAGTCACAGAGAGAGAGAGAGAGAGAGAGGCAGAGACACAGGCAGAGGGAGAAGCAGGCTCCATGCACCGGGAGCCCGACGTGGGATTCGATCCAGGGTCTCCGGGATCGCGCCCTGGGCCAAAGGCAGGCGCCAAACCGCTGCGCCACCCAGGGATCCCACATTCTAACACTTTATATTTTTACACCTCCCCGTAACTTTCTGTTTTTGATGTCACATTTTGCATCTAATATCAGAGAAATACAAGGGATCATAAGAAATCACTATGAACAATTATATAACCACAAATTTAACAAACTAGAAAAAAAAATAGATAAATTGATAGAAACATAGTCTTCCAAAACTGATTCATGAAAAAAATAGAAAATTGGAATAAGCCAATTACTGCAAAGGATTTTTTGCAGATGAAAACTAGACATTGTAGTGATCATTTTGTAATGAAATGTCAAATCATGTTGTACACCTGAAAACTAATATGATGTATGTCAACTATACTTCAATTTTTAAAAGCTACAGTAGCATAAATGAATTGCAAAACATAACGTGTTTTGAAATAAACAAGTCACAGTAGAATACATACAATATGATTTTACTTATACAAAATTTTAAAAATATAGGCAAAACTATCTAATTTATTGTTTTCGGTTAGATACGCAGTCAGCTTTATTTATTTTTTTAAATAAATTTATTTTTATTGGTGTTCAATTTACCAACATACAAAATAACACCCAGTGCTCATTCCATCAAGTGGCCACCTCAGTGCCCGTCACCCATTCCCCCCCACCTCCCACCCTCTTCCCCTTCCACCACCCCTAGTTCGTTTCCCAGAGTTAAGAGTCTTTATGTTCTGTCTCCCTTTCTGATATTTCCTACCCATTTCTTCTCCCTTCCCTTCTATTCCCTTTCACTATTATTTATATTCCCCAAATGAATAAGAACATACACTGTTTGTCCTTCTCCGATTGACTTATTTCACTCAGCATAATACCCTCCAGTTCCATCCACGTCGAAGCAAATGGTGGGTATTTGTCGTTTCTAATGGCTGAGTAATATTCCATTGTATACATAGACCACATCCTCTTTATCCATTCATCTTTCGATGGACACCGAGGCTCCTTCCACAGTTTGGCTATTGTGGACATTGCTGCTAGAAACATCGGGGTGCAGGTGTCCTGGCGTTTCATTGCATCTGTATCTTTGGGGTAAATCCCCAACAGTGCAATTGCTGGGTCGTAGGGCAGGTCTATTTTTAACTCTTTGAGGAACCTCCACACAGTTTCCCAGAGTGGCTGCACCAGTTCACATTCCCACCAACAGTGTAAGAGGGTTCCCTTTTCTCCGCATCCTCTCCAACATTTGTGGTTTCCTGCCTTGTTAATTTTCCCCATTCTCACTGGTGTGAGGTGGTATCTCATTGTGGTTTTGATTTGTATTTCCCTGATGGCAAGTGATGCAGAGCATTTTCTCATGTGCATGTTGGCCATGTCCATGTCTTCCTCTGTGAGATTTCTCTTCATGTCTTTTGCCCATTTCATGATTGGATTGTTTGTTGCTTTGGTGTTGAGTTTAATAAGTTCTTTATAGATCTTGGAAACTAGCCCTTTATCTGATAGGTCATTTGCAAATATCTTCTCCCATTCTGTAGGTTGTCTTTTAGTTTTGTTGACTGTATCCTTTGCTGTGCAAAAGCTTCTTACCTTGATGAAGTCCCAATAGTTCTGTTTCTTTTGCCTTCGTGGATGTATCTTGCAAGAAGTTACTGTGGCTGAGTTCAAAAAGGGTGTTGCCTGTGTTCTCATCTAGGATTTTGATGGAATCTTGTCTCACATTTAGATCTTTCATCCATTTTGAATTTACCTTTGTGTCTGGTGCAAGAGAGTGGTCCAGTTTCATTCTTCTGCATGTGGATGTCCAATTTTCCCAGCACCATTTATTGAAGAGACTGTCTTTCTTCCAGTGGATAGTCTTTCCTCCTTTATCGAATATTAGTTGACCATAAAGTTCAGGGTCCACTTCTGGGTTCTCTATTCTGTTCCATTGATCTATGTGTCTGTTTTTGTGCCAGTACCACACTGTCTTGATGCAGTCAGCTTTAAAAGACAAAAGTGGGGCAGCCTGGGTGGCTCAGAGGTTTAGTGCCGCCTTCAGCCCAGGGCCTGATCCTGGACGCAGGATCGAGTCCCACATCGGGCTCCCCACATGGAGCCTGCTTCACCCTATGCCTGTGTCTCTGCCTCTCTCTCTCTCTCTCTCTCTCTCTCCCCCCACCCCTCTCCTCTTTCTGTGTCTTAGGAATAAATGAAATCTTTTAAAAAATTAAAAAGAAAAGAAAAAAGCACAGAAATGATGAGGAAGTTTGATCAAGGAGTGACATACAAGTGCCCCCCCCTTTTTTTTTAAGATTTTATTTATTTATTCATGAGGCACATAGAGAGAGAGGCAGAGACACAGGCAGAGAGAAGCAGGCTCTATGCAAGAAGCCCGATGCAGGACTTGATCCCTGGATTCCAGGATCACGCCCTGAGCCAGGGGCAGACGCTCAACCGCGGAGCCATCCAGGCGTCCCACAAGTGGCTTTTGAGGTATAATAATGTTCTATATCATGGCTTGGGTACATTTTATTGCTATTTTTTTTAACTACTTTTTTTCCAGGATGCCTGGGTGGCTCAGCAGTTGGGCATCTGCCTCCAACTCAGGGCATGATCCCAGGATGCCTGGATCAAGTTCTGCATCAGGCTCCCTGTATGGAGCCTGCTTCTCCCTCTGTGTCTCTGCCTCTCTGTGTGTGTCTCTCATGAATGAATAAATAAAATCTTAAAAAATAAAAAAATTAAATTAAATTAAATTTAAAAAGGATGCCTTGGTGGCTCAGTGGTTGAGCGTCTGCCTTTGGCTCAGGGCATGATCCTGGGGTTAAGGGATTGGTCTGCATCCGGCTTCCTGTATGGAGCCTGCTTCTCCCTCTCCCTGTCTCTGCCTCTCTCTGTGTGTCTTTCATGAATAAGTAAATAAAATATTTAAAAACAAATAAACTACTTTTTTCCCCATTCATTTATAAAATATTGAGAACCTACTCTCAGTCCATCCCTGTGCTGGGTGTTCGAGATACAACAATAAACAAGTTAGACAAGTCCTCATTGAGTAGTTTGATAGGAATTAGATTTATGAATACCAATAACCTTTTTTGTAGAAGTAGAAAACTGATTCTAAAACTAACAGGAAAAAGCAAGGAACATGGAATTGCCAAAACAATCTTGAAAAGAATAGTCAAAGGGCTTACACTTCTCAGCTTCAACTTCAACTTCTCAGCTTCAAAATTTACTTCAAAGTTTGATTAATTACAGTAATCAAAACAATATGATATTGGCATAAGAATAAACATATCAATGGAATAGAATGAATAGTCTAAAAATAAGCCCATATATCTATGGTCAGTTGATTTCCAACTAGGGTGCCAAGATCGCGCATTTGGAGAAAGGATAGTCTTTTCAATAAATGGTGCTGGGGCATATTCAAAATCATAAATTTAGGCCTCTACCTCACACCATATACAAAAATTAACTCAAAATGGCTCAAAGATTAAATGTCAGAACTAAAAGGATGAAGTTCTTAGAAGGAAACATAGGTATTAATCTTCATGATCTCAGATTAGCAACAATGTCTTAGATATGATAACTAAAACATAGCCAACCTAAGAAAGATAGATAAATTAGATTTTATAAAATGACGTTGGGAGAGCCTGGATGGCTCAGTCCATTAAGCATCTGACTCTTGATATTGGCTCAGGTCATGATCTCAGGATTGTGGGGTTTAGCCATGCATCCAGCTCCATGCTCAGCAAGCTGTCTGCTTAAGATTCTCTCCTTTTGGGATGCCTGGGTGGTTCAGCGGTTGAGTGTCTGCTTTCAGCTCAGGGTGTGATCCTGGAGTCCTGGGATCAAGTCCCACATTGGGCTATCTGCATGGAGCCTGCTTCTCCCTGTCTATGTCTCTGCCTTCTCTCTGTGTCTCTCATGAATAAATAAATAAAATCTTAAAAAAAAAAATATATTCTCTCCTTTTCCCTCTGCCCCTCCCCCTGATCATGCTCTCTCTCTCTCTCTCTCTCTCAAATAAATAAATTAATTAAATCTTTTTAAAAAGGAAAGTCTTTTATGTAACAAAAAAGAAAAAAGACAAGTCACAACATGGGAGAAGTATTTAAAATCATATTTTGATAGGAGTCTAGATCTAGAACATATCAAGAACACTTATAACTCAATAAAAAAGAAAACAGCTCATTTAAAAATGGACAGGGGTGCCTGTTTCCCCATTTGGTAGAGCATGAGGCTCTTAATCTCAGCTCCACTTTGGGCAGGGAGCCTACTTAAAAAAGAAAAAGACAAAATATTTGAAGAAACATTTCCCCACAGAACATCTATAGATTGCCAAAAAGCACTTGAAAAGATGCTCAACAACATTAGTCACTAGGGAAATGCAAATCATTTTGCATAAAAATCAAAAACCAGGGGGGAGGGGCAGGATGGCGGCAGAGTAGGGTCTCCAAGTCACCTGTCCTCAACAAATTACCTAGAAAACCATTCAATCATCCTGAAAATCTACGAATTCGGCCTGAGATTTAAAGAGAGACCAGCTGGAACGCTACAGTGAGAAGAGCTCGTGCTTCTATCAAGGTAGGAAGACGGGGGAAAAAGAAATAAAGACACAAAAGGCCTCCAAGGGGGAGGGGCCCCGCGAGGAGCCGGGCTGAGGCCGGGGCGAGTGTCCCCAGGACAGGAGAGCCCCGACCCGGAGGAGCAGGAGCTGCACCGACCTTCCCCGCGGAAAGGGGCTCCCCGGGAATTGGAGCAGGATCCCCAGAAAGGCGGGGACGCCCTCGGGCTCCGGGGACAGTAACAGAGGAACTGCGCCCCGGAGAGTGCGCCGAGCTCCCTAAGGGCTGCAGCGCTCGGCGGGACCCGGAGCAGCCAGAGGGGCTCGGGCGGCGGCTCCGCGGAGGGGGCTGCGGGGCGGGAGCGCGGATCCAACAGCGCAGGCGCCGGAGCACAGGGCGCCGGGACACAGCCCAGGATCCGGCCTCCCCCGGGACAGGCAGAGGCCGGGAGGGCCCAGGACAGCGAGGACGCTCCTGCCTGGAGCTGAGCAGATCAGCGGCCCCGCCCGGGAGCCCCCAGGCCCTGCAGACGGAGAGCCCCGGAGCTACTGCGGGGGCTGGATCCAGGGTCCCAGAGCTGCCCCCGCCACTGTGGCTTCCTCCTGGGGCCTCACGGGGTGAACAACCCCCACCGAGCCCTGCACCAGGCAGGGGCAGAGCAGCTCCCCCAAGTGCTAACACCTGAGAATCAGCACAGCAGGCCCCTCCCCCAGAAGACCAGCGAGACGGACCAGTTCCAAGGGAAGTCAAGGGACTTAAAGTACACAGAATCGGAAGATACTCCCCGTGGTTTTTGTTTTTGGTTTTTTTTGGTTTTGGTTTTGGTTTTTTTGTGTTTTTTTGTTTGTTTGTTTTGTTTTGTGCTTTTTTTTTTCTTTCTTTCTTCTTGATTTCTGATTGCTTACCCCGCCCCACCCCACCCCTTTTTTTTCTTTTATCTCCTTTCTTTCTTTTTCTTCTCTTTTTCCCCGTTTTTTCTTCTTTCTCTTTTTTCTTTTTCTCTTTTCTTTCCTTCTCTCTCTTTTTCTCCTTTTCCCAATACAACTTGTTTTTCGCCACTCTGCACTGAGCAAAATGACTAGAAGGAAAACCTCACCTCAAAAAAAAGAATCAGAAACAGCCCTATCTCCAACAGAGTTACAAAATATAGATTACAATTCAATGTCAGAAAGCCAATTCAGAAGCACTATTTTACAGCTACTGGTGGCTCTAGAAAAAACCATAAAGGACTCAAGAGACTTCATGACTGCAGAATTTAGATCCAATCAGGCAGAAATTAAAAATCAATTAAATGAGATGCAATCCAAGCTAGAAGTCCTAACGACGAGGGTTAACGAGGTGGAAGAACGAGTGAGTGACATAGAAGACAAGTTGATGGCAAAGAGGGAACCTGAGGAAAAAAGAGACAAGCAATTAAAAGACCATGAGGATAGATTAAGGGA
This sequence comes from Vulpes lagopus, assembly GCF_018345385.1. Taxonomy (NCBI): domain Eukaryota; kingdom Metazoa; phylum Chordata; class Mammalia; order Carnivora; family Canidae; genus Vulpes; species Vulpes lagopus. Next base: position 2,293,027 of record NC_054844.1, read on the forward strand.
AATAAATGACAGCCTGAGGAAGAAAAACCTACGTTTAATTGGGGTTCCTGAGGGCGCCGAAAGGGACAGAGGGCCAGAATATGTATTTGAACAAATCCTAGCTGAAAACGTTCCTAATCTGGGAAGGGAAACAGGCATTCAGATCCAGGAAATAGAGAGATCCCCCCCTAAAATCAACAAAAACCGTTCAACACCTCGACATTTAATAGTGAAGCTTGCAAATTCCAAAGATAAGGAGAAGATCCTTAAAGCAGCAAGAGAAAAAAAGTCCCTGACTTTTATGGGGAGGAATATTAGGGTAACAGCAGACCTCTCCACAGAGACCTGGCAGGCCAGAAAGGGCTGCCAGGATATATTCAGGGTCCTAAATGAAAAGAACATGCAACCAAGAATACTATATCCAGCAAGGCTCTCATTCAAAATGGAAGGAGAGATAAAGAGCTTCCAAGACAGGCAGGAACTGAAAGAATATGTAACCTCCAAACCAGCTCTGCAAGAAATTTTAAGGGGGACTCTTAAAATTCCCCTTTAAGAAGAAGTTCGGTGGAACAATCCACAAAAACAAGGACTGAATAGATATGATGACACTAAACTTATATCTATCAATAGTAACTCTGAACGTGAACGGGCTTAATGACCCCATCAAAAGGCGCAGGGTTTCAGACTGGATAAAAAAGCAGGACCCATCTATTTGCTGTCTACAAGAGACTCATTTTAGACAGAAGGACACCTACAACCTGAGAATAAAAGGTTGGAGAACCATTTACCATTCAAATGGTCCTCAAAAGAAAGCAGGGGTTGCCATCCTTATATCAGATAAATTAAAATTTACCCCAAAGACTATAGTGAGAGATGAAGAGGGACACTATCTCATACTCAAAGGATCTATCCAACAAGAGGACTTAACAATCCTCAATATATATGCCCCGAATGTGGGAGCTGCCAAATATTTAAACCAATTAATAACCAAACTGAAAAAATACTTTGATAATAATACACTTATACTTGGTGACTTCAATCTAGCTCTTTCTACCCTCGATAGGTCTTCTAAGCACAACATATCCAAAGAAACGAGAGCTTTAAATGATACACTGGACCAGATGGATTTCACAGATATCTACAGAACTTTACATCCAAACTCAACTGAATACACATTCTTCTCAAGTGCACATGGAACTTTCTCCAGAATAGACCACATACTGGGTCACAAATCGGGTCTGAACCGATACCAAAAGATCGGGATAGTCCCCTGTATATTCTCAGACCATAATGCCTTGAAATTAGAACTTAATCACAACAAGAAGTTTGGAAGGACCACAAACACGTGGAGGTTAAGGACCATCCTGCTAAAAGATGAAAAGGTCAACCAGGAAATTAAGGAAGAATTAAAAAGATTCATGGAAACTAATGAGAATGAAGATACAACCGTTCAAAATCTTTGGGATGCAGCAAAAGCAGTCCTGAGGGGGAAATACATCGCAATACAAGCATCCATTCAAAAACTGGAAAGATCTCAAATTCAAAAGCTCACCTTACACATAAAGGAACTAGAGAAAAAGCAACAAATAGACCCCACCCCCAGCAGAAGAAGACAGTTAATTAAAATTCGAGCAGAACTCAATGATATCGAGACCAAAAGAACTGTGGAACAGATCAACAGAACCAGGAGTTGGTTCTTTGAAAGAATTAATAAGATAGATAAACCATTAGCCAACCTTATTAAAAAGAAGAGAGATTGGGATCCCTGGGTGGCGCAGCGGTTTGGCGCCTGCCTTTGGCCCAGGGCGTGATCCTGGAGACCCGGGATCGAATCCCACGTCGGGCTCCCGGTGCATGGAGCCTGCTTCTCCCTCTGCCTGTGTCTCTGCCTCTCTCTCTCTCTCTCTCTCTCTCTGTGACTATCATAAATAAATAAAAATTAAAAAAAAAAAAGAAGAGAGAGAAGACTCAAATTAATAAAATCATGAATGAGAAAGGAGAGATCACTACCAACACCAAGGAAATACAAATGATTTTAAAAACATGTTATGAACAGCTGTACGCCAATAAATTAGGAAATCTAGAAGAAATGGACGCATTCCTGGAAAGCCACAAACTACCAAAACTGGAGCAGGAAGAAATAGAAAACCTGAACAGGCCAATAACCAGGGAGGAAATTGAAGCAGTCATCAAAAACCTCCCAAGACACAAGAGTCCAGGGCCAGATGGCTTCCCAGGGGAATTCTATCAAACGTTTAAAGAAGAAATCATACCTATTCTACTAAAGCTGTTTGGAAAGATAGAAAGAGATGGAGTACTTCCAAATTCGTTCTATGAGGCCAGCATCACCTTAATTCCAAAACCAGACAAAGACCCCACCAAAAAGGAGAATTACAGACCAATATCCCTGATGAACATGGATGCAAAAATTCTCAACAAGATACTAGCCAATAGGATCCAATAACACATTAAGAAAATTATTCACCATGACCAAGTAGGATTTATCCCTGGGACACAAGGCTGGTTCAACACTCGGAAAACAATCAATGTGATTCATCCTATCAGCAAGAGAAAAACCAAGAACCATATGATACTCTCATTAGATGCAGAGAAAGCATTTGACAAAATACAGCATCCATTCCTGATCAAAACCCTTCAGAGTGTTGGGATAGAGGGAACTTTCCTCAACATCTTAAAGGCCATTTACGAAAAGCCCACAGCAAATATCATTCTCAATGGGGAAGCACTGGGAGCCTTTCCCCTAAGATCGGGAACAAGACAGGGATGTCCACTCTCACCACTGCTGTTCAACATAGTTCTGGAAGTCCTCGCCTCAGCAATCAGACAACAAAAAGACATTAAAGGCATTCAAATTGGCAAAGAAGAAGTCAAACTCTCCCTCTTCGCCGATGACATGATACTCTACATAGAAAACCCAAAAGCCTCCACCCCAAGATTGCTAGAACTCATACAGCAATTTGGTAGCGTGGCAGGATACAAAATCAATGCCCAGAAATCAATGGCATTTCTATACACTAACAATGAGACTGAAGAAAGAGAAATTAAGGAGTCAATCCCATTTACAATTGCATCCAAAAGCATAAGATACCTAGGAATAAACCTAACCAAAGAGGTAAAAGATCTATATCCTAAAAACTATAGAACACTTCTGAAAGGAATTGAGGAAGACACAAAGAGATGGAAAAATATTCCATGCTCATGGATTGGCAGAATTAATATTGTAAAAATGTCAATGTTACCCAGGGCAATTTATACGTGTAATGCAATCCCTATCAAAATACCATGGACTTTCTTCAGAGAGTTAGAACAAATTATTTTAAGATTTGTGTGGAATCAGAAAAGACCCCAAATAGCCAGGGGAATTTTAAAAAAGAAAACCATAGCTGGGGGCATCACAATGCCAGATTTCAGGTTGTACTACAAAGCTGTGGTCATCAAGACAGTGTGGTACTGGCACAAAAACAGACACATAGATCAATGGAACAGAATAGAGAACCCAGAAGTGGACCCTGAACTTTATGGTCAACTAATATTCGATAAAGGAGGAAAGACTATCCACTGGAAGAAAGACAGTCTCTTCAATAAATGGTGCTGGGAAAATTGGACATCCACATGCAGAAGAATGAAACTGGACCACTCTCTTGCACCAGACACAAAGGTAAACTCAAAATGGATGAGAGATCTAAATGTGAGACAAGAGTCCATCAAAATCATAGAAGAGAACACAGGCAACACCCTCTTTGAACTCGGCCACAGTAACTTCTTGCAAGATACATCCACAAAGGCAAAAGAAACAAAAGCACAAATGAACTATTGGGACTTCATCAAGATAAGAAGCTTTTGCACAGCAAAGGATACAGTCAACAAAACTAAAAGACAACCTACAGAATGGGAGAAGATATTTGCAAATGACCTATCAGATAAAGGGCTAGTTTCCAAAATCTATAAAGAACTTATTAAACTCAACACCAAAGCAACAAACAATCCAATCATGAAATGGGCAAAAGACATGAAGAGAAATCTCACAGAGGAAGACATGGACATGGCCAACATGCACATGAGAAAATGCTCTGCATCACTTGCCATCAGGGAAATACAAATCAAAACCACAATGAGATACCACCTCACACCAGTGAGAATGGGGAAAATTAACAAGGCAGGAAACCACAAATGTTGGAGAGGATGGGGAGAAAAGGGAACCCTCTTACACTGTTGGTGGGAATGTGAACTGGTGCAGCCACTCTGGAAAACTGTGTGGAGGTTCCTCAAAGAGTTAAAAATAGACCTGCCCTACGACCCAGCAATTGCACTGTTGGGGATTTACCCCAAAGATTCAGATGCAGTGAAACGTCGGGACACCTGCACCCCGATGTTTATAGCAGCAATGTCCACAATAGCCAAACTGTGGAAGGAGCCTCGGTGTCCATTGAAAGATGAATGGATAAAGAGGATGTGGTTTATGTATACAATGGAATATTACTCAGCAATTAGAAAATACAAATACCCACCATTTGCTTCGACGTGGATGGAACTGGAGGGTATTATGCTGAGTGAAATAAGTCAATCGGAGAAGGACAAACAGTGTATGTTCTCATTCATTTCGGGAATATGAATAATAGTGAAAGGGAATATAAAGGAAGGGAAAAGAAATGTTGGGAAATATCAGGAAGGGAGACAGAACATAAAGACTCTTAACTCTGGGAAACGAACTAGGGGTGGTGGAAGGGGAGGAGGGCGGGTGTTGGAGGGGAATGGGTGACGGGCACTGAGGTGGACACTTGACGGGATGAGCACTGGGTGTTTTTCTGTATGTTGGTAAATTGAACACCAATAAAAATTAATTTAAAAAAAAATCAAAAACCATAATGACTAGGATAGCTACAAATAGAAAGAAGAAAGAAACCACAGACAATAACAAGTGTTGGTGCGGATGTGAAAAAAGTGGGACCCTTAAGCATTGCTGGTGGTAATGTAAAATGATGCAGTCACTGTGGAAAACAGTCTGGTAGTTTCTCAAAAAATTAAATATAGATGATTCAGCATCATCTCTAGGTTCATGCTAAAGAGAATTGATATGTTTACACAAACACATAGATATGAATGTTTCTTGCAGCATTATTCCTGAGAGCCAAAAACAGTAAATAACCCAAACATCCATCAACTGATAAGTGATTAAACAAAATGTATTATCCATACAATGGATTATTCTTTGGCCATAAAAAGGAATGAAGTACTAGTACACGTTACAATTGGATGATCCTTGAAAACATTTTGCTAAGTGAGAGAATGATCTAATTCCATTTATATGAAATGTCCAAAACAGGTAAATCCATAGAGACAGAAAGTAGATTAGTAGTGGGGCGCCAGGGTGGCTCAGTTGGATAAGAGTTAAGTGTCTGACTCTTGATTTCTGCTCAGGTCATGATCTCAGGGTTGTGAGACTGGGCTCCATGCTGGGCATGGAATCTGCTTAGGATTCTTTTTTTTTTTTTTTTTTTTTATTATTTATTTATGATAGTCATACAGAAAGAGAGAGAGAGAGGCAGAGACACAGGCAGAGGGAGAAGCAGGCTCCATGCACCGGGAGCCCGACGTGGGATTCGATCCCGGGTCTCCAGGATCGCGCCCTGGGCCAAAGGCAGGCGCCAAACCGCTGCGCCACCCAGGGATCCCTGCTTAGGATTCTTTATGCCCTTCCCTCTTGCCCTCCCTCATTCCTACAAAAAAATAAATAAATAAAAGTAGATTAGTGGTTGCTAGGGACTACGGTAAGAAAAGAATTTTGAGTGACTGCTAATGAGTATGGGATTCCATTTTGGAGTGATGAACATGTTCTAGGATGAAATGGTAGTGATGGTTATACAACCTTAACCACTATATAACCACTGAATTGTACAACTTAAAATGGTGAATTCTATGGTATGGGAATTATATCTCAATAAAAATAAAAAACAATAGCAAAATGAAAAGGATTTATGATGTTTCCGGCCATATCTAAGCAGGAAGGGATTTTAAATATCATCTGGTTCAACTCTCATTTTAAAGAGAAGAAACTTGAGACCTAGGGGAAGGAAGTGGCTTGTAAAAAGTGACACAGCTAGTCAGCTGATGAATGAGTGTGGGAGCCCAGGACCTTTGCTGCCAGTACAGTGCTTTTTCTTTTTTCTAAATTCCTTAACATGTATGACAATTTTCAGTTATACACAAAAATAGAGCAAATAGCATAAGCTCCTTGTATCCATAACCCAACTTCAATAATCTTCAGAACACAACCAATATTACTTCATCTATGCCATCACCAACTTTCTCCCCTCCCAGGTTATTTCAAAGTGTATCTCAGATCTCACATTACTCATACATAAAGGCTGTAGTACTTGCACATTTTCATATAGTTTTATTTGCATGTTCTATTTCTCACACACATACATACGCATACTAAAGAAAAAATAAATGATCCCTGAAAAAATGGTGAGCAAAGAAACTGATAAAGCTTTAAATAAATCTAAATATGCATTCACTGTCTAAGTGTATATTATATTGATGATGAATACATAAAGAAAGTGGAACTAAAGCACCTCATGAAATAGCATGTAAGATAAGGTGGTGCTGTATAAAATTAAAGTTTCTTGTATTTTTCAAAAGGAGGTGAGAGATCCTGAGTAACATGTCAGCTCCTGTGCAGTGCACTAGAGAACACATACAAGAATGGTCTTAGAACATTCTCCAGAATAGCAAAAGAACTGGAAACAACCTAAATATACATCAGTAGAGGAATGGATAAAAAATACGGTATATGGGTAGTGTAATACTGTGATGTCATTAAAAGGAATAAACTAGATCCATGCAGTTTTGTGTGCACATATCTCAAAAACACATGGATTAAAAACAAGTTTTAAAACAACTTGAATAGTAAATGACATTGATCTGAATCAAAAAGAAGAACTTATCTGCTCATGGGATGGAGAGGGAGAGGGAAGAACTAAGAATGGTGGTTAAAAGGACTTTTAGCTACACTCATAATATTTTATTTCTTCAGAGAAATAAAGATAAAGCTCATAGGACAAAAGTATACAGTTATAAATCTTAGATTGTGGGACGCCTGGGTGGCTCAGCAGTTGAGCATCTGCCTTTGTCCCAGGGCGTGAATCGGGAGTTCTGGGATGAAGTCCCATGTTGGGCTCCCTGCAGGGAGCCTGCTTCTCCCTCTGCCTGTGTCCCTGCCTTCTCTCCATGTCTCTCATGAATAAATAAATGAATAAATAAAATCTTAAAAAAAAACCTTTGTGAGAATAGAAGTGTTTGCTATTTGTGTTTTCTATATTATCTGTGCTTAAAATTTTTAAAATATCTTATAAATGTCCTTTAAAAAGAAGAATTAAAGAGTCCAAAGAGCACTCTAAAATTTTGGCCTAATGTCATCTATACTATATAAATATATGCTGTATAAATAATCCCCTCTAATTTTCTTGGAGCTATGCACCTGCTCCATGGAAAGATATCCACCACTTTTGCTCGCCATCGTCCCATTTCTAGATTCTGACAAAGTTGATCTACATTTTCAGATTTCCTCTTCTCACAAATTAACTCCAGAATAGAATTCAGGGTAAGTTAGAAAACAACATTCTATTTGAAGTAAAGTCAAAGATAACTCACGAATTAAAGAAAAAATGTTTATCTTGCATTTGTTTTTTATACTTTTTTTAAAAGATTTTATTTATTTATTCATGAGACACAGAGAGAGAGAGAGGCAGAGACACAGGCAGAGGGAGAAGCAGGCTCCATGCAGGGAGCCCGATGTGGGACTCTATACTGGGTCTCCAGGATAACACCCCGGGCTGAAAGCAGAGCTAAACCGCTGAGCCACCCAGGCTGCCCTGTTTTTTATACTTACCATATTTACATTGTCATAGTAAAATGCAAGATAAGTGAGAGAATGATCTAATTCCATTTATATGAAATGTCCAAAACAGGTAAATCCATAGAGACAGAAAGTAGATTAGTAGTGGGGCGCCAGGGTGGCTCAGTTGGATAAGAGTTAAGCGTCTGACTCTTGATTTCTGCTCAGGTCATGATCTCAGTAAATCATAGTAAAATAGATTCTATTTCAGGTATGTAGGTTTGTGGACAAGGGTACTGGCAAATGTTAAGTAGACCAAAGGAACTGAAGAAACAGACCCGGTGGCAGAGGCTAAAAAGGGAAGCATCCCAGGGCAAGTTCTGCCATAGTTAGGGTAGATATCAGCCCCGAGGATAAGGGACAGATGATTATTTGACATTTGGGATATAGTAGCCCCATTAAAAGTGTTGGGTGTTGGGTGAGATTAAAGGTCACGCTGTGGCAACAGTGCAATTGCTGTGGTAATCTACTACTTATGTCAGTATTCCAGCAGATATACAGAATCAATATTCTGGTAAAGGGATTTGGTAATGACTAGTCAAAATCTTAAGAAGGGTAGGGTTTTTGTATTGGTCAAGAATTGTTTAGTTCCTATTAATAGAAACTCAACTCACATAATCGAGTGGCATTGACCTCAGATGCAATGTGATCAAGGGTTTAAGTGATACACTCAGAACTCTTTTTCACCGGTCATCTATGTAGTCAGGTTTGCTATACTCATGCTCTATAGCAAGTAGCACTCAAATCTCAAATGCTACTGTAACAAGTAATGTCAAAATGTCAATGGCCTATGACAACAAACATTTATTTATTTCATGCTCACAGGTCTGCAGATTGACTATGTTTAGACAATTTGGTTTGGCAATTAGTTTTGGCTGGATGTGGCTGGGCTCAGGTGGACTCTAGGCTTCAGGTTGGCTACAGATCTACTCCATGTCTTCATCCTGGGATGAAACCAGAAGGATGAACAGCTATCTGTTCTCTTCCTGAGCGAGAACAGGAGATCCAAAATTGTTGGTGGAAAGTAATAAGGCCTCAACTTAGAATGGGCACACTAGTCATTTCCACCCATAGTCTACTGGTCAAAGCAAGTCATATGGCCAAGACCAAAGTCAATGGACATGGATGTAAATTACATTTACTATAGTGGGAGGTGCTGCAAAGTCAAATGGCAAAAGATTAGATAAATGATAGATAGGTGATAGATAGATAGAGATGGATAGAGGAGAGAGAGGGAGAGATAGATAATAGATTGATAAATAGGTAAATCTATCTATTTATGTAATTTCAAATTACATAATTTTTTTTAATTGCAATTCAATCAATGATATATTCACACACAAGTTTAGAAAAATCAAGAGTATGATAATAAAACCATAAAATTAAACAGAAGGAAATCAATTTCTACAAGAAATCAAATATATTTACAGTGAGATTTAAAGGGAAAAATAAGCTACTTGGATCATAAATTTAATTTTATTTTAAATAACTTTAGCTACCTTAGCTGTTAATACAATAAAAGCAGAAAGAACAGGCTGCCTTTTTTTTTTTTCCAGATTTAATCAGAAAATTGTATCTACAATAATTGACAGAACTTGCTTCTTGTCCTTTACCCATCTCATCAAAAATTATTGCATTTTCCCCCAAACTGTATTTTTTGGATTCCTCTGTGAATATACTCATTTCGTCCTCGTTCCTGGAGGCATCTTGGTTTAAATCCATCTTTAAAAAAAGGAGAAGGGGTAAATATGGGAGGCAAAATATTCTCTTGAAGCCAACAGATATAGAGTTGCTAGAAGAAGCTGATTGTACACACAAGCTGCCTGGGGTCGGGAAGGGGAGGGCAATAATCCTTGCCCCTGCTTGTCTTCCCCTTAATGTAGGCTCTGTTGTCAAAGGCAAGATGGCTGTTAGCTACTCCTGTCTCACTTTCTCCAAGTGTGACAGTCCTAATAGATAGAGAACATCTTTCCAGGTATCTTAAGTTATTTTTTTTAAAAGTTTTATTTATTTATTCATGAGAGACACCGAGAGAGAGAGGCAGAGACACAGGCAAAGGGAGAAGAGGCTCTATGCAGGGAGCCCGATGCGGGACTCAATCCCGGGACCCCAGGATCATGCCCTGGGCCAAAGGCAGGCGCTAAACTGTTAACCACCCAGGGATCCTCTCCAGATATCTTAAGTTTAAAAAAAAGGTCTAAGAAGGGCTCTGTTTGGGCTGGCGTGGGTTCTACTTATTCCTGAACCAACCACCACAGTCAAGGAAGATAGAGTCCTCTGACTGGCCAACCTAGGCCACAGGCCCATACTTTATTATCTGGGGATTAGGAGGGAGATGAAGCCAACCTTCACAGCTTCACCAGGATCACATAAAACTTTAGAGGGTGCCTAAAGGAACCAATACCGGGAAGACATAGACACCACAGTCTTTAATCTCAATAGGAAACCAGAAGCCTTGGGATGCCTGGGTGGCTCAGTGGTTGAGCGTCTGCCTTCGGCTCAGGGTGTGAACCCAGAGTCCTGGGATCAAGTCCTGCATCGGTCTTCCTGCACAGAGCCTGCTTCTCTCTCTGCCTGTGTCTCTGCCTCTCTCTCTTTGTGTGTGTCTCTCATGAATAAATAAATAAAATCTTAAAAAAAAAAAAAAAAAGGAAACTAGAAGCCTAGACAAGGAAACCAAGAAAAAACCCAGACCTATGGGATCAATGTGAGAAACTAGGAAGGAAACAGCAGACCTCTGGGCACCAGAATTAAAGCAATGGGACTTAGGCTGAAGCTTGTGTACTTCTCATTACTATTGTGCACTGGGGATGGGCCTGGTAGGGATGTGAAGCTCCGAGAACATCCAGCTTTAAGAGCTAGTGGGAGAGAAAACAGTATGTATTTAGCGGTATTGGTGAAGTTAAAATGCTGTTTTTTCAAAGGTGGAAAGCTAAGTACCTCTGAATCTCAGGGAACAGCTATACAGCTTCAAGATGAAAACATTGGTGCTAGTGAGAACCACAGGGTAAAATGAGCACTGCACTCACGGGTATAAATACACGGGGGCAACGTGGCAGACCTTTTACCAGATACCAGGTGTAGACTCGTGATTCACAACACTCTGTTGGACATTGTCTGATACCTTCATATCGAAAAACGAAATTATAGCTTACTTGAAGTGAGAAATTTACAAGTAAAGTCTTCTCAAAGAGTTGTAAATTATATCACTTCTTAAATTAACAGAATGAAGTCTAAGTCTTTAGTGTAAAATATGTGCTCAGTAAAAGCAAGGTGAATGAATGAACAAATCATCAGGATTTCTGCCATGAACCAGTTTTGTGGAGGACCTGCGCCACCAATGTGAAAAATATGGGGATAAAAACAGGAAAGAATAAGAAAGAGAGAGTGCCAACCTGAGGGGCAGTGTAGAGAATTGCATGCCATGGAAACGCTAAGGCAGGCAGGTTAAAGTTGGAAGTAAGTGAAGAGGTGACAGCACGGTTGCTCCAAGATGAAGCTGTTGCCTCCAAGGAAGTTCTTCAAAGAAAGCTTTAAAGGGCCCAAGCAGTCCCATGCATGCCCTTCCTGGTTTGATTTATTCTCCCTCCTTTGGGATGGATTACCCTCCATCCTCAAATTCTCAGCCCTCAGAAAGGGATGTGACATTAGCACTTGCCTCTCCATGTTTTTCCAGAAAAAGAGTCAGGTTAGAGTGTGGAAGAAGCCAAGAATCACCTGTGGCCTGATTGTTTGGAGTTATGGAAGAGTGTAGAATGAGCCCTGTTTTTTCTAACACCAGAAAAAATAAGATGTATTGAAGGGTTCTTTGGTCTCAGAGAGCAAAAGCTTGTAATATTTCTGACAATTAATTAGAGATTGTTTGAGGGTGGTACAAACAAAAACTCAAGGATTCAAATTGCATCCAATTTGTCTTTCTCCCCAATCCTGCTCCCTGAGCCAGAGCTCCTATTTGCTGGACAAATAAACTCCAACTGAAATAAAAGTTCTTTTTAGACAAGGGTGAAGGTTGAATGGGAATATTTTAGCTAGATTTCCCAATCAGTAATGGGTGTTTCAATTTCTCCCTGGTCTGAGTCTGATGGAAGTGATGTTTTCCCACCATTAGGCCATGTACTGATCACATGGTGCCAAGTGGGAGGTTTGGGGTCCAGAGCACAAGCCTGGGCGGGGCACACCAGCTGGGTCCTCTTATTGGTAGAGGCACTATAGGGTGACATGCCACAGGACACCTTGTTTTTCACTCAGACTGTTGTTTCAAAAGCAGAATAAAGTGGGTGTTGGGGCAAGCAGGGATTGGGTCATGGCTACACAAAGTTACAAAACCAGCCTTTGGCTGGCATAAGTAGACAGCAATATCTCTCCCAGATACCAGGTTCCCTCTGCCCTAGTTCTAGTCAAAGTTCAGAGACCAGAACTCTCCCTAAAGTGCAGAGCTTGAGATATGCTGGCTCACATATATTATGACACTGTCTTTGGAAAGAAATTCAGTTAGGACACTGGTGAAAAGGTCAAAAAGCAGTGAAATCTCATCCACTTGAACATTGTTAGCAAGCGGTGGCTTTGTGTGAAAGGAGTGGGGCAGAGAGTGCTCTCGCAGCTGCAAATTTTCTCCTCTGTTGGCCATCACAGAAAACAGAAATGGATTTATTGGATGTTTCCATCTATTGTGAAGGAAATCTAAGACTCACTGCCTTTATCACTTAAGAGCTGTCTGTTTAGTTTGGTTTCCTTGTTGTTGTTAGTTACATATACATTGTTATGTTAGCAGTGCACGCACACCACGCTTACCTATGAATGTCGAAGTCGTATCTCACTCACACTCTCCTCAGAACACTTACAGGGAGAGGCACCCGGGTGGCTCAGTTGGTTGAGTATCTGCCTTCAGCTCAGCTCATGATCCCATGGTCCTGGGATAGAGCCCCATGTTGGGCTCTTTGCTCACGGGGAGCCTTCTCCCTGTCCTCTTCGCTCATGCTCTCTCTTTCTCAAACCAATAAAATCTCGAAAGAAAGAAAAAGAAAGAAAGAGAGAAAGAGAGAGAGAAGGAAAGAAAGGAGAAAGAACGAAAGAAAGAAAGAAAGAAAGAAAGAAAGAGAAGAAGAAGAAGAAAGAAAGAAAGAAAGAAAGAAAGAAAGAAAGAAAGAAAGAAAAAGAAGAAGAAGAAAGAAAGAAAGAAAGAAAAGAAGAAGAAGAAGAAGAAGAAGAAGAAGAAGAAGAAGAAGAAGAAGAAGAAGAAAGAAAGAAAGAAAGAAAGAAAGAAAGAAAGAAAGAAAGAAAGAAAGAAAGAAAGAAAAAGAAAAAGAAGGAAAATTTATAGGGAAAAAAATAAAGGAGGGTCTGGTTAGGGATCACGAGGCAGTAATACGACTGGTTAAGCATTGCACCTTCAAACGTCTAGTGAAAGACTTTAGGCTTGTCAGGCTTGTCAGCCACCTGGGTAGGCAACTTTTTTTCCCTCATAGAAATGGAACCATACAGGGTACGTCCTTTTGTGACTGGTCTATTTCACTCAGCATGATGTCTTCAAGGTTCATCCATGTTTGTCATTAGATTTGTATGGCTTGTTTTCCATTGGTTGAATTGTTTGTTTTGTTTTCTTGCCGAGGACTCAGACTTGAAAACAGGAAAACCATCTGAAAGTTTGCCTGGCCATGGAGTTTCCTTCCCACCACCCTAAAACATACTTATCTTTGCCACACGACATTTTTCAGTGTTTTTTTCCTGCATTGTTCATTACATAATCTCTGTGTTAGTGGCTGCTTCTAGCTTTTAGCATGGCTCCCTCAGGGGGGATTGGAGGGTGTGCACTCCTGCCTCTCCTCCCTCTCCGCCAGCAAAGACTTCAGAGCACAAAAGAAGCCTTTCCTTCCAAGGGTAATTGGACGTGACTCCATACCTAGAGGGCAGGCCACGCCTATCTTCCTCTCTAAGTACGGCTGGCTCTTAACACGGCTTTTTGTTTGTTTGCTCTTTATAATTATTAAGTAGTACATTCACATGGTTAAATATATACACAGTTGGAATGTGCAGTGAAAAATAAATCTCCCTCCCACCCCTAACAGGCTCCCTTGTTCCCCTTGCCAGCGGTCAACACTGTCACCTTGTCTACCCCTCCAGAGACAATTCCATGTAAACAAGCACACAAGTGCCTTTTTCACGCAAAAGATACCACCTTATACCCACTAATCTGTATCGTGCCTTCTGGAAAAACACAGAAAAGTAAGAGGATAAAACACAGTTTCATTGTGTTATGAATTGATGAGAATGTTTAGTCATAATTGTTTCTTTTTTCCTTAGATAAATGAAATGAAATGTTATAGACAAAACTGAAATATTCTACAACCAGAAAAAAGCAGAAAATTCTATGACCTTCACAGCCAATCCTGTTTCCCTCTCCTCCCCATCCCCAGGGTTGAGCAGTATCATAAATTTATTATATCCTTTCAGTAAACTTCTATATTTTCACATTTGTGCATATATATGTTAATGAACAATTTTGTGTAATTTTTCAATTTACATAATAGTCATGTTTAATATTCATTCCCTCAATTGACATTTAGATTTTTTTAGACTTTTCCTCCCCAAATAATGATGCAGGAAGTGTTCTCTGCATATGTTTTTGTACACACATGTGAAGGTATGTTTAGGATAATTCTGCAGAGGTGGGTTCCCTGGAGCAAAGGATATGTGCATTTTTAATTCTGATAGATTGTTCCAAAGAAGTGGTATCACTTTTTACTTCCACTAACTAGTACCTGTTTCTCCATACCCTCTCTCACACAGTAATTTATCCAAAAATTGTTCATCTTTACTCATCTATTAGGCAAAAAAAAAAATTGAATTTACATACTCTTATAATTTGAATTTACAGGTTTTGTTTTGCTGAAAATGAGGTTGATCACTTTTTTATGGTTTGAAAGCCATGCATATTTCTTCCTTTTTGATTTTTTTGAAGCTCCTTTGCCCACTTTTCTTTTGAGTTAAATGGTCTTATTGACTTCCAACTGTACTTTGCATGTACAAATGAAAATGAGCTCTTTCTCATGATGTACACAACAGAGATTTTCCCAGTTTACTGCTAATATTCTGATTTGCCTTATTATTTTTGTCACATGGAAATTTTATTTTGTATGCCGTCAACTTTATCTGTCTTTACGAATATTTTAAAGTGATGGTACATCTATAGCTTCCTCTTCCTCCTCTTTCACTCTTCCCTTCCCGTTTTCTCCAAATACCAAAATTAATCTGATACCATTCTAACCAAAATCGTACCTCAGATTCCTGGATCTCAGGAAAGATCAGCAGCAGAAGTTACCCAGAGATCACCCAAGTGAACCCTGGGGGTTTGACATAAGCACAGAGGCTCTAGCTGGCTTTGCCTCAACTCTGCCCTGGTGTATATTTATAGAGTGTCCTAAATCAATCTCAAGCAGTGACATTTCTGGGACTTCTTACAATCTAGGGGTGCCCTACAACCAAGCTGGTCTGCTTACACTGCTTCTGCCCTAGTCTGACCTCCACCCTTGGAGGCATTGCAGGGAGGCTGGCACATGGGAGGCCAAGATCACAATGACCTATTGCTTTTTTTTAATTCTTTTCAATTCCTTCAAATATTCCCCCTTGGAGCCAGGTTTCTCACTGTCAGAGAAAACAAGAATGAACTTTCTGATGTCCACTGGAATCAGAAGATGGTTATGTGTGAACTCATGATTTCCAATCCCTAGAATACAGATGTATAGCTGTGTGCACAATTGTGAGTTTGCTTTTGTGTATTCTTCAAAGGTTACACACACACACACACACACACACACACCTTTTCATATTCATTGAAGTTTTCTTCCCTCCTTTGTGAACACAAAGCCGGCTATTTCCTTTGCCCTCTTCACATCTCTTCTATCATGAATACAAAGAGCTGCACAAAATATCATTAGTTAAGCACTGCTTTGGCGGGGGGGGGGGGGGGGGGGGGGGGGGTGTTAAAAAATAAGACTGAAGAGAAAAACCAAAACAGAGTGGGGGGAATGGGGTAACTGGGTGACGGGCATTAAGGAGGGCATGTGATGAGATGAGCACTGGGTGTTATGCTATGTGTTGGAAAATTGAATTTAAATAAAATATTTTAAAAATTAATTGAATTAATTTAATTTAAATTTAAAAGTAAATAAATAAAAGTAAAAAAAAAAATCTAAAAAGCTCATGAGTTGTTCTGGCCTGAGTGGTGCATTCCTGAGAGGCTTTTTGCCTTCCATGGAACTTCTCAGGGGGCTGACCTTCTGCACCTTCTACAGGCCCTTACATGAGTGCATCCTCCCTAGAAACATCTACCCCTGAGCTCTTTCTTCCCTCCCACAGATGCTTACTGAACTTTTAACACCTGTCAGTCACAGGTGCTGGGTACAGGCAACCAGCAGTGCCCTGGTGCTGTAGCCTTTGGACACAGATATACAACCTAATGGACAGAACGTAGTGAATCACTAAATAAAGCAGTGCCCTTCCTTCCAGAAGCCAACCCTCACCAGAAACGGGGGCTATTCGCAGATACCTACTGTAGCCTCAAGAAAAAGTGCTTTTCTCTCTCCTGCTGGAAGAGAGAGCTTTGAAGTACTCTGATCCCCTTGGCTCCCTGGATCTTCACACGGTGAAAGAGAAGACCTGATCCAGATTAGAATTGGGGGCTGGCCTAAGAGCCCAGAGCAGGCGGTGCTGCTGTGGGAGAAGAGACTATGAGGGCAGGCCAGCCCATCCATTCTGGTCTCACCTTCTTCCCCAGGAATCCAGACTCCTGTTCTGCTCTAGACAAGACAGCAGACTGATGGTGGCCCTGCTTCCAAAAGGGATCTGACTGATACTGTATCATATTCATTCCTTTAGCACTGCAGTCCTGTTCTGTATTTTGCTCTCTTAACTTCAGATGGTCCTTCTAGTTCTTTATATTTGTAGGCACAGGCTCATAGGCACACAAACCCATGGGGCAACCCATCGTGGACCAGGTATATGAGGGACAGTCCCCACCCTTAAAGAGCTAGTGTTTCAAGAGGCAAAACAGTGGGGTGCCTGGTTAGCTGAGTCAGTTAAGCGTCTGCCTTCAGCTCAGGTCATGATGGGGGGGGAGGGGAGGGTCCTGGGATTGAGTCCCACCTGGGGAATCCCTGCCCAGTGGGGAGTCTGCTTCTCCCTCTCCCCCTACTCATACTTGCTCTCTCTCTAGTGCTTTCTCTGTCTCAAATAAATAAATAAAAATTTAAAAGAAAAACCAGAAGAAGAAGAAGGGAAACAGAAATGCAGACCCCTGCGTTGGTAGTAAGGAGGGCACCTCCGGAGGTATTAGCAAAACCACCCTGGGGAACTTCCTCGAACCCTCTCCTCTCCTCTCCTCTCCTCTCCTCTCCTCTCCTCTCCTCTCCTCTCCTCTCCATAGTGAAGGTTGTCAAGGAAGAGTGAAGTTAGGGACACGTTTGGAGGGAGAGGGGAAGAGAAGTAGCGGAAACCCCTGACACTCCTAGTCTCTAACCTAGGGCGGAGCAGAGTCCGCGGAGGGAGAGGACCCGGAGGGGCAGGAGACCCCAGGGGAGGGGACGCAGCTGAGGAGCCGGGAGGTGGAGCCGCTGGGGCCTATCTAGGGGCCCAGTGGCTCGGTTTGCGCTTTTCTTCAGCAAACTCCGCAGCAGGAGGAGGAAGGAACAAAGAGAAATGAGAGCGCTAGGTCAAGGTGGGGAGGGAACCGTCCAAGGCCCCACGGGGGCGGGGGGGGGAGCGCTTTGAATGTACGAAAGCTTTATGCATATAGATGCAAGAGACCCTTATTTTTCTAAAGATTTTATTTATTTATTCATGAGAGACACAGAGAGAGGCAGAGACACAGGCAGAGGGAGGAGCAGGCTCCACGCAGGGAGCCCGATGCGGGACTCGATCCTCGGACCCCAAGGCAGGCGCTCAACCACCGAGCCTCCCAGGCGCCCAGCAAGAGACCCTCGTCACCCTGCGGGGCAGGGACGAGATTGCCTGAGGGCTCTGACAAGGCCCTGACCCGGTGGGAGCGGCAGTAAGGTGTTTCCTCGGAGGTCGGGCTGCGAGCCCCGCTCTGCCCCCGGCGGGCTGCCGGCGCTGGGGTCCGAGGGGGCCCGGCCTGGCGGGGGGCCCGGCCCGGAGGAGGGAGTGCGGGAGGCGAGGTCAGGAAGGCACCGCGCAGGGCCGAGGCTGGGGGAGGCCGCGGCGCGGGAGCCGGGCGTGGGGCTGCGCGGGACGAGTCCACAGCGGCGGCCACCTGCTGTCGCCGAGGGACGGGCGAGGAGGAGGCGGCCCGGGCCCCGGCGGTGGGCCGGGGTAAGGACTGCTGCAGGGCTTGCAGGGCAAGCTCTGGGAGGGAAGAGCTGCAGGCGGGAACCACCCCCCACCTACCCACCTACCCCCCCCCGCACCCCCCGCCAGACCACAGCGTGGGGGCACTGGAGAAGGAAGAGCCTTTACCCTCAGAGAGTTTTTCGGTTTTGCAACTAGAAGGCGCTGTCAGGGAAAATCCAGCATCCAGATAGGGCAAGAAGGAGTGAGGATGTTTTACGATGAGTAATTCAAGGCTCTGTAAGATTTTCGTTGAATCTTCTGCATACTTCCCCTAGAACCAGAGTTGACTTACATGAGGTGGATGAGGATTAAACCCCAGGGCCTCTCTCTTGCTTTGTAAGATTCTAGTCATAATTTTGTATTCAGGATTTTTTTCATTGCCGCCCCCCCCCGACCCCCATTGCATAGCCTTTTGTTTGTTTAAGATTTTATTTATTTATTCATGAGACACACACACACACAGAGGCAGAGACACAGGCAGAGGGAGAAGCAGGCTCCCTGCAGGGAGCCCGATGTGGGACTGGATCCCCGGTCTCCAGGATCACACCCTGGGCCAAAGGCAGGCGCTAAACCGCTGAGCCACCCAGGGATCCCCTTGCATAGCCTTTAAGCTCCTCAAAAGCTTAATCTACTTCTGCCTAGAACTCTGCAAATTGTGGGTTTGGAGGAAGCCCGGTTTCTATACATAAGTACTGGGAATGTAATGTACAGCCTGATGACTGTTAGCAGGGCTCTATGGTACGTTTGAAAGTTGCTAAGAGGGTAGATCCTAAAAGTTCTCATCATAAGGAAAAAAAGTATTTCTCTCTATCTCTCTGGGGTTTTTTGTTTTGTTTTATTTATTTATTTATTTGTTTATTTGTTTATTTTGTTTTGTTTTGTTTTGTTTTAGTATTTACCTGAGATGATGGGTGCTAACTAAACTTACTGTGGCAGTTTTTCTGCAATATATGGAAGCCAGGTCACCATGCTGTACAGCTTAAGCTTGTAGAGGTACTTATGGCAATGGTATATATATATACATATATATATACATTTATATATACATAAACCGAAATAGAAATAAATAAAACTCTCTGTATGCAATGCAAAACAACAAAAACAACAACCAAAAAAACAAAAACCACCTCAGAGTTCTGATTTCCAAATAATTTCTTGACTTCTCTATTGTGAAAAGATGGGCAAGAAAGGGGCACTTGGTGGTCTCAGTGGGTGTGAGGCTGATCTTGGGATTGTGAGTTCCAAGCCCATACTAGGCATAGAAATGACTTCAAAAAAAAAAAGAAAGAAAGAAATGACTTCAAAATAAAATCTTAGGGGGCACCTGGGTGGCCTTTGGCTCAAGACCTGATCCCAGGGTCCTGGGATCAAGTCCCATACCGAGCTCCCCACAGGGAGCCTGCTTCTCCCTCTGCCTGTGTCTCTGCCTCTGTCTGCGTCTCTCATGAATAAATAAATAAAATCTTTAAAATAAAATAAAATAAAAAATAAAATCTTAAAAAATAAAAACTTCGCAGGAAAAAATAAGAAGTGTGCTACCTGGCAGGTAATTTTTCTTTAGCATTGTTGCCCTGGTTAATACCTGAAGCTGTGTTACTGTGTCCTCAGCAAAGGTCACAATTACCCAATATTCTTCAACTCCGAGTAAAGGTTAGGTGACACGATGTTAGGGCCTGTGACTATCACATGTACAGGGTGTGTTCGTCTGGGCAGGTCTGGACCAGTCACCGCTGTGTGCTTCTGTGTCCCTAACAAACACTGGAAGTTTCTAAGCACACCCTACTCTGTAGGGGTGACACCCTGCCCACCTCCCTCTCTGGAGAACTCTGACTGAGACCAGCAATTGTTTGCACAGAATGTCCCCAACTCATGAATGGGCATTGTTCTCAGAAAGGGAATTTGTAAGTCAATTGTTTAGAATTGGAAGGCATTTCCGCTAGATAAAGAAGGCTGTGTGTAATCTTTATTATTCAGGACAGCCCCAAAGAACTCAGTGATGTGTGCCTGAAATCATGGCCTGTGCAAAGGTCAGAAACCCCACCTTGTGTAAATATGTCTTCTTCAAAAAACACCTTCCAGTTTCTTTCTTTTTTTTTTTTAAGACTTTATTTATTTATTCACGAGAGAAAGAGGGAGAGAGGGAGAGAGAGACAGAGAGAGAGGCAGAGACACAGGCAGAGGGAGAAGCAGGCTCCATGCAGGGAGCCCGATGTGGGGACTGATCCTGGAACCCCAGGATCACGCCCTGGACTGAAGGTGGCGCTAAACCGCCGAGCCACCAGGGCTGCCCGCCCACCTTCCAATTTCTAACCCGCGGTCCTGGGAATCTTCTTCCCTCATCACAGACTGTCTTTGGGGGGCAGCAGGACTTCCCCAATTCTCAGCCGTCCTGTGATTACCATGGCGTGGGGTTGAAGCCAAAGAGGAGAGAGAGCTATGAGCGGGATGGCCAGACAAGGAGGAAGGCAGAGAAAATTCCAGAACTCCTTTGAGCCTCTGGCTCCCCATCCACATTTTCTGAAGGCCCCAAGGAGAAGCCTACTTCTGTTTTGCTTCTAGTTCAGGTTCCTTGAGCTTTTTGAAGTTTCCTAAGATCTTTGTACCCCAGAAACAAAGGTAAACAGACTGCAGCTCTAAAAAATGTCTCCCTTTTGAAGAGTAGGGGACTTTTTAACTTAATTTTTCACTGTCACTTTTTTGAAATTTTATACATTTTACACATTTTCACTTATTTTTCAGTTAATGACCCTTTCAGGAAAAGACCACGGTTGACGTAGGAAAGAATAGTGGCTTTCCAGGTATACCAAAGAGTAAACTAAATCCAGATTAGATTCCTTGCGTTTGTAGTTGGCTTCAATTAAGAGATAATCCCCAAGATGTCACATGTTAAAATCATGTTTCAAAAATCTTGTTTTCTAAAAAAACAAAACAAAACATCTTGTTTTCTTTGCTCTTGCCTCGATAGACTCAACACATCTATGCCAGTATCTCACTCTTTCAAAGGATTATATTTTACAAAAGGTTTTCACATCTATTATCTTACTTGAGGTTAAAGATATTATTCTTCCTGTTTTATTGGTAGAGATCATTTAGCTCGTTGTTGGGGAAGCCGGGTCTTCTGCACCAAATCTGTGGCCTTGTTAATGTTTTTTTGGAGCTTGGTTAATTCCCTAAGGGAAGCAGGACTCACAGGATCCTGTAGCTGAAGCAAGTCTCTGGAGTACGTCTGCCTTTCTCCCCATCCCCAGACTCTACTTAATTCTCCCAGAACATCTAAATGCCTCTTGTTTTCTTAAATTTCTCGAGGGAATGAAATCTATAATTCTCAGTTACCTGTCCTGGTGACAAAGAGCCTCTGTCCAGTTAGAAAGACATCCTTTATATCCACCTTGATTCTTTTTGTTACCAAAAGGAAAAAAAAAAGTTTGTTTGGCAGAGAAAGTGTTCTTTACTACTTTAGGAAAACACAATAGGGAGCTCAGAAAACAGGTACTAGCCTGTAATGATTGGGTCCTTTCACAGCAGTCAACAGCACAACTGAAATAATGACTAGCAAGAGAAGGGACTGTGTACGTTTTCAATATTACTTCCTCCTCGGTGGCAGCTAACCCTTACAAAGCCCCCATGGGTGGGCTGAGCAGGCTGGAAGCCTGATGTATTGTTCAAGGTCTTACACAGATCGACGACAGAGATGACTAGAATTTGGCTCTCTGGCTCTGGGGACTAAAGCACCATGTCTCCACGCCCATCAAAAAGTCATGTTGACTTCATAGGTTACCTAGGTTTTTATTGGGGTGAGTTCTTAATTTAGTGACAAGCCCCAATTCAGGACGGCTGAGGGCAGAAACGGAAATGCTCCCTGGGGACTTTCCTTAGAGAACGTGAAGCCCCAGTTGGCTTCTGCCAGCTCCTGGGCCACAGCCAGCGGGTGTGTGCACTGAGCAGTTGCTGGCTGTGCCCTGCGCAGGCTGCGTGGGAACCACAACGTTCAGAGGCTTCTCCCGAGCCGTTACTTATCAGGCCTGCCCAGGCCTGCCCAGACCTGCCCAGACCTGCACAGGAGCCGCACGGTCTCGTACGGTCGGAGTGCAGTGCTGCTTGATGCACGCTGTGCTTTGTGCATCTCTCCAAAGCTAGAGGAGTCAGCTGACCACAGTAGAGATTAGAAATGGGTTCAGGAGGTTATATTCACACAGCTTAGTATGTAGGAGGATCTGGGGACAGACTGTATCATTCTTAGTCTTTTGGGAGATTCTAATCCAGGACGGTTTGCCAGTCCCTCTCCCAGTTCACTCCTGAGTGTGTAGACATGGACGATTTACTCCAGGTTTCCATCCTCAGACCTCTAACACCCTGAGGCCTTGGTCACACCTCTTTTAAGCCCACCTGTTCCTGCAAACAGCCATTTCAATGCGTGGAACACTTTGGGTAGTCATACTAGCAACCTATCAGCAATTCTCAAAAGCTTGCTACAGAACAAAATCCCCCCCAAGGTGTCTTTTTAAAACACAGGTTCCCTTGGGGCACCTGGGTGGCTCAGTTGGTTAAGGGTCTGCCTTTGGCTCAGGTCTTGATTCCAGGGTCCTGGGATGGAGCCCTGCATCCCGTACCCTGCTCAGCGGGGAGTCTGTTTCTCCCTCTCCTCTTCCTCTGCGCTTCTGCCTGCTTGTACTCATTCTCTTTCTCTTTCAAATAAATACATAAAATCTTTAAAAAAAAAAAAAAGAAAAAAACATAGGTTCCTAGGCCCCACTCCCAGATTCACTCAGCAGTATCTCTAGGTCTGGGTCCTGGCTGGGTTCTGGGAGCCCAGATTGAGGGCAAGCAATGAGGAACTAGTGCCCAGCACACAACGGTCTCCCTCCTTACCACCACCACCAAAAGGGGAACAAAACCACTTATCTCACCATTTCCATACCCCAGATAGAGCAAGTGTTGCTTCAGACTGGACTCAAAGTAACCAGCTATATTCTAAGCTCTGCTCAGTGTCCATTTCAAACTTCCTGTCCTGTCTTGCTCTGACCTGGGCTCCTTTCTCTGAGTAGCTGGAGGATGGGGAGCCCCAAGAGCTGCTCGCTCCACAGCACTCCCTTGCTCCTATGCTCTGAGCCCAGAAACCCCGTGTGAGCTGCTCCCCTGCGCACACCCAGAAAGTGAGTGAGAAGAGCTCCATGTTCGCACTTGGCATCAAAATACCTGCCCTCTGTCTCCAAAGTACCTCTGACCCCATTCAGCCTCCTCGCCCTGACCAGTCTGGCTGTACCAGCAGCACAGCCAAGTGCCAAGGCTCTGCTGAGTTTGGGGAAGGGGCCTTTCAGTGGCTGAATATGTCATGAAATTCAAAAGCATTTCTGGTTGCCTCCTTTTCTTGCCATAGAAATTACTTCTTTGGATGAGGAGGTAAGTCCTGGCACAGAGACTGCACAGCTGGAAGAGCACCTTGGGAAAGAAGTTCAGAAGCTCAGTTCACGGTTTTGTCTGTTTGCTAGCAGACATTTTCAGAGCACTTGTGAATTAGGAAGAGCGCTATTACCCACAGGTCAGACTCCTAATACCTGAGAGAGGCAACCGGAAGAGCATTTCTCTTTATGTGAAGTGGGGGAAGCAGCACAGTAGAGAGTGACAATTCTCTGCCGGGAGCCTCCGGGGCCCCTTCCTGAGGCCTGGCCAGATTTCTACCCTCCTCGTATGGGAAGGACATTTCTGCCAGGAGACTTGGCTGCTTACTGACTGGAAAGGAAATTCCTGGAGCGAGACCTCACTGCTCCAAGATTTTTGAGACACAAGGGAATCCCAGTAATGAAGGATGATGGGGAAGGCTGGAAAGCTGATGCTCCCAGTCCCACGAGCTCAGGCCATCTTCTCAGAAGGCAGACATGCTGCTCTGGCCCCAGAGGATGATGGCCAAGCCCAGGGTTTGATTCATCAACCCAGGGACCTGTGTGACTCCCCTCCTTACTCTTGCTCTCCCACTAGCCCAATCCTGTTGTTTCCTCTGCTCCGTACATCCTGTCCTGTCCTGTAGGTCCGGGCAGGGGCAGGCCACGAGCAACTTGCATCCTTCCCCTCACTCCTCTTCCTAATAATTGAAAGTAAGGGTATTTTTCTTTTTAAATGCCACAGTAAGGCTGGGACAGTTCATTCTCTCCCTCTTAACGCTTGGGTCCGGACACCTGAAACCTCCCTATCGTTCCTCTGTGCGGCTCATTCCTTTCCCATGTGGAGTCCATCTTACTGCATCTGCCAGCCTGGTGCTTCTTCCAAGGGCCAGGACGTCTTGCCTAGCCTGAGGTCTTAAGTCCCTTTTTTAAGATTTTATTGATTTATTCAAGAGAGACACAGAGAGGGAGAGGCAGAGTCACAGGCAGAGGGAGAAGTCCGATGCAGTCTCTACCCCAGCACCCTGGGATCACGCCCTGAGCCCAACGCAGACGCTCAACCACTGAGTCGCCCAGGTCACCCTGAGGGCTTAAGTCCTAATGCTATATTAGTCACATTGCCAGAACAAATTAAGATTTTCAGAGAGAGAGAGAAAAAAAAAAGCCAGGGTGCCTGGCTGGATCAGTTGGTAGAGCATGCCACTTTTGATCTGAGTTGTGAGTTCAAGCCTCATGTTAGGTGTGGAGCTTACTTAAAAAAAAAAAAAAGGACGCCTGGGTGGCTCAGCCGGTTAGCGCCTGCCTTTAGCCCAGGGCATATTTCTGGAGTCCCGGGTTTGATTCCTGAATCAGGCTCCCTGCAGGGAGCCTGCTTCTCCCTCTGCCTGTGTCTCTTTCTCTCTCTCTCTTTCTTTCTCTGTCTCTCATGAATAAATAAATAAAATCTTAAAAAAGAAAAGCCAACTCTTATGTATAATGATGCACCAGGAGGGAGCACTATAATTCATACTAACTGTGAGCTGCCTGGCTGGTTGCATTGTCCTGGGCATGTAACTCCCCAAGGCCAGCTATACACATTTCTCTCAGGTGCCTGGGTGGCTCAGTTGGGTAAGCATCTACCTTCGGCTCCCTGCTCATGGAGGGAGTGGAGTGTCTGCTTCTCTTTCTCCCTCCTGCTCATGATCTCTCTATCTCTCTCAAATAAATAAAATCTTCAAAGAAAAAATAGTTCTCTCTTTGCTTCAACATGTATGTCAATATACACTGGTCATTTTGTGCCTGGTGTTCTGTCATTAGCCTTGTATGGCTTGTCCTTTTATTTATTTTTTTTAAGATTTTATTTATTTATTCATGAGAGACACACACACACAGAGAGGCAGAGACACAGGCGGAGAGAGAGGCAGGCTCCATGCAGGGAGCCCAATGTGGGACTCGATCCCAGGACTCTAGGATCATGCCCTGACCTGAAGGCAGGTGCTCAACCACTGAGCAACCCAGGTGTCCCTGTTTTTTTTTTTTTTTAAACTAATCTCTACACCCAATGTGGGGCTCGAACTCACAACCCCTAGATGGGGAGTTGTGTGCCCCACCAGCTAAGCCAGCCAGGCACCCCTGTCCTTTTACTTTAGATTTAGATTCGAGATCACTACGTTCCCTCTGCCATGTGCCCCATCAAAAGAAATTTCCTTACTCTTCTCATTCAGAATTCATGGTGGCCAGATGGGGAAGATTACTGTACATGCCTTGAGACTTAGAAGGAAATGGGCACCTCTTATTTCAGGTGACTATATACTGCAATTACCTAGAAATCCACTGAGGAACCAGAAAGAGCTCTGGTGTCAGCATCAATTATTAGCTGTGTGAGTCAAATGATGTTACTTAACCTCTCTGAGTCTTTGTTTTCCCATCTGTCATGTGTGGGTAATGATGCCTAGCTTACTGAGGTCTGGAGACAATGATGTACAATGTATGTTAAAGCAGCTGGTACACAATAAGCACCCGATAATTGGCAGCTATAATTATTCCCCACCTCTATAATGATAACCTTCAAACATGCAAAGTATTTGGCTGCATAGAAACCAGCCAGGGGCAGGGGATAAGCCCCAGCTAAATGCGTGCCAGGGCTGCAGCCACCTCCCCAGCCCTCACTCCACTGTCATCGTTTGTGTTCCGGGGCCCACCTGGCTGGACTAGGCACTGTGCTCGTGGTTTCCTTTTGTCTCCACCACCCCTCCACCCCATCATGGTAGCTTGATTTTTTTAATCTCATTGGTTTCCTTGACTGCACTACTTCCACACTCAATCTTTAAAAAAAATAAGTAAATTAACACCTAACTCTTCCCAAATTGGTCCAAATGAAAAATCTGAAATTCAGCTTTGCTGCTGTTCAGATTGTTTCTGCCATCTGCCCGAGGATGCCACTGCCCAAGCGTGAAACTAAGGTGGGAGCTACCAAGATGTCTGGCCAAGAACTGATGGAACGGCGACACCGTGTGGCCAGACAGACGTGCGGCCCAGCCCTGTGCCGGAGCAGCCTGACCACAGCCTGCAGGTGCAGGCGGACCAGCCCTTGGAGCTGTCGGGGAGAACACATGGTGAAGAGGGAACACGGCACCTTGCAAGGGTGAGAGGAATTGGTTCCTACCTGACAAATGTGTCCTCCCTGTCACAGCTTAAAATCTGAAGGCTGGGTGGCTCGTGCTCTCAGCGCAAGAAGGACCCAAATAGGCTAGCCCTAGGGCATGTGTAAAGTTTCAAGTGTTTGCTGTGTCGCTCCGGAGCTGTGGAAGGTTTACTGAAAAACCTTGTAATCCTTATTACAAGGATTGTAAATCCAGGCAGCCCGGGTGGTGCAGCGGTTTGGTGCCTGCCTTCAGCCCGGGGCGTGATCCTGGAGTCCCGGGATCGAGTCCCACGTCTGGCTCCCTGCATGGAGCCTGCTTCTCCCTCTGCCTGTGTCTCTGCCTCTCACTCTCTCTGTGTGTGTCTCTCATGAATAAATAAATAAAATCTTTAAAAAAAAAAAGGGATTGTAAATCCTTGGGTATTTCTTTTTGGTGTGTCCTCGGGACCTCAGAGACCTGGGAAAGTATGAAGGAAGCGACTGACGCTGTAGACGGGCACCGTCAAAAGGAAGGTATGGGGACACCCGGGTGGCTCAGCGGTTGAGCGTCTGCCTTCAGCTCAGAGCGTGATCCCAGGGCCCTGGGATTGAGTCCTGCGTCGGGCTCCCTGCATGGAGCCTGCTTCTCCCTCTGCCTGTGTCTCTGCCTCTCTCTGTGTGTCTCTCATGAATAAATAAATAAAATCCTTTTTCTTTTTTTAAAAAAAGGGAAGATAACTCTAAATCATTACCGGAATGACAGTATAAAAGAACAGTATAAATATTGCTCCATCCGTGGGATGAAATGTCAGCCAGGACTTGTCACTAGGCCTAGTCATACACTTCTTCACAGCTTCACTCCCTAGGGCAGCCCCGGTGGCGCAGCGGTTTAGCGCCGCCTGCAGCCCAGGGCGTGATCCTGGAGTCGCGGTATCGAGTCCCACGTCGGGCTCCCTGCAAGGAGCCTGCTTCTCCCTCTGCCTGTGTCTCTGCCCCCCTCTCTCTCTCTGCATCTCTATGAATAAATAAATAAAATCTTTAAAAACAAAAAACACAATTTCACTCCCTCAACTCCATCAGACACATCAAGGAGCTATCCAGCTCCTCCCAGAAGTCTTCACACCGCTGGGCTCATGTGTTTACCTCTTTGAGAAGAGTTTAGGACTTGCCCAATAATTCTGCATTTCTACAGATAAAAGACTCTTCATGAACATTTCCAGGGTAAACACTTGGGCATTTCCATGCACAGCAACAAGCTCGATTACATATTGTCTGATCTACCATCAGCAAAGAAATCAATGAGGACAGAGTAACTTCTCTTGCTTCAATGAATTCTTAAATCCTTCCACTTCACTGACTTGAACCACTGTGAGGTCACAGGATGGTTGAGAGGGCCCCGGCCCAGGAGCCTCTGCCCCAGGGAATTTGGCACAGGCGTCTGGAGAGATTCGGGAGTCATTAACCATGGCTACAGCTGGAGCCTGTTAACTCAGATGCTTTTGGCTGCCACGTTTCCCACCACGAGGAGCAGAGGAAGTTGATCTGCTGAGGCAGAAGGGAAGAGGACCCACCAAGAAGAGGGAGGAGGAGGGAGAGCAAGCCAGAGGTGTCTGCTTTCAGCTCCCAGAGACACTGGAATCTCTCTTGAACCCTTATACAACGCCCTTCCCTTTAAGCTGATTCAGGTTGATTTCTGTGGCTTCCAATTTTGAGAGAAGAAACTACTCAGTGGCCCAGGCAATTAATTTCCTCAGTTTCCTCATCTGTTCATAAAAATCATCTTTCACTGATCCATGCAGCAAGTATTTGTTAAACACTTTCTCTGTGCTAGGTACTTTTTAAAGTCCTAGGAGACACAGCTGGAAACAAAGGAGATTTTCTTTTTTTAAAAAAAAATTATTTACTTATTAAAGAGAAAGAGAGCACAAGCAGGGGGAGCAGCAGAGGGAGAGGGAGAAGCAGACTTCCCACTGAGCAGGGAGCCTGATGAGAGGCTCATCTCAGGACCCTGGGATCATGACCTGAGACAAAGGCAGATGCTTCACTGACTGATCCCCACAAAAGAGATTTTAAAAAAATCCTTTATGAAACTTATTTTCTACTAAAACAATCTCTGGAAATGATGTAAGTATGTGAAAGGAGGACATAAACTTCAAATCGAATGCCAGCAGAAGGGCTGGTTGACCCAACACATAGAGCACAAGCCCCAGGTCTGAGAACACGTCCTGGAGGGCCAGGGCCACTTAAAACAATACCCATTCCTTTGGGCTTTATGATAAAACTGGGTTAAAAAGGTTTACCCTGGGGCCTCTGGGTGGGTCAGTTGGCTGGGTTTCTGCTCTGGGTCGTGATCTCAGGGTCTTGGGATCGAGCACCACGTGGGGCTCCCTGCTCAGTGGGGAGTCTGCTTCCTCGAGTGCACTCTCTCTCTCTCTCTCTCTCTCTCTGCCCTTCCTCCCACTTGTGCGCACTCGCTCTCTCTCTCTAAGGTAGAAGATAAATAAATAAATCTTTAAGAAAAAAAGTTCACCCTTCCTATAGTGTCTTTTCTTCTGCATCTTGGGTCCCTGACAGGGGATGCGTTACTGACAGGCCCCACACCTAGGCAAACTGTCCTGACAGATACTGTGGTTTCCTACCTGCTGTGGCTGTGGACAGCTTCTGTCTATTCTCAGTTATCAGGGGGAGCAGTAGGTAATCCACACAAGTGACACGTTAAATTCACAGATAGTTTTAAAATCTAATTTTAGCCACTCCTTTTCCCACTCAGTTATTTATCAAAAACTACTCAGGAGGCCCGAGTGAACAGATTTGGTGCAGCCTCTGGTAGAGCTGCAAATGAACAGATTGAAGACCAAAAGGCAGACAGCAGGAGGGAAAAGCAAAGAATGTAGATCATCTACAGGACGAATGCCCAAACTCTCAAACAATCTAGAAAATTAGCTGTGTGAGAGCTCAGTCTTTGGGTTGCCTAATAATGTCTGACACTCAAATCTATGGAGAAGCTTCCTACTTAGGGGCAAACTACCCACAGATCTTACATAAAACCAGGGATTAAAGCTTCCTTTACTTATTGTTTTGGTATAAATACAGGACGGGGATTCTTGAATAATAAAGGACTAACAGGAATATTTAGCAAGCAAGAGCAGTGAGCCCTTCTCAACATTCCTTCCAGAGATAGGAAGCTTGTCATCACTAGTCAATCATCAGCAAGGACTTCCAGTAAAGACAGAACAATCCGCATTCTGCAGCAGCTCAACCAGAGTGGTGACAGTGATTTTTACCTTTTTTTTTTTATAGCTTCCTTACCTTTAGTGCCTCCCCATCGCCCCTCCAAACTTAATGAAAAACACCCATTCCTACATGCATGGGTGTGCCTGGCATGTGTGCACACCCCCCACACCCACCCACAGACATGCAGGCACACACTGAAGTTCTCCTGAGGCACAAGTGACCAGTACCAGTGGGATCTGGCCATGCGTCAGAGCCTGTTTTAAGATGGAAATGACTACTTTCCTCCACCTTCTTGGGACCGTGTGGCTCTCTGCCCAAGACGTAGGTGTCTTCTCTGATAAACTACTGCAGCTGGGAGAGCTGTATGTCGCAGAGCCATCTCAACCATAGATGTCTTGCTAGCCCCTAGAACTCCCGTGGATGACAAAGCCAGAGTGAGGCAGCAAGCCAGGCGGAATAAACGCAGTTTAATAAGTTTTGTTTCCCACCTCAAAGGACAGAGAGCAGACAACCAGTAAGGGTTTTGAACCCAAGTTCTTGAAAGACTCATCAGGATGCCTTTATGAACAGGAGCCTGGTCTCACCTTAATCCTAGCTGTGACTGCCTTCCTACCCTCCTGTCTACTTTTAAATGGAGGCAGTCAGACATACCTTTCTCCTGATTTTGTCTTGAAGGCAAGATGAATATATGCAATCAAAGAGCCAAGCAAGTATTACGTTACCACATTTGTAATAGATCTGTCCCAGGTAGAGGAGGGAGGTAGAACACCCAGGGCAAACACGTTCTGCTCTGTGCCAGAATGTTCTCTCCCCTCTCGATAGAAAGGATCCCCTGGATGGCTAGGATTTCTTGGTCCAGGCATTACATCCAGTGCAATGATCCTTCAGTTAGACCATGTGTTAATCATATTAAATTTCAGGTACTGGAAAATCCTGCACAGGGTCGCCCTGTGGATCATGGGCTAGCTCATCCTGATGCTGGGTCCAGTGCAGTCTCGGGACGACCACCAGCACAGGGTCCCCTCGAGGCCTTGTTAAAGATTCAGACAGCTGTCCCGCTCCCCCAGACCAACTGAATAAAAATCTCTGATGCAGGAGGCCTAGGACTGTGTATTTTTTACAGCACACTGACGTTTGGGACTTGCTCAAGATTTGGAGGCCCTTCTCTGGAAACCCAGGAGCAGGAGATCTGACCGCACATTCTGTCCCTGCTCTAACATGTGGTTTCCAAGCAGAGGTTCGTTTTCTTAGGTTGGTCTTCATATTTTCCAGCCACATTCCTACAGCATTCCTGGTTACATCATAGACAACTGCCAGTCCACCAGGACTTAACATGTCTGTAACTATAACTACACCCCAATCTATTTTGAAGATTAAATCTTTCCTAACCTTGGTTGTCAGTGGCTGCAACAATTACACTGGTATTCAAACATGTGACTTCCTCCTTAGGTCAGAAAGAAAACATTTAAAGTTTCCTCAGTCCCCTTGCCATGACTCTGCAGGAAGACCTCAACATAATGGGGATGATGCACCTCCTTTCATGAACATGAAAGTCGCTTTCTATGGACCAGTCCCTCACAGCTAATTTCCTGAAGTTGCTAAAGATGAACTGGATTTTGGCTTTTCAGGCCGAAAAGCTCAAGATGAACTTTGAGCACCTGACATAAGGTAACCCTCCAGGAGTTACAAGGGTGATGTAGGGAAGAGCAATAGTGCCAGCCAGTGTTCAAAACCCTTATTATCGTCGATCTGTGTGACCAAGTTAGTTTGGCTAAATGCCAACTAATGAAGCCAAGGACATGGTTTGCATCTTTTGTAGGCCAGTAGGCTTCAATCACTTTCTCTTGTGGACTATTCATCTTGAAAATGTCAACCAAAGGAATCTGAGTAATAGCGTGAGGAATAAGGTGAAATAACCCTAGGTCTGATGTCCTTTGAGGACAAATCAGAAGGCTCTTCTTTAGGCCCTAAAGAGACAAGTGGTATACGTGGCATGATTCCAATCCAGACAGAATCCCTTTTAGACTGTTTTGAAATATAATTTGCTCATTATAACCCAAGTTGACTCTTTAATTCCACCATCTCCCCAGTAGACTTTTTTAGAATAAGACTGGTGTCTCTCTGTGGGGTGACTTACTGGGTCACCTGCAGGCCGGCCACTCTAATGCACCTGGATCAAGGTGTCCCAGGAACTACCTCCTCCCTTTCTAGGATATAACATCTCCCTTTTGGGTCATCCCTGAGCTCTGCCCTCCTGTCTCTCCTGGCTCCAGATCCTGGAGTCCGAGACTGGAGACGGCAACATAGAGAAGCCAGCAGAGTGTCCCCATAACCTGTGCCTTCCCAAAGACCCAGTGAACAGACCAGGGGGTGACCGGGTGAGTTGTAAGATGGAAGAAGGGAAGGGAAACATGAGGTTTAAACCTTAATCTCTGAATTCTTTTGTTCATAATACTAATAGTAGTAGCTAGCATTTATGAGTATTCAAATTGGCGTTGGCCCTGGGGGCGAGTGCTTCAGTGCATTACCTTATCCTCATAGTCCTCTGTCTCTGTCTCCAACCACCAGACTAGAGCTCTAAAAAGTTTCCATTTCCTTACCCTCTTCCACACGCACACTGGGTAGCAAGGTTCTGAGGATCAGATCAAAAATAAAAGGAGACTCATGAAAGATACTCGTGTGTCCAAAGAAGGAAGGGGAGAGAAGTCCAGTGAAGGGGGTTTAATGTCAGAGAGAAACTGTATATCTGGGGCAGAGATGACAAGAGCGAGCCAGGCCAGCCAAGCCTGACCAGGCCACACATCCTGTCATTTGGGGGGTCTCCACGGTGAAGGAAGTGACAACAGCAGCATCCCGTTTCCTCTCCCTGTGGGAGCACAGTGCAGCACTCGGACCAGTTACGCTCCTGGCTCTCTGCAGCTAGGGCACAAATATTCAGTTCGTGTCTCTCCTAACATGTCAGGCTAATTGACCCCTGTGCTCCTCAGCGCAGGAAGCTGGTGGCAGGAGCCAGTGAGCTGTGGAGGGAGAATAATTCTCACTGGACAGACAGGCCTGGGGTCTGGGGAGGTGCAGGTCCCTTTGTGGTCACCTGTCAGAGATGACATCGGGCCTCTTCTCATTCCTGTAACTCTGGGTTCTGCCGGGATGCACCCGAGTGAAAGGGTAAGAAAGCACTGGACCCTTTTACGGAACCAAGCGGTATTTTGGACAAGACCCTGAAGACATGACATGGCTGACTTCCTGCCACCTTGCACAGGGCCTCCTGGCCTCATGACGGGGGTCACAGGGCAGCCATCCAGCCAGCAAAGACTCCAGACATCCAGACAAAACCATCTTCTCCATCTAATCGCCACTCGTCTTCTTAAGGCCATAGTGGGTAGGCAGTGAATATCCCCAAGTCCCTACATCCTGAGAGTCCCCGGCAGAGGGAGAGGGGGAGAAGCCCCTTGCCCCATCTGCCGGGAGTAGAGAACCAGCAAAGTTCAATCCTCAAAGATCTCCAGCATCTCTTAAATAAGCTTTTCCTTTCCATTTTCTTCTTTTAATTATTTATCATCCATCCATTTCTTTATACAAATATATAATAGATTTATATAGATTTATATAATATAAACTTTGTGAGGCAGAGTGGAGAAGAGGCCAGAAGAGGGGGCCTTTGCAGGCTATTTACAGACATACTGGTCGACGATCTCGGTGCACTTCTTGCACTTGACATAGCAGCACCAGTGGAACTTGCAGTGGCAGCGCTCCACCTGGACGCTCTTGAACTGGTCATAGCCACGGCCACAGCACATGAGCTCGCAGCCATCCATGCCCTCCGAGGTCTTGTTGCAGAGGCGGCCCTGGGTACCCAGGGAGCCCGTGGTCTCATTGCGCAGACAGTAGTCTGGGCTGGAGTCCACATAGACAAGGTCCTCAGGGGTGGGCTGGTTGAAGCGGCTGTTGACCAGCTCCAGTTTGCCCTTGCGGGTGATGCGCATGGCGGCTGCGCTGTCATACTTCTCCTTCAGCTGGTCCCCTACTTTGCGGAACTCGGCCAGCTGGAGCCAGCAGGTCTTGAGGCTGCAGGACCCTGAGACGCCGTGGCACTTGCAGGCTACGTCTGCCATCTTATACACAGCCTGAGGGGAGCAGAAAGAAGGCAATAAGAAGGAGCATCCCTGGTGGAGGATGTCAAGAGGGTGGTGAGGGGCACCTGAGGCCAAACACGGAAGGGGACTGAAGCTGGTGTGGGGGGGCAGGGGAGGAGTAGTTTTTCAAAGATCTTTCCAGGAAGCTCAGTTATCCTGATTGGAAGCAGATAAAAGGAGAACCACCTAGAAAAACACCGAGGAGGCAAAGTCCATGTCTGGTCAGCTATAAGGATGGTGGCATTTTGTGCACTTGCTTTGTCTAGTGTGTCCATTTCTTATTATTTGAAAGTTGTTATGATAAATGTATCATCTTTACCACCAGGGAAAAAAAAGATATTTCTACCTTGACCAAAGTCTCAAACAAATACCAACCAACAAACCATGTGCAATTTTTGCATGATATGGAGTACATTCGGGCAAAAAAAATCCAGTCATATTACCAGCCTGCAACAGAGCCTGCTGGCATGGCCCCCAGTTTGCCAAAAGCTCTCCCTGACTCTGCCAAATTTTTTTTTTTTTAAAGATTGAGGTTTTTTGTTTTTGTTTTTGTTTTTTTATTATTTATTTATGATAGTCAGAGAGAGAGAGAGAGAGAGGCAGAGACATAGGCAGAGGGAGAAGCAGGCTCCATGCACCGGGAGCCCGATGTGGGATTTGATCCCAGGTCTCCAGGATCGCGCCCTGGGCCAAAGGCAGGCGCTAAACCGCTGCGCCACCCAGGGATCCCTGACTCTGCCAAATTGCCTAAGAACTAAACAGTCCCTTTTTCTGTGTTAATATTTGGTGATTAACTCCACGGAGTCACAGGGGCCTTGCTACAAACCACACCACTTTCAAGAGCAAGACCATTATCTTCCACCCCAGAACCCGCAGACACCCTCCCAGACATCCAGAGGCTGAGTACAGAGGAAGAGGGTGGAGCCCTGTGTCAAGCAAGAGCAGGTGTGGGGGGAAGGCACCAACAGGGGTGATTTTTCCAAAAACAAATCCACCTGAAGCCACTGAACCACGACAATGTGGAGTGGATTTGAACTTGGGCTATCCCAAATCAAAATTTTAAAAGCAAAAGTAGATCAGAATGCTGCTTTCCAAAATGTTTTTCGATGAAAGCATCCTGATGCATTGTGTCAAATGGCCTTGGCAGTGGGCCCAGGCATACAGATGGCAGGATAAAAATGCAAGCCTGCTGCAGAACACTTTCTTATGCCACAGCCATTGTCACTAACTGGGTCGGGACTCATTTTTCAAGGTTTCTCACAGATTTCTTTTCAAGAGTTCCCAGATTGTGTCTTTATTCAGCACTGCACTGAGACCACTGCAGGTGCAAGAAATAGCTTCATCATCATCAGCTCATATTACAATTGTCAAAACTCTTCCTGATTTTTTTTCTGGTGTGGAATTATTCCTATTATTTTGTGGTGGAGAAACTGAAGTTCTGGAGAGGCCCAATAATTTGTTTGGGGCCACCCAGAAGGGAGTCAAGAATGACGAGCGCTTTTGCACTCCAATCTGGGGGCTTAAAAACGGCTTACAGTTGAGAAGGAAGGAGGCTCCTCCCCAAGGTTAAAGGTACCAGCTCCAGGCCCAGGGCATAAAGGAACCAACACCCCATCCCAACAGGCACTTCAAAGACGGAGTCTGCAATTTGCAATTACCCTCTTCTGGCAACCCCCCCTCCCCCCCCACCGCCAGTCTGAGCTGGGGCCTCACATTCCTCTGGAAAAGGTACTTGGTGTAGCCAGGGAGGTCAGGTATCCGGTACCACTGGAAGAAGGAAACATTTAGGGCCTAAACCTTCTGCCACTAAGTGACCAATGGGACAGGATAAGCATCTCTCCTGGGAGCCAACACTTAGGGAGATTAGAGGAAAGACAGATGAAGAAGACTCCACAGAGTAAGAACAGAAGCATTAGTATAAAACAAATCCAAGAGGAAGAGTGTCACTGATCTTCACTCTGTAGACATTCATTCTGGTCCTCCTTTGTGAAGAAAGACACTGTAATACTTGTATTTTTAAATATTTTATTATTGATAATATATATAAGCTCCTCTTACAGGAGAAGGCAGAAAAGAAATCCAAATCTTTAGCCTTTCCTGCTAATTGAAAAAGCAATAAAAGCTGATTAAAAAAATATTTTTAAAGGTTTTATTTATTTATTTGAGAGAGAGAGAGAACAAAAGAAGGAGAGTGACAGGGAGAAGCCAACTCCCTGCTGAGTGGAGAGCCCAACGCAGGACTTGATCCCAGGACCCCAAGATCATGACCCAAGCCAAAGGCAGATGCCCAACCAGCTGAGCCACTGAGGCGCCCCTAAAAGCTAATTTTAAAAACATTTTCTTAGTTCTGGATCCTGCCTCCTGACAAAGCCCTAAGTCCCTCTTCTGCACTGTCTAATGGTGTGACTGAGCTCAGTAACTGATAGGAATGTCACGAGGATTAGACAGCCTTTATCTGGAAAATGCTTGAGCCCTTGAGTGACAGACAAGGCAATATCCACCCACTGCTCTGGCCATCAGTGTCTAAAATGGGGTTACTAGAGACTCTCAAAGGCCAAGAGAAGTTTCCTGCAAAGTATGCCTCAGATTTACTCTGTGGCCAAGATGTCAGATCCTAGGTATCCCACTAAAAAAAAAAAAAAATTAGTTGGGGTGCCCTGCTGGCTCAATCGTTGGAGTGTGTGACTCCTGGTCTCAGGGTTGTGAGTTTGAGCCTCATGTTGGGTGTAGAGATAACTTGAAAATAAAATCTCTAACTGGCTGTAAAATATCAACCCAGGGAATCTGCAATCCCTGCCACTGTTTTAGTCTTCCCTAAGGAATTTTTTGTGTAGGTGTGAGGCGGTGGGAGGTGCATACCTTTGGCCTCAGATGGTGATTGATGGTGGAGGCCTGTTCCTTGGAGAGGGGATAAACATTAGAGAGGGACAGGAATCCCCCACTTGGAGCAGACAGATAAAGGCTGTGGAAGAGGTGCGGAGGCTGGGGGGAGAGGCGAGGGACTGAGGAAGGCAGGGAAGGTGTGTGAGTGAGAAACAAGGCAGATGGAAGGAAGGTGGGCCAGATAAGGGTCAGGACAAACAAACAAACAATTAAGGGCAATAAAACGAGGAGCCAGGAGAAGTGAGGTCAAGACTGTGACTGAGACGAGCCCAGATCAGGATGAAAGCCTAGTCACCTCGGCATCTGCCACCAACACCCCCAGGACAGCACAGAGCGGACACAGGAAACGACCTTCCATGAATTTGACCTCTTCTTGGTGGCAGAGCAGGAACTTTGCTCTGCATGTTCCACTCGCACTGGCCTCCCCATGCAAAACACAGAGAGTTGTTACAAGAGCTGTGGGTAGATCCCAGAATACGGGGCAGGGGGAGGAGGGGAACTAAGCCAGAGCCCAAAAGGTAGCCAAGGCCCTATTGTAGTTCAGACGCAGAGAGACCACTAGTTATAGGGCATGGGAAAAGTTGTAAGAAGTAGGTGGTATCTGAACTGGAATCTTAAAAAATGAATAGAATTTGGACGTTTGGGACATAAAGTGAATATCTTAAACTTTTTTTTTTTTTTAATCAGTCTCTCCTGGGTTAGATACCCAAAGACTGCCAAGCAGACTGCCACACACAGAGAAGTCCTGGGGAACAGAGGTGGCCTCACAGATGCCCTTAGAGTGGAAGGTCATCTAAGCCACGGCTGCTCTCCGTGCCCTGGTTTGTACCAGAGCAACAACCTCAACTCCCAACCCCGCCACAGATTAACACCACTGCTCACACCCAGATCAAGCCTCTGGACATGGGCTCTGAAAGGAAGACACTGGGCAAATGACCAATTCTAATTTCGACTTGACATCACGCTATTGAGGACACTAAGTTTACACAAGCATCCACCAAGCCAACATCACAGATCCCAATTTGTATAAGACATTTCAATTACATTTATTTGATATGTGTGCCTGTGAAACATGAGTCGATTTTTTGAATTAGTAAGCACTTTTCTAGAATTATATCCATATCTTGTTACTGAATCACCAATGAACCCACATTAAATTTCTGGATTGATTTCTTGTCAAAAAACTGCTAGTCTCACTGTTTAATTATTTCATCTTTGGTCTCATTATAGTATCTTGCTTGGGCCCCTGAGCCAGCTGTCTTGACACAGACTTGAATGTGGACAACACTCCTAGAAAGAAGTCTGAGTAGTTTCCTGAGAGGTCTGTGGTCCCCTAGCCCTGTGCCGGGAGCAACCCCCTACCACCCAACACTCAGACCTAACATCTCTCTATAAGGGAGACCTGGAGGGGCGCCTGGGTGGCTCAGTTGGTAAAGTGTCTGCCTATGGCTTAGGTCATGATCTCAGGGTCATGGGATGGAGTCCTATACTGGGCTCCCTGCTCAGCAGGGAGTCTGCTTCTCCCTTTCCCTCTGCCCCCCGCCCCCCCGCTTGTGCTCTCTTGCTTGCTCTCATTCTCAAATAAATTAATAAAATCTTTAAAAAAAGAGAGAGAGAGAGGGCAGCCCGGGTGGCTCAGTGGTTTAGCGCTGCCTTCAGCCCAGGGTGTGATCCTGGAGACCTGGGATCAAGTCCCATGTCGGGCTCCCTGCATGGAGCCTGCTTCTCCCTGTCTATGTCTCTGCCTTTCTGTGTCTCTCATGAATAAATAAATAAAATCTTTTAAAAAGAGAGAGAGAGAGAGAGAGAGAGACACCTTGATGCACATTCACACTCCCCTCCACATGGGAAAACACTGAGCCAGCAGAAGGCAGAGTGTCTGACTGAGCAAGCCTCCCGGTATCCTGCAGCAGAGGCAGACCACCTCAGGTGCATCCAAGGGAAATGGAGACAGAGTGTGCACTCAGGGGAGGTCTTCAGGAGCCGGGTGCAGGCAGAGAAGGCACACGCTCTCTGGCATAGCATCAAGGAAACCTAGAGTGTGGCCCAGGCATGCTCTGCACAGGCAGTAAACCATGTTCACCTCAAAACCCACACTTTAGTTTCTACTGAAATTGAGGCTGAAAAACAGTCACGTCTCACTTGAGATTGGCCATACAGACAACCTTCAGAAGATGGTTATCTTTTCCACTCCCCTCTGCAGGGCACTCTGCGTTTAGAAGTCTGTGTGCCGTGGGGCACCTGGGTGGCCTAGCGGCTGAGCGTCTGCCTTTGGCTCAGGGCGTGATCCCGGGGTCCTGGGATCGAGTCCCACATCAGGCTTCCCACAGGGGGTCTGCTCCTCCCTCTGCCTGTGTCTCTTCCTTCTCTCTGTGTGTCTCTCATGAATAAATAAAATCTTAAAAATTAAAGAAAAGGGTGTTTGCCGTTAGCATCTACACGTGCTTTTGGATTGGGCGTGGATGCGCATGACAGCCGCCCTAGAAAGTCAGCTGTGCTTCTGCACCTCATAAACCCCAGGCTGGGTCCAATGGCCTTAGCTTCCAGCCACCTTGGCTGCTCTCCTTACGAGGGTCGAGACAAGACCTGTACGTGGAGCGCCTGGAATCCTGACGCCACGGAGCCTGAGTCTTCCCGGCACAGCCGTCCCGTGGGGAAAGAAGCAAGGTCCAGCAGCACGACGCTCGCGCGCACCCTGTCGGGACGGCGCCTCGAGGAGCAGGTCCGAAGGCCCGCGGGCGTCCGGGTCAGGCCTGCAGGGAGGTGAGGCCCGCGCGGCCCGGGCGCCCCGCCCCGCCCCCCCGCCCCGCCCCGAGGCGGGGAGCCCCAGCTTACCCTCCGCCCCGCCTCGTTGTTCTGCAGGTTCATGAGCACTCGGGCCTGCTCCTCCGACCCCTTGGCGAAGTTCTTCTCCCGCTCGCGGGCGTCCACGAACTCTTTAGCAAAGCGGTAGCCGTAGTCCACGTTGTCCCCGCAGCCGCCCCACAGCCAGTCCCGGGGCAGGTCCTGGGGCCGCGCGGCCCGGCTGCAGCCGCAGGTGGACAGCTCGCCCTCGCGGCAGGCCCGGCTCACGGCGTCCGCCACGCCCGCGGCGCTCACCGCGTAGGCGAAGGCGGTCTCCCGGCTCCCTGCAAGGCGAGGCAGGCGAGGCAGGCGGGGCGGGCGGGGCGGGGCAGGGGGGGGCGGGGGGCCTGGGGCGGGGCAGGGGGGGCGGGGGGGCCTGGGGCGGGGCAGGGGGGGCGGGGGGGCCTGGGGCGGGGGCAGGGGGGCCTGGGGCGGGGCAGGGGGGGGCGGGGGGGCCTGGGGCGGGGCAGGGGGGCGGGGGGGCCTGGGGCAGGGGGGGGCGGGGGGGCGCCAGCTCCCGGGGCGGCCCGGGCCTCCTCCGCCCCTCCCTCTCCCGGGCCAGCAGCACCGCCGCCGCCGCCGCCGCCGTAACGCGCCCGGGCGGGAAACACCGTCAGGGGAAGCCTCCACACTTCCAGGCCACGTCCCCTGCTCTGCCGCTTAGAGACCTCTCCATAAGGAGCAGGAATGTGCCTCCTCCAGCCCTTGAACACAGAGTACAAGGAATCCCTCCGGCCTCGGCCCACACCAGTACCCAGGGAAGCGTATGTGGTGGGTAGATTCTTAGGAGGCAGAGCTAAAGAGGGGACATGGGCATTAAGGAGTTTAGGGGACCCGTGGGACCAACAGAACGAGCTACAGTGGAAATCGCAGGACCAATAGTGGGGCTCTGCAGCCTTGCAATAACCTCCCTCTCGCAGATGCCAATTTCTGACCACTCCGTGGGCCACACGTCTGTCTCTTTCATTGTTGCCATCATCTAGCTAGATAGTAGAAAAGGCCAGGAGGAAAGTGAGGCAGAATTACAAAGTCCAGAACAATCCACACTGTTTCCCTGTCTTCCATGGGGTCCACACTGCCTCCCAACTTAGAGCTCAAGTGAACCAGGTCTGCAGGACACTCAGCAAAGTCTCTCCAAATGTCCAGATCATTTCCAGGAGAAAATGTGAAACGTGTTCCTCTCTATTTCTGTAGTGAACCACTTAAAAACTCATATGATCCATGTTCCACTTCAATAAAAATGTTTCTGGGATCCCTGAGTGGCTCAGCGGTTTGGTGCCTGCCTTTGGCTCAGGGCATGATCCTGGAGTCCCAGGATTGAGTCCCACATCGGGCTCCCTGCATGGAGCCTGCTTCTCCCTCTGTCTGTGTCTCTGCCTCTCTCTCTTTCCCATGAGTAAATAAATAAAATATTTTTAAAAATAAAAAAAAATAAAAATGTCTCTAAAAAATAATACTCAGTCACCAGGGAAATGCAAATCAAAATCACCATAAGATACCACTGTACACTCAGAAGGACGGCTAGAATCAAAAAGGCCACGAATAGGGCGCCTGGCTGGATCAGTTGGCAGAGCACACAACTCCTCTGATCTCAGGGTTGTAAATTCAAGCTCCATGATGGGTATAGCGACTGCTTAAAAAAAAAAAATCTTAAAAATAAAACAAAATAGGGACATCTGGGTGGTTCGGTCAGTTAAGCTTCTGCCTTTGACTCAGGTCATAATCTCAGGGTCCTGAGATGGAGCCCCATGTTGGGCTCCCTGCTTGGCGGGGAGACTGTTTCTCCCTCTCTCTCTGCCCCTACGGGGAGAGCCAATGGAAATGGCTGTGCCCACACCCCCTCTCATTCTCTCTCTCAAATAAATAAAATCTTTAAAATAAATAAAATCTTAAAATAAAAGGCAACTAGTAAGTTGGCGAAGATATGTGAAAAGACTGGAACCCTCATGTACCGTTCGTGGAAATCTTAAGCTTTGAAAAATTCTGGCAACTCTCAAAAGGTTACACATGTAATTAACATATGACGTAGTGATTCCATTCTTAAGATATATCCAAGATAAATAAAAACATGCTCACACAAAAACTTAGACATGAATGTTGACTGAAGCATTATTCATAATAGCAGGAAGTGGCAACAGCTCATATTGTCCATCAGTGGATGAATGGGTAAACAAAAGGTGGCATCATCCTCGCAGTGGAATATTATTCAGCCATACAAAGTAATAAAGTACTGGTACATGCTGCAATGTGGATGAAACTTGAATTATTATACTAAGTGAATCATGTAGCATTTTTTTAAGGTTTTATTTTTAAGTAATCTCTGTACCCAATGTGGGGCGGGAACCCATAGCCCCGAGATCAAGAGCACACGCTCTACCAGTTGAGCTAGGCAGGTGTCCCTAGCATTTTGTATCTGTACTGAACTAGATACAAAAGGTGATCTCATTAATATGAAATGTCCATAATAAGAAAATTCATAGAGACAGAAAGAGTATTGGTTGCCTAGGGTTTCAGAAGCAGGAGGGAATGGAGGATGATTACCAATGGGTCTGCAGGGTTTTTTTCATAGGGTCACAAAAACGTTCTGTAATTAGACCGTGGTGCTGGTTGCACAATCTTGTGAATTCATATACGGAACTATTCACTTGAAAATGGTGAATTGTATGGCACGCAAATTCTATTTCACTACAGCTGTTATAAGAAATAATACATAATATTCAAAAAAACTCAGGTGTAGAGGAGCAGGGAGAGGTTCTTAGCAGGAAGCTGAGATTCTATCTTGATCTCAGTGATTACATTAGGCAGAATCTCCTGTTCTCTACTTCATCCTCTCCTGAGTCTTGTGGTCAGAAGTAGACATCCCATAATCCCGCCTTGGCAGGTGGAGACGGAAGGAGTCTGCAACCCTCAATACGTCTAGAATGACCTCCCACTTTGCCCTACTTCTTGATTATCTAGGCAGGACACAGTCAAGCTTGCAACCAGACAAGACTGGGCAAGTCCTGTCTTTCTCAAGAGGTAACCTGATGGTCAGCTTCTGCCATCAGGATGGACATTTGAGTCAGTGCTGAATCGCTGCCAGAGACCAGGGATCTATCTAGTTGAGGGTGGTCAGACTATGAGAATGAGCCACTGGGATGCTAGGGTGACCAACAGGTTCTTAGGCAGGAGGGCCTAACTCTCTCCTTGAGGGAGCCATGCCTGAGAGGTCTTTCTGAAATGGAGTCTCAAGCCCCTGCCCTGGTATCCCTGGGAGGAAAGAGCCCTGATCTGCAGCCCCATCTACATCCCAAACACTGTGACTCTTCCTTTTCACAGCATACCTCAGAGAAGCAGGCTGGGTTTTCAAGGCAACACAGCCCATCGTCTTTTAATGACTTTAATCACCAGAACGTTCTTCCTTATAGTAAGATGAAAAATATCTCCCTGTAACTTCTGTCCGCTGGAGCTACACTATCCGATCCCTTCCGATTTGACAGCCCTTCCACATTGGAAAACAACTGATATGCCTTTTATGTTTTGTCTTTTCCAGGCTACATGTCTGATTTCTTCCTCAGTTCTTTAGCAAACATGCTTTTCTGAACTGAATCACTCCTCTCAGAATTGCCTTTAAAAATAATGTGCCTGCATCTGAGCATAATACTGCAGATACTATGTGCTCTGACAGTCCTGGTCTGTCACGAAGGGTTCAGATCCCAGTCTGTCCTCGAGTGCATTAGCTATCCTTGCAACTGCTCTGCTTCTTTTTTTTTTTTTTTTCTCCTAAGGATTTTATTTATTCATGAGAGACAAGAGAGAGGCAGAGACACAGGCAGAGGGAGAAGCAGGCTCCCTGCAGGGATCCCAACGTGGGACTTGATCCCAGGACCCCTGGGATCATGCCTGGGCCAAAGACAGGCACTCAATGAGCCACCGAGGAGTCCCTGCTCTGCATCATTAGGCACCGAGGGTGGGTAGTTCCTCATTCATGAGGAGCAACTGGGTCCTCCTGTGAGCCTGGAGGTACATACTACTAGGGCTACTCTCAGCCAGCAAGACATAATGCAGGGCTTCAGAATGGACAGGCAAGGTGGGGGCTTCTCTATACGTGAAACAACTCAGAGGCAACTCAAACCATTTCAAGGATAAAGGCTAATAAACCAGCAGCCATGGGACTCCTAGAGATACCTGGCATCGTCCTCCTACAAGGAGGCAGTAGGATCGTACCACACCCTCTCTCTCTGTTCCACAGTAGATCCAGCCAGCTCCCAGGAAGGCGCCCCTACGCTCCCCTGCCCAAGGCTGGGTGCAGTGCCAGCGGCTCCCGCCAAGCTGCTCTGCTGCCCTCTGGTGTTAGACTCTTGTAGTGCTTCAGAGAGGGCAGGACTTTCTTGGAAGTCCTAGGTACCCACAACAGCTGCAGGAGAGGGAGAGGCCTCAGGGGAGCCACTCCCCGCCCAAAGGGCTTGAGTGGAGGGTACCTTCCCAGGTAGCATAAGCCTGCAGGAGAGCTACAAAAGGAAACTGAAAAGAAGGCAAGCAGAGGGTTCCATCTGTAACAGAATAGGGTACCGAGAGAACAGGAGGGTCTGTTTTCATTCCCCCAAGCAAGTCTGCACCCAGTGGAGTTGCCATTTCTGGTAACTCCTTCCTTTCCTAAAGTAAAGCTCACTTTTTGGCCCTCACTCAAACAAAATTACACACGAAAAGGATCTAGCCAATATCAGGCACACATTAGGTCCCAGAGAAACGTAAGTTCCCCAAAAGTGATCAGTGGATGCCTCTCTCTCCACCTGGAGTCATCCTCCTCCCCACACCCGGAACCCAGCACAGGCAGTGCTGCTGAGACTATACCAGATGCTAAGTGTACTTGAGAAGAATCAATAAACTATGAGCAATTCCCAATTCACCCCAAGTCCAATCTCTTAGGAAAGCTGCCCCGGAAGACTGTTGCAGGAACATGCGAGCACTCCTTGTCTGGACCTTGAGTTAATAGCGAAGGAAGAAAGCGGTTCAACGTGTGCTTTCCCCTGGTCCTCATTTATCAATATGGGCAGGGGAAAGAGCTCAGGAGGGAGGGGCCTTCCACATACCCTGCTTCCTGCTAAAGTCATTCTTCAGCCTCAGTGAACTCCCCAACGCCATCCTTGGCAGGCAAACTCTTGGAGAATGG
This sequence comes from Vulpes lagopus, assembly GCF_018345385.1. NCBI lineage: Eukaryota > Metazoa > Chordata > Mammalia > Carnivora > Canidae > Vulpes > Vulpes lagopus. The sequence continues at coordinate 2,337,995 of NC_054844.1, forward strand.
GCCACAGGAGAATACAGGGCTCTAACACCTTCCTTCTATGGCCCTGGGGATCAGACCCCCATAGAATAGGGCCGGATTTCTCAATTTCTTGCCAGGGAGGGGAGGATTGCATTTCAAAAGGACCTAAAACAATTAGACCCCAGATCACACCTCCATTTAAGCAATAGGGCAGCCAGAGAGTCCCAAGGGAGTGGGGTGAGGGGAAGGGACAGGAATCCTGGAAGAGCTGGCCTCTCATCTTTCTTCTTGGTCTGTCCCCTTCCCCCACTTTCACACACATCCCTTTGGAATGAAAGAGCCAGGACTGGACCTAGGGCCAGGTTATGACAGCTATCACCAATTTGGCCCAAAGTTTCTATCTCTCTCAGAGTCCAAGTGGAAGAGGCAAACATCATACAGACATTCAGGGCTGCAACTTTTGGTTCTCCACACAGCACCGTCAAAGGGGCCCCTGGGCTGAGATAAGGGGCAGTGGCGGCGAGCATGTTTGCTAATCCACTTTAACAGCTCCACTGTTCTGCCTCTTTCCCAGAGTGAGCCACATGCGGATTGCCCCCAACAGGGTGAAGCTGGGAGCAGAGAGCTGGTGGAGCGTGAGCTGGGTGGTCAACACATGATCTAAGACTCGTCTTCCTGTCTCTTTGCACACCGCTTCCAAGCCTTGGAGAACTCCCCTAAACACTCGCGAGGGCCCTCTGTGCCAGGCTCAGGAGAGCGTTCTTGCACCCAGGCAGGTGAACCTGGGTCCTCTAGCCAAGCCATGTGTTGGTGGCCTCTTACCTATCTGCATGACTCTCCCAAAGACAGACATGTTGTCCACGGTGCTGCAGTTCCACCGCCTCTGACGGAACTGGTACTGGCACTCCTTGATGCCCGTCTTGGCTCCCTCCCCGATGTAGGCCATGTGCTCCTGGTACAACTGGCACAGCTTCCTCTGGCCAGGGGAGAGCCCAGGAAGCTGGCTGCACACGGGCTGGGCACCGATGATAAACATCTCGGGTCTCTGTACAGGGCTCATAGCTAATGACCTACAGCGGAGATCCAGAAAGGGGACAAAAGACCAAGGAGTGAGCACAGGCTGTGTGCAGCACTAAGTCATTCATTCAACACATTTACCCAGTGCTTTCTTTCTGTGCACAAGGCCCTGTACTAAGGCATGAAAAGGAAACTTAGTAAAACAGAGGCCTTGCCTTCAAAGGGCGTTGTGTGGGAAACTGAGGCACAAATGCAGATGACATGGAAGATGTCAAATGATCAGACAGAGAAAGAGCTCTTGCAGCTGGAGAGAAGATTTTATAAGGCAATGGCCAGAGTGCGAACTGGGTCTCAAAGGCCAGGGGTGGGGGTGGAGGGCAGGCAGGGAAGGGCGATAGGGAGGGCATAGGACATTCATTCCAGGCAGGGGACAGAAACAGCCAAATCTCAACAGGAAAGAGGAGAGCACATGACTTATTCAAGGAGTAGGCGTGATTCATTCACTTGAGCCCCAGTGCAGGATGTATGATGGAAAGCAATAAATTCCTTTAACTAGACCTGCCCCTATGCCTGGCAAACAGAAGAAGCCAATTTACATACATCACAACACTGTCTAAATCCCCTGACCCACCCCTTCTCTGTTCAGCGGCTTTCCCTTGGCTCATCTTCAACCAGATATAGTAAAGTGTGCAGTTAGATGAGAAGACTGTATAGATATGTCATCTGAGTGCAAACGTGAGCGGGGCACAGACCTTGCAAAATAGATGAGGAGTGCCTGCCGCTTGCTTGCACGTTGACTTGGCAATGACAATAGTCTTAAGAACACAACAGAAGGCCCCACACGGTCCTGTGGATCTCTCAACTTCTCATCTGGTCATCAGACTTATAAAACAGGAATTCTACTCTCCTTGCCCACATTGGGGGAAAAAATCAATATTCTTATTGATCCAATAGCAACGCAAGAGCTATTTCTAACAACACATGGGGATGGAGGAAGGTCCAGGAAAAGGGGAAAGCAGACAGGATCAGAGGAAAATACCAAACGAACTCCTCCTCCTTTATCCTCAGTGAACCTCTACCTCTGGGGGCTTGTGAGAGACAAGGCTGTCCTATTTTTCCTGGGATAAAAGCGATTCTTAGGATTCCTACGAATAAAGGGATGATCACAACACACGGTGACCTTTCTCTGCATTCAATTACCAAAGGAGGCGTAGGTTGTAGAGAAGGGCCTCAGCCCCCCTCACTCACCACCAGGAGCTGGCTTCGGCCGGAAGATGAGCCCAGCTGGACAGCAGTGCAGCGGCGAGCAGCAGCCGGCTGGGCATGGTGGGCCTCAGCCTTGGCCCTCCCCAGTGCCCTGGGAAGACCCCAGGGGCGGTCGGCTTCTGAAGCGGGGCTCCCTGGAGAAGAGAGAATGGACAGACAATCAACATGGAGATGAAGCTGATGAGGCAGGACCAGAGGAGAGGGCGGGGTGGGAGCACCAAGGATGAGCTCCAGGGTGGGGGGTGGGGGCGGGGATGGGGGTCTAGTCAAGTTCTGCTCAGCCAGCAAAGAGATCCAGCCTCTTTCCATCTTCCATCTCCTAGTGCTGCTCTTCTCACCAGGGGAGCCTTTGCGTCTCCTACCCCCACGAGTGGGAACCCTACTCAGGACCTCATTCCAAAGGAAACAGTAAGCTGGGAAACTAGAAAAGAGGAATGAAAACGAGTCCTTTCAGGCCCAGAGCCTGTTCCATATAGCATGAAGGAAGATGCTTTGGTTGCTGCAGCATCCACCTGCCCTTCCTCCAGAGCATCCGAAGAAACCAGGGCACCATCCACTCCTTCCTGTTCATCTCCCTCCAGCCAGAGGCTCTCCTTCATGGGCTACGAACAGCTGGTGAGTGAGATTTACCTGCAGCCGAGTAGGAGTCTCCCCTCCCGATCCGTACCCTTCTCACTCCAAGAAAGTTTCCGTGTTCCAGCCCTTGTTTCCCAGGAATATAGCAGACAGAAGGGCGAGGACTGCACTTTCTCAAGGCAACTCCTCTGAGCAATACCATGTGTCCCTAAAGCTGCCTGGGGGGGGGGGGGGCATGGCATCTTCCTAGGTGGCCTTCCTCTCCTCCTCTACACTGTGGCCCTCGAGGGGCAGCCAAGAGCACTGCTGGCAACGGTAGGGCACCACCAGCTCTGGGTTTTGCGCTCCTGATCTCAGAAGTCTGGGCCGAGGACGCATCTTCTAAAAGCAAGGACCCTTCCCTCCCGGCTCAGGACCTTCCCGCATCTTTGCCTCTGCTTTTTTATAACTCATGCCTGTGCCTGTATCCCAGGAAAGAGCACCTTTCCTCCAGCCCTTGGAAACAAATGTAAAATCCTTGCTTCTGGATCTTAGAGCAAGTCTATTAAAACACGCCCCCTCCCACTCACCCCCACCTCCTCTCCCCCTCAGCTTCCATCCAGGGCGTGACCCCACATTTCCAGTGAGTCTTCTCCCCGGGACCCCTTAACACCTCCAACTGTACACACACACACACACACACACACACACACACACACACTGGCGCACGCGCACCCAGCGCCCCCCACCCCCCATCTCACCACGCGGCTCCCGCAGCCCTGGGTCTCCAGGCTCTCCGGGAGGGGGCGGCAGGTGCTGTGGGTCATCAGCCTAGGAGATACTTTTGTCCTGGGACCACCAAGCGAGGAAGGTGGCCTGAACAGGACCCGGGGAAGCTGGGCCACAGCCCGGTCTCCACCCCCCTTTGGTTTTTCTTCTTGAGGTTTCAGCTGGGACAGGAGTACCAACAGGCAGGTGTGTGGGGCCGGCAGGGGGCAGATCAAAGAGGAAACTTGCTCCTTCCCCTTTGTCATGCAGAGCCAGCTCGGAAATGATCCGGCCTCTGGCCGGGCCCGACTAACATTCCCCACACCCTACTTTCCCAACAGACCTCTCCTCCTCTAAAGGACGCCCCCTCCCCCTTTGCCTCCCCCCCCCCCCCCCATAAATCCTCCCTGTCCCTCGGGGCAGGAGGTCTGTGAATGCACCGACTGGAACCAAGAGAGATGGAGCAGAGATAGGGCTGGCACCAGAAGCTAATGGCTTTATGAGGGGAGGTAACCAGGTCCAGAGTAGGGAGGCCAAGAGAAGAGCTTCAAAGGGTTTCCTTATGCAAACATCCTCAACTCCACCTCCCAGTCCTTCTAGGGGCCGAGGAGTCGGAGCAGGCCCGTCCCGGAGCCCTGCGGTCCTCCTCCCTCCCAGCCGGGCCGGCAGACCCCCTACTCCTGCCCGCCCCACCTACGTCTTCACACGTTCCCACTGCCCAAGGCTCAACGGGTGCCACCTCTGATCCCCAGAGATGTTCCCCTTATGCCAGTGTCTCTCACATCTGTCACACCTTTTCATCAAGCTCCTGTGAAATCTCTGCTTCTGCAACTCCTAGGTTCACCGAGGCCACGGCACCGGGGGGCACCGTTTCTGAGCCAAGGATGGGAGTCGCTGCCCACTCACAGTCACTGTGGCTTTGACTCCCCAGTGACAGGCCGGCTAAGGCCAGGAGCTGCTAATCCCGCCCCTCAGTGCCTCCGAACACCAACAGACGGGGCTCACTGCCCAGCTGTTCCCACCAAGCCCTGATTTCCACCAAACTTTCAGCTCATTAAAAAAATATATATGTGTAAAAACAAACAACAAACAAAAAAGGCCAAAGCGCATGTGGTGACTTCTTTTTCTGCCTTCTCAATTCTCAAGTCCCTGGAATTGAACGCCATCCCCCCTTCCCACCTCCCCCAGGACGACCCCTGGCGGGGACAGACACATGGGAACCACCCTATGTGTGGTCACAGAACCCAAAGGCCAGCTCTCTGCCCTGGCTGACATTCTTTTCTTTCCTTGTGAGGAGCTGGGAGGAGAAAAGTGAAGATGGGCAACTGGTTTCATCAGCATGGGCAGCATGGAAACTTCTGGCCTCAGCCCAGCTGGGCTGGAGGGTGGGCACTGAGGCTTTGGCTTTAATGACTGGGACACATTGAAAGCCCTGTTTGTGGGTTACAGGTGAGTTTTACAGTGGGGCTCATCCAGGGAAGGCTCTCCTTTGTGTAGGAAGAAATATCTAGTAAATATAGAAAAGACTGGAGAGGGAACCCCTCATGCTGCCTTTTGTCATAACTACAGATTATCTCAGATAATGAAAGCATCTCCCCTTCCTAGGAGGGGGAACATCATGTCAAACACAGCAAACACAGCTGAGCATGAGGGAATCCAGGGTCTGTATCCTTTTGTGGTAGAGGGTCAGGGAGGGGAAGACGCCTCCAGAGGGCCAGAGGAGCTGGTCAGACATCTGCTCTGCCCTACTTCTTCAGTCACTTATGTATTTATTCATTAAAGTCATTAATCAAATGTGTACTGGGGTCCTCGTATGTGCCAGTTACTACTCTAAGGGCTGGAGATAGGTCCGTGAACAAGGAAACACATGATATGTTAGGTCCAGTGAACACTGTAAGGAAAAGTAAAGCGAGGACAAGAATCAAGAATGGTAGAGGCGCCTGAGCGGCTCAGTGAATGAGCATCTGCCTTTGGCTCAGGTCATGATCCCGGGGTCCTGGGATGGATTCCCACACCAGGGTCCTTATGGGGAGCCTGCTTCTCCCTCTGCCTGTGTCCCTGCCTCTCTGTATCTCTCATGAATAAATAAATAAGTAAAATACTAAAAACAAAAAAGGGGGGGTGTCTTGGTGGCTCAGTCAGTTAAGCATCTACCTTCAGCTCAGGTCATGATCCTAGGGCTCTGAGATCGAGCCCTGCATCAGGCTCCTGCTCCTCAGGGAGCTTGCTTCTCCCTATCCCTCTGCCTGCCACTCCCCCAGCTTGTGCTCTCTCTTTCCCTGTCAAATAAATAAATAAATAAATAAATAAATAAATAAAATCTTTAAAAAATAAAAATAAATAAAATCTTTAAAAAGTTAAAAAAGAAAAAGAATGGTAAAGGGTGATAGCTTACATTCCTTGGGGCCCTTTAGGGAAAGCCAAATTCTGAAATATCTGCCCAGCTCACATCTCTTCAAACCGTTATAGAGACAGGGAAATGGTGGCAGGGCCGTAACCCTGCTACACAACCCAGACTGCACTGTGCCATGTCCCAGGTCCCTTACTGAGACTGCAATGCCCGTCTTTGCCATCGCAATTAAAGGCGTGCATATTTGAAAACAGGGTTCCAGGTTCCTCTTCCTTTCCTTCCTTTTTTGGACTCAGTCACCAACTTTCATTCTCTTAAGTAGCTCCATGCAGTTAGCCCAGAGGTAGGAGACCGAGGAGAGAGACTCGGGCAAGTGGGGCTGACCCCAGCCAGTCTGTCCTAAAGGGGCACCTCTGTGCTTCCACACACACTTCAGAGCAGTGTACCCCAGAAGCTCCTCCACACATGGCAAGAGCTTTGACAAGGTCATAGCAGTTCACAAAAGCCACCATCGGGTGTTCAGGACTGACCTCCCTCAGCACCTGAGAACTCAAGCAAGTCCTGCATGAAATGGTGTCACGTCCCGCACCTGCCCCGTTGCTCCAGACAGGCACCCTCACACCTAGAAACCTACCCAGAAAGAACCAACAGCTTCCATGGGAGCCTCTTCCTGTCATTGGCTAATTCTTTCTGTGTGACCCAAGGAGGAGCTATGTAATGTGTGATTAAAAAATACATTTGCGAGACACCTGGGTGGCTCAGTGGTTGAGCAGCTGCCGTCGGCTCAGGGCATGATCCCAGGGTCCCAGGATGGAGTTCCACATCGGGCTCCCTGCATGGAGCCTGCTTCTCTCTCTGCTTGTGTCTGCCTCTCTCTCTCTGTGTGTGTCTCTCATGAATAAATAAATTAAAATCTTTTTTTTTTTTTTTTTTAATGATAGTCACAGAGAGAGAGAGAGAGAGAGAGAGAGGCAGAGACACAGGCGGAGGGAGAAGCAGGCTCCATGCACCGGGAGCCTGATGTGGGATTCGATCCCGGGTCTCCAGGATCGCGCCCTGGGCCAAAGGCAGGCGCCAAACCGCTGCGCCACCCAGGGATCCCCAATTAAAATCTTTTTTAAAAAAATTACATTTGCAGGGGGCCTGGCTGGCTCAGTCCGTAGAGCACGTGACTCTTGATCTCCAGGTTGTAAGTTTGAGCTGGGGTGTGGAACCTACACTTGCAACTTTGTTAGCATTCCTGACATAACAAGATAGAGGCTCTTAGGAGTCCTTGGGAAGAGAGTGTCTCCCTTTGAGAACTTATGACTATGCTGGTGTCCCAATGTCTGCCAGTGATGTGATGATTTCCATGGGGTGGTACAGGTGGGGGAGGAGCAGGACAGATGGAGAGCCTTCTCTCCCCTTGGCCACTTAACTTCCACCACTGTAGAGAAAGATTTTTTTTTTTTTTAAAGTAGGTTCCACACCCAGCATGGAGCCCAAGTCAGGGCTTGAACTCATGACCCTAAGATCAAGAGTCACACACTTAACCAACCGACTACCCAGGCACCCCGAGAAAGATTCTTTATGGATCTCAAAACACTTGACAAACACCTCCTAAAATGCACTCAGGTTCCCTAATTTCCTCCTCTATTTTCATGTAAGTACTCATCCTTCTTAAACCTGAACACCAAATCAGTGCTCTGTGGTCTAACCCAATGGTTTCCACACCAGTCTTCCTGAAACACTAATCATTTCCATTTGGAGACCTACTGTGGTTCCTAGCTCTTCAACCATTCTAAACTTCCTGGCCTGGCTTCCTTTAATTTATGTCTCATTTGGGACACCTAGGTGGCTCAGCGGTTGAGCATCTACCTTTGGTGCAGGTCATGATCCTAGGGTCCTAGGATCAAGTCCTGCACTGGGTTCTCCACAGGGAGCCTGCTTCTCCCTCTGCCTGTGTCTCTACCTTTCTCTCTGTGTCTCTTATGAATAAATAAAATCTTAAAAAAATAATTTATGTCTCATTCTTCTGAAATTCCCATTGTGGGGTTTCTTATCCAATCTCCTCCTGTTCTTGTTCTAGGAACAAGAACTGCTTTCCCCCCAAGCCCCCATCTGATCCTCTTCCCAGGGATGCCTTCTGGTCTCCAACAGTACTTCCAAGTCTGCTCAAGATTCATCTCCTCCATAAAACTGTCTTTGATTAATCCCATGCCATGAAAATCTTTCCATCTACTTGATATTTCCTTGGCACTTGGGAGGACCCCATCCCACACCAGCTGCCTCATAACTGTGCATTTTTTTTCAGTAGATCCAAAGTTTCCCAAATGCATAAACTTACCTCCCCTACTTTCTCTGTATGCCTCCTTGTGCCTAGTATAGTTTTACTAGACAATAATAAATGACTGCTAACCAGTGACAATACTTGATATTAATGAACATTTATTGAGCACCTTCTACATGCATTGAGCCGAATATTGTATATCCAATTTTCTCACTTAATTTTCACTAAAATTCTATGTGGTCCATGGCATCATTAGGTTCACTTTGAATATAAGGAAAGTAAGTATAAAAAGAATAAGATGGCATCTGGGTAGCTCAGTCAGTTGAGCATCTGCCTTCATCTCAGGTTATAATGTCGGGGTCCTGCTCAGTTGGGAGTCTGTTTCTCCCTCTCCCTCTATCTCCTCTCCCCTGCTCATGCTCATGCTCTGTCTCTCTCTCAAATAAATAAATAAAATCTTTAAGAAAAAAGGCTGATCCCAAAGTTACTAGTATAAACATACACACACACACACACACACACACACACACAGAGCCTTTTGGGGGTTGTGGGGGGAGACATGCTTTCCCCAACAAAAATGATATCTGGATTGAGAATAAGTCTGGCTGCTTAGTGCTGGAGAAATTAAAATAGAACAGTAGTTTTTAGAGAGCTAGTGTTTATGTTGGGATGGAAAAGACAAGTCAGGCCAAGAGGTAAACGTGAGGGAAGATGGACCCTGGCATGGTTTCAGATGCTTATGGGAGACACCAGCAGAGGCAAGGAGCAGAATGGTTACCTAAAAAAATGTAAGGTTTGGAGAGAGAGTGGAAAGAAATCTTAGATCCCTCATAACAGAGAAGCTGACCAAGAGACTATATCCTAAGCAAGAGAAGATTCTATTTGATAGCATAACATTGCACTACCTTTCAGAGAATATAGCTACCAAGGAGCTCCTTTCAAAACTCATATATGACCATGTGACTTCCCTGCTTAAAACACTTCAAAGGTTCTCCATTTCTTTTCTTTTTTTTTTTTTTTTAAAGATTTATTTATTTATTTATTTTTATTTGTGATAGACAGAGAGAGAGAAAGAGGCAAAGACACAGGAGGACGGAGAAGCAGGCTCCATGCCGGGAGCCTGACGTGGGACTCGATCCCGGTACTCCAGGATCGCACCCTGGGCTGAAGGCAGGCGCCAAACCGCTGAGCCACCCAGGGATCCCAGGTTCTCCATTTCTTAAAGGGTGAAGTCCTCATCACATTATATAAGTCTTTTCAAAAATTCGACCCTCACCAGTGTTTCCATCCTATTTGGGTTTTTGCTCTGTGCTCCAGAAACCGCAAACTGCTGTATATACTTCCTTATCCACCCCTCACACTGTTTCTCCCTTTGTGTGGTGCGGACTTCTGGGAATGTTTCTCCTCTCTCTGTACGGGTCAGGCTCCTTTGTCCTGAGGTCACATCTTCAAAGAAACCTTCCCTGCTCATCCCATCCAGAGAAGGCCTCCACTTCCATCAACCTCTCGCTAGCTGGCTTTGTATTTTTGTCCCAGGATTTATTTTTATTTTATTTTTTAAAAGATTTAATTATTTATTCATGAGAGACACACTCCCTGCAGAGAGCCTGATGCGGGACCTGATCCTACGGATCATGTCCTGAGCCAAAGGCAGACACTCAACCACTGAGCCACCCAGGTGCCCCTTGTCCCAGGATTTAATATAGTGTGGTATAATCTGGCAGGCTGACTGCTGATCTGTGTTTTGTTTCTTTCCTCATACACCCTGCAGATGGTCTTGTTCACCATTTTCTCCCCAATGGTTGGGAGAGTGCCCAAGGGTACCTGGTAGGTGCTCAATAAATATTTGTTGACCAAAGGAAAAGAAAAGGCCTCTTTGGCTCTCAAGAAAATAGAAGGCAGGCTGCGGAGGCCAGCCTCTCATGGAGACAAAGTAGTCTTTTTGGCGTCCACATGGTCCAGCCCACAAAAAACTGCCTCTACCGATGTATGAGATTCTGGAGATTCCGGGTCTCAGCTTTGTTTCTACCTTTTCCTCAAAGGCATGAGTGGCAGGCAACCTCTAAAGCTGTGCATTAAAAGATAATGTGAAAACGTCTAAGACATTGCTCCTTGAGATGCTTTAGTCTAGCAGCAGGAAACATGAAAAATCTACTCTGAAAGGCAAGACATCCCAAATGCCCAAGGAATCCAAGGGAGCCTCCACAGTCAGGACATGGGATTGAAGTAGGGCCTTGAAGAATGTGTAGGCTTTAAAAAGGAGCAAAGGGGAAGGAGGATTTCCCATTAAGATGGGGTTTGGTCAAACCAGAAAATTTCAAGGTGCTTTGGAGAAGGGTAGGAGAGATTTTGCAAAAAGAAGGACTTCCATAATCTCCAATGTTCTTAGAATCATTCTTATTCATTAAATTTATGGAGTGTCCCTCTGAACCCCGATACTGATTTCTCACCAAGCATTCAATATCCATCACCCCGGAGAAACTCCTGGGATCTGCAAGAATGGGACCTGAAGGGGATCAGTCACCTTTTGACCATGAAGTGATGGCTGGGTAAATCTTCCCAGAGAGCCAAGTACAGAAGTTGAGATACTGGTTGATCACACTCCTCCCTCACAATCTTGCTTGTTCTTTGTCCCCCAATTCTCTTCCTGGGTCCAGGCCTAAAATCTCACTGCTCATCCTGCCTCCTCCCTCTCCTTTACCCTCCATGCCCAACCAACAGTCAACTCCTCTTGACTGGGCCTCCATGGTATTTAGGAAGCCCATTCCCTACTCTCAGCTCCTGCTGCCCTCTCCGAGCTACTACAAGAGCCTGCAAGTGGTCTCCTTTGCTTCCAACAATTTGCAAGTGTCTTTTGTCTAATTCTTATCTATGGAACGATTGAACGAATTCCTTCCACTCAGTTCTCTAATTGCCAAGGTAATAGCTGGCTACCACGTTGCTCAAAGTGTGGTCCCCAGACTGCCAATATCAGTACCACGTGGAAACTGATTAGATATACTAATTCTCAAGCCCCACCTAGACCTGCTCAATCTGTAACTCTGTGGCCAGTGCCTAGCAATCTGTTGACACAAGCCTTCCAGGCGCTTCTGAGGCACACCAAAATTTGAGAACCTCTGCCATAAAGCAGTTCGGGGGACAATGTAAGGAATTAATGCGCTAAACCTTTCAAGGAACATGTGTCTCTGTTAACAGCAAATGTCTACCTTTTAGTGCCTTAAACTAGTGAGTGGTTCCTTAGCTGGGGCCACAGAACCACAAAGCATGCAAACCAAGCTTTATCTCTAGAAGGAATACATGTGTCCACCTACTTCTACTGTGATGGTCTACATGTATGTAGCCCCTTATAGTTAATGCAATACTAACTCATTTGAAAGCATTACTGACGATTGTGGTGGTGGTTGCACAACTCCAGGAATATATTAAAAACCACTGAATTGTACACTTAAAAAGGTGAATTGTATGGCACAGAAGTTATATCTCAACAATGCTGTTACTTTTTTTTTTAATTTTTATTTATTTATGATAGTCACACACAGAGAGAGAGAGAGAGAGAGAGAGGCAGAGACACAGGCAGAGGGAGAAGCAGGCTCCATGCACCGGGAGCCTGACGTGGGATTCGATCCTAGGTCTCCAGGATCGCGCCCTGGGCCAAAGGCAGGCGCCAAACCTCTGCACCACCCAAGGATCCCTACTTTTTTTTTTTTTAGTGTCCTGATGGTGCAGCAGTTCCGTTTTCATGGAGACGTCTGCCCACGTATACACCAGAATGCATCTCAAGAATAGCAGTGCTATTAAGAGCCTCACACTGGAAGGGTGCCTGGGTGGCTCAGTTGGCTAAGGCCTCTGACTACTGGTTTAGGCTACAGTCCCAATCTCAGGGTCATGGGATTATTTATTTTTATTTTTATTTATTTTATTTTTTATTTTTTAGATTTTATTTATTTATTCATGAGAGACACACACACAGAGAGGCAGAGACACAGGCAGAGGGAGAAGCAGGCTCCATGTACGGAGCCCGATGTGGGACTTGATCCCGGGTCCGCAGTATCACACCCTGGACTGAAGGCAGCACTTAAACCGCTGAGCCTCCAGGGCTGCCCCAGGGTCGTGGGATTAAACCCCATGTGGGACTCAGAATGGAGTCTGCTTGTTGCTCTCCATCTGCTCCTCTCTCTGCTCTCTTTCTCTCTCATGAATAAATAAAATCTTAAAAGATTCTCTCTCCCTCCCTCTGCTCTTCTCCCTTACTCCGACTTGAACAATCCCACTCTCTCTCCAAAAAAAAAAAAAAAAAAAAAACCGGCCTCAAACTAGAAACAACACACATATCCATCAACATGATCAATGAATGGATCAATTAATTGTGATATAGTAATGCAAAGAAATATCAGGATGAAAGTGAATGAATGAAGCACAGTTCCATGCAACAACATGCATGCATCTTACAAACGTAATTTTGAGAAAAAGCAAATCACAAAATAATATATAAATTATGATTCCAGGGCAGCCCCAGTGGCCCAGCGGTTTAGCGCCACCTTCTGCCTGGGAATGCGATCCTGGAGACCAGGGATGGAGTCCCAAGTCTGGCTCCCTGCTTGGAGCCTGCTTCTCCCTCTGCCTGTGTCTCTGCCTCTCTCTCTCTCAATCTGTGTCTGTCCTGAATAAATAAATAAAATCTTAAAAAAAAAAAAAAAAAAAAAAAAAGGAGGACAGCCTGGGTGGCTCAGTGGTTTAGCACCCTCTTCAGTCCAGGGCGTGATCCTGGAGACCCAAAATCGATTCCCACATCGGGCTCCCTGCATGGAGCCTGCTTCTCCCTTTGCCTGTGTCTCTGCCTTTCTCTCTATGTCTCTCATGAATAAATAAATAAAATTTTTTTAAAAAAAGGACAGAACAAGTTGAGATGCCTGGCTGGTTCAGTCAGTAGAGCACAGGACTCTTGATTTTAGGGTTGTGAGTTCTCCCCTGCTCCTGTGCTCCCACACTCTCTCTCTTTCTGTCTCTCGCTCTCTGTCAAACAAATAAATAAAATCTTTAAAAATAAAAACACTTAAAAATCATGAATGGGTATTAGATTAAAAAAATAATATAAATAAATAAATTAATTAATTAATAATAAATAAATAAGGAAAAGGTCTCATTAATACCTAACGGTTTAGGGGGATCTTTTAAAAAAGATTTTATTTGAGTGTGCACGAGAGAGAGAGAGACAGAGAGAGAGACCGAGACAGAGAGAGAGAAAGCATGCAGAGGGAGAGGGACAAGCAGGCTCCCCACTGAGTAGGGAGCCTGATGCAGGACTCGATCCTGGGACCCTGAGATTGTGACCTGATCCAAAGGCAGAAGCTCTACCAACTAAGCCACTCAGGCACTCCATGGGTATCTTTATATATCTCCTCTCAGTGTAAAGTACGACTATAGCCTCATGGGGCATGTGACCTTTTGTAGGGGGTGAAGCTTACAAAAGGGTCCTCATCCTCAAAAAGAAACCTCTGCCTTAAATGCATGTTGAAAAATGGAGGCACAGAGACAACCACTTGGGATAACTACTTGAGGGCAGATAGGGGTGCTGGAAAGGGAGGGGGTTCTGTGCAAACCACACCTACCGGCCACTGAATGCTAGGCCGGGATTGACTATACACATAAGAGCAGCTGCCATGACCATGACAGGGGCCAGCACAGTATTTTGTTTCTTCTCTTCCCACTCCAAGAAATAAGGGTCTGACGAAACTACCTTCTGGTACAACCACCTTTGCCGACCCTCCACCCCCTCCCCCTCATCAATTCTTAACAGTCCTGTAGCTAGTTGTTTCTTTTATATAGATCTCTTCACAGATAATTTTTTCCCTTAAAAATATTTTTAAAGTAGTGACCAAAGATGAATGCAATTATGTTTATGTAGCCAAGACTTGATCAGAAAATCCCATAACCTCTAGAAAGAATCCCCAGATGCTCATCTTTCTTCTCAGCTCAATTAACATAGCCTTTCCCTGCCAGCCTTAATTATTTCTCCCAAGAGTCTCTCCCTGTCTCTAGGTCTCTAGTTCTTCCTTCCAAGCTTTTCCCAATGAATCCTCTCAGCCCTAAGGCAGATCATTCTTTTGTGTGATCTACTTTCCCAACGGTTGAAGATGAAAATTAAAGGGTTTTTTTTTGGAGCAGGTATTCCCAGCCTCCAGCATACAGCTCATCTCCCATAGTGTCTTTTCTCTTTGTTTCATTTGCAGGAGAAATAATGCCCTGGCGATGGGGGGATGAAGGGATTAGAGGGGGTAAGAGTGATGTGATTTTCATCTGGCCCTCAAGAAAAATGCAAAAGTGCCCTTCCCGGAAACTGCGCTTGCCATTTACAATGAGAAATTTCTCACAATCTGGGAAGAATAGACCTAATCATCGTACAGGGTGACAGGGGCACAGAAATACATCCTGAGGCCTCCATGCTAATATCTAGTTCTTGATGTTTCAGAGAAAAGCGATTCCCCCGATCCGTCTCCAGCTCCTAGTGCCTGGAGAAGTGTGAAAGTGGCCACTCACACCCAGCAAGAATCATCCTACACACTGGGCAGAGCAAATCCCCAAGACCCCAGGGCCCATACAGGTCCCAAAGGTGTTCCATCCCAGCTGACTCCTTCTTGGCTGTTACACTTGGAGGGGGAATAAAAGAGCAGTGTCCTCCCCTGCCCCAGAATCCCAGGACCCTGAGATCACTACCTGAGCCAATGGCAGGTGCTCAACCGAATGAGCCATGTAGGCGCCTCAGAAATCTTATTCTGCGCAGAAAATAAGAAAATAATTTTTCCTCCTCCTAAATCCTGATAAATTATTATTTTTAAAAAAGATTTTATTTATTTATTCATGAGACACACACACACACACACACACACACACACACAGACACAGACACAGGCAAAGGGAGAAGCAGGCTCCATGCAGGGAGTCCAATGTGGGACCCGAACCTGAGGCTCTGAGACCACGCCCTGAGCCAAAGGCAGACACTCAACCAGTGAGCCACCCATGCATTCCTAAATTCTGATAAATTAAATTCTAAAGATGCTCTAGCAAAGAAGGCAGAGAGGTATGGCCACCGGTCAGTGTAGTATAGGAAATTGTTCTAGAAGCATGACAGCCATGGTTGTGGACTTTGTTTTAAGAGAGTTGGAGAGCTGATGGGAAAGTGGTCTAGAGGTACTGATCTTTCTCCGAGTAACCTTATTTCCTCTGAGTCTGGTTCTGTGGGTAAAAGTATTCTTCTGGGACATGGCCACCCGCTTCTGCCAATTCCCTGGCTTAGACAGAATGAATGAAGAGAAATGGAACTCTGGATCCCCATCCTGGGTAGAAGGATGACCTCCCTATGCCTTTGGGCTGGTTAGAATAAAAATATATCTTGTGCTGTCAGGTAAATGTGTTCCTATTTTTGCAAACTGAAGCATATTTTAAGACATGGAAAAATCTTACTATTTAAAAAAGCAGGATCACCAACTGGCAGACAACAAAATCTCTTTGGCTAACACAATGATTTAAAATTTTTGGAATATGAATCCTTGGTGAGTGGGGGGTGGTGTACAGGCTCCCGAATTTCCCCAAATCCCCACTTTTCTCCATCGTATTTCTCCTGGCTGCTTCACACATTCATTTTGCTTGTCAGGTGCCCAAAGGCTATTAAGTACACACTGTTACAGCACCTGGGTGGCTCAGTCAGTTAGGCATCTGTCTTGGGCTCAGGTCATGATCCTGAGGTCCTGGGATCAAGTCCCACATACGGGTTTCCTGCTCAGCGGGAAGTCTGCTTACTCTCTCCCTCTGCCCCTCCCCCTGCTTGTGCTCTCTCTCAAATAAATAAATAAAATCTTTAAAAAATTACTATGCCACTGTTATTGAAAGGAATCGTAATATGTGTATTTTATATTATATATTACATACACAATAGTCATTTTACTATATGAATAATCACTCTGAACTATTTATAAATCTGGATTCGCACATACAGAGTTTTCTGAACACAGTTATGCTAACTCTTCTTTTTTCTGAACAATTCTGTCATTCCATCCCAGGAACTAAGTTTGGATGAGAATTTCTGCTTCCCCTTACTCGAGTCTTTTCACTCTCTTGGAATCTCACTGAAGCTGCCAAACTTAGGCTCCAAGAATTGGCAATTTCCACTTGGAAAAACAGGATAATGGTTTTGTTTTTATTAATGGGGGGCGTGTGTGTGAATACTGCTGTGTTAAGAGTATCGGAAGCAGCTGCCCTGGATTCAGGGGCCTGGAGTGGTAAGTGCCAGGGACTGTCCTCTGGCTGCCCTGGGCCAGGTACGCAGAAGAAAGCCTGGCTGGCTGCACTCCAGTGGCAGTGGTGGCAGGGACAGCCAGCCAGCAACCTCCCCCTGCGGCCGACTACTCATGCAGAAATGACACTTGGGGGGCACCCAGGTGGTTCAGTGGTTGAGCGTCTGCCTTCGGCTCAGGTCATGATCCCAGGATCCTGGGATCGAGTCCCACATCGGGTTCCCTGCAGGGAGCCTGCTTCTCCCTCTACCTGTGTCTCTGCCTCTCTCTGTGTGTCTCCCATGAATAAATACATAAAATCTTTAAAAGTTTTAAAAAAGGAAATGACACTTGGTTTTTTTTATTTGGGGGGAAAACAGTAACTCTAAGTTATATGGGTCTGCCTATCAACTCCCCCAAGCTATTGCTCCTATGTTTCTTTTTTTCTTTTTTCTTTTTTTTTTAATTTTATTTATTTATGATAGGCACACAGTGAGAGAGAGAGAAGCAGAGACATAGGCAGAGGGAGAAGCAGGCTCCATGCACCGGGTCTCCAGGATCGCGCCCCGGGGCCAAAGGCAGGCGCCAAACCGCTGCGCCACCCAGGGATCCCGCTCCTATGTTTCAAATGGACCCCGAGATGCTGCTATGGAAGAGCTCCTGAACCCTCAAAGGGAAGAAGTGTCAAGCAGCTTTCTAATAAAAAACACAGACAGAGCAAAAGCATTCAGTCCCTCTCAGACAGCCTCACTTCCTTGTCACCGGGTGAGAAGCCAAGCAGGTCACCTTTCTCACCTCCCCCAGGGCTTAAACATTCCCACCTCCTGCACCACCGCTGCTGTCATGGCCAGCAGTCTTTAGACCAGGTCTGTGAGCCTCACAGGTTCTGATTTGGGGAATTCAATAACATGTAACTCTGTGGCTGCTTCAGGAAAAAGCATGGTCACCAAATTCAGGCAGGCCTGGGCACGTTCAAGAGGCTTTTGGTTCACCGCTGAGATTCTTTGGGTTGCTTTTATGGCTCTGCCAGGCCTCTTTCACCAAGCTCCAGCCCTCCTGCTAAATCGCTCCTGTGGCTGCCTGCTGGCTTCCCCGGTGAAGGCCGGGGTGCTAGAGGCCGCGCCTCACGGTCTGTGCCACCTCAGCACAGGGGCTCTGTGGAAAATGAACCACGCCAACAGCCCCTGGCAAACACCTAGCATTAGGCAGCTGTTTGATGAATGTTAAATGTTCATCGTTGAACCAATATTTATTGTGGGCCTACTGAGCATCCAACACTATATAGGAGGTTATAATAAAGTAATAAGATGTTACTCTCCTGGGAACTCGGTATCACTACCCTGTCCGGTATGGTAGCCACTGGCCACATGTGGCTTTTCAACAGAACATTTCCTTTTTTTTTTTTTTTTTTCAACAAAACATTTCCATGATCACAGACAGTTTATGGAAGCTAGAAAGGGCACTTGGGTGGCTCAGCTGGTTGAGTGTCTGCCTTCAGCTCAGGTCATGATCCCAAGGGCCTGGGATCAAGTCCCATGTCAGGCTCCCTGCTCAGCAGGGATTCTCCTCTCCTTTCTCTCTCTGCCCTCCTCCTGCTCATTCTCTCTCTCTCAAATAGATAAATAGGTAAATAAAGTCTTTTTAAAAATACAGTGGGAGCTAGAAATCAAATCATCACTGATACAAAATCAAAAGCTCCATTTGAAAACAATTATTTAAATTTGGTGCAATAAGGGCGCCATAATAGAGGGAATACATAAGGTACTGCAGACACTTGAGTAAGGGCAACCAACTGTAATCCATGGCCGGGGACCAACACCCCACCTATGGGCCAGGGAGATAAATTTTTTCTATTCCAATGATAACCTCCACTCACTGTCTTCAGAATCACCAGTAGGAAAAAGAGACAATGTAACAAAGTTGGGAGCAATTTTTCACCATCAGAACTAAATGGGTAGCTATTTTGCATTTCCTACTCAAGAGAAAAGGAACAAGTTCAGACCCAGTGAAAACACCAGAAAATAATGTAAATGGAATTCTTTCTGTGACTCCAATTCAAATCAATAAACAGTATTGAGCATCTACTAGGTCCTACTCAAAGAGAGAAATTCTTCTAATCTTGTAGTGGTGGACAAACACACACAAGATGACAATATTTAGGGCAGCCTGGGTGGCTCAGCGGTTTAGTGTTGTCTTCTGCCCAGAGCCTGATCCTGAAGTCCCGGGATCGAGTCCCATGTCGGGCTCCCTGCATGGAGCCTGCTTCTCCCTCTGCCTGTGTCTCTGCCCCTCTCTCTATAGTGTGTCTCTCATGAATGAATAAATAAAATCTTAAAAAAAAATGACAATATTTACCAAAGTGACATGTTATAATGAAGGTGACAACTACTTTCCAAATGTTATCCTTGGTATCCAAGTACTAGTCCTGAAGTAGACTAATTAATTCCCAAGGAGGACATGTTTCATGATAGAGCTAAGCTTGTCCCTAGGAGACAGATGGAATTCCCACAAGTGGAGACAGGACAGGGAGACCCTCCCATTGGGCAAAGTGCAGAGGCCTGAAAACATAGGACACATTTTCAGAATGATAAGAACATCACACAACAATTTCATGTCCAAAATTCAATGATAAAAACCAAAGAGACAGCTGTCTGGGTGACTCAGTCCATTGAGCATCCGAATGTTGATCTCAGCTCAGGTCTTAAGCTCAGGGTCATAGGGCTGAATTGGGCTCTGCCCTAGAAGTGGATCCTATTTAAAAATAAATAAGTAAATAAATAAATAAAAACAGAGAGAGAGAACCAAAGCCAAAATTCAAAGAAAAATAAGTCATTAACTGTGAGTGAAGCAGGACCTTCATTCTGGGACTTGCTCATGGAAGACCTGAGGCTCCACTGGGAGTCTGGGCTTCATTCTGTCATCTGCAGGAGTCATCCAAGGCATCTTAACAGGAGAGGCATCATCGGATCTGTCTTTGGCAAAACTTCTGATGGTCTGCCAGCAATAATGATTGATGGGGCATAGAGAGTGAGAGTATAGGGGCTGGGAGCCCAGCTGGGAGGGCTAGTCCAGGAGAAATAGGATAAGGGGCAGAAAAAGAACATTGTCAACCCAAGTGGAAAGAAAGGGAAGAGGTGTGGTCTGTGCATTACGTTAGTGGTGGGAATCAACCACCAGTACAGGCCCTCAGACCACTTGATTTTGGTCCCTGTTGAGCTGAAATAAAGAATACTGAGGGTAGTATATCTGCATGTGGCTGTGGAGAGAGCCTACTATTTTTATCCTCATCTCCAAGGCTACAGTAGGTGCTTGGCACAGGTCTGATATCCATGGAATCTTGCCATCTGGCAAATACATGTCATCGATCAAAAAGAGGCACCATTCTTGAAGAAACAAAGAGCTCAAAGTACATTTACCACCTCAAATGAGTCAGCAGAAACATGTGTATTAAAATTAACCAAAAATTTAAAAAAATAACCAAAAATATATATAGTTAATAGTAGAAATAGGGGCACCCAGCTGGCTTAGTCAGGGGAGCATGCAACTCTTGATCTCGGGTTTGGAAGTTCAAGCCCCACACTGGGTATAGAGATTACTTAAAAAGAAAATCTTTGTCTATTTTAAAAGATTTTACTTATTTATTCATGAGAGACACAGAGAAAGGGAGAGACATAGGCAGAGGGAGAAGCAGGCCCCCTGAGGGGAGCCCGATGCAGGACTTGATCCCAGGACCCCGGGATCACACCCTGAGCCGAGGGCAGACGCTCAACCACTGAGCCACCCAGGCGTCTCCAAAAGAAAATCTTTAAAAAAAAAATAGTAGAAATAATTACCAATAACTTCTGCATTCCTGGGTTTGTATGTATGGATATACACACACATATATATGTTTGCCCAGAAAGTTACTTCACCCCCATGTGCTGTCTTCCCACTTTAGATCTTCAAAGCTATTCGTGGCAGAGGCCACTTGACAGTCACTGAAACCACACACAGCTTGACTACATCCTCCAGCCTCCATTGCACTAAGATGTTGTTATGTGACTGGGTTCTTTCTAAAGGAATGTTAGAAGAAATGAGGTCTACTACTTCCACTCCGGGCCCATAAAATCCACCAACAGGCAGTCTTCCTGGCTCACTTTCCTTCTCTCACCTTGCTGCAGATAAGCATGGTGGCTTTCAAAGTGAGGGCTGAGGACGGAGTCATTAAGACAGAAGCAGCCCAGGTCCCCAAATGACCACCTGGAGAACTGCCTGCCAATAAGGAACATGCATTTTGTCTTTTACCTGGGCTAGAAACAAACTTTGATGGTTTTAGAGCCAAGCTACATTTGGGTGTTTGTTCATCAAAGAAGCTAACATTAGCTTAACACACACTCTTACAACCTTCATTTTACCTTGTATTAGACTCATCTCTGTACTTTTAGAAAAATTCCCCTTTTGGGGACACCTGGGTGGCTCAGTCAGTTAAGCGCCCGACTCTTGGTTTCAGCTTAGGTCGTGATCTCATGAGTTGTGAGATTGAGCCCCACATCGGGCTCGGTGCTCAGTGGAAAGAAAATCCCCTTTATAGAATGTAAAAACCCCATTTCTATTTATAGTTGCTCAAATGGTTTCTAAGACTACCAAAGGGACCTCAATTGTAGATTGCTCTCCTCATTAAAAATATATAGGTCTTACCTAAAAATAAAATCATAAAAAAGTAAAAATATATTGAGGTATCCAACCACTCAGTTCTATGAGGACAGACTAAATGAGGGTAACTATGCTTGAATTTCTGTTCTTTGAGGTCTAAGACATTCTGTCTGTCTAGAAAGACATTAAAGCACAACATCTTTGAGGAATTAAAAGAGAAAAAAAGTTTAATCCTATATTAAACTATTTTACCTACAGCAAGAGCTAAGTAACAGCCCATCATATTTCACCTATGCAGTCTCAGCTCTTCATAACTGTGTGACCCTAGACAAGTCTGAGCCCTTGGTTTCTCAATTACATAATGAAAGACTGAACTGTATAATCCCTAACATTTTGTGCAACCCTAACATTTCTGGCACCTACTGACCAGTCAACCAATCCAGTGAAATTGCCTCATTAAGTACATTGGGCAATTTATTGCTCTTTTGAAATAAATTATTTTTAAGAATTCCAACCTTTAATGAAAGTAAAGCTTAATAAAACATGACACTAAATTTTAGTTTTAAATGACAGAAGCTAATTAAGATATTTGGATAGTGTCACTTAAAAAAATTTTTTTATTGGCATGCCAAGGTGGCTCAGTGGCTGAGGGTCTGCCTTTGGCTCAGGTCGTGATCCCTGGATCCTGGGATCAAGTCTCATGTCAGGCTCTCTGTGGGGAGCCTGCTTCTCCCTCTGTGTATGTCTCTACCTCTCTCTTTGGGTCTCTCATGAATAAATAAATAAAAATCTTTAATAAAAAGTTTTAAAACAGGATGCCTGGGTGGCTCAGCAGTTAAGCATCTGCTTTCAGCTGAGGGTATGATCCTGGAGTCCCGGGATTGACTCCCACATCGGGCTCCCTGCAGGGAGCCTGCTTCTCCTTCAGCCTGTGTCTGTGCCTCTCTGTGTCTCTCATGAATAAATAAATAAAATCTTTAAAAACAAATCTTTTCTCATAATAGGTAAAAATGACTCTCTGATTTTAAGCTGCATTTCCTTGATCGTTAGTGAGGATATACACCTCTACATGTTTATTTTTTTTTTTATTTTTATTTTTAACCTCTACATGTTTATTAGCCATTTTGTTATTTCCCCTTTCACAGGTCATTTAGGTTTAAGATTAGAACACTGGCAGTAGGATCACAGAAGGGTACATCACTGCCTGCATCTTTCCGCCAGTGGCCAACCAAAGGGTCCTACAGCATCTTGCCCACACCCACCACCAGCTCAACCGACAGAATTGTAGGACTCTCAGCCTCTGTGCCTCCCAGAATATGCCTGCCTTTCATTATGTATTCAATTCAGTGGAATAAAAGTGGCTGCAAGCATAGCATTGCGGGGTTCCATATTTATTCTCTTTCTGTGACAGCCGCATCCAATTTTCTCAGTTGAGAAGTCAAAAAGGTTACAAATTCCACTCAGGACCTGGAAATCCAGCTGGGCTGTTTGAGCTTCTTTCTGCTTCTCCATGAATAAAGATTCAAGAGGCCTTGAGCCAATAATGCTGCTCATGACGTACGAGGCAGATGGGTCCTCTTACTCAACTGGCCAAGGAGACACTGGCTTTGCCTGGCTAACTCTCCCACTCAAATTTGTTTTTGCCAAAAGAAACCCTATAACTAGATATGTGCTGAAGTCACACAGAGAACGGAAGTGTTGAATCAGAAGGCATGTGTTGGCTTTGCTGCTTTTCCAAACCTCACCATGCTCTGTGGCCACAGCACTGTCCTGACATCACCATTCTGCATCTAGGTGATGCAGTGTGTATGTGTGTGTGCAGTGATTCAAATAAATGACAGAAACGAACAACTCTCTCCTGCCATCTGGGTTCTATCAGCAAAATAAAATAACACTGTTGATTTCAAGAGCACTGAGAAATTCCATCTAAAAAAAAATCATTTTAAAAAACTGACAGAGAGGGATATGCGGATCTTTGAGGATTCTTTGCAAAAACTGCCCAGTAGCCAGTGTCCCAGAGCTGAAATCAAGAAAACATTAGCTGGAGTGCTGTAGGATCACAGCCACTGGAGTACGAATAAGGGAGGAGTGGCCCTTGATCTTCTGCAGCAAGGGCCCAGTCCTAGTGGATGTCACCGTCTGGTATGGAAGTAACAGGCAAAGATAGCTGGATCCGAAGCTCTGATAGACTACAGACAAATGTGCATTAATGGCACACAGCATTACCATGGTTGGCTTGACTTCCTGGCTGTATCAGAGAAGCTGCATTTTTCTACTCCTATGTAGTACATCCACTATACCCTGGAAAGCCTCTGCCATGGGTGGTATCCACAGATGACAGCAAGAACAGGGATGTAAAAATGCATCCCAAGGACAATTTCCAGTTTAAGATGACCAGACCCCTAGGGACATTTCAGTGGTAAATGTGCTCATTAAGAGTCATTAAGACAGCAGCAGCCCAGGTCCCCAAATGACCACCTGGAGAACTGTCTGCCAATAAGGAACATGCATTTTGCCTTTTACTTGGGCTAGAGAAATCACATACCCAACCCTAAAGGCCAATATCAGCAACCAGAAAGTCGATGTAGGGACACCTGGGTGGCTCAGCGGTCGGGGGTTTGCCTTTGGGTCAAGGCATGATCCTGGAGTGAGAGATCCCGTCCCTGTGGGGAGCCTGCTTCTCCCTCTGCCTATGTCTCCGCCTCTCTCTGTCTGTCTCTCATGAATAAATAAATAAAATTTTTTTAAAAAGTCAATGGAAAACAGCACAGCATAACATAGCAAGTATAATGTGACCTGATTTGGTTCAGTAGGGAACAGCATGGAATGGTGTACAGCAAATGATAAAACTCTTGCATTTTTCCAACATTAAGAAAACAATCCTCAAAGACTCAGGCAAAACCAGAAATGTCTGTGTGTTTTCTATTCCAGCTCCTGCCTCCATCCCAGGCTGTTTCCCACAACCCGATTCATTCACTGATCCAATTCTTTAAAGAAACAGCTTCCTCTTCCCCTCTCTCTCACCACTCTACTGCGAACCCCCAACACGTATTAATCCAAGAAATGCGATCAGAATTAGAGGCAGTATTTGCTGAGTGCTGATTGCATACATGTACCAGGAGCTGAAGGACGGGAAGGAGCGGAGGCAGGCAGGTGAAGAGTAACAAAACAGACACAACCCTTGCCCTCTCTGCAGCGAGAGCAGCCAAGCCAGGAAGGTCCAGGGAGGGAGTGACAATCACAAGACAGGGCTGTGGGGTTGAAGAGTAGGGCCGAGTTCCCGTCCCTGTTAAATTCTAGGCAGGAGCTGCTGCAGAAATCTCTACCTGTTTGGTTAGCCTGTTGAACAAACAGAACTTGTGATAATTTGTATGCATAGAAGTAAACTTTCCTTGACCCATTAAACCCCCTCTGACTTAAACAAACAAACAGCTTTTTTATTGAAACAAAACATGGAGAGAAATGCACACATCTTAAATATAAGCCTGATGAATTTTTACATTTGTATACACCCAAGAAACCATCACCCAGATCAAGAACCATTTAACCATGAAGCAAATCAAATTGATATGCTACAGAAAAATGCAGGAATAGAAACCAGTTGGATCTCTAATGCGCCTTTTAAAAGCTGTGTTATTGTTGTTGATTTTATTTCGATGTTTAGAGATAGCTTATTCTTTGTGAGCAGGAAGGGAGCAGAAAGAAGTCCCTCAAGCAGAAGCCAGGCACACAGACACTCATTCAGAATAGAGTTTTCTTTCTTTTTCTTTCTTTGATTTTATTTATTTATTCATGAGAGACAGACAGAGGGAGAGAGGGGGAGAGGCAGAGACACAGGCAGAAGGAGAAGCAGGCTCCATGCAGGGAGCCCGACATGGGACTCGCTCCTGGGACTCCAGGATCCCGCCCCAGGCCGAAGCCGGTGCTAAACCGCTGAGCCACCCGGGCTGCCCGCAGTGGAGGGTTTTAGAGGAAGTAACAGGGTCAGATCTGTGACTAAGGGCAGGAAGACAAGTAAAAAACAAACAAACAAACAAAATGCTCAGTTTGGAACATCAGAACTGAACAACCAGCTTTCTCCCAGAGCCGTGGATAATTTAAGACAATCTAATGTTAACCATATGATTCTTTACGTTGTTCAAGGATTTGAACAAATCCTTGGCTTTGAAAGAAGTGCTTGAATTTTAAGCACTTACTATCTTACACGATAGAACACAGAAAAACTTTAGTTAGCATTTCATGTACTTCTGCAAATGTCTGATTATCCTTCCCACTGCAAATGGCGAGTACAAATGTAATCTTGAGTGTGCACCTGAGTGAAGAATTCAGAGATACTCTGTAGATCTAGGAAAGATGCACTCAATCTCAATTTTTCCCTGGACCCTGAGAAAATCACTTCTTTCTTCTGTGTTTTATTTTCTCCATTTGCAAAACAAACAAGTGTTGCCATTAAATGTCTACACGGTATTATTCTCAGAGGTTTAAAGGGAAGGTGTCATTTAATAAGTTTTGTCATTGTGCCAAAATGTTGACAAGTCCAATTTCAGTTTGTGCCCTTACCCAGCTAAATCAAGGAATTCTCCATATAGCCACTGATTTTTTGAGTAAGTTATTTGAACGCTCTGGCCTTAAATGGTAAGTGAAATTTAAAAATAAAAAGTAGGGGGCAGTCTGGGTGGCTCAGTGGGTTAGAGCTGTCTTCAGCCCATGGCATGATCCTGGAGACCCGGGATCAG
The DNA here is from genome assembly GCF_018345385.1 of Vulpes lagopus. Taxonomy (NCBI): domain Eukaryota; kingdom Metazoa; phylum Chordata; class Mammalia; order Carnivora; family Canidae; genus Vulpes; species Vulpes lagopus. Next base: position 2,363,816 of record NC_054844.1, read on the forward strand.
GTCCCACGTCGGGCTCCCTGCATGGAGCCTGCTTCTCCCTCTGCCTGTGTCTTTGTCTCTCCCCCTCTCTCTGTGTCTCTATGAATAAATAAATAAAATCTTTTAAAAAATAATAAATAAATAAATAAAAATAAAAGTAGGGAACACCTGGGTGGCTCAGTGGTTGAGCAGCTGCCTTTGGCTCAAGTCATGATCCTGGGGTCCTGGGATCGAGTCCCGCTTCGGGCTCCCTTCATGGAGCCTGCTTCTCCCTCTGCCTCTGTCTCTGCCTCTCTCTGTGTCTCTCATGAATAAAGAAATAAAATATTTTAATATAATAAAAATAAAACGTAAATTAAAAATCTCACTGAATTCTAGGTCTCCAAACTGAGAGGTGTTCCGAATTTAGAAAACATTTGGACAGGGTTTTTGTACTGTTTTCATGTCCCTCCCAGGAGAGGGAAAAGCCAATGCTTGGTGTGATTGACATCTTTAGGAATGACTGGTATTCAGGAAAACAGCAGTCAGTATCACATGATGGAAAAATCTGACTTTTATCTCCTAACCATCTTTTTTCTGGGTTGTGAAGAGTTAATTCTGGCTGTTTTCTAAACCTTTCACCCTAACCTCTTGGCAGAAAAGGGAAGCTGGCTGTGAGCTCTGCTACAGGGCCAGGGCCAGTCCCTCAGATTCCTTTGGGTCTGGCATTATGTAAGAAATGTAAATGCTCTGGTTCCTCCACATAGAACTTTCCAGAAAAGCCTGGCTCAGCCCCAGCACCCTTTCAAAATAGGAACAACCTTCAAACTCCAGCTAAATACGGCTTTAGACAGCAGAGTCCCAGGTCCGATGTGGAGTCACAAACTAGTTCTGAATAAGATTGATCTTGATCCCTCCTTGCCTTTTTTTTTTTTTTAAAGATTATTTATTTACTTATTCATGAGAGAGAGAGAGAGAGAGAGAGAGAGGCAGAGACACAGGCAGAAGGAGAAACAGGCTCCGTGCAGGGAGCCCGATGTGGGACTTGATCCCGGGTTTCCAGGATCACACCCTGGGCTGAAGGCAGCACTAAACCGCTGAGCCACAGGGGCTGCCCCCTCCTTGCCTTTTGAAATATATATCAAGATATGACAAACCTAGGAGAATGACCTTAATGGGCAGAAAGAAGCACAGCCTTAGGCTATGGAGAAGCAGGAAAGTGAGGCTTCCACTCCAGGGCACTGAGAGCCTGCAACACAGTCAGCCTGTTGGCCCCCGTCTGGGCTCACCACCCTTGGAAAAGGGAATTAAAACTGGCCAAGAATATTCCTTCTCCACTCCCACTTCACCCTTCACCCCTGAAGCTCTGGAGAGAGCTCTGGGTGGGGTCACTGCGCCATCCCACAAATACAAAATGCTACTTGATGAAGGCTGACGATGTGGGAGCTGCACTTGAGAGCAGCTTCCTTCCCAGGCCTCTCCTCCGTCCGGAATGCCTGTCTTTCCTGCCTCCCCTTCCTCCTGGCCCAGCCCAGGGCCGCTGGTCTTTAGTTATTTCCCGTAGTGTAGTGCGTCTTCCTTTCTTCACAGCCTGCTGCTCTCTTCTTGCCCCAGGCCTCGCTCCTTTTCTCTCAGCCCAGGCCTTCTGTGCCCACATCTCTTCCAAGTCCTGCTCAGGGAGTCTCATTTGGAAGAAGCACGACATTGACATTGAGTGGGCTGTTCAGTGGAGAAAGGGCTACTGGGGAAGTAACCACTAGAGGGTGACATAATTACACACAAGTGCACTCCTTGGGGACAATAAAAGGTCGGAGCCAGCCAGGCATCCACAGTGGGTCTGGAGGTACAAGATGGATGATCAGTGTATCTACCCACAGCATGCATGCACACATGGGCTTGCACATGCACTCTCTCTCTCTCACACACCACACACACACACACACACACACACACGCACACACACAAATACTGACCTACCTTGGCTAGCAAATCAACCAGGGTCTTCAAGTGTTTTGCATGGAAGCCACACCTGGCCCCTGGCCCAATGCTGCTCATGGTACAGTCACTATTTCAGTCACTGCTAACCATTGTTTTCATGGACCCCTCCGTCTTTGATGTCATATAGAAACTGCATCCTAGGAGAACCTGGGTGGCTCAGTGGTTGAGCATCTGCCTTTGGCTCAGGGCGTGATCCCGGAGTCCTGGGATTAAGTCCCGCATCGGGCTCCCCACAGGGAGCCTGGTTCTCCCTCTGCCTGTGTCTCTGCCTTTCTGTGTCTCATGAATGAATAAATAAAATCTTAAAAAAAAAGAAAGAAACTGCATCCTAGCAAGACAGAATAAACCTATACTGAAGGCAGCAAGCATAGTGACTTTGAATGTGGTCTCCAGATCTAGACTAAGTTCAAATTCTAGTTCTGCTAGCTGTTTGGTCTTGAGCAAGTCACTTCTCTGTGTCATAGCTTCTTCGCCTGTAAAATGCAGGTTGCAAGGTGGTACAGGTTGCAACTTTGCAACAAGTTGTTGCAAAGAACAGGTAAGTCCTTATATGTAAAGACCTTAAAGGAAAGACTAATATATAATAAATGCTTTGTAAATAGTAGCTATTTTTACGATGGTCAGGAACTGTACTAGGAGGTTACACACGTTACCCCATCCAACTCTCCCCAAACTCCCAAGATACAAAAATCACTAGTCTTGTTTCACAGACAAGAAAACCGAGGCCCTAGCTGGTTAAATAACTTGTCCAAAGTCACGGAGCTAGTAAGTTAGAGTCAAGATTTTAAACCAGAATCTGATTACAAAACTTATATTCTTTTCACTCTATCACTGGGGGAAAAATGCAGTCATCATGAGCTTATGATCTAAAAAGATAAAAGATGAATGGGGGTGGGGTGGCTGGGTGGCTCAGTCAGTTAAGGGGTAAAGCATCTGCCTTCATGATCAGGTCATGATCCTAGGGTCCTGGGAGCGTGATCTTGAGGTCCTGGGATGGACCTGCTTCTCCCTCTCCCTGCCCCCTGCTCGTGCTCTCTCTATCTTTTTTCTCTCAAATATTTAAATTAATAATAATAAAAAAAGATGAATGGGGGAACGTAGTTTTTTCTATATTATTTTTTTCTTACTAAAAAGGGAGAGCCTTTAATTTAATAGAAGTTTTAAAGCAGGAGAAAGAAAACTGGGTAGTTGGCAGTTGCTCACCAGTGGTCATTGATGCCTGTGACCAGTGGTCATTGGGATCACCTGTGATCCCAGGTCAGCAGCATCAATATCACCTGGGAACTTGCTAGAAATGCCAATCCTCGGCCCCACCCCAGACCTTCTGACTCAGAAGCCTTCACAAGCATTCCAATGCACGCAAGTTTGAGAACAATTGCTCTGAGCAAAAGTGTGAGAATTGGTCATGAAAACATACTTTAAGGAAACAAGTTGGATGTTCCTCTGGCAGAAGAGGAGTCTGGGACTCTTGGTGGCTGAATGGAACATGCTGCTCTTCCTGACTTTGGGAAGAGAAAACGAGGTGCAGAGAGATAGATGGCTTGCCCTAACTGAAAAATCAGTTTATTATACTCTTGCTATGTTTCTGCTCCTTTAACCTGCACATTTATTGAAAACAGGAAATAACATCAAAAAAATGTTGAACTGTCAGCAAATGTATATCTATACAACTTGGAGGCGCACACCTGTGTGGGGCTCCCCCACCCAGTGCATTTATCAAAGAAAAAATTAGCATTTATTAGATGTCTCCGATGTGCCAGGTTCCACACTAGGCCCTTCCTTTCCTGTGGATTTCCCTCCCCCAGGGAATTTGCACAACAGTTCGTGAACAGGAATTACTTTCATTTTATAGATGAGGAAATTGAAGCTCAAAGAATTTCAGTCACTTTGCCGGAGGCCATGTGTCTATAATGGGAGAGCCAGGATTGCAATTCACGACTTCAGACTCGGAGCCTGGTGGAGATTGAGCTCACGATGCTGCCTTGGGAGCAGAGGCGATCTAAGGAGCCCCCATGTCACAAGCGCTCAAGGAAGACACACATGGAAGCCAGAACTCTGAACGGCTGCTCTCCTCCTTCCCTGCCTGAATGTGCACCTTCAGGCTCTACCTGTCAGGATGAATTGGGCAAATGAGGAGAAAGATAGCCAATTAAGAGCATTTTTTTCCAAGGCAATCTGGTTTGTAAAAACAGTAGCTAAGTCCAAGCCATGAACTCAAATTTTCTGACTTCAGATACTGAATTCCAATTCCAGATACATAAGAATTAAAGTTTCCTTGTTCTTAAAGGGAAAAAAAAAGCCAAAACTTCTTTGAAAAGGTGATTTGTTTAAGTTAACCTAACCGACGCCTCAAGATGGAAGAACCATAACAAAGTATGACAATGTAGGGCCGCTATTACAGAGTTCTTATTATTTTTCTCTAAACAAGTAAGGAAACACTTCAGCCTGTTCTCTAAATAAGTTTCCACCCTATGTAATGACCTTTCTCCATCAACACCTACTTATAAATTCTAGGCTTCCCTATGGTGACCCTCTAAACTGAAACAGTTTCTTTTTGTCACTCTGGTGGCCCTTGGAACATCAGCAAACACACCACAGCAGGTACTCTCAAGCTCATTGCTTGGTCCTAAATATTTTTCTTTGCTTTTTCTTTCTTTTTCTTTTTTTAAAAAAATATTTTATTCATTCATTCATGAGAAACACAGAGAGAGAGGCAGAGACACAGGCAGAGGGAGAAACAGGCTCTTTCCTGAGCAGGGAGCCCGATGTGGGACTCGATCCCAAGACCCTGAGATTAGGACCTGAGCCAAAGGTACACGCTCAATCACTGAGCCACCCAGGTGCCCTGGTCCTAAATCCTTAAATGCAAAACACCACTTCAACATCTTTGTCTACTAAAAAGCACCAAGTAGTGCACAAAAGTTGTTTTAATGCTTCCTGAACTCCTGACTGATTAAAAATCTACCTTGTTAGGTGTTCACTGCCCTGATAATAGTTGTATAGACAACACAATTTATTTATTTGTTTATTTGTTTATTTATTTAAGAGTTACTATATCTATCTGCTTTGTCACAAGTTCTAAGGTTTATGTTAATATTAACAAATATAGCTGATATTTGAGATCACTCTATCAAAGTATTTCTAATACTTTGGTTAGGTGCCTGATAATATGAAAACGTACATTAGAGTTAATGCTCAAAAATTGCAAATTACAGATTACCAAGGGCAAACCATTTCCAAAAAAGGAGTAGGGAGTGACTATTCGGGGAGTGATCGTTAGTAGCACCCTCTTTCACTCTCATGAGTTTTTCCAACTCCGACAGCAAAGTGCACAGTCATGGGGCACCTCGGTGGCTTAGTGGTTGAGCATCTGCATTTCGCTTGGTCATGATCCCAGGGTCCTGGGATCGAGTCCTACATCAGGCTCCATGCAGGGAGCCTGCTTCTCTCTCTACCCATGTCTCTGCCTCTCTCTGTGTGTCTCTCATGAATAAATAAATAAATCTTAAAAAGAAAAAAAAGTGCACAGTTGCTCTCCGTGGGTGGCTGCCAGAGCGTGGAGGGTGTCCTGAAGGCCTGGGCACACTGCAGAGAACAAGGTGGTGCCCCGCCACCTGCCCACCCCAGATGCTGCACTCAGCACCTCCACTGCCTGCGAATCTTTCCACCTAGTCCAGTGGTCGCCAAGTCCTCCTTCTGGTGCTTTGTGTCTTTGCCGAAGATGATGAAGAAGTCGTCAGGGGAAACTGTCCAAGTGTGGACAGGTGTTGGAGGAATCCCCCCTGGCAGGTTTGGAACTTTGGGGCGGCAACATTAGGAATCTGAAGCACCACCCATACACAACATGTACTGGGAGTATTGGTGCCTGAATGCTGTCATCCAGTGCTACCCAGATGTGGGTGCTGCCCCAGTGCCCACTCCATCCAGATCATGAAGGTGGAGGAGACTGCAGCCAGCAAGTGCCACCAACCACCACTACGGTGGTTCCACCACTTCCAGATCAAGTCCCTGCAGCTCCCCACATCCTGGGGCACCACACAAGCCACGCTTTACCACCAAGAGGCCCAACACTTTCTTTTTATTTTTATTTATTTTATTTTATTTTATTTTTATTTATTTATGATAGTCACAGAGACAGAGAGAGAGAGAGAGAGAGAGAGGCAGAGACATAGGCAGAGGGAGAAGCAGGCTCCATGCACCGGGAGCCCGACGTGGGATTCGATCCCGGGTCTCCAGGATCGCGCCCTGGGCCAAAGGCAGGCGCTAAACCGCTGCACTACCCAGGGATCCCTATTTTTATTTATTTTAAATATTTTATTTATTTATTCATAAGAGACATAGAGAGAGGCAGAGGCATAGGCAGAGGGAGAAGCAGGCTCCCTGCTGTGAGCCTGATGTGGGACTCGATCCCAGGACCCGGGGATCATAACTTAAGCCGAAGGCAGACAGTCAACACTGAGCCACTCAGGTGTCCCTCAACACCTTTTAGATGCAGAGTTTCTCTGTCCCCAGGTCCACCCAAATTAACTCCTTGGGAAACACCCTCTCCTCCTCCCCCAATAATAATAAAAATAAAAAAATAAAGTGCACAGTCAGCCTAATGAGAGGGCTCTAGCTACCCAGACCCCAGGCCCTTATTTTTATTGCGGTGGTTAAAGCCCATGTTTATAGGATTTAGCAGACTAATGATTTGGGAAGAGTAAACAAATATTTCAGGGTATTCCTGGCAATTTGTTGATAGGAGAACAGTTTTCACCTATATTTTTCCTTTAATTTACATCTTTTATTTCAAAATTTTTGTTCTAGTTAAATATTCTCATTTTTAATTATGGTGAGATAAATATAATGTAAAATTCACCATCTTAACTATTTTTGAGCATATAATTCAGTAGTGTTAAGTATATTCACATTGTACAACAAATCTCCAGAACTTTCCATCTTGCAAAAATGAAACTATATCCAAATAAACAACTCCCATTTCTTCTTCCCTCAGGCCTTTGGGAAACAACCATTCTACTTTGTTTCTTTGACTTTGATTATTCTACATATTTCATATGAGTGAAATCATACAGTATTTGTCTTTTTGTGACTGGCTTGTTTCACTTAGCATTATGTCCTGAAGATTCCTCCATGTGGTAGCCTGTGACCAGAATTTCCTTCTTTTTTAAAGCTCAGTAATATTCCATTGCATGTGTATACCCCATTTTGCTTACCCAGTCATCATCGAAGGACACTTGGGTTGCTTCCACATTTCAGCTATTGTAAATAATGCTATGAAGATGGGTATACAAATATATCTTTGAGACCCTACTTTAATTTGGGGAGATATAAACCCAGAAGTAGAATTTCTGGATCATACACGTGGTAGTTCTACTTTTAATTTTTTTTTAAAGAAGATTTTATTTATTTGAGAGAGAGATAGCACAGGCAGGGGAAGCAGCAGAGGGAGACAGAGAAGCAGCCTCCCCGCAGAGCAGGGAGCCTGATGCAGGACTCCATCCCAGGACTCTGGGCTGGGACCATGACCTCAGCCAAAAGCAGATGCTTAACCAATTGAGCCACCTGGCGCCCCTATTTTTAAGTTTCTGAGTACCTATCATACTTTCTCACAGGGGTTGAACCATTTTACATTCCCACCAACAGTATGTCAGTGTTAGAATCTCCCTATATTTTCACAACACTTGCTATTTCCTGTTTTATGAATAGCAGCTATCCTAAGAGATGTGAGATGCTCTCTTATTGTGCTTTTAATTTGCATTTCCCTAACAATTCCTGGTGTTTAGCATCTGCTCATATGCTCGTTGTCCATTTGTATATTTTCTTTGGAGAAATCTCTATTCAAGTCCTTTGCCCATTGTAAAATCAGGGTATTTGTTCCTTTGCTATTGCTTGAATCTTTTTTTTTTTTTTTTAAGATTTTATTTATTTATTCATGAGAGACATGCAGAGAGAGGCAGAGACACAGGCAGAGGGAGAAGCAGGCTCCATGCAGGGAGCCCGGTGTGGAAACTCGATCCTGGGACTCCGGGACTCCGGGATCACGCTCCAAGCTGAAGGTAGACACTCAATCACTGAGCCACCCAGGTGTCCCCTGCTTAAATCTTTTATTTGCAATCCATGAATTATGTCCTCACCTTTCTTATCTTTAACATTCTCTAACAGAGAGGTGCCTCATGGTATTCTCTAGTAATACTAGGAATAGAGAGAATGTTGCTGCCAAGAAATCTTGAAGTTGGAAAGGTACCATTTTATAAACATCAGAGATCCATTGTTTTGGTTGTCCAGACTCTTGGAGAAGTTTTGATATGCATGAAATCTTTCATAAAGCTATTATGTTATTACTGTTCTCATTCATTTCAGTATAAAAATATTTACAGAGTGCCTACTACATAGTAGACATTGTGTCATGGATACTTTAGAGTTAAAAGAAAAAAAACCACGAAAAACATTTTAACTCCTTTGATAATAATAATACCTACCAGCTAGACTCTAGGTCACTAATTTTGGGTTTTTTTAATTTTAAGATTTTATTTATTTATTTGACAGAGAGAGAGAGGGAGAGAGAAAACATAAGCAGGGGGAGCAGAAGGCAGAGGGAGAGGGAGAGGGAGAAGCAGACTCCCTGCAAAGCAGAGAGACCTCTGCAGGACTCCATCCCAGGACCCTGGGATCAAGACCTGAGCTGAAGGCAGACGCTTAATCGACTGAGTCACCCAGGGGCTCCAGATCTATATATTTTTTTGAATGAGTTTAAAAAGCTACAGAAGAGTCTGATCTTTCCTGCCAGATCTTTCCTCTCTGAATGAGGAAGTATACACACCCTTAAGAAAGCTTGATATTTGGGTTGGGCCTCTCAATTTTCCCAGGCCTCACCCAAGTGAAAAACACACCCTATCTGAAAATCTAGTTCCCTTAAAATTCTTGGTAAGGCTTTGGAGAGATTCCTTATATAAGGCTATCATTTCTGCTTCTCTACAGAGGCTCACTCTGAAAAAAAACTTTCTGGTTGCAACTTGTTGAATCATATTCAAAAGTCTCAACAAGTCCTTAAAATATGAACAGTCACTCAGCGTCACCAGTAGCGGGGTTGCCTGCCTGCAACTCTTCGCCTCTCGTCTCACAGTTGAAGCCCCAGGAACTAGAGTGAGAAGCCAGGACCATGTTCCAAGGCAAGCTGATGATGGCTCTCGACTACCACAGCCCTGCTGGCTTCAACTGTAAAGATGAACCAGAATTTAGAAACTTTATTGTTTGGCTTGAAGACCAGAAAAATCAGACACTACAAGATTTAAGGCAGAGGGATTTTAAGAAACATCCACAGTAGTGACTGGCCCAAGTTCTTTGAAAAGTATCTTAGAGATGCTAACTGTCCTTTCAAGATTCAAGGTCGACAAGAAACAATTAATTGGCTTCTTGGTTTAGCTGTTAGACTTCAGTCTGGAGATGATGCTGAGAAATAAAAGGACTTGGTACATGATAATAATCAAAATGGCAATGTAGAGGCATTCATCAATTTGGATGTAAATAATCCTGTTTTAAAGATTTTATTTATTTGCTCATAAGAGACTCAGAGAGAGACATAGAAACACAGGCAGAGGGAGAAGCAGACTTCCCTGGGGAGCCCGATGCAGGACTCAATCCCAGGATTCCGGAATCACATCCTGAGCCAAAGGCATATGCTCAACCACTGAGCCATGCTGGTGCCCCAATAATCCTGATTTTAAGGCTGGTCTAATGGCTTTGGCTAAGCTTCTTCAGGTTAGTGTCAGGATGATTACCTAGTAATGTTTAAGGCAAATTGTATTTTGGTCCAGGATGCAGTTACCAAAGCAAATCAAACAAGAGGGCTTGCCTGTGGCTTTAGACAAACATGTTCTTGGTTTTGACACAGCAGATGCAGTTCTTAATGAAGCTGCTCAAATTCTGTGATTCCTGCACATAGAAGAGCTCAGAGAACTACAGACAAAAAATCACAAAGCCGTAGTAGCTGTTCAGGCAATAACTGCAGACCCAAAGACAGATCACAGACTGGGGAATATTTTAGGATTTCAGCTTCGTACCTATTTAGTACAATTGGGAACCAAGCATGATCTGGCATGTGTTCAGAAATCAAATGTCACATTTTTGAGGAAGAATCCCAGAAAATCAACTACATTCTAGGGATTTACCATAATTGTTTTTCTTTAATAAAGTCCAGGGAAGTGGTGGGGTGGGATAGGGTGGGAAATGAACAGCTATCCTCAAGATTTTCTACATTGGTACACATTTTTTTCAGATAATTAATGTCTCTGCTCCGTAATACCCTCCATCTATTTTTGTGTCCCAGATCTGAACCTAAACGAAAACCCCCAAGAAGCCACTGCATGTGAAAAAACTCTTATCTCTGGCCGGCCTTAGGAAAAATCCATAAATTCCAAGGTTGAGAAGACAGCAGGACCCATCTAAGCTCATGGTCTTCTAGAGTGTTACTAATCATATAAAGACCCCTGAAAATTATCCAGTCAAATCGCCCTAGTGTCACATGAGGAAACTGAGAGCCAGCAAGGGGACACATTTTCTCAAGGCCATACAAAGTCACCATGTCTCCAGACAGCACAGGGCTCCTTTGATGCCACACTTCTTTTTCTCACTAATGTTCATTTTCTGAGATGCCTCTTGATGTTTATTTTCCTATTTACTGAACGTGGAAATAATCATATTACTGGAAATCCTTGAAATATGTTTGAATGTCTTTTTTTGTTTAATTTTTATTTATTTATTATAGTCACAGAGAGAGAAAGAGAGAGAGGCAGAGACACAGGCAGAGGGAGAAGCAGGCTCCATGCACCGGGAGCCCGACATGGGATTCGATCCCAGGTCTCCAGGATCGCGCCCTGGGCCAAAGGCAGGCGCCAAACCGCTGCGCCACCCAGGGATCCCTGAATGTCTTTTTTTTTTTTAATATTTTATTTATTCATGAGAGACATACACAGAGAGAGAGAGAGAGAGAGAGAGAGAGAGAGGCTGAGACACAGGCAGAGGGAGAAGCAGGCTCCATGCAGGGAGCCCGACATGGGACTCGATCCCAGGTCTCCAGGATCACACCCTGGGCGGAAGGTGCTAAACCTTCCGCTGAGCCACCTGGGCTGCCCATGTTTGAATGTCTTAAACAAAAGGCTCTGTATTAATAAAATTCTAGAGTTCAACCCAAGAAAAAGTTTTGATAAAACTAGGATCAAGTGGTCAACTTCTAGAGAAGGTGTTTCTGGGCATCTCTGAATGTCTCTTCAGACTTGAGCTGAGAACAACAGCCTGTCTAGTGGAAGAAAACCATTAAGTTCTTTTCTTGAGGTCATGCTCCCAAGTCTACAAATACACTCCCCTCTGCCCCGTGTGGTCTAGCACTTTGTTTTGTGTTCAGCAGGATTAAGGTGTTTGGGATTCATACTTTGACATCAATACAAACACATCCACATCCACAAATCAACAACCAAAAAAAGTGACTTTCATGTAGAGTTTAGGTAAAAGTTTAGGCAGAAGTGACTGAGATAAATATAAGGCCAGATACACATTAGGAGAAGAGTATTAGCTCAGGTATGGCCAGGAATTGGGACATCTTATTGCCACGGCACATCTGGATCATCTAGGTGACTAACAGTACAGTCTATTATTTCAGAAAGGTTATAAAAATCTATGGGCCTCATATCATGTGTAATATGGGTGGGGTAGCAAACCTGTAAAAATTTTTGCTTCTGTATTTCCTGATTGAGGAACAGGAGAGGTAGGTGGATGGGGTCTGAAATACATTAGGCCTGTTAGTGAATCTGTAGTACTTGGCCTAGTATTGGTCTCTTGGGCAAAGAGAAGTGGCCAAAAGTTCACCTCACATACTGAATACGGAACCCATTCAAAATCTTGCTTAGGTCCTCAACGAGTCAATGAGACCATTTTCCTTTTCTGATAAATACATCAGGTTGTCCTATATCAAGTTATATGAACTCATGAGTTCATTAAAAATACAGAAGGTCAGGCCACCCGGGTGGCTCAGTGGTTGAGCATGTACCTTTGGCTCAAGGCATGATCCTCGAGTCCTGGGATCAAGTCCCAGGTCAGCCTTCCTGCGTGGAGCCTGCTTCTCTCTCTGCCTCTCATGAATAAATAAAATCTTAAAAAAAAAATACAGAGGGTCATTTTCTCTGACCCAAAGATTCTTGGTTTGGGGATAGTTAAAGGGAAATGCTGAAATCCTATCTGTGTAGGCACCGAAGAACCACATTTTTTTTTTTTTTTTTTAAGAACCACATTTTAAAAGAGAGCAGTGCCCTGGTTCCATAAAACACGGTTAATAAACCAACAGATGTTTGCTTGCAGCGCCTTAAACCAAGTCCAGCAGTCATGGTATTTTATTTAAAAAGTATCTTTGGGGCACCTGGGTGGCTCAGTAGTTGAGCCCCTGCCTTGGGCTCAGGTCGTGATCCCAGGGTCCTGGGATGGAGTACCCCATTGGGCTCCCTGGGAAGGCCTGTTTCTCCATCTGCCTATGTCTCTCATGAATAAATAAAAAAAATTAAGTATCTTTTTGTTATATACATATCATATATACATATACAGTTGATCAGTAGAACTGTGCATACAATTTATATTTAGTCCAAGAGGCTGGTGAGGAAAAAAAATCCTCAGGCCAGGCTGAGGGGGTGCTGCTCTCTTCCAAGTGCAGAGCAGGCTGAGAGATGCGAGGGCAGCCGTGGCGCTGCCGACAGTTCCCAACAAAGTGCGGAAGTGCAGTGAAGTTTTGATGCACAAAGTACCACCGCGGAGCCTGGAAACAAGCAGAAGATGCTGGAAGGCAGCAGCGATGGGTCATGCTAGAACGAGGGCTAGGGAGGGTCAGTGTTAAACTAGGTCGTGATGAGTAAGGCCGAGTTTCTCGGCGGTTGGAGGCACAAGACCGGTGAGAAGGGAGGCAGCCGGGGTGGGGAGCAGCGAGCGTGTGCTGAGACGTGCTACGGGGCGAGCGGGAGGACGACTGGGAGCCTCCGCGCCGGGAGGAGGGTCTGGCAGGGCTGATAAAGGAGAGGGTGGGAGCAGGGCTCAGGGAGGGCCGCGGAGCTCCAGGGGAGGGCGGCGCGGCCGTCAGCAGCCGAGACGCCAGGGGCTGGGCCGGGGCGTGGCCCAGAGAGGGGCCGGCCCCCCCCGGGCTGCGGGCGGCGGCGGCGGGCGCGGAAGCCTGACAGCCGCTCCCCCGCGGCGCCCACAGGGTTAACCGCCCCGGCGCTCCGACCGGGAGGAACTCGGTTTCCAGGGCAACGGCTCCGCCAGTTCCGGCAGCGCAGGCTCGTACCATTGCGCGGGCGCGCGCGGGGGAGCGCGGCGGGAGGGGCCGCGCGGAGGGCCCGGGGCGCGGGGTCCGGCCCGACCCGGCCGCACGTGCGCCCGCCCGCCCGCCCGGCCCGGCGCCGAGCCGCGCTCCCGCCGCCGCGTGCCCCGCGTGCCCCGCGTGCCCCGGGCCCGGGCCGGCAGCTCCCACCCGTCCGCGGACGGCGGGGGGGTGCGAGGAGCGTGCGCCCGGTGGCCCGGATTGGCCTCCGGGTCCCCCCGCCTGGGCGGCGGAGTGCGGGCGGCCCGGGCTGGGAGGTTTGAAAAGCGGGCGAGAGACAAAGGCAGCAGGAAGCCTGCTCGGCGCCCGGAGCCCGAGCCCGCAGCCCCCGGGGCCCCCCGGAGCAGCGGCGGCAGCGGAGGGAGGCAGAGGATGCGGCAGGGGGCGTGGGAGCGGCGGCGGGAGCGCGGCGGGCGGCGCGGGCGGCGCGGGCGGAGCGGGCGGAGCGGCGCGGCCCGGGCGCGGCGCGCTTAGACCCCAGGCGGCGGCGGTGTTGGCGGCGGCGGCGGCGGCGGCCCGGCCGGGCTCGGGAGTGAGTGAGAGGGCGCCTTCCCCGCCCGGGATGTGAGGACCGAGCGGAGCCCGGGGCGGGGGGAGGGAAGGGAAGGGAGGCGACGCCGGCAGGAAGGAAGGAAGCGCGGACGGACCCGGAGGAGGAGCGGCGGCGGCGGCGGCGGCCGGAGCCGGAAGGCGGGGAGGGGCCGGCCGTTGGGCCCGAGGCGGCGGCGGCGGCAGCGGCGGCGGCCGGGCGGACCGCTCTTGTCGCCTCTCGGGACAGGAGCGGCGGGGCCCGCGCCTCCTCCCCCCGGCGCCGCGGAGGGGGGAGGAGGAAGATGGAGACCCACATCTCGTGCTTGTTCCCCGAGCTGCTGGCCATGATCTTCGGCTACCTGGACGTCCGGGATAAGGGGCGCGCGGCGCAGGTGTGCACGGCCTGGCGGGACGCCGCCTACCACAAGTCGGTGTGGCGGGGGGTGGAGGCCAAGCTGCACCTGCGCCGGGCCAACCCGTCGCTGTTCCCCAGCCTGCAGGCCCGGGGCATCCGCCGCGTGCAGATCCTGAGCCTCCGCCGCAGCCTCAGCTACGTGATCCAGGGCATGGCCAACATCGAGAGCCTCAACCTCAGCGGCTGCTACAACCTCACCGACAACGGGCTGGGCCACGCGTTTGTGCAGGAGATCGGCTCCTTGCGCGCCCTCAACCTGAGCCTCTGCAAGCAGATCACCGACAGCAGCCTGGGCCGCATCGCCCAGTATCTCAAGGGCCTGGAGGTGCTGGAGCTGGGGGGCTGCAGCAACATCACCAACACCGGCCTCCTGCTCATCGCCTGGGGCCTGCAGCGCCTCAAGAGCCTCAACCTCCGCAGCTGCCGCCACCTGTCGGACGTGGGCATCGGGCACCTGGCCGGCATGACGCGCAGCGCGGCCGAGGGCTGCCTGGGCCTGGAGCAGCTCACGCTGCAGGACTGCCAGAAGCTCACGGACCTTTCCCTAAAGCACATCTCGAGGGGGCTGACGGGCCTGAGGCTCCTAAACCTCAGCTTCTGCGGGGGCATCTCGGACGCGGGTCTCCTGCACCTGTCGCACATGGGCAGCCTGCGCAGCCTCAACCTGCGCTCCTGCGATAACATCAGTGACACGGGCATCATGCATCTGGCCATGGGCAGCCTGCGCCTCTCCGGGCTGGATGTGTCCTTCTGTGACAAAGTGGGGGACCAGAGCCTGGCTTACATCGCCCAGGGCCTGGACGGCCTCAAGTCCCTGTCCCTCTGCTCCTGCCACATCAGCGACGATGGCATCAACCGCATGGTGCGGCAGATGCATGGGCTGCGCACGCTCAACATCGGACAGTGCGTGCGTATCACAGACAAGGGCCTGGAGCTGATCGCTGAGCACCTGAGCCAACTCACCGGCATAGACCTGTATGGCTGCACCCGCATCACCAAGCGCGGTCTGGAGCGCATCACGCAGCTGCCCTGCCTGAAGGTACTCAACCTGGGACTCTGGCAGATGACGGACAGTGAGAAGGTCAGGTGAGGGCAGCAGCACCTGCTCCCCTTGTCCCGCCCCGTTCATCCTCCGGTCACTACCACGCCCCATCCCCCTCGCTCGACATGCACACTTACACACGACACAGATCATTGTAGTGGATGAGATGGGGGCAGTGACACGAAGCCTCGGGCTCTCTTTTTCTCCCTCTTCTGGCACCTCGGGCCCCACTACACGCCCATTCCCCTGGCATCTGGGGTTCCTCTGCTACCCCGACCTTACTCCCCTCCCTCTCTTCCTGAGGGCGGAGATGGATTCAGCTACTTACTCACCCAACTCCTCTCTGCAGGGGGATGGAGGACTGTTTGAGCTACTGTATGTATCCTCACTGCTTTGCATTTGGAAATGGGGGAGGGGGCGGAGAGTGACTAGTTCTTAAAACCCTGGGGAGTTGAGGAAAATGTCTGCCTTCACTTAAGCTTTCATTTGAATACTGTGATCTGGTTTTTATTTTGAAATGTATAAAGAGCAAACCCAACTACCACGGCCTTTTCACCCTTCTTCCTTCCACTTTGTAACTAATCCCAGGCTCTTCTCATCACTTCTCCTACAGTACTCTGCTACTCACGCCCATTTCCTTTTAATTGTCTTTCTTTTTCAAGTTTTTATTTTTTTGAAGAAATTTGAAATCACGGTCCTTTTTTTTCTGCTGAATATAGTCTATATATTATATATATATAAATTATATATATATACATATATATATGTCTGGCTACCTCGTTTTAGTTTACTTTTTTCTCTGAAGCCCTGGAATTCTACAAGAGAGATATTTTGAGACTGAAACATTTTTGTGCCTAGACTGGAAAGATGCCCATTGGGTTTATACGTCTTTTTTGTTTTGGCTTCTTCCCAAACCCCATCCATCCAGTGTATCCCACTTCCACATTCTGGCTATAATTTTTTTTTTCTCCTTGCCCATTGGGATTTGAGGGCCCAACGGTGTTCGTAAATTTTGACTTAATTTATAGCACAAATGTGTGGAAGAAATGAGAATTGAACTTTTGTCTGTTTGAGATGCAGTTGTGTCTTGAAAATGATTATTATATATGCAAATCCTGCCCTACCCTCACCCTCTTCCAATTTTCCCCACAAAAAGGTCACATGGTGAGGCTTCCTGTTGGAAGCAGAGGAGCAGAGTTGGCCTACGGAGCCCCAGGGGCTGTAACGTGAAGGGGAGGAGACTGAAACTCTTGTCTTATCTCTGTTAATAAAATGGGTGTTTGTGGGTTTTACAAAAATCAGTTTCTAAATGGAGGAATAGATGGCTTTCTTTATTTTGGTTGGGGTTGGGACTTGTGGCTTTAAAAAAAAAATCGCTTTTGAGTAGGATGTATATTTTTGTTGGAGTTTTTGTTTGTTTATTTTTTTAGAATCCTCCACTGCAACAAGAGAGACCATGGAGTTAAAGAAACCCAGAGACCTTTATCAATTAATTGTACTGTTTGTGAATTTGTATAAATAATAACAAAGATCCTCTTAAAACGTTTATATTCTTACAGTAAAAGGTTAAACTGATATTTATATAATAAAAGAGGAAATATGAAGTATGTTTTTGAAAAAAAAAAAAAAACAAACAAAAAACCTTGTATCTGTGAATTATTTTGAAGGCAGTGTGTGTTTGGGTACATGCCAAAGTCGGAGGTGCTGTTTGTGTACTCTAAGAGGAAATACGGTATAGAGTTCAGTGCATCCTAGGTGGTGTAAGTAAGCTCACAGTTAAAAATTTATTCTGTAAGAGATTTACTACTGACATCTAAATGTTGTGTTTCTAGAAATGTGACTGGACTGGAGACTTATATAATTTTTGGTTTTGAACTGTCAACAACATGGGAATTTAAAGAAATGGAACTTTTAAAAAAACTAGATCTGTAAGAGTCACAATTTCCCCAGGGTGGAAATGAGATCTAGGGGTCCTGTTGAATAATGGGGTCATGAGATGTGGAAGTGGGGAAGAAAAGATGGGTTGCTTTCCACTTTGAGTGGGTGTGGGGAGGATGTGAAATGGTGAAGAGTGGAGGGAACTGAAGCCATTGTTCAGAAAAGTTAAAAGAACGCTGTACGCTGTCCTTGCCTGCTCGCTTACTTTGCTCAGTCATGCATGCTGAATCTCACAGTGTGAGTGAGGGTCCTGGTAGAAAGGAGGAAGGCAGTTCAGCCCCTCTCTTTAACATTCTCCTCCAGGCCCCGCTGTATTTAAGCACTTTCCTGGGGGATGGGGAGGTTGGCCAGAAGTTCTTGCACATTTGCATTTTAAGCACTTCCAGCACTGAAGCTTGCCACTCGGGTCCACTGTGGTGTGAGGGTTCTTAGACTGAATTCGGGGCACATAAATGAATACCAACAATTCTAGCAAAGAGTTCCCTTTGATAGACAATAACTAAATGATCAACGCCCTGTGGTTGGGCTGCGGAAGTGGCAGGGTATAAATGCTCCAACAGTAGAGTAATTCACATTCACATTCCTGGTTTCACATAGGTCTTAGTTTCTGAGATTTTTTTTTTTACCAAAAACAACAACAACAACAACAAATACAGATCCCAGCAAGAGCTAGTAAGGGGTATAAAACTTTCCTGCAAAGACACCTCTTTCCAGGAAGAGAGCTAGAACCTAAGTTTCTCTTGGGGTAGGATTGTTTTGTAAAATTTCCAAGCTTTCTGCTTGAGCATATCACAAAAGCTACATTGTTCCTTTTTGGAGAGCCATCACAATTGGGTCTAATTGAGCCTGACACTAGATCCATCTTCCTTTTCTTGGGGGAAGGTGTGGATCTCTTTATTCCCTCTTAGGTTACAGTGCTTATTGCCTGGAAAAAAAAAAAAGAAAATGTGTGAACCCTAGTAAGTCGGGATTTGGAATTAGGGTCAGCTTTCTAATTTAGCATTTGACACTATAACGCATGAAGGCTCCACAAGCTGTAAGTTCTTAGACTTTTTCTTCCTCCAAAAGACTGCATGACTGTACAGATTCAGTCAATAAAAATTTGAGCACCTCCTAAGTCTCAGACTCTGCTCACATTCCTCACTTTCATACAAAAAATAAGGGTTTTCCTTTTTTTTTTTTTTTTTTTACTTGAAAGGCTAAATATAAGCTTGACTAAAGGTCAGTAAATTAATGTTTGAAAGTTAAGGTCACGGGCCTACTGTTCTCAACCTTGAATTGGGTATACTTAATATATCTGGAGTGTCTGGAAACCATGAATAAACCATTTATTTTCATCAGCCAAGGTTAACTGTTTATCTCTCAACCTTTGTGGATGGAAAGAAATGAATGTGTTGAGAACCCATGGTATGCTTTGCATGGTATCTGTAAATTTCTTTTAGTCCTCAAAACAGCCTGTTGAAACAGGTATCCTGATTTCCAGATAAGGCATACTGCTTGCCTTAAATCACCCAGACACTAACTGAGGGAAACCAGGACGCAAAGCAGGACCAGTTCCAAAGTCCAGCTCCCTTCTGTTCTCCGAGAAAGTTCAGTTACTGATCATACCTTGAGTCCCAGTAAGGTGACTTCACAGAAATGAGTGGTATCTGTTTGATCACAGTGCAGACAAGCTCAGGCCACAGGGCACTTACTCTTAAAGGGAATATGGGTGGATCCGATCTCCACCATACCTATTGGAATGGAAAGAAATGCTTTTAAAGACTAAAAGCACCAAAGAAAATGACTTGATATTTTTGTGAGTGCTACAAAAGTTAAAAGGCACTTCAGGGCAGTTTTTAGAGTGGCAGAAAAAAAAACTGGTGCAGGTATTTGCTGACACTTCAGAAGTGAAAAACCATTTCAAAATGGGAACTTGGTGTAAACTTTCTCACCTAGAGGTAATAAACCTCATAGGAACTGTTTGGGGGGGGTGGGGAAAGGGCTCCACACATCTTTCCTTTCTGAGTTTCATTGGGCAGTAGCCCTTAAAGTCTGTCTGGAAAAGATTATAAATGCAATGGTGGGGTTCAGACGGTTTCTGTGGTCCCCTAAGGGCCCTGACAGGCCTCCGGCTACAAATGCTGGGCAGTGTTCATGATTCTCCCTGCTGTGGTCTCCCTCCTTCGGGACTTCTCAGTCCTAAAGAGGGGAGGGGCACCCGATTCACCTCACATTTGGCAACGGGGATAAGGACTTACAGCATGTCTTTCAATAGTTAAGAGAATTCAAATTCTTTCATGATTCAAATCAATGACAAAGATCTGAAAAAGCAAATGTTTCTTTTTTTTTTTTTTTTATTGGAGTCTCCTTTTAGGTAAGAACTTTCTTCTAAAAAATGACACTTGACATGTAAATTGAAGCATGGTCTCTCCCCTAAATCCTGCTGGTTGCCTGCAGTGCTTACTAGATAGACGCTGGTCTTGGAATAAGCAGAACCTTTTTCACTTTTGACTTAGAAAATGTGAACTCACATGTTCAAAGGGGAAAAGGTAGTGGCCCCCAGGGACCACTGTATTTCCAAAGCACAAGAACCTCTTGATTAAAAGATCAGATTTGTAAAACAAAACCAGGACTTCATGCAGCTTCTGACAAACGTCTCTTGCCAGTCCCCTGAAAGGGTGGGCCCCTGGCCTCTGCTGGTGGCTGCCCCGCTGCCCTGCCGAGGGGGAGGATATATGGGAAGTCACCCAGTGGTCCTCTCCCTGTTGCCCTTCTCTGCAGCTCACCTCATTCCCTTTTCAGGTCATTCTATCCCTTTAGTAGAGGGCAAGACCTAAATTTTGTGCCCCTCCGAGCCCCTGTGGATGGAAAGGTGAAACTTTCTTATTTTTTATTTTTTAAAGATTTTACGTATTTATTCATGAGAAAGAGAGAGACGCAGAGACACAGGCAGAGGGAGAAGCAGGTTCGATGAAGGGAGCCGGATGTGGGACTCGATCCCAGAACTCCGGGATCACGCCCTGGGCCAAAGGCAGGCACTACACCGCTGAGCCACCCAGGCGTCCCTATTTTATTTTTTTAAAGATTCTATTTATTTATTCATGAGAGATACAGGCAGAAGGAGAAGCAGGTTCCATGCAGGGAGCCCGATGCCAGACTGGATCCCGGGACTCCAGGATCATGCCTGGGGCCGAAGGCAGGCGCCAAACCGCTGAGCCACCTGGGGATCCCCAAGGGTGAAACTTTATGATGAACTAATTCAGAGTACAGGATTCTACACTGGAAAGCTATGTTCAAACACAGTTCTTTGCTTAGTCTACGTCTCTCATTTTTGTTCAAACATAGCAAGTTAAAATATTTTGCAAAGTGAATGGTATCAAACAGATAAGACATTCATATTTGGATCATTGCCAACCATTAATCATTGAGAACTTAGCAAAGGTAAGTGCACAGCTAGAATTAGAACGTGTACTCTTAGGTCTTGGATAGAAGATGCATTATTTCTAGACGGCGAGTAAATTTAAATGTCCACAAATGATCAGTTTCAGTCTTTTCCTCTTTTCCAGGGATTGCTCTGATTTTGCCTAGTGGAGTTGCCTGTGCCAACCCAGCACACTTGGTACTATGTAAAGTCAAGTCTTCCAGGTGCAAGTAAGCTTGAAATCTTAACTGTGCAGCCCTAGCGTGGGCTCTGCTAAACATCCCTGCAAATAAAACAAATAGAAGTGGGAATTCCTATTCTTGCTGTTTGTTAACCCAGAAAAGCTCACATTATTTTCTTAAAAAAGGAAGACAGGTTTTTATTCTCTCATTCCTCTTCGACTCTTACTTGTTTAAAGGACAAATGCCACATATGCTTGTAAGTTTGCTTTTATTTGTGATGGTGGAAAATAGTGTCAGTTACAAAGAAAGAAGAATGAGGTCCTTCTGCAGCAGCAAAGAAGCCTGTGAGACAGTGTTAGGGACATGAACGCAATCTGCTGGAAGAATTTAGGCATGACTTAGTGTTCAGTTTCTGTCTCAAGATGTCTGTTTTCACAAATCTCATTGACACCGTACATTTAATTTTATAAATGGGGAAAGAGGCTTGACAAACTGGAAAGGTTTTGCCTGGGTGATGTGAGGAGCGCATATCAGAACAATGACTGCTTCAGAGTTTAATGACCACATCAGAAGGTGATAAACATGCAGGTAGTTCTTTGATCTTTCCCTGAGACACTGCAAAATACCACCCTGACCCCTTGGCTTCAGAAAGGTGCTAATAAACCAGAGCCTATCTTCACTGGGAATAGGAAAAACACCCCAAGAGCTGAAAGTTACTATTTAATATGCATTACATTATGCAAACTTTAGATACGTTTTGCAAACATTCTGTATAGGCTTATCCAAGAAGCCAAAAAACTAGTGCAATTTGGTGAATGGGCTACAGGGTACTGAAGTAGCTAGCAGTGTCAAACCTGTCACCTGTTGTCCTCCGGGGACTTGAGCCAGTTTCTAAAGCACTGCTTTGTCACAAATAGTGATGCAAAGTACGAGTGTTGTAAGTCTGTGCTTGCAGTAGTCTCAAACCTAAGGACTTACGCGTGTTCAGCGCACTACAAATGTCTGCTGCACAATCCTTGTAAAGTAGAATCGGGTTGCCCCATCACCAGCTATTCTTCTTCATTCAAAGGTAAAAAGGCTTGACTTAACAGATGCGTTAGTTACAAATCCATCTTGTCCAGAAAGACTACACAGGTCTAATTTGTTAATACCAGGCATGTTGTTCATGTTGATTACTCCTCAATTTAAGTAATCAACAATCCAGAAGCACGGGGCTCAGCATACAGCTCTCTGTTCAATAATTACTCCTGCTATCATGAATTGGAGTCACTGGAATCCGACTGTGGGAAAATTGTTCTTTGAGACCAGATTAACTTTTTATAAATAGCACAAGATAACTCAACATGGCTTGGAAAGTACTGTTCCTCATCTGAAAATAATATGAAAACACTTACAAACATCCATGATATTTCTCTTTAGGAAAGCCTTACCCTAACCTGGCATTTTTATGTACACATTTCTGTAGAACAGCTTACCTGCTACCATTTTGCTTTTTGAGGCATGGTCAAGACTTTCATGGGAGGAACCGAAAAAGTTGTCACAGTACTCCTAGAATCTTTAGTAAAATCACTGAGGCTAAAATTGGATAGATGGATAAAATAAGGGAGGAATTGCAGCAGTTAACCCCTTCAAATTCTTAATGTCCTTACATGGAAGACAACTAACTTGTACCTTCCATTTTTACTTTAGTGTTTTAAGCCTTAGCTTCATAGCTCAAAAGCTCACTGCCCAGAACAACAACAAAAAAGACCAGTAGGCAGTAGATGTGTCCCTAAGCAAACAATATGGAAATGACAAAATTAAAGTGACAATTTCTAGCTCTTCTAGTTCATTTTAAATGCACACAATTTAGAGAGTTTCAGGAATCTGTAAAAATGGTATGGTCAGGTTCTCTGGTCAGGTCTCCACATTCTCTGAGTCTGGAATAGCCCAACTGGCTCTTCCAGTCCTAGCTGACATCTCTGCACTTGAGCCAGATGCCCTGCTATTGTGCTAAGTGTCAACTGGCGACAATCAGAACAGTGTGGTCCAAAGGAAGACAGCTACCCTATCGTTTTTCCACACATAAGGGTCTAAATTTTGGTGGAATCACAAGAGGAACTGCAGAAATTCACTTGAGTAAATACGACACAGGATTTAGCAGCAAGCAGCCTGCTCATTGCTGCTTACTTTAGAAGTAAGAATGCGCAGGGGCGCCAGGCTGACTCAGTCTGAAGAGCATGCGACTCGGGGTCGTGAATTCAAGCTCCATGTTGGGTGTAGAGATTACTTAAATAAAAAACTTAGAGGGGATCCCTGGGTAGCTCAGTGGTTTAGTGTCTGCCTTTGGCCCAAGGTGTGATCCTGGAGTCCTGGGATCAAGTCCCACATCAGGCTCCCTGTATGGAGCCTCCTTCTCCCTCTGCCTGTGTCTCTGCCTCTCTCTCTGTGTCTCTCATGAATAAATAAAATCTTAACAAACAAAAAAAAACTTAGGAAAAAAAAAACTTAGGAAAAATGTATATATGCAAGTTAGGAGACAGATGTCAAGCAGGGGTGAAAAATCAATTTTGACTCCTAGATTGTTCTCTTTCCCATCCCCACAGAAACCAAAACCAGCACACCTTTCCCAATGACACAAGATTGGCCCTCCCTCCCCATTGTGATGTAGCTATGAGTCAGGTCTAGCTAGGAGCCCGACCTTGTGTTTTTCTTTCCCTTAAGTTGGCGAAGATGACCTTACGATCCACCATAAAGCAGAGAAAGAAAGTATGGTTAATGTAAACAATGGAAGTTTGTTTTCTAATGTGAAAGGTGGAAACTGGAAAGATGAAACTGCTTTATCCACAGAGTCTGCAAGCCCTCTGTTTTGTCAGCAGGCGGCAGCATTGCCTGCGAATTGGAGACGATTTACAGTGGGGCGCCCAGACCTCCTCCCCTCTGACAAATGCCCTCCGGTCACCTCACACACCACCTTCCCCCAACCCAAAGAATTTCCCCAGGGTCTGAGAGTTGACAAACAAGGAATAGCGTGTTGCCAAAAAGATGAAATCTAATTTTACGACATCAGATAAACTATTTGAAGGTGCCCAGGTGTGCAGCACTTTGTTTTCCAAGCAAGGTAACAGATGTGACTTCACAAAGCTTCTCTAATGTAGCTCGCAGTGAGTGATTTGCTTCTGGAGGCTGTTGGGATCAAACATCAATTTCTAATTTTTCTTAAAGACTTTTTTTTTTAAATTTACTGATTTGAGAGAGAGCGTGCTTGAGCACCAGTGAAGGGGGAGGAGCAGAGGGAGAGGGACAAGCAGTCTCCCTGCCAAGCAGGGAGCCTGACGTGGGGCTCGATCCCGGGACCCCAAGATCATGACCTGAGCAGAAGTCAGATGTGTCACGGACTGAGCCATCCAGACGCCCCTCTTAAAGACCATCTTGTGCAAATCCTGTTATATTGCCATATTTGGGAAGTTTGGGAGAAGAAATGGGGTGAAATTTTACAATCATACGTGGAGATAGTTTTAATAGCAAGAGTCAAAGTGCTGGCTTTTTTATTGTCAAAAAAAGAGAGCACATCATCTGTAATGAAAAATTCTGGAAAGCCTTTGAGGAAAAATAAAAATATTTTAAAATTTTTAATTAGGAATACCTATTTTTTATTATTTTATTATAAAATGGGCATCTTTATTGCCCAGATGAAGACATCTTCATAAAATCTAAAGAGGTCTATGAAATTGAAAACGTTTAAGAGCTTGACAGAGAAGTAAGGTTGCTCATGTATCTAAATTCCTCCTGTGGAAAATAGACACTAGAGAAAGGTAAGAGAAATTAAAACAAAGAGAACTTCTAAGCCAACTTGGCCCAATTCCAGAAAATGCCACAATACGGGACAGGCTGAGGGCAGGCAAGGCCTCGGGGCTCTTGCCCTCTCTGAGCTCAATAGTCAGGCTTCCCGGGATCACCGTGTGGGTCTGAAGAGCCATTGGCACAGCCACGAAATGAAAATCTGGAAGGTGGAAGGTGAACAGCCCCTATGGCTCCTTCCAGCTGGCTGTAGTCACTGGATGAGGCATAGCTTTATTAGCTCAGTAACACAGAGGTCATCACTGGTTAGAGAATGAGAGAAAAGAAAGGAAAACCTTCTGGAACTCAGGGCTCAGCCAGAAAGCAAATGACCATTCCCGGTACCATTCATAAAAGTCTTAGAAAAGCAGAGAACCTTCCCAGGTGGCTCTATGGACATCGTAGCTCAAATATGCCCCTGTTGGTGACGGCACCAAATAAAGATTCAAGGACAGCAGCCCAAGCAGGGAAAGGAGGTTGCAGTGGCAGGGAGGAAGCATGTATCACTTCATGAGCAGCTGAGGAGGAGAAAACACCGGGCAGGCCAGGCTGGAGGAGACAGATGACAGGGCACCAAGTGAGGGAGAGCATGAACTATTCAACCACCAGCAGCTCCTCCAAATGGTGGGGGTGCCTCATTAGAAGGAACCAGGAGGGCTGCCCCTTGATTGGCAGCCCCCAGGAACAGTTCTCCTGAGCTAGCACACATCCACAAGAAGACGGGCCCTCCTCTTTCTTTGGTTGTCTGATGTGACTTGAGGCAGAACTACCCAGTCGTGGGCCACCAGGCTGGCCTTGAGGTGAGTCATGCCTGAGGACGTGAATGGAAGGTGACTGTCCTGCCCAGACACGTAGCTGCTGGGCTGCCCCCCTCCGCAGCCATCCTGTCTGTAGGTCTCTAGCCCCTGCAACGGGCAGGACTCGCATTTCCTTCTAGCCACCATCCTGGTTTTGCAGGGAAAACAAGCCAGGATTGACAGTGTGGCTAGGGAGACCCAGAAAAGAGGTGTTTCCAGGGCCACAGTGCAGTCACAGCCCTCGCGCAGGCCCTGCAGGCGACAGCCGGCCCCAGGGCCCCAAGACTGCCCTGGGGCTTTCCTCAGGCTGCCCTGGGCTGCAGCTTCTCGGCTCTGATGGGCAGAGAAGGTAGAGCGGACCGGACCGTGCTAGCACTAGGGATCTCCCAAAGACACCTGGATACCTCCCTAAATCCTGAGCGAGAGGGCTCCCAGAGCAGGGCTCGCCGGTCCAGGCAGCCTGACTGCTTGTCTGTGGCCTGGGCAGCCACTGCCGCTGCCGTCCTAACGTCCCTTCCATCCCTGCAAGGCGTCCACACAGACATCGAAGTTAAGCCAGCACAGCCACTGCCCGGGTTTCCCAAGTTTCATCTGCCCGGTCTATGGAGAGAGTGAAGAGGGGCACAGAGAGAAGGGGGGACAGGGACATGACACAGACGTAGATGGCCTATTCCGAGGCACCGCTCAGGCCTCTGATACCCCATCCAGCAGGTCTCCCGCATTCCCCTGCAACCCTCCTGGATTTGGGGTGCCTCGCACTTGATGCCCCCGGGGGAACCCCCCCATGTACCATTCCCAAGCCCATCAGCTCCCACCCCTATGCTCATTCCTGTCTCTGCACCTGCCCAGAGCTTGCAGGGAAACGGCAGCGCTTGTGTGCAGGGCTGCAGACACGTTCCCACCCTTCCACCGGTTGCCCAAAACAAGCCTGCTAATGCTAATCTACCCCCTCACTTGCAGCTCAACAGCTTTTCTTCTTAAGCCCCTGATAATGGTTTTACTAAAATCCCCTTTTGATGGAAAAAAATCCCAGCTGGACATTTCAGGCCTCAGCACAATGTACAAGGCTGCAGGTCCCTTTCCCTACCTCACAAAGGCCTCTAATCAAGTGGAAAATGTGCTGGAGGCCAGAGGTTTGGGTCTGCAATTATTTTTTAAGGGATTACTAGAGAAGAATAGGGAACAGCAAAGACCCCCCCCCCCTTTGTTTTCCATTTGGTCCTGCTTTTAGACATACTGAACCAGTGGCAGCGTCCAGTTCCCCAAGCACAAGAGCCCCATGTCTCCCTTCCCTGGTGGAAAGGTGTCATCTCTGGACACCATCACTTCAAAAAGATTTAGGTAGTTTGGAAGCAATATGCAGGTCCTAGTCTGACCCCATTTAAGCCCTCATTTATAAAACCACCATCGAACAGGATCTCGTGTGTGAGGAGAGCACTCATTCATTAACCTCTAACCCCCACTCTGTCTGCAGAGGGGAGAGTTCACACCATGTCCATACACTGCTAAGATTGGGAGCATTCACGAGGGCTTCCCAGGCTTTGGAGGGCAAGAGGTCATGTTCCCAATCTTGCCAGATATCCTTCTTCTTATTTATATACATTGACCCTTCCCCTTAACATGAAGCCCTGATGAGAACCATGGATAAAAATATAAAACCCTAACCAGTCTTAGTAGCCTATTCAAAAATGTACACTATGGAAGGGAGTTGTCTCCTCTGTATATTGTCATTGATACATAAATGCTCGTTAAAGACTAATCAATAAATGAACGTTTCAGGTTGGCCCTCCATTCTCCTCATTCTGTTTCAGCACAGAGAGACTGCTCATCCTTCTAAACCGAGCTGGTTAGTGATGTATGCAAATACCCAGTAAAAAGGAAATTTTTACAAACTCCTAAACTCATTCTGGGATGATCAAGGATTAGGCTGTGCAGCGCTGAAAGTTAGAAGTCAGCACATACTGCAAAATAAATGCCAGGCTGAGTAATAATTCTCAGGTCCTTTCTTCAAAGTCCCTAAAATGTCTTTGGTCAAAAAACGAAAACCAAAAACCAACCCTGTCTGGTTTTGTCAGTAGAAATGCCTTCCTGATCTAGTTTACCTTACTAATTTTTCAGTTCTCCCTCAGAAAAGCCCGAAACAGGTGAGAACCAGATGGATAAGAGCACAATTATTACATTTAATATCTTACATTTACTACTGCATACTAACACCACATTCATACTTTATGTTGGCCTTCATGCTTCATTGGGGTGGGTTGCAGGAAAAGGGGGCCATACAATTTTCCTAAAGAAAGCAAGTAAGGGTGGCCCCTCTGGAGTCCTCTCCCCAGATAATGAGAGCCAGCCTTGTTGAATCACTTCTGCTGGTTATAAAGGTGTTGTGACAGTCTTCTCCAGGAGTGAATAATTTTCACCCTACTTTTGATGCAGATGAACTTGTTTATTAGCAAGATGAAGTGATACACTCAAGGGCATCAGAGGGGACAGGGGACTAGATCTAAAGAGTCTAAGGGGGCCTGATTCCTTAAATAAGGAGCAAATCATGAGATAAGTCTGCCCTGCAGGAAAAGTTTGTTCCAAACCTTCCTATCCCAGATACACTTCCTGAATCATTACCCAGGATGTCCATTTGCTTCTTTCCTTGGCTTATCAGCATTATTTTATTTTGTCTTATTTATTTGTTCTATTTTTTTGAGAGGGGAAGGGGGAGGGGCAGAGAGAGAATCTTAAGCAGGCTCGATGCCCAGCACAGAGCTCGATCTGATGACCCCGATATCATGACCAGA
Source organism: Vulpes lagopus (assembly GCF_018345385.1). Lineage (NCBI taxonomy): Eukaryota > Metazoa > Chordata > Mammalia > Carnivora > Canidae > Vulpes > Vulpes lagopus. The sequence goes on from NC_054844.1 coordinate 2,392,044, forward strand.
ACTGAAATCAAGAGTCGGACGCTTAAGTGACTGAGTCACCCAGGTGTCCCAGCATCATCTTAATACTCATTATTATTCTTATACTTCTCCTGTCTTTTAACATACTGTATCTAGCAGAGTATCAATTATTTTAGAAGTCATTCTTCCTACCAAAACCAGTTTAGGGAAGAGTAAATTAGCAATTTGAAAAAACAATAATTTGATAAAACAGTGATGATGATGCACTTCCGATTCTTCAGGGCAGTTGACTATTTTACTACATTGGGAGGTAAACATCTTTCAGGCTCTCATTAGATCACAAAGGTATGTAAAAACCAACCTAAGACCAACTTTCTTAATTTTCCACTCAAAAATCAAGATTACCATAATTAGAATTAAGAAGTACAAAGTATGGGCTTTCAGATTAAAAGAAAAATTTTCTTTAATGACTTAAGAGAGAAGAAAATTATATCTTGAGGTTGAAATGTTATCGGTCCAAAGTTCATTGCGTCTAGCGGGCATATCTAAAATAGTTCGGAAATGGGGTGCCTGGGTGGCTCAGTGGTTTAGCGCCTGCCTTTGGCCCAGGGCATGATCCTGGAGTCCCGGCATCGAGTCCCACGTCGGGTTCCCTGCATGGAGCCTGCTTCTCCCTCTGCCTGTGTCTTTGCCTCTCTCTGTGTGTCTCTCATGAACAAATAAATAAAATCTTTAAAAATAAATAAATAAAATAGTTGGGAACTACCCTTGAATCCATGGAGAAGAGAGAAAATATTCTTCAGATTGTACCAGGCAGGGTAACCTACAGAGAGAAAAGGAGCCTTCCTTCTCTACAGTGTCTTCTCTAGCTCCTCTCATGCTCTTAATAACTGAGGTCTACACCTAACTTCTGCTCAGATCACCTGTGTTGTACTGCTTCATATTTCTAAAATTCTCCCTGTTCACTCATTTCCATCATTATGGGCACACTCATCATCTGGCTCCCCCAACTCTCAAAACCTCCACTTCTACGCCTATAATCTCGACTCAGCCACTGAAGACCCTGCCTGGGAATCGTGGTGCACTTGACTCTGGCTTCCTCTACTTGCCCTGCTCTGCCCCAGAACCTCCCAACAGCTATGGAACTTTCCAGAATCATCCAGAGTGGTGGTGGCATTCCCTACACCACAGTTTTAAATATTATTTTTACTAAAGCATGCCTGCCTATTTAAGGCTGTTCTTCAAAGGGATACATAAATCCTTATATAAAAAAAATACCATCCAGGAAGAGAAACATTTAGATGACAAAGCAAAGCCACCCTTCAGTCCCTCATCGAATGCCACTTTCCTCCCCTGGGAGGTCCCAGGTGACAGAGAGGGCTGTATCCTTCTGGACCCAATTCCAGCCTTCAGAGTTCAGAGCTGCCAACAGCAGCGAGGTGACAAATGCCCCAAATTTGGATCTGATACAGAATCTTATCCTTGTGTAACATCTTGAAATTAACCTCTTGCCAGCCTATGCGAAGCCCCCAAAGGGTCTATGGTAATCAGGCAACATAAAAAATATCTCTCCCCTGGTCTCCTGCTTAAGAATCTCTTAAAAAGTTCCTCCCTGGTAACTATTATGAGTTTATCTACATAGTGCTGACAGGCAAGTGGCAGGACTGATAAAGCTTGTGCTTGGCTTTATCAGTTATAGAGCTAAAACTACTTTAAGACCCTATAAAAATGCTAACAAATATTCCATCTGACCAACCACAGAACAGTCATTCACAATCACAAGATCCTGCTGGTTTATTGGGATTAATTGCTCACTAATAGTTAAAATGCTAGAATTTATGAATGACTTTTCAGAAATCCAAATCAGTGTGGATTCAAAGCTATCTTTCACTCAGGAAATATTTATTTGGGAGCTACTACTGGCCAAGATCCTGCACCTAGGGCTCAAGATACAGTGTAACGCCTTACACTCCCTGGTATGGAGGTCTGCTTTCTTGAGTGGGAGAGAAAGAAGTGGAGTTTCACTGGAAACTGCTCCTAACCCACAGCCTGATTTATCTGTGCCGCAGCCTATAATCTCGATATGCCCATGGGAGTGTGCCTCATGTGTGTTTTAGAGAAAAAAAAGCAGAAAGTTGGAGTTGTTGCTTTAAGAGTTCCCAGTGCAGGAGGAACCAGCCAGTGGATGATAAGGACAGGGACTGAGATGTGTGTACAGACGACACTAAATTCCTTCCAACTTTCCCCAAGGAGTGACCTCCGGGTCCCACTCGCACCAGAACCACTCCCCCTGGGTCTCTCCCCTCCTGGCACTGCCCTCTGTGTCAGTTTCAACTTGATTTCCCAGGGACCCAAGTACAGAGTGAGAGGCCACAGAAGCCGCCAGGGCCTACACTGCCCCCTGCCCCTGGGCTCTGGAACCGCCACCGGCCTCTGGGTCAGGTCAGCTTAGCCCGCCTGGCCTTTACTGGCAGAGCACAAGCTGAAAAAAGTCTCCAAGGGAGGCCAAGTCAAGCCAGGTCCTTGATTTAAATGACTATTTGAATTATTTTCTGCTTCATCTCCGGTAATTTTGTTTTATTACAGAAAGGGTTTGTGAGAAGAGAGGAAATATTTAAAGTTTCCTCCTGCTGTTCAAAGCTAGTTAAATGTAAACAGAAAAAAACCTGTTGGGCTGTGAGGAGGCATTGCGCACAATTTGTCATGTGAGTCTCGGAGTGGACGCAAACATACATGCCCAAAGCCTCCACAAGCAAGGGGACATTCCCCTGAGCTGCTTTCTTTTTTTTTTTTTTTCCTGAGCTGCTTTCTTAGGATAAGACTTTCTCTACTGAAGACCCTGTGGAGAGAGGAAGTCCAGAGTTTGTGCCCAAGCTGCATACCACTTTATTATTATGTTATTTATTTATTATTTTAAGATGGACTTATTTATTTGAGTGTGAGCAGGAGAAGAGGAGGAGGGAGAGAGATTTCCAAGCAGAGGGCAGAGCCCCTCCCGAGGCTCAGTCTCACAACCCTGAGATCATGACCTGAGCTGAAATCAAGAGTTGAATGCTCAACCACCCAGGCACCCCTCTTAATACTTTTCATTTTAAAAAGTTTTTTTTTTTTTTTTTTTTTTTTTTTAAGTAATCTCATGACCTGGAGATCAAGAGTTGCATGCTCTACTGACTGAGCCAGCCAGGTGCCACCCTCAAATGCACACCTCTTTGTAATAATTCCCCAGGGTGGAAGCACAGACAGTTCCCCAAAGATACTCCCACGGAGATGGTAACCCTGTCTGTGCTCTTCCTCCAATGGGCAACTGGAAACTGACCTCATACTCCCCACTCACTGTTTTCCTTCCTGCTAACCACCAGGTACCTCTGCAAGCTCCCACGACTGTCAGCTCCAGATGCTGACACATAGTATGGATGGCAGCCAAATTCAACTCCAGCAGCAAGGACCACAGTGTGCCAGGTGGTGGGGGTGGTGGGAAGGAGTGTGTGTGTGTGTGTGTGTGTGTGTATGTGTGAGATTCAGGTCCCAGAGAGCCCTTGCATGGAGCCTGCTTCTCCCTCTGCCTGTGTCTCTGCCTCTCTGTATCTGTCTCTCATGAATAAATAAATAAATAATTTTTTAAAAATTATTTATTCATTAGAGACACACAGAGAGAGGCAGAGACACAGGCAAAGGGAGAAGCAGGCCCCGTGCAGGGATCCCAATATGGGACTCGATCTCAGGACTCTGGGATCACGCCCTGAGCCAAAGGCAGATAGATGCTCAACCACTAAGCCATGCAGGCCGCCCAATAAATACAATCTTAAAAAAAAAAAAAAAAAGAAAGAAAGGTCTCTGCTAATGGCTGGAATGTTCAGGGCCAGAGATAAGTGGATAGGAAGGTAGATGGATGGATGGATGGATGGATGGATGGATAGATGATAGATAAAAATACTTTCTTTTTGTTCAACTCTTAATCAGCATCTCCTGAGAAACTGAAGTACTTCTATCTCAAAGTGGAATAAAGGAACCCCAGTGAGCAAAGGATAAAGCTGTGGGGGATCTTTATTTTTATTTTATTTTAAATCTTTTTTTAAAGATTTTTATTTATTTATTCGAGAGAGAGAGAGAGAGAGGCAGAGACACAGGCAGAGGGAGAAGCAGGCTCCATGCAGGGAGCCCGACTTGGGCCTTGATCCCGGGTCTCCAGGATCCCACCCTGGACTGAAGGCGGCGCTAAACCGCTGAGCCACCCGGGCTGCCCTATTTTTATTTTAATAGAAGTTTTTTTCTCCCTAGGGGTTTTGCTTATCTGTCCACAGAAAATATCATTCTTAGAGTCCAGAGTCTGCTTATGTTTGTTTGTTTTTAAGATTTTTTACTTATTTATTTATTCCTAGAGACAGACAGAGAGAGAGAGAGAAAGAAGAGGCAGAGACACAGGCAGAGGGACAATCAGGCTCCATGCAGGGAACCCGACGTGGGACTCGATCCCGGGTCTCCAGGATCACACCCGGAGCTGCAGGTGGTGCTAAACCGCTGCGCCACCAGGGCTGCCCTGCTTATGTTTGTTTGAACAGATTTTTAAGGGCAAATAAAGATAATCAGAGATACTATTGATACTGCTGTGCTTAGAGGATGTGTTTAGATCTTTCTCATCTAGTTCAGAAGCAATTTGTTTGTCATTACTGGCCAAAAAGTACTTTTGAAATATGCCATTAAGTTCATCAAAGATGACTTGTAAAGAAGACCCCTGGCTTTTCCAGTGAATTCCTACCAAAATCTTACCGACAAGCATAATAATGCTCACATTAGGACTAAAATGGTCATCAGGACACCAGGAGCTGTGGCCAGATTACATCTGAAGTAAGGTAGGACCCTACTGGCTGTGTCCCCAAAGTTTTCTGCCCACATCCAACCATGAAAGCATGCATGTGGCAGGATTGCCTTCATGTGGCCTTATTGTCACCAATGCTGTGGGACCTCCAAGGTCTCAAGTTTTAGATGCCTCAGAAGAAGGTTTTTTTTTGTTTTGTTTTGTTTTAAAGATCTTATTTGAGAGAGAGAGAGAGAGAGAGAGAGAGGGAGAGAGAGCATGTGAGTGCATGAGTCAGGGGAGGGGCAAAGGGAGAGGGAGAAGCAGACTCCCTGCTGCTGCTGAGCAGAGAGTTGGACACGGAACTCCATCCCAGGACTTTGGATCATGACCTGAGCCGAAGGCAGATGCCTAACCCCCTGAGCCAGCCAGCCCCCCAGAAGAAGGTTCTGAAGACTCCTTTGGCTGACTAGTCGGGATGGCCCTCATCAGCTCCCAGTGGACTCACTGTACCTGCCTCCCAGGGCACCTCTTCTGCCACCAGCCTTAACTTGCTCCAGCTTCTCCCACACACCTCTGTTTCTTCAGGTGTGGTCTCGGGATGACCTGAGGAAGAATCACCTGGGTGCTTGGCAAAAATGAATTTTCCAGGGGGAAGGATGTGAAATTTCACTATTCTATCCCAGAGGTTTCTTCCTAAAACTGTAATTTGATCATATTGCTATCCTGCTTAGAAACCTCCACTAGCTTTCTGTTGCATCAAGAGTCCAGTCCCAAATTCTTGCTCTAGAACCATAAGCTTGCAGGGTCTCCAGTGACTCCTCAAGATCCATCTCTTGCCACTTCTCATCCTTCCAATCCCACCCTCCTATGCTGGTCATATGCAATTTTCACTCTTTTGTGCCCGTACTATATCCCCAGGCCTATAATGTGCTTCCCTCCCAGCTTGATTGGAGAACTCTTTCTCACCCCTCAAGGCCTGGCTCAATCGAACTTTGTAGAACCTTCCATTATTTTCTCCTATATGTCCCCACAACATGTTGTAGGAGGCTCTGGTTTTAGGGCTTCTGGCCCTGACTGTCTTATAATACTGTCTTATAATATCTTCCCTGCCTCCCTCCTCTCCTTAGAAGGATCTCCTAGTTGTGGGTGGTTGGGGTGGCATTTAACTGACCGGCATGAAAGTATGTGTTGAGTTTCTACTAGGTGCCCAGCTTTGTGAGAGGGGCTGAGGATATGGCAACGAACCAAGTTTGGTGCCACTCACAAGCTCACAGCCTCGTGGGGAAAAGAAACAATTAGGAAGTAATTACCATAATGGGGGATGAATGTTTTGATAGGAAAAGTACCTAAAACAGGTTGAGCGGTGAAGGATCCAAATCAAAAGGATCTAACCTGCCCTTGGAGTCAGAGACTGCTTCCCAGACAGCCAGGACTTTGCTTTTCTAGCTGTTAGTTGCACACTGGGAGGTCCCAAACACATTTTCTTACGTGTGATTTGAATGAGGATGATCCTGAAATAGTCGGTCCAGACCCACAGGCCCAACTATCTCTCGTCAGCAGACATCTCAACCCAGCACATCTAAAACTAAACATCTTCCTTTTCAAACCTACTCTACCTGCCCAAATAATCTACAGCTTCCATAAAAAGCTCCCCCTGGTTGGCCAAACAATAAGCCTTGGAGTTATGTATGATTTCTCTTGCTCTCTTATTAAACCCTATGCCCAACCAGAGCATCTCAGCCCATCAATACTACTTTCTAGATTTCACATGTTTTTTGCCCCCCTCCATTCCTACTACTAGCTCTGCCTTAAATCAATCCTTATCATTTGTAACTCTGACTCAATTTCAATCAAGTCGGTGATTTTTCAAATGTGCAAATCTGATTTTATCACTTTCTCAGTCACAATTCTCCAATGACTCTTGCCTATAGGTTAAAATCTAAAGTCTGTCACACATCAGCCAGGACCCTTGGCAATCAGCCCTGCTTTTCCTCTCTACTGCCGCCTCCCCTTAACCTGCATATGCCAGCAGCTCTGTACCCCTGAAGCTTCCTTCCAACCTCTCCTGCCCTCCTCCAGAAATGGGGAAAGACCCCTGGATTTAGGGGTCCAGTGCAAAGGATTCTTGGGAGTACCTGATGGCCTGCAACTTAAGGACAGTTCACGGTGCCTGGTGTCAAAAATGCCAAAAGTATAATGAATACTGTTTTGATCAGATGAAAGTGTTCCTGACTTTCAAAAGGCACATTGTTTGCATTAAAATGTTTCCTGTGTCAGGTTGCAAAAGGCGCAGGAGGAAACTTTTTGGGATGATGAAAAGTTCTGTATCTTGACTGTGGTCGTGATTTCATGGGGTTTATATCTGTCAAAACTCACCATATTGTATACCTTATTATTTTTTAAAAGATTTTATTTATTTATTTATTTGACAGAAAGAGAGCACGAGCAGGGCGAGAGAGTCAGGGAGAAGGAGAAGCAGAATCCTCACAGAGCAGAGAACCTGACACAGGGCTCAATCCCAGGGCCCCGGGACCATGACCTGAGCTGAAGGCAGATGCTCAACTGAATGAGCCACCCAGGTGCCCCTATATTGTAATATTTTAAATGAGTGAAATTTGTTCTACACGAATTGTATCTCAGTACAGTTGTTATAAAATTTGTTCCCTCCATCAAAACTGTTTCATGAATGATCATACTGTTACCTTGAAATGCTCTATCCCAGGACACCTGGGTGGCTCAGTTGGTTAGGTGTCTGGCTCCACACTCAGTGCAGAGTCTGCTTGGGATTCTCTCTACTCCTCTGCCCCTCCCCATGCTCATGCTCTCTCTCTCAAATAAATGAATGAGGTCTTGAAAAAAAAAATTAAGTCCTCATTGAATTAAAAGGAAAATAAAATAAAATGCTCTATCCTGCCTACCTGCCTGTAAATCTTCTTTTATCCTCACTACTTCATGAAGCCTTTCCTGACTCCCCCAGGCAAACTTGGGTGTCATTTCTTCTGTCGCCTTCAGTTTTGGTCATCCCTCCCCATCCTTGATGGTGAGGTCTTTGAAATCCCCTTGGTAGAAGAATTTCCAGTTATGGAATTTATAGAAATGCCAGGCTCAGAGTGGTGAGGTCTCAAGTAACTACATTACAGAACTGTCTTCATTTTGGTGACCCCTACATTCAGGGAAGAGCCTGGTGTGTCGCAGGTGTTCAGTAAGTATCTGAGAAACACGTGAAGGAGAAGGTACATACTTGTACACAAGGCTCAAGTGAGTCTGACTTGAAGGAGGTAGATGAAGCTCTTAGTTATGATCATAAATGGAATAGGGATGATCTCGCATGAACCTTGCTAGTGAGACATCTATTCAGAGCCCAGATTTATTAATAAGTCACTCTTTGATAACTGCAATATCTTTGCCCCATGGTAACCATTTCAAGATTCAATTAGAATATTTCTAGTATCTTTTTAAAAGTTTATGCAATTGATGAGGTATGTTGTTAAGCTTTGCTGATCAAAAAGTAAGTGTCTCACAACTACTGCCATACAAAAACATACTTTTGGAGATATACACAAGTATATATAAAAATCTAAGATATTTACAAGATTCAAAAACAGTTAATGAAGGACTGTTCGGTCATAGTAATGACCAATTATTAGTAATGAAGGAATGTCACACGAGATTTCAGAGACCTCACGATGAAGGATGACAAGGATGACAACAATGGCATATTTAGTTTGCCACTGTCTCAAAGGGATCTCTCACTCGAGATTCAGCAGACAGGGAAAGAGGACCCGCTGTGACAATGCTGGCATCTGTACTTGCCCCTGGCGCCACCACTCCCCCATACTCCCGGCCCCGGGCATCACCACAACCACTCTGGAGACCACCGGAGGAGTAAACATCAAGAGACAGAGGAGAATTAATACCATTTGGTCTCCATGACCATATCATCAAAAATTTATCGAATGTTTAGTGTATGCTCCAACTAAAATAGGCAAAATAGTCAAGAACCTTGGGTTCTATTCTGCTTTGCTCATTCAGTCCCTGGCCTAGCTTGACTGACCTTCCCTTGTTTCTTTTTTTTTTTTTTTTTCACTTGAAAAACCTGAAAAATATTATACATAACTCTTGCCATTAGGAAATCCAGGAAAGACTATAAGAGTGAAAATATAGTGCAATTCAACAAGGATGCATTGCAGGTATAGAGCATGCAGGTGTAGGGCATGCAGCTGGTGCCCCCCCCCCCCAGGCCCCTTCCCACTTCAGGGCATAGGAGCCCACCTTTCAACTGGACATTGCTTAGCAAAGCCCTCTTTGCTCTTCCTAGTAGGACTTAAGCACTGGGAAGCAAAGCTCCCTGGGACACCCTCAGCCAATGACAGAGGGCTCAACCTCAAAGGGCCCAGTGGTAACCAGCTCAGTGGCCCACCTGTTACTGGCCACCTTCCCTTCGCTGCCTCACTCTCCCACTGCCTGACCACTGGTTCTCTCACCACGCAAACAATCTACACAAACCATCACTACCTTTCCTCAACTTAGAAAGAAAAGAAAAATGAAAAGGAGAAAAATGAGAAGGCAAGACAGAGACAGGATGAGTCAGGCTATCTCATTACTTTGACTTACAGACAGGGTCTCCATAAATACATACACATATGCACATAAAGACAACATCGATTCTGTTAGCACACATAAAGATGCACCTTTTTTTTCTTCTTCTGTTCCACAGTTCTGTAGGAATTTTACTGTGTTCTTTATCCCTCACCCTTATGAAGATGTTTTTTAAGATTATTATGATTATGGTATTAAAGGTAATTATTCTAGGTTATTCTTAATGTCTCAGGGCTATACTTTGTACTGCCCAGCCCAAAGTCACCTCAGGGAAGCACATTTTAATTATAGAAACATATGTATGTTTATATATACATGCATATGTACATACATGTATATGTGTATGGATATATACACACATAAGATGATGACATATATATATATATATATATATATATATATATATATATAATGATTATACATCTTTCTGAGAGAGCAAACTAAGATTACACAGTGATAGCCGGACACACAAGGAATTCACAACCCCTCAAAGAAAAGATGTCTGGATGGCTTGCCTAGCAATTCCCCACTAAGATATAAGAATGTCCCTATGTTTCCTCCCCTGTTCCTTCCCTGAAACACTTGCAGTCACTTGACAAATCATTATCATTCATTAATAATGTTTCCTGAGTGCCCATATGTGAAAGAAATCCACTGCACACTTCACAGTTACAATTCCCTTCCCCACAGAGCTTTCGTTTTAATGGAAACTATAGAATATGTATGTCTTCCTCTCACATATTCTGTTTGGGTTTGTTTCCTGTCTTTCTCTCTTCTCTCTCTCTGGTCCAGAGGAATGATTTCCTGGTTTACAATCTAAGCTGGATCGGGGACCTGGGTGGCTCAGCAGGTGAGCATCTACCTTTGGCTCAGGTCATGATCCCAGGATCCTGAGATCGAGTCCCACATCAGGCTCTTCACAGGGAGCCTGCTTCTCCATCTCCCTACATCTCTGCCTCTCTCTGTGTCTCTCATGAATAAATAAATAAAATCTTAAAAAACCCACAATCTAAGCTGGATCATTTCACTTCCACGAGTCAGGGAACCTTTTGTGAACATATAAGAGGACGGGGTTAAGGGGTGTAAGGAAGCAGAGCAGAGGTGAAGGGAACCGGCTAGCAGTGATGGCTGCCCCTCCTCAGCACGGAGGAAGCTTCCTGGTGGCAGGCCATCATAGGCAGGGGTCAAGGAAGAATCACTGGTGCAGAAAGAGCATACATCAAAGAGCCCAAACTGATAACAAGAAACGACTGTCCCATCATCACACCTTACATTGCCTTTTCTCAAATTACCTTGTCAGCTTGAGGGGACCCAACTCTCCTGGTCCCCATTTCAGAGCTGCAGATACTGGTTTCTGCACTACACAGCTTAAGAAGTCGGGAGAGGTGGAACCTCATTCTCTCTTCCACAACTCTCTACTAGGTCTCCCTTAGTCCAGCCAGGATGGTTGAGGTGTTAGAGAACTTTACCTCTTTTGATTGTTCTAAAAAATGCTGCCAATACCCTAAGAACCCTCTCTCTGTAACCCAAAGGACCTTCTGGCTTGGACTCTAGTAGAAGGGTCCCAAGGCGTGAGCTTGCCTATATGCTGAACCTGGTTGACTTGCCTTTTGGTGTAGAGACCCTTCCTTAAAACACGAGAGTATCATTCAGTGATGTAGACAGTTTGATGGGCAGACCTGATAGTGCATCAGAAAGATCTAGAGCAAAAAAATAAAAATAGAAAGATCTAGAGATGGTGATGATCTAATCCAGTGGTTTTAAACTTTTTTTTTTAAGAACTATAACCTTTTTTTTTTTTTTTTTTTTTTTTACTAAAATTGTATGCTGAAACACATGAAATAAAAACATTTATGCAGGTGAAACTTGGGAAAGGGAAAGGATCTCCACACTAGCCCCTTAGTAAGAACTTTCTCAAGAACCACCTGTCCAGCCTGGCCCATCCATCTTATAGGCAACAGAATGGGTGCACAGAGAAGTCAGGCAAACTGCCCAGGGTTGCAGAATTAGGGACCAATCAACTTTCTGGATGCTTAATTTCTTGCTCTTTCGATACAGTATTCTGTCTTGGAGAATTTTCTGAGCCTACAAAACTGCACGTGGCACTATTAAGCTACAAAAATTACTGACTCAATGCTTTCATTCAAGAATCACTCCTGTTCACATCCTCTGAATAAGAAGTTTGGATTTCTTTGTGCCACATTAACTCTGATTGGTAACTCTGAATTCCCTGCTGGCAGAAGTAATACAGGTCAGATTCTATTAAACACATATCACTACAATAAAAAACAATTAGAATCCAGCTCATAGTCTACAAACTTCAGGAAGATTTAATCAGCAAAAGTTTAGTGCTGTATCACCAAGAAATTTGGATAGTGTAAAAAGACTGCCTATGGAGGCACCTGGGTGGCTCAGTCAGTGAAGCATCTGACTCTCGATTTCTGCTCAGTTCATGATGTCAGGGTCATGACACTGAGCCCCACATCAGGCTCTGTGCTGAGCATGGCGCCTGCTTGGGATTTTCTCTCCCTCAGCTCCTCTTCCTGCTTGCTTGCACGAGCTCTTTCTCGAAATAAATAAAATCCTAAAAAAAAAAAAAAAAGGATTTTTGTCTATAGTGTGTGTGTGTGTGTGTGTGTATTGACCTCGTGGTGATAGATCCAATAATTCAGACAACAGATGGCTTCCAAGTACCTCACCATAAAAGTGGCTGCATATTACACAACTCAACACTGAAACACCTCTCCCCGAGACCCCCTCACTTCATTCAGTTTTCCTAGGTACTTAGGCAATTTGCTACCTTGGCATAAGAAGAAAAAAAACTGTCAGCACTCCCAAGGCCCACCCATGGCCTCAATGGGACCCCTTTGGGAGTGGAGTCTCCAGCCCAGCTTCATTTGGAAGGAGTCTTAGTTATTTACAAAACCAGAGTCCTAAAACAAAAACAAAAACAAAACAAAACATAAAAAACCAGAATCCTTAAAGTAATTCTGTTCAAGGCCCTTTAAAAGAAGGGAGGATAGGGGCTTCTGGGTGGCTCAGTGGTTGAGCATCTGCCTTCAGCTCAGATTGTGATCCTGGGGTCCTGGGATCGAGTCCTACATCGGGCGCCCCACCGGGAGCCTGCTTCTCCCTCTGCCTATGTCTCTGCTTCTTTCTGTCTCTCATGAAAAAAATAAATAAAATCTTAAAAAAAAATTTTTTTTAAATAAAAGAAAGGAGGATAAGTAAGAATTTGAAACCAATGTATGTACATATTTGAAAAATTCAGGGACAGGGTGGAAGTGTGCTTGGAAGTAGGAGGAGGCAGGGTATGGGAGTGGAAGCTGGCCCCTCTGCAAAAGAACCTGTGAGTACAGGCCCAGCTTACTCACTCCTCTGCCCCTGAGGCTGGATGGGGGAGGGGTGACCTTAAAGTTCAGAAAGGATTGATCTCCGAAGCAATGAAAAGGAGGCCCTAAGGAATGAGGAAATTGTCGACATGGAGAATACATTCAAGGTCAAGAACCAAGTAAAATATCACACTGGAAAGAAAAAAATAACAGAAACATTTGAGATGACAAAGCTGAAACTCTGTCTCTGGGATGTGGCTACTTGGGTTTCTCTCTCATGCCTGACAGCTCGGATCAGACCCCTGCCATTTCTAGACACGGAGTTTCTGACACGTAATGCCTCTGGTACAGATGAAACCCGCTCACTGTGCAAGTGATCTGGGCTGGGGACTAGGTGTGTGGGGCCAACTCACACCCCCTACTCGGGTTTCCCAGCCATCGGCTCGTATTTGAAACTTAGTAGTAGAACAGTTCATGCTAGGACACTCTCTGAACTCTGCTTGCCCTGGTGCTAGCATTCTGCCCTACAAAGGGAGGGCATTCTAAAAGCATTTTTTTTTTCTAAAAGCATTTTTAAAAAGGCACGGGAAAGAAGACGAAACACTTGTAAAAGCTTTTGATAGCACTGAGTCATGCTCAGAGAAGCATTCAAGTAGTCAGGGTACTGTATGTTCCGAAACACACACAATAACACTCTCAGTGGGTCAACTTCCCTATTACCTCGTGGGGCAGCAAGGCTGACTTACAGCTACGATCTAAGCTGAGGTTTCTGGAACTTTTAAATCCCCTTGCACTCAATATTGTTTTGGGGTGATTTACAGCTTCTGAAGAGAACCAGGCACTGAAGACAGAGCTGGTGTTTAAAGCTCAGTTATGTCAGGGATCCCTGGGTGGCTCAGCGGTTTGGCACCTGCCTTCGGCTCAGGGCGTTGGTCCTGGAGACCCCGGATTGGTCCCGTGTCGGGCTCCCTGCATGGAGCTTGCTTTTCCCTCTGCCTGTGTCTCTGGCGCTCTCTCTCTCTCTCTGTGTGTGTGTCTATCATGAATAAATAAATAAAATCTTAAAAAAAAGAAAACTCAGTTATGTCAATTACTGGCTGCACAGCCCTGAACAAATTATCTATCCTCTGGCCCTCAGTTTCCTCATCTGTAAAATGGGAGTATTAAAACCTGCTTCATAGGGTTATAGTTGAGATCAGTGAAATGAGATGATGTATGCAAACCATCCACTACAGTGCAGGCACTGTACATTTCTACCATAGTGCTTCGAGGCTCTACAGACAATCTGATGGATGACATAGAAAGGGCAATAGATGATGGTGTTAATACCTTCAAAGTTCTCACAAGGGATAAACGTCTTGTTCCTGGAGGTGGAGCAACAGAAATTGAATTAGCCAAACAGATCACATCGTATGGAGAGACACGTCCTGGACTTGAACAGTATGCCATAAAGAAGTTTGCTGAGGCATTCGAAGCTATTCCCCGGGCACTGGCAGAAAACTCTGGAGTTAAGGCCAATGAAGTAATCTCTAAACTCTATGCAGTACATCAAGAAGGAAATAAGAACGTCAGATTAGATATTGAGGCTGAAGTTCCTGCTGTAAAGGACATGTTGGAAGCTGGTATTCTAGACACTTACTTGGGAAAATACTGGGCTATCAAGCTGGCTACGAATGCTGCCATCACTGTCCTTAGAGTGGATCAGATCATCATGGCAAAACCAGCTGGTGGGCCCAAACCTCCAAGTGCGAGGAAAGACTGGGATGAAGACCAAAATGATTGACTGGCTTAGTTTTTTACTGTAGGTGAAGACTACATTTGTAGTAGTAGTCTAGGAATTGCCTGATGTTTTCATATTTTACTTAAAAAGTGTTTTGTGTTTATATCCTCAGCTGGATGATAAAATAAACATGTTGTTGCTGTCAAAGCCTAAAAAAAAAAAAAAAAAAAAAAAAAAGTCCATGTACCATGGACTTTGTTCAGAAGGAATTTAAGTGCTGTGGCGGGGAAGACTACCAGGATTGGAGCAAAAACCAGTACCACGACTACAACGCCCCCGGACCCCTGGCCTGCGGGGTGCCCTACACCTGCTGCGTCAGAAACACGACAGAAGTGATCAACACCATGTGCGGCTACAGAACTATTGACAAGGAGCGCCTCAGCGTGCAGGACGTCATCTACGTGCGGGGCTGCACCAACGCCGTGCTCATCTGGTTCATGGACAACTACACCATCATGGCAGGCCTCCTGCTGGGCATCCTGCTCCCCCAGTTCCTGGGGGTGCTGCTGACATTCCTGTACATCACCCGGGTGGAGGACATCATCATGGAGCACTCGGTCACCGACGGGCTCTTGGGGCCTGGCACCAAGCCCAGCGTGGAGGCGGCAGGCACAGGATGCTGCATGTGCTACCTCAACTAGCGCCCCCATCTGGGCCAGCAGCTGGGCAGGACCGTGCCGTGACAGCACCACTCGGGCCACATCACGGTGGCTGGACGGGACTGTGGGTCCTCTCCCCACACTGGGCACTGACCAAAGCCCCAGCCGAGTTTGGGGGGCCTGCTCAGGCCTCCCGCGGCCACGGCCTCTCGGGAGAGCCGAGGCGCTCCCCGGGGCCGGGTCCTGCACCTGCCCGGCCTCCTGGGCGTGGGGAGCAAGGACGCCCCTTCAGCAGGCCTGGGCCCCCGGGAAGGGGGTGCCGAGCACTCAGCTCAGGGCCCATCTGGTTTCTGGCAGTGCCGTGGCCTGTGGTGTTTCGGCCCCCGTGAGGGCAATCTTGTAGTAAAATGAGCACGAAGGAGAGCACGTGTGGTGGCAGGTGTGTGGGCCCCAGGGTCCCTGGAGTCCCTCGGCCACGACCCAGAGGCCAGGTTGGGCGCATTTCGCAGCCTCCCAGGGGCCTTGAGCTGCTGCTTTGCTGACCCTGTTTTTTACGTGATTTTTGTAACATTCATTTTGTACACAGTTAACAGGAGTTTCTGACTAATCAGAGCTGGGTGTTGCCCACACGCCCCACTCTTGCCCCTCCAAGCCCGTTTATTAATCAAACAATAAAGACGTGATTTTTTTTTGCCATGGTACATGGCAGATGCTTCGTGCATTCAACCAATATTAACTGACACCTTACTATTTGCCAGGCCTTATGGCAGGTAAGCAAAGACAGATGTAGTAACTGCCCTCTTGGAGCTTTCCATATGGCCACTAGCCTATTGACTCAACAGTAGCACCTACTCTGAATTCCTTGTCTAGACTGATGAAGACTGATGGTAGCACATAGTTACAAAGATAAGAGAGATACAGACTCTGCTCCTCAGCTTCAATCTGACTGAGAAGGTAAGAGAACCATATCACTGGATGGCTCTGCTACTAATTATGTGACCTTGGGCAATTCATACAACAATTTTGGAGCTCAGCTTCCTTGTAAGTAAAATAAGGAGGTTGGATTGGATGATTGGTTCTCAAACTTGACTGGCCATCAGAATCTCTGGAAGACCTTTTGGAAGTACAGACTCCAGGCCCCCACCGACACCCGCTGGTCAGAATCTCGAAGTGTGGGGCTCAGGGATCTATCACAGTTTTTAAAATGCCCCCATGTGGTCAAATGCAGACCTCTTGGTCTTGGCCCATCTGTAAGACGCCTTCTAACAGGAGTAAAGTTCTGTGATACATCACTGTCACGGGAAGTGGAAGCGAACAGTGCCATGGAGGAGGCACCGAGTGCAGAACCAGGGTTAGGAGAAGGCAGACATCAGTGGGGTGGTGGCAGTGTGAATGTGAACTTGAGAGAGGCCAAGCTCCAAGAGGGCAGTTACTACATCTGTCTGAACTTGCAGAGGCTGGGAAAGGAAAGAGTATAGAGAAGGGAAGCCAAACATTGGGCCAGAGGACAGAGTGCTTGGATGGGAATAAATGGCTCAGAGGTTGGGAAGGCAGACTGAGACCAACTTGACTAATTATTTCATCCATCCATTTATCCATCCATCTATAATGTGACCTTATTTAGAAATAGGAAGTTAAAGTAAGGTCATTAGGTTGGGCCCTAATCCAATATGACCAGTGTGCTGATAACAAGGGGAAATTCAGGGACACCGGGGTGGGGGGGCTCAGCCAGGTAAGTGTCCACCTTCAGCTCACGGTCCTGGGGCCCAGGCGCACATCGGGTTCCCTGCTCCGTGAGGAGCCTGCTTCTTCCTCTGCCCCTGCTGCTGCTCCTGCTCACATGCTCTCATAAATAAAGTCTCTTAAAAGTGGGGGGGAAATTCAGACTGAGAGACATGCACGGAGAGAAGGCTATGTGCAGAGACACAGGGAGGCTGCTGTGTGAGGGTGGAGGAGCGGAATGCATCCCCAGACCCAGGACGCCAGAGACTGCTGCTAAACCACCAGCAGCTGGGACGGAGGCACAGAACAGATTCTCCCTCCCAGGCTGCAGCAGGACCACGGCTGCTGATGCCTTGATTTCAGACTCAAGAAGTGTGAGCCAAGAAATGTCCGCAGTTTTAAGTCCCCTCGTCTGTGGCACTTTGTTCCTGCAGCCCTAGGAAGTTAACACACGATGGAAGGGGAAGGAAATAGAGGCCAAAGAACTATGAGAGACTGTGGATTAGAGGCTGGACAACTCATTTTCTGAATTCAGAAAATTAGAAGAACCCACTAATTATGTGCCAAGAATGGTGCCGGACACCTGTCATTTAGTATCATCCAGTAGCAACAGATATTGGCTGAGTAATTAATGAGATGTTGGGGGTCAAGGAGGAGGAAAGATGGGTTCTTGGAGAGGTTGGTGGCATGTGGGAAGAAATGGAGGTTTTGTGTCAGACAAGTGAACTCCTCCTTCTAGAGGCAGCCAAAGCACAGAAGTGAAGCTCAGGAGAGAAGTCTGGGCAGAGATTAAGTTTTGGGAATCACTCTTATAGCAACAATAGGTTAGATGCCATAAGAAAAAAATCTTCTAGGAAAAGGAAAGAGAGCTGAAGGCAGACTCACTGTAAGTCAGGGTCAGAAGAGGATGAAGAAAGAGGAGAGGACATAGGTGAGTCTGGTGGCACAGAAGCCAGGAGAGATGTGGAGGGATAGGCCCTAGCTATGACAGAAACAGAAAGAAAGACATGGGTTTGGGCATATTTCAAGCTATTCTCTTTTCATATAACAGTAGTTTTGTTGTTTGGGGTTTTTTTTCTTTTAACATAAATCCACACAAGTCTTGAATGGTTTTAAATGGAGCAGCTTTTGAATTTCTTAAATTCAAGAAGAGTTCTGGGACGAAAAAAAGTGTTAGTGTTAATTTCCTGAGTGTTTTAATAGCAACTTTAACCTGAAAAGCTCAAAGAGTGTTGGGTCAGACAAATGATCTAGTAGTGAGGATAACGTCCCAATGTCATAGATATGAAGGCCCAGAGAAGTAAAGGTTTGTAGTTCTATTGACGCAGAACATCAGGTTCCAGTGAAGGGCTGATTCTGATTCTTGGGCAAATATTCTGATCCGAGCACCAGCTGGCTCACCTGTTGATTCATTCATTGAGTACACTGCTGACCACCGCACTGCAGCAGAGAACAAGGATAAATGAAGTCACCAAGGAGCTCACAGTCCAGTGGAAACACTACCAGGTGTTAAAAGCCTTCACTAGGGAATCCCTGGGAGGCGCAGCAGTTTGGTGCCTGCCTTCAGCCCAGGGCATGATCCTGGAGTTCCAAGATTGAGTCCCGCATCAGGTTCCCTGCATGGAGCCTGCTTCTCCCTCTGCCTGTGTCTCTGCCTCTCTTTCTGTGTCTCTCATGAACAAATAGATAAAATCTTAAAAAAAAAAAAAAAAAAGCCTTCACTAAAGAAACTTTAAAAAACAATAGTGTTCAATGATGACTGACTGGATAAGCAAAATGTGGTTCATGCATACATGCAACGCAGATGACCTCTGAAGGCATCATGCAAAGTGAAATAAGGCAGACACAAAAAGACAATTATTGTATAATTCCACTTATATGAAGTACCCAGTGGCATCACGTTCACAGAGGCAGAAGGCAAAATGGTGGTTGCCAGGGGCTGGAGGGAGGAGACAGGATTGGGTAGAGTTTCCGTTGGGGATGACAAGAGTTTTGGGGGTGGATGGTAGTGATGGTTTTGCACAACACCATGAGTATACTAAAACCACAGAACTGTACACTTAATGGTAAATTTTACATCATATACATTAACAATTTTGTTGGGGATCCCTGGGTGGCGCAGTGGTTTAGCACCTGCCTTTGGCCCAGGGCGCGATCCTGGAGACCCGGGATCGAATCCCACGTCGGGCTCCCGGTGCATGGAGTCTGCTTCTCCCTCTGCCTATGTCTCTGCCTCTCTCTCTCTCTCACTGTGTGCCTATCATAAATAAATAAAATTTTAAAAAATTAAAAAAAAACAATTTTGTTATCGTGTGTGTTTTTTTTTTTTTAAGATTTTTATTTACTTGAGAGAGAGAGGGAGTGAGCATGAGCAGTGGGGAGAGGCAGAGGGAGGGAGAGGAGCAGGCTCCCTGCCCAGTGCAGAGCCTGACACAGGACTCAATCCCACGATCCCAAGATCACAACCCTGAGATCATGACCCGAGCCGAAACCAAGAGTCAGATGCTCAACTGACAGGCCACCCAAGAGATGGCATCCTAAATTTCTTTCTAATACAAAGAATAGGTATGGAGAAGTTGAGTGCTGAATACGAAGTCAGTGTCAGGGTTAAGTAAAGAGCAGGTCTTAGCTGCTATTCCAGTACATCCTACATCTTTTTTATTACAACTAATTAGCATTTGCCTATTTAAAAACTCTTGGGTTTTACTTCTTTCACCTGTTTCCTTTTAGAAATGTTAGAAAACAAGAAGTGGGAATAAATAAGACTGAAAATTCTGTTACCCAGAGAGAACTACCATTAACACTCCGGCATAGCACCTTTTAGCTGGAAAAATGATCTCTCTTCATTTTTTTTTAAAGTTCAGTCCTTTAAGTTCAATCCATTCTCCCTCAGTACAAATGGCAAACTGTGATCTAGCAGAAAGGGTCAGGCAACTTTCTCAGCACCTCATAGTCAGGAGGGAGGTCAGAACTGCAATTCAATTCTAAGTCAGCTATCCAAGCCTCTCTGCCACTGCCACGACTATCTGGATGATTAGAGTCATCACCTATCACAGCCAGAGCCCCTGGCTAAAAATACACCCTCCTCTGAGATGGTTTCCGTCATTTAGATGTTTCAGAGCCAGCCAGAGCCTGGCCTGGGCACAGCGAACATCTGGGTAAGGCACTGACCACAGAACCACCGGGCAGCTGGAAGCCATATGGGCACGGAGCCTATGCAGTTGGTGAGGCCACCCTCACCTCCCTCCACCTCCCTCCACCTCCTCATGCTGCCCGTTGGGCCTTCAAAGCCCTCCACCCTCTCTTTTGCCAGATCACAGCTCTTCTTTGCTTCTCTGCCCTACCTCACTTCCCTAATCTGTCCCAGAGGATAATTTCTCCTGCCTTCTCTGTTCCTGCTTCCCTGCCACACCTCCATGGTCTTTCTCTTCCACTCTACCCTGCATCTGGAAGAGTTTTTCCCTCTCTTGCTTGCCAGCCGGATGGCTTCCTCCAAGTGCTTCCTCAAAAGCCATTTGTCTCTGAAAGGCTTCCATGGATTTCCCACACTGGTGGCTTCCCTGCCACTTCCCTTGACTGGGTGGCCTCACCCGAGAGGGATCATTCATTTAAACCAAATTCACCAAAATCTACGCTGGTGTGATGCTACGGGCACAGTGTGCTGCAGTGGGCACAGAAGTGAATGAGAAGGGGTGTTTTCCCTCAAGGGCCCAAGTCTGGTGAAGAAACAAACAAAAAGCAAATAGTTAAAGGAATGTGCTAGGTTGTGTGTTAGAATTTGGGCGGACAATTTTGTTAGAATTTTGGGAGCTTCGAGGAGAAAGTAATTTTGCCCAAGGAGGCCAGGAGGCATGAGAAGAGGGCTCCTCTGAATGAATCTAGTGGTAAATGTGGTCATCTGATGGGCTTGCAAAGTGCAAAAGGGCACTGTCAATAGGGGATGAGGGAACGTGCAAAGGTCCAGGGCAGAATAACTCAGGCAGGAAGGGCTTGGAACTCCACATTTGGGAGTGAGGCTTCAGCTGCTCCTGGGTCCCTAGTGAAAAGGCTGACACTGGCTATGAGCTCACCAGATTCTGTAGCTAATTCTCATTATCAGTTGGGAAAGTTTAGAACAGTTTTGCGCAGGCATCATAGCAGAGTTCAAACCCTTGCTGAATGCGTTGTTAGAGGTTCATAAACATCACACAGAGTGGCCACAATGCAGTCACTGGAGTCCACTAAAGACGAATAACCTCAGTGATGTCAGATGCTCAGTCCGTGTGAGTTTGCTCATCTGCTAAATATGGCAATGGATGAGGCCAGTGATGTGCTGAACAAAAGAGGGTTTCATCGTCAAATATGGGAAACACTCCCCCTCCTTAGGGATTCACATTTGCCTATGAACACGTTAAAGTTTGTGGTGGGTGGAAACCAAAGTGTTTAATTTGGTCAAAACCAGCATTTCTCAAACTTATTTAATCACACAATTCTTCCCCCGCCCCCCTCTCCCACCAAGTATCTCTTAATCTCTAGGGAGGAAACACATGTGGGAAAGTGCTGGATGAAATGGTTAGCAGCCTGCCTTCCAGCCATTAAAACCCAGGGCTGTATGGACTGAGCATGTCACTGGGCTGGAACTGGAGCAACTGAAATATAACTGAAGCATAGACATTAACATTCATTCTAAGAAGGGACTGCGGGTGGGCATGACTCTGGGAACGGGTGTGATGCTAACGGTGAATGGTCACCTGGAAAGCCCAGTGTGAGGACAGAAATGATGCAGAAAGCCTGAAAATGTTCTAAGGGGAAACCAAACTGGTGGAAAGCTAAAGGCAGGAAAACTTTGGTCAGAAGGGATAAAGGACCCAATCAGTCAGGAAAGTTTGGGAAAGTAAGAGGGTCCTGTGGAGATTCTTCTGGTAAGGCTGAGATAGGGCTTGGGGCAGGGGGCCTTCAGGAGAAACACTCTGCCTCAGAGTAAGAGAAGTCGAGTCCTCGGGGACCACAGGCCTGTGAGAGGGATGCCAGGCAGCACGAGGAAGAGAAAGGAGAGTCCAGGGAGAAAGCACAGCGTGACCACAAGGAAGAGGAGAAGAATCAGATAACCTTGGGATGAGAAGGGCTAATGAGTACCTGGGACGCTGGAACAGCAAGCCACCCTTACCTGGAACCCATGCTCTCCTGGTGCGAACAGCCACAGGTTCACCCTTTCCCTCCTGGGGCCTCTGGCACCTTGCTCTGCTACCCACACTGTCTCTCGTGCATCTTATGCCCCCTTCCCGACCCATTGCCAAGTTCTCCTTACCTCTGGTCCCCCTGCAGCCACTGCCCTGTTCCTGACTTTGCTGCCCAGTTTTTTTTTTTTTTAAGATTTTATTTATTTATTCATGAGAGACAGAGACAGAGGGAGGCAGAGACACAGGCAGAGGGAGAAGCAGGCTCCATACAGGGAGCCTGATATGGGACTCGAACCCGGGACTCCAGGATCACATCCTGGGCTGAAGGCAGGGGCTAAACCGCTGAGCTACCCAGAGATCCCTGCCCAGCTTCTTTGGAAGGAGCTCCAGGGCTATACTTACAACCTCCTGGATAGACTAGCCACCTTCAATTCAACCTGTGCAAAGGTGAATCTGCAGGTGCCTGGGAGGCTCAGCGGGTTAAGCGTCTGTCTTCAGCTCAGATAGTGATCCCAGGGTCCTGGTATTGAGTCTAGCGGCAGGCTTCCTGCTCAGTGGGATTTCTGCTCCTCCCTCTCCCTCTGCCCCCCTCCCCCTCTGCTGTCCTCACTCTCTCTCAAACAAATAAATAAAATATTTTTTTAAAAAACCCCACAAAACCCAAAAGCCAAAATGAATCTGCCCCCTTCCCATCAATCCAGCCCCGAAGGCAGTCATTCCCATGAGGGCCACAGCCATGTTCCAGTCAGCCAGACCTCAAGCCCAGCAAGTTACGACCCATGACTAAACGCAGGTGGCAAGTTTCATCAAATCTGCCTCCCTGCCGCTCTGTGGAGTCTCACTGTGCCACTGACCCCTATTATAGTGGCCGTATAAATGTTCTCCATACTCAAACCCTGTGAGAGCAAAGCATCACACACAGGCCGCCGCTCTCCCTCTGAGCTTCCCCAGACGCCAATCAGAAGACATCAGTAATGGATCACAGCTCTTGTTCCTGCAGAGCCTGCACTTGGCCTCACGATCCTCCTTAACAAAGTGTACGATCCAAAGAAGCCAGCAGCCGCCAATAAAAGTTGACACTCAAGATGACGCTCAAGCATACATTTTATCACAGTTGAACAACTCTGAAACCTGAATGCAAATGCCAATGTCAAACACATTTCCATGCAGTCGTGACATAACTGTCACTGCCTATGAGTGGCAGAACTCGGTCACAGTTTTTCATATCATTGTCACCTCATCTGAGTAGTGTGCATGGTTGGTACTACCTGTGCTGAGTTTAACTGCCATTTTAAATGTCTTCAAAAAGATGACACCATGATTCAGCACTGAAACCCAAAGTTATTGGTACACAGAAAGGCATGGAAACAGAACAACAGAATATAAATTTTATATTAAATATTTGCCACTGGAGGAATGATCAAAATTCTAAATTTTATTGCAAAACAATAATCTAAAGCTTCGTGGGACCTAAGAAAGATACCCACAGGTAGAAAAAGTTAAGCTACTTCCTACAAAAATATGCTGATTACAGGCCAAACAATGCACGTGGAGGTAAGAGAAATGGATGAATCCTTCGGAACATATGAAAGAAACTGCAAAGCAAGAGTGGCTGGCATCAGTTCCTGTGTTCCACAGGATTATCTCAGAGGCACTGTATTGTAGCTTATTGACAGGGTTGGTCTTTCTTTACCACACAGAAATAAAAGTAGAGTGTAAAACCAAAGGCATCTTAGAGTTGATAAGCTCTTGGTTCTTGTCAGGCTTAGCATCTCAATACCTTTTCGTGCAGTGCCTGGGCCAAAGGAAATGCCCAATAGTAGGGGAGCCTGAGTGGCTCAGTCTGTTAAGCATGTCCTGGGATCAGGCCCCAGGAGGGCTCCCTGCTCAGCAGGGAGTCTGCTTCTCCCTCTCCCTCTGCCCCGCCCCCACTCATTCTTTCTTTCTTAAATAAAATCTAATGGTTCCATTTCTTAAGTAGTTAAGTCCAATGAAGTTAATAAGCCTTTATGTTCCAACAACTTAGTAGCCATTTGAAAAGACGATACACATAAATTGAAAGAAAAAACATATTCTTTCATCTTAAATTACTTCACAATAACTCTTGTAGGTGAAAACCCATAACCCCCTTTAGAGACTGGGAAGTTGAAGCTCGGAGTTGGGTGACTTTCCCCAGGTTCCAGAGCTAATAGATGGCTCAGTCTTATAATATAGTAATTTGTGCCTTAAAAAAAAATAGTCCTCCTTTAGAGCATAAGCTCCTCAGAGACAAGGAGCCTCAGTAATGTCTGTAGTTGGCAGAACTCAGCACAACATCATGCCACAAATAGACGGTGAATAAACAGTTCTTGGATTAAATCATCTCCATCCAAAGAACCCCTCTTCTTATAGTACCTCTGGCATTTTTGGGAGTCAACTGAGCTTGCCACGTTGAAGACGATGGTGAGGAAAAGATACCAAAGGAAACAGAAGGAAGAGAGAAGAGTTGATTGTAGGGCCTGCACGGAGGCGGCCAAGAGTTGCCCGGGGGGTGACCCTCCTGCCGGCAGCAAGGAAGCCAGGGAACAACTCAGAAGCCTCCGGGTGGGCTGCTTGGCCTTCTCAGACTTGGATCTGCGGGGCCTGGAAGGCAGTGGCTGTGTCACCGTGTTGCAGTCCGGGCCTGATGCCTGGTAAATCCACTGCCAGGCCCACACTGAAAAGCTCCTGTCACAGCTCTCGGCCCCTCCGCACCTTCCCAGCAGGCGCTCTGGCTGGCAAGGTACTAAGTGGCTCCAGCTGTCTGTCAGGAGACCCCACGTGACTTGTGTCGTAGTGACCGAGCACAGTGAAATCCCAGCCGCACACACTTAGACTGACGCAGGGCCGTGAGCCACAATTCCCAGTTATCTGTCCCGAGAAAGGGTTTATATTTCCCCTCTGGAGAAAGATCCCCTCTGAGGAGAGTGCAGAGTATGTTGGAGCGAGAACAGCTGTCCGCAGGAATTCGTTTAATTCACTTCACCTCACATACCCTCCTAAATCCTGAGGCTGAGGTATGTATGGATGTTTAATACGGGGTGGCTGACAGAAAATGTGTCCCCAGGGAAAAAGCCAAGGAGCAAGTCCATGAGGATTAAGTGGATCTGCCATGGCGGAACGCTGACAAGCCCATGCAGCTGACATGACAGCAAGTGAAGAAGGCAGGATTCATAGACCTCCCGAGACCGCAGAAGTCATCTGGTGGAAGTTACACGTGAGACAGAGCTTAGTAAACAGGGCCATACAGAAATAATCTGGGACCAAAGCCCTGAACCGGGAAGTTCCCACATTCCTCCTCCTGGACCTCCCAGTTCTCAAACCGTCCATTCCTGAGTAGGCAATCTGTCCAACAGGGTGGCCACCACCCAACCCTCGTCCCAAAACAAATCCTAATGGTACCTCCTATGATCTTCCGCATCTGAGGACACGAGTGCCACTTTAAAGGCCCCCTAAAACATATCCCTTCATGGATCCTCACCACACCTCAGGGAAGTTGTGGGGGCTCGCAAGAGCTCCTCAAGAAACTGTTACTCAGGAAAGGCAAGTACTGGCCTGAGGTCAGATGGTGAGTTCTCACACTCAGACCTCTCCAAGTCAGGACTTGTCTACCTCATCTTTAATCCAAACACCTCAAAGTATTCTTACTACCACACAAATTGGCAAATGGCAGAGTGAAATGATTTGCCTGAGGTCACATACACATGCAAAGCATTATCATATTATCACCTGCTCTGGGAAAATGATTCCCATGAACTACAAGCTTGCTAGCTGATGGAAAGAACAGGCTGTTGTGGGAGACTTGACTCATCCCTGATGACGGACATGCCATTGAAATATGACTCCTAGAAATGCTTTTCAGAATATTTAATAAGATGGTTGATACTCAATTAGAATTTTGTGTTATCTCAAATTCGCTCCAATTATCTTAGAGGTGTCATGAAATACAACACTAAAATTCACACTTCAAAGACACACAGCATGTTGTATTTTGGGAAAAGAGAGAGAAGAGTTCTCACAACATGTGAGACACATATAATGACACATGTTTCCGTTCCAAACAGTTTGCTTTTATTTTCAGGGGACTTTCACTCGCCTATAAGCTTCTAAAATTATGAAAAGACAGTACAGATATGGAAAGCTCAAGTTACTGTGGAATTTGAACATCCCTAAGATCCCTGAGCTCTAACCACTAGGTGCCTCACTCAGCCAACACTCCCCTTCAACAAGCCAGCTGTCAGATGGGGCTTTCACGCACAAGTCATCTGTTCCAAAGGAAGTCCCTAGGCTTCTGAGCTCCTGGAACCCTAACAATATTGACTAGTGACAACTGCAGGATTTTCTACTTATTTATACAAGAATACAACATTCAACACTCTCTCTATATAAGAAATTTATATTTAGGCAATTTTTCACAGCTTGACTGGCTTCTCTAAGGATGTTCAGGTCACTTCCTCTATCGATTCCTAATGCAGGATGCCTCAGAGTCCTGTATTACCTACTCAATATGTTTCAAAGTTTCTTCTTTAGTGATGCAAACAATGTATCCAAGAGTACATAACCCACAAAACAAGAGAAAGTAATTGCAAACATAATATCTGGTAACCTATGACATATTAAGAATGCTCACACTCAATAAAAGACAAATAATCCAATTTTTTAAATGGGCAAAGGATAAATAGACATTTCTCCACAGAAGATGTACAGATGGCCAATAACACAAATTAAAACCACAATGAAATGTCACTTCATATGTGTCTCAGTCTTACGTAGCCTGGGTAGCTTAAACAACAAATTTATTTTCTCACAGTTATGGAGCCTGGCAGTCCAAAATTAAGGGGTAAGAAAGGTTGAGTTCTGGTGAAGGCTCCCTTCCTATTTCGCAGACAGCCACTTCTCACTGTGTCCTCAACAAGGCAAAGAGACAGTGTTTGTACTCTGATGTCTCTTCTTATCATCAGAGTGCTCCCCGTTACATCCTCAGCTAGCCCTAATTACTTCCCAAAGGCCCCATACCCATCACATTGGGAGTTATGGCTTCAACATGTGAATCTGAGGGGAACATAAATCAGTCTATACCAATACCTACTGGGGTGGCTATAATAAAAAAGTCAGACAATAACAGGTGCTACAAGAATGTGGAGAAACTGGAACACTTACACACTGCTGGTGGCACTACAGAGTGGTAGAGCTGCTTCAAAAAGTAGTCTGCTAGTTCCTCAAAAGGCTAACATGGAGTGACCAAATGACCCAGTGACTCACTGCTAGCTCTCTGCTCAGGAGACTCAAATACTGGAACACAACTGTTGGTAACAACACTATCCATAATAGCTAAAACGTAAAAACAACCCTAATGTCCATCAGCTGATGAAAGAAGAAAAGGTGATATATGTGTACAGTGGAATAGTATTCAGCCACAAGGAGAAATGAAGTACTGACCCATGCTATAAAACTGATTAACCTTGAAATCATCATGCTAAACAACAGAATCCAGTACAAAACACCACATATCGCATGATTCCATTTTTATGAAATGTCCAGAGTAGACAAATCTATAGAGGCAGAAAGCAGACTGGTGGTGGCCTGGGACTGGTAGGCGGACATGGGCAAAACAGAGTGACTGATAATGGGTATGGGGATTCTTTTAGGGGGTATGGAAATGTTCTAAAACTGATTGTGAGATGGTTGCACAACTCAGTGAATATAATAAAAACCACTGAGTTGTAGACCTTAAATCACTGAATTGTATGGTATGTGAATTATATCACAATAAAACTTTATATATATATATATATATATATATATATATATATGTATATATATATATGTAAACTAAGTGGTAGTTAACATCCCTGGAATCCAGCTGACACATGCCCTAGGAGTAAGTGCCATGCCCTACAGTAAGGCCTCCTCTAAACCCAAAATAATAAACCGAGCTCTAACAAGATCTACCAAAAAAGATGAAGTTAGGGTTTGAGTCCTGCCAAGTTAAAGTTTGTGCTTTCTAGTGATCCAAAGTAATAAAGTGTTAAACCAAACCAAACCACTGGCACAAAGTGATCACCCAGCAATTAAACTGTCTGCCAAAACAAGAATCAACACACTTTAGAATGCTAACAATATCTGGAGTGTTTAAAATACACTATCACCCAATATTCAATAAAAAATCAATAGACAAAAATAAACAGGGGAAAGTTGAGACAAAATAGTCAAAACAAATCAAATTTGAGGGGCGCTGGGGTGGCTCAGTTGGTTAAGCATCTGCCTTCGGCTCAGGTCGTGGTCTCAGGGTCCTGGGATCAAGCCCTGCATTAGGCTACCTGCTCAGTGGCAAGTCTGTTTCTCCCTCTCCTTCTGCCCCTCCCTCCTGTTCCTGCTCTCTCTCTCTCTCTCTCTCTCTCTCTCAAATAAATAAAATCTTTAAAAAAAAAAAAACCAAATTTGACATGCCTAAATATTGAACTTACCTGACAAAGACTCTGAGGTAGCTATTACAACTATATTTAGATAATTAAAGAAAAATATGTTCAAAGAAATTAATAAAAGTAGGATCTTCATATAGAAATAAGGAAATCTCAGCAGAAAAACGGAAACTATAAAAAGAACCAAATGAAAATTTAAGGACTAAAAAGAGCAGTAACTAAATGAAAAATTCACTGGATTATCTTAACATCAAATTGGAGATGGTAGAAGAAAGAGTCAGTGAACACTAAGACACATCAATAGAAGCTACCTAATCTGAAGCACAGAGAGAAAAGAGGATTAAAGAGAAATGAACTGTATTTCAGAACCTGAGTCATAGTATCCATCAGTCTAATACAAATATAATTAAAATATCACAAGAGGATAATAAAAAACCACCAGAAGAATAACCAAAAATTTCCCAAATGTGATGAAAACCACTAACTGATAGCTATAAGAAGCTTACCAGACGGCAAGAAAGATAAACATTAAAAGAACCATGCCTAGACCCATCATAGTCAAAATTCTGAAAGATAAGGATAAAATCTTGAAAGTAGTGGAGGATGGGGATGGAGGAGACACATTATGCACAGGAACAAAAAGTTTTTAAAAAGATAGCCAATTTCTCATCAAAAACTACGGGTGGGGGGGCGTGTGCCTCGGTGGCTCAGTCAGTTAAAGCACCTGCCTTCGGCTCAGGTTATGATCTCAGGGTCCTGGGATCAAGCCCCATATCAGGCTCCACAGTCGGTAGGGAGTCTGCTTGTGATTCTCTCTCTCTCTCTGCCCCTCCTGCTCATGCTGCCTCTCTCTCTCTCTCTCTAAAATAAATAAATAAGTATATCTTTTAAAAAATAAATAATTTAAGACTGATGAATTACTGATTTCTACTTCTGAAACTAATAATGTATGTTAACTAATTGAATTTAAATTTAAAAAAATACTGAAAGAAACCACAAAAAAGAAAACTCCTATTAATAAACTAAAAATCTCTTCTATTAAAAATAGAGAGATAAATGACAGATTATTATATTAACCAAATATCTAGAATAATCCAAATATCCATCAAAAGGGAATAAACAAATTGTCTTACATTCTTTCAATGGAATACTACTCAGCAATAAAAAGGAGGTAAAAGCAACCAAAAAGCTAAAAGATAAAACAGAATTCTGATACAGTTCTATTTATGTGAAATTCTAGAACAGGTCAAAGTAATCTAAAATGTCATAAATCAGATCAGTGTTCGCTTGAAGTGGGGGAGTAGCCTGTGGAGATTATAAGGGGGGACTTTCTCAGGAAGCAGAGATAGGATTGAGGTGGTGGCTGCATGGGTGTCCAGGTTTACTAAAGTGTGCACTTACAACCTGTGAATTTTACTGTATACAAATTATACTCAATAAAGTTGATTAAAAAGGAAAAGTGGGGAGCATCCCCACCACTCAGCTGTGGCAATGTAGGGCAGCATGTGAAGAAACAGAGGACATGATATATGAAGTGTTGGAGTCTGGGCACTGACAGTTTACCGAACCCCCAGAAACAGACTGTGGAAGTAAGATCACGATATTTTCTCAGAAGCGTGCACTCCCACCTGAACCAGAGCTAGCAAGAGCACACCATCTCCCAGCTCACTCTGAGGGTGGCCATCGCAGGTTTTTAAGGACGAAAGGAGGATGCCACTTAAGAACAGTCCTCAGCACATGGATGGCGAACAGTATGCTTCGAGAATCTCACTCAAAAGAAAATATTTAAAAAGCTGTCTGGTAAGCTTCTGACTAGGATTCTCTTTGATTTGGTTACAGTATAATAAACTGTATGTATCCAATAATGCCATGTTATTGAGGTCCAATGACTGCTGAATTGACAGGCTTGTGAAGCTTTATTAAAGCCGTGCTTAACTATGAAAATAATACCAACTCCATCCCTTCTTTCCAGACATAACCAAGCTTTTGGTGATGTCAGCAGAATAAGTGACTGGCGATTGCACAACAGCATTTTTCGTGGTTGTTTAGGAGCATAGTTAGAGCAAATGGCTACTGAGTGATTTCTGTGCAAGCACCCTGTGAAGTGCTTTCCACACATTCTGTGTAATCCTCACCATGGCCTCTTAAGGGCTTTAACAGACCAGAAAACTGAGGAAACTGAAGTCAAGCGGGTTTGGGAATAAAAAGGAAAAAAGCGTGCACTCATTATAGGATATAACTTGTCTTTGATCCTTTGGGATACTATTTCACCTCACCAGACAAGCTTCTACAAAGTTTCAAAGACTCTTTCCTAGAAATAAAGAAATAAGAAGACAAGTGCCAGATATGAATCACTGCTGAGTCGACACCTGGGGCTGCATTTTATCAGTGGATTTAAGAAGTCTCTGTCTGGGCCACATTTCCACTCTGCACCTTTCCACTTCTGCAGATAGGAGTGGTTATAAACCACTTTCATACACACCGTCTCAATCCTACTAACTAACTACTCTGTGAGTCAGGCAAGGCGGGGCTGAGTTGTGAACCCATTTACGAATGAGGACAGGGAGACTTGCCCAAGCTCCCTGGTAACACAGGGGCAGAGACCACAGACTTCTGATTCCCAAGTGACTGCTGGGAGGCTGAGCATCAAGGAGCACCAGGGGCCAGGGCCCATGGGACATCTGCTCTTTGCCTAATATTTCCGATCTCAATTTCAACTCTTAGTGAGTAGATATTCAACATGAAGATGACATTCTAACTATCCTATTTGGCAAAATAACAGAAGGAACGCTAAGGCAGGCACCAAGAAATGACGCAGGTCATCTTGGTAAATAGTAATCCATAATATAACCTTATTTATTAGATGCTACAGATTCTAAAATGCACCATTATTTCATATCACTAAGAAAGAAAGGTCCTTGAATTAAACTATGGCACGTACTGATTTTAAGATGTGTCCTAATCTCAGATCTATGAAAATTTATCTTAGTACTGATAAAAGATGACAATTCAAGACTAGTTTTCTCAAACTGGGGATTATAATCTCTTCAGAAGCCACCAGCTCATTAATTTATCAGTATTGTTAAGCAGTAACAATGCTGAGTGCTGGGCCTGTCATTGGGAAGACAGGAGCAAATATGACTAAAGGCATCATCTCCAGCATTCAGAACCCACCTCTCAGATCAGGTTCTTAAGGAGAATTCCAAGAACCAGGAGCTGCAGAGCTTTGAACAGTGTTTTTCAGGTCTTCTTTGTCTCCTCAAAGTCAAGATGAGTCAAATTATGAGACACTCAGTTCTTCTGGACCAAACTCTGAGCAGGTACCTGGAGCAACTCAGTGACAATTTCTTGACACTTTTTCCCCCCCCTCAGTGACAAATTAAAGACAGGCGCTAATACCGAGTACATACTAAGTGCCAGGAATTGTCCTGATTCACATCCATTATCACATTGAATTCCCAAAATAACCTTATGATCTGAGCCTTATTAACCCATTAATAATGTTTAAAGGATGAAGAACTAATGGCTCAGAAAAGCTGAACAGCCAGAGTGTGGTTGCTCAGGATTCAAACCTGAGTCCATTTTGCTTCCCAAAGGTCATGTGCTTTCTACTGGAGAGGGGACAGAAAGCAGGGAGGATGAAAGCTTTTGAAATTTTGAAAATAATTGCTAAACTAACTTGAAATCTAAAAGGCTGATATTCTATCTAAACAATGACACAGTAAATAACAAAACCCTTTGGCTACAGGACACCTCACTCAAGCTGGGGACCCGTTTGATCTGTAGGATGGCTGTCCACCTTTTGGAGGTGATCTGAGTACAGTCCTAGCTGCATGTGGGAAGACAATTTAGCCAACCACATAACTGGCAGTGAAAAAAGACGTGAACACAAGTAACTGCAACATAGGGCAAAGTGTGGAAAGGGCCATGATAACGAATGTCTCCTGAACGGTAACAGCTCTTTGGGGGGCCAACTTCAAGCCACAGAGAGATTATTTCTGACAGAGATGACCAGGGAGATGGCATCTGAGCTATACCCTAAGAATAGGTAGGTATGGATAGGAAGAGAAGGAAGGAGAAGGAAGGGGTCTGAGAGGAACAAGTGGCATGAGCAAACTCTAAGAAACAGGACTTCTGGTTTGGCTGCAATATAGGGAAATAGCAGGAGAGAAATCTGGAAAGCTGGGTCAGGGTAAGATTTTGGAGGGCACTGAATAGCAGAGTAAAGATATGTGTTTGATAGGGAAGTAAGGAGTCACCCATGAATTTTGAGCAGGACAGGGGCCTAGAGCAATAGCAGGATTCATGTGGGAACAGGGTAAGAGTGTCCTTGTGGGGTGTGGGCCAGGGACACACAGCTAGGGGGGAAACTGAGGCCATAATTCACATCTGATCATAACTCGCACTCAGGCAGTGGTACAGAACTAGGAAGCAAGACGGAAAACAATTCTAAAGGATTTAGGGGAGACAAAAACAAGGGAAATAATAGAAATGCTTTATAACAGTGGTGCTTAGTCAGGGAAGACGCTGCCCCCACCCAACACCTGGCAATGTCTAGCGACACTTTTACTTACTACTCCTCGGTGGGGGGGGGGGTGCCTCTGGCATCTGGGGGGTAGAGGTCAGAGATGCTGCTAAACAGTCCACGATGCACAGGACAGCCTTCCTCAACCAAGAGTTATCAGGTCCAGAAACACCATTTTAGGACCATAAAGAAACAAGAGTGGTAAAGATGTGACACTGGCCCTGCAGCTCAAAAGACAAAAGGGTAAAGAAACCCAGGGGCTGGCCCCACACAGACTACAACTGCTCACCAAGGCAATAGACCACACGCCTTTTCATCATTCCTCTCATCTATGATCTTGCGCACCTGCTACCAGCCAGGCCCCAAGACACCTAGAAGGTGAGAACAGGCACAGTCCTCATTCTCAAGGCATCGCCACCGGGAAGGGAGAAAGTATGTAGGAAACACACCAATCTAGGGGCTCCTGGGTGGCTCAGTTGGTTAAGTGTCTGCCTTCGGCTCAGGTCATGATCCCGAGGTCCTAGGATGGAGCCCTGCAGCAGGCTCCTTGCTTCTCTCTCTCCTCCCTGCTCATTCTCTCTCTCTCTCTCTCTCTCTCTCTCTCTCTCTCCCTCCCTCAAATAAATAAAGCCTTGAAACAAAAAAAGAATGACTCCAAGGTTTGTGGCACAAGAAGGATGAGGCAGAGAAAGCTGTGGGAATGGCAGGTTTAAGGGAAGAGGCCAGAAGGGAGGCAGAGATGCCTCCTCAATCTCCTAAAGGAGATGTTTCTTAAGCAATCCGACACCCCAGTCTGAAGCTCAAGGGAGACAAGCAGGCAGGAGACGAGAATGTGGGACAGGTAGGAGCACAGATGGCATTTCCAGCCACCAGAGTGGATGGAAAGAGAAGGTCTGAGGGAATAAAGGAAACCAGGAAAGCTGCCACCAGTGAGAGAGAAGGGGAACTCGGAGATCACACATCAGAGAGGAGACGATGGTGCAACTGTCCATAGCGACCTGGAGGAGATCTTTTCCTATCAGTTCTTTTCAAATTATACTCAAGGTGGCTTTCTTGGATGCCTGTGCTAGGCAATCTGGGATGAAAGAGATGAGATCTAGTAACTTCGAGATGGTGCCAGTCGTCTGGAATGACAGCCTAGCAAGGGACATGACTGAGTGCCTGGGATATAAGGCTCCCGGGGAACTCCTAAACCAGTTCCTTCACCATGTCTCAATCTGGTCATAGGCATGGGTGAAAACTATCCTACCAGCAGTGGCAGCAGTGGCAGCATGCAGGGATGTTGTAGCTTTCCTCAAGAGCAGCTGAGGATCCAGCCTGGGCAACAGGTCAGGTCAGTGCTTCATATCTTGGACCTACCACTGGGCCTGGACGGCTTCCTCTGGCTTCCTGTTCCTTCTGCATTTCTGCCCTACATTGCATGCCCAAACTGCCTGTGCCATGCACGGTCACAGGATGGGTCTGAAGCACAGGATATGGGAGGATAAAACAGTTGAGAGGCTTTGGAATACTGCACATTTGCTACTTGCATGTAGTAGAAGTTACCAGAAGGAAAGCTACTGAAGTTCAAAAACTGTATCTTGCACCTCCAGCACCTGGGGGCATGTCTGGGTCATATTTGTAATATGAATAATTCAATCATCATCAGAAAATCAGTAAGGGACGGCACTCATATTAGGCAAAATGGACCAATTTCTAGCCATGAACATACTATACAATTCCAAAGTTCATTGCCTTAGATCAACAATAACAAATATACACTGGAAAGCTTTTGAGCCCAGACATTGTTCAGATGCTGTTTTAGCTCTGAGGATGCAGAGACTTTTTAACAAGAACTAGGAGATGAACAGGAGACTTACAGATGGCAGGAAGGGCTACAGAGGAAACATAGAGGGCCAGGGGACAGGTGGCAATTCTGCTTGGTGCGACCTCTCTGAGGAGCTGAGGCCTGGATGAGTGGGGAGGAGCCATCGGGCACAGAGAGAGGGTAGGAGGGAGCAGGCAGAGGGAGCAGCAGGTGCAGACGCCCTGAATGAGCTTGGGGTGTTTGAGCAGTATCAGGCACACCCATGTGGGGCAGGAGCTGGGTGTGACAGAGAGAAGTGCAAGATGAGGCTGGAGAGGCAGGAGCCAGGCCGTGAAGGGCTTGGTAGACCCTTGTGAAGGGCTGGGTTGTATTCATTCATTCACTCATTCATTCATTCAGAGCGAGAGTGTGTATGTGCAGGAGTTGGGGAGAGGGAGAGAGAATCTCAAGCAGGCTCCAGGCTTAGCACCCAGCCCAATGTGAGGCTCGATCTCAAGACTTGAGTCAGAGACTCAGATCATGACCTGAGCTGAAATCAGGAGTTGGACGCTTAACCGACTGAGCCCCCCAGGTGCCCCAGGGCTGGGTGGAGTTTAAGTTGCAGTGGACATAAGGAGGCTTATTCTCTGGGAAGTGTGTACGTTCCCTGTGAATTTCAGGAATGATACACAGAACCTGTAGGAAACCCCGTTGGTGATGGCTCTGTTTCTGATGCCTCTGAGAGAGGTGCCATTCTCTTAGAGAAACTGGAAGATTAGGTTAGAAGTGACTACGTCAGGCCTGGGGATGGGTAATCTCTGAGGTTCGACAAACTAACAGACCCAAGCGGAGCCGCTAGGGACAGTCTCCCCTCCAGTCTGGAAAAGGGTTTTTAGCTGGGGAAGCAAGTGGGTGTCTGCAAGGGCAGAGGAGTCGGGAGGGCTGACAGCAGTTTTAAATGTCAGGATTACAACAGCCCAGGTGGCTCAGCAGTTTAGTGCCGACTTCAGCCCAGGGTGTGATCCTGGAGACCCAGGATCTCCAGGATCGAGTCCCACGTCAGGCTCCCTGCTTGGGGCCTGCTTCTCCCTCTGCCTGTGTCTCTGTTCCCCTCTCTCTCCCTCTCTCTCTCTCTCTGTGTGTGTGTGTGTGTGTCTCGTGAATAAATAAATAAAATACTTTAAAAAAAATAAATGTCAGGATTAGAATGCCTCGAAGTGGCAAGGTCCTCTCCAGTTTGCCACAGGGAACTCTTCCTCACACATTCCTGTGTCACAGACCCTCTCCTCCTCCCTCCCTCAGGCTACCAGCTTGGCCTTTGGGGAAGTGTCAGGGGAGACTCCCACCCTGTTTCCTTTCACAGGTCTACTGTACTGCTCTGTCTCACAGCAGCAGCCAGACCTGGGCCAGGGGAGAAAGGGAAACTCTCAAATCTCAGCTGCCCCTTTATATTTAAAACTCATTTTAGGGGCAGCCCAGGTGGCTCAGTGGTTTAACGCTGCCTTCAGCCCAGGGTGTGATCCTGGAGACCAGGGAACGAGTCCCATGTCCGGCTCCCTGCGTGGAACCTGCTTTTCATTCTGCCTGTGTCTCTGCCTCTGTGTGTGTGTCTGTGTGTCTCATGAATAAATGAATAAAATATTAAAAAATAAATAAATAAAACTTATTTTAGATTTGCTACCACAGAGGTTATCCTTTTAAGAGTAAGAAAATATGACATGTCAAGAATTTGAGTGGTTTCCAAACACAAGGAATATATCAGGATCTGCTTAGTTTAAACACCAGGACTTGCTTGAGATGGTGAGTCAGCAGGACCCTTTCCCTCTCAACCAGGGACTCCCTCCTCTCTCAACTCGACAGGCCCACATCCGAATCCACTCCCCTCGCACTCTTAGCCAGCCCTGAACATTTGTGCTCTCCTGTCTCGGGTCATTCCTCACACTGGGCCCCTCAATTCTTCTTAATGTATGATCAAAATATCTAAGCTTGCGGCACCTGGGGGGTTTCTGTCAGTGAAGTGTCTGCCTTTGGCTCTGGTCATGATCTCAGGGTCCTGGGATGGAGCCCCACATTGGGCCCCTGCACAGCGGGAAGCCTGCTTCTCCCTCTCCCTCTGCCCTTCCCCCTGCTCATGCTCTCTCTCTCTCTCTATCATGCTGTCTCTCTCTCTCAAATAAATAAATAAAATCTTAAAAAACAAAACAAGACAAAACATCTATCTTGATTGGGCACCATCAATGTTGAGAGTCCTTCGAGAACTGGCAAGTACATGCTGACTTAAGCAGCGGGTATGCTTGTAGCATCCCACACAAGACAGCCCCCATCTTTAAATGCAGAGCAAGTAGGGCAGGGGGAGGGCCAGGGAGTTCTAACTGCACTGCTAACCGGCCTTCATCATCGGTGACCCTGTAACAGCTCACGCTTCCATAGCCCTGCGAAGTCCTGGGCACAACTGTAGTGCTTTACACACACTAAGCATACTACAGCCTACCTCATAACAATCACAGAAGATAAGTGTAAAGTTACTGTTTCTACTCTACAAGAGAGGGGACTGAGGCACAGAGAAGTCAGGGAACCTGCCTCGCCTAAGGTTACATAGCTAGCCACTAAGTGCTGGGATTCATGCCCGGGCAAGGCAGTCTGACGCCAAAGCCCTGGTCTCTCTTATCTTTGCTTTCTATAGTCTCTGTTTTTTTTTTTTTTTTTAAGATTTTATTTATTTATTCATGACAGACACACAGAGAGAAGCAGAGACACAGGCAGAGAGAGAAGCAGGCTCTCTATGGGGAGCCCAACTCGGCACTAGATCCTGGGACCCCGGGATCACACCCTGAGCCGAAGGCAGACGCTCAACCAGAGCCACCCAGGCGTCCCTCTATGGCCTCTTACATCAGGGCATCTCCTGATAATACAATCTAGAACTCCTCCCCAGCCTCTTCTCCCCTCCCCCTGCCCACGCCCCATTCACAGCTCCCGCTCCTGAATGTGACCTGGAATGTTCTAGTTCTAATGTGCAAAATCCCTTTAAAGTCTTAATTACCTTGACTGCAGCTCTTGCACCTCAAACAAGATTTGTGCAGAGTTTTTAGTAATTCATCACTGAAATTGTCCTGAGAGAAACTTCTCAACAGCAAAGTCTGAAACTGTAAAGACGATCTATGAAGGGCCTCATCTGAGCCGCAGCCTCCTGCAGCAATAGAAGCCTCCTACCAGTGCCAGGGTACTCGATGGGAGGTGTTTGATGGGAGGAGAAATGCAGGAGGGCGCAGAAGTCCTGGTTCAGACCCAGGAGATGCCACAAGAGCAGGAACAGGAGTTCAGGCTGCTTGTGGCTTCTCCCCTTAAGTCCTGGCTCCTCCTCTGGGGAAGGAGGGCGGCAGTACACAGGATAATCCCCAGCCAGTGTCAGAAAAGCTTTGTTACCATACTTTTCGCTCCCCCAGCAGGAATCAGAGCAGATCTACCGACTGAACTTTCTAGATAACTCTAAAGTGACCTTTCGGGGCTAAGGTTTGTAAACTCAAAACTTCTAATCCACTGCCTTTTCTCACTAAGCCCAGCTATGCTTCCCAGGCCTGAGGAAATCTACTCCTGACCCTTTATCAATTAGGCAGACAAGAGCAACCTTTGAGGAGGTAGCATTTCTGGGGGCACAAGGGAGTTGCAGAGGAGAAAAGGACTGGAATCCCTTTTAAGAATGGACTCCCAGGGCCTCCCAGCAGGAGCTTAGGCACCAGCCCCAAGTCACCTGAAGCTGGAGACAGCCTCGAGGTAATCCTCCTCAGGAGGGAGGCGGACAACCACAGAGGCTCCTGCCAGGCCAGAGCCCAAAGCCAGAAGCACAACCAGAGCCTGCAGCCTCAACCACAAACCCTGCCTGCAAGACCACGATCTGTGAAACAGCGACTGTGAAAGCAGCCGCCGGCCCAGGCCGCCCCTCCGCCCCTCCGGTGGGAACGCACCTCTTTGATTGACTGCTTCCCCTCCCCAGGCTGGGGCCAGAGCAGAGGGGTTTCCAAACGGAACCAGCTAAAGCTATTGAAAAAGACAGCAAGTTAGCACTGGAAGGGGCCTCCAACACCCTCACTTTACGAGAGACAACTGACACCCCGAAAGCAGAAGCTACAATGCATCCAGACCCCCAACGCCCACCACCCCTCGCAATATAACCTTCAAGGTAACACCTCAGGAGAAGAGGCTAATGCCAAAAACCGACTTAGGTGGGGATTTGGGAGGCTGGGAGGTTTGGGGGCGCAAAAAGGAAGTCTGAGAAAACACCCCTGTGCCTTTAAGGACTGCGCTGCTGCCCGGCACTACACTTGCTCTTAGGGGCTCCCAGAGCCTGGCGGGCAGGGCTGGGTAATGACCACTCAGCAGGGGCCCCGGGGACCTTTGATGGCAGCCTGAGTCTAGGAGTCCTGAACCCTTCGAGCATGGCACTTTGAGGGCCCCCCCCAAGTACCAAGCCAGGTTCCAAGTCACCCAGGAGGACAAGAGTTGGGAAGAAAGCCATACAGGTGCAGTAGGGAGGAGAGGCCAACTTTATAAAGTCTAGAAGAGGAGTCAAGCAGCACAGAAAGACTCAACTGCACCCGCAAGGGCAAAGCCAGGAAATGCTGCTGGAGCAGCCAGCCCAAGTGGCCAGATCGCCAGCCAGTGGGTCCAATTGGGGTGGAGGGGGTGGAGGTTTAAATTTAGCCACGTAAACAGGGCCTCCACTGCGGGAGTCATCTACTCTGTTGGGGTTGGGGCACCTCTTGCTGAAGGGAGGGTGCGACAGGAACTGCCCCTCCCCCCCAACAGCAGGCCTGCTCCCAGGGCCCTGCCAGCAGGGTGGTCACGCTGCTGCTCAGAGTTGCGTAGGTTATTTTTGCTCTGATCAGAGCTTCTTACCTCCATCACAGTATCTATTCCCAACCCCCTTGCTGGATTTTTCTGGACTCCTGCATAAAGTTTGGAGATGCTCAGTAGAAACCAGCCAAGGATGCCCAGGTAAGGCTGGGGACCTCATATTTGCTCCCTGCTAGGGGACCTTTCTATTAGTGCCATTGTGTGTCTTGAGAGAGACCTGAGGGAGTTATACTGCTACCACCGCCACCACCACTGCTGCCACCTCCACCACCAAAACTCAGGATTGTATTCAGGGGTGGAGCTGGAACAAAGGTGAGGTCTGAGGGAAGACTTATGTAGAAGACTGAGAAAAAGGACGGGTAGTTTGAAAAGGAGCTGGGGAGAACAGAATCAGAAGAGCGAACAGGCAAGTTTTTGTGGACATGTTGGTTTTTATTTCAGAGGAGGCTGGAACTATCACCTCATATAAAAATTTCCTCCCCTGCTGGAGATGCCAGGTGTGGCAATCCAGAAACCAGACGAACCATCCTAGAAGTAAAACTCAGAACTAGTCCTCTGCCCTTCTTGAAGAAGAGCAAACAAACAAAATCTTTCGACTGCCACTGCAGTAAGGGGGAGGGGCATGAAATATTCAGGTGAATGACCATCCCAGAATTCTGCTTTTCACAGCATATGGCGCCCAGCAATTTGGCAACAGCCCTTTCACTTACACTTTTGGGATAGAAAAAATTTTAGGAAACAGTTTTTTCAAGTCAATAAGACACCCTTTGAGATATTACAACCTCCAAATGGACTAAAGAGGGGACTGGTTTCAGACACCCTTAGCAAACACCTAATGCACACACACCCTCACTCATATATTCATACTCAAATATATAAGAAATAGAGCCTGGGAAAGTAGGAAATCCATGGATGGAAGAAGGCCAGCAAGCTCCTGCAAGGCTGGCTCCTGCTCTACTGGCAGTCAGAACCCCAGGCCTCCATCCAACCTGCCCCCAGTGTGCCACATGCCCTCTGTGTGATTTTCTTTAGGAAATGAAAGGGAGCTGTGGCTGCCCTTAGGTATTCATCCACAAATTGTCTCTTTAGGTCCTTTGATTCCATTCAGCTCCTACCCTGGTGTCAGTGCCACCCACACAGTTTAGTGCTGAGACCTGGTGTTAAGTCTGCCTCTTCCCTTGGACTCATGGACTTGGCATCACCATGGAGAGCCCAGCTACACGGCTCCTTGCAATTGTTCAAAAGAGGTCTCTCAGCATTGCCTTTCCTTCCCAGGAGACACACCTCCTTCTTGCTATTTATAACCACAAATCTTCTGTGTCAAAGAGAGAACAGACATTATTTTCAAATGGAGGGAAACCACCACTCAGCCTTTCATAGGTTGGTATGTTTGCCAGGACTTGTGTTTGAGCCTGGACAGGCGTGTGGGCACAAGCTTGGGGCCTGGCACCCACTCATCCATGCCTGAGATTCGGAGTCCTGCCTTTGATAAGCCCACATCTGAATCAGACAGCAGGAGGAGCAGCTGGGTCCTGGGAAAGGGTCCCCAGGCTTCCTGAGGGTGTGCCCGCTGCTCCCAGCACCCTACGTTGCCTTAGGGGCCAGCCATAGAAGGAGCCACCCACCCTATGGTTCCACCCATGTGTGTGCATAAGCGCTGGTATTGGGCCCTGCCCATCTGGCACAGAGTTTTCTGCACCCACATGGAGGGCATGGCTCAGGTGTCCCATCACAGCTCTCTCTGTCAAGTGGGCACATTCCTGGGTGACTGTAGCAGCTCGGAGGATTGGTAACATGATCCCGAGCCTTCCTCCTCCAGGTACCAGGCTGAAACTCTGCCCAGGGTGGTAGTAACTGAAAGCTGCCGCCAGTGCCCTCAGGTGGCAAAAGCCACGAGGCGGGGGCGGTGGGCAGAGTGGAGAGCAGATGCCTCCATTCACAGCTGGGTGACCAATCCCGCCCCCCCCCCCCCCCCCCCCCCCCCCCCCCGCCACTTCAGTTTCTCTCTTGCAAAACAGAAGCCATCCGGCTCCACGCACATTGAATCATCTCTCACAGTGATTTGCAGGATGGAGATTTCTAGGAAATTTGGCTCCGACTACAGTGCACGACCAAATAGCCACTGAGGGAGGCTCCACGAGAAGATGGGGAAAGAGGTCACTTCTCACTTCTCCCAGGGCAGAGGCGGATGAGGCAGAGGAGCGGAAGAGCAATGAAAGGACCTGCTCTGAGGCACAGGCAGAGGCATTCGGGCACCCACTAACCCGGCTCGTGGGGGTTAAAATAACAGATGGAGTCCTCGCTGCGGTCCGCCCGTGCGGGCACAGACTCCCGCACGGGGTCCAGCGGGGCCGACCGGCCCGGGAAAGTGAACGGGGCTGCGAGGGGCTCGCGCGGGCCGGTCCCCGGGGCGGGGGTGCGGGGGTGCGGGGGTGCAGGACTGAGGGGCTGAGGGGCTGCGGGGGTGCGGGGGTGAGGGACTGAGGGGCTGCGGGGGTGCGGGGGTGAGGGACTGAGGGGCTGCGGGGGTGCGGGGCTGCGGGGGTGCGGGACTGAGGGACTGAGGGGCTGCGGGGGTGTGGGACTGAGGGGCTGCGGGGGGTGCGGGGGTGCGGGGCTGCGGGGCTGCGGGGGTGCGGGGCTGCGGGGGTGAGGGACTGAGGGGCTGCGGGGGTGTGGGACTGAGGGGCTGCGGGGGGTGCGGGGGTGCGGGGCTGCGGGGGGTGCGGGGCTGTGGGGGTGAGGGGCTGCGGGGGTGCGGGACTGAGGGACTGAGGGGCTGCGGGGGTGCGGGGCTGCGGGGGTGAGGGACTGAGGGGCTGCGGGGGTGCGGGGGTGCGGGGTGCGGGGCTGCGGGGGTGAGGGACTGAGGGGCTGAGGGGCTGCCGGGGTGCGGGGGTGCGGGGCTGCGGGGGTGCGGGGCTGCGGGGGTGAGGGGCTGCGGGGGTGCGGGGCTGCGGGGGTGAGGGACTGAGGGGCTGCCGGGGTGCGGGGGTGCGGGGCTGCGGGGCTGCGGGGGTGCGCGCGCCGGGCCGGGCTACCTGCCCGCCCTCCGCGCCCTCCGCGCCCGGCCCCGCACGCTCGCCCACAGCCTCCCCCGCTTTGTTCGCGGCCGCCCCCCCCCCTGCGCCGCGGCCGCTGCGGGAAGGTCGGGCCGCGCAGCCCGGACCGGGGGCGCCTCCGCAGCGGGCGGCCGGCGCTTACCTGCATGTCCCGCCGCCCCGCGGGCCCGCGGGCTCCGGTGGCCGCTCGGCTCGGCTCGGCCCGGCTGCGCGCCGTCGGGGCCCGGCCTCGGGGGGCGCCGGGGCCCGCCTGCTCCTCTCCGCCGCGCCCAAGTCCTCGTCCGCCGCCCGCGCGGGGCTGGGGGCGCGGACCCTCCCTCCGCTGCGCCCCGCTGCGCCCCGGGGCCCGCCGGGCGCCTGCTCGGTCCCCAGGCGCGCGGGCAGCCTCCGCGGGGCCCGGGAGCGCCCCCTGCCCCGGCGGCCCCGGGTCTCGGCAGCGCGCGCCCTGCTCGGCGCCGGGACCCCCGAGCTCGGCGGGCGGGGCGGGCGGGAGCGCAGCCGCGGCGGAGCGCGGGAGGGAGGCCGGGCCCGGGGCGCGCTCTCCTCGGAGCGCGGGACCCGAGAAGTTTCCGCCCCGAGCAGGCGGCGGGCGGGCGGCGGCCGCGGCTCGGAGTGCGGGGGCCGGCGCCGGGCGAGTGGATCCCGGGGCCCCGCCGCCTCCGCCCCGCCCCGCCCCCGCGCCTGCTCCCCGCCCCCGCCCCCGCGCCGGCCCCGGCCCCGGCCCCGGCCCCGGCCCCGGCCCCGGCCCCGGCTCGCTCCTTCCCACCGGCCGAGCGCGCGACGCCCCTCCCCAGGGCCCCTCCCCAGGGCCCCTCCCCGGCCCTGGGACCGTGACCTCGCACCTGCCTGCTGCCGCCCGGCGCGCTCGCACCGCCCCCGGCCCCGGCCCCGGCCCCGGCCCCGGCCCCGGCCCCGGCCCCTCCGCGGAGCGGCCCGGCCTGGACGCAGCGGTGCCAGGGCCCCCGCCCCGCCCTCCGGCGCCGCCCGCCCGCCGCCTGCTCCTCCTGGGACTCGACCTGGTCCCCCGAGAGGACCTGCGGGACTCCCGGGTCCAGCAGCCCCTCGGGGCCGCCCGCGCTGCGGCCGGGAGCCTCGACCTCGGGGCCGCGGAGCTGGAGGTGCCGGGAGCCGGGAGCCTTAGGGCAGCAGCAGCCCTTACATTGGCATCAGCCGCGCACGCGTCCGCTCGCCTTCAGTGCCCCCGAGAAGCAGAGTGGTCTGTTACTTCGGCGTTACAAGCCCACGGCATCCCCTGGGACCCTGGGCCTGGACCCCCACCCTTCTCCTACAGCGCCCAGCAGAGATCTCCGGGATAGGGAAACCTAGCGGAGGAGGGGCCACACCAAGTAAACTGTGTCCAAACGGAAAATGCATTCTCTGACGGCTTGTGGGCTGAAATACTGGCCTTCCTTTTTATGGAGAAACTGAGGCATAGAACACTGGCACGCTGAAGGGAGTCGGTAGTCTGAAAAGTCCCTAGGGGCCCAGTTTTTAGCCTCAGCGCAGATCAATGTTTAAATGCTTGTATTGAGGTGCCCAAGTCCTGTTGATAAGTTAGCTCATAGCACCCCTGGGTGATCTGTCCAGGGAGTTCCAAGGCTTCACGAGAGGGGAGCTCCAGCTCCAGCCGCTGACCCTGTTCCAGACCTAGTAACAGGGTACCAAGGCACAGCAGCCAGCAAGGTTTGAGGTGCACAGTACAAATGCCTTTTTTTTTTACACTCTGAAACCCCCCTCTCTTCCCTGAGTGAGTCAGAGGTCACCCTGGCTAAAGAAATTGCCTTTGAGTGCAGTACAGTGAGGAAACAAAACAAAACAATAGTAATAATCTAAGGCTTTGCCTTTTCTTAATTAGTAACCAAACAAGGTGACAGCCTCCCCCTTTGGGTGGGGGAAGGGGCCACAGGGAGCCTGAGGGAATGAGGGACCAGGAGCCCACCACATCGGCTGGGCAATAAGGAGCTATTGTCCTCTGGCTTTTACAATAAGGAAAGTAAGAGCTGTTTTAGCAAATACCTGACTAATTAGAGGGAAAGGCTTCCTTGGAATTGTGCTGCCTTGGGCCGGAGGTTCTCTGCGACTTTTCTCACCTCGCAGTGAATGGGGTTTATGAGACCAGGTCCAGCAACCTTAA
This sequence comes from Vulpes lagopus, assembly GCF_018345385.1. Classification (NCBI taxonomy): domain Eukaryota; kingdom Metazoa; phylum Chordata; class Mammalia; order Carnivora; family Canidae; genus Vulpes; species Vulpes lagopus. The sequence continues at coordinate 2,436,789 of NC_054844.1, forward strand.
ATGAATGGCCTATAATTGGCATGGGGGGGGGGGCTGCCTTCACCGAGGAGAGCTAGTTCAAGGCTTTATCTTTGGAGACAGATGGGATTGGGGGCAGAGCTGGTCTAAAGCAGTCATAAAAGCTTTCAATCCACTTTGTCAAATCACAAATAGGCTCAGTTCCTCTCCTTCTCAGAAGAAAGCATCAGTCTTGGGGTGAGGGTCTTTGTAGGAGGTCAAGGGGAAGTCTTGTCTAGAAGGGCCTATCATTCTGGAATGCAGCCTAGGGTTTTTTTGGGGTCCACTTCATATACCCCTTTATTGAGCCCTACACACACAGAGATGACTGAGCTGGGTTCCCAGCTCAGGAAGTTTCAGGTCTGAAGGGTGGAGTTAGGGGACAAACTGCTCATTTGGGGCCTCGAATGAGCATGAGAAGGAGCACCTTTGCCTGGTGTCTAGCTGGTGACTCAGGAGAAGGGCAGGTGGTAGATGACGGCACCCCCAGCTGAATGCCAGCACAGAGTCCTTTCCCTCCTGCCACAGTCTCTGTCCAGGATGAGTCAAAACTTGGGCCCACGGAGGAAAGCTGCAGTGCCCCCAGGAAAGGAGCTTGTGGCCCAGTAACTGGGAAAACATTCGAATGAGGAGCGGGCCGAGTCCTGGGCCAGATTCCCAGGGGAAGTGGTGAGCGCCCCATTGCTTGAGTCACTGGGCTGCTGAGGAGTCCAGAGCCAGCCCTGGAGGCAAGCCCTGATGGGAATGCGGACACATCTCACCCATGTTTTGTCTGTGATTGCTGGGTGGGGTCTCTCGCCTTCTCCCCCAAATAAAACATATCCTGACTTGGCATTTGTGGTTTCAACAAAGAAAGAAAAACCAAATATTTGGGCTATGAAAACGCGTACTGATTCCGCTCCGTTTGTTGGAGACACTGTTCCTCCCTTCCTGCCATGCCCCCACAGGCCACCAACCACCCCCAGAGGTCTCTTCTGAGCCAGATGGGCTAACAAAACCTTGTCAGAGTCAGAGAGGAGCCAGCCTCCTCTATTTCCTTAGCCCCCTGTGGCTTTCCTATATCAAGGACTGACCTCTGGCCCTTGGACTGCGCCTTCTTGGGCAGTCTTTATGCCCCTGAATAAAAAAGATTAAAAAAAAAAACAAGAACCATGTCTTATATGGTATATACTCAACAAATATTAATGATAGTATTATTACTACTAAATAAACATGACCTGGGGCACTTGGGTGGCTCAGTGGTTGAGCGTCCGCCTTCAGCTCAGGTTGGGATCCTGGGATCCTGGGATCGAGTCCCACATCGGGCTCCGCGCAGGAGTCTGCCTCTCCCTCTCCTCTTTCTGTGTCTCTCATGAATAAGTTTTTTAAAAATAGACATGACTGATTTTCTATTTGAAAGTTGAATGTTGCTCTTAATTCTCGAACTCCTGGATTTTAATCCCTACTTTTTTTTCTCCCAAGAGAAGACAGAGTCCTAAATTGTCCCTTGAGTGAATTCTTGCTTTACAAATATCTAGAATGACTTCTGCGAGAGAACACCAAATGGCAGATGACGCTGGTGCTGGGGGTGTGTGAGGGGGCCGGGGGCCCCAGGGGGCCCGGAAGGGGACGCCCTGGCTGTAGCAGTGGCAGTGGTCGGTGGGGGGGCGGGGGGCGGGCCGCGGAGCTGGTTCGTGGCAGGGGGTGGGGGGAGGCGGAGGACCAGGAGTGGATCCCCGTCACCAAGGTGGGCCGCCTAGTCCAGGACATGAAGATCAAGTCCCTGGAGGAGATCTCTTTTCTCTACCCATCAAGGAATCTGAGCTCATTGACTTTCTTTTAGGGGGCATCCCTCAAGGATGAAGTTTTGAAAATCCTGCCCCTGAAAAAGCAGACCCGTGCTGGCCCGCGGACCAGGTTCAAGGCATTTGTTGCCATCGGAGATTACAACGACAGGTCGGTCTGGCCGTCAAGTGCTCTAAGGAGGTAGCCACTGCCATCCGTGGGGCCATCATCCTGGCCAAGCTTTCCGTCGTCCCCGAGCGACGAGGCTACTGGGGGAACAAGATCGGCAAGCCCCACACCGTCCCATGCAGGGTGACTGGGGCCGCTGTGGCTCTGTGCTGGTGCTCCTCATCCCTGCCCCCAGAGACACTGGCATTGCCTCAGCCCCTGTGCCCAAGAAGCTGCTGATGATGGCTGGTGTTGACGACTGCTACACTTCGGCCAGGGGCTGTACTGCCACCCTGGGGCACTTTGCCAAGGCTACTTTTGATGCGATCTCCGAGACCTACAGCTATCTCACCCCTGATCTCTGGAAAGAGACTGTGTTCACCAAGTCTCCCTAACAGGAATTCACTGACCATCTTGTAAAGACCCACACCAGAGTCTCCATGTAGAGGACCCAGGCTCCATCTGTGGCTACCACATAGTTTTCTACAAGAAAAATAAAAGTGAATTAGAGCTTGTTAAGAAAACACACACACACACAGACAAATATCTAGAATGAGGCAGGCAAAGGTGTCACTAAGAATTGGCAAAACCTGGAGCCCCCAGCTGACTGGGGAGGCAAGAGTTTCAAGTGCATGCCACCTGCCACAGTCCCATAATGAGAAAATTGGGGCGGGGGGTGGGTGCAGTAGGGAGAGTGCGTGACTCTTGATCTCGGGGTTGTGAGTTCGAGCCCTGCATTGGGTATAGAGATTACTTTTAAAAAATCTTTAAAAAATAAGTAATTAAAGGGGATTCCGAGGTGGCTCAGTGGTTTAGCACCTGCCTTTGGCCCAGGGTGTGATCCTGGAGACCAGGGATCGAGTCCCACATCGACCTCCCTGCATGGAGCCTGCTTCTCCCTCTGCATGTGTCTCTGCTTCTCTTTCTCTCTGTGTGTCTCTCATGAATAAATAAATAAAATCTTTAAAAAAATAAGTAATTAAAAAGTAAAATCAGAAGTGCTAATGAATGCAGTTCTATTAATAGGCGGCAGCTCCAATACTTGATCAAAATATGAGGCACTATTCGGAATTGTCATCAATATGAATTTCGATTTTCCCTTTAGACACCGTCACGTCCCTCCTGTGTCCCCCCTTCTCAGCTTTGACTGAGATCCTTTCTTGTATTCCATGCTGAGACATGTACTGAGGGAAGGGGGACAAGGCAGCTGCCTGCAAGGAGCTTTGCTCTAGAGGTGGGGCCAGGGTACAGGCAAAGGGAAACAAAAGGAAGGACAGATGCCCATAGTGTATACCCCCAGGAGCTGAAGCCCTGGCAGCTATGGCCGTCCATCAGGACCAAGGGTAGAGGCCTGGGCTATTCCCTTCTCCTTCCTGGAGGGGCTCCTTTACCCTGGACACCTGGCCTCCTCTCTCCGGACCTCAGTGTCCTCACCTGTAAAGCACATGAGTCTCCCTAAATAATCCCTAAGATTTCTTCCAGGACTAAATGAATCTATGGTTGAGTCAAAGGGGAAATTGAGAAAGACGGAAGTGTGTGTGGAAGACAATGATTCTGACTGCACCATTTCATTTAGAGTGCCAGCAGGGGCATCAGGTGTTGACAGCCAGACTGGAGAACAGGGGTGGAAGGTTAAAGGTCAGGGTGGCTGGAGTGTGGTCCCCATGGAGGGAGCTGCTGTGAGGGTCAAGTCTCAGGAGATGGCAGAGACCTTGCACAGAAGTGCAGATAAACCCTAAACTAAGGAGGGCCAAAGAAGGACTTGACATCGGCACAGCAAGGGGCCCTGGGGTCAAGTGATGTGGTTTTCTAGATAAGAGAGCCCTGGCCATGCTTGAAAGCAGAGAGGAGAAAAGTGGGGCGGACATCCCCCCTGTGAAGAAGGAATGGGACAGCTCTCCAGCAAGATCTCACTCCTTGTGAGCAGGGAGGCCAGGGGCTCAGCCTAGGGGGGTGGGGAGCATTCCAGAGCATGAGGGGCCCCTTCTTCCTTCCTCTCCAGAGGCTGTTAAGATGCCAGAGAACAGGGGAGGAAGAAAGGCTGCATTTGCAGTGAAGAGCACTGAAGTGGCCCCAAGGAGGAGAGACACCGAGGCCTATGACCAGAGGCTGTCTCAAGGTCATTGGCTCTAAAATAGCTCCCTGGGAGGACTCCTAGGGCCCTGATGGGTTGAACTGCTCGTTTATCAGAATTTCCCAGCAAAGAATGAATGCTGAAAGCAGATTCCCAGGCTGTCTAAGCGTGTGTGGTTGCGGTCTGTAATGTCTAAGGCCCCACAGATAATTTTGACCCTCGGCCCGGTGTGAGATGCCATCACTGGGTCCCAGAGGTCCCGCACCTGACCAGCCACTCCCAGGGGTGGGGAGGCTCTTGCTGACATGTGCCAGCATAAACCTGGCTGAGGCCACTCCTGAGCCCCAGGATATTACCAGTTAAGTTCTCGAACACTACACTGCAGTGGAGGTAGAGGGGAAGGGGCCAGGGTAGAGCTCGAATCTACCTGGGTTTCCATCAGCCTGGTTCCTTCCTGCGACCGACCGCCTTGGCAAGATCTGGGCAGGTGCCCCCAGCCTGAGTGATACTGGATTCCAGATGCCACCAGCACAACCATGTTTGAGTTAATAACTTTTGCTAACTGGGTACTAATAAGGATGATAAAGGAAATCCGTAGGTAATCCAAACATCTCGAGGTAAGTAACAGTTTGTCTCCTGACCCATAATTATCATCAAAAGTATTTATAAACTCCTGAATTCCACTCTACCGGCTGGCATGCTTGGCCAGGCAGTTTCCTATGTGAAGTGTGTGTTTGGCTTGAGGGAGAGTGCTGGTACCACAAGAGGCAAACAGTGATATGTGAAAATGTATAGCTGTAATGGACAATTGTTAACCCTTCAGGAGGTTAACTCTATTTTACATTTTATTTATTTATCCATGAGAGACACGAGAGAGAGGCAGAGACTTAGGCAGAGGGAGAAGCAGGCTCCCTGTGGGGAGCCCAATGTGGGACTCGATCCTGGGACCCTGGGATCACAATCTGAGCCGAAGCAGGCGCTCAACAGCTGAGCCACCCAGGCGTCCCCAGAAGGTTAACTTTAAAGCATTTGGCTCAACACCCTCCCTAGTTTTGTGACTCTTGCCATGTGGTTATGCAGGCATCTGGGGCCCACCACAGACTAACTTGAGGGTCCTGCATTAATCCTTGAGGTTCTTAAATAGATCAGAAAAAAGAATGTCTCGGAAAAAACAGCGATCTGCTCCACTGGGAATTAGACTTGAACATTTCTCCTGTCCTAGAAGTCCTTCTCGAGACACAGGTGTGTCGCGGCCATCAAGGCACCGAGATGGAGAAAGATGACCAGCAGAGCTGGCAGTGGCCGTCGGAACTTCCTTTGCTGCCAGGTCTCAGCAATGGGCCTTGAACACCTTTGGCTCTGAGAGGAGAAGGCGCAGATAAACACCATTGGTTTTTAGAGGCTTAGCAACGTGTTGGAGGGGCTGACTTGCTTTTTCCCTGAGCTGAGCAGGTAGGAGGGAAGCAGCAAAGGAGAGAGCAGGGCAAGAGGCGATGAGTCCGGGGAGGGCAGAGCTGGCCGTGACCTCACCCTAGCAAGGAGCGCTCTGGTCCTCAGTCTTCTTTTGTGCCCCAGCCTCTTACCTCCCCTTTTCATTTCCTCTTTGCCTTGCTGGTGCCTGGTAAGCCCCCTGTATCCCCACCCGCCTATCTCGTTCTTGGGCTGCCATCTGTGGTGTGCCGTAAGCAGGACATTCTGGAAACAAGAGCTACACAGCAGACCATGCTCCAGGGGTGGAATTTCAGGCACAGAGGCCTCTGTGTGCAGGAGGTGTTTCAGGGCCCCAGAGCAGGTAGGGGGAGCCCCCGGGGAGCTTCCCTGGTGTCTTTGGGTCCTACCACCCAAGCGGCTGCCTGCCTCCACCGTCTCCCTAAGGTGCTCTGCTCAGGGTTCCCCACCGCCCCAGCGGGTGGCAGCTAGCCAGCCAGGAGCTGCCAGCCTGGCTGCCTTAATTTAAATGCCCGACTGGCTTTGCAGTAAGTCTCAGGGACGGGGGTCTCTGGACACTGCTGGTGGAGGCCCAGGTCATTGAAACCTGTGCCAGGGAATCCATGGGCCTCAGGACTTTCCCTCCCTGGGAGGGGTTTTCAACGTGTGTTTCAAAGATGCCTTCATTCTACCAGGGAAAGGATCAGAACAAATCTGGTCACCATCAGCATTTTAAAACCTTCTCCCTTTGCACTTAGAGAATCCTCAGCCTGGCCCTGCTTGCCATGATGGCTGATGACAGTGACCCAGACAAAGGACACTCATTTGCGCCCAAGAACCAAGTACATAAATATTTACTTCAGTCCAGGCCAGGTCTCATGTGCCTTTTATGTGGTGGGAAAGAGGATGGACCAGGCAGGTTGGTAGTTGGGCCAAGACGGGGAGAGAAAAGGGAGTTTCTTTTCTGGGGAGCGGCTGTGTAAAAGCTGCCAGAAGTAGGAGAGGGAGGCTTGGAACTGGCAGTACTCGGGCATGGGGTGTCCTGAGAGGGCACGTCCAGAGTGGGTGTACCATGAGGACTGAGCCCCACCTGAGGGGGCCTTGGGTCACCCTCACCAGCAAATGCCAGGGTCAGAGGGGTTCTCACCACCATTTGAGACAGAGTGTGATGGCCACAGACAGGAGGAGGAGACGGAGTAACACCTAGTGAGGGAGGGAGGTGACCACAGGCCCTTGCTCAGTGCCCTGGGCCAGAAGGACAGACTGGATTCCGGAATCTATAGTGCCCAGAAGGTGGTCCCAACATAGGTTATACCAGAGACCATGTGTCTTCTCCTACACAAGGAGCACAACACCCTACTCACATCCCAGTCCCTGGGGCCAAGACCCACAGAACCCCACTGCAACTTGATTTCCAATCTCGGTGGGGGCGAGTCAGCGAGGGGCTGGCTGACTGGTAGCAATTAAGGATATTTTGAGCAGCTGACTCCATGGGCATAATCTCGGCTCTTGGAGCCCTGGGATGAGATCGGGGCAGCCCCAGGGTGCCATCTTTTCTGTCAGCTGACTCCTCATCACTCAGGCTGCACCAACAAGGGGAACCACTTCACCTGAGGCTGTTTCTGGGACTTTCCACTTGACCACTGCTCTGCTCCAGAGGGCAGCCAAGAGAGATGGAGGAAGGAGGTGGAAGTAACTCTTTGGCCCTTGTTTCTAACTGAAGGGGATGCCTATTTTCTCCTGCACCAGCTCCTGCACCAGGCCCAGCAGCGACTTCCTCTCTGCTTTCACTCCAAGGGCCCAGGCATGGTTAGAGTGGGGTTGATGGTTTCCTGGCGGTTGGGAGGGAACGTTTTCTCCAGTAGAACCCAGCCTTAGAAGCACAGTCTCAGTAGCATAGATGCTGGAGTTCAGTCCTCAGGAGACGCTTTTGGACTAGAATAGCTTCCATGGCTACTAATGAGGGAGTCATCATGCTGTACCGTATGTATAGGTGTTAGTTTTTATAGACATTTATTGGGCTGCGGTGTGAGAAAGTATGCAATGGGAGGGATGTCTGCTTTAGTCCAGGACTAAATTCTGCAGGAGAATTATAACATCAGGACAACAATAATAATAACCAGTCCTAATTAAGGGCTTGCGGAAGGGATTTAATCCTTACAACACTACAAGATTGGCACTATTATCATCCCATTTTACAGATGAGGTAACTGAGAGGTCAGTTACCTACCCACACCTCCACAGCTTGCTGGCATCTGGGCCAGCTCCACACCAGTTGTGAGAGAGCCCGTAGGAGAGAGAATGGGGAGGACGCTTGCTGCTGTTTAGGTCAAAGTCCCTGGCCTAGAGCACCACAGACTGGCAAGGAATCCTCCATTCCCACCACCTACAGTCACTCAAAGACAGGATATCTACTCTGGCCCTAATTCTATCAATAGTGGGAGAGGAAGAGTGGGGCTGTAGAACTTAAGGAAAATGTGGAAGATAAAGTGCTTTTTGTATATAATCTGTCCAAGTTCACAATAAAGCAGGAAACCAATTTTCCCCAAACTAAGAATTGAGGAAAGGCCAGTTCTTTGATTCCTTAATCTCTCATGCCCAGGGGCACAGATGTGGTTCTTTTAATAAACTCCACTGCACAAAACCCCTGAAGTCTCCTCAGGCTGTGACTGGGTCAAACTCAGGAGGAATGGCCTCTGATAGCGCAGAAGGCTGCTCTTTCCCTCATTGTAGTCTCACTGTGTCCTTTATCACCTCCAGCAAGCTGCAAAAAAAGCAAAGACCCCACCAAATCCCAGGGTGGGGAGCTCCCCCTAGTGGCCCCATGGACCCACTTGCTGATGGCCCCTGAGGTCTTGACAAAAGAGGAGGAAGCAGGTGGTTTAAACAAATCCTGAGTCTGGAATGAGAATGGCCCACTTGTACGATTGTGCCCGAAAAAATTGAAAGCAGGGACTCCAAGGCATATTTGTACACTGATGTTTATAGCAGTCTTATTCACAATATCCAAAAGGTGGAAATGACTTAAATGTCCATTGAGAGAATAATGGAACATTATTCAGTCTTTTTTTTTTTTTTTAAGATTTATTTATTTATCTTAGAGAGAGAGAGAGAGAGAGGGCAGAGGGAGAGGGGGGAGAGAGAATCTTGAGCAGGCTCCATGTCCTGTGCAGAGACCCACGCCCTGCGCAGAGACCCACACAGGGCTCAATCTCACAACCTTTGACCTGAGCCAAAACCAAGAGTTGGATGCTTAACCAACTGAATGCCCAGGTGCCCCAGAACACTATTCAGTCTTAAGAAGGAAGGACATTCTGACACGTGCTACATTATGAATGACACTTGAGGACGTGATGCTCAGTGAAATAAGCCAGACACAAAAGGACAAATATTGTATAATTGCACTTTATAGGAAGTACCTAGTTAAACTCATAAAACAGAAAGTAGACTTGTGGTTGCCAGAGGCGTGGGAGAAGAGAGGGTGGGTTTTTAATTATTTGATAGGCACAGAAATTCAGTTGGGGATAATGAAAAAGTTCTGGAGATGGATTGCATATGCATTCACCTTGCATAACAATGTGAGTATACTTGATGGCACTGAATTGTGTACTTAGAAATGATTAAGATGGTAAAGTTTATGTTGTGTGTATTTTACCATGATAAGAAAAACAAACAAAAAAAGAGACAGAATAGATTCACTCATTTATGTGGAAAAAACACATCTTTTACAGGTTCCTAAAACATTTTTTTTCAAATCACCCAAATTATGTTGAAATTTCCTGCCTGTTTTGAAATCTGTGGTGAATAATGTCTTAAAGTCCACTGTTTGGAAGAACAAAATGGGAGGAATTACTCTGCTTGTTGTGAAAACCTATCATATAGTTAGAGTAATCGAGGCAATATGGACTTAGTGGAAGGAAAGACAGATCAATGGAACAGAGTAAAGAACTCAGAAACCCAGAGACCAAAACAAATGTGCTCAACTGACTTTTGGTAAAGATACAACAGCAACCCAATGGAGGAAGACTAGCCTTTTAGCAAACAGTCAGTGCTGGAGCTATTGTAGATTAAAAGTATGAACCTCAACCTAAATCTCACACTTTATACAAAATTACCATGCTTGTCATTAACTACTAGAGAAATGCAAACGAAAGCTACCATGAGGTATCACTACACACATATTAATGAACAACTAAAACACACATATGTGACAACAGATAACTTTATGGAAAAACTGGATTTCTCATGCATTGCCAGTGAATATATAGAATAGTACAGCCCCTCTGGAAAATGGGTTGGCAGTTTCCTAAAAACAAAACAAAACAAAAACAAAAACAAAAAACCTAAGCTGACACTGACCATACAACGCAGTAATTGCATACCTGGGTGTTTATCCTGGAGAAACGAAAACTGATGCTCACGCAGAAACCGTGAAAGTCCGTAGTAGCTCTATTGGTAATAGCCCCAATTTGGAAACAGTCCCGGTATCCTTCAATAGATGACTGTTTGCACAAACTGTGGTATATCCACGCCATAGAATACTACTCAGCAACAAAAAAGAACCAACTACTGACACATGCAACAATTCGGATGGCTGTCAGAGGCATTATACTGAAAAAAGCCAAACTCAAAAGGTTACCGATTGCACGACTCCATTAATATAAAAATCTCAAACTGACAAAATTATAAAAATGGGAATATATCCATGGTATCAGGGATGAAGAATGAGGTGGGCAGGAGGAGGATGGAGTATTTAGAATAGCATAAGTGAATGGCAATGGATCAATTCTGTATCTTGACTGATAAGAATCCACATGTGACAATATTGCGTAGAAACACACACATGCAGGACGCCTGGGTGGACCAGTGGTTGAATGTCTGCCTTCAGCTCAGGTTGTGATCCTGGGGTCTCGGGATTGAGTCCTGCATTGGGTTCCCTGCAGGGAGCCTGCTTCTCCCTCTGCCTGTGTCTCTACCTCTCTCTGTATCTGTCACGAATAAATAAATAAATAAAATCTTATATATAAAAAAAAGGAAACACACACATGCAAATGAGTAAGGTTTATACCATGTCAGTTTCCTGGTTTTGATACTGTCCCACAGTTATGGAAGATGTGGCCATTGGCAGAAACTAGGTGAAGGGTGCAGGGGACCTCTCTGTACTATTTTTGTAACATCTTGTGAATCTAGACTCATTAAAAAAAAAGACAGGAAAAATGCACTCAGCTCTTCAAGAGACAAGGAAGAGAAGGGAAGTGAGTGTTATGGAACATTTACCCTCTGCCCAGACCTGAGCCAGGCATACTCCTAGGATCCTCATTTGACCTCCTCATGGCCGTGTGAAGTGTCTATTATTATCCCATTTTATAGACAAGGAGACTACGGCCCCAAAGTTGCGGAATTGTGTTTCAAACCAAGTCTGCCTGACCTGAAAGCCTGTCCTCTCTTAGGGAACTGAAGTGATATGAGCTCTTGAGGTTGAGTGTGTGAGGAAGAATATGTAGTGGAGCTTTGGCTCTGCTTGCCAAAATTAGCACCACTCAGAAATGAGCCCTGTGCACTCATTTCAGTCATTGTTAACTGAACAGCTCATTCCTCAGGTTATCCTGTTTTGATGGCATCCATCTAAGCTAATCAGAACAAGTCCTTGCCTTCTGAAAGCTTATGTCTTTTCTTAAACACTACTTTTGCATGTTATTTTCCTACACATAAGTCTAGGGCCAAATCCTTGGCTTGGTACTTGGGCACTTGAGGCCCCTGACCAACTGTCACCTTCAGAAATGTCCAGTAATGGGGTGTCTGGACAGAGGGCTCAGTCGATTAAGTGTCCAACTCCTGATCCCAGCTTAGGTCTTGATCTCAAGGTTGTGAGTTCAAGCCCCACACTGGGCTCCATGCTGGGCATGAAGCCTACTTAAAAAAAAAAATCCAGTGCTCCATTCCACTGTCGTCCACATGAACTGTCTCCTCTAGCTGAAACAGTTTATGGTCCCAGACTGACTTACACATCATTACTCCCAGAGACCCTTTCATCATTCTTAGCCCATCTAGATTCTATCCATGTAGCCCACTCTGTCTACTCCAACACTCAAGAACCTAGGTCTCTACCTCACTCACAGTAGGCACTCAGAACAGGCTTGACGAATAAGTGAATTATGGACTTATCACGTATGACCCTGTAATGACATTAAATGTTTATTTATATAAATAACGTTTATATAATATATTAAAATATATTATATACTATTATTAATTATTAATATTAATATATTATATATAAATATATAATAAACATTTATTTATATAAATATATAATATTTACTTATATAAATAACATTTATATGTTCGTTTTACCTTTCGAACAAGATGGTCCGTTCCGTAGCTTAGCATGCTTTGTATTTTCACCAGCCCTTTGCCCAATTTGTTCCATTTTATAATAGTCGCTAATAATGAGAGCTATTCTCATGCCCATGGCTAGATGTCCCCTCCACCTCTGGTCCGCTGTTTGCATGATTCTGTGCCAGACACGCTCACTGCTAGGGTGCTGGTGGCCTGAGGTCCAGCCATCCGTTCCGTTCTAATTCTTACTTCTTCTCTTCTTTGGTGGAGAAATCCAAGTTGCAAAGGGCTCAGATGTGCGGGGTCTTTACCCATCCCCCACCCCTCTTCCCATGATTATCTCCTTCAGCAATTGTAACCTTCCCTGGGGGGCTGAGTTGGCTCCTCCAGTTTCAAGATGTGAGTCCGGAATGAGCTCGGACCCCAGGACTTAGCCGCGGTCACCCATCTCTCGGATGAGCCACTAGGAGGGAGCTACGGAAAGTGTAACTGAAGGAGAATTGGAAGCGGGAAAGGGCTGGGCCGCTGCGGAGCCGGCCTGAGCGCAGGGCGCTGAGGCTCCGAGGCTCGGCGGGCCAGAGGCGGTGGGTGGGGCGGGTCGCCTCTCCTCTGTCCCCCTGCGTCTCCGAGGGCTGTTGAGCCAGTTCTGGACGCTGCTCAGGGTGCCTCTGAGAGGGAGGTTCTGGGGGTTCCCGAGCCCTGAGGCTCTGGGGTCGAGCTGGGGCTCTGCCATCTGCCAGCACTTCTCCGGAGGAACACGTGTAAGAGGCTTCTAGAAGGATTCAGCACGTGTCCAGACCGAGGTCTCTCGTGTCCCTCCTGCCCCCTGGTCAGGCAGAGGAAGGTGTCCTGACATCACAACCTAATGGCTTTGTAGGACGAGGGAGGGAGGCCAAGGGGAAGGGAGCGGGGGCTGAATCTCCACGTCTGCTTTCAGTGGTGGGTCCAGACCCAGGGTGTCAGGAGGAGCCGGTGAATTCCCTGGAAGGCTGCTGCCCTGCGCACCTGCCCTCCGCCGCCGTCCGGCCCCCTGCACCGGCGCGGCAGCCCAGCACGGCCCTTCTCCCAGGAAGCCGAACCAACATCCAGGATTTCAACAAGTGGAAAATTACGGTCTTCCCAGATTTTTCTCTAGGCTAGGGCTCAGCCAACTATACCTGAGGGCCAGAACCCAGACTACAACCTATTTTTGCCTGGCCTGCAAGCTAAGAATGGCTTTTACATTTTTTGATGGTTGGAAAAAAATGTTTTTGAAGGCTGGTATTTCATGACATGTGAAAATTGTATGAAATTCTAATTTCAGCGTCTACAAATAAAGCTTAATTAGAACACATGCATTTGGGATCCCTGGGTGGCGCAGCGGTTTGGCGCCTGTCTTTGGCCCAGGGCGCGATCCTGGAGACCTGGGATCGAATCCCACATCGGGCTCCCGGTGCATGGAGCCTGCTTCTCCCTCTGCCTGTGTCTCTGCCTCTCTCTCTCTCTCTGTGACTATCATAAATAAAAAAAAAAATTAAAAAAAGAAAAGAAAAAAAAAAAGAACACATGCATTTGCGCACATATCGCCCATGGCAGCCGTAGCGCTGCCACAGCGTGGCTAAGCAATTATATCAGACATTGTATGGGCCTGGAGAATAAGACGGGCTACAAAATCTGCAGTACAAATGAAAATGTGGGGCCTCTTGATAAAAGAGAATTTTTATTCCATGATGGCAACTATGGAGCATTAAGCCAAGTTTGGTGCCTCTCTAAAGCCAGGGGCCTCTGACTGCTGATGAAGCCAGCACTGACTTACTTATTTACTCTCTGGCTCCTTACAGAAAAGTTTGCTGGAGCACCTGGCTGGCTGTCAGTGGAGCACACGGCTCTTGATCTCGGGGTCGTGGCTTTAAGCCCTATGTTGAATATAGAGAAAATAAATAAATAAACCTAAAAAAAAGTTTTCTACTGTCTGCACACGCCTGCGCCCCCCCCCCACACACACACGCACGCGCACACACACGTATGATTAATGTTAGTCTCCAGTAAAAATTTAGAGAAAATTATTAAATTGTTTCTGGATACTTTGAAAAGAAATGATTACATCTAGGATCCATTTGGTGTCACTAAAAATCATTCCAAATTAGACTCCTTTTCTTTTTGCTAAGATTGCCTATTGGGACAGGAGGGAGCACAAGGCAGTGTAGGTCAGTGTTGTAGGTATGTCCTCACACGGACACCAAAGTATTGGGGAAAAGATGTGATGTTCTCTTTATGCATGAAGTTCAAGTTTAAAAGTGCAAATTGTTTTGAGTCTTCTTGTTTCTCAGATACCATAATAACTGGTTTGAATGGTTTGAGATGGTTTCAATAACTCATTTGAAAGTCTACTCCATATAGCTCTATAAGGCTAAAAAGTTATTTTTGAAAGTGATTTCAAAGTTATTTGGGCTTCATTTCCTCAAGCCATTCCAGAGGCTCTGTTATGAAGCTGAATCTATTAGTATCTTTGTCAGATGCAGTGATTGAATTTGGTGCAGACCTCGACAGCAGATCCATGGTTCATGACTCCGAAGTGAGGAGCTGGTGAATCCCCCTCTCATCCCCAAAGGGTCACATCTACACTTTGTAGTCACTGGCAATTTTGGAACATAAGTGAACATTGTAGTTTGCAAGCTGCACACGGTGTTCTGCTATTTCCGCTTCATAACACTGGCTTGTTAAATAAATGAGAGATGCAGCTTTCACGGGAGGTCCCGGGAGGGTTCCCATTTCTTGTTGCAGCAAATGATATTGATCTTTGCCATTTCTGGCCAGACAGGATTTATTCTTACAATGTTGAGGTAGGAAGGACTGGGGGATGGGTGTCCGGGCTGAGCCTGTGCCTGGCCCCCTGCTCTTGGGTTAACCCTGGGGAAGGCGTGCTCTCTCCGTTGCCAGACGGCTGGGGGGGTGGGGGTGGGGAGTCCCCTGAGCAGGGGAGCACGTTGTCCTGGCTACAACGGGAGGAAGGGGGACAGAGATTCTAGCCGGCATCCGATTCAGCTGGGGCTGGGTCATCCCAGCTCAGAGGTCATGGGTGGCATGCTGGGGAGCCTGTGGCTATAGAGCTCCTGTGGCAGCTCTGGGTGCTGCCAGAAGGGGGATCTTGACCGCGTTGCTTCATATTTCTAGGCTGTCTTCTGTTTCAAATGAAGAGAGTGGACAGGATTATTTCTAAAATCCTTTCCAGCTCTCATTATCTATGAACTTATAAGGAAGAGTTTTCTAACATAAAAATCTGTTCAAAAATGAAACCAACTGTTTTACAGAGTAAAAGGGGGTCCTGTAGCAAGAGGGAAGTTAGGGCGACCCCCACTGCTCTACTTCCAATGACCTTAATCGAAAGCAGCCTTTCTTTAATATAAAGTGAATTCCTCAGGAGCATTCTCCTCTAAACTGAACAAATCTAATAAAAGGTAGTTTACTCAACCTCCTTGTGCCCTATTCCCCACTAGAAAATGGAAGGAGCCCTCAGGTGTGCTTTGAGAAGAGACAAGAAGGGGCAAGAACAGCCAGACAGCCTGGGGCATCAGGATGGAAGCCTCCCGGCTGTTTGTTGAACCGGCCAGGGCCCAGCAAGGTGCTTCCCGAGGCTTCAGCTGCCACAGGAACACTAGCTTTACACAGGCCAACACTGAGCAAAGGAGGTAGGAGGGTAGGAGCTTCTGGAAGGAGGCTCAGAGAGCAGTGTCCCGGCGAGTGCAGAGGCCTTGGTACGAGGAGGACACGTTCAGGCTTCGTGTTTGGCTAGAAGGAGGCTTTGAAAGATTCTCAACCAGGGAGCAGTGGTGACGAAAGCAGTGTCCAGGACTGTAAGGATTTGGTGTGGGGGGTAGCTTGGGAAATAAACAAAAATTCTTACCGTGGTAAAAAAAAATACAGAATGGAGACTTTATCATTTTAACCATCCGTAGGTACACAGGGCAGAGGCATGAAGCATCATGATGTTAGTCACTCATCACCACAGTCTATACCTAAAACTTTCCCATCATTTCCAAGAAAAACTCTATTCTACCTTCTGTTTGTATTTTTATTATTATTATTTTTTAAGGATTTTATTTATTTATTTATGAGAGACACACAGAGAGAGAGGCAGAGACACAGGCAGAGGGAGAAGCAGTTTCCATGCAGGGAGCCTGATGCGGGACTCGATCCTGTGACCCTGGGATCATCCCACAAGCTAAAGGCAGACGTTCAACCTCTGAGCCACCCAGGCATCCCAAAACTCCCTCCTTTGTAAGGCAGAATAATATTCCACCTAAGGATATTTTGTTTTATGCACACATCCACTGATGGCCACTTGGGTTGCTTCCACTTTTTGGCTGTGGTGAATAAGGCTGCCGTGAACAACTGTACAAATATCTCTTTGAGTCCCCGCCTTCAGTTCTCTGGAGATATACCTAGAAGTGGGGTTGCTGAATCATCCGGTAGTCCCATTTTTTTTTTTTTTTTAGTTCCATGTTTAATTGTTTGAGGAGCCACTGTATTGTTTGGGTCAAACACCAGCCTTTGAAAGAGCCCCAGGAGCTTCACGGAGAGAAGATGATGAAGGCCCATGGAAGGTGGAAGGGAAGGGGCCAAGGCTGAGGGCCAGGCCAGCCTGGGCATTCGTCCATCTGGTCACAGCCAGATTGTGTGACTCCACGTCAGCGCCATCCCTTGCTGAGCCTCTGTTTCCCTTCCATTCGTTTATGGAACGCATTTTCTTGAACATCTAGAATGCTCCAGCCACTCTTCTAAGCACAAAGCTGTGCTAATGACAAAACAGATGTGGGCCGTGTTCTCGCTCAACATCTGTCTAAAATGTGGACAGTGAGCCCCGTCACATATGAAAGGGCTGACGCGGGGTCTGAGTCATCAGAAGCACTTAATAAAGGGTCCTTTCCTTCCCTCTAACTCGGCAGCTGGATGATCAAGGACACTGTATGTTCTCGTATAAATAACCTCCTGTGGAGGTACTCCTATAAATAACTCTCTTCTAATTCTCTCTTTTTTTCTCTCTCTCTCTTCTAATTCTCATTTCTAAAATGCCCAGAAGACCACAGTGAAAATAACAGCAAACCCAAGGGTGCTGTGGGTGAGGGCAAGGCAGCAAGTGCAAGGGGGGCCTAGGCGGGAGCCGGTTTGGGTGGGCTGGGCGCCTCCAGGGTGGGGGCCCTGGGAGGCGTGGTGGGGAGCCCGCTGGGCCGGTTCACCCTGGCAACTGAAGCTTCCCACGGTGAACAGTGACTGATGCAAACCCAGGGACAAACACAGATCGGCAAACCCCAAAAGCTGGTGAGAGACATGGGACATAAATGGTGGGGCCTGGTCCACACCGCTTGGTGACTTCCGGCCGCAGGCCAGCCCGCAAGCCCGCCCCGGGGGTTCTCGGGGTGGTTCTCGAGCCGGCTGCCACCTATGGAAGGAGAGAAGCCTTCTCCCACTGTTTTTCCCCTTTCCTTATGGTCCCTTTCATTATTTAACACCTTATAATAAAACCAATCCTGGGAACCTGGGTTGGCTCAGTGGTTGAGCGTCTGCCTTTGGCCCAGGGCGTGATCCCGGGATCAGGGATCCAATCTTGCGTTGGGCTCCCTGCGTGGAGCCTGCTTCTCCCTCTGCCTGTGTCTCTGCCTCTCTGTGTGTGTGTGTCTCTCATGAATGAATAAATAAAATCTTAAAAAACAAAACGCTCCTTGCAAGCAGTGATCTTATTCATATTTCTGTGTCTTGTGGGCATAGACCCTGCCCCCGGTGAAGAGGCAGTTAATCTTTGGAGGAGGGAGGCTGCCTCGGGTTGGGTGGAGACCAGCCTGGTGGGGGAGCAGCTGGGGTGTTCCTGTCCTGCTTGTCTCTCAAAGGTTACTCACTGGGCAATTTTGGCCGGTTCTGAGACTGGCTGGAGTGCATGCTCCCCTGCCTTGCCAGGAGTCTGTGAGGTATAAGTGAGTGAACAGTATGAGGAAAGGTAGGAAAGAAGTTTCAATACGTTGAAGGCCTTACCTGGGCTCCTTCCCCATCCAGAGGTGGGATGCCTTGGCTCACTCCCACCCACTGTATTCCTCTGCTTGATTCCTTCTGGATTAGCTCAGTGTAGTTTTACCCCAAAGACTCTGTCTGAGTTGGCAAGAGTCACACACTGGGCTGCTTGGCTTTTAATAAAGTTTATGATTTAAATCTTGTGCTCTTAACACCTTCTTTGCAAGCCTCAGAGGGAAACAGAAATGTTGAGCTTGTTTACTTATTCCCTTCCTGACACGGAGATCCTCACACCCGGCCAAAGCCCGCGTGTACGTGTGTGTGAGTGTGTGCGTACTAACGCGGAGTTCGGGTGTAGGCTGTATGCACGCGTGCACTCAGGGGGACAAGAGAAAGCTTCAGAAACACTGGCTGCCTTTCAGACCCTGGCAGGCCCCCAAGACATCGACCGAGCCCTTCAGCACGAAGATTTCCTCGTGAAGAGCAACGAGCTGCATCAGATCCCTCACAGGGAAACCGGCGAAGAGTCTGGCCCTGGGGGACCTGGAGAGGCTGCGGGGAGACCCTTGCGCAGGATCCCAAGGCTCTGGGGTCAAACCCTAGGTGCGTCCCTCCCAGCTGTTTATACCCAAAATGCAATCACGGGGGCTGGGGGGTAGGGGTCCCTGCTGCTCCAGGGCCTGGCCTGGAAACAGGATTTGCTGGACCAGGCAGCAGACGGGAGTCCCCGTGACACCAACCAAGCAGCTGCTGCACGGGCTTGCTCTCCCGCCCTGCCCTCGGGGGCCCTGGGGTCGTGACATGTGTTGGCACAAACGTTATCAGGGGCTGAGATATTTTCAGTGACACAGCTGTGGTGACGAGGATCCCAGGGCACAGACAAGTGAGCTAAACCATCCGAACCACTGCGGGCCTGCAGGGACTCAGAAGGGAGGCCATGTGTTCCTTGCTGGCGGGGACCTTCCGTGGGGGGTGGGGGGAGAGGGGACCAGAGCAGAGCGGCCTGGGGTTCGGGCAGAGGGGCCTCTCACTTGTGGGGGGAGTGGGGACAAGGCAGGTGCCTTCCGTGAGTCTCAGCCCACGTGGGAGCTCGAGGTACTGGCTGGCCTGGGCTTGTACTCCGTGGCCTGGACTCCATGACGTGATGTCCCGGCCAAGGAATCCAACGTTGGGCCCCAGTCTCCCTGGGTCTCTTTTGTCACAGTGACTAACAGGCTAGGCAGACAAAGCTCACATTCAAGAGCCCATCCCTGCAGGAGGATAACATGGCCCAGCCGATGAGGCAGGCACATTGGCATCTGGGGTTTTTTCCTCCTGAGCAAAAGCAATATGATTGTTGGCATTCGACTCCCCTGGGGGAGGGCACTGCGGCCTCGGCCCCAGCCCGGGCTCCCAGCGGGCAGGCCCAGAGGTGTCTGATGTGCCTTCCTGAGTTCACACAGGGCCAGGACGGAGCCTGGGAGGGGGAGAGTGAGGAGGTGGGTGGTGATTCCCCTGCATGACACTCCCGGTTCTGGGCCTCAGTTTCCCTATCTGTAGGATTTCAGGTAGGGGGAAACAGCACTTGGGGGCTCTCATCAAAGTGGGATGACCTTTCAGACAAATGATGGTCCCGTTGTCAAGTCTTTAGGCAAAACAATATGTGGATTTACTCATAGGCCACGGGGATAATTCTACCCCCAGACGGTGGCTGCAGCCCAGCAGGGTTTCCCTGGCAAAGGATGGCTCTCCCGAGCTGAGGCCCACAATGGACAGCCGCTGGGGCCCCGTGTGCTTTCCCACGCATTAGCGCACCCACCTGTGAAGTAGGCACTGTTATTTCCTTATTTTTATTTTCATTTTTTAAAGATTTATTTATTTATTTGAGAGAGAGAGAGTTTGAGGAGAGGGGCAGAGGGAGAGAGAGAGAGAAAGAGAGAGAGAGAGAGAATCACGAGGCAGACTCCCAGATAAACGCAGAGCCTGACATGGGGCTCCATCCCACAACCCTGAGATCATGACCTAGCCCAAACCAAGATTCAGACACTTAACTGACTGAGCCTCCCAGGTACCCCTGGGCACTATTATTTCTATTTTTATTTTGTTTTATTTATTTATTTGAGAAAGAGAGAGTGAGAGGGAGTGTGAGTACACAAGCAGGGGCAGGGGCAGAGGGAGATGTGGGGCTCCATCCCGGGACCCCGGGATCATGACCTGAGCTGAAGGCAGACACTCAACTGACTGAGCCACCCAGGCGCCCCTGGGAATTATTATTTCTATTTTAAAAATGAGAAAATTGAAGGTCAAAGACGTCCAGTGAATTCTCCGAGACCGCACAGCTCATGCATAAGCAGTGAAGACGAGACGAGGGCGTAGGTCTCCCTTGCTCTTCAGGGCCAGGGCTCCCACACGCCCAGCTCTACACCGCTTTTGTTCTCTGGCCGGTCAGCGGGCTGGCACCCTGTCCCCTGCGCCCGGGAGCCGGGTGGCCTGCAGACAGCCAGCCTGAGATGGTACAGCCCCTCCGACTGGTGTCCCCGGCCCGCGGGAAGGCCGCCTGGCTTCTTGAGCTTTCCCCGGAGGCGGGTGACTCCTAAAAGCTGTGGGACCTTCCTGACGTCAGCACTTGTGACAATGGCCAACGGAGGGCAAGGCCCTCCAGTCACTCGGTCATCCTGGGGCCCACCGTGCTTGAGGGCTCCCCTGTGCCCTGGGAGGCGAGCATGGCAGGAGGGTCACACCGAGGCCCCAGGATGGCCCGCCCCACACGTGGCCCTGCAGGGCCGCCCTGGTAACGGCGCAGGGACTGCACACAGACTCCCCGCAAAGCCTCACTTCCCACAGCCTGAAGGAACAGAATCATCACAACAAGGAAACTCAAGCCCAGGCCAGAGGAAATGGGAGTGTGGATTCCAGCAGGGCCCAGGCGGGAAGCGCTGCAGTGTGGGCGGACTTTCTCCCCACGCAGCCCGCGCTCCCTCTTATTGAACGTGGGTCAAGTTATTCACCCGCACAAGCGAGGCTGAAGCGCTGGGGCAGCTGGGGAGGCACCGGGCCGGACAGACAGACAGACAGACAGACACAGGGAGGAGCAGCCGCTCAGGGAGGAAGAGGGGAAGGTGGGCTCACGGTGGGAACAGCTGACCTGCCTGCGGATCCTTCAGATCCCCTGTGAGCAGGAGCTGTCGCTGCTTCCTCACACCATGTGACAAGGGGCCCGAGGCGGCATCACTGACGCTTTACACCTCACGACTTTCTCACCAAGGGCTGAAGGAGGGAGTCATCCCTCATCCTTGGGGAATAGATGGCACCCAGAGCCGGACAGCACACGCTCCTGGCGTGACTCATCCAGCCTGCAGCGGACAAGGGGGCGTTTTCTTCCCTTGTTCCCCCTGCTGTCCCTAGGCTGGCCCGGATGCCTCGTGCCCTGCAGGCTGGCAAGTCTCCTCAGAGTCCCAGCTCACGGGGAGCCTCCCATCTGGCTTCAAGCTCTGATGGTGCCCGGGGTTAGTGAAAGGAACCGCCGAGAAACACCAGCAAACAGATGGCCCCAGCTTTGACCCCAGGCCCAATCGCTTCCGGGCCTTGTAATGTGGAGCGACTCTTCCACGGCTCCAGCCACGGCCTGCTCTTTACTACCTCGAACAGCCCCCAGGGTCCCTGGGCCTGGACACTTTCCAGAGTTGACACACACAGGTGCTTTTCTTTTTCTTTTTCTTTTTTTTTTGGCGGGGGTGGGGTGATCAACCTCTCATGGCGGCTGTGGTTAGGTCACTGGTGGTGTGGCTTAGGCTCCCCCAAGTTGGCCTTCTTCTCCCGTGCATTAGAGATCTTTCACAGTGTGGACTCATCCAACCTCCTTTTAAGCTATGTTTGCGGCCACCATGTCTTCTCCTCCATGGTCTTTTTTCTTTTTAAAGATTTTATTTATTCATTTATTTGGAAGGGAGAGAGCACAAATGGGAGTGCGGTGGGGCAGAGGGAGAAACAGACTCCCTGCTGAGCAGGGAGCCTGCAGTGGGGCTTGATCCCAGGACCCCAGGATCATGACCTGAGCTGAAGGCAGACGATCAACCACTGAGCCACCCAGGTGCCCCACTCTCCTCCATGGTCTTAAGCCAAGATCTTGACATTAGACTGCTTGCGATCCCCAAATACCCTATGGCCTTTGCCACCTCCCTGTTTTTGCTCAGGCCTTTTCTGCCTCCCCCATCCTTGAACTCCTTTGCTGGCAAAATTCAGTTTGCCATTCAAGATCAAACTTGTAGGTCTATGAAGAGCATTGCCTGCTCTTCTGTGCTCCCAGATTTTATTGGGATACCTTTCTTCCACTGGACTGAGGTCTCTAACAGAAGTGGCCACAGTCGAAGAGCACGAGCCCTGGAGACGGAGCTGGGTTTAACCTCTGGCCCTACCACTTATGAGCTACAGGACCAGGAGAAAGTTGTTTCATTGCCCCATGCTTCATCTGTAAAACGGGAACAACAGCACCTGCTTCATAGGATTGCTATGACAATGAAATGAGATAAACATGGGAAGTGCTGACACCTGAGCCTGACACCTGGAAGGCATGCCCCAAACTGCTGTTTGCATCTGTGGAGCCCAGAACACAGAAGAGTCTGAATACTGAACTGAGGGCTCTGGTGGCAGTTTGTGTGGGCAGATTACTTGAATCCTGAAGAAGGTCCATGTGTGATGACTGGGCCAGCAAATTGAAGGATGTGAGTATTTAACTCAGAGAAATTTCAAACATTCACGATAATGGAACAGTATAACGAACCCGGTGCATCTGAACCCGTTTCAACAGGTACCAATTCACGGCCCATCTTTCCATATGTATGACTGGCCCCTCACCACCTCCCCAGCACACATACTGGATTATCCTAAAGCAAATGGCAGATGTGAGAAAAGCAATTTTGTTTTACACTCTTAAAGGAGTTTTCAAAAAGGAAACACATAATCATATATTATTCCTCATGGGTTACGGCTTGTGACCTAGTAGAAGGTGGCCTTATTTTCAAGGGAAAGGTTGAAGAGAGGCTGAGAGGTCAAGGGGTAGCTGGGAGTCCAGGGCTCTTTCCAGGACATCTAGGAAAGCTTGTGGATCTCAGAACACTCTCTCACCCCAGACTCTAACTAGTTTTGTTTTGTTTTTGAGAGAGAGAGAGAGAGAGAGAGAGAGAGTAAGCGGGGGTAGGGGGTGGGGAAGGGAGGGGAGAGACAGAATCTTGAGCAGGCTCCACACCCAGCATGGACCTGGTGTGGGGCTCGATCTTAAAATCCCGAGATGGTGACCTGAGCTAAAACCCAGTTGAGTGCTTAATGGACTAGGCACCCAGGTACCCCGAAGCTAATGAGTTCTTAAACATCTTTTAGCCAGCCTGAGATATTCCACCTCAAAAAATTAAATAATAGCAGTTTTTTCCTAATTCAGAGGAAAAAACAAGTTAATGGATGAAATTCTCAATTGCAAGTTCTCCTCTCAAATATTTTCCTTAAACCTTGTGGTCTCTGTGTCCATTTGTCTGCAATTGAGTGCTGGTAGACCATAGAGTGAATAAACAAATAGTGAAATGAGATTAATGGAAACCCTGGAAACAGCTGACCAGTGTAATCTGACAGTTTTCTGTGGACACATCTGCTTGTGATTTTATATTTTGCAGTATGATACATGTTCTGCAAGTGAAATTGTTCCTGCTTCATGGTGACAAAACGAGCAACATTGGGTTCCCAGGCCTGTAAACAGCACCGTCTCCCAGGTGTTCTTCCACCTGGCAGGACTTCGCAGCAGCTGCTCGGGCTGAGGCAGGCAGGGCTAGAGCCCAGGTGTGGGGGAACCTGCCAGCAGGGGCCACATCGGACTCGCCTGCCTCCGAGTGCCAACACAGGTGGACAGGAATCTCCACAGGAGGGGGGCAGGGGAGCCAGCAGGTTGATCCCTCCCCGGGTAGATGCAGAAATGGAGAGAGGCAGAAAACACATTCTCATACATGTCCACCCAGAATAATTTCTTATTGAGCGTAAGGCCCAAGAGAGACACCCAAACTGGGAATTTTCTTTTATTTTTTCCTTTTTTTTTTCTCCAAACTGGGAATTTTCAAGCACAGGTTCTCTGGTTCCTTTATTTTTGGTATTTGCAGTTCCTGTCGGCTGCTACGGCTCCCACATCCCTGAGCTAATACATCGGGTACACCCCAATGAAGCCCAAGGAGTCCCGAGTGGAGGCCCCTCGGTCACACCCTGGCTGCTCCCCCACCTGAGCTCAAGCTCCAGAAACGCAGCTAGATGTAATGGGGACCTGGCTCAGGGCCTAACAGGGCAGGAGGGAGGAGGCAGGTGGGAACCAACTCTAGAGAGCTGGAAGGAGGCTGCCAGTGCAGAGCTGGCGCCGGACCCGCAGGAGGCCCACTCCTCTGAGGACACGCCCGGCCAGGCCCGCCAGGCCCGCCAGGCCCAGCCAGCCTTGGCTCCTCCGCCCCCGCCTTCACCCGGGGCAACGCGGTTCCTGGCCAGCCGAGGCCCGCTGCGGCGCTGGCATCTGAGGACTCCTCTGCTTGCATCAGCAGACTGGATGAGACTCAAAGAAAGACAAGGCACACAACTTTTAAATAACTTTATAATTTCCTGATGGATTTAGTTTGTGAATAAAAAAGAAAAAATGGACAAAGTGTTTACAATAATTATCAAGGCAAAGTTGACCATAACACGATTTGTTTGTAATGTCATTATCCTGTCAGTGACACGACTCCGGCCGTCACACACACACACACACACACACACACACACACACTTGAAGGCAGCGGGTGCATTTGCATCACAGACATGATCATTGCAGCTGCTACTGTCACCACAAGGAACTCAAGCTAGAAGGAGTCGTGCCCGTGCGTTGAGAGAGGGGAGCAGGTCCTGGGGACATCAGGCCTGCACCCCGGCCGCCCTGAGCGCTCAGTGGGGTCCCGGGCAGGCGAGCCGGGGGTGCCCGCCACACCACGGCGGATCGCAGTTACTGGCGGGCACGGGCAGGAGAGCTGGGCTCACAGCCGGAGGCTGAATTCTCTGGCTTGGCCGCGTTCCTGTCCTTGCCCCACCGGGGTCCAGAGAGGCAGCCCTGGCCAGGGTGGCAGGCGGCCTGAAAAGCTTTAAGGGAAAGCATCCGGGGACCGAAGCCAGAAGGAAGTGAGACGTGAGTGTGGCCCTTCGGCCTGCATGCCAGGGGTGGGGTGTCGCTGGCTGCTATAGCACCTACTGGCAGGAAAGAGGCTGGAGGAGCGTGGGGGGGGGGCTCCCACACAGGATCAGGCACACTGACATGGGACCCAGGCAGGTCTGAGGGTGGTTACAGGCTCACACACTCCGAAACCTCTACCCCGAGGTCCTGAGGATGTACAGGGGATCTCTGGCACAAATGGGACCCTCAGAGCCCCAGATTCCAATTCCTTTGACTCAGCAGTTGTCTCTGTCCCCCAGGCAGTCCTACCTACCTGGAGAGTGTTTCCAAGTGGGGAGCCTGGCTGTCACCTTAGCCCAGCTTGGGAGAAGGGGTAGGAGTTCGACTGCCCCGTAGCTTGAATTCCTTTATTAACATGATATCGCTTTGCATTTTTTAAAAACACAGCTCTTTAACTGTTCAGTTCTACAAACTACTTTTTAATATCTTAATCATCTCAACAATGGACACAATGTAACTGCCCCAATGCTCTGAACCACACAGACAATATTGACAAGCAGAGAAACAAAAGAGGTGGGATGGGTCAAAGATCCGCTCCCCCCAAATCAATCCCTAAAACCACCTTTCCCCCAAAAGAGTCAGGAGAAGAAATACCTACAAGAGGGTCACAGCACTCACTAAACACATTGGGGAAAAAATCAGGAGACACTTGGTTACAGTTTTGACACTAAAAAGTCTGGAAACAGTTTTTGCTTAAAAAGAGTAAGTGAAGACAGCCATTTTGTTCAGAAGGATTTCCCTGTAATGTGTGTGTGTTTTTTCTTGCCCAGACATTCCCTTAGTCCACGTGGGGAAAACTCCAGATTCTTTTAAAAACAATTCTTTGACCAGTTCAAGTCTTTGTCCTGAGAAGCACTGGCAGTGATGGAGGGTTGGCCTTGCAGGCTTGGCAAAGGGTGGGATGCCCTACTGCATCTACGCTCTGTCCTCACCTGCTTTTCCACAGCTCTGAACTCTTGTGGGTGGGAGGTAAGGCTGGAGAGGCAGACATGGATGTTACTGATATGACGGACACAGGGCCCACCATGACTCAGGAAGCGCCATGTGAAGGACACATTCCAAGTAGCAACGTATTCCTTGATTTGCTCTTTCCTCAAAACCCCTGAGGGTAGCTGGTGGGCTTGTGCTTCACTACTGGGGTCAAAGGGGAGGACAGGATGGTTCTGGGATCAGCAGGACTTTCTAGCAGCAAATCCAAATGCCAATCCTGAACGTCATAGGGGAGGGATCAGCTCAGCAGTTGACTAAAACTTTGTGATGATTTCCTCTTCCTCTTCTGAGGAGTGGGTGAGCCAACAAGCTCCTTGGGAAAACCAAACAGATTTTCAGTGACAAAAGGTGAAAAAGGTGCCAAGTCACACTGACACTATCAACACTGAAGGCAGTCTTGGGTCCCATCTGCTTTACTAGTATTTCTAATGATCAACTGTAAGGGAGAGAAGCATTTAGCTCTTCATTAGACTAGAAGATACCAGGTTAAAGGTTAGAGCTAAGATGGATTTGGGGATTCTCATTCATATTTCTTAATATATTAAAGCCCATTTACAATCTTTTCCATTTCAAGTGGTACCCAAGTCCTTGTAAATCTCAATTGAGATACTTCATCAAGGACTCAATGAGTACCTGGGATAGAGGTATATGAAAAGATGAAAAAAAATCACATTGTATTTTTTTAGTCATGAGCCCTGCATTGGATCCCACCCACTCTTCTTCCTGTCCCCTTTTATGATGACCTTGATTTGGGGCACAGATCTCTAGGTGCTAAGGGGCAACTAGACTTGCCAACAGAATGGATGAGTTTGGTGAAAGGAATAGGCAACGTGCAGTGAGTTTTCAAGGCTACAGACCTTCGCCAGCAGTTGAGTGACTTTGTGAAACCATGAAAATCAGAGGAGTGTCATGCAATGATAAGTCTTTGTGTGATAGAAACTGCACATTTAGTAAAAGTTGGCTTGATGAATGAGCTCAACTTGGTAAGATGCTCTATGTACTAGACACTGTATTAATTTTTCCCCTGTAATATAAAGTCAGGTCATGTTTGTTATTAAAGTTTGGCCAGAACCTACTTTCATCTAGAACCAAACAGTCCCCAGAACCATTTGAGATGCTAGGATGACCACCCAAGAGGAATCAAGGTGCTTCCCTGGTATGGTTCACAGATACCAGACATATGATGTTTGTCCCAGGAGTTGTTCTTCTTAGAAACACTGCCAGAGGTCTTCCATAAGGTTTTGGAGGGGAAGCAACAGGAAGGGTTGGAATGAAAAGGGGACGAAAGGAAGTGCAGTGAGAGTCACACAGCAGGTGGGTGAGTGTGGCAGATACTGTATTTGAGAGTAGAGACAGAATGCGCAGGATCTAGTGAGACCTGACTGATGCCCTCCCCTGCCAAACCTGCTGGAGAATGGCAGCCAGGGCCACATCACTTCTCCGGGCATGGCCTCCTGCCTGCCTGCTCTGGCCTGCTGTAGTCCTGTGAAGGGTATCATCAAACCTCAGTTTTCTGCATTATGGTAGATAAAGTGACGTTCCAATACTTCAGGCCTAAGTACTGGGGACTTTCTATATGATTTATGGGCAGTGCAATAAATAAACAGAATTGAGGTGACTGAGCACAAATGACCACTACTTACTATCTAATCCCTACATCTCCCACCTCCCCCACTTCTGGCCAGCCTGGCTATCAGGAAGCATATCAGTAAGAAGTTTATGAGCAGAGCCCACTTAACCTTCGATAAGAAACAGTCTACAGCTTCTCACAGGACAGACTGTTTTACACCAGGGAATTAGGGCAGCTGGAGATATGACCATATAAGTTAATGGGACAGTTGAGGGCTGCTGGTGGGAAGATACTGGGTTGATGGCCGTGGTCACTTTACAGGCAGCACCAGATTCTCTGGAGGAATAACTGGGGAGGGGGAAGGGGGAGAATGCAAGGGAAGCACATCTAGCCCAGCAACTCTTATCAGAAGATGTGAGTGTCTGGTGGGCGTCTGGCCAGAGAGGTGGTCAAAGGGCTAGATTTGGGTTAAGTAGTCTCTTTCTTGGTGCCTGATTATTTATGACTGCCACTGTCTAAGCTTGGGAAGATGCCCTTCAAGATGTCAATACCTTCAACGGGATTTGCAATGTTAGGGTCAATTTTCTGATCTGTGACACGGAGCTGGCCAGGTTCCATGCAGTGTGCGCAGATGTGTTAAGAAAACACTATCCACTGCTGTAGCCACCCCCGCAAACGCTACACTCTTGTAGAGTAACAGCAACAACAACAAAAATCCTGAACCATCAACTAAGATCCTGCAGGCAAGTAAGCAACTCAGCTTCGTGCTCCCCAAACTCATCAATTCCATTACAGTGAGCAATGAGAAAGGCTCATTGTGGAAGATTCTTCTGGAAAAGAGGACTTCTACTAAGATAAAAGGAGTGGGGAGGGGAAGGGCAGGCCTTCTGCTGCTTTGATTCAATCAGGTATGTCTCATGGAATCCTTTATACTTCTCCATTCCTGGAGAGAGACTTTTTTCAAGGATGGGTACCTAACAGTGACTTACACACAGTAGGCATTTCATAAATATTCTTTGCATGAAAGAATGGAGAAAGGAATGTGTGTGGGATGAGAAATATTCACTGTGCCAGAGGAGGTTCTAGACAATGCACAAGCCATGGTTCTGCGGGAAGGGAGGAAGGCTAGTCATGAACATCAGCAAACACTGGGCTGCAAGAATAGGGAATGTGGGTGGTGGGTAGCATCAAGGGTCTATCTAGCATGCCAATGAAGGGGAGCTTTAGAAGAAACCAGCCTGGCCCCACAGAACGGTCATCTTCTAAAGAAGCAGAGCTGCGGGTGGTGACGGCAGGGCCTCAGGTCAAACCCTTCTTCTCTTTCAGATCGAGATATATGATCTGACAGACTAAATAGAATAGGGTCAAAGGTCTTAAGCAAGAGGGACCAGGGGGAGAACTGTCCACACCATCCTCTTGTTAACTGGCTGAGGAGGGCAAGGATGAGTGAGATAAACAGGGCTGGATAAAGACTCCAAACTTGGGGTATTAGTGTTCACTAAGCCATCATGAGGCCTTGCAGCTCCCCTGCATGAAACATTACATGTGAAAGCAAGCAAAAGAGACAGTAAAAAGAAGAGTCAGTTTCTCTTTGTCTCTGTTCTCTTTTCCCCTCTCTTTTTTAAAGATTTTTTTTTTTTTAACCCTTTTAGGAGAAAGCACCTATTGTAATATTAGAACACTCAGCTCTCTTAGTCCATTGGGAAGTTTCTTTCAATATGCTGAACTCCAAGGAGATTCCAGATTTACTTCTCGTGTCAAGGACAGAAGGAAAAAGGGCTCTCTACTCCATGTCCCTCTATTAAGGGCAGAACCACCAGCTTCCACAGTTGTCCACTGCTGATGACTGGATGGCAGTTCTTCACGGAAATCTGGCCACTTACCAACCTGGACATCAAGAAAATTAGTGTAGAGACAATATCCAAAGTAGAAAGGCAGAGTTAAGCGGTCAACTGTAGAAAGGGTGCTGGAATCACACTTGAAGGACCAACCAAGATAGGATACAGTTTGTAGTGTTTTTGGGTGCCAAGAAGTTTCTGGGTGCCCGTTCCTTATAGCTCTTCTTTCTTGGCTCCCGGATTTACTATAGCAGGCTGCTGGGCTGGCCACTCCCATGAAGCAGGGTCAGGAAGACTCTTCTAATGCGTTGACCACTTGCTCCAGGATATCGGGGCAATGATCTGCTATCTGCTGGAGAATGGCATTGGCAAACTCCTGTAGTTCTGCATTGTCCCGTTCACCTTTTTCTAACTCATTCTGAAGCTGAAAGGGAAAGGAAAGATGGGCTTCAGATAAAATGAAATGATCCTGTTTGCACTGGGTTAAGAATTATTGTTCATGAACAAAGAAATGGCATTTCTAACAACAAGAGGGAATGGAGGGCATTATGCTAAGTGAAACAAACCAGAAAGACAAATACTGCATGGTATTGCTTGTAAGTGGAATCTGGGGGGGAAAGGAGTCACATTCACAGAAACACAAAGTAGAACAGTAGCTACCAAGGGCTGGGGAGTTGGGGGAAATGGAGACAGGTTGGTAAAAGGGTACAAACTTTCAGTTATAACATGAACTGAGGATCTAATGTATAATATGACTACAGTTGATAACATTGTACTGCATTATTATTACATATGCTAAAAGAGGGGCGCCTGGGTGGCTCAGGTGGTCAAGTGTCCAGACTCTTGGTTTCAGCTCAGGTCATGATCTCAGGGTTGTGGGAATGAGCCCCATGTTGGGCTCTGCACCAAGCACAGACCCTGCTTGGGATTCTCTCTCTCCCTTTCCTTCTTCCTCTACGTTAAAAAAAAAAAAAAAATCCTAAGAGAGTAAAAAAGTGTTCTCATAAGGAAAAAAAGAAAGAAATATTTGAGATGATATATGTGTTATCTCGACTGTGGGAATCTTCATAATGTGAATCAAATCATCATGTTGTACACTTATATCACAGTTTTGTCAATTAAACCTTAATAAGCTGAAAATGAAAAAAGAAATGACCAAAAAAGTAGAGGCTTCTATGGGAAGTCTTCCTGCAACAAAGTTAACAACCAGGAAGTGGCCCTTTCCCCTGGCTGGCAGCGCAGAGGCCGCACGATGCCTGGAGTTACTGTAAAAGACGTGAACCAGCAGGGGTTCGTCAGAGCTCTGGCAGCCTTCCTCAAAAAGTCTGGGAAGCTGAAAGTCCCTGAATGAGTGGACACTGTCAAGCTGGCCAAGCATAAAGAGCTTGCTCCCTACGATGAGAACTGGTTCTACACACAAGCTGCTTCCACAGCACGGCACCTGTACCTCCGGGCAGGCGCTGGGGTTGGCTCCATGACTAAGATCTACGGGGGACGTCAGAGAAACGGGGTCATGCCCAGCCACTTCAGCACTTCAGGCTCTAAAAGCATGGCCTGCAGGGTCCTCCAAGCCCTAGAGGGCCTGAAAATGGTGGAAAAGAACCAAGATGGGGGCCACAAACTGACACCTCAGGGACAGCGGGATCTGGACAGAATCGCCGGACAGGTGGCAGCTGCCAACAAGAAGCATTAGAACAAATGCTGGGTTAATAAATTGACTCATTCGTAAAAACAACAACAACAACAACAACAACAACCCGGAAGTGTACATGTTAACATCAAATGTTTGTTCATGAAGGTGTGACTAGTCTGAGTCCCAGAGATGGTAATCCAGCCCCAGAGCTCTCACGCCAGATGGAATATTCTCCCCACTGTGTCACAGTATCACAACCATGCCCAGCATGAGGAGAGGGGTACAGGCATGATCTCAGGATCTTAGTCTTGCATAATGGTCCTTGTCCTAGGCAAACTTATATTTAAAAGACCCATCCTGTTTGCTATGTACCACTTGTATTCAGTATGTTGGACTATCTGCTAATTTAGCTAAAGATTATGCTGAGAAACACAGAAGACAGTCCTCTGTTTAGGAGTAAGTATAATTCTAACTTCTTATTGTTTCAAACACCATCTTGGACATTCCTTCAAGCATTAAACCAGCATTTAGTAAAGGCCTACTGTGTGCTAGGTCCTGAAAGGTGAATGGATTTGGTCCTTGCCCTGGAGATAACCATTTAGGTTAATGGAAGAGACAAACACAGAAATGGATAATTAATTGGCACAGAGTTTGGTGAGCGCCACAACCAAGGCCTACACATGTGCTCCAGGGGAAGAACAGGAATCGCTGTGCATCCTGGAGAGGTCTGGGAAGATGTTACTGCGGGCAATATCTGATGTAGCTCTCAAGAATGGGGTAGGAGTCTGTAGGGGAGATCAAAGAAGAGGCTCTCAAGTAGATGAAAGAAATGCAGATGTGCAGAGCTACGGAAGGGCTTGGCATAGAGCTAGGGAAGATGGAACCCTTCCATGTGGCTGGAGCATAAGGTAAGGGGACTGGGGAGGGGATGGCAGGAAATGAAACTGAAGAGGCAGAGTGGGGCCAGACTGCAGCTTTATAGCTAAGCAGTTCAGAGTTAATCTGGCTAACAAACAAACAAACAAACAAACAAACAAGGAAGTCTACTAAGAGTTTTTAAATAGTGCGGGGACGTGATCAGCTTCATGTTCTGAGAAGGGAACTGTGAAGATACATGCACATTAGACTGAGTGGAAGGAAAAATAAGCTGAGGGAGGTTCCTGTGGCAGGGGATATGGAGCAGGGCCAGGGGACAAGGAGGGCAACAGATGGGCGGGCTTCCCAAAGGTAGGGTGATAGGAGTTGAAGTTCAGTGAGAGGGGATGGAGGATCATTTTGACAGTTCTGGTTGGGGACATGAGGCAAATAAGACTGAAAATACAGAAGGCAGAGCAAGTTTTAGGAAAGGAGAGAGATAAACGCTGAATTTCAAGTGTATTAAGGATGTGGGCTTTGGAGTTAGGCTACCTCGATCTCAATGTCAGCTGGCACTTACTAGTTTGTAGGACCTGGACCTTTCTGAGCCTCAGTCTTCTCATTTATAAAATGGGGCAAATACATTTATAGGGTTGCTTTAAGGATTTAATGAGATATTCATATAAAGTGTAGTACAATGCCAGACATAGAATGTTAGATGTTGTTATTAATTATTGTTAAATTGGTAAGATTACCTTGACAGAGCATGTAGATTAAAGAGCAAACAGAACCCAATTTTAATTACACTGCTGACAGAAGCTACATGCTATGAGCCAAGAATTAGCATGCTGCTTCTTCAAATATATCAAAGAGTTGGGAATAGATTTTGCAATCTTCTTTCTGTTAAATGAGGACATGCAAGGACCAGATTTAGACTACACTAAGTCTCCCTCTCTCTCTCTCTCTTTTTTTTAGGATTTTACTTATTTGAGAGACAGCAAGAGCGAGAGTGAGACAGAGAGAATGGAGGGGGAAAGGCACGAGCAGGGGAAAGGCAGAGAGGGAGAAGTAGACTCCCCGCTAAGTAGGGAGCCTGACTCAGGGCTCAATCCCAACACCCTGGGATCATTACCTGAACTGAAGGCAGACACTTAAACAACTGAGCCACCCAGGCACTCCTAGACTACACTAAGTCTTAACGCATCTCAAGGTCTGGCTGTCCTATGAAAGAAGCCAAAGAAGCCAGGTGTCTTTTTAAATACAGCTGCACAGACTATAACCCAGAAAGACTGCCAGGTGAAGAGGCTACTAGTCTCAAATGTCTCGAACAGAACTGAAGTCAATCATGCAAAGTAACGGAGGAGGGTTACCAGATTATAAAACATACTGCAAAAAGACACTAATTAGCAGAGTATAATACTGATAAAATTAGATCACAGGGATTTAGAATATCATCAGGAGGCATTTGAAATCGATGAATTATATTAGGTCAACTAGGCCTCATGGTTGGATTCCTGCTCATACCATATGTAAGCATAAATTTAAAATTATCTAAAGATCTAAATTTAAAAATTATGCCACGAGTATATATTCTTCTCATGCCCACACAAAGCATTCTCTAGGATATCATATGTAAAGCCATAAAACAAATCTTAATAAATATAAGATTGAAATCACATCAAGAGGGACACCTGGGTGGTTCAGTGGTTGAACATCTGGCTTCGGCTTAGAGTGTGACCCCGGGGTCCTGGGATGGAGTCTCGCACTGGGCTCCCTGCAAGGAGCCTGTTTCTCCCTCTGCCTTATGTCTCTGCCTCTCTCTCTGTCTCTCATGAATAAATGAAAATGGAAATACAATATACCAAATCTGTGGGATACAGGAAAAGCAGTTTTTAAAAAAAGATTTATTTATTTATTTGAGAGAGGGGAGTAGAGGGGTGGAGGGAGATGGAGAGAGGGAATCTCAAGCAGACTCCCCACTGAGTGTGGAGCCCAACACAGGGCAGGGCTTGATCCCACAAACCTGAGATCATGACCTGAGCTAAAACTGAGAGTTGGAGGCTTGCTGGACTGAGCCACCCAGGTGCCCCTAAAAGCAGTTCTTAAGAGGGAAGCTCTTATTATTATTATTTTTAAAGGTTTTATTTATTTATGAGACACAGGCAGAGGGAGAAGCAGAAGGGTGGGGCGGATAGCCCGGGTGGCTTAGCGGTTTAGTGCTGCTTTGGCCCAGGGCGTCATCATTGAGACCCAGGATTGAGTCCTACATCGTGCTCCCTGCCTGGAGCTTGCTTTGCCCTCTGCTTGTGTCTCTGTCTCTGTCTCTCTCTGTCTCTCAGGAATCTTAAAAAAAAAAAAAAAAAAAAGCAGAAGAGGGAAGCTATTAGTAATAAATGCCTACAGTAAGAAGCAAGACAGAGCTCCATCTAACTTTGTATCTCGAGGATCCCTGGGTGGCTCAGCGGTTTGGCGCCTGCCTTTGGCCCAGGGCATGATCCTGGAGTCCCGGGATCGAGTCCCACGTCGGGCTCCCGGCATGGAGCCTGCTTCTCCCTCCTCCTGTGTCTCTGCCTCTCTCTCTCTCTCTCTCTCTATGTCTATCATAAATAAATAAATCTTTAAAAAAAATAACTTTGTATCTCAAGGAACGTGAAAAAACCCAGTTAGTAGAAGGAACAAAATAACAAAGATGAAGGTGAAAATAAATGAAATAGAAACTAAAAAGACAACAGAAAAGATCAATGAAACCAACAGCTGGTCTTCCGAAAAGGCAAGCAAAATAGATAAACCTTTAGCGAAACTTATCAAGAAAGCAAGAGAACTCAAATAAATAAAATCAGAAATGAAAGAAGAGATGTTACAACTTATACCAGAGAAATGCAAAAGAATCAAAAAAGACTACTATAAAAAATTATAGGCCAACAAATTGGACAACCTATTAGAAATGGATAAATTCCTAGAAACATACAACCTACCAAAACTACATCATGAAGAAATAAAAAATCTGAAGAGACACTTAGCAAGGAAACTGAATCATTAATCATTAATCAACCTTCAAACAAACAAAATCCAGGACCAGATGACTTCACTAGTGAGATCTACCAAACACTGAAAGAAGAATGAATACTAATCCTTCTCAAATTCTTCCAAAAATAGAAGAGAGGGATGCTCCCAGATTTATTTTACAAGGCCAGCATTACTCTGATACCAAAACTAGGAAACGACACCACAAAGAAAAAAATTGCAGGCTAATATCCCTGATGAACATAGATACAAAGATCCTCAATGAAGTATTAGCAAATTGAATTTGATACTTCATTAAAAGGATCACACACCATGATCAAGGAGATTTATTCCAAGGATGCAAGGATGCTTCAATATCTGTAAGAGAGTAAATATGATACACCACATTAACAAAATGAAGAATAGAAATCATTCTACTTGATGACCTTTTCAACAGATGCAGAAAAAGCATTTGACAAAATTCAACATCCATGTATGATAACAAAGAGGGTACAGAGAGAATATACCTCAACATAAAATAAAGGAAAAAAAAAGACAAAAGGACAAGGATTGGTATCACTGATTATGGAAGTGGTACTACAAGCCTAATAACCTAATAGAAAACTGGTCAGAGGATATGAACAAAAACTCACTGAAGAAATGCAAATGGCTAGTAAGCACATAAAAAATACTCAACTTCGATTAGTAATTAAAGAAATACAAATTAAACAAGATAGGGTTTTGTTCTCTCTATCACACTGGCACAAGTCTTTTAAAGACTGTTAACAATCAGGGCATCTGGGTGGCTCAGTGGTTGAGCGTCTGCCTTCGGCCCAGGGCGTGATCCTGGGATCCTGGGATTGAGTCCCACATCGGGCTCCCTACATGGAGCCTGCTTCTCCCTCTGCCTGTGTCTCTGCCTCTCTCTCTCTCTCATGAATAAATAAAATATTAAAAAAAAATATTGTTAACAATCAGTGTTGGGGAAGTGGGTACTTTTATACTACTACGGGAATACAGTGAGCAATTTGGACTCATTAACCAAATTTAAACACAAATATCCTTTGACCAAATAATTCCACTCTTAAGAGTCTACTCTATAGAAATATCAGTAAGAAATTCAAGAACAGATACACAAGTTTGTTTGCCAAGACAATTTGTAAGAACAAAAATTTACTAACAACCTCAGTGTCAAACAAGAGATGAGAGAGATTGGTATGTTTGGAGAGATATATGCACGTAATAAAAGTGAAATCCAAAACTATTAAGAATGGCTAGATTGAGTGGATGGAAGGACCTTTTCAATTTTACCTGATCTGTTTTTTTTTTTTAATTCTTTTTAAAAACACTGAAGTATAGTTGACACACAATATCACCTTAGTTTCAGGTGTACAATACAGTGACTTAACAAATCTGCATGTTATGCTATGTTCACCATATGTGTAGTTACCATCTGTCACCATATGACACTATTACAATACCATTGATTATATTCCCTATGCTGGACCTTTTATTCTCATGACTTATTCATTTTATAACTGGAAGCCTATATTCCTCATTTCCCTATCCATTTTGCCCAGCCACCTACCCTGCTTCCTTTGGCACCAGCCAGTTTATTGTATTTATGGATCTCTTTCTGCTTTATGTTTATTCATTTTTTTTAATTCCACATATAAGTGAGATCATATGGTGTTTGTCTTTCTCTAATTTCACTTTGTATAATACCCTATAGGTCCATCCAGATTATTACAAGTGGCAAGACCTCATTCCTTTTTTATTTTTACTTATTTTTATTTATTTATTTTTAAAGATTTTATTTACTTATGAGAGACACGGAGACATAGGCAGAGGGAGAAGCAGACTCCCTGTAAGGAGCCTGATGTGGGACTAGATACCAGATCCTGAGATCACGCCCTGAGCTGAAGCAGACGCTCAACCGCTGAGCCACCCAGGCGTCCCTCATTACTTTTTTTTTTATAGCTAAGTAATATTCTATTGTATATTTGTATGTGTATAGATCTGTCTCTCTCATATCACATCATCTTCATCATTCCTCTATTGACAGTTGTCACCTGAGTTGCTTCCATAATTTGGCTATTGTAAATAATGCTGCAATAAACATAGGGGTACATATATCTTTTCTAATCTAATCAGTGTTTTAATTTGCTTTAGGTAATTGGCCGTAGAGGAATTACTGGATCATATGGTACTTCAAGTTTTAATTTTTTGAGGAATTTCCAATACTGTTTTCCACAGTAGCTGCACTGATTTACATTCTTGCCAAGAGTGCACAAGGGTTTCCCTTTCCGCACATCCTCACCAACACTTATTACTTCTTTTCTTAGTCTAGCCATTCTGACAGGTGTGAAGTGACATCTCATCACGGTTTAATTTGCATTTCCTTAATGATCAGTGATGTTAAGCATCTTTTCATGTCTTCTGGCCATCAGTATGTCTTCTTTGGAAAAATGTCTATTCAAGTCCTCTGCCCATTTTTAACTGGATTAGTTGGGTTTTTTTTTCTTCTTTTTTTGGTGATGAGTGGTATAAGTTTTTTTTTAGTATATTTTGGATATTAACCTCTTACTGGATGTATCAGTTGCAGATATTTTCCCCCATTCAGTAGGTTACCTTTTTGTTTTGTCGATGGTTTCCTTTACTGTGCAAAAGCTTTTTATTTTGGTATAATTCCAATAGTTTATTATTATTATTATTATTATTTTTTTTTTTCCCCTCACCCAAGGAGACAAATCTGGAAAAATGTGGCCAAGGCAAATGGCAAAAGAAATTACCATGTTTTCTCCTAGGATTTTTATGGTTTCAGGTCTCAATTTAGATCTTTAATCCATTTTGTTTATATACTTCTGTACTGTTTGATTTCATGTCACAAGCAGCATCAATGTAATAAGAAATATGGATAAAAATATATAATATAAATATTCAAAGCTGCATGGATTTTTAACATGTAATTATGTAATTCTGATATAGACACCGAAAAGGGACAAATAAAAATGTATAAAATATTCATTCAAAAAGTATTGACTGTTTGCCAATGAAAAGGAATTTAGTTCTGATACATGGTATGAGATGAACCATGAATACCTATGCTAAATGAAAGAAGCTAGTCACAGAAGACCACATATTATAGGATTCTGTTTTTATTTTATGTCCAGAATAGGCAAATCAAAAGTCAGAAAGTAGATTAGAAGCTGCCTAGAACTGAAGCAGGATAGGGTAATTGGGAGTGATTGCAAATAAGTATAGGTTTCTTTTTAGAATGATGAAAATATTTGAAAATTGATGTGCTGATGGTTGTACAGTTCTGAGAATGTACTAAACCTACTGAATTGTGCACTTTAAACAGGTTAAGTGTATGGTGTATGGATTATGGCTCAATAAAACTGTAAAAAAATACTGAGTAATCAGTGCACGATGTAGTAAATGCCCACAGACAGGTATAAAATGCTATTGTCTTCAGTTTGGACAGAAAAAAGGAGAGGAGGGAGGAGAAGTTTCCTGAGGAATATGGCTGTTAGATATGAGAGGATAGACGAGAGGGTTGTTCTAAATGGAGGAACAGTATGAGCTCACAAGGCACAGAGGAGGAGGATGTGCACTTGGCTGCTTGCTGAAGTTCAGGAATACAGGAATTACTGGGTCTTGACAGAAGCAATACCAGTTCCTGAGGATGATAAAAGGCTGGCAAGGCTTGGGCACAATCCCTGAGGACCCTCATTCTGTTAGGTGGTTTCAGTGAGGCCACACCTAGGGCACTGCATTCCATTTCAGGCACCTCATTACCCGAAAAATGGAGACAAACTGGAATAAGTTCAAAGGAAAATGGCAGGCATGACTAAGAAGCTGAAAGGATCACTTTATGAGGCAGGATTAGAAGAACTAAGCAGGAGGCCTGAACTAAGTGAAAACTAAGGGAAGGGGATGTGATTCTGACCTGCAAATGTCAGGAGGGTGTACACGAGAAGCAGAGGACTGACTGCTAACAGGAGGAAGTATAACTACAAGTAACAGAAAAAGATTAAGGGGAAAAAACCAGAGGTGGACTGTAAGACTAGGCTTTTTCCAAGGGCTAAATGAATGGTTGGCCCCGGAAAAAGGTGTTTAAAAAGGGAGGGGATCAGAAGAATCAAAATTTTAGAGAAAGGACCACCCGGGGGGTGGTGGGGTGGTGGGGTGGTGGAAGTGGGTGGGGTGGGGGGGTGGCTCAGCGGTTTAGCCACCTTCAGCCCAGGGTGTGATCCTGGAGTCCCACATCAGGCTCCCTGTACAGGGCCTGCTTTTCCCTCTGCCTGTGTCTCTGCCTGTGTCTCTCTCTCTCTGTATGTCATGAATAAAAAAAAAAAAAAAAAAAGTTTAGAGAAGGAAGTGTTCCTTTATTAGCTGGAATTGCTTTCCCTCTGGTGGGGCTTTCTCTGTTCTCCAGGGATCATGCATGGTTTGAGTTTTATCTGCAAGCACTATTAGATGTGGACATGGCTGAGCAGGGGGAGAGTTCACTGGCACTCCATCCATTATATGCTAATATTTCCCGTCTTGAAAAAAAAAATCTCATAGATCAACTTTTCTTGTGAAACTGGAATTACATTTAAAATGAGGATTTTTATTTTGACTTTGAAACGCAAAGCTTTAGTCATTCTGAATTCAAAGGAGTACAGGAATGTATGAAAGAAAAAAAAAAAGACCACTTAGGAAAGAAAGGCAACGTGAAGTAAATCAAACTAAAAATGTAGACAGATGTGTTATACAGCACAGGTGTGGAAACAAACCTTAAAATGTGTTAGTACCTCGTTATTTTAAAATACTTCTTTAGCATGCGTATCACATGTTAAGAAAGGAAGTTTTTGTACAGTATCAGTATGCAGCAGGTCCTATGGTTAAATTGGGAAAAGGGTGTTCTAGCTTCTGAAGTGTAATTTACCAGATCTCACTCAAGATATTCTGGCTCCCTCTACCCTCCGCCCACTGCCCATACCCTGCCCCCCACGCTTGCCTATTCAACACTTACCTCCTCCTCAAAGAAAGACCCCTTTAGACTTCACATCAGAAAAGAATTTCCCAAAAAAGCACAAACATGTAATATTTGGGATTTAATGAAAATGCTTATTATATCTTAGCTGCAATGAATTAAATCTGTTTCTCTCCTTCTTTCCCTCCCTTGTTAAAGCTACATATCCAAACTTAGTGGATGTAAGACTGAGTAATCCAAAAAGATCTTCTACTTCCTATTCTCTATAATATTGGTGGGCTAATTCTGCCACTGCAAGAATTGCAGTGAAAAATACTGCCTTCTTGGTTTACTTTCTTAAAAATAC
The DNA here is from genome assembly GCF_018345385.1 of Vulpes lagopus. Lineage (NCBI taxonomy): Eukaryota > Metazoa > Chordata > Mammalia > Carnivora > Canidae > Vulpes > Vulpes lagopus. The sequence goes on from NC_054844.1 coordinate 2,476,967, forward strand.
CATAATTATAATGTAGCACGTAAATTCACACGATGCCCGCTATAGATAGAAAGATGCAATTTTCTGTGCATGTATTGAAAGCTTTGCATCTAAAGCAAACAACAAACTTAAAAACACTTCCAAAGTAAATTAATTTCCATGAAACTGCAAAACAGATTGGTTCCCATGAATCCTGCAAGCTCCTTCTAGAACTTAAACATTAAATCCCTTATCTCAGCACCCTCGTTTTCCCCATATTTAAAGTTTCTACTACAAAATCTTCCTCAAGTCTCTTGGGCACCTCAAGATTTAGTGGAAAGGGACTCCTGGGTGGCTCAGTGGTTGAGCGTCTGCCTTCGGCTCAGGGCATGATCCTGGAGTCCTGGGATTGAGTCCCATGTCGGGCTCCCTGCATGGAGCCTGCTTCTCCCGTTGCTGATGTCTCTGCTTCTCTCTCTCTCTCTCTCTCTCTCTCTCTCTCTCTCTCTGTGTCTCTCATGAATAAATAAATATTTTAAAAAAGGTTTAGTGGAAAAGCCCATACATACTAAACCTTAATTTAACTAAGATACTCTGGAAGAAGGGATTAATGGAACAACAGATGAATAGGTATGCACAGTAGAGAGAATATAAAATGATGTGCTTTGCACAAAGAAACAGAAATTTGAAAGTGTGGATTAGGGATGACTGTGAGGGTAGCAAGTCCCGCTGAACCAAACATCCTGCATGTGGGATGTGGTGCCATTAGTGACAAAGGGCACAGCACTCAGGATGGCTCAGTACTGTTCATTGTGTAAGCAACCAGTGAATCTGTGGAAATTGCTACTAAGGTAATTGCAGACATTAAACACACTACCTCAAAATAACCTCACAACACTCCTTGTTCCTAATTTCTTCTCCAGACTAACTTGAGCAACCCTTGCATGCCTCTGTCTCTTGAATGAACTCTGTGTTTCTAGTCTCTCCTCTCCCGGTCTTTATTGTGGTTTCAGAGGGCACTCTCATCCTGAAACTTTTTTAATCTGCTTCTCTCACAAGCTAGCACCCATTTTTCTCGTCTTTCACCATCAAACATCTCAATGGAATAGTCTATATTTGCTACCTCTGTTTCCCATTTCCCTCATTAGCATCTAAGAATTTACTTTCTGCTATTCACTGAAACTGCTCTGTCAAAAGGTTACTAAACCAAGACTTCTACATTGAAAACTATAAAACATTATTTAAAGAAATAAAGATATCTTAACGGCAGGAATACAACATGACCATGCCTCGGAAGAATCAGAAGTATAAAGTGTTGATTCTGCCCAAACTGATCTACAGATTCAATGCAGTCCAAATAAAAACCTTGGCAGGTGCATGTACACATGAGTGTAAACTGACAAACTAATTTAAGGTGTAAGTGGAAATGTAAAGAGCCAAGAATAGCCAAAGCAATATCAAGGAACAAAGTTATAAGAACATGAAGAACAATCATGAAGAAAGGTATTACCATTAAAGCTACAGTTTTTTTAAAATTTTTATTTATTTATGATAGTCACAGAGAGAGAGAGAGGCAGAGACATAGGCAGAGGGAGAAGCAGGCTCCATATACCGGGAGCCCGACATGGGATCCGATCCCGGGTCTCCAGGATCGCGCCCTGGGCCAAAGGCAGGCGCTAAACCACTGCGCCACCCAGGGATCCCAAAGCTACAGTTATTAACAGAGCTTGCTACAGGCACAAGAACAAGCATAAAGACCAATGGAACAGGGACTGTTGGAGAAGGGACTCCAGAAAAACAGCCCCAGCCTGGGAATAACCCCAACGTCCTTCAACAACTAGGTGACAAATAATGGTATATTCATTCACACAATGGATTATCACACAGCAATGAGAATGAACTATACCTATGCATATCATAATGGACACATTTCATAAACATGATGTTGAATGAAAGAAGCAAGACATAAAAGGGTTCACACTGTAGGATTCCAGGTATATAAAGTAAAAAAACAGGCAAGGCTAGTCTCCAGTGTTAGAAGTCAGTTACCCACAGAGGGTAGAGCAGTGGCATGACAAGAGGTTACTGAGGTGCTGGTTACTTTCTGCTTCTTGTTCCAGATATTACATGAGTGTGTAAAAATTCACTGATACTCTACACTAAGCCACCCAGGCAGCCCCCATCTGTATTTTTTTGGATGCATGTTATAAAAGAAACACAAAGACCAAAACTCTAACAGCACAATCCAATGGCTGTAACTGCCTTCAACCTACTTGAGCTCCTCTGTGATATCTGTTCTGGTAACATCTTTGAAAATCTCTCTCCCTCTTGGCTCTCTGGCTCTCCTCTGCCTGTCCCTGTATTTCTATTCTGTCCTGTTGCTGTTTCTCTTTCCTTCTGCTTCTTCCCACACATGCAGTGGTTTCCTGGGCTCAAGGCAGACATTCCTCTGTTCTTCCTCTTTTGTCCTCTGCTTGGGTCATACCATCTATCTTTAGCTTTATAAAGTGGTAATAAAACCAGGAAGTAACTTAGTGGACATTTATTATGGGCCAGGTATTATTCTAAGTACTTTAATGTACTAAATCATTCAATCAATTTTCTTTGCCAACTTAATTATTTCTTTTGAGGTGGGTTTTTGTGTGTTTTGTGGAGTTTGAATAACTATTAGCATAGAAAGCTTCACACGTATACAAGTGAAAGTAGTAAACTAACCTGTACATGACCTAAACTTAAGGAGTACCAAGGTATGTCAATGTAATTATAACTCTGACTCCCTTCTCTGAGTTTGACTCACATTTTTGAAATGCTTAATAAACACTTCTTTGTGAATGTTCACAAAGAAAACACATCAACTCACAGGTTCATATTGTTTAATGAACTGTTGTTTTCACTTAGTAATTATGACAGTTTTTCACATAATTAAATATTCTTCTAAAACACAATTTTTATTTTTAAAAATATTTTTAAAATTTATTTATTCATGACAGAGAGAGAGAGAGAGAGAGAGAGAGAGAGGCAGAGATATAGGCAGAGGGAGAGGCAGGGACACAGGCAGAGGGAGAAGCAGGCTCCATGCAGGGAGCCTGATGTGGGACTTGATCCTGGGACTCCAGGATCACACCCTGGGTCAAAGGCAAGTGCTAAACTGTTGAGCCACCCAGGGATCCCCATAAAACACAATTTTTAAATGTGTTATACATGATCCATTTTATGGATGTATTATAATTCAAGTAATTCCATTAGGAGAAATTTAGTTTGTTTTCAATTTCTCATTACTACCAATAGTAGTATGTTGAGTTTTCTAGTACATAAATCTTTGTATATTCATGATAATTTTCCTAAAATTTCTGGGTCAAAGGGCATATACCTCTTTAAGCTTTTGACATGTTACCAAACTGTTCCAGAAGAGTTGTACTAATTGTCAGCCCATAGGCAACAAATAAGGGAGCTCATTTCCCCACCACTCAATACACTGGGCAACACACACACACACACACACACACACACACACACACACACCAACTCTGCTGCTATGACAGGGCTATTTTCATTTGTAATTCTTTTCATTTGTAGTGAAGCCAAAATCAAGGCAAAACATTTATAAATATATTTATTGGCCATTTCTTCTTCTGGGAAATTCCTGTTAATGCCCTTTTCAGGCTGTTTTTTTTTTTTTTTTTTTTTTTGTTTAGTTTCTTCCTTGCTGATCTCCTGGTCACAGCTCTCTTATTCTAGTATTTTTGCTTATTGAAATAGCTTCACAAGCACATCAACCTTGGTTTGTAAAAGCACTCTTTCTAAAAACAGGTTGGATTAGGTTCCCTCCTCCTCTTACAATATTTTAAATGATCTCCTACCTATAAAACAGAGTCTAATGTCTTTGGCATGGCAGCCACAATCTGACTACATCCTACTTTCCCAATTTCAGGTCCTGTATATAGCCTTGTCATGTGCATAGAGCTTCCTGGTATTTGCCCTCATCTTTGCTTTTATTTTGATGTGTTTCCTTCATCTACAATGCGGACAGTCTTCCCTCCTACAAAGCTCTCTTCCCTGTCTTACTCATCCATCATGACTCAGCACAATTGGCTCTTCTCTCTGAGCCTTCTCTGTTCATACCTTGCTGGAAAATTAATTTGGTTTGGTGTTTCGAGAGTTGGCTATTTGTTTAATTCCCCAACTCTTCTTCAAATTCCTTACGAAGCAGGAATACCAATGCTGCTTAGCAAAATACCCTGCACAAAACTGGTGATCGATCGAGAAGTGACTGGTGCATAAACTGAAGGAACATATGCTAATCCTGGAGGGAAAACACTGATAACTTTCCAAAGAGCCTTTAAGATAAAATGTGAAGCATCTCAGAATCAAGGCGGTATGACGATGCAGATGTTATAGCAGAGCACATAAACTGTATACTGTGGCATCTCACTTGTTTTAAGGTTCTCAAAAAATGGAAATGGGCCAAGTAAAGGATACTAAGGTGGTCTCTGGCAGGAATTTTCTGGCTTTGTCTGCTGAATGTTATTATAATGTATTCTGTTCTTAGGAGCTATTCCAGCCCTCCCTGAACTCAGAGTAGTAATATGATTTCTAGAGGGACTCAAGCCAAGAATCACAAATGCAAAAGCAACTCCATCTGAATGCTTGAAGCAACACATACTAGAAGTGTGTGAACCCAAGGGAAGGAGAGAATGCTTCAGCCTCCACCACTGCTCAGGGGACAAGTAGTCAGAGGAACTCAGAAAGAAACTGAGGTATTTCAGAGATGATGTTTTACAACCTCATACCCATCCAAAATATTGTTATAAAAGGCTAGCAGTAAGGGAAGGCATCCAAGTTCCCTTCCTGCTTTCAGTGTTAGGATGGTTCTCTTTCAGAGCACAGAGCTGATGCATGTTATCATGGTGTGAAGAATAATAAGGAGCATAGCTGGGCTGGATGGACAGTGGGGGGAAGGATGGGCCAATTGGTTCAGGGAAATTTCCCCAGAACATTTACTGCTCAGGACAGGTCATGATTTCAGAATAGCTACTATATATCTTCATAGCCAAGTAAAGACATAGAGAGGGCTAACAGAAGTTCACAAAATTAGTCTTAAGGGAGAGAAAATAGCTTTATTTCAATATAAAGAGTTCTATTCATACTCACTGGAGATGAAGTGAAAGAAGATGATGTATGGATGGATATGAAGAAGGGATGGTTATAAGAGATGTAACTGAATGAATTCAGTTGTGTTTGGCAGTGACTCAGACTAATTGTTTTCTGTGGATGGTTTTGTGGTAGGCAGGAAATTATACAGAGATGCCTAGTTTGGTTGAAGCAGACAAGAATCTGAACTAGCAACTGGCATGATAATTGGAGCCTTTCGAAGATAATGGATCAAGCTGAAATGGTTGACTACCCTGGCCAGATCTGGGCTGGAGCCTTCTAGTCCAAATCAGCAGGCCATTCAACCACATCTGCTGAGGAGATATGAAGACATTTAACTTCTGAGTTTGGATTTTCAAAAAAACTAGAATAAAATGAAATGCCTTTTGCCATAGTATCTGTTGATAAACCACAAAATGCATGTGGTCAGAGGGATCTGAGTACATGGTGGATATTTCTTGCCTAGTCATTCACTTTTCAACAGGTATTTGGCCCCTTTTTCACTCTGTAGAATCCCTTTAGCATTTAATACCAGGAAAAGCTAAAGTTCCTCTTGAAGTATGTTCTATGATTATTTCCCACAGATTAAGACTAACTCCCAAATCCTTTCTTCCTTGGTATTTCAAGTCTGAGCTTGCAGCTTGAATCTCCTAGTTTTCTTTTTGAAGTCTCCATCTGCCCCAGTAGCTTGTCAAGTAGAGCCTGAAGCAACTGTCACCATGGCCTGAGGTTCTATGCCATGCTGAGTGGAAATGGGTCATGATCTTGAGGTTGCTACTGGTTCTGCTCCTCCTCTCTAACTTGTAATGAACTCCTTTGTCAGGCAATGTCTGATTTTGTTCTCATAAGAAGGCAAGGGTAGGGGTGCCAGGGTGGCTCAGACAGATGGTGGCTGACTCGATTTTAGTTGGGGTCATGGGATTGAACCCTGCACTGGACTCATCATGAAGTCTGCTTGTCCCTCTGTTGTGTTTTCTCTCTCTCAAATAAATAATAAAGAAAAGAAAAGAAAAGAAATAGAAGGAAAGGCTATTTATTGTCTTAGACCAAAAGTAAATACGATGTTGCTCTTCCATGACTAATCTTCAATGAAACGGCATAATAAAAACAAGAGTTTAGCACCATTCCACCAAGGGGGCCTGTAGATACATGATCCACACTCAAAATTCCACTGCTGAACAGTTTGATAGTCCAGTGATCTCCTCAAGGTTCATTAGGTTTTATATCACTAAAGGGACTTCCTCCTTTCATTCCCTCAGGACAAAAGCATCAAGGTAGGAAGGAACCCCAGGTACTTGAGCCTCTCAAAGCAAGAAAATCATAAATTACTTTCTAGTATTTTCTAGTACTTTCAAGAACATGTTATGCCTGGCATATAGTAGGTGCCCCCCAAATAGTAATTGAATGAATGCATGCCATATGCCTTGGTGTAGCTAGATTTCTCTTTAGTTTTCAAAGGTTAAAAAGAAAACAAAAACAAAAGCAACTCAGGAGCTGCTCTCTTTCTTAACTACTACAGCTCTGAAAATTCACAGTGCCACACTGGCAGCTCCCTAGCTCTGAAAGAAATAAGTAGTTAAGATTTTTAGTCAACCTGTATCAACACAAAACATATAACTTAGTTTTTTTTTTTTTTTTGAAGATTTTATTTACTTGAGAGAGAGCGAGTGAGAGAGCATGAGCAGGGGTACAGCAGAGGGAGAGGGAGCAGCAGACTCCCCGCTGAGCAGGGAGCCTGACCTGGGGATCTATCCCAGGGCCCTGAGATCACCACCTGGGCCAAAGGCAGATGCTTAACTGACTGAGCCCACCAGGTGCCCCATAAAGTTTTCTACACTAATCTCCTCCCCAGCAAAATATCAAATAGTAGAACTACTGATTCTGAAATTGAGAATCATTAACCACAAGAGAGCTGAGAACTATCAGTTCAACTCTCTAGTCCTTCAAGTAAGACAACCAAGGCCTAAGGAGGTGCAGTGGCCAGTAGACTTCAGACTGACAGAAGTGCCTGCCTTAGGAACACCTGTGTATTATCCTTCAAGCCCAACTACTAGTAGCTAGGGGATCAAACTACTCTCTCCAGAAGCACAAGATCTCCAGAGAAGAAAGGAAGTCCCCCTCCCCTGCTTCAGAGGAAAGTTCTACAAGAAATCTGGTCTCACTAGTTAACTTCTAGATCTCTTAAGACTTGTCATATTGGGGTGCCTGGCTGGTGCAGTTGGTTAGGTATCTGACTCTTGGTTTCAGCTCAGGTCATCTGGTCTCAGGGTTGTGGGACTGAGCTCCGCACTGGGCTCCATGCTTGACACAGACTCTGCTTTAGATTCTCTCTCCCTCTCTCTCTGCTCTTCTTGCTTGTGCTCCGTTTTTCCCTCTAAGGTAAATAAATACATCTTAAAAAAAAAAAGTTGTCATATTGCTCACTGTTGTTTATTATTCTTTCCAAAGTCAGTCAGTCATGAATTTGAGAAAGGCAACAACTGAGAGGTCAAGTAACCCAAGTCAAAATGGTAAAATGAGTCAGGGTTAGTGGCACCAAAACACATCCTGCCACTCTAAATTAACCTCCTTACATACAGCAGGGGCTGGAACCAGGCAAGTAAAATGGATGTAACAATCCAGATTTAGACTGTTATCTGTACATAAACCAGCACAAACTTTTGCTTTCTGATAACTCTATTTTGTATTTGCAGATGTCACTAACAGTTTAATTTCTAAGCTACTTCTGTCTAGACACCTCAAAAACACTGGCTGCTGCTTTCTGCCTATATCATTCTTCCTTCACTGAGATAATGTGAATGTTTTCTGTGTAGCATTCTGTGCCTAGGAGAACCTCTCAGGTACTGTCTTTCTAAAAGACTGTATCTTGATATAGGTGTTATACTTCTCTGAGCAAGTGAAGGAGTGAACAGAGGAGTATAGCAAGAAAGCAGAAGGCATGACTGCAAAAGATAAAAGTGGGAATAGAAAACCCTCATAACACCCAGTAAGAGATTAACATTGGTCTGTCTGGTCCCCGATACAAGAGAATAAGGAATCATCTTTAGTGTAAAAATGTCCCTGGAACATTGAGGGAACTGTGATGCATCATCCTACTCAAAGAACAAGACTACAGTTGGTAACACTGTATTGTATAATTGAACTATAACTGAAATTTGCTAAGAGAGTAGAAGTTAAAAAAAAGGGAACTATGTGAGGTGATGGGTATGTTAACTCAATGGCGTTGGGGGATCCTTCCACAATGTAGATCAAGTCATCACACTGTACACTTTAAAAATCTTACAATTTTATTTGTCGATTATACCTCAGTAAAGCTGAAAAGAACCAGCCCATTTGGGTGGGGTGCTCACATGAAGCATGCACTTGAGGCAGAGAAATGGATGGCACTGTCTCCAATGGCTTTGCCAGTCCAAAGACTTGCTGAGTTAGTACATGACTTGCTGAGTTTTAGTACATGAGGCTTGAGAAAGTTAGAACCATATTTCTAGCTAGGCAGAATTTTATATGGTTGCCTAAGTTGGTCTGGTAGTATCTCACATTATCTCTTACAAATCTGTTAACTGACATAAATAGAGACATTAAAATTAAGGGCCTGTCATTATCAAAATGGTGAAAAATTTCCTTCCTTGCCAAAGAGATCCATCAGGACAGCAGCAGAGTTCTGGGAATTGCAGACACAGACAGGCTAGCTCGCCAGCCCAGTGTATTTGGTTTGGCTCTCATAAAAGAAAAGTGTCAAAAGGGAGAGGATGAAACAACAACAAAAAAGCCCCAAACCCAAACAACTAATAAGAAATCTAATGCTGAAACTGTCAGGGCAGTGAGAACTAGGCTTGCTGCAGCTGAGATTTTAGTGCTAAACCAGCACAAAGCCTGATCCAGTCCCACCTCATTTCTCTGACCAAGCAGGAGGAGAGAAGGAAACTTCCTCCACCACAGTGGCATGTGCTCAAAACACACCCTATGCCCAGGACTGCTGCCTGCTATTTCTAGCACCTGGGTCTGATTCTGGGGTGAGTGTGGCAGGGAGAGACTGGAAAACCTCCCATAGGGATCCTGCTTGAGGTTTTCTGTTTTCACTGCCAACCTGACATATTCCTGGAGTGGTGTCTCCTGACTCCTTGGTGGATGACAGAAGACCCCTCAATGTGGTACAAGTTCCTGGCTCAATAATTCAGAAGGGCCTTGGGAGGGGTGCTCTGGAATCACGTGGGCTGTTCTGAATGATTCCCCTGGGTATGCATGGCCATCTTACAGAGGACCATGAGCAGCTGTGAGGGGCAAGCATAATACAATGATGTAGTATTACCTTTCTATATGTGACATGGACAAGGCTGGGGATGAGGTAGGTGTCTGGAATTCTATGTAACTAATTCAGATTGCTAAAGGGAAGAAAATATGTGATGTGACTTGAAAGTTCTTGGGGATGGTTGAGGTTCAAAGGATATTCTCATAGCCCCTAATGCTCAGAATTTTGCAGTCAGTGTTGAGAATGAGAGGCTCCAGGGACATTTCTAGTCCAGTCTGACTCAATGAATGTTAAGGCTTACCACACTCATAGCATAGTTCCTCCAGAAAGTATGGGCAAAGCCATGGCAGTCCAGAGCTCAAATGGCCTCACCCAGCTTTATTTCCACATGGAAAGAGTGACCAAAGCTTGAGAAGGCAAGTCCACAGCAAAGCAAGTACTTCTCTGAAGTTTCAGGTAGCTTATGGAGGGAAGGATCACCAGATCTTTTCTCTCTGAGGAAGCAGCTGGAGCGGGAGGTGAACTGAACCTTAAGAGGTTGCCAAGTGAGAATGTGAGCTCTTCAAGAGATGATGGAGAAGTCATGGGATCATCCCACTGCACACAACCCAAGGAGGCCAAATAAACACCCCAGCAACACCCCAGCATGTGGCTCTTCCCAGTTATGCCTGGCACCTATAGGATGGTTGCCTGTGGGCTGCAGTACACTAGCTGGTACATAAGGGCCTAACGCTGAGGGTTCAACTGAGTGTGTATGGAGCAAGAGAGGTGCTGGCAAAGCTGCATCCCTGAGGTTCCAGAAACTTCTTCATAGATACTTTAAATGATCTACCATGAACTTTTCTCCCCTGAAGAAAGTCACAGTACTTGGTCTGTGCACAATGCAGGAAGACATGCACCTCTCTGCTGTGATCCATTATTAACACACACTCTGCTTGGGTTAGAAGGCAAGTGGCCTTGCAGCATCATGTGTATTATAACACTAACCAAAAGAGAATACTGTTATTACTAGAGCCTCCTCTGACCAGCCAAGAGGATTTTCTTCCAGAGGGGGTTTTGATGTGCAGTAGTGGGGAGAGGTCTGAAATGGAAGGAAATGTCCTATCCCAACTGTGCCATTTAGCTTCATCATCTTGGGCAGGTCACTTTACCTCTGTGGCCTCAGCCTCCTTGTATGCAAAAGTACAAAAGAAAAAAAAGGGGAGTGGAGATTCAAAGATCTCTAAATTCTCTCCAGCTTAAATTATCCATGTACGAATAAACATAGCTCATTCCTGATAAAATACCATTAGAACAGTGATCCTCTTACACTGTTGGTGGGAATGTGAACTGGTGCAGCCACTCTGGAAAACTGGGTGGAGGTTCCTCAAAGAGTTAAAAATAGACCTGCCCTACGACCCAGCAATTGCACTGTTGGGGATTTACCCCAAAGATTCAGATGCAGTGAAACGTCGGGACACCTGCACCCCAATGTTTATAGCAGCAATGTCCACAATAGCCAAACTGTGGAAGGAGCCTCGGTGTCCATTGAAAGATGAATGGATAAAGAAGATGTGGTTTATGTATACAATGGAATATTACTCAGCAATTAGAAAATACAAATACCCACCATTTGCTTCGACGTGGATGGAACTGGAGGGTATTATGCTGAGTGAAATAAGTCAATCGGAGAAGGACAAACAGTGTATGTTCTCATTCATTTCGGGAATATGAATAATAGTGAAAGGGAATATAAAGGAAGGGAAAAGAAATGTTGGGAAATATCAGGAAGGGAGACAGAACATAAAGACTCCTAACTCGGGGAAACGAACTAGGGGTGGTGGAAGGGGAGGAGGGCGGGTGTTGGAGGGGAATGGGTGACGGGCACTGAGGTGGACACTTGACGGGATGAGCACTGGGTGTTTTTCTGTATGTTGGTAAATTGAACACCAATAAAAATTAATTAAAAAAAAAAAAAAAGAACAGTGATCCCCAAATGAGAGCCTGCAGCCTATTTCTAGTTAGAGGAGTTCTTTAGATCTCATGAAGACTTCTCATTGTGCCTTCCCTGTGTCTCATCATAGGATGCTAGAGAAAATCTAGTTAGGTAACTTTTCAATGATTCCCTACCTTCCTGCTAGGTGCATCCTAACATGCCTCTGTGGTAAACATACTTTTAGGAATAGTATCTACTGATTCAAATTTAGGCTAAAGACTTGCAAAATGTTGGTATGATTTCCCATTACTCTTGATGCATCAAATAGCCTAAAACCAGAGAATCTGAAGTATAATGATGTTTTATCACCAGGCCTGGTTTACACTGAGAAGATTAATCTGGTTTTTAATCTGGCAATGTGGCCTTTTTTTTTTTTTTTAAAGATTTCATTTATTTATTCATGAAAGACAGAGAGAGAGAAAGAGGTAGAGACACAGGCAGAGGGAGAAACAGGCTCCATGCAGGGAGCCCGATGTAGGACTTGATCCCGGGACTCCGGGATCACACGCCGGACCAAAGGCAGGCACTAAACCGCTGAGCCACCCAGGGATCCCTTATGTGGCCCTTTTTTGAACTTTCCCAGTTACTCACTGTTCTTAACATTCTGGTGTTCAGGTACCCCAGGTATGCAAAGGTGATGATGCCAATGTGCTATCCTTCCTGAATATCTGCATTTAAAAAGGCAGTGTCTTGGAGGGATAACTGATTCAAAGGAATAAACTGAACAGTGAAATTTCAGACATATAGGCAGGAGCTTTATCAAACATCCCATCCTATTACTTTTTTTTCTAAAAGATTTATTTTATTCGTGAAAGACACACAGAGAGAGAGAGAGGCGGAGACACAGGCAGAGGGAGAAGCAGGCTCCCTGCAGAAAGCCCGGGACTTGATCCCGCATCCTGGGATCACACCCTGAGCCGAAGGCAGACACTCAATCGCTGAGCCACCCAGGCGTCCCACATCCTACTACTTTTAAGCCACTACTATCATGCTTTTCTGTTAGGTTGGCAAAAGGATGTTAGTGTCTGACCTTTTGGCTTAGGTTTACACTAGAAAACGGTATGATTAGGGGTGCCTGGGTGGCTCAGTCGGGTAAGTGTCTGCCTTCAGCTCTGGTCATAATCCTGGAGTCCAGGGATTGAACCCTGAATCAGGCTCCCTGCTCAGTGGGGAGTCTGGTTTTCCCTCTCCCTCTGCTCCTACTCCCGCAACCCCTGGTTCATGCTCTCTCTCTCTCTCATCTCTCTCTCTCTTGCTCACCCTAATAAATAAATAAACTCTTAAAAAAAAGGGTAATATTAAGGGGTCTTGCTGGCTCAATCAGTGGAACATGTGACTCTTGATCCTGGGGTTGTGAGTTTGAGCCCCACACTGGGTACAGAGATTATCTAAGAATAAAATCTTAAAAAAAAAAAGGTAAGATTTTTAAAGTCTGATAATATTAAAACCTAATTCATCAACCAAAACCTAATTTATAGTACTACTAAGTATCACTGCAATTTAAAACAAGATCTGTTAAGTGTTAAAATTAAAGGCTCCCTTTCACTAGGAGAACACAGGCCAGGTAGGGAGATTTTCTTTTGTGCCTAAGTGGTCTTTTATATAAAAATTAGTAGGCAGAGCAATAAAGGGGCATTCATACAGTATAGAAGAATACCTCTAGAAAATTCCTGATTTCATTCATTCACTAAACAAGTATCAGCTTCATGTTTTATGTGCCTTTATGTCGATTACACAGCTTTTTTGAGGAAGGTCCAATGACTAACTTCTTTTCACATAGCATTTTGGACTGAAGTCACCAGCACACCCTGCAACTCCCCTGGGGGGAGTATTCTGTAATTAGTGGATGTGAGTAACAGATTGTGCAGTAGTGCAGTACTCCCCCCCCCCCCTTTTAATAAGCAGGGCCTCATGATTTATTTGGAATGCTGTTTCCAGAGTTTGTTTGAAAGTCAGTTGTTTGAAACCCAGAAACAATTACCTAAGTGGTAGTTAGGTTCCCAAGCAGTCCCCATGAGATACTGACCCATAATGCTTGCTCTGGGCTGAATCATGCTCCCTCCCCCAACTCACATATTGAAGCTCTAATCCCATATCCTCAGAATGCAGATAATTAAAGGAGCAATATCTACTTTAAAGATCTGAAGAGGTAACTGAGTTAAGATGAGGCTGTTAGGGGGCGTCCTATTGCAATGACTGGTGTCCTTGTGAAGAAGGGGAGGCAATCTGGACACAGGGACACCAGGGATGCATGTACATGAAGGAAAGGCCATGTGAGGATACAGTGAGGAGGCGGCCATCTGCAAGCCAAGGACGAGGCCTCAGGAGGAACCAACCGTGCCAATGTCTCAGTCTTGAACTGCTAGCTTCCAGAACTGTAAGAAATAAATTACTGTTGTTCAAGCCACCTGGTCTGTGGTATTTTGTTATGGCAGCCTTGCAAACTAATACAATATTGTTGGTATATGATATCATAGAACTTAACTGCCATTCGTAACATTTTACATATTGGAAGATGCCTTCTGGGCTCTAACTCCGGACTTTAGAAAAACATTTTCGCTTGCCTCAGTGGCGGGTGAATGTGGTCCAGTCCCATCTCTCCTACTTAGCAGAAAACCTCACTTCTATGGAGTAGCTCCAGCAACAAGATATTCTTAAAAGGGGTACAGGAGGTTCTCTTAGAGACTTAGGGAGTAACAGCAACAACAGCTAGAACAGTAACTAGTGGCCGCTGTGAAGGGCTAGGTCATTCAAGTAGCAGGGACTCGTCAGACTGCAGGAAGGGAGGTCTGTGGCAGTATTTCCCCATACTGTCTGGAAGCAGGGCTTTAGGTTGTGGGGCACAGGAGAGCCAAGTCAGGAATGGTAGTACAGCCTGTACATAGACTGAAGATTGCTTTTATATATTTTTTTTAATATTTATTTATTTATGATAGTCACACAGAGAGAGAGAGGCAGAGACATAGGCAGAGGGAGAAGCAGGCTCCATGCACCGGGAGCCCGACGTGGGATTCGATCCCGGGTCTCCAGGATCGCGCCCTGGGCCAAAGGTAGGCACTAAACCGCTGCACCACCCAGGGATCCCTGAAGATTGCTTTTATGTCAAGGTATCCTTTTGATTTTACATCTAAAAGGTTCTGTCCCATTGGGAGAGAGGTGTACTCCCCCATCTTTGTCTTTTCTTAAGTTTAAATAAGTTTCCCTTAGAGAATGACTGTTGCACCTAGCCACTGTTACCACAGGAGCTTTGTATCCTTCTGGTGTGCTGGGGTAGAAATACGGTGGAGCCCCTGGCATACACCATAGGAGATGCTGCCCATAGAAAATCTATTTCTAGACTGTCCCACCAAACATTTGGTAAAGAAATAGTTTGGAAGAAAGCTTAGGGCCATTTATTTCAAATGTTCTGACTAGACCAAAAACCTGTCATTTCCAAAGTTTCTAAGTTCTACTGGCTTTAAGTTTGCAGTGCTTATGCTGGTCATGTTTTTTTTTTTTTTTTTTTTTGTATCCACAGGATTAATTTTCTCCTTTGCTTCATCGTGGGAGCACTATCTGTGTAAGATGACATTGGAGATGACAGAGCCGTGTTTAATGTACTGGACTGTAGCAATTGTCAAGACTCATTAAAATACCAAGATGGTAAATAATTGCTCCTGCAGGAGCTCTAGGGAATCACGAGTGTTAACCTCTTCTCCCACGGGAATACTTTAAACACAAAAGGAAAAATGCAGTTAGGGAAGCTAGAAAACATTAAGATCTCTATAAACACAGAGCTCTGTAATTAACAAAACATTCCATATTCATACTTTAGAACTCTAAAGAGTCCAGTGCAAGACCAAGCTAATAAAAACTAGACTAAAAAAAGGTTCTTGCATTTTTTGTTGCAAAGTTAAGGACATGAGACCTGAATTCAGAGTAGGTGTTTTATGTTCACTTTTATTTAGTACAGACTAGTTGGGGGTAGGCACCAGTAACGAGGACCAAGAGCTATCCTAGTCAAGAAGTGGAGGGAAAGACCTGCAGACAAAACAGAAAAAGGAGAATTCCCCTCCTCTGAGAGAAGTAAGAAAGGAAATGGTTGGAGGGATCTTGATCTTTTCTATCAAAAAAAGTTCTGGTCTAGCTAAGCCTTTTAATATTCTCTCTCCACAAGCAAGATTATACTCCATTCTGCACCAAGCCTGTAGCTCTGTCCCCATTTAAGTGCTTCCTTTCATGGGTGCACCATAAGGATACTCTCACACTGGGAGTGAGTGCAAATAAAGCTTAATATCTGTGTAATTTCAGCTATGTAAGAGGTCCTTATTGTCTTTATATTCAAATCCTCATTTCCTCATCCTTTCCCCAACTCAGCTTTTGGAGGTTTTATCAGAAGACAACAGCAGGGTGTCCTATGGCTCAGCTTAGCACCCTGTCAGCCCCCATCCTCTCTTGTGGTGTCTGCCCAGCTCTTCCCTATCTTCCTCCCCCTTTTTTTTTGAACAAGCTTTTCTCTGACAGATTTTCAACATCCAACTGGCAAGATACTCTGCTCTTTGCAGAAAAAGGTTAATGGCAGCTGTCAGAGGGAGGAGAAAGTGCCAGACTGTATGAGAGCAGAGGGAGAGAAGCAGTGAGGCTACTCCACAGGGTTTTTCTCATAAATTTGTTCACACACACACACACACACACTATACTCAAGCCCAGTTCTGATACAGACACACATTTATCTTCACAGCTCTGCAGTTATTTTTGCTGGATTGCTGGTCTTGCCTCTCTCTTAGCCTCTCAAACTCTGCTGCTCTTAGTTTTTTTGGATAAGGAGTTCAAACATCACAAAAAGAAGAAAGCCAGATTAGAAACAGTCAGGCTGGGAACCAGAACAAAGTTTGTTGCCCCACAAAGAACTATTCTGTTTCTTTTCTTATGTTCTCTTCCTGCTGTCCCCTATCCCTTGCCCCCCAACAGCTCATAAGTCCATTTGGCTCACTCGTGTGGGACAACAATCTGTGCAAATGCATTCAAGAGAGAAGAATGAAACGTTATGTTGTGACTGATAATTGATGCATTCCCTGAGTGAGGGTAGATGACTTTTAGGTTCTGTGCCCAATACTGCCCCAGCATTACACACTCCTGATTCACCATCTTGAAAAGAGAGGGATACAAGCCAAAGAGTGATTGATCAAAATCAAGAAAACAAATGAAGAAGGAATCCAAGGAGATGACAAGGTCTGAGCCAAGTTTTGGAACAATACTTCCCTGGAAATTAAAAAATGGGACGGAGTGCTGGGAAAGGGAGCTGGAATTCAAAGCTCCATGACCCACAGAGCAGGCTGGCTGATATAAGTTCATTCCAGTGTGTTTGGGCCCCTGATTGGAGGCTAGCATTCATGGTGGAAAAAAAGAATTTGTTTTCTAAGGAGAAACTCCATTTTTAGCTTTTTAGCAAATGTTGCTTATCAGTCTAACTGCTTCAAAAAGTTAAAAAGAGACTAGTTGTGGGGTATGATTTCTCTGTTTTCATATTTTACTAAAGTTTTTTTTTTTAAAAAAGTTTACTTATTTTTTAAAAGTAGGCTCCATGCCCAATTTGGGGCTCAAACTCATGTCCCCGAGATCAAGAGTCACATGCTCTTCTGATTGAGCCAGCCAAACGCCACTGTTTTCATTTTAACTACCATCGACATATTGTGAAATGCATAGATCTTTAAGTGTACAATTTGATGAATTTTGGTAAATCCATTTACCCACATAACTGTCTCCCTAGCCAAATTATAGAACATTTCCAACATTCCAGAAAGTCTCTTGTATTCTTTTTTTCAGTCAATTCCTTTGGTAACCAGTGTACTAATTTTACCAACACGGATTAGTTTACCCTGTTCATAAATGTCATACAAATGAAATCATACATTAATAACATTTTATTTTGTATCTGGCTTTTTTGATATAGTGTTTTTGAGGTTCATTTGTAAAGTTACTTGTATTACTAGTTCATTGTTGCTTACTGCTTAGTAGTATTCCATTACATGATACATGATAGTTAAAAATATCTAATTTGTTAATGACATGTGGACTGTTTCCAGTTTGGGGCTTTTAAAAATAAAGTTGTTCTGAACACTCTAGTACACATCTTTTTGTGCACACTTCTCTTTAGTAAGAAGGGAACTGCTGGATTATAGAATAGGAGTATATCTAATTTAGTAAGAAACTGCCTAACGGTTCCCCAAAGTCTTGTACCACATTACATTCTTACTAGCAATGTAGCTGAGTTCTAGGGGCTGCATATCCTTACTAACAACTGTATTACCAGTTTTGTTAATTTCAACCATTTTTTTGTGATATTGTAGTACAATCTTATTGTGGCTTTCATTTGTGCATTTTTTCATATGTTTAATTTGTGTATTTTCATCTTGTGAAATGTCTATTCAAGTCTTCTGTCTGCTTAAAAATTACGTTGTTTTGTCTTTTTGTTATTGACTTTTATTTATTTTTAAAAATTTTTAAAAGATTTTATTTATTTATTCATGAGAGACACACACAAAGAGAGGGGCAGAGACACGGGCAGAGGGAGAAGCAGGCTCCATGCAAGGAGCCCGATATGGGACTCGATCCTGGGACCCCGGGTCACGACTTGAGCCAAAGGCAGATGCTCAACCGCTGAGCCACCCAGGTGTCCCTGTTATTGACTTTTAAAACTTATCTTCTCAATGGAAGTCCTTTGTTCAACACACACACACACACACACACAGAAAATATTTTCTCGCAGCATTTTGATGAACACAAGCTTAAAGTTTTGATAAAGTCCAATTTTTTTCATTTTTTCTCTTATGTTTAGTGTTTATGTTTCTATACCTGCTAAATTTGGGGCACTTTTGGCTATATACCTACCATTTAGCTAATATCTGAAATTAAAACACATTTCTTTATTAAGGCCTAAAACCAACTACCCATTGCTAACCCTTGTTTACAAAGGCACAATTTTAGAACCAAAAACACTGGCTTTACCTAAAATTCCAGGGCTATTAAAGTTGCAGAAATGAAAGCTGCATTTTCAAAAATATTCAATCATTCAACATATAGGCTAAATATATTTATGGATAGCATGACATGATTTGTATCAAATGGGCAAAATATTGACAACTATGATGGGGTTAGGGTGGGGGCACTAAAGGTCTGGGACTCAATGTTAGTTTTTAAATCTCTGAAAGCAAAATCTATCATAGCCCTTTGAAATTTATTCCATGTTCACAGATTCTTCCCTGTTTAACCGGAATGTTTCTTTTTGTAATTTAATATACCCTCTCATTCTGTCCTCAGAAGAAACAGAAAAAAAAAGGAGAAACATGGGCCTTCTTACCATTTGGAAAAAAACCCTTCACCCTATAACTGAGCTCTGTGCCTTTAATTGTTCTATATAAGCTGCCCTTTTGAAACAATTATTTTAAAAATATTCCTGTCTTCCTCTTAAGTCTTCTACTTATTTTATTTTTTGTTTGAGCTACAATGTCATATTCAAATACAGTCCTAAAATTTTGAGAGGCAATATTTACATTCCCTTTACACTAGAACAATAGACAATCAGGGTTGGGGGGAAAAAAACAACCTTAAAAATAACCTGATTCAAATCATCTCCCAATGCTGAATCCTTTCTACAACCCCAAGTGAAGAGCTTCTCATCCAATGAAAAACAGATTTCATATATGGCTATCCATTTGCTTGCTGACAGATCCAGTAAGCTTTTCTTTCTGTTGAACTAAAAACTGCCTTCTTAAAATGTCTACCCACAGGTCATGGGGTAACACTGCATTAGTCAATATACAAATATACAATATACAGTTACAGTTCATTCTGTAACTGATTGTATCATCTTGTTGCTGCCTATAAGTAATATTTTGGAGTTGTCTATACTAGTACACTTCTTCATATTTTTAATACTCTTAGGCATCTCCATTTTCACAAGATGATGAAAATCTGAACCTCATATTTACTGACCTAAGTTTAAAATTTTTTAAAATTTTGAAATAATTTCAAACTTACAGAAAAGTTGCAAGAATATAAAGACCTGTCCAACTCTTCATCCAGAATACTTGATAACATTTTACTATCTTTGCTTTATCATTCATTTGTTGTACCTACATATAAATTCATATATGCTTCCTAATCGTTAAATTTAGATTACATATTGTTTAGTAGAAGTATATCTTTGTTCTTCTTGTGCATATTATCAGAAAATATATAATGCTGATTTGTCCTACTAATGGTGATGTTAATTTACTTCAGTCACTTGGTTTAAATGGTATCTTTTAGGTTTTTCCAATATAAATTAACTAAAAGAGTTTTGTGTTAATTGAGTGGAATACCTTATTTATGAAGAGATACTTTCACTATGCAAATACAAACTTTTACATACTGGTTTCCACATTTATTGATGATTCTTGCCCAAAGCAGTTATTACTATGATGGTTGCCAAATAGTGATTCTCTAATTCCATCATTCCTTCCACTTTTATTAGCCCACACTCTTCTATAGGATACAGCTTTCCTTTCTCTCCTATTCGTTTATTCATTCATTTCTTTATACTGGTATAGATTCATAGATTTCCATTTTATTCAATGGGCTTCATTTTGTTCAAAGGGCATAGATTTCCATTTAATTCAATCTATTATCAATATTGATTTTGTTGCTCAAATTCTTCAAAATTTTTCATTGAGAGTCCCATGTCCTTTTGACATACCCTACCACTCTTGAACACTTCCTTACTTTCTGATATAATAAGATGTTCTGGATTTACGTTGTTCTATGCCATACACAGCCTTAGACTCAGACAGGACTCTAAGGAGTCCTGAATATCTGAATACTTGGGCAGTAATATTTAGGGTCTCCTTAAAATCATGTCTATTTAAATGAACTCTGGTGTTGTTATACATTGAGATGTTAAAAAAAGAAAAAGCCTATGGAAACTCACTGTATATACTGGAAGGATATTGAAGACGTGACTTATAATTTGATTCTAGATGAGGACCCATGGGGACTCCTCATTGGGTTTTATCTGTTACACAAACTCCATAATTAATCAAGTTTCTCTCTTGACACTGCCTGAGAGCTCACTTCTGGATTCACCTTATTTTTCTCTAACTTCATTTCCCCTTGATTATTAGAATCATGAAAATTGGAACAAAGAATAGAGGACATTTCTTTAAGAGATTCTGAAACTCTCTATCCCTCTAGGGAGGCACTGCTTCCAGAACTACTCACTCAATTCAGATATTGTAAGATTTAGAACTGAGTTGCTGATTATTCATTTCATCCTTTTGGAACATGCTTCCCTTTAACCTCAAAGCTAACTGAATACAATTCTATGAATATAACTTCTTAATTTTATGATAAGTAAAAATAATGTAATGTGAGCTTGAAAAAAATTATCTCAAAGATAAAATGATGGTTCTTTTGTATATAAAGATGTTTAAAAACAAGCTTTCTTTGGCCATAAGCTATCTGAAATATGACCTATTCCAAATTTAATTGGTTGTTGGACCTTAACAAGATTGCAGCTAGAGAGGAAGTAGCCTTAAATTCACTATTTGAACAATGTATCCCTGGTAAAGTGTAGAGATAAAAAACCAAAGGAGGGCAGCCCTGGTGGCTCAGCGGTTTAGCACCGCCTGCAGCCCAGGGTGTGATCCTGGAGACCCTGGATCGAGTCCCACGTCAGGCTCCCTGCATGAAGCCTGCTTCTCCCTCTGCCTGTGTCTCTGCCTCTCTCTCCTCTCTGTGTATTCTCATGAATAAATAAATAAAATCTTAAAAAAAAGAAAAAGAAAACCAAAGGAATAGGACCCAAATACCAAGTCTTTAAAATATAATCTGCATGTATCCATTTACCTGCACACCAAAATGCTTAAAGTGTAAACAACTAACTATAGGTATTCATTCCCAAATGAATCTGTTTAGTGTTTGGTGACTATATTGACTCTGGCCAGTGTGTGTAAATCACAATACATACAATTTCTTCAAATCAGGGTACTTTGACCCATGAACGATATTATGCTCCAACCTCGTTTCTACATTCACTTTCTATGAACCATTGTGCTGGTGACAAGTTGAAAAGTTGTTCATTGTTGTAGGGAAATCATGTTATACAACACAAAAGTGTATAAATAGGAGAGCCATAGACTTATAAATGTTTCCTCACCTCATTGTAAAGTGGAATACAATCACTTGCAGCTATGAGAAAGGTTACACATAGGGGTGTGGTATTTCCAGTATCTGCATCTGCAAATATCTAGAGTAACCTACCTTATTGTATCTTCCTGAAACCAAGGAGATAATATGTAGCATATGTTTGACATAACCTTTTAAAGACATACCTAACATTTAGGTCAAACTCATTTTTATCCCTCCCAAATACACCAAGACCCAAATTCATGAGCTCAATGAAAATAAGTCTGAAAATTTAAAGCCTCTAATTGCCTGCATATACTGACAAGTTTTAGTTGAAAATTTCCCACAATTTTCACATAGTTCTATTAATACTTGCCCCAAGAACCAATAACTCAACTCCTTGAAGAGATGTTAGTTGTATGTTATCTAGTGTCAATGCTGGATTCATGGAGGATTGTCTGTCACTGGGGATGGGGCAGAAACACTGAAACCAGGGCTGCCTAAGACTGAGTCTGGAGCAGAAAAATGAAAAAACTTCCCCTGATCCGACCATGAGTACTGGACTGAGAAACAAAAGCAGTCTGCTACTTGAAGGGAAAGAGCATACAGAAAGAGCCTTCCATGACAAAGGCATGGGGAACCTACTGAAAGCTGAGAACACAGTGGAAAAACAAAAAAATCAATACTCTAGAATTTATATTAAAGACATGATAGTGGTGGGACGCCTGGGTGGCTCAGCAGTTGGGTGTCTGTCTTTGGTTTAGGGCGTGATCCCAGGATTTCAGGACTGAGTTCTGCACTGGGCTCCCTGCATAGAGCCTGCTTCTCCCTCTGCTTATGTCTCTACCTCTCTCTGGGTCTTTCATGAGTAAAATAAATAAAATCTTAAAAAAAAAAAAGACATGATAGTGGTAGCTCACTGGAAAATTTGAAGCCTGTGGTGCACTACAGGTAACTATAGCAAAAACAAGACTCAAATCCAGCTCAATTACTGACTTATGGAAGAGGAATGCCTATTTCCAGACATAAATATTACTGACCTCAGTTCCAATTGTTCTTTTACATATAATATTTACCATTTAATAAAAAAATTATGAGGCACACAAAAAACACAAGCGAACTTAAAGACAGACCAATGGAAATTATCCAGATTCATAGTAGGAATCACGAAATATAACATGAAAGACAAAACAAAACAGACATCCAAAAGATATGGGACAAGATCAAATAATTGAACAAATATGTAGGTGTAGTCGTAGAAGAGAGAAAGGGGCAAAAAATATTTGAAGAGATAATAGCCAAGAATTTTCTAAAATTAATGAAAGACAACAAAACACAGATCCAAGAGATTCAGAGATCCAAAACAGGATTTTAGTCCAAACAGGAAATATAAAGAAAAACACAAGTAGGCAGATTATTTTCAAATGGCTGAAAACAAAAGATAAAAAGAGAATCTTGAAAGCAGTCAGAGAAAAAAGAAACATGACCAAGGAAAAAATATGTACATGAATATAAAAGACTTTTTATCTGAAACTGTGGAAGCCAGGTAAAAATGTAACAGCATCTCTAAAATATTAAAAAATGAAACAGTCAACCTAGGATTCTATATCCAGAGAAGAGTATCTTTCAAAAAGAAGGCATATTAGCTTGCAAGGCTGCTACATAAAGTATAACAGACTGGGTGTATTTTAACAACAGAAATGTATTTTCTCACAGTTCTGGAACTTAGAAGTTCAAGATCAAGGTGTTGGGGGTTGATTTCTACTGAGGTCTCTCCTTGGCTTTCAGATGACTGCCTTCCTCACATGTTTTTTTTTCTTCTGTGATTACGTACTCCTAGCATCTCTCTGTAGGTTCTAATCTCTTCTTTTAAGGACACCAGTTATATTGGATTAGGGCCCACCCTATCAGCCTCATTTTAACTTAATTACCTCGTTGAAGGCTCTATCTGCAAATACAGTCACATTTTGGGAGTTAGGGATTCAATATACAAATTTGGTGGGACATAATTCAGCTTGTAATATCCCACCTCCACTCCCCCAAGATTCCTGTGTTTCTCACATGCAAAACACATTTATTCTCATCCCAACACCCCAAAAGTCTTAACTCATTTCAGCCTCAATTCTAAATTCCAAATCTCATCTAAATCAAATGTGGATGAGACTCAAGGTATGATTCATCCTAAGGCAAAAATTCCTCTCTAGATATGAACCTGTTGAAACCAGACAACTTATCTACTTCTAAAATACAGCAGTAGTAGGACAGTTAGACATTCCTATTCCAGGAGGGGTCATGGGTCTCAAGCAAGTTGAAAACCTTGCAAGGTAAATTCTATTAGATTTTAAGGCTTAAGAATAATCCTCTTTGGCAGGATGCTCTGTCCTCTAGGTCCTCTGGGGTGGCAACTCCACCCCTCTAGCCCTAGGTGATAACCTGGCCTACTGAAACCTAGGAGGTAGCCCTGCCCTGTGGAACCAAGGAGGAAGAAATAGCCTTGCCTGCTAGACCTGTGCCTGGTGCTGGTGGAATATATGCTGTCTGCAAGAAACTTTTTTTACATATAAAGACCCAGATAGCTTAAAAGCAAATATATGGAAAGATATACCACGCACACATTAACCTAAAGAAAACTAGAATGGTTATGCGAATGTCAGGCAAAACACATTTCAGAGCATGGAATACCACTAGTTTTCAAGGGAGACATTACATAATAATAAATCAATTCATCAAGAACACATACCAATTGTTAATGTGTATGTACTCAATAACAGAGCTTTAGGATACATAAAGCAAAAAACAATAAATAATAATAAAAAAAAAGCAAATCTGTAAGTTTAGTTGGTGTGATAGCCAGCCTCTAAAAAGGCAAAGGAAATAAAACAATTCTGTGAAATCTTCTGATATAAGTTTCTATTTCTATAGGCTGAGCAGTTGCAGATTATAGGGTTATGACTCAGGATGAGTCTGAATGGTTACTAACATCAATAGTATGCTTATCCAAAGCTACTGAATGGCACTGAGGAAACTGTCTTGGGTTGCCCAATGGATAAATAATCAGCTAAGTATATACTAAACATTCTCTACACATATAATACTGTGCTAGGCACTTAAAAAATACAAGATGGTTCTGGCAGTGAAGAAGCTTCCCTAATTGGAGAAATAAGAATCTCAAATATGAAATACAAACTAGTAAACTATGCAGAACTCACCAGAATTCACTTGCTCATTTAAGTTACTGAGAAAGTGGTACTTGTTGATGTGGTGCTAATTTTAAGATGAAAATTTTGTAGTTCAGGTCTTTAACAGACAGGAAGGCTAGAATAGGAAGATGGATATGAAAACAAATATAAGTGTAGTAGTACTACAGAAACCCTAAAGAGGGAGTGGCACATTCTGCCTAGGGTTTCAGGAATGGATACATAGAAGAAATGATGTCTGAGCTGAGCTTATAAAAACTCAGATTCCTATTTAGGTATTGCCCAGGGAGACAAGGTAGGGAAGGGCATATTAGGCAGAAGGAACAACATGAGCAAAAGGGCAGAAGTATAAAAACTGTAGGTATAAAACTAAGTGCTTGAGTATGCTTCAAGGCTTAGATGAGAAGAGATGTGCATTTAATAAATAGGCCAAATGAAAGAAAGCCTTGTAGCATATGATAAGGAGTATGGGATTTATCCAATCTCTCTTCTTCTCTTATTCATTCAACAAATATTTATTTATTTATTTATTTATCTATCTATTTATTTATTTATTTAATTTTTTAAAAAAGATTTTATTTATTTATTCATGATAGACACAGAGAGGGAGAGGCAGAGACACAGACAGAGGGAGAAGCAGACTCCCTGCAGGGAGCCCAACGTGGGACTCGATCCCGGGACTCCAGGATCACGCCCTGGGCCGAAGGCAGGTGCCAAACAGCTGAGCCACCCAGGGATCCCCTCATTCAACAAATATTTATTGAGCAGATACTATATGCTAGGCATTATTCTTGGGACAGACAAGGCTCCTGTCCTGTCCCATGAGGGTGTTACTGGGAGGTGGGGATGGTGGCAGTGAATGGCACTGGACATACACAGTTGGCTAACACAAATGTTAGCTGCAGAGGGCTCTTCATCCCCCAAAACAAATACGTAAACACACTACACACACACACACACACACACACACAAAATCGATGTGCATATTTGGCAATGATTTGGGTCTTATGTTTCTTGGGCTTCAAAAAAACTAAGGTAAACCTTGATCGTAATACTTTCACAGACCAATCATTTTGAGTATTAGGGGTCATCTTTCTCAAAAACCTGCACTGTTCCCTTAAATTCTTACTTGCAGTGAGGTAGCAGAAAACTGTTTGGTTTCTCTGCCAATCTTTAGCAGCCAAGGAGCAGCTTATAGAAGGTAGTGTTAGTTGCTGTATTCCTTTATGGATGACCTAAGTCTCCTGTTTCTCCGGATTCCCAGAGAAGCCTGCTAAAGACACAACTTCACACACCTCAGGCAGTAACTACAGTGACTGAGCATATTCTCAATCAAGAAAAAACTTATAGGGGAGATCCCTGGGTGGCTCAGTGGTTTAGCGCCTGCCTTTGGCCCAGGGTGTGATCCTGGAGTCCTGGGATCGAGTCCCACATCAGGCTCCCTGCGAGGAGCCTGCTTCTCCCTCTGCCTGTGTCTCTGCCTCTCTCTCTGTGTGTCTCACATAAGTAAATGAATAAAATCTTTAAAAAAAAAAAAAAAGAAGAAACTTATAACACAGTTCATAAATGTGAACAAAACTCTTTTGATGATTACAGTAGCCTGATTGTAACATAATGTATCATGACAAGCCTATTAATGAATTCTTGGTTTCATTCACTTAAAACTTTCAGAAAAATTCCTAGTTTGAAATTTCCTGTTTTGGTCTCAGCCTGGAGATATTTTTTTTTTTCCCCTTAGAAAAACTGAGTTAAGTCCATTTCAGTGTATTTGAAAAAGAGAACTAAGCAAAAATACTTTTTCATTTCAAAGACAAGCTGTTATACAAAGAAAGTTTAATGTCAGTTCAGTTTTGATATAGCAGTATGTCAGTGCTTTAAGAAGCACTGTTCTTCTGTAAAATTTTGAAGTGAAAGTTTTTAAAATTAACTAGGCATGCATTCTCCTTCCAGTGGGCTTTTAGTTGCATTTTCACTATATGGCTATTAATATCCAAAGGAGCTATTAGGAATCCAATTTCATTCTCTTCTTTAGATTCTTCCCTCCTTCAAAAAGAGAGAAGTTAAATTTTCTATGGCAATATGCTAAATTTGAACGGTAGGCCTTATCTTTACTCATCAAATAAGTAGATAACTAAATCAGCTACAATGTCTGCTATGAGGCAATATCCATATCATGGAGAAGTAAATACAGCTCTAAGACTCCAGTGTGCATTTCTTGATCTATGGGTTGACATTGCTGTCTTTAACATTATACCATGGAAATGTCTGTATTTAACAAAATTTTCCATCACACATTATGAGAAAACAAACAGTGTTTAACAAACAGCAAGGATTTAGCTGGAAAATAGCACATAACTTCAAAATTCTGGAGAATTTTCTAAATTTACAACATGAATGCAATTAAGTCTCTCAGTTGGTATGACCATAGCCTAGGTAGGGATATCATCAACCCCTCTGTAAACTAAGAACAAAAGGAGCTAAGAGTTTATATTTTAAAAATGGTTCTATTTCTCTTTTTCTGTGTTCATTCAATTTTTCTTTTGTTCACTTTCCATGTCTGTTCTCTATAGCTATCCTCATCCATTTTTATCTTTCTTTTTTTTCCATAAAGATTTATTTGAAAGAAAGCATGTGCGCACATGCACAAGTGTAAGCATCAGTGGCAGGGGCCGGGGGTAGGTGGAGGCAGCAGGAGAGAGAGAAGGTGACTCTCCACTGAGCAGGAAGCTCAATGTGGGGCTTGATTCCAGGATCCTGAGGTCATGACCTGAGGTGAAGGCAAATGCTTAACTGACTGAGCCACTCAAGTGCCCCAACTCTCTCCTTTCTAAGCAGCCCTTTCTAGTAACGGAGCAAGTCACACTGAGGGAAGAATAAAGTGGTACTTCTTGCAAAAGGTAATTCCTATTATCTGTTGAAGAACTGCTCATTGCTAAGAATCTTCAATCTGAACACTGAACTTCCCAAGGGAGCTCCTCTTACACCAATCTAAGTAGTAGCTGAATTTTACCAGTGCCTTGTCAAAAGTTCAAGTGAGAGACAGACCTGTTCCTGGGTCATCTTCTGCAGCTCATTCTCCCAAGCTGCCTGGTCATCGTCCAAGTTATAGGAAGCTGGTGGAGTAAGTCCACGGAGGATCAGGGGGTCTCGGTCATGGCAGAGGGCTGTCAGGTGTCCAATATACAACTTTAACTTGCTTCTATTTTGGTCAAGTTCTAAGAGGGGCTGGATGATCTGAAGTGAAAAAATTGAGGAAAGTCAAGGTCATTCTGAAACAAGAAGTTCAAATATCTTTATGCCTCCCAAGTTAAAGACAACTAAAGCTCCTCTAATCACCATTGACATCTTCAGGATTATAAAGAGATACAGTTCCACACACTCGAACATTTACACTGTCCCACCCAACCACTTCTGTGAGACAGGTAGAGAATGTTGGCTTAGTCTATCAATGCGAAACTGAGAGTTCCGTATTTAGGCAGGGGATTAAACACAGGACTAACTTGTTTTTAAAGAGATGACATTCCTGATATAGGAAGACTCCAGTTATCTCACGATTTGTCTTCCCATTTATTTATGAGTGGTTACAAAAAACTGCTAGTGAAATCTGCTCACTGAAATCTGGACAACATATACTTCATGTGTTCCTTCACCTCCTGGAATGGAAGAAAAATTCTGTCTCTGGAGAAGGTGCATGTTTTTCTTGGCCATGAGATGTGATGAGTGAACTCATTACTAAATCTGCCTCATTCTGGCTTAAGCTCCCTTCATTCATTTCACAGAACTATCCGATATTCTTTTTAAACAGTGGTTGATAAATTCTTATATAACACCAAACACCTGACTCACAGCCAAGGACTCTGAAATTATCTCAGTTGTAACAATGGTTTGCTGTTTTTCTTGAAAAAACAGTCCTGAATTAAAAAATTTTTTCTATTTCCTTTACCCTGGATGAATAACTATCCCTTGACTCCCTTTGGAAGCACATTAAATGACAGATGGCTTCTGCTCCAGAATTTCATCTGACAGCCCTCATGACAACACTCAGGTCAGGTACTTGATAGTTGGTCAAAGCCTGGTGTGCTTAGGAAGAATCCGTCCCAATCTCACATCTCAGAATGCTGAAATGTTAGAGCAGCATCTGCTTGATATATAGCAGCTGTGAGAGCTGTGAAGCCCCATCAAAATGCTGGCAATTCTTACAATGTTCCCAGGGCATACAAGGCAGAGGTCTACACCTACTGCATGTCACTAGGCTGGCATTTTCGATACACAGGACACCTCTGGCCCACCTCATGAATAAGGAGCTCAATAATCTTCATTTACAGAAATAAGGACTGGCATTACTTTCAAAAGTGACGCTGATTTCTCCCTGGCCTCCTCAGAGGCCTGCTCTTGATTCTTTGTGTCTTTCAGAATTCTTTAAATGAACAAAGTTTTATATTTTTTATTATGAAATCAATACATGTTTTATTCTGAAAAATATGGGGAAAAAGTATAAAAGTAGTAAAATAGTAATAAAGTAATAAAATAGGCTATCAGTGCTCCAACAAGACTACCATTTGCAACATTGGTGATCTTCTTGTATGTCTTTTTACAAACTTTTATACATCAGCTTTTAACACTTTTGCTTGATACACTGTTTATCTGTTCAGTGCTGTATTATAAGTACTATTCCAACATCATGTATTCCTGGAAAACATGGTTTTTAATGGTTGCTTTATAAATATACCACATTTCCTCTTTCTGATATTATTTCCATGAGATAATTGAGAGGGAACAGCCAGGGCTTAATGGCTAAAATAACTTTTAGCTTACTAAAGAGATCAGAGTTCAGAGTTTAGGCCTATTTAATATTACATATGATAGAAACTGAAGCCTGGATATACAAACCAGAGAAAGTAAATCAACTTAGCATTATTTTACTTTTTAAACTCACATACACAATTCTTTAAGATAAAGGTTAAACACTTGGGTGCTGGTGTGGAAGGCTCTTGGGTTCTATAAGAGAACCCGAGTCAGCAGGCTCATGGTACCAGTTCTATCTGGCATTTCCTACCTACGATAGACATATTAATACTGTCAATCACAGAAGGAAGGGATTGTTTCAGTTAAAGCAGAGGATTTGGAAAGTTGGATGATTTTTCACAAACATCTCCAATCTCTTGAAAAGAGTTGCATTTTATTTCTGACCACAAATGCATACTCACTGCAGAAAGTTTTATATGGAATTCCAAAGCATAATCTTTAAAAGCAGTTTAAAAGCAGTATTTCTTTTTTTTTTTTTTTAAACAATTTTATTTATTCATGAGAGGCACAGAGAGAGAGAGGCGGAGACACAGGCAGAGGGAGGAGCAGGCTCCATGCAGGGAGCCCGAGTTGGGACCTGATCCCGGGTCTCCAGGATCACGCCCTGGGCTGAAGACAGCGCCAAACTGCTGAGCCACTGGGCTGCCCTAAAAGCAGTATTTCTTTAAATGCATGCACACTTTGCACTTCAGTAACTAAACTGCCTAGTCATGGTTCTATTACCACACACCCAACCCTTAAGGCCTCCACACAATGCATCCCTATTTCATTTTACTTTTTTTTTTTTTAAGTTTGGCCTTTTCTTCCATAGACACACTGATAACAAATTTGGGGGAGGGAGTTCCCTTTTGGGATTTCCACTTATTCCTATTCTGTGTGTGTGTCTATAGTTGTTATCACATCTGGGCTACAAGGCTGAATAAGCTGGTATCTCAGATAATCAATGTTTGAATGCGAAAACTGGCATAGAAATGACCACAGAGAAAGGGGACAATGTGATAAATGGTAGTACTGGAGAAGTCAAATTTCTTATAAGTAAATGGAATTTAGAAAGACACTACCTCACCACTATATGACTTGAGATGAAAAAATTTTTCGTTTTAGGGATTCCTGGGTGGCTCAGTTTAGCGCCTGCCTTTGGCCCAGGGCGTGATCCTGGAGTCCCAAGATCAAGTCCCGCATTGGGCTCCCGGCATGGAGTCTGCTTCTCCCTCTGCCTGTGTCTCTGCCTCTCTCTCTCTCCCTCTATGTCTATCATGAATAAATAAAATCTTAAAAAAATTTTTTCTTTCATTTTAGGTCCTTGCTCTTAAAGATAAATTTCAAGTTGATTTAAATGCATTTCATGCTGAAGTGCTAACTGATTAAAAAACATGAGAGTCAAAACAAAACCAAAACCATGAGAGTCTTTTGCACTCTAGAATTTTTCAAAGTCAAATTTGAAAAGTTAAAAAATGATGGAATTTGACATTTTTTCCATGATAAAGTAATAGCCCAGATGTCTGTCCTTTCTTTCCATGTTAAAGGAAATCACTTAAAAAAAACAAAAAGAAAAAAACCCCATAGAGTTTACTATGTGAAAGCATAGGAAACAGCCCAAATAGCATATTCCCAAATCTACCACTAAAAAAAAAAAAAAAAGAAAAGAAAAAAAAAAAAAAAGAAAAAAGAAAAAATCACTTTGACCTCTCTGGGACACATTTTAACCATGTCAATCATGTAGGAAATGCCCTTATCTCTTCCTTTTCCCTTCTATCTTACTTTCAGGCCACTTAGAAAAGAAATCACATTTCCCACAAGGTGGAACTGCCACTGTCTAATCTCAAGAGGGAAGAGGGACACTTGCCAAGTAGAATGAGGGTGCCTTCCATAAATTATGTCTTCTGTCCACATGTAACCTCAATATACTGCCAAGAAGTCTTACCAAAAACGATCAGAAATGTGGTAAGGCCACATTAATTCTATAGTTATGCAGAACAATAGTTATACACCTTTTTTGGATAAAAGAAGTTAAAAAGTGAACTTGTCAAGACAACTTCTGCTTATATAAAATATAATGCCAAATGGCAATATTCCCCCAATCCTATATTTACCAAATTGTTAAGGAAAAGAATTAAAATTGTAAAAAGGAATGAGAGACTTTTTGGTTGACATACAGATAGCTTTGCTTTGTTTCTTCTTGCAAGGATTTATTTGCTTACGTACTCGATTCTCAAACTGACTTCACAGGCCAGCATTTGATGACATATGCTGACAGAGGACAGTGATCTTCTGCAGTGTTTTTTTTAACCTCCTTTCCACTTAAGTGAGATTAGATGGGTAAAGGTTTTTGAGAAGACAGATGAGTTGCTCCTGTATTGTTCGATGTAGATTGTAACTGAAAATTCCAGAGTATTCCATTTCTGCAACCCATTTACCTCTGATATCTAAACATACTTTCTTAGACCATTTGGCTCTTCATACCAAGAGGGAATGTGCAGAGTGAGACTCCTAATTAGTCCAGTATATAGCCTGCTTTTCTCTTCCTACTCTGTTTTCTGTGTCAGACATGTACTCTAAGTATAGGTTAATCTGTTGTAACACATTCTAGGAATTCATTTTGAAAGGAATGGGGTATCTTTACGATAAAGACTGAATGAATAGGTACTGAATATTATTTGGGACTTAGGCATTTACCTTTGGGGTAACTCATATTTTGTTGTTTGGAAGATACCATTTAAAAAAAATTGGAAGATACCATTTTTTAAAAAAACTAATATTTATTGATCATTTACTGTGTTCCTGGTAATTTATTTTTAAATTTACTATGATTCTTCTGTAGTTAACTCACTGCCCTTAATTGGCTACAAAAATTTTTTTGTTCCTCTTTCTCTGCTGCTGAAGCTTTCAGAGGCAAGTTCAAACGTCCACATGTTAACAGCATAAATGCTAGTGGTAGTTTTGACTTCTCACTGGGTTACCATTATACTTCTGTCCCCCAAAGTAGGTACATCAAGAAAGTCCCAGAACAAGTAACATATTAACTTCCCAGAGACATTACTATCTTAATTGAATTCTTGTCCAGAGGCCCAGCAGAGAGCTAATTCTGAAAAGTAAAAAATGAAACAAGAAAATAAAATTCATCAATCTAGTTTCAAAGCCTTTTTCTCCTCAATAACTAAGTTTATCTTCTTGGTCAAAAAAGGACTTCAGCTTCAGAAAGATGAAGGATAGTGTAAGTCTCTTCACAAAGGTTTGGAGCTTTGTATTACGTTTTCACGTAAGTGCAGCTATTCGGTGAAAGGATAGAATTCTTAAAAAAATATAGTAATCCGGGGATCCCTGGGTGGCGCAGCGGTTTGGCGCCTGCCTTTGGCCCAGGGCGCGATCCTGGAGACCCGGGATCGAATCCCACGTTGGGCTCCCGGTGTATGGAGCCTGCTTCTCCCTCTGCCTGTGTCTCTGCCTCTCTCTCTCTGTATGACTATCATAAATAAAAAAAAAATTAAAAAAAAAATATAGTAATCCTCATAAATATTTTTGCTACATTGATTAGATATGCTGCATATCAAATAACATATAGTGAAACTAAAGTTATATAATTCACTTAACATTTAGTGAATGCCTTTGTGCCATGCCATTTCACATTTATTTTAGCGAAGAGAATATTTAAAATAGGTGTGGTTCTAGTATACATTTAAAAAAATCATGAAATAATGGAACAAATGGTTGACTGTATATAAAACCTGAAATGCATTAAATTCATGATTTATCTTTAAGTTTACTTTTGAAGTTTACTTCAGGAAAACACTTAAATTGCTAAATAAACTTGGCCTCGATTGATTTCTTAAAGATTTTATTTATTGCATCAAGATTTTATTTATTCATGAGAGACACAGTCAGAGAGGCAGAGACATAGGCAGAGGGAGAAGCAGGCACCCTATGGGGAGCCTGATGCCGAACTCAGTCCTAGGAACTCAGGATCACGACTTGAGCCAAAGGCTGACGTTCAACCATTGAGCAACCCAAGTGCCCTGAGATTTTATTTATTTGAGACAGAGAGAGGGGAAGAAAGGGGCGGGGGGAGAGAATGAGCAGGTGGTGAGCGGCAGAGGGAGAGGGAGAAGCAGACTCCTCCCTGAGCAGGGAGCCGGATGCAGGCTCAATCCCACGACCCCTGGGATCATGACTTGAGCTGAAGGTAGATGCTTACCTCACTGAGCCACGCAGACACCCTCTCTTTGCCTTGATTTGAAGCTTAGCTTAACTTAGTCTTCATGCAAAAAGTTGTAAAATTCAAGTTTTTAAAAAATTTTAATAGTCCCTGAGATCTAACCTCTTTTTTTTTTTTTTTCTTTTGGGAGGCAGAATGAGAATCTTAAGCAGGCCCCACACTCAGCATGGAGTCCACCATGGGGCTTGATCTCATGACCCTGATATCATGACCTCAGCCAAAATCAAGAGTTGGATGTTTAGTTGACTGAGCCACACAGGCACCCCTGAGTTCCAACTTCTTAATTAACTTTCCTATTTGAAGCCCAAACGGGAGGACATTAATGGATTCTCTAAATATTTTTGGTGTTACAGTCCTTACCCATTTTTAATCCTACCAAATAGAAAAAAAAAATACATACATTTGAGAATGGCCTCTTGATACTTCTCCTGCAAGAGGTACACTGAACAAAGATATGCCTACCAGGTCTGCACTCTCAAAATAACCCATAAAAAGTCAAAACTTCATATCACTTTATGAGATAAACCTATATGGCCCCCATCAAAAACCAAACCTTATTGTTAAAATTGAGAATTTGGGGAATTTTAATAGCTTTTGACTTCATTTTAGAGGACTAGTCATTGAAAATCAATTCTATAGTAGCACAGCTGCTTTTCTTATCGTCAATAAACCTCCAAAATTTCAGGAAAAATTTACACATAACCCAAAATTAAAGGCAAGTAACTTAAAGGCTCCCAATCCTGACCCTCATTTCATAACTATTTTTCACGTTTATCTACTATTTTATAGAATGTGACCATCTTACATTTATCTTCCAAGCCAAAAATAAAGATCATGACAAAAGGAAAACAATACAGAATATTCCTTGTGTTAGAAATATTTACTAAGTAACTCAAATATGAATTCTGCAGCAAATCAGAATCCTTTCTTCAGCCTCCCTTACAAAAGACCTGCTATCATTATGACAGTTAATGAAAAATTTAGACCAGCTCAATTAACATTCTCAGGACTATATCTATATACTGGTGACAAAAATTCTCTCTTTAACCTAACTTTAATTATGCTTCCCTGAACTCTCTTCTCAACTGCGCCTTAAATTTGTGGCTTCTGTGTTCATCTCTACATTGCCCAGCCCTAGCAAGAATTCTGCTAAATTGGTTTATTAAGAATCTCCCATTCTTGCTATTTAATCGCCATAAATGTCAGATCAGGTTCCTCATCCTGCACCATTCCCCAGGTTGATATCCAGCCTGCCTTTAGCATGGATCCTATAGGGTCAGTTTAGCCAGAATGCACTTCGCCCTGATGTGTCCTCTCAGTAAGCAACTGTCCACTGATCCCCACCCTGCTCCCTACCTAACCAATTCCATTATTTTTGTTGTATTCACTTCAAAGATTATTAAGCACAATCTTTCTGCCCACTGAAAAACTCCATTGCAGTGGTCCCTATACCTATCACAATGGTCCTGAATAAAGTCTGTCTTACTGTTTTTAAATGAGAATGGATATTTTTTTTTTCTTTAACACTGGGTAAAGGAGAGGAATAGTAAATACTCAGCTATCGCTAGGAGTTCAGATCCAAAGACCACTGGGGTCACTGAGATGAATAAACGTTAATCACAAATCTTACCACAGGGGATCCCTGGGTGGCTCAGCGGTTTAGCGCCTGCCTTTGGCCCAGGGCGTGATTCTGGAGTCCCAGGATTGAGTCCCGCATCAGGCTCCCTGCATGGAGCCTGCTTCTCCCTCTGCCTGTGTCTCTGCCTCTCTCTCTCTCTCTCTCTCTCTCTCTGTGTGTCTCTCACGAATAAATGAATAAAATCTTAAAAAAAAAAAACAGATGAATGACTTCCCCATTCTATAGTCAAGTTCCACGGCTATTTACTTAGGAATGAGAAATTATGAGGAAAAAATTCTAGGGATGGGGGAGAAAAATGAGGCAGAAGAGAGGCTCCTACTCTTTGAGTAGGGGAGCCAAATGAAAGCTGATGCTATGTTTAAAAGGAAAAAACTAGCTAGGCAGTTGGCCACAGGCAAAAATGGCAGCTTCAACTCCTTGCATGCCTGTGCACATACCTGAGTACTGAAATTGGAACTCATGCTTTATTTGATCCTTTGAGATCTGGTGTCTAAAGTACCCCTGCTATAACTGCTACAGTCAGGTACAACTGTACTTGGCATGATTACATGACTGCTAGACAGATGGATTTGAAAAACAGTAGCATACTTGTTGCCTGCTGGGCAAACCACAATAACAACCTATCACAACATCTCATTTTCTTCTCTAATGAAATGTACCAACTGCACTGGAAGTGGAAGAGAAGACCAAGTGGAACCTTCTAACCTTGCCAGTACGTCAACAAACAAGGAATGACATAAGAAAGGATGTGAAGATACATTATAGGGAGCACATCCATTGGCTCCTTCTCAGTTTATAGGAACACAGAAAAGAGTCAAGTGTGATTATCTAGTAACTATGAGATTGGGTAGTTTATCTGTATAAGAGCTCCCAAACAGAGGCTAGTGTCTAGAGGGGACTGTTTTGTGATTAGCTTATTTCAAGGTCAGTTTATTTATTTTTTTTTATTTTATTTTATTTTTTTTTAATTTTTTTTTTAATTTTTTTTTATTTTTTTATTTTTATTTACTTATGATAGTCACAGAGAGAGAGAGAGAGAGGCAGAGACACAGGCGGAGGGAGAAGCAGGCTCCATGCACCGGGAGCCTGATATGGGATTCGATCCTGGGTCTCCAGGATCGCGCCCTGGGCCAAAGGCAGGCGCCAAACCGCTGCGCCACCCAGGGATCCCCCTCAAGGTCAGTTTAAAGGTGTGTATGTGTACATCTTAAAGAGTTGAAGGGGTAGACAAAGATAGTTTGCCATTAGTCATTATTATTTCAACTATAGTGTCAAATCAAATGCAATAGGACTACGTAGATATTTAGAAGTCCACTGTGGAATGCTCACAGAGAGGCTGTGGCCACTGAGGGGCTCATTCTAGCATAGCAAGAGATCATTTAATATTTTCTCTGTCAACATGGCTCCTCGTTAAATGGTGCTTAACAAGAACATGGCCAAGGCAGGTATAAGTGGGAGAGAAGGAGTGTCTATCACTTGGAATGCATGGGACAACATAAATGTATCTGGAGCTATGTACAGATATCAGAAATGGGTGTCTGTGCTATTTAGAGAAAGATTATTTACATATAAGAATTTGATCTCTTAAAGTTAAAATCAGAAATAACCAGGAAACAAACTGACAGGTTAGAGACACATGATTTGGTGTGTATGAGAAGGCACAGTTATGTGCTTGCAGTGGCAGGAGGGTGACAAGGAAAAGATGAAAGGAAAGATCTGAGCAAAATGGCCCTTAGCCATTTATTTTCAGCTTGAGCACAACTCTGCCAACTGAAAGGATAGGTGTGTTTCTGGATATTATAAAAGAGCACTTCAAGAACTGAAACCAGTACCATGACAAGAGGCACAAAGGGTGACTCCTTAACTTCTTTTTCTCATTACTATAGATTGAAATAAAGCTAGGATCCTACTGAGGTCACAGTGAATTCCAGGAGAGGTTAGGGTATGCATCCCCTACTTTCACCCAAGCAGCATCACTATGCTGCTCTTCCTTTCCTCTCTACCTCTCTCCTCCTGACCTACCAGCATGAAGAATCTTTATTTCCATTCAAAACATACATATCAAAAAATATCATATATCTGAGAATATATGAGGGATCTTGGCTGCTCTGACAGAGGTATCCTTGGATTTATGTCTGCCATAGTCAATCAGGAAATCATATTTATTTATTTATTTTTTAAAGATTTTATTTATTTATTCATGAAAGACACACAGAGAGAGAGAGAGAGAGAGAGAGAGAGAGAGAGGGGCAGAGACACAGGCAGAGGGAGAAGCAGGCTCCATGCAGGGAGCCTGACATGGGACTCGATCCCAGGTCTCCAGGATCAGGTCCTGGGTTGAAGGCGGCGCTAAACCGCTGAGCCACCCGGGCTGCCATAGGAAATCATATTTAAAAAGCAAATTCCTTCTTTTTTTTTTTAAAATTTTATTTATTTATTCATGAGAGACAGAGAGAGAGAGAGAGAGAGAGAGAGAGAGAGAGGCAGAGACACAGGCAGAGGGAGAAGCAGGCTCCACGCAGGGAGCCCGATGTGGGACTCAATCCCGGGTCTCCAGGATCACGCCCTGGGCCGAAGGCAGGCGCCAAACCGCTGAGCCATCCAGGGATCCCAAAAGCAAATTCTTTCTGAAAATTTTATACACCATGAACAACAAATCCCACGGATTAACGATTTCTAAACATTACCTCTTTCACCTTTGGAGTAATCCAGGCTTTGGGTGGAAGAAAAAAAAATTTGGGGAAAACAAAAATTAGGAAGATGGTTTTCTCTACTCATTTTCTTTGAGAATAAAACCTCCCATATAGTCACTGAATTAATCTCCTCCCTCTAAAACTTAAAATTGCTTAGCAAAACACAAACTCTGATGGATATCACCATTTCATTATTACTAGTAGGCTGATGCTAAGCAAAGCTTTATTATTTGAGGATAAAAATGTTACTATGACAAAATAGGCTCATCATAAAAATACCAGAAATCCTACAAATTGTGACTGATGTTACATAACTTAACAGCTAGGGGGAATTCAGGATTAAGGAACCTGGGGCAGGCCAAGCCTTTTTGTGTATGTATGACTCAATTTTTGGAAGAAGGATCCATGTGCCCTGATTCCCTCTGATCTAAGACAGGGCTTATTAAGTATTGATTAATGATCAACTCTGAAGTCTATGGCAGAGTACAGCAGTCCCAAAAGAATGCAAGGAACAGAGTGGTCAGAAAGAACACAAGTGCTCTGACAGAGCTGACAGATGCTGAGGAAAAATGGCAGAGTTCCTAGCAAGTAAAAAAATGCCAGCAGACCAAGGGAGAAAGCTCCAAGGATCCAGAAATGGGAGTCGGTCTAGGCTGAAGCAGGTGAAGTTATGATATTCAACAGAGTAGGGAGGCTCCTAGTATAGCTGTAAAGTCACTTGATAGTGGGGGAAAAGGTTATGTTTGTACAGAATCTTCATATTTCTTTTATCTACCAGGCTCTAGCCCCAGCTTTTAGTCCTCATGAAAAAGCTACCAAACCTATGGACCCACATTCAAATTTTTAACAGTTTTAGTGAGGAAATACAAAAGACATAGACCATGTTTCTGATATAATCAGAATACCTAACACATGATGGGTGTTTAGAAAATAGGAAACAGAATGAAAAAGTGAAGTAGAAATTCCAATTCTAAAGATGAAGCAAAGTGGAAAAGCAACAAGAGAATGTAGAATACATCTTCGCTTCACCATGTTAACCTGCTGATGTCATTAGTGCTCTTCTTGGTCTCCTTCCAGAGAGTATACTTTCAGTGTCACTCACAGCAACTAATAGAAAGAACAGCTCTCTCCATGCTTTAAGCAATCTGCTCAAATACAATTTGAGGGGTTTCTTCATACTCTGTTGCTTTGTAGGCTTCAGCAGCTGAAACCTTACATATTGAGCTGTTAATGCTGATAAGAAATAGAAAGCCTTAGATCATCCACAGGAAGCAAAGTCTTTGCCATCTTCATCTAAGCAGTAAGGTCTCATTTGGTTTGGTGTACTTCTGTATTTGTCTATCTTATAAACCATATTCACATTATTCCCAGATGTATCATTTCAAAGAATACTGCAAAGCCATTCTAAGCCTGACATTTGTGTCTCAGACTATCTTGTGAGTTCAGTGGTGTATGTTTTATGTACCCGATGGTTTTCAGATTTCCCTGATTTCATTAACATGTCCATCTAAACGATCATATTTTTCTGTGCAGAAGAATAAAACATCAGGTTCATGTATTACTTAACACCCCCCTCCCCGCCCCCATACTGTATGGTTTCATTGGCAGGCATCAGGCTCCTCTGAGCTGGAAATCCTGCATCCCAGTGTCTCTTGGAGCAATTACAACTTGTACCTTCCAGGAAACCACATTTGTTTGCCTGGCTGCTTGCCTTATCTGCTTTCCTGTTAGTTACTTCACTCATGAAATTTTTTGCTAGTTAACTATGGAATTAAAGTAATGTAGATGGTCCTCTGTATCTTATGATTTAACTTAGAATCTTACTGACTTGAATATTTGGCAAAAGCTGCTGTGGCATCTCACACCTTACAGCACCACACTCCAAGCAGACACAGTAGCCTCCATTCTTTAGTGCCAAGGAAGGCAATGTGGCTAGCTGTGGCCATAAACATAACTCAAACATGGTAGCCATAAGCAGGCAGGGCCTTGGCTGGTAATGTTAATTACTGGGCATCTAGTTTCAAAGACCGGTGAAGAAAGGCTTTTTCACCCAGAGGCTGCCCTTACCAGAGTCAGATTTGTATCACTGATGTTATCTGCTATAGAACATTTGCACTGTATTGGTAGCTCTGTGAGGAAGTGAAAAACTCTACAGCAATACTGTGGAGTAGTTAAGAACATTGGCTCTGGAGATTGGTTTAATTCCAGGCTCTGCAACATTCCCACTATGAGACCTAGGACAGTTACTTGGGGGTTGTATACAGTGT
Organism: Vulpes lagopus; assembly: GCF_018345385.1. Lineage (NCBI taxonomy): Eukaryota > Metazoa > Chordata > Mammalia > Carnivora > Canidae > Vulpes > Vulpes lagopus. The sequence continues at coordinate 2,517,258 of NC_054844.1, forward strand.
ATACAGTGTATTTTACGGGGTTGTAATACTCCTGTGTCTACTATATAGAAAATTCCTTCAAAAATTATTAACTATTATTTTCAAGAATCGATTTCATCATCTATAAAATGCATTCAAGTCCATGTAAAATATAAGTAATTCTTCATAGCTTTAGCTGACAATTTTTTAAAAAGATTTTATTTATTTATTCATGAGAGACAGAGAGAGAGTGGCAGAGACAAAGGCAGAGGGAGAAGCAGGCTCTATGTAGGGTGCCTGATGTGGGACTCGATCCAGGCATCCCAGGATCACGCCCTGAGCTGAAGGCAGACGCCCACCACTGAGCCACCCAGACATCCCTGACATTCTTTAAAAAAAAAAAAAAAGATTTTATTTACTTATTTGAGAGAGCAAGTGAGTGAGAGAAGAGGAAGGGGAAGGGGCAGAGGGATAAGGAGCAGCAGACCTCCTGCTGCGCAAGGAGCCTGACATGGGGCTCCATCTTGGGGTTCTGGGACCATGACCTGAGTCGAAGGAAGGTACCCAACTGACTGAACCACCCGAGTGCTCCTTTAGCTGACATTCTGACCCTGAGGACATTTTAACCCTATCATCTGTATTTAGCTCTGCCAACTACTGTGGACAGTGAGATAACAACATGGGAAATGTTGAGCAATAGACCAGAGGTTGGTAAATTACAGTCCATGAACCAAATTTAACACCACTGCCTGTTTTTCTATAATCCATCATCTAAGAATGGTTTTTATGTTTTCAAAGGGTTGAAAAGAGAGAAAAGAATATTTGATAACATGTAGAAATTATATAAAAATCAAATTTCAGCACCCATAAAGTTGTATTAGATCAGAGTCATGCTCATTTATTTACACATTGCTTTCACACTGCAGCAGCAGAGCTGAATAGTGGTAACAGAGTGCAGAGTTCATAAAATATAAACTATTGACTGTATGAATCTTTATAAAAAAATCTGCCAATCCCCACAATGGATCAATTGCAGACGACAGGGTTAAGTGTAATATTAAGAAATTCTTATAATTTTCTCAAAGACTAGTTAAGAAATAAGTAATAATAACCATTAAAAAGTTCAATTCATAACTACAATGAGATTATTACCTTACTCCTGTCAGAATGGCTAAAATAAAAAACACAAGACACAAAAGTTTTGGTGAGGATGTGGAGAAAAAGGAACCTTGTGCACTGTTGGCGGGAATGCAAACTGGTACAGTCACTGTGAAAACAGATGGCGGTTCCTCAAAAAAATTAAAAATAGAACTACCCTATGATCTAGTAATTGCATTACTGGCTACTTATTAAGAATACAAAAACACTAATTCAAAGTGATACAGGCACCCCTATGTTTATTGCAGCATGATCTATAATAGCCAAACTATGGAGACAGCTCAAGTGTCCATTGATAGATGAATGGATAAAGAAGATGCGGTCTATATATACAATGGAATATTATTCATCCATAAAAAAGAGTGAAATCTTGCCATTTGCAATGACGTGGATGGAGCCAGAGTATTATGCTAAGTGAAATAAGTCAGAGAAAGGCAAACATCATATGATCTCACTCATATATGAAATTTAAGAAAGAAAACAAATGAGTAAAATAAAAAAAAGGAAAGGTAAACCAAAAACCACACTATTAAATATAGAACATGCTGATGGTTACCAGAGGGGAGGTAGGTAGGAGGATGGAGAAAATAGAGGATGAAGATTAAAGAGAATACATTTATCATGATTAAAAAAAATGAAATGAAAGAAAAATCAATTCACAATGAATATTATTTGCATCAAGAGTAATATTGAGGGATCCCTGGGTGGCGCAGCGGTTTGGCACCTGCCTTTGGCCTGGGGCATGATCTTGGAGACCCGGGATCGAATCCCACGTCAGGCTCCTGGTGCATGGAGCCTGATTCTCCCTCTGCGTGTGACTATCATAAATAAATTTAAAAAAAATAAAAGGAGTAATATCAAAACAAAACAAAACAATGGTGAAATAGAAAAATGAATTTGGCAATAAGCATAGAAAGAAAATTCAGTTGCAGAAAGTTATAATTAGTAAAATCTGATATGGGCAAAACTCTGAATGATAAATAAAATCATTATACATTATATATTGAAAAGAACCGATACTAAAATGGTTCAGTAGAAAAAGAATATTGAAAAAATTGGATGTTTTCAATTACACATATGGAAAATTGATAAAATTAAATGGAATTAACTTGGTTTCAGCTCCAGCAAATATTCAGTGAAAATTCCCTGACAGTGGGTCTATCTTGATTTAAATGTTTGTGAATACGTCAAATATTTCTATCGAGTCAAACATTCTCAAGGTTAAACAAAAATTAAACATTAATGGGATCAAAACAGCATCCTGTACTCATTTTCAGGACAGAACATAAAAGATGGGAGGAATTTTAGAGATCATGTAGGTCATCTACTCCCCTTCTCCTCACTCTACTTTCTAAATGAAAATTTCAAGACCTGAAGAGGTAACATGACCTGTAAATATGGGTAGGAGCTATGTTACTCAGTTAGTGGCTATACCTCACAGCTGATGCTTCTCACCTTGAACAATTATAGAACATGCAGGTTTTATTAACTGCTTTTTATCTGAATAGTCCCTGTGGACAAGGTAACTTTCTGAATGGTAACTGGGCATTCAGACTGTGTTCTCTATTTTTTTTTCTTTCTTTCTTTCTTTCTTTTTTTTTTTAAGATTTTATTTATTCATGAGAGACACAGAAAGAGACAGAGACACAGGCAGAGGGAGAAGCAGGCTCCATGCAGGGAGCCCAATGTGGGACTCGATCCTGGGACTCCAGGATCACGCCCTGGGCCGAAGGCAGACGCCAAACTGCTGAGCCACCTAGGGATCCCCCGTTCTCTATTTTCTGAACCAAAGAAGATTAGAAACAATCTGGGACATTTCTTAGAAGAATTAATGTTTTTTGATACTGAATATATTCCTGCTTCACTAACTCTTCCACCACTGCATCCATTCTGGCTTTCAACATTACTCTCCAGGACAAAATAAGAAATGAATCTTAATTGGCCTTCTTGTTTCCAGTATTCCTTTTTGTCCATCCTGTATAGACTGCAAAGGCACACTAAGGTCTTCATGATCTACCTGCTGACTGCATCAGCCTCATGGCTTGTCATCTCCCTATCCTGACACGTGGGGTATTTTAATATAAGCCCATGAATTCTAGGACACACCTCTTATCAAAAAGGAGAGCCTAAAATACTCTGCTCCATTAAATGTGGGATGGTCTTAGTGACCTGCTTCTAAGGAACAGAATATGATAAGAGTGATGGTATGTAACTTTTGATTCTAGGTCACAGAAACCATTTGTGGCTTCATCCTTGTTCTCTTCTCCTGAATCATTTATTTGGGGTGAAGTTAGCCACCTTGTTGGGGGAGAAATCCATTTGGCGAGGAACCGAAGGTTCTTGCCAAGAACCAGCATGAACTGTGGATGAGCCATCTTAAAACTGGATGCTCCAGGGCAGCCCCGGTGGCGCAGCGGTTTAGCGCTGCCTGCAGCCCAGGGTGTGATCCTGGAAACCTGGGATCAAGTCCCAAGTCAGGCTCCTGCATGGAGCCTGCTTCTCCCTTCTCCTGTGTCTCTGCCTCTCTTTATGTCTATCATAAATAAGTAAATCTTAAAAAAAAATCTTTAAAACTGGATGCTCCATTCCTATCCCAGTCAAGTTTTTGGATAACTGCAGTCCCAACTGACATCTTGACTGTAACCCCATGAGACATTCTACGTAAGGACTAAGCTGTTCAGAGGTTCCGGAATTCTTGACCCACAGAAACCACTGAGATAATAAAGGCTTACTGTTTTCTTTATGCTGCCAAGTTCGGGTTAATATGTTATGTAGAAATAATATATACCTTAAGCACTATCCATCATAAACTAAGAGCATACTAAATTTGTTATGCTGTTTATGCTTCTATGACATTGTCTAAAATCATATCTGCTGGGGAAATGCTAACTGCTCCTTTAAGAGGCAGCTCAAGTGTCACCTTCTCTGTGAAAATTTGAGTCTCTTGTGGAGGCCTGGGCGGGCTTTCCCATTGTACCTTGTATAATTCTTTTCTGTTTGAGAAAATGTAGTTTCGTATTTGTTGTATAGTCTTGAAACATATATTTTAATCCATATACCTAAAGCAGTATATGGATTGGGAGTAGACTCCCAATAAATATTTTAGAGTTAGTTTTCTCATTTCAGTCAGTTTTAAATCAAATGATAAAAATCTCAAACTACACTTACAGAATTATTCTATGTGAAGTTAGGACTCAGATGTCAATGATAAAGGATTGTGGAGAATGGGGCTTTCAGTTTGTTAAAACACGAAGTGAGGAAATCAACATCCTGGTTCAATTTCTGGAAGATAAAACAATATGAATGCTAGATTTTAAAGAGTGACCCACCAACAAAATGACTATGAAAATCTAAACATTTAAGGTATTTTCATTTAATACCCAAAATGCCAAAAGCAAAATTTGAATTATTTTATATTGACGTGAAAAGGAACCCAGACAGTCCAAGTGCTTTCTAGTTTTGCCAAATCCCTTCTCATGCAAAAAGTCTGTGATTCTACTCTTAAAACTGAGGAAGAAAGAGTAGTATATGTTCAATGTTGACTATTCTTTCAATGAAAAGAAATGAAGTCTTGCTAACAAGTGGTTTGCCTTAAAATCTGAATTTTCACCAAAAAGAACCAGCCATCTGTTTTGAATATTTTAAAGACTAACCCCCATTTTGTGCTCTGCTTTGATCTCCCAGGATAATAGGAAGACACTGATACAGTCCAGCTACACCTCAATCAAGTGTGCTCATTTAATTTATCCCAGAAATGCTGACTGCCAGATCCAGCTGGAAACTTTAGCCTCGTCATCCTCAGATCAGGAAGAAGGAGGAAGACACATCAATGGAGAATAACTCTTTTGTTTTGGTTGATGACGCATTTTTGTATCCAAGAAAATATTCCTTTAACCCAAAACAGATAGTAATATTAAAGACAGGGAGAATGTATAGAAAATAACAAATTAGTGAGAAGCTGAGGACAAGTTAATGAAAGGAATACTTTAGAACCCTATTGTAACAAGGTTGTCTAATAGTTCAGATAAAATGTGATTCAAATCATATCCTCCAGGGATGCCTGGGTGGCTCAGCAGGTTGAGCTGATCCTGGAGTTCCAGGATCGAGTCACACATCGGGCTCCTGCCTGAAGCCTGCTTCTCCTCCCGCTGCCTGTGTCTCTGCCTCTCTCTGTGTCTCTCATGAATAAATAAATAACATCTTAAAAAAACAACAAATCATATTCTCCAAAACATAACTCTATAAAATAAAAACGTGATATAATAGGCAACTGCTAGGCCGGTCTTCCAAAATGATTAAAAAGGGGTCCTATCATATGTTCGCTGGTAGGTGTGGGTGGTGAACTTAATGATGTTATTCTAGAAGGTACCCTAGATATTGACTGGAGCTAAAATCAAGCTGAGAAACTGATACACATGAATGGTGTCAGATTATAGGATAAATAACTTATTAAGATGAAATTAAAACATTAAAAATATCTACTACTTAAAATGCATAAAACCTTAAATAAAATATAAGCAACTTTCTGGGGTGCCTGGCTGGCTCAGTCAGTACAGCATGCAACTCTTGATTTTGGGGTTGTGAGTTCAAGCCTGACATGTACCACTGTGCAAGGTGTATAGCCTACCTTAAAAAAGAAAAAGAAAAACAAAAACAAAAACATGTAACTTTCCTTTAGGGTAAAAACTCACCAGCTTTTTCATTCAATAAATATATATTGAACATTGTAGGGTCCTCATGTTTTCAGATGACTGTGAAAATTATGTAAGATGTGAAGAATTTTATTTTACACAAAGTGCAAGGATATTTTAAAGATTTATTTATTTGAGAGAGACAGTGTGTGTGCACTAGCAGGGGGAGGGGCAGAGGGAGAAGGAGGACCCTGGAGCAGACTTCCTGCTGAATGGAGTGCCCTACATGAGGCTTGAACCCAGGACCCTGAGGATTATAACTTGAGCAGAAATCAAGAGCTGAATGCTTAACTGACTGAGCCTAAACTGCAAGGATATTTTTATTGCCCAGGATAAATGAATGTCTCAATCATGTCCAATATAATTTGGGACAAATTATATCCCAAAGAGGAAAAAGATAGCTTTTCCTCATTAGACAAATGGTCATAATCATTAAGAACCAATGGATGTGAGAGCATATATTCCACATTTAAAACACTGTAATTTTGAATTAGAGAAATAAACCATATGAGTCACAAGATAATGTCACCTTAAATTATTCAGCAAAAACTACAAAAATGTAGGATGTATACCTGTGGAACACTATAATCATGTCTTCAGAAAACATAAGAGAAAAGTCTCTCTCCCAAATTACAACTTTCTCATGTAGTCTAAGAGGTCTCTATGTCTGTTAAGCCCATGTAATCATTACGCCTGTCCAGAATTACTTTAGAAGCACAGTGCAAGGTGGTAGCTTCTACTTCTTACTATTGCCTGAAAATCATTCTCAGGTCAGAAAATTCCAGAAGATGAAATCACCTGCCATCATGGGGTGCTTCTGAAAGGTAATTAGGTCTGATTTAATGTGTGTGGCTAATTTCCCATGACTTGAGGCCTTGGAGAGGTACCGATATAGTTGCTCAGGAATACTGGTAAACTTGAACAATTCAATTAGAGATTCAGGAAAGAAGATTAATTTCTATTGCTGCAGGAAAAATTAATTACTAGGATTATGGGTTCCTTGTGCAATTAATGTTAAGAGAGAGGAGAAATCTGTAAAATAAACCATAGCATTAATGATCTCATAAATATTCTGGGGTTGTATCACAACCACTAAAACTGTCATTGCCACTATCATTTATTGAGCACTTCCTGTATGCCAGGCAAAGGGCTAAGTGCACTAAATATCTTACATATTTAATCTGCACAGTAGCCTTTGTTGCAGGTTTTATTATTGCCGTTTAACAAATGAGGAACCTGATGCTGAGAAAAGAAGTTAAGTGATTTGTGGGAGAGTATATAGCTACTGAGCAACATTCAAATTGGGTCTAAAGACAAAACGTACTATTTACTATCAAGCTAAAAGGCTGTAAAAATAATATAACTGCCTCATAAAGGACACAAAAGAAAAAATATTTTGGCAGTTTCATAGATGGGAGGTTACTACATTTTTAAGAAAGTAGAAACCTGTAAGTGCACAACTGTGCATGTATCACAATTACGACAAGAACACACATCAGAAAGACAGTAACGAATATTAACTGAGGTTGTATCAGGGTGGTGGGATTATGGCTAATTCTTTTCCTTTTTTCTTTTTCCTTTTCTATTTTCCAAGTTAAGTGGTTAGTGTTGACTACAAATTCTCCTTTTCTCAATCCCCTTTCCTATAGCCCACCTGGCTTGTCCACTGGCCTCTTCAGGACTTGGGGCTCTACTCTTCACTCCTCTGCAACACGCTGCAGCCCCCACACCTCAGGGCCAGGGTAGCTGGGGGAGCAGCAGAGTGGACAGTAGGTGTAGGAAAGTTGGTGGTCCAGCTGCTACCCCCCATTAAAATACACACACAAAAAATCAGCATCTAAAGTGAAATAATCATAAAGTGAAAATATATCCTCAAATAGCCCCCAAGATCCCCACAGGGGTAAGCAGCATCAGGTGGGAGGCAGGTGAGGCTGGCTGGGCCACCGCCCCTCCCTACCACCCAACCCAGGGGCTCCAGGACTGTGAGTGCCAACAGCCCAGGCAGCCCCTGGCTCAGAAAACAGTAACTTGGGCCCTGGCAGGAGGGGAGGGGATCTGAGAAGGTAGGCTGGTCAGGACACCAGTATAGGGCTTGGTCTGGCCAGCCATGCTTGGCAAAGGGACACATGATGACATGTGCATGCGAATGCACACACCCTGGAAGCATCTGCCTTGCCTCGGTCCCTTCCTTTGATCACCACTTCCTCAAGAGGCTCACCAGATGTGGGACGGGGCAGGGATACCAAAGTCTTTGGAGAGTGGCCTCCTCCTTCAAAGCCAGCCTCCCTGGATGGGGACCATTATTGCTTTAAAGGAATAGGGAAGGGACAAGAGCTGCAGCCCAGGTTAGGATCCTGAAGGATAAGGGCTGACCCTCTTCACTCCGCTGGGAACACCAGCTGGGGCCTGGACCTCGGAAAGCTTCCCTGAAGGTTCTGTTCCTTTTTCCAGACAACAGAGGTCCTGGAGGTAGGGTGAGGCCCTGCCCCCTGAGTTGGTCCTGGGGCCCAATCTTCCTCAGTCAAGTGGCCCGAAGGTAGGGTGGGAAGGCAGTCTCTGACCCTCTTGCCTCCCAGCTGGGGTCCAAACCCAGTCCCAAGACAGAAAAATATTTTGATATATTAAAAAGTGCCCAGGGAAGGAATGGGCTCAAAGGAGCAGGCAGGCAGTAGGTGATGTCAAAGGGCGCTCTGGTCTTTGATAAAGGCAGCCGTTTGGCCCTGGCCCTCATCCTTTTCTGAGTCAGATGGGCACTCTTCCTGTCAGGCTTTGGGGGGCAGCCACTTACAGGAGATGGCAGGAGGGGGAGGGGATCCGAGAAGGTAGGGTGGTCCATGGTGTACACCTTCACCCGCCGGAAGCTGAAGCCTGACTACAGCTGCAGGACCAGGAAGACAGTGACAAAGACTAGCATGATGAAGGTGTAGCTGAGGCTGGCCACCACCTTGGGCAGGTCTTATATAAAAGCTCAGATATGCATCAAGACACCAAGGTTTCACATAAAGGAAGTCCTCGCATAGTTACTTATGCATTGTGTGTGCATTCTGACAGGTAGAGAGGAGAGAGTGTATACACACACACACACACACACACACACACACACACACACACCTAGGAGATACAGTGAGGCCTACTCCTTTCCTGCTTCTGGAATGGAAAATGGAACTGGGTATGGCTTTATCTTCATGGTAATCCAGTTCTAGAGGACTCTGTCCAGCTTTTAAGAAAAAAAGTAGTGAAAAGGGGTTTGAGATATTTCTAGGCTAGTGACCAGTTACCAGAGAAATCCTAGTTGGGAATAAGATAAGTAAATTCACCTGGAGTTGTGGCTCCTGGGGGCCTAAATGTTCTAGTGGGCTATTAGAAGAAGGGCAGAGGCAGTCATCTTGAAGGAATCCCAACACTTACAACACCTCTACAGCACAAAAATGTTTTTCTAAGAAAAAGTGGAACCCTTGGGTGCTTGCTTCCAATATGACCAAGAAAAGAAGGAATAATTACCATGAAGAAAAGGGCTGCCAACCATGTGCAGCTTATTCATTGCACCAACTGTGCCTGATGTGAGCTCTAGCAGTAGGCCATTAAGATGTTCATTGTTTGAAACACAGTAGAGGATGCAGCCATCAGGACATTTCTGAAGCAGGGGTCTTTGACACCTTTATGCTTCTCAAGCTGTAAACGAAACTTCTCAAGCTGTTACTGCAGGAATTATGCCATTCACAGCAAGGCAGTCAGGAATGGTATTCGTGAAGCCCAGAAGGACCAAACACCCTTATCCTGATTTAGACTTGCAGGTGCTGCCCTATCACCTTTGCCAAAGCCAATGTATGGAGCTAAATTTTTAAGTCTGATGAAAAGCTATCCTCTGGGGGGAAAAATGGAAATTATACTTTAAAAGAAAAGGAAAGAAAAAGAAAAAAGTTGGAGATAAAATCTGGTTCAATCACAGACGTTCTAGGGGATCCCTGGGTGGCGCAGTGGTTTGGCGCCTGCCTTTGGCCCAGGGCGCGATCCTGGAGACCCAGGATCGAATCCCACGTCGGGCTCCCGGTGCATGGAGCCTGCTTCTCCCTCCGCCTGTGTCTCTGCCTCTCTCTCTCTCTGTGGCTGTCATAGATAGATAAAAATTAAAAAAAAAAAAAAGGTTTCCCTTCAGAAAGAAACACAATTCCGCCAACACCTTAATTTAAAAAAAAAAAAAAAAAAAGAATCACAGACGTTCTAAATTATGAAAGGATAGGGATCCCTGGGTGGCGCAGCGGTTTAGCGCCTGCCTTTGGCCCAGGGCGCGATCCTGGAGACCCAGGATCGAATCCCACGTCAGGCTCCCGGTGCATGGAGCCTGCTTCTCCCTCTGCCTGTGTCTCTGCCTCTCTCTCTCTCTGTGACTATCATAAATTAAAAATAAATAAATAAATAAAATAAATAAATAAATTATGAAAGGATAAAGAAAGGTAAGTTGAATTTAGAAGTATAAAGGTAGGGACGCTTGGGTGGCTCAGTGGTTGAGCATATGCCTTTGGCCCAGGGCATGATCCTGGAGTCCTGGGATCGAGTCCCACATCAGGCTCCCTGTATGGAGTCTGCTTCTCCCTCTGCCTCTTTCTCTGCGTCTCTCATGAATAAATAAATAAAATCTTAAAAAAAAAAAAAAAAGAAGAAGTACAAAGGTAGACAAAATATGGTGAAAAAAATTGAGGCATGATTATCATTAGGAAATAGAAGCAGTATTCTATTTCCGTGATCATGTTTATAGAGCATTCTAATCTCACCAGCATGTACTACTTTATCTTACTCTATCAACTATTATAGTCCACAAAACATATAGTTGTAGTTTGAATTTGGCAAAAAACTGCAGCCTAGAGCAAAGGTTCTAGAATTCTGAGAATATCTGCAAATTATCACAAAGCATATGGGCTTCAGAAAATGTTGATTTTTTTGGAAGAGTGACTAATCCAGAAATATTGAAAGTTGGTGTTAAACAGAGATTTGGTGTCAAACAACTATATCCCGCTCCCATGAGGATTCCCTTGATGTATTAAAAGGAACATTAAACATGTTCTAAAAACTAAAAACAAGGACTACTTGTATATACTTCAAGTACCACACAAAAGCTGTAGAGGAGGGTGTGCTAGTTGTGTGCAGGTCACCAAGTACCTATTGTTTGTATAGCAAATTATGAATTTACAAACAACTTTCACAGTCATACTGCCTTAAGAGAAATACAATAGTTATCATCACACTCATTTTAGAGATGAATAAACTGAGGTTCTAAGAGGTTAATGAATTACTTAAAGTCTCTGACCTTCATTCTTTTTTAATTATATCAAACAGCTGTCTACATTTTTCTTGGATAGTTCATATGAAACAGAAAAACAGACATATTTGAACTTTGAGGAATTTAATATCTTAGTGCATTAGGGCCAGAAAAATGATAGTTGATCCTAATTCTGAGTCTGTCAGAGAAAAACAACTTTGGCAGTTGAAAGGTTGTGCTAAAAGCTAAAAGTTCTGTTCGAGTCATGTAAACAGATCAACATTGTCCTGCAGTTATTCTGGAAAGCCCAAAACACATCAAGGAGGAATGATGTGCATGAGAGCTTTGTTCATAGAGGAATAATTATTTTTGTAACCAATACCTTTTCTGTCTCTTCCTTGCTGTGAGATAAGGCTGAATAGATACAGATAACTGGCACCTTTCTTAGTTGAATGAGATTCAGGATCTGGTAAAGCTGGTGAGAATGCTGATGAACAATGCTTGTTTCTGTGCTCTGCTTATCAAGGACTGTTAGCAGTTTGGGGGAAAGAGGAAAACAGAAAGTAGAAAAGGATATCATCCACTGTTGCAGGAAAATATTACTGTCCCCCCAGGAGACGTAGCAAAGTCACATACCAAAAAGTACTCTCACTTCCAACTATTAAACACAATCCAGCACAAGTGTCTTAACAACATTACACATGTACCCTTTATATAACAGAAATACAAATCTGAAAGAAATAATTCCTGGTAGAAAAGAATCCTAACTTTCTTCTAGTCTAAGCAGCAAAGTGCCATTCCAAAGTTAAAAAGATTAACAACCAATTGAACAGAAAGAAAAGAGAAAAAAAAGTTTCTTAGGTTTTAAAGATTCAAATAAAAGCTTCTTGAGGTCCCAAGCCATTCTGATATTTTCCCTGGTTATGAGTTAGTGAAGTATATATATCATCATCTCTTCTCAAGACATAATATTTCAGCAGATAGCCGGTAAAGAAAACCAGAAGGGAGTACTTCACTGTTTACTTTATTTCTCTTTAAAATGTCAAAACCAATCTAAAAGGGAAGTTCATAGCAATAAATGCCTACCTCAAAAAACAAGAAAAGTCTCAAATAAACAATCTAACTTTACACCTCAAGGAACCAGAAAAAGGAAAAATGAAGTCCAAAGGAAGTAGTAGGAGGAAATACCAAAGATTAGAGCAGAAATAAATGAAACAGAAAAAAGACAATAGAAAAAAAAATCAGTGAAACTAAGCTGGTTTTTTGAAAAGATAAACAAAATTGACAAACAATAGCTAGACTCCCCAAGAAAGAAAGGAGAGAGGATTCAAATAAATAAAATCAGAAATAAAAGAGATGTTACAACTGAGACCAGAGAAATACCAAGATCATGAGATTACTGGGCATAATTATATGCCAAAAAATTGGACAACCCAGAAGAAAAGTATGAATTCCTATAAACATACAACCTACCAAGTTTGAATCATGAAGAAATAGAAAATCTAAACGGACTAATACTGAGTAAGGAGATTGAATCAGTAATCAAAACCCTCCCCAAACAGAAAAGCCCAGAACCAGATGGTTTCACTGGTGAATTCTATCAAACATTTAAAGAATTAACAGCTGGGCAGCCTGGGTGGCTCAGGGGTTTAGCGCTGCACCTGCAGCCCAGGGCCTGGTCCTGAAGACCTGGGATGAAGTCCCAGGTTGGGCTCCCTGCATGGAGCGTGCTTCTCTCTCTGCCTGTGTCTCTGCCTCTCTCTCTCTCTCTCTCTCTGTTTCTTGTGAATAAATGGATAGGGTCTTTAAAAATAAATAAAGAATTAACAGCAATTCTCCCACTTTTTAAAAACAAATAGAAGAGGGAGAACTCTTCCAAACTCATTTTATGATACCAAAATCAGAAAAAAAAAAAAAAGCCATAGGAAAAGAATAATTACAGGCCAATATCCCTGATGAATACAGACACAAAAATACTCAAGAATATATGAGCAAACTGAATTCAACAATACATAAAAGGATCATACCTCTGATTGGGATTCCTTCCAATGATGGAAGGATGATTCAACATTTGCAAAATTAGTCAACACAATACATCACACTAACAAAATGAAGGATAAAAATCATATGATCATCTCAATAGAGGCATAAAAAGCATTTGACAAAACTAAACATCCCCATGTATGATATAAACTCTCAACCAAGGAGGCAGAGAGGGACCATACCTCAACATAATAAAGGCTACAGTTAACATATTTCAATAACAAAAAACTGGGAGTGCTTCATCTAAGATTAGGACAAAACAAGAATGTCTATTTTTACATTTTTCCAGCACAGTATTGGAAGTCCTAGCCAGAGCAATTAAGCAAGAAAAAGACATAAAAGCCATCCAAATCAGAAAGGAAGATATAAAACTGACACTGTTTGCAGATGACATAATATTATATAGAGAGAACCTTAAACACTATAATAAAAACTGTTAACAACTAATAAATGAATTCTATAAAGTTGTAGGATACAAAGTCAATACACGAAAACTTTTTGTGTTTCTACACACACAATAATAAAATATCAGAAAGAGAAATTAAGGAAACAATTCTGTTAACAAGAACATCAAAAAGAATAACATACCCAGGAATAAATTTAACAAAGGAGGTAAAAGACCTGTATATTGAATTTATAGTAAAACATTAACCAAAGAAGACACAAATAAATGGAAAGATATTCCAAGCTCATGGATTGGAAGAAATGACATTGTTAAAATGTCCATACTACACAAAGCAATCCAATCTAGGATTCAGTATAATCCTTATCAAATTTCCAATGACATTTTTCACAGAAAGAAATAATCATAAAATATATAATGGAACCATGAAAGACCATGAATAGTCAAAAAAGTAATCCTGAGATAAACTAAAGCTGGAGAAAGTCAATATTTAAGAAGTATTTACTGAAGGCCTATTATTTGCCAGACAACATTTAAGTGTCCTCTACTGTCACTCTATATTGCTCCTTGTTGATTTAAGACTAATAAAATATTTTCGGGCAGCCCCGGTGGTGCAGCGGTTTAGCGCTGCCTGCAGCCCGGGGTATGATCCTGGGGACCCGGGATTGAGTCCCACATCAGGCTCCCTGCATGGTGCCTGCTTCTCCTTCTGCCTGTGTCTCTGCCTCTCTCTCTCTAACTGTGTCTCTATGAATAAATAAATAAAGTATTAAAAAAAAGACTAATAAAATATTTTCAAGACAAAAGGCATTCTTAGAAATAAAGATATTTCATAAAGACAAGAAGAACAGTTTAATAAGAGTACAAAACAATCATAAATGGGTATACAAATAATAACAGCTTCCAAATGCATGAAGCAACAGTTGAAGAATTCAAAGAATGAATTAAAAAATTCCAATCATACTCAAAGATTTTAATAATTCTTTCTCAGCAACTAATAGACTGGGCTCCCCCACCCCATAAGTTTTTTAGTAAAGTCATGGAATATCTGAACAAGTACCTATACCTAACTGATATTTATAGAACACTGTATGTAATAACTAAAGAATACCATTCTTTTCAGGAGTACATAGTGGATTCACCACTTTTGGGTTCACCAAAGTGGACCATATTCTGGACTCATAAAACAGAAGTCTCAGAAAATGTAAAATATTAAAATAATACAAAGTATACTCTCTGATCACAATGGGATTAACATAGAAATCAATAACAATACAACCAAAAAAAAAAAAAACCCTCTCAAATTTAAAACTAGATACTTTTGCAAATCTACAGGAAAAAAAGAAGATATTTTAAAATAATAATAATTAGGATACGGGCGCCTGGGTGGCTCAGTTGCTTAAGAGTCTGCCTTCGGCTTGTATCATGATCCCAGAGTTCTGGGATATCAAGCCCCATGTCGGATTCCTTGCTCAGTAGAGAGCCTGCTTCTCCCTTTCCCTCTGCTGCTTCCCTGCTTGTGCTTTCTCTCTGTCAAATAAATGAATAAAATCTTTTTTTTTTAAACTACTAGGATAAGTGATGTTAGCAAAGTTGTAAGGTATTTCAATTATAAAAAAGTCACCTGTATTTTATATATTAGCAAACAACTGAAATTAAACATCATAGATAAAAAGTTAAAGATCTAATTAAATGGAGAAATATACTGTGTTCATGATTTGAAAGACTTAATAGTGTTAGGATGTCAACTGTTCCCAAATTGATTTACAGAATCAATGCAACCTCAATACCCCTCCTGCAGGATTTGTCATAGAAACTGACAAATTGAAATTTATATGAAAATACAAACAACCTGAAATAACTAAAACACCTTTAAAAAGATTAACAATTGGAAAGAGACTATCTGACTTTAACACGTTATAAAACTATAATGGTTAAGACAGTGTGGTAATATAGATCAAATTAAATGATGAAAGAAAACAGAAAGCACAAACATAGATACATATTTATATCTTTGACTTTTTTTTTTTTTTACAAAGGTGCATAGAAATCCATGGAGACAGGACAGTATTTAAGAACAATTGGATATACATTCGGGAAAAAAAGAACCTTGACTCCTACCTTAATATACACCAAAATTAATTTGAGATGGGTTATAGAAATAAACATGGAAACAAAACAATAGTGTCTGGAAAAAGGAAAAAAACAGGGGGAAATATTTTAGCTCTTACATGTTATGCAAAAGTTTCTTAGAACCCAGAAAGCAATAACCATTAAAAACTGATAAGACTTCAACAGATTAAAGACTTCTGATAATGAAAAGGCACCACTGAAAAACTGAATACACAAGCCACAGACTAGGAGAAAATATTTGCAAAATATTTTTCTCAAAAAGGACTGGTATCTAAGCCATATAAAGAATGCCTATAACTTAATAATAAGATAAAATCCAATTAAAAATACACATTGGAGCAGATGCTTCAGAAAGGACTACATACAAACAGCCACTCCACACACAGTGATGACAAAGTGTTCATCACTAATCAGTAGCAGAATTAAAATGAAAACCACAATGAAATACCTCTACACAGCCATAAAAATGGTCAAAATTAAAAATATGGAAAGTATCAAATGTTTAGAAAGATATGAAGCAACCAGAACTCTTATTTGTTGCTGATGGGAGCATTAAATGATATAACCACTTTGAAAAAGTAGCAGTTTCTTATAAAACTCAATACATAACTATGGTGTAACTAAGGCAAGTCTATTTGTAGGTAGTTACCCCCCAAAATAAAAGCATATGTCCACCAAAAGACATGTGTAAGAATGTTCATAGTAGCTTTATCCATAATTGTCCCAAACTGGAAACAGGCCAGATTATTCAAGAGATCCAAATAAACTGTGATCAGTCATCACACAATGGGATACTACTCAGCAATAAAAATGAATGAGTTTAATTCCAGTATAGTTAACATACAGTGTTATAATAGTTTTAGGTGTACAATATAGTGATTCAACAATTCTATGCATTACTCACTGCTCATCATAAGTGTGTACTCTTAATCTCCTTTTATTTCACCCATCCCTCACCCATCTCCTCTCATGATCATCAGAGTGTTTTCTAAGATTCAGAGTCTGTTTTTTGGTTTCTCTTTTTCTTTATTGATTTTTTGTTTCTTAAATTTATACATATGAGTGAAATTATATGGTATCTGTCTTTCTCTGACTGGCTTTTTAAGCTTAGCCTTATACTATCTAGTTTCATCCATGTTGTTGCAAATGGCAAGATTTCATTCTTTTTTATGGCTGAATAATATTCTGTCACACACACACATACATCTTCTGTATCCATTCATCTTTTGATGGACACTTGGGTTGCTTCCATAATTTGGCCATGGTAAATAATACTGCAATAAACACAAGGACACATATATCCCTTCAAATTAGTGTTTCTGTATTCTTTGGCTAAATACCTCGTAGTATGATTACTGGATCATAGGGCAGTTATATATATTTTTTCCATGCCCAGCATTGAGCGTAAGGTGGGGCTTGAACTCATGACCCTGATATTAAGACCTAGCTGAGATCAAGAATCAGATGCTCAACTGACTGAGCCACTCAGGAGCCCCTGGTGGTTCTGTTTTTAGTTTTTGAGTAATCTCTAATACTGTCTTCCACATTGGCTGCACAAGTTTGCATTCCCACCAAGAGAGCATCAGGTTTCCTTTTTTCCCCATATTCTCATCAACACTTATTTTCTGACCTTTTAATTTTAGTATCCTGGCAGGTGTGAGGTGATATCTCACTGCGGTTTTGATTTGCATTTTCCTCATAATGAGAGATGTTGAATATCTTTTCATGTGTCTGTGGGCTATCTGGATGTCTTCTTTGGAGAAATATCTATTCATGTCTTCTGCCATCTTTTAATTGGATTATTTTTTTTTTGGTGTTGAGTTAGGTCTAAGTTCTTTACATATTTTGGATATGTAACACTTTATCAGATATGTCATTTGCAAATATCTTCTTCTTCTATTCAGTAGGTTGTATCTTAGTTTTGTTGGCTGTTTCCTTTGCTGTGCAGAAACTTTTAATTTTGATGTAGTCCCAATAGTTATTTTTGCTTTTGTTTCCTTTGCTTCAGGAGACATATCTAGAAAGATGTTGGTACAGCTGATGTCAGAGAAATTACTGCCTGTGCTCTCTTAGTGGATTTTTATGGTTTTGGGTCTCACATTTAGGTCTTTAATCCAAAAAAAAAAAAAAAGAATGAATTTTAAATGTAAAAGTAGTCTTACACAAGAGTACAGACGACTATATGATTCCATTTATATGGGGTTCTAGAACAGAAAACTAATTTATGTCAAACAAACAAAAACATTAACTGTGTTTGTCTATAGGTCTAAGAGTAGGTACAGACTGGGAAAAGGCAAGAGAAAATTTTCTTGGGAGATGTTAATGTTCTGTATCAGGAGTGGGCAAACTTCAACGGGCAAAGGCAGCCATCGTTTTTTGTATGCCTACTGGTGAAGAATAGTTTTTGCATTTTCTAATGGTTGGAAAAAACTATTTCATTATATATGAAAATTCTTTTTTTTAAAGATTTTATTTTTTATTTATTCATGAGAGACACAGAACAAGAGAGAGAGGCAGAGACACAGGCAGAGGGAGAAGCGGGCCCCATGCAGGGAGCCCGATATGGGACTCGATCCCGGGTCTCCAGGATCACACCCCGGGCTGGAGGCGGCACTAAACCGCTGTGCCACCGGGGCTGCCCGATATATGAAATTCTATAAAATAAATCTCAGTAACTATAAATAAAGCTTTACTGGAACAGAGCCATTCTTAATAATTACTTATTGTCCACTGATGCTTTCTCACTACAGTGACAGACTAGGACCCTACAACATCAGAACTAGATGTAGTTGCTACAGAGACCTTAATATTTACTATGTGACTTTTTTTTTAAGTAGGCTCCATTACCAGTGTGGAGTCCAATGCAGGGCTCAAACTCACAACTATGAGATCAAGACCTGAACCAAGATCAGGAGTCAGATACTCAACAACTGAGCCACCCAGGTACCTGTCCTATGTGATTCTTAAAAAAAAAAGTTTGCCTATTCCTTCTTTATTCAATAGGGGTTTAGGTTACATAAGTATGCATATATATTTGTAAAAAATCATAGAATAGTATAACTTAAGACTTGAGCATTTCAATTTAAAAAAATCCATAAACTTATTTTGGACTTTATTATTTATTTATTTATTTATTTTTTTAATATTTTATTTATTTATTCATGAGAATACACAGAGAGGAGACAGAGAGAGGCAGAGACACAGGCAGAGGAAGAAGCAGGCTCCATACAGGGAACCCAACATGGGACTCGATTCCGGGTCTCCAGGATTAGGCCCTGGGCTGAAGGCAGCGCTAAACCGCTAAGCCACCCAGGCTGCCCTATTTTGGACTTTAATTAATACTCATGGGGTGATGTATATAAGTGTTTCTTAACTCACTTTGAAGTAATGAAAAAATGAGATCAACTGATGTGTAAGATGGAAAGATATATGATACATACAACAAAATCTTAGAGACTAGTTTTTTTTTTAAAGATTATTTATTTATTCATTCATGAGAGACACAGAGAGAGAGGCAAAGAGAAAGGCAGCAAGAGAAGCAGGCTCCATGCAGGGAGCCTGATGTGGGCCCAAGCCCTGGGCCCAAGGCAGATAAGGTCAACTTCATTAAAATAAAACTTCTATGCGAAAGACAATCTCAAGATTTAAGACAAGCTACACTTTGGGAGAAGATATCTGCAAAATACATATTTGATAAAGAACTATTGTCCAAAATATACAAATAATTCTTGAAACCCAACAATAAGAAAACAATTTAAAAAAAAAAGGGTCAAAGACCAAAACCTTAACAGGTACCTCACCAAAGAAGATATACAGATGGAAAATAAGCACGTGAAAAGATGCTTCACATAATATGTCTTCAGAGAAATACAAAACTAGTGAGATGCCACTACACATCTATTAAAATGACCAAAATCCAGATAACACCAAATGCTGCCAAGAATAACACAGACTTTCATTCATTGTTGGTGGGTATGCAAATGCTAATAGTCACACTTTAGAAGACAACGGCAGTTTCTTGCTTATAAAATGAAACCTACTCTTACTATATAATCCAGTAATCTGTGGTCCTTGGTATTTATCTAAAGGAGGTGAAAATTTACATCCACACAAAAACGTGCAACACAGACAGTAGGCAGTATACCTAGGACAAAGAAGGAACTAGTTAAGACATTTCTGAGGAGAGTATACACGAAATGCTATCTATTAAACTGGAGTTTACCTGGTGTAAGTATAGTTGGAATCCTTCTCACCCAATTCCCTATTTAAAGGAACAAGAGAACTAAGAGGAAAAAAAGAGAATGCAGTAAGAGAGGGAGGGAGGCAGAAAGGGAGATGGGTATTATGCTGTAAACTGTCAACATGTGTCTTCATTATGTAAACTTCATGTAAAGTTTATGTAACTTACATGTCTTCATGTAAACTTCAACATGCAACTTCAACAGGTTGCAGACATTAATGATTAACATTAATCAAGCAATCATGACATACGGAGACACTGTTTTAAAGGCTTTTTATTATATCATTTAATCACCCGATTAATCATTATATTTATATTATATCATGTAATTACCCAATAACCCAACGAGGTAGGTATATTGTTCCCATCTTACAAATGAATAAAGTAGATACATAGAGGTTTGGAACCAGGCAATCTGGTCCAAAAGCCTACATTCTGACTAGGACCCTACAACATCAGAACTAGATGAAGAGGCAATCAACTCAGAACACAGGGATTCAGACAATGTCTAGAGGAAGCTGACTGCTATTTTATTCTTTTGTAAAATTCAATATGAATTGTTCTTGTGAGATACTCATATTTGCAGGTTTTTAAAATTTGAATTATACTCTATATTAAAACAGGAATGTGGGTGGGACATAACCATGAAAAAATAAAGGGACAATGACAGCCTCTATTCTAGCAAGGCTGGGTTTCTTTTCTTTTCTTTCTTTCTTTCTTTCTTTCTTTCTTTCTTTCTTTCTTTCTTTCTTTCTTTTTTTTAATTGAGGCCTATAAGGATCAGAGATACTTCATTTTTCTTTTTTAAAGATTTTATTTATTCATGAGAGACAGAGAGAGAGAGAGAGAAAGAGAGAGAGGCAGAGACACAGGCAGAGGGATAAACAGGCTCCATGCAAGAAGTCTGACGCGGGACTTGATCCCAGGTCTCCAGGATCATGCCCTGGGCTGAAGGCGGCGCTAAACTGCTGAGCCACCCCGGCTGCCCAAAGGCTGGGTTTCTACACTGGCCGCTTCTCCTTTTTAGGGTCTTCCTTCAAATTGGTTCCCATCTAAAATTCTTTTTTCGGAAGCCTTCCATCCACCTCAACTTTATCCAACCTTCAAGATCCACTTCTTGCTTCTAATCTCTACAGTTCCAAATTTGTCACCAGATTTCTGGGTAGTTGTATAAAAAAAAAAAATCAGTAACGTGAGGTCAGAAATCCACTTAGGTTCCTTTTATAAAGGAAATCCCTTACTGTTTTGTTATTTTCCTACACAGGAATACAATTCAATTCAACATACTTCTACCAAGTGTCTATTATGTCCAAAGAACTTTAAAGTAGAATATTCCTTCTCTTTTAATTATGGTATAATGTGAAGGGCACGGGATCTGATGTCAGTCCTGGGTTTAAATGTTTTCCACCTGTTACCTGTGAATCTTGGAAAATTACTTAACTTCCATGAACTCTGTTTCCTCATTTATAAACATCTTAGAGTGGTTGTGAAAACTAAAGATGGGGTAAGAGACATGAAAGTGGCCCATAGTGTTTAACAAATGTTACTTTCCTCTGCAATTAGGATCCTCCCGCTTGCTAAATTCTAATGGCTTTTCCAGGCTTTTAAAGAAAGAAGCATCTTGCTAAAATCTCTGATCCACTTCTGAAAATACAAGGTCAAATTCCTTCTTGCCTGTTAAGTCAAAAACTCATCCTGGTATTGGTCCAAACTGTTTAAACAGCTGGTCCAATAAACAATTTGGACCACACTGACAAAACATTCTAATTCACTACACCAATCAATTTTGTAACATCTTAATCTAATACTTCCCTTCTAGAGACATATTCTCTGGAGATTTAAGAGATTTCCACTGTAGTACTAATCAAGAGAATACTTTCAGGATGTTTCAAGCTGATAAGATTATGTGGACAACCCAACTAGGACACACCATAAGGAAAAGGAAATGCCAAAAGAAAAAGAGACTTGTTTTTAAAACACTTGTTTTAAAAGCTTAACACTGATATCATCTCTAATTAAAAAAGAAAAGGTTCATAACACACTGGTTCAAATCATGTTTTGAGAGCTATAGTGCTGATCTAATAGTCCTGCAACTCATTTCCAGATTTTAGTCAGTGGGATGGTGTGATACCAAGACCAACTGTTAAACCTCTTGACAAGTACATCCTTTATTGGAGGGGTCTGGTGCTAGTCTACAAAGTGCTTCCACAGAATGAGGTCCACAAAGAACACATGGCCATGGTACCTCTTCTTGATGGCTATGTACCACACGCTACTAGCAGAAAAGTTTCCACCTGAAAGATGTTCAGTTTTCAAGTAGAAAAGATTTCTGAATTATACTCTTTTTTATTTAGCATGAAATTACAGAAGCTAGATTCTCTGACTTACTTATGACTTTCCTTTGAATTTTTAACATTTCTCTCTACAAGTCTTTTGTTTCTAGACACTTCCTATCTTCCCTTTCAAAACTTCCCTTTCTTGTACTAGTAATATTTATATTAAAGCTAACAGCTAATTCAATGCTCCTAGTTTCAATGTAAACTTTACTGTTTCTTCTCTGGATCTCATGAATTTAGAAGTTAATTAATTCAATATATACTTAGTGAGGGCCTACTGGATACCAGGCATTGTTCTAGATGATAGAAATATAAAAGCAAACATATTAAAGTCCCTGTTCCCAGTGGGCCTACATTCTACTATTAAAGGAACAAAGAAAGAAAAAAAACAGGGACGCATGTGTGGCTCAGTCAGTCAAGCATCTGCCTTCGGCTCAGGTCATGATCTCAGGATCCTGGGATTGAGCTTCTGGCTTCCGGCTCCCTGCTTGATGGGGAGTCTGCTTCTCCTTCTCCCTTTGCTCCTCCCCCTGCTCATGTCCTTGCTCTGTCTCTCTCTCTCTCTCTCACAAATAAATACATACATACAATTAAAAAAAAAGAAAACAGATTAAAAGGATAGACAGTAGCAGGGACACATTTCACATGGATTTTCTATAGGTTGAGGGGAGAGAGAAGGGACTCTCATGCTTTCTAACTGGAGGTAACACTCGCTTTATTCTGTGTGTCTCAGGAGGGTTACCTGACAGCAAATTCTTTCAAAGAAAGTTTCAATGAATACATTTCTTTTATAGAAAAATTCAAGGTGTTTTCTTAAGGAAAAAAATTCCTCAGCATATAAGAGATTAAAATTTTGGTGATTAAAAAGGAGATAAAATCATCAATATGTCTTAGATGAGCTACTAGTTCCTCTTTTCAGACCACAGAAATGCCTGGGGGCCTTAACATCACATCTAAATCCTCTTATTTATTATTATTATTTTTTACACACACCCTTACCTACAGAATGGGGGCACTGGACTAGATATTAATAGTCCTTCTCCCTCTCTGTCCTTCCTCCTTCCCACACTCTCTCTCAAAATAAAATAAAATAAAATAAAATAAAATAAAATAAAATAAAATAAAATGAAATGAAATAAACCCATTTTTACAAAAAAACTGGAGTTCAAAGATTGAGTTAATTTCCCTAGGCCACAAAGAATGTGGAGGAGTCGAGATGCAAAGTTATGTGGTCTGGCTCCATAGTTTATGCCTCTAACAAACAATTCATCTACTTCTCATAACAACCTCCATTTGAAAGATGAAGAAATTGAAGTATGAGGAGGCTAAATACTTCGTTCAAAGTCACAAGCTAATACACCGTGGTGGTAGGATCTCACCAGAGGCATTCTGCTCCAAAGCCTAGACTCCTAACCATTATGTTCTCCCACTTCTTGTGAAATTGCCTAGACCCTTTTAGCTCTATACTTTTATGATTCAATTCCTGTCTCAGTATTGATTATATCCAGTAAGACTGCTTTGCTGACATATATATATATATATATATACTGTGTTACAAAATGTTTTGGATGTAAAACATTATTTATATTCTTAAGTTTGATAAGGTAAATCATCAATTTCAAAAATTTGAAATTTTGTTAGAATTCTGCAATGTTTTAGGAGTCACTCATGCATTTCTTAAGGTAAAACCCTTATGATATTATGACATTTATAGCACATTTTAAAAACGTGAAAGATCATATCATAGGAACTCCAGTTAAGGCCAGCTAATTACAACTGCACTGTGTTAAATCCATGGCAGTTAATATTTTCGTGCAATAAGCTCAATAGTGCAATAATTGAAAAAAAAACACCCAAATCAATAGCATTTGAACTCTTGATAGGAGTCATTCTCTTAGGGAAGAAGAGAAAATAAAATGGAGACTTTAGGAACAAGTCTATGTGTAGGTTTGTTCAGTTTTCAGTCTCCTGGTGAAGTTATCTATGGGCGTTCTTTCCTGTGACATTAACCTGTTTCTTCTGATTGGCTAGAAACGGCATACAACCAATATAATTACTTCCAACTAAGGCATGCCAAGAAGCTCCTATGTTCTGCCAAAATAGACAAGGCAGGTTCTTTTAGAAGGAAGGGACTGGTATTCTCTATACAACTACTGTATGGCCCGCACATCCTTCATGATGATAAATAACTACCCTTGCAGGGGGGAGTGTAGATAAAGAGAATTAACACATGAACTTGCTCAGCTTTAGCTTTGGCATGCAATGCTTTAACCCAAATAGCTTTTTGTCTGGTATACATTTTGCCTTGTACACCCTCAGGATAAAGTCATTTGGAAAGAATCCCATCTTCACAGTATATGCCCCTTTGTACAACTTACCTCATCATCCTTCTTGGCTGTGTTTGCTAGTGAGAGATCTACACATGTCCTCATCATTTTAAGAAGTATAACACCAAGATACAGACTTTTCAGGGAGAACTGACTCCAAAAGAGTGAGATCACCAATAAGCAAGGGCAGTGAATCCAGGGAGTGCAAGGCCACCAATATGTGTGAACTTATTAATTGTAATTATTATTTTTTCTAAGAAAAGGATTTCCTTAGTCAAACCTCCAGGGCATCAGATCAAAGGGAGATACTGCCACAGCTGGACTATATTTTCTAGCCAATTGGCCTGGAAAGGAGAATCTAGACAGTGTCCTGGCAACTGTTTAACACAGCAGCAATCCATAAAAGAGAGGATAAAGAATTCTTTAGACTGACTTTTTAAAAGGTCTTCCTTTACTTCTTTACTTTTTATTTTTAAGGATAGTTTGAGAGTAATGCCAAAGCCCTAGGGGATGTCCTTAGTAGAACCACTGACCTTGAGAATTCAGAGAATCCTTTTATAGATAGAAACCAAAGGTTTCAGTTCACAGTACAGTTTTTTTAAAGACATATATTTATAATTAATTATCATGAAAAGTAGACCTCAAGCCTACTGGCAGAATATTTGAACAATTTTCTAGTTCCAGTTTGATGCAAGTCACTATAAACCTTACCAGGACACTGTAATATAATACTAGATAAGGTAGTTTATAAATAAGATCAAAACAGGACAAATTTAAATATATGCCCTGGAAGTTCTCCCAAAAATGTAAAAAAAGAAATTATAAAAGTGACTATTAACACACAAAAAGAAAAAAAAAAAGCCACAAAACCCAATCCCACTATGTCAGAAGCATAGCAATACACACAGGAATCAGGTGAAAATCAGAAAACAGAAAGCACACCAAACAATTTCATGAATTACAGAGAAACAGGATGTGAGAATGATTGTGTAAAAAAAAAAAAAAAATTGAGAGCAAACAATAAACATTTCTAGAGTTAAGGAAAGGTGTTTCTCACCGTTCTGAACAAAATGGCTGAACTAAGAGCATCTGATTGGCTATGCCCATATACCCTCCTCCTCATCCTAGGGAAGAGAGATGACAAAGGGAACAATGCCCCAGAGCAGCATGGGAATGAAAAAGAGTTGGTTAGTATTTAAAACAAAGACATAAGCATAATGTAGTAGAAGAAAATGGTCTCTAATTTCTTGACTCTTTTTATATTAGATTCGAATTCCCTAAATTCACTAACCTACCCAAAATAGTAATCAGTTTGCCATTACACTTCTACTCTTCCTACCTTTCCAAGACACTATCTCTAATCCAGGGCTGGATCTGGGCAAAATTACAAGGTTGGAGGCTTTTCTTTATTTTGCCTTTTCTTCAAACTTTCCTTGTTTTTTTTTTTTTTCTTCCCACTACTCCCAGGCATCTGATTCCTTGTATTTATTCATTATCAAAACCTGTTTCAAGGTTAGGATCTAATACTCATCTTATGTACACTGGCATAAATTTAATTCTGAGTATCAGGAACAGGCACAGATAGCAAAATGATTTCTTGGCAAAGAAAGACTCCTGACATCAGGCAGACAGTTCTGCATTCTGCCTACATTAAGACTGGTATTGTTTTTCCCTTTTTAAAATGTAAGGCTTGCCTCAACTGGCGTAGTAAATGTCATAATACTGTGACTATACCTTCTGAATCTTAGAAAAAATTGCAATTTGGATATTGTTGCTGCTCTCATCTGAAATATTTCTTCCTCTAAGACAATGCCATGGCTATCATTCAGTGGAGATATTTAGTGGGGGAGTTGCCCTTGACTCTTTAGTCATATGGATGTAATTACTTAACTATTATTTTTTCCCCTTCAGCTATATATTTTAAGATTGAGTGTGATGGAGATGTTGAAATTTGATTTTTGGCAATGGGATATGAGGTAATCTGTTCACCACTCTCCCCATCCATCATTTTCAAGATTTTGGGAGAGTTCCCTTCTTCCAAAAGATTGGAGTTGAATATGGTTCCCTTCAGACTCATCAATGCCTTTTTTGCATTGATGAAAAGTTGAAGGCTACAATTTTCCTTGAGAATAATAAATACTGCAGGGATCAATCAAGGAAATGGGAAAGAAGAAGTTTTCACTCTTCATAACAGGTGATGATCAGAGATTTAAAATTCTGCAACCAAACAACAGTTATCTCTAAACAGAGCTATGTCTTATTGAGCTCACAACAAGAGTCTTTTTTTTTTTTTTAATAAGGCATTGTTTTAACAGGAAAAGTAGGACACTTACAAATTAGTATGTATTTCTGAGGTTAATTGTTTTTTCTCAACCCAGTTCAAGGATTCCTTATAGTCCTCAAATCTTTTGAGTATCTCCTCTTAAAATAATCAGAATCATCTAGCACCACCTTCCTGTACAGAAATTGAATCTGTGTTTAAAAACACGAGTAAGGAGACTTCAGAAACTGATTATTTTTATTTTTCTAAACTTATAGTCTGGAATCTGTAACATGCTAGCATAAGATACATGAAAATAAAAGCACATTTATTTTTTATAAAACATTCAAGAGCGGTCTTACCTGGTCTGGGGAGGGTTTATGATTGGTTTGATTGGAATGGGAGGATTTGAAGTGGTCATCCTCATAATTGTCAGCCATTAGCTTCATGCGATTTTGTGTCTAAGAGGAAAAGATTTATGAAATTAAACTGCGATAAAATTTCTGTGATACACTGTAAAGTAACAAGTGCCTTAAACTAATTCTGTCTGAAACAAAATTAAACAGAGGATTTCTGAAGAATCAGGGGAAAAAATGTAGGCACTGCTTTGAACAGAATTGTGTACTACCCCCCCTCCCCTTCATGTTCAAGCCCTAATCCTCAGTGTAAATATATGGGGCTAGACTTTAGGAGGCAATTAAGGTTAAATGAGGCCATAGGATGGGGCTCTAATCTGATAGGACTGTGGCCTTTTAAGAAGAGGAAGAGAGATCATTCTCATTCTCTCTCATTCTCATTCATTTAAGCTCTCTCTCTCTCTCTCTCTCTCTCTTTTTTCTCTCTTTGATATGGGAGGAGACAATAAGAAGTTGGCTTCTGCAAGCTCGGAAGAAAGCTCACACCAGGAACTGAATCACCTGGCACCTTGATCTTGGACTTCTCAGCCTCCAGAAATTCCTGTTGTTTAAGCCATCCAGTCTATGTTATTTTGTTATGGCAGCCCAAGCAAACTAAGACAGGCACTTAAATTAGTACAGAATTTTTGAGGGAAAGAGTAATCTCCCCCAATCAAGTCCTCTATGCAGTGCTTGCTTTATTTTTAAAAATAGAGACAGAATTATTTTTTAAAATAAAGACAAAATTATTGCATACATAGGATAGGACTCTGTAACTCTATTTTTTCACTTCATGATATGCAGGACTCATATTTCCACATTACTACGGGAACTACTCATTTTTTAAACAACTATTCCATTTTGGGAGATGTTCTATAACATACAGACCATAAATATTGGAGGAAAAAGTTATTACCTGTAAATGAAATGATTATACACCTAGAAAATCTAAGAGAATTAACTGAAAAACTATTACAACTTATAATAAAGTTGAGTAAAATGGTGAGATGCTACAAAGATAAAATTCAATAATTTTTCTGTACACCATCGATAAACATTCAGGTTTCCAAAATAAGTCAGAGGTTCTGAAATTCTCTTCAACCCTAGGCTAGAAGATTATTATCCCATTGTCTTTTCTCCACGCTTACCAAAAGGAGAACTGGATTGGTGATTTTGTATGATCTGTTAATACAAGGCCTGAATAAATGAATGAAATATATATATATATATATATATATATATATATATATATACACACACAATGTATATACATACATAAATGTATTATATAAATATAAAAATAAATGTAGAGGCTGCTTTTAGGCAACAGGCTTGGGCAATGGAACTTGAGTGAGACAAATGGCACACAGCAAGGGCCCATAGCGACCACCCATCACTGGGTTGATGCAAACTGGCTCATTAAGCAACCCACCTTGAAATAGCCACAGGCCATAACTAACCATGGGCTACTTATAACCAGGCACAGTTACCAAAAAGGAGAAAATCCAATACATTTCCATACCTCCTCACTCTGCCCTATAACTTATCCCTCATCACTGCCTTGTTACAGTCTCTCCTTTGCTGTTCTGCTGCAGTATATTCAATAAATTTCTTTCTTTGTACTGCTTCGGGTGAATTCTTTTACTGCCTATGCCACTGGCCCCTCATCTGATTGGGATGCCCTACAATTCATATATGCATAAACCAAATAGCAACATATATATTGCACTAACAAAATATTGCCAAAACCGAAAGTTTTAAAAAGCACTGAAAATAAACTTGCTAATATTAGGTGATTTAAAAATGCTCACTGTAGGGACGCCTGGGTGGCTCAGCAGTTGAGCATCTGCCTTCAGCCCAGGGCGTGATCCTGGGGACCTGGGATCGAGTCCCGCATCGGGTTCCCTGCATGGAGCCTGCTTCTCCCTCTACCTGTGTCTCTGCCTCCCTCTCTCTGCGTCTCTAATGAATAAATAAGTAAAATATTAAAAAAAAATGCTCACTGTAGATAATTGAAAAATTAGAAAAAATTTACCTGTAAATCCCTCTCTGAAAATAATCACTCTTACTATTTAGGTGTATCCATTCAGCCTCTTCCTTATGAACATAAAAAGTTGCATATTCTTGATTTTTTCCCTCTATTTCTTCCCTATTTCTACTACAATATGATTTTTTTTTTAAATTTTTTTTTTTAATTTTTTAATTTATTTATGATAGTCACAGAGAGAGAGAGAGAGAGGCATAGACATAGGCAGAGGGAGAAGCAGGCTCCATGCACCGGGAGCCTGATGTGGGATTCGATCCCAGGTCTCCAGGATCGCGCCCTGGGCCAAAGGCAAGCGCCAAACCACCGCGCCACCCAGGGATCCCCAATATGATATTTTTTAAAAAAGATTTATTTATTTTAGAGAAAGAGAGCAAGCAAGCAGGAAAGAGACACAGAGGGAGAGGGAGAGAGTCTTAAGCAGAATCTATGCTGAGCATGCAGCCCAATGTGGGACTTGATCTCTTGACCCAGAGATCACACAACCTGAGCCTAAACCAAGAGTTGGATGCTTAACTGACTATGCCACCTATGTGCCCTAATATGGTATTTTAAAAATTACTATATTTTATAGTGTATTTTGATAGCTGGTACAACAAGTTGTCCTTCTCCTCTACCAATTCTGCTTTGTCAAAATTTGATTGGGTATTTTTAACACATTTTCTTCCCTAGATTAAAAGCACTTTGCTTAGTTCCATGAGAAAGTTTATAGAAAGTTTTCTTTGGTATTTTTTCATGTAATAATGCATGAGTAAGGGTTTAAGAGGCAAATGGCCTGGGTCTGAATTTTAGTTCTGCTCTTATCAGATATCTAAGTTTGGGGAAGCTACTTAAGTGCTCTGAGCTTCAGTTTATTTACTTTTAAAATGAGGATAACAATACTTTTAAGACATTTATGAGGATCAACTGAGTTAATGCAAACACTTAGAAAGGTGCCTAGCATAAAACACACACTAATTTAGCATCATCATTACTATGAACATTCTTTATCATGTCATTATTATTCTAGAGTCTGTTGAAAATGGCAGCAGAATAGGAGGACCTGAAGCTCACCTTGTCCCAGGAACACAAATAGATAACTATCAAATCATCCTAAATACCCTAAAAATCAACCTGAAGACTAAGAGAACAAACTTCACAAATAAAGGGAGAAAAGAGGCCATCCTAAAGAATGTAGGAAGTACAGATATGTGGTTTAGGGGAGAAAGGGATTGCAGATGCTGCAGAGTAAAGGGAGACATGGTTGTAGAGAAGGGAGAGGGAGAAAGAGAGAGAGAGAGGGAAAAATAAACAAAGAGAATGTTTCCCAAAGCCATTGGCTTGGAAATTGAGAGGGACTGAATTTTCTGAGTTCTTACAACCAGCAGGGCTTACAGCCTGGAGTTTTAAATGTCAGCAGGCTTGCTCAGGATAGAGCCCCAAGGGCATTTCACTGCTCCTGGAGAGAAGCAAGCAACCTGGGGGCAGACAGCCTAGAAACCACAATCTGAAAAACACCTGGGGTGCACAGGGGCCCGATTATAGAGTGCATCCCTGAGAGGCAGCATTCAGAGGAAGCCCCTCTGGGAACAAAGAAGCTGGCTGGTGCCATTTTCCTTCCTGGACCCTCCACATAAAACAGAACCACCTGTGAGAAGCAGCACAGGGCCTATACTGGTTGCCTAACTTGCTTCGTAGTGTAAGCCCCATCAACCTGTGCTCTGTGGCAGGACTGCCCTTCTCAGTCATCCTTGCCCCAGTCCTAGTGCAGTGGGTTCCTCTCCCAAAAATCCATGCCCACATCACATCTCATAACTAGAGAGTTTTGTAGGGCCTCAGTTCTGGTGGAGTTGGTGTCGGATCTCATTTCACAAGCAGACCACCATAGAGCTGGTTAAAACTTGCCACATTCAGGCCAGGAACCAAACATTGCTCACAGCAAGCAAGGAGAGCCTCTGCAGACCATGGGCCTGAAGGATAGAGGAGCCAAAACACAAGAGCATGCAACACGTACCAGAGACAGTCCCTGAAGTTCCAGGCCTGGGGCACTATACGGCCTCTTTTTCATAAGGCCATTACTCTCAGGAGCAAGAGCTATAACTAGCTTTTCTAACACAGAGAAGAAAGCAGAGACTTAGACAAAAATGCCAAGACAGAGAAATTTATCCCAAATGAAAGAACAAGATAAGGCCATGGCCAGAAATCTAGGTGAAACAGATATAAGTAACTGGTCTAATGGAGAACTTAAAGCAATAATCATAAGGACATAGGATACTCACTAGGTTCGAGAAAAGAATAGAGGACATTAGTAAAACCCTTATCACAGATATAAAAGAGTTAAAAAAATCAGAGATGAAAAATGCAATAAACAAAATTGGAAACAGGCTAATGCAATGACTAGCAGGCTGAAAGAATCAAAGTAATGAACTAGTGTCCTAGAAGACAAAGCAGCGGAAAATAATGAAGTGGAACAAAAGAGAGAAAGAAAAATTATGCCACATGAGAACAGACTTAGGGAACTCATCCTATCAAATGTAGTAACATTCATATTATAGAATAAATACAAGAAAAAGAGTGAGAAAAAGGGCAGAAAATTTATTTCAAGAAATAATAGGAAAAAAACAAAGAATAGTAGGAAACTCCCTTAATCTGGGGAAGGAAACAGACATCCAGATCCAGGCGGTTCAGTGATCTTCTATCAAAATCAACAAAAGCAGGCCAACACCAACATATAATTAAATTGCAAAATATGGTGGTAAAGAAAAATTTAAAAAGCAGCAAGACAAAAGATGCCCTTAACTTACAAGGGAAAACTCATAAAGCTAGCTGGAGATTTCTTAACAGAACATACCAAGTCAGAGGGATTGGCATCATATATTCAAAATGCTGAATGGGGGACACGTGGGTGGCTCAGTCAGTTAAGCATCTGCCTTCGGCTCAAGTCATGATTCCAGGGTTCCTGGGATCAAGTCCTGCACTGGGCTCCCTGCTCGGTATGGAGTCTGTTTCTTCCTCTGCCACTCCCCATGGCTCATGCTCATTCTCTCTCTCTTTCTCATTCAAAAGTAAATAAATAAAATCTTTAAAACAACAACAACAACAACAAAGTACTGAATAGGAAAAATCTGTAGCCAAGAATACTCTCTCTCCAAGGCTGTCATTCAGAATAGAAGGACAGATAGCTTCCCAGAGAAATAAAAACTAAAGGAGTTAGTGACAGCTAAACCAGCCCTGCAAGAAATATTAAAGGAGACTGAGTGCAAAGGAAAGACCGAATATGACAAAGACAGGAAAAGATAGAGAAAATCTCCAGAAACAATAAAACAAGTAATAAAATGGCAATAAATACATATTTGTCAATAACTGAATGTAAACAGACTACACACTCCAATCAAAAGGCATAGGGTGTCAGAATGGATAAAAAAAATAAGACCTACCTATATGCTGCCTACAAGAGACTCATTTTATTTTTATATATTTTTTAAAGATTTTATTTACTTAATCATGATAGAGAGAGAGAGAGAGAGAGGGGCAGAGACACAGGCAGAGGGAGAAGCAGGCTCCATGCCGGGAGCCCAATGCGGGACTCGATCCTGGGACTCCAGGATCACGCCCTGGGCCAAAGGCAGGCACTAAACCGCTGAGCCACCCAGGGATCCCCAAGATCCCCAAGAGACTCATTTTAGACTTACAGACACCTGCAGATTGAGAATGAAGGGGTGGAGAAACATTTATCATGCCAACGGATGTCAAAAGAAAGTTTGAGTAGCAATATTTGTATCGGACAAACTAGATTACTTTGTTCTTGTATTATTTTTGTCCTGCCTTGATATGAGTGATGCAGGCCTCATAGAATTTTTTTTTTTTTTTTAAGATCTGAGTGAGAGTAAGCAAGTGCATGTGAGCGAGAGAGCACAAGTAGGGGGAGTAGCAGAGAAGAAGCAGGGTCCCACTGAGCAGCAAGCTTGATGCAGAGCTTGATCCCAGGACCCCGGAATCATAACCTGAACTAACAGAGGTTTAACCAACTGAGCCACCCAGGAGCCCTCACAGATTTTGAATGTATTTTCTCTATTCTGTTATTTGTAAGGTTTTGATAAAGATTGTCACTATTTTTTAAAATGTTTGCTAGAATTCACCAATGATGCCATATAGTCTTGGGCTTTTGTGTGCTGGGAGATTTTTTATTTTTATTTTTTAAATCTTTTTTTTTTTAAATTTTTATTTATTTATGATAGTCACACACACAGAGAGAGAGAGGCAGAGACACAGGCAGAAGGAGAAGCAGGCTCCATGCAGGGAGCCCGATGTGGGACTCGATCCCGGGACTACAGGATCATGCCCTGGGCTGAAGGCAGGTGCTAAATTGCTGAGCCACCCAGGGATCCCTGAGATTTTTTATTTTAATTCAATTTTCATTCTTCCATTTCTTTCATGTTATTGGTCTGAGAAGATTTCTAAATTCTTGTATTAAAAATTCATGATTCAATCTTGGTAACTCGTGTGTTTTTAGGAATTATCTGTTTTTTTCTAAGCTATTTGATTTGTTAGTGTATAATTGCTTACTGTAATCTGTTATCACACCATGTATTTCTATCACACCATGTATTATCTCTTATATTATTTTCTCTTTCTCAGATTTTGGCATTTGAGTCTTCTCTCTTTTTTGTTTTAGTGAATGTAGTTAAAGCATTATCAGTTATATATATTTTTTAAGCTCGCCATTATTTTCAATGTTATATTATTATTTATTCTGGTCTCTATTTTATTTATCCTGATTTTCTTTGTTATTTCATTCCTATACTAAATTTCAGTCAAGTTTCTTCTTTTTCTAGTTCCTTGTGGTGTAATGTATGTTGTTTATTTGAACTTTTTTTCTTAATATAAGCATTTGTAGCATAACTTTCACTGCTTTTGCTTCATCTCCCCCAAAGGAGTACATTATTGCGATGAGCATTGACTGATGTACAGAATTATCACCACTTTTTAAAAGATTTATTTTAAAGAAAGAGGGTGGGGCAAAAGGGGAGTAAAGGGAAAGTAGGGGCAAAAGGAGAGGGAGAAGGAGAAAAGCAGATTCTCTGCTAAGCATGAAGCACAGATCCATGATCCTGAGATCATGACCTGAACTGAAATCACAAGTCAGATGCTTAACCCACTGAGCCACCCAGGTGCCCCTGTATAGAACTATTAAATCATAATATTGCATCTGAAACTAATGTAACACTGTATATTTATTAGAATTTAATAAAATAAATAATAGAAAAGGAAAACTGAACATTAAAAAAAATTAAAGAATGTATTTTAAAAGTAACTTATGAATTAAAGCAGAGAAAATTGAAGTGCCTGGATGGCTTAATCAGTTAAGCACCTGCCTTCGGCCCAGGTCATGATCCCAGGGTCCTGGGATTGAGCTCAACACCTGGCTCTCTGCTCAGCAGGGAGTCTGCTTCTCCCTCTTCCTGCCACTCTGCCTACTTGTGTTCTCTGTCTCTGTCAAATAAATAAATAATATCTTTTAAAAAATAAAGTAGAGGAAATCATAATGGAAACTGTAAGCTATTTATAATCAACAACAAAAATGGAAAATACAACATACCAAAACTTGAGAATCTAACTTAAAGTAGTCTCAGATGAAAATTTATAACCTCAAACAAACTTTGAATATACTTATTTTAAAAAACAGTGAAGGGGTGCCTGAATGGCACAGTTGGTTAAGCGTCAGACTCTTGGTTTTGGCTCAGATTGTGATCTCAGGGTTGTGAGATGGAGTCCCATGGTAGGGTTCTGCACTCAGTGTGGAGACTACTTGAGTTTCTCTCTCCATCTCCTTTGGCCCCTCCCCCACATGCTCACACTCACTCTAAAATAAATAAATAAATCTTTAAAAAATAAAGTCAAGACAAAATAAGTTAAGCCTAAAGGAAACTGAAGAAAAAAGATAAAGGCAAATATTAGTGAACTTTAAAAGACAGATAAAAAAAGAGATAACTAACAACATAAAAATCAGGTTCTTTGAAATTAAAAATAAATGTCCAGCAAAATAAATAAGACATAAACACATAGTAAAAGGAACCAAAATAGGAGAGCATAACTATAGACAACGATTTAAAAAATCATCAAATACTATATGTATGCCAATACATTTGAATACTTAGGTAAAGGGGATACTTTTCTTAAAAAACAACTTAACAAAAATGATGCCAAAAGAAGTATCAAATAAATCAACAGTTAATGAAGAACTTGCTCTTCATTTCACTAGAGAGTAATCATTCTGTGTAATGGTGAAAGTCTGAAATGAAAACATTAAATTGAGGGACAAGAGAGGGTTATCTTTAACACTGCTCTTATTCAACATTATAATGAAAGTTCCAGCCTGGGAAATAAGGATATCAAATAAAATCAAAGACATAGAAATAGTAAAGGAAAAGATAAAACAAAACTTTCAATATTTGCATTTGTTTACTGTCTAAAGTATCCATGACATCTATATGCTATGAGACAAACGACTGTTAAATCTAAGTATTAACCAATTAACAATGTAACATGAGAAAATAAAACACAGCAATAGGATATGAAGAACTTAAAAAAGTACATATTTTTCTATATGTAAATTTTCTGTGCATGAAATCACAAACTATTACTTAAGAGCACTAAAGAATAACTTCAAAATGGGAGAGATAGAACATGGTCTTAGAATCCATGATGCCATTCACATAAGTCTTAAAAGCGTAGGAAGCAATGGTAGTGGTTGCTTTGGAATATATACATACACAGTACAAGTGTCCATAAAAGTAGAAGTTAGTGGTATGGAAGGTGGGAAAGGGGAAAGGATTGATGTTTATGATTTGGAATGGGTGACACAGTTATCTCTAGCAATTTTGTATTTGTTTCTTAATCTGTTTTGTGAGTATATGGATAGATACTACCATTCTCATTAAATACTATGAGTCCTATTTCCTTTTATGAATCTTATGTTCTCCAAGCTATTATTATTTCATTATTTTATAATTCAAAAATAATCATGGGAACCATATGTTCCTTCTATAGGCTTTAAAATTACAAGCAAAAATGTGAGTTATAAAAATTTTAAAAGTCAACAGGCTGACATGCTGTATATATTAAACTTATTCTTGCAATGAAGGGGGGAAAAGAAGAGAGTGAAAGAGACAAATAAGAACAGACTATTTAAAAAAAAGACTATTTGAGAGAGAGAGAGAGAGAGAGAGAGAGAGAGAGAGAGAGAATGAGTGATGAGTGATAGGGAGAGAGAGAGAAAGAGAGAAGCAGACTCCCTGCTGCGCAGGGAGCACTATGCAGGGATTGATCCCAGGACCTAGAGATCATGACCTGAGCTGAAGGCAGATGGTTAACTGACTGAGCCACCCCAAGAAACAGACTTTTTTTTAAAAGATTGTATTTATTTATTCATGAGAGAGAGATACACACACACACAGAGGCAGAAACACAGGCAAAGGGAGAAGCAGGCTCCATGCAGGGAGCCAGATGTGGGACTCAATCCCAGGTCTCCAGGATCAAGCCCTGGGCTGAAGGCGGCACTAAACCGCTGAGCCACCTGGGCTGCCCATGACTCTGTGTCTTAAGGAGCTCTCATACTATGCTCTTCTTAAGATAAGACCAACAAACAAAAGGAATAAATCCTCAAGTTTTACTGACATGAAAGGTACTTTATATCCAGATATTTTCCTTCTTAAACCATGCCATGTGCATGTGCAGGTAACTGAATTCCGCTGGTCATTGGGGAAAGAAAGAGAGGGAAAGAAAAAGGAAGACATTTACTAAAATAAACTTCTTTAGTTGTAAGTGCATATCTATGTATAAAGGTATACATACCCTTTCAGAGGAAAAGGAGTTCATTGTTTATTCTGTAATCTTTTCTTTTAAGACTGAGATGTCAGTGCTCAAACAAGGTATTAGAGAAACTGTATTTGACAGAAAAAATACTTAAGGTAAGAAATGGTGTATGTTATCCAAACCTAGGTATTAAAAGAATAGTGCAAGGGAACCACAAGGGAAGGAGGAGAAAATGAATGGGGCAAAATAAGAGAGGAAGACAAACCATGAGAAACTCTCAAATCTGGGAAACAAACTGAAGGTTGCTTACGGGGAGGTGGGTGGGAGGATGGAGTAACTGGGTGATGGACATTAAAGAGGGCATGTGATGTGATGAGCACTGAGTGTTTTACAATACACTGGCAAACTTAATTTAAATTAAAAAAATATGAAAAGAAAAGGTTTGAATTCCAGAGTTCTCCAGTTCACTAATCTTTGCTTTTCAGTCTGTGATTATCTTACTAACCTATCTAAATAAGTTTTAGAAATAATAATACTTGGAAATCTTCTGAGATATTTTAGAAAACATATTCTAAATAAATTTTACCCTTATTAGTAAACTTGGGTTATTTCCAATTATCTTCAGGAAAATATTAAAATTACTTCTGCCTATATTTGCTAAATCTTGGAAATAATTTTATCATAATTAATTTTATAATTACATTCTATTTTTTAAAAAGATTTTATTTATTTATTCATGAGAGACATACACACACAGAGAGGCACAGACACAGGCAGAGGGAGAAGCAGGCTCCGTGCAGGGAACCTGACATGGGACCCAATCCTGGTAATTTTATAATTAAACTTTAATTAGTTATATTGGTATTTGATATACAAGATGAAAAAAACATAATCCCAATCAAGTTCAGTGAGATGTGTTAGATTCTGTGCTTGTTATACATTTAACAAAATATCAACAAATTATTTCTGAGCTTTTTTTTAAACTTCATATCATGAAAAACTATAAATTAGTCATTAATTCTTTTTTTTTAAGATTTTATTTTATTTTTTTAGTAATCTTAATATCCAACATGGGGATTGAACTTACAACCCCGAGATCAAGGGTTGCATGCTCTACTGATGGAGCCAGTCAGGTGCCCCAGTCATTACTTATTCTTGAGTTGTGCTATGTATTTGTCTTTCTTTTTTTTTTTTTTAAAGATTTATTTATTTATTTATTTATTTATTTATTTATTTATTTATTTATTTATTTATTTATGATGGATAGAGAGAGAGAGAGGCAGAGACATAGGCAGAGGGAGAAGCAGGCTCCAGGCAGGGAGTCTGATGCGGGACTCGATCCCGGGACTCCAGGATCGCACCCTGGGCCAAAGGCAGGCGCAAACCGCTGAGCCACCCAGGGATCCCCCTGTATTTGTCTTTTTATACACAAATGATTGAATATTATTATTGTAGTCAGGAAAATTTGTTTTCCACTGGTTGAACAGCTTTCAGAAAAACAATGTGAGGCAGTAAAGTATGATGAGGGTGGTAGCAAGATTAGAAGGAATATCTGTGCTGAATTTAGCCTAACAGCTGTCATGGTAATATTACCTTTACATTCTATTTTATTTTCTCAACTGATGTTTAAGTTCTATAACAGAAAAGTATAACTTCCACTGATTTTGTTTTGATTCTGAAATAAATCAATTTGGTAGTTTAATTTTGGTCCTGATTAGTACTTTTGGTTTTTAGATGGAATCCTGAAGCTTATTATCCTGCAAACACTTTCTATTACACACCAAGAAAAGTGAAGCCATAAAGAATCTTAGCTGCAGCAACCCAAACTGACTAATTCTTCCCATTACTATGTTATTTTTAAAAACGTAATTATCTTTTGAATATTCTTTTTTTTTTTTTTTAATTTTTTATTTATTTATGATAGTCACAGAGAGAGAGAGAGAGAGAGGCAGAGACACAGGCGGAGGGAGAAGCAGGCTCCATGCACCGGGAGCCTGATGTGGGATTCGATCCTGGGTCTCCAGGATCGCGCCCTGGGCCAAAGGCAGGCGCCAAACCGCTGCGCCACCCAGGGATCCCCCTTGAATATTCTTATACATATATCTGGCACAAGAATTTGTTACAGTAAAAGTAAGTCTATCTTCTGCTCGTGACGGTTCCTTTTCAAGGAGCTACCACAGGGATACCTCGGTGGGTCAGCGGTTGAGTGTCTGCCTTCCGTCCAGGTCATGATCCTGGAGACCCAGGATCAAGTCCCACATCGGGCTTCCTGCATGGAGCCTGCTTCTCCCTTTGCCTGTGTCTCTCATGAGTAAATAAATAAAATCTTAAAAAAAAAGGGCTACCACAGTTACCAGTTTCTTGTGTGTAATGCCAAAGATTTCCCGACATTCCATGGCTATGTAACTGTGTAGCCACATGCACACACACACACATTTCCCTCCAACAAATGGTAGCATATTTGATTCACTGTTCTTAGCTATTTTTTCCTAATTATCTTGAACAGTCTTCTGTATCAGTAAATAAAGAGCTGCCTTGTTGTTTTTGCTGACTTGTTGATGTAGACTTAGATTATTTCTAATATTTTGCTGTTACAAATAATGTTGTAAAGAATAATCTTATGATAACTGACAAATTTAAATTGTTAAAACTATCTATCATTAGGTTTTACATCATCTTCCTCCAAATAACAGCTTTCCTCTTAAGGTAAAAAGCCTAAATTTGTTTGGTCATATGGCTGGAATGTTAGATAGTCCAGGTTCCTAAGATACATACCTGGTTTTACACAAAGGTAAGGAGAGGTAAGAATAGATAAAAACACCCATATATTTGGTGGGCTTTTACTTAATTTATATAAAGACCAATGAATAATGATGGCATAAAAAAATATATACCACCTGTTAGAAAAATGTATTCCTATTTAGTATGGAAGGGCCAATATATTCAAGTAGCATATTTGCCCTCATTTATTATTTCTGAGGTTTATGGAAATAATGACATAAGTGTATATTATGTTTTCATTACTGATAAAAAGCATCTAAGAGTTATAGTTGCAGGCTGTTTACCAGCCTAAAAAAATTTCTTAATCCTTCCACAGAGTTGTAAAGGGCATCAGATGAAATCACTTTTAAAAGTATACTTGTGACAAATAGGAGTATGATAGAGCTCATTACGAATCAGAAATTGTTCTTCCATACTGTTATTTCCTTTACACCTTGTTTCCTCATATCAGTGTGGCAATT
The DNA here is from genome assembly GCF_018345385.1 of Vulpes lagopus. NCBI lineage: Eukaryota > Metazoa > Chordata > Mammalia > Carnivora > Canidae > Vulpes > Vulpes lagopus. Next base: position 2,557,539 of record NC_054844.1, read on the forward strand.
TCATGATGAAGACACATAAAGGATAGTGTATGTCAAACATATCACCATGTAGAAGCACTATGAGCTTCCCGCTCCTTCCCCAGGCTTCTCACCATTCCACGTGTAACTCTCTACTTGGTGTTTCTCATCTCCATGAATGTAGTCATTATTCACTGAGTTGCTCAATCTAAAAATTTCAGAATCACTCTAGACTCCTCCTTTTCCACTAATGTCTATATCCAATTAAGCCACAAAGCCCTGGTGATCCTGTTTCCAAATATTTCTCCTATAAATATTTCCCCTATAATTAACTGTACAGTTTCATCTACATTACCTTTGATGTACTATTTTATTGCTTTTTCTAAATTGCTCTCAGTTTTATAGACTATTTGATTCTGATACTATCCTGCTTAAAAAAAAAAAAACCTATCCACGGACAGCAGGCAACCACCAGAGTCCAACCTTCTCAGTGAACACACTAAAGGCCTTCACTATCAGACCACATCATACCACTCTAGCTTCATTTTCATAATATGTTGAGATTATCCTTTTTTCTCCTTTTCTCTGAATCTTAATATTAAACCATCCCCAAATTCCTAAGATAAATTTTGTTAACTGTGTAACATTTTTACACATTGTTGAATTTGCTCATATTTTATTTAGAATTTTTGTATCAATATTCATAGGTAATACTGCTCTATGATTTGTTTTTTGTATTTGCAGTTTCAGCATCCAAGTTATGCTAAACTCATGAAATGTATCAAGGAGCTTTCCCTTTTTGTATTCTTTGGAATAGTTGTGTTTTTTAAGATTAAAAAAATTTTTTTTTTATTTGCAAGAGAGCACAAGCAGGTAGAGCAGCCATTAGAGGGAGAAGCAGGATCCCTGCTGAGCAAGGAGCCCAATGTGGGACTCAGTCCCAGGATCCTGGGATCATGACCTGAGCCACCCAGACATCTCTGGAATAGTTGTTTTAAGGTAGAAATTATTTGCTGTTTGCTGTCTGCTGGAACTTACCTCTAAAAACAACTAGGCTTTGTATCCACTACTAGGAAGATTTTAAGCTGAATCTAAATTTGTTGGCTTCAAGAACTGCTCAGAGGAAGACGGAGAAAGAGAGAGAGAGTGAGAGAGAGAGAGACACTAAGAACCAGAGGGGGGATGGGCCGTGAGATGTCTGAAACAGGTGATGAAGATTAAAGAGGACATTTATCATGATGGGCACCAGGTATGGTATGGAAGTACTGGGTCACTATATTGTACACCTGAAACTGATATAACACTGTACTAACAACTATACTAGAAAATAAAAAACTTCAAAAAACCCGAAACTGCTCAGATTTGGTGAGTTACAGATTGTCATGAAGGTTATCTTATTTTCCTATTATTTTAAGTCTGTTTTCTAGATGGAGATGTGTCTCCTTTGCCTTTTTCAAATATTGTTTATCTATATCTGGTCTTTTTCATAAACAATCTGTCCCCCTATCTTTCATTTCTAATTAAGTCATTAAATTCTATTTTGTAAGTCTTCTCTAAGAATGAGCTCTTATTTTCATTAACTTCCTCTATGGTTTGTTTTCTGTTTCATTAATTTCTGCTTGTATTTCTTTCTTTTTTTTTTTTTTTAATTTATTTATGATAGTCACAGAGAGAGAGAGAGAGGCAGAGACACAGGCAGAGGGAGAAGCAGGCTCCATGCACCGGGAGCCTGATGTGGGATTCGATCCCGGGTCTCCAGGATCGCGCCCTGGGCCAAAGGCAGGCGCCAAACCGCTGCGCCACCCAGGGATCCCTCTGCTTGTATTTCTTGCCTCTCCTCCCCCTTCCCTTTCTCCTCCTCCTCCTCCTTGTGTGTGAAAAGGGGGAATTTGCTCTGATGTCTTTTTATTTTTTATTTTAAATTTTTTAGTAGTATTTTCACTGTTGCTCTAAATATTCTGCATTTCTCTTAAGATTTATACTTTGACTCATGATTAAAATGAGCTTTAAAATTTCCAAATGCATATATTTATTGTTATCATTGATTTTTAACATTATTGAATTATATTCAGAGAACTTGGTCAGAATAGTTTAAACTCACAGGCATATGATGGTCTTGTTCTAAGATTTAGTATGAGATCACTTTTAATAAATGTTTCGTGTGTGCTTCTAAAGAATGCATATTGTCTAACTGTTGGGTCCAGGGCTCTATATGTATACACAGATAAAGACTGTCAATAATGTCTTTTATGTCCTTCTTAGTTTTTTCATGTTTGATCTGTTAAATTTCTCAACATGGGTATAAACTTGTGAATTTCTCTTTTTAGGCAATGTCGTTCTTAGATCCATAGAGCTTCATGTGTGTTATATCATTCAAGTGAATTACTCCATTTGTAATTATAATGAATATTTTTATGCCTAAATTTGCTTTTTGGCTTTAAAGCCTGTTTTGTCCAATAATCAGAGCTCTAATGGCTTTCTTTTGGTCAGTATCTGCCTGGTATATTTTTAAAAAATCATTTAACTCTCTTTCATTCTGTATCATTTTGTTTTAGGTATGTTTCTCAAAAATATCATATTCATTCATTCAACAAATACCAGGTGCTGTGATAAATGAACAAACAAAGCTCCTTCCCTCATGGAGCTTACATTTTAAAGAATATTAGCTAAAGTTAAAAACAGCCTAGAGGTAGATTTTGTATTTTTCCATCTGTCTTCAATAAAATTTAACTTATTTACAGTTAATATATTACTGATATCTTTAGATTTATTCTTATTATTATTTTGGATAATATATAGGTATTTTTCCTACTACCTTTTTCATAACTTTAGGTGAATGGATGAAGAAAATTTTTATTCAATGTTTTTCCTCATTATTTTGAAGTTTCACATTCTATTTCTTTTACTTTACTGCTTACCTATAATATCAGTGTATACTTGACAAGTATCACAAAGTTATCACATCTTTATTCTTTCTTTCTTTCTTTTTTTTTTTAAAGATTTTATTTATTTATTCATAGAGACGCAGAGAGAGACAGAGAGGCAGAGACAGAGCAGGCACCATGCAGAGAGCCTGACATGGGACTCGACTCGATCCAGGGTCTCCAGGATCATGCCCTGGGCTGCAGGCGGCGCTAAACCGCTAAACCGCTAAACCGCTGCGCCACCGGGGCTGCCCCTTTATTCTTCTTTCTTAATAATATGAAGACTTGGGGCAATCTGTCATTGTTATTAAATTAACGTTTTATGCTCAATGCTTATTTAGATTTGCAGCACTGCTTTTGGCATATGACCTAATTTCTTCCTTACTGAAGCAGTTCATTTTTAAATGAGAGAGAGAGCATGAGTGATAAACTAACTCAGTGTTTGTTTGAAAATATTATTTCACCCATACTTGTGGATGCAGAATTTTAGATTTGCAGTTATTTTTCCTCAACACTTTGAAGATACTTATCACCTCACTTTCTCATGCTTTTTTATTGATTCTATTGAATCTACTGACAAATTCTTGTATCCTTGTACATGATCTGTCCTTTTTGCTGGCTTGTAATAGGTCTCTTTGATGTTCTGCAGTTTCACTAAAAGATTTGTATAATTATGTCTTTCTCAAGACTTCAAGTGCTTCTTCAGTTTGATCTTACATCAATAATAAAAATGTTTTATCCATTTTAATATTGTCTCTCCTGAATTTTTCTTTTTTTTTCCTGATTTTTTTTTAATCATTTTTCTTAAAACTCCTATTGGATGGATGCTGTACCATTTTAGTCTATTTCCCATGTATCTTATTTTCTATCCCAGTTTATCTCTCTCTTCTGTATTTTGGGTAATTTTTGCAATGTTATCCTTCAAATCATTAATTTTCTTTTTAGATGTGTTAATTGGCTCACTAAATTTTTAATTAAATGGCTAGATTTTTTGTTTCATTTCATATTATTTGGCAAATATATATGTACTTTTTTAATAGTCCTCCCCCACCTCCCCCCCCACCAGCCCAATGCTTACTATGTGCCAAGCACTACTGTAAGAGCTTTAGGTAACTTAACTAATTTAATCCTCATAGCAACAATATGAAGCTAGACTGTTTGTATTTGATTCTAGCTCTGTGTATTCATCCTATGAACTCTATTATATCACTTAGGCTCTCTGTACTCCAGTTTCTTCATATATAAAATTGGGATAATTGCACCTGTGTCTCTGCCTCTCTCTCTGTCTGTCTCTCACAAATGAGTAAATAAAACCTTATTCATGAGAGACACACTGAGAGAGGCAGAGACATATGCAGAGGGAGAAGCAGGCTCCATGCAAGGAGCCTGACATGGGACTTGATCCTGGGACTTCAGGATCACGACCTGAGCCAAAGGCAGACGCTCAACTGTTGAGCCACCCAGATGTTCCCCAATAAAATCTTAAAAAAAAAAAAAAAAAGGTAAAGGATATGAACCAATGTTTCTCCAAAGAAAACATACAAATAAGCAAAACGCACACTAATGATGTTCAGCATCATTAGTCATTAGGGAAATGTATATGAAAACCATGATGAGATAACACAATAATCAGGATAGCTATAATAAACAATAACAAGTGCTGGTGAGAATGTGGAGGAATGCTAATCTAATGATAGTGGGATTGTAGAATGGTATTACTCCTTGGAAAACACTTTCAGGGGATCCCTGGGTGGCGCAGTGGTTTGGTGCCTGCCTTTGGCCCAGGGCGCGATCCTGGAGACCCGGGATCGAATCCCACGTCGGGCTCCCGGTGCATGGAGCCTGCTTCTCCCTCTGCCTGTGTCTCTGCCTCTCTCTCTATCTCTCTGTGACTATCATAAATAAATAAAAATTAAAAAAAAAAAAAAAAAAGAAAACACTTTCAGTTCTTCAAGAGGTTAAACATAAAGTTACCATATGACCTAGTAACTCCAGTCATATGTGTATACTCAGGATAACTGAAAATACATTTGACACAAAAAACTGTATACAAATGTTCACAGTAGATTATAGTAAAAAAAGAAATAATAATTATTTAGCAACTTATGAATGGGTAAATAAAATGAGGTTTATCCATAATGAAGTATTAGTCAGTCACAAAAGGTATCAAAGTACTGATACAACAAACGTGGATGAAACTTGAAAATACTTTGCTAAGTAAAATAAGCCAAACAAAAAGGCACATGTAGATGATTCCATTTATATGAAATGCCTAGAATAGGCAAATTCATCTACTTTTCTTCCCTATGACCTTTTATTCCTATCCTTTAAATATTTTTCCTCTATTAAATTATTTCCTCAATTTTTAGGAATGCTTTTTATTAGGGACATTAGGTGTTTGTGACATAATTTCCTTTTTGTAGTCTCACATTTGTTTTAATTTTAAGAGCCCATACTCTTAACTACCACACTACACTGCATCCCTTGTTCTTTCCTTACACTGTTATCTCTTAGGTTATTTTAAAATTATTTAATAATATTGCTCCTGGGGTGCCTGGGTGGTATAGTCAGTTAAGTGTCCAACTCTTGGTTTCACTTCAGGTTGTGATCTCATGAGTTCTGGGATTAAGTCCCAAGTTGGGCTTTGAGCTCAGCACGGAGTTTGCTTAAGACTTTCTCTCCTCCCTCTGCATCTCCCCTGTGCCTGAGTGTGTGTTCTCTCTCAAATCAATCAATTTAAAAAAAACAAAAATAAAAATACTGCTCTTCTATAATCTCAAGTCTTTAAAAGATGTGGTCTTTCTGTTACATCTTTCTCATGGTGGACTGATTGTGAACTCATCTTAAGTGGCACCTATTTTTTTTTTTCCTCCATGGGAATACTGTGAAATTTGGGTTGTTGAAGGATCTTACAGTGATACTGGGGTTACTTTATTTTTTAAAGATTTTATTTATTTATTCATGAGACACAGAGAAAGAGGCAGGGACACAGGCAGAGGGAGAAGCTGGCTCCATGCAGGGAGCCCGACATGGGACTCAATCCCGGGACTCCAGGATCACGCCCTGGGCCAAAGGCAGATGCTCAACTGCTGAGCCACCCAGGCATCCCTTGTGATTGCTTTAAAGGGGCATATACGTCTGGGATAAATTTTTATACTAATATTTCAGGTAGAAACTTCCCACACATAAGAGTAAATATGCACTCTGAATCTGCAGGAGGTACAGGCTTCAAATTTCTGACATCTTATAGGGGATTTTGGGTTCCTTTCCAGAGGTATGACAGAGAAAAAGCTTCTTTGTTACCTACCAGTTGTGAAAGTTTGACTGAATTAGTCTTTCTTTCCCTTATATTTCTCTGACTGTTCTGTCCTGTAGCAAAGGTTCAACTCCAACTCCTCACCTCATGTAATCCTAATGTGTCTCTCCTCCTTTCTCTATATAGGCATGGAAATCCAAGCTCGTAGTTATACCTGGGTTATAACCAATTGTAACTTCCAGGGCTGCTGCTTCATCTGTTCACTTCCATCTCTGCATTTCAATCCCCTCTTTGCTTCTGACACCTGAGGCTTTCCTTTTTCTCAATGAGCTCAATCATGCATCACACATTTTGAGAGGTGGTTAAGGCTTGCTAGCATCTTTAGGTTTGGAACAAAAGCATTTCAGTGTTATCTGGAACCTCTGTCAGACTGCAATAATCTATTTAAATATATTTTCTTCCAATAGATCATGAGTTTATGAGGGCTGGGACAAAGACTCACTCACCTTTGTATCAACCCAGTTCCTAGCAAAATTGTCAGCATTTATAAGATCTTTGATATGTTTGCCAATTCAAGAGTCTATTTTTCATGGTTGATACAAAATGAAAATAAGTTAGTAGTTCCCACTTTTCTCATCCTTTAGGACTATATTTTATTATCTTTCCAGCAATGAGATTCATATTTTGAAAGCTTTTCTACTGAATTATTTTTATTAAGTAATGTACTTTTCCACTTACATTAATTAAAAATAGATATACCAAACAGAATTTCTCATGACTATGAAAAATCTAGCATTACCACAATGAGTTATCTAAGCAAAAAGGAGAGAAAATGGACATTTTTACTAACTAGCATTTTATCCCCCCAAAACCTATAGTTGCTATTACTTGTACTAGTTTCAAAAAAACCTCCAGAATCCAGGGACTCTGGTTTATAAGTATTTATGAAGTTTTTTTCTTTGATTTTCTCATACACATACAGATTCATTTAAGAAAAGGAAAACTTTTGACTACAGATATTCATGTATTTATTTTAGTGCTCAGTGGACTTTTTAAAAAAGGTCTCATGTAATTTTCCTCTCTTAATCTCAAGAGTACTCTTAGGGAAAAAAAAGTACTCTTGGGTACATCACCACTTATGGCATTAAGCTCACAGGCTATCTGTTCTTTTAATATTCTGTATTTCCTACCAAAACCCTTTCTTTTTTCTCGTGGTAGAAAGCAAAACAAGTAAATATAAAACACAAAAAAACCCCAAAACAACAACAACAAATACACACAAAACTGTCTATCTGCTTGTTTGCAGGAGGCTAACCTCTTCCATCTCATTACAATCATTCCTTAATTCTTAGAGAGGCTTGCATGTGAGTCTTTGCTTCTATAACAGAGACACAGAATATAGCTAGGAGAATTTTTAAATATAGTTAATAGATTTCACTAAACTGAAGATAATCCATCTTAGCTGCCAGAAAGAATATATTAATGGTCCATCCTGATTATCATGTATATCTAACAGTTTCCTATATGCCATGCAGATATTAGCTTTCTTTTTTTTTTTTTTTTAAATTTTTATTTATTTATGATAGAGAGAGAGAGAGAGGGAGGGGCAGAGACACAGGCAGAGGGAGAAGCAGGCTCCATGCACTGGGAGCCCGATGTGGGATTCGATCCCGGGTCTCCAGGATCGCGCCCTGGGCCAAAGGCAGGCGCCAAACCACTGCGCCACCCAGGGATCCCCAGATATTAGCTTTCAATGACAGAAGCCTATACTTTCCTTTGTCCAAAAAAAAAAAATTAACACGATGATAAAGACATAACAGCATTTTTAAATTAAAGAAATTTTAATAAAAATTTGTATTCTACTTAAAAAAAAGATTTTATTTATTTATGAGAGAAATACAGAGAGAGGCAGAGACATAGGCAGAGGGAGAAGCAGGCTCCCTGAGGGGAGCCCAATGCAGGACTCGATTCCAGGACCCTGGGATCACACCCTGAGACAAAGGCAGATGCTCAATCACTGAACCACCCAGGTGTTCCTCTATTCTACTCTTAATTTTGAAAGCTGTCATGTTTTCTGGCAAGGCCTAGTGTGTAACCGCTATACACTAGAGTGATAAAGTCAGAGTCAGATCCATAAAATCATTCCTAAAATTAAGTCACAAACTTAAGTTCCAGGAAATAAAATATCTTGATGCCAACTTGCCTACACTGACCCAAACTAATGACTAAAATGATACTGTTCAAAAACAAAGTACAACTGAAATTTTATTCCAATATAACCACCTTACTTTCTAGTATATATTTCCTCATCCTTGCAAGAAGCCTAGCATAAATCTATTCCAGTATTATTATCATCAGGATAATTTCTGCCAGCTTTACCTCTTTTCAAAGAAATGGGACACCCTACATTCTGGAAAGCAACCAAAACATTTAAGAGGAATATTAGCTGGATCCGATGAGAGTCACTATCATACCTAAGGAAAGAAGAAAATGCAGGCAGGTGTTTTCTGTTATTCTAGAAATCAAACAAAGGCCAGGATCTGAGAACATTTACCACAGAGTTTTTGTCTATGGCTAAGGCTATCTGGATGGTTGAGTATACAATTAATGTTTTACCAATACAGAAGGCGGCCAGGAAAAAGTGACACTAAACTTCTTTACATGTAAGATACCTTAAGAAAAAAATCTTGAATGGTATTAAATACAAGTTAAAGAAATCATTTTCTGGGGCAACCCTGGTGGCTCTGCGGTTTGGCGCCTGCCTTCAGCCCAGGGTGTAATCCTGAAGACCTGGGATCGAGTCCCACATCTGGCTCCCTGCATGGAGTCTGCTTCTCCCTCTGCCTGTGTCTCTGCCTCTCTCTCTCTCTCTCTCTCTCTCATGAATGAATAAAAAATCTAAAAAAAAAAAAAAATTTTCTCAAGGATAGTAGTACAAACCATAGGTATTGGTTACAACACACCCCCCCACCAAACAATTTAGTGCTGGAAAGCAGAGAAATTTAGTATTATCCCTTCAAATAAAGCCTTTTCCTTAGTAAATACATAGAAATCAACTTAAAATTATTTAATGACTTTTATTTTTAAAAAGATTTTATTTATTTATTCATTCATTCATTCATTCATTCATTCATTCAAGACATAGAGAAAGAGGCAGAGGGAGAACCAGGCTCCCTGAAGGGAGCCAGATGCAGGACTTGATCCCTAAGCCCAGGGATCACAATCCGAGCCAAAGGCAGACGCTCAGCCACTGAGCCACCCAGGCGTCCCCATGTAATGCTTTTGATTAAAAAAAAAAAAAAAAACTTATGTTGTTTGAGAATAACTGAGCAGGCAGAGGAGTGACCTTCAAGAATTCTGAGCATTTTAAATACACGTATACACAAAGAAAAAAAAACACTTTAGATGACATGAATCAAAAAATCCTTAAAATAAGAAGTTTTGAGGAAATTTTATCTTTTCACAAAATCACGGTGCATGTGTGGGAAAAGAAAGAATGAAACTGGCACAAAACATAAGTTAGCTACAAATTGTACAACCAAGTGCATGTACACTGAAGTATCTTTAAATAAATCCAGGGGATAGGAAAGCATTCAGATTTTTATTGAAATCCATTCACACTGAAAGCAACTGACATACAGTCAAACTCTGCAATCCCACCTTTTCTTCCTAGTCTATGAGAATTCAATATAAAAGGACTTCTCTGTTCTTATGTGACTGTACAAACTTTTATATGTGGGTAAATCATTAGAACTGGCATATCACGACCAGTGCATTCTTGGTGTTTTCTCCATTCCCCAGTTACCTCTTAAATTATAGAAAAGTACTTTAAATGATCTTATATATTTATGATGTTGAAATAATTCACTTACCATTTGATAAACTCAAGTATCTTAAAAACTTTGATTTCTAGGGATGGCTCAGTCAGTAAAGCATGAGACACTTGTAAGCCTGAGCCTCACGTTGGGTGTAGAGATTACTTAAAATCTTTAAAAAAGACACTTTGAATTTTAGAAATCAACAAGAAGCAGTAAGTATAGACAGATTCTAATAAGGAATACATACCCATTAAGGGCCATTTAAAAGAAATTAGAGAGGTGCCTGGGTGGCTCAATTGGTTAAGCATCTGCTTCTTGATTCCAAGTCAGGTCATGATCTCAGGGTCGTGGGATTGGGTTCTACATTTGGCATGGAACCTGCTTAAGATTCTCTCTCCCTCCCCCCACTCCTTGCTCATGTATGCTCTCTCTTCCTCTAAAAAAAAAAAGAAAAATAAATAAATATAAAATAAACAAAATTAGAGACTGAATATATTAATGATACTAGACAGTAAAATTTGCTACTGGAGGCAACATTTTCTAAAACACATTTATATGTGACTGGGGTTGGGGGAATGGTAATGAGTGAAAACTATGATTTAAAAAATTGGGTTATTGGGATGCCTGGGTGGCTCAGCGGTTTAGCGCCTGCCTTCGGCCCAGGGTGTGATCCTGGAGACCCGGGATCGAGTCCCACATCGGGCTCCCTGCATGGAGCCTGCTATTCCCTCCGTCTGTGTCTCTGTCTCTCTCTCTCTGTGTCTCTCATGAATAAATAAAATCTTTAAAAAATAAATAAATAAAAATAAAAAATTGGGTTATTGGGCAGCCCGGGTGGCTCAGTGGTTTAGCACTGCCATTGGCCCGGGGTGTGATCCTGGAGTCCCGGGATCAAGTCCTACATCAGGCTCCCCGCATGCAGCCTGCTTCTCCCTCTGCCTGTGTCTCTGCCTCTCTCTCTCCTCTCTGTGTTTCTCATGAATAAGTAAATAAAATCTTTAAAAAAAAATTGGGTTATCTAAAATATAAGCAGTAAAATTTAGCCTGTTGATTGCTTAGATACCTAAACTCAAGATACGCTTTTTGTTTTCCGAATAGAAAAGGCAGTTCTGCCTGTCTTGCTTTAAGAATAAATGTTAGCTTTAATTTCTACTTCCAGAAGATGGAGCAGATATACTTTTCCCTAATCCTTCCAAAAAATACAAAAATACCGCTAAAAAAAAAAAGTAAAACTAAATACTGTCTATAAGCTATATATATCCATATAAAACTACATTCAGGGGCGCCTGTGTGGAACAGCTGGTTAAGCATCTGACTCTTGGTTTCAGCTCAGGTCTGATCTCAGGGTTGAAAGATTAAGTCCCAGGTCTGGCTCCACAAACAGTGGGGAGTCTGCTTGAGTTTCTCTCTTTCTCTTCCTCTGCCCCCTCCCCTCTTTGGTCTCTCTCTTACTGAAATAAATAAATCTTTATCCCCTCCCCGCCAAAACTATATCCACATGTAAACTCACATCCATACAAACATAAAAAGGATGGTGAAAACTGGGGCCGAAAGCATGATATAAATGGTAAATTCCCTAGATTTCCTTTTTGCTTCGTATGTCCAGACTTGAGCTGAATAACCCAGCAGCCTGGAAATGCCTATAGTGACAAACTGCAAACACCTCTGTTCTCCAGCCACAGAAGTCTAGAAAGGGAAGCGTCAGCATAGCAAGACAGAAACTAGACAATCACTCGACTCCAAATGCCACAAAAAAACCCCCTGTTGTCTAGTGATGCAACTGGGTTCATCTAATCACCCATAATTCATGTTTGACATCTGATTCATTTCAGAAGTAATTAAATGCTCTCCATACCCTTCCAGAAGAATTGATAATATCTCTGGACTTCCTAAGCATGTTCAGATAGGAACTTCCAATTTTCCTTCCTGTTTTAGGTAAAAAAAAAAAAAAAGTTCCTTCTTTGTCACACATGTAGCTCCTTCCCATTTAGATTAATGACAATAAGTACTAATTTTATTAGCTCAGTAATTTGTCAATAAATTAATATTTACTTTTATCAACTTGAAAAATTAATTTTTAAAGTTGCTGATTTATCAATATTCATGGACATTTGGTATTCATTGTATAATTGATTTTTAAAAACTCTAAATTTATGTTACAGGGGATTATACTGTTCTATAAATACACAGAAATATACTGGCTAAGGATCAGTTTAATGATATCAAGAGACAGATTTATCACCAAACAGGCTGATTTGTTTCCATTAAAATGTTTTTTATAAGGTAATTAGTATTTATAATATAGAATTTTTGTTACTATGATTGGAAGGAAATAATTTCCCAAAATTAAAAAAAAATCATACTTCCACTGGTATTTTGAAGCTCAATTGACTAGCCAAATATATGAAAGAACTAAATGGCAATTAAAATGAACAGGTTAACCTATCCAAGAGTATAAACAAACAAAAGGTCACTACACAGTTTTGCTAAGGAATTGAAAGCATTAAAGATTGAAAACCTCAGATGCTTTAAGGGAAATAAAGAAAACCACTTGTAATTGATAGGATTCAGACTGAATTATTTTCTTTAAGGAATTTTTTTTGGACTGCATTTATTTTACCTCTTCAAAATATTAGTGTAGCATTTATACCCCCCATCCTCCTTGTTTCCAGGAATATATTTAAATTTGCAATGTTAAAACAGTAAAATGGCTGTGGGGTACATGATATCACAACTGCCTGTGATATACTGTGCCATAAATGCTTAAAGGATTTTTAAGACCTACAACATGGAAAAAAGATCTTAAAAACCCTGAAACTTCATTAAAAAACTTGTAGCAGCTCATATCCAATAAGGCAAATTCTGAAATTAGTTAACAGTAAGTTGTATTGAGAGCATATATTCATTATGTAACGATGAAAAGAATGGCATGTATTAATATTTTAATAGGTCTCAGAAACAGTAAACAGTAAACAAAACTTACCTATATTTTCTCTTAAGGTAATCTATTTTTGTGGTTTCAATTATAGGCACTTCTGTTTTGATGACTCCAAAATCAGTATTTCTAGCTCTCACTTTTATCTGAAACATCATACATATTAGACTTAATAGCCTTCTTGACATCTCTACCTAAGGATATGCCACAAATACCTTCAATTCAACTTTAGGAAAGAGGAATGTTCTACCTTCTCCAAATATGGTCTTTCTTCTGGAATAATTGTCTCAACTAGTGTAACTACCTCCACTCACTCACCCAAAACAGATAATCTGGCCAACGGTCTGTGGGTAGAAGTGACCTTGGGCCCCAGCATAGAAAAAACTGCACAGAACCCTCTAGCTGTCCCTTCCTTCTGCAATGACTAAGGAGACTTCATAGTGACAGAGTTAAGCTATAAAAATGTAAATAGATCAAGACCATTGCACTATGGCACAGAGAACAATTCCTCAGAGTCACCAAGACATGTAGCAGATTCTGCATAATTGAGAAATTAACTTTTACAGTGTTACACCACTGAGATTATGGGGTGTTTGCTATCACATTAGAGCCTACGATACATACTATCTCTTGGTCTCAACTGTCCTTTATTTTTAAAAAAATTTAACTTAAAACCTTTTTCTTTTTCTAAATTGTGGTAAAACATACATAAAATTTGCCATTTTGACGATTTTTACATGTACGGTTTAGTGGTATCAAATACATTCACACTGTTGTGCAACCATCACTACCATCTAATTTTATGGCTCCTTGTATCCTGTGACTCTGAAACTCTGTAACTTTTAGACAGTAAGTCTCCAATCTCTCCTCTCCCTAGTGCCTAGCAACCACCATTACATTTTCTGTCTTTATTATTTTGATTCCTCTAAACACCCCATATAAGTGCATTCATATAGTATTTGATTTTTTGTGACTGGTTATTTTTATTTTGCGTAATGACTCAAGTTTCATTCATGTTGCAGCATACTGCAAAATTTCCTTCCATTTTAAGGCCAAATAATATTTCATTGTATGTGCAGTTGCCCCTTGAACAACATGGAAGTTATAGGCACTAACCTACCATGCAGCTGAAAATCTGCATATTACTTTTGGCTCCCTCAAAAATTAACTACTAGTAACCTACTGTTGTTTTAAAGCCATACTGGTAACATAAACAGTTGATTAACCCATATCTTATATGTTATATGTATCATATACCTCAGTCTTACAGTAAAGGAAACTAGAAAAAATATTAAGGGGAATACATCATAGTACCCTATTTTTTGAAAAAAAAAAAAATCCATGTATAAGTGGACCCATGCAGTTCAAACCTATGTTGTTGAAGAGTCATCAGTATACTTATCCATTCACATTTTACTTATCCATTCATTCTTTGATTGGGTAAGACATTAAGGTTGCTTCTACATTTTAGCTATTATGAATAATGCTGCTATAAACATGGGCATACAAATGTCTCTTTGAGACTCTGTTTTCAATTCTTTTGGGTATATACCCCAAGGTGGAAATTCTGGATATGATAACTCTATTTTTAACTTTGTGAGGGACGGCCATATTGTTTCTCACAGCAGCTATATCATTTCACATTCCCACCAATATAGCACAAAGGTTCTAATTTATCCACATCCTTGGGAACACCTGTTTTCTATTTTTTTGATAGTAATCATCCTAACTGCTGTGCTATGATATCTCATTGTACTTTTAATTTGCATTTCCCCAATGATTAGTAATGTTGACATCTTTTCATGTTTTTATTGGCCATTTGTCTATCTTCAGAGAAATTTCTACTCAAGTCGCTTGCACATTTTTTAATTGGGCTGTTTACTGTTGTTGAGTTTTAGGAGTTCTCTATATATTCTGGATACTAATTCCTTATCAAACATATGATCTGCAAATTTTTTCCCATTCTGTTAGTTGCCATTTTACTCTTTGGATAGTGTCTTTTGGTATACAAATTTAAAATTTTTCATTAAGTCTAATTTGTCTACTTTTTTCCTTTTGTTATCTGTGTTTCTGGAGTCATATCCAAGAAATTATCACCAAATCCAATTTCATAAAGCTTTTACAAGAATTCTATTGTTTTAGGTCTTACATTCAGGTCCTTGATCTATTTTATTTTTAAAAAGATTTTATTTACTTATTCATGAGAGACAGACTGAGAGAGAGAGAGGTAGAGACACAGGCAGAGGGAGAAACAGACTCTACGCAGGGAGCCCGATGTGGGACTTGATCCTGGGATTCTGGGATCATGCCCTGAGCTGAAGGCAGATGCTCAACTGCTTAGCCACCCAGGCATCCCAGTCCTTGATCTATTTTAAATTACATTTTTTGTATATATTGCTTTAGGTAAGGGTCCAACTTCATTCTTTTGCATGTGGCTATCTGGTCTTCCCAGTATCATTTGTTGAAAAGATAGTTCTTTCCTCATTGAATGATCCTGGCACCTTTGTTAAAAATCATTTGATCATATATGTGAAGGTTTATTTCTGGGCTCCATATCCCACTGGTCTGTATGTCTATCTGTATGCCAATTAGCATACTGTTTTGATGACTATAGCATTGTAATAAGTTTTGAAATCAGAAAGTGTGGGTCTTCTAGTTTTGTTCTTTTTAAAAATTGTTTTGGTTATTTGAGGCCCCTTGAGATTCCAGATGAATTTTTGAATGGATTTCTCTATTTCCACAAAGGCATCACTGGAATTTATAAAACATTGAATGGACTTTTTAGATTGCTTTGAATACTACTGACATTTTAACAATATTGTCTTCTTTTTTTAAAGATTTATTTATTCAGAGAGAGAGCATGTGTGCAAGAAGGGGGATGAGCAGAGGGAGAAGGAGACACAGACTCCCTGAGTGGGGAGTCCCATGTGGGGCTTGATCTGAGGCCTCTGAGAATCATGGCCTGAGTTGAAATCAAGGGTTGGACGCTCAACCGACTTAGCCACCCAGGCACCCCAAATAGTAAGTCTTCAAATCCATGAACATGGGACATGTTTCCATTTATTTATGTCTTCTTCAATTTCTTTTAGCAGTATTGTTTGTAGTTTTCATTTTTTAAGTTTCCCTGGTTAATTCCTAATATTTTATTCTTCTTAAAAATTATATTCCTTTTTTCCTTGTTTAAAATTGAAGTATACTTAATGTACAATATTATATTATTTTCAATATATTCATTCAACATATACAATATATTCATTCAACAACTCTATACATTACTCAGTGTTCACAGTAAGTATAGTCACTGTCACTAAACATCATTATTACAATATTACTGACTATATTCTCTATATTGTACTTTTCATCTTCATGAGTTATTTACTTTATAATTGGAAGTTTATACTTCTTAGTCCCCATTATTTATTTATTTTACCAATACCCCCATTTACCTACCTTCTGGCAACCATCAGTTTGTTCTATAAATTTAGGACTATACTTATTTGTTTTAAATTCCACATAAATGAAATCATATGGTATTTCTCTTTCTCTCTGACTTATTTCATTTAGTCTAATACCCTCTCCCATTCATGTTGCCACAAATGACAAATCTCATTCTTTTTTATAGCTGAGTAATATTTCATTGTTTTTATATACCACCTTTTCCGTATTGATTTGTCTACTGATAGACACTGGGTTGCTTCCATAATCTGGCTATTGTAAATAATGCTTCGATAACCAAAGGGTTGCATATTTTTTCTAATTAGTGTTTTTGTTTTCTTTAGGTAAATTTTTTTTGATGCTATTGTAAATGGAATTGTTTTTGTAATTTCCTTTTCAGACTATTCATTGTTGGTGTATAGAAATATAACTGATTTTCTATGTTGACTTTTTAAAAAAGTAGCATCTTGCTACTTTGCTGAATTCATTTTTAAGTTCTAACAGGTTTCTTTTGTGTGGAGTCTTTAGGGTTTTCTGCATAAAAGATCATATCATCTACACAAAGACATAATGTTCCTTTCCAATTTGGATATTTCATTTTTTTTTGCCTAGTCTTAGCTAGGACTCCCAGTACTATATTGAATAGAAATGGTGAAAGTGGGCATTCTTTCCTTGTTCCTCATCTGAAAGGAAAGCTTTCATTTCAGTCTTTCACACTGAGGATGATGCTTGCTGCAGGTTTTTCATATATGGCTTTATTACGTGAAGGTAGCTTCCTTTTATTCCTACTTTGTTGAGTGTTTTTATAATGAAAATGTGTTACATTTCGACAAATACTTGTTCTTCATCAATTGAGATGATCATGCAGTTTCTCCCTCACTTCTTTCTGTTGATGTGGTGTATTACATCGTTAAATTTTTGCATATGGAATCATTCTTGCATTCCAGGAATAAATCTCTGACATGGTATATAATCTTTTTAATATACTGATGAATTTTGTATGTTAGTATTTTGCTGAGGATTTCTGCAGGAATGTTCAAAAGGGATAGTGGTCTGTGGTTTTCTTGTAGTCTCTGGCTTTGGTAATGCTGGCCTTACAGAATGAGTTAGGGAGTATTTCCTGGACTTCATATTTTTGGAAAAGTTTGAGAAAGATAGGCATTCGTAAATGTCTGATAAATTTCATAAGAAAAGCCATCAGGACCAGGGCTTTCTTTATTGAGATATTTTTTATTATTGATTCAATCTTCTTACTAGTTAGAAAATCTGAGTAGACCTATAACTATTTCTTTGTGATTTAGTCTTGGTAGGTTTTGTATTTTTAGGAATTTGTCCATTTCATGCATGCTGGCATACAATTTTCACAGTACTCTCTTATAATTACTTTTATTTCTATAGAATCAGTAGTAATGTCTGCACTTACATTTCTGATTTTAGGAGTTTGAGATTTCTCTCTTTATTCTTATTCCCTCTAGCTAAAGGTTTACCAATTTAGTGGACTTTTTCAAAGAATCAACTTTTGGTTTCATTGATTTTTTCTTTCTATTCTCTACTTCATTTATCTATTTACATATAGTCTTTATTCGCTTCTTCTGCTCACTTTGGATTAGTTTGTTCTACTTCTGTAAGTTGTGAGAGGGCAGGTTGTGGACTTGAGATCTTCGCTTTTTAAAGTAAGCATTTACAGCTGTGAATTTCCCTTTTAGCATTGCTTTCACTTTATCCCATAAGTTTTGGCATGTTGTATCTACATTTTCATTCATCTCTATTTTCTAATTTCACCTGTGATTTTTTGATCTATTGTTTAAATGTATATTAATTTTCACGGTTTTGTAATTTTTTCAGTTTTACTTTTGTTATTGATTTCTATCTTCATCTTGTGCTCAGATAAGATATTTTGTATGATATCTTTTCAAATCTACAGAGACTGAATTTGTGATCTAACATACATTCTGTGGTGGAAAATGTGTCCTGTTCACAAGAGAAGAATGTATACGCCGCTATTGTTGGGTAGAGTGCACTTTATGTATCTGTGGTCTAGTTGGTTCACTGTGTTGTTTAATCCTTTGTTTATAATCTGATTGTTATATCCATAATTGTGAGTGGGATACTGAAGTCTCCAACTATTACTGTAGAACTATTTCTCCTATCACTTGTCAGGTTTTGCTTCATATATTTTAAAGTCAACAGGCATGTAAATGTTTATATTTCTTATATATTTTCTTGCTGTGTTGAACCTTTTATTAATATATAATATCCTTCATTGTCTTTTGTAAGTTTTTGATTTTAAAGTTTCTGTCTGTTATTAGTAGAGCCACTCCTGCTCTTTTTGATTATTGTTTGTATGTAACCTTTTCCCCATCCTTTCATTTTTAACTGTTTTTGTCTTTTGATCTCAAGAGAGTCTCTTGCAGACAGCATATAGTTGGATCCTGTGTTTTGCACCATTCTGCCAATATGCCTTTTGGAGAGTTTAATCCATTACATTTAAAGTACTTACTGGGGCAGCCCAGGTGGCTCAGCGGTTTAGTGCTTGCCTTCGGCCTGGGGCATGACCCTGGAGACCTGGGATCGAGTCCCATGTCAGGCTCCCTGCATGGAGCCTGCTTCTCCCTCTGCCTCTCTCTTTCTCTCTGTGTCTTTCATGAATAGATGAATAAAATCTTAAAAAAAAAAATTTACTGATAAGGAGGGACTTACTCTTGTTATTGTGCTATTTGTTTCTTTATATGCTTTATGGTTTTTTTATCCCTGATTTCTTACATTACTGTCTTATTTTGTGTTTCATTTATTTTGTTTTGTAGTGGAATGTTTAAATTCTTTCCTCAGGGCAGCCCCGGTGGCGCAGCAGTTTGGCGCCGCCTGCAGCCTGGGATGTGATCCTGGAGACCCAGGATCGAGTCCCACGTCGGGCTTCCTGCATGGAGCCTGCTTCTCCCTCTGCCTGTGTCTCTGCCTCTCTCTTCGCTCTCTCTCAATGAATAAATAAATAAATCTTTAAAAAAAAATAAATTCTTTCCTCATTCTTTTTCTGTATATTCTATAGCTATTTTGTTGATGTTACCATAAGAATTACATTTAACAACCTAAGGTTGTAACATGCTAATTTGAATTTATATCAGCTTAACTGCAATAACATTAAAACTCTGCTCCTATTCAGCTATGTCCTTTATGTTTTTAGTATTTAATGTACAAAATTATGTCTTTATACATTGTGTACCTGAAACCATAAACTAGTAATCCTTTTAAATTACTCATCTCCTAAATAGAAAATGAGATATGGACTTATAAACCAAAGTTAGACTAATATGAGCTTTTATGTTAATAATTGTTTTTGAAAGTATATTAGCCTCTTAAATCACACAGAAAACAAAAAATAAAGTCACAAACCATTGCAACAATAAGTAACAAAAGTGCCATTTGTTTACCTATATTGAAATCTTTATTTCTCCATAGGGTTTCAAGTTACTGTTTCAAGTTACGGTCAAGTTACTATACTAGTAACTTGAGACTAGTAACTTATCTCTCATTTTATGGCAGGACTCCCTTTAATTGGGAATGTCTTATTTTTTCCTCATTTTTGAAGGCCAGTTTTATCAGATAGAGGATTCCTTTTGTTTGTGTTTTCTTTTTCTTTTAGGGCTCTGAATATATTGGCCCACTATCTTCTGGCTTCAAAGTTTCTGATGATAAATCTGCTGAAAATCATTTGAAAACTTGTATGTGATGATTCACTTCACTTCTCTTTTTGCTTTCCAAGTTCACTCTTTATCTTTTGAAATTATGTTTAGGTGTGGATCTCTTTAAATTCATTCTACTCGGAGTTTGTTGAGATTCCTGAATGTTTATGTTGATGTCTTTCATCAAACTTGGGAAGTCTTAAGCCTTTATTTCTTCAATTATTCTCTCCAATCCTTTCTCCTCTTCCTTGGGAATTCCTTTAATACACATATGTTTATCCACTTGTTGATCTCTTAGGCTATGCTCACTTTTCTTTAATCTTTTTTCTTTCTCCTTGACAATTTCCATTATCCTACCTCAAGTACACTGATTCTTCTGCCTTACTGTACTTTTTATACTAGAAAAGCTACTGTACTTTTCAACTTCGAAATTTCTTTGGTTTATTATTTTCTATTTATTGATTGATATTTCCACTTTATTCCCACATTTTTTCTTAACTTTTCCCACATCTTCTGTTAGGTCTTTGACCATCTTGAAGACTGTTGTTTTAATGTCTGTGTCTAATAATTCTGCCATTAAATCTTTTTTAGAGACAGTTTCTCTTGATTTTTTTCCCCCCTTTAAACAGCACAAACTTTTACCTATTTCTTAAAATGCCTTGGGATTTTTTTGTTGAATACTGGACATCTGAATTTGCTAATATGGTAATTCTGGAAATCAAATTCTCCCTCTTCCCTAGGGTTTGCTTTATTTTTTTAAGATTTTATTTATTCAGGAGAGACAGAGAGAGAGAGAGAGAGAGAGAGAGGCAGAGACACAGGCAGAGGGAGAAGCAGGCTCCCTGTGGGGAGCCCAATGTAGGACTCAATCCCAGGACCCTGAGATCATGACCTGAGCCAAAGGCAGATGCTCAACCACAGAGCTACCCAGGCACTCAGGTTTCTTTTTATTTAAAAATTTAAAAAAAATTTTTTTAAATTGATTTAATTTAATTAAATTGATTGATTGAATGTTGTAGGTTCTCTGCTGAGGATCAGCCTGAGGTATAAACTTAAGTCTTTTCAGGTCTTTTCTGAGCCTTTCCCTGAGCATACATGGTCATTTTCTAATTTTCCTTGTATATTCAACTGTTTTTGAATGTCCTAGTCTTTAAAGCTTGGCTCTCAATAGGGAAAAATGTAAAGAATGAAGGGGGAGAAAATGGGGCTAGCCCTATAAGTCCCTTGGAAGTCTTTCCAGCTAGAGGAGGAACTGCCTTACAACAATTGGGGGAAGGGAGGGACAACAACAATGGCTACCTGCTTCTTTGCACCTCCATGATCAGAAGCAGCAATCAGTGATTAGAGAGCACAGATTCCCAGAATTTGGAGGACAGGGCTCTTTTTGCCAATTCTGCCTCCTGCAAGCTGTGTGTAAGCTGCTGTAGGAACACATGCACAGCTGCCTGCCACATGGCTCCTGGTGGAGGATGGGTAGCTGTTACTTTGCTAAGAGCTGAAATTGACTATAATTAACCATAATTTACCAACCAAGTCCTCCCCCTGGAAACTGCAAGCCTTCAACAGACTCCAGAGTTCCAAAAAATTTACATCAGACAGATTCTGCCAGAACAACTGTTTTGATGGGGATTCCTGGTGCCTCCTACTATGCCACCTTACCAGAATCAAGATTTCTTGATTCTGCCCTGTATTCTCAGCTTCATCATTTCCTACCTAGATAATTGGAATAGACTCTAAATCTTCCTGTCTTTAACCTTACCATCCAGTTATCACTCCAGGCCCCCTCAAACTTCTATTAACTGCCAGAGTTATTTATCTAAAAGAACACTCTGAAAACATCAGTGAGACTAAAAACCTCTCCAGAGCTTGGCATTACCTACACGATCAATTCCCAACTAACTTCAGCATTGTGAATACAAGGCTTTCTATGATATTCTTTTC
Source organism: Vulpes lagopus (assembly GCF_018345385.1). NCBI lineage: Eukaryota > Metazoa > Chordata > Mammalia > Carnivora > Canidae > Vulpes > Vulpes lagopus. The sequence goes on from NC_054844.1 coordinate 2,579,486, forward strand.
CAGCTCTAGGATCTCATCTTATGTCACTCCCACATAAGCAGTATATATTTGGTAATAACCTCTTGTAGTCCTCTGATCTTATGATGCTTCATGCTTTTAGCACTCCCTATTGATGTTGATGGCTCTGCCTAAGAAGAATTCTTTACCAGTTTTTTTCATGAGGCAACCTCGTATTAGTCTTTTTAGGATTCTCCTTTCTCAGAAAATATTATTTCACCTCAGTTGCTTCCTGGCTGTCTCAACAATGTCTGTTGATAGAATGCATACATCTATATCAATGAATGCTAATCATTACATAGAAATGATTTATATTTCTCTTTCAAATAAAGAGCAAGCCTAACACATTCAAAGACAACAAATTTGTCCCATTCGTCCTCTTATTCCAATACCTAGAAAAATACTTGGCACAAAATAAAAGGTGAAACTGAATTCCTACCCCACATCCCAAAGTAAACTTGAGACAAAACAATATTCAGAATATTGGTGTAAAAAGTAATGTATTTTTATAACCAGTTCTATTTATATATTATGGAATCCTGAAGATATAGGAGAATGAAACTATTAGGATGAAGGAATCAAGAAGTTATATCATCTTCACCCACATAGTAGTTTCCTAAATCTGTCATAACAAATCACCGCAAACTTAGTGGCTTAAAACAACATATATATATTTTCTCACAGTTCTAGAGGCAAGAAGTCCAAAAGTTGGCAGGGCTTACTCCCTCAGAAGACTCTAGGGGGAGAATTCTTCCTCACCTCTTTCAGCTTCTGGTGGCTGTTGGTATTTCTTGGCTAATGGCCACATCACTCCAATCTCTGCCTCTGCACTGCCTTCTCCTCTGTGTCTGTCTTCTCTTCTGAGTCTTACTGGATTTGGGACCAATCAGGATAACCCAGAATGATCTCATCTTGAGATCTTTAACTTAATTCCTTCTGCAAAGATTGCTTTTCCAATTATTTGAAAATTATTTGGACCTCATGGTCATTTACAGATTCTAGGGATTTGGACATGGACATAGACTTTTAGAGCCCACCATTCAGCCCACTATAGCATGTTCTCTATCCCCCCAAATTCATATCCTCATATGCAAAATTAATTCACTCTAACCCAACATTCCCCAAAGTCTTAACCTACTACAGCATCAAGTCTTAATTTAAAATCTCATCTAAATACTAGCAGCTCAAAAGTTTCAAATCTCATCATCAGAATCGGGTTAAGAACACTCTGGGTATGATCCATTCTGGGGAAGATTCCTCTCTGTTTGTTGACATGTGGAACTAGAAAACAAATGATCAGTTTCTAAACTACAATGCTGGGTCAGGTATAGACAGGATAGACATTTCCATTCCAAAAGAGAAAAAACTGGAAATAACAAGCAAGTTTGAAATCCAGCAGAAAAAATTCCATTAAGTTTCAAGACTTGTGACTAAGCCTGTGTGGCTCATAGCTCTACCCTCTGGCCATGTGCTGGCTCCACTGGCCTCTGCCTCTGGGCCTCCTTACCCGCAGCAGCTCCATTAACAAATTTATCTTAAATTTTAAAGTCTTGATTTTAAGGTAAAACTAATCAATACTGTTGGAAGTCAAGAGAGCAGTTACTCTTTCTGGACTGGGTATAGTGCCTGAAAGGCAGCATGAGGGCTAGTTTTTGGAGGTGTTGGTAATTAATGATCTGCTTTTTAGATGTGCATGTTGGCTACATGAATATGTAGCCTTTATGAACATTCACTGATATGTATACTTATGACATGAATTTTCTATGTGTAAGTTATAATTTAAAAAAAAAGATGTTTTCAAAAGGTTATATCACAAAAAACTTCAAGCAACAGAGGAAATGATCTCTGATAGAAACTCATTTCCTTCAATTATAGCCCATATTTTGTTTTTCTATAATTACAATATTATGGCAATGAAAAGATATTAAGTTATGAGTGCTGTCACCAGATGACATAAAAGTGGGAAACTCAGTCTCAGATTAAATGATATAATTTAGCTATCTTTTCTATTACATATATAAGATAAACATTTATTTCAGTGCACACCATAAGAATAGCTGCAAGGTGGCAGAACTGGTAATATCATTCAAGACAATAATTTGGATTAGGAAATATTGCTACTATTTGTTTTGATGTCTAAATACAAATATAGTCAATAAATGGCAATTAGCTGAAGTAGACCCAGCATTGAAAACTGGTTTCCTGTGCCATATAATTCCAGTTGGCTATTTTTTCTAAATAATAAAGCAAATACACAGTTGTGGGAAAACCAATATGATCTGGAAATAAAAGGCATCCAAATTGGTAAGGAAGAAGTAAAACTTTCACTATTTGCAGATGACAGGATACTATACATTAGAAAACCCTAGGAGGGAAGGGCAAGATGGCGGGAGAGTAGGGTCCCCAAATCACCTGTCCCCACCACATTACCTAGATAACCTTCAAATCATCCTGAAAATCTACAAATTCGGCCTGAGATTTAAAGAGAGAACAGCTGGAATGCTACAGTGAGAAGGGTTCGCGCTTCTATCAAGGTAGGAAGACAGGGAAAAAGAAATAAAGAAACAAAAGGCCTCCAAGGGGGATGGGGCGAGTGTCCCCAGGACAGGAGAGCCCCGTCCCGGAGGAGCAGGAGCTGCACCAACATTCCCGGGCGGAAAGGGCCTCGCAGGGAGTTGGAGGAGGACCCAGGAGGGCGGGGATGCCCTCGGGCTCCCTGGGACACTAACAGGCACCTGTGCCCCAGGAGAGCGCGCCGAGCTCCCTAAGGGCTGCAGCGTGCACGGCGGGACCCGGAGCAGCTTGGAGGGCTCGGGCGGTGGCTCCGCGGAGGGGGCTGCGGGGCGGGAGTGCGAATCCACCAGCGCAGGCCCCGGAGCACGGGGAGCCGGGACACAGCCCAGGGTCCGGCCTCCCCCGGGGAAAGGCAATGGCCAGGAGGGCCCAGGACCGCAAGGACGCTCCTGCCCCAAGCTGAGCAGATCAGCGGACCCACCCCGGAGCCTCCAGGCCCTGCAGACAGAGAGCTCTGGAGTTACTGCGGGGGCTGACTCCAGGGCTCCAGAGCTGGCCCCGCCACTGGGGTTGTTCTTCCTGGGGCCTCACAGGGTAAACAACCCCCACAGAGCCCTGCACCAGGCAGGGGGCAGAGCAGCTCCCCCAAGTGCTAACACCTGAAAATCAGCACAACAGGCCCCTCCCCCAGAAGACCAACTAGATGGACCAGTTCCAGGGGAAGTCAAGGGATTTAAAGTATACAGAATCAGAAGATACTCTCCCCGTGTTTTTTTTTTTTTTTTTTGGTTTTTGATTTGTTTGCTTCCCCCACCCCTTTTTCCCCCTTTTTTTCTTTTTTCCTTCCTTTTTTTTTTTCTTTTTCTCTTTTCTTTCCTTTTTTTCTCTCTTTTTCTCCTTTTCCCAATACAACTTGTTTTTGGCCACTCTGCACTGAGCAAAATGACTAGAAGGAAAACCTCACCTCAAAAGAAAGAATCAGAAACAGTCTTCTCTCCCACAGAGTTACAAAATCTGGATTACAATTCAATGTCAGAAAGCCAATTCAGAAGCACTATTATACAGCTACTGGTGGCTCTAGAAAAAAGCATAAAGGACTCAAGAGACTTCATGACTGCAGAATTTAGATCCAATCAGGCAGAAATTAAAAATCAATTGAATGAGATGCAATCCAAACTAGAAGTCCTAACAACGAGGGTTAACGAGGTGGAAGAACGACTGAGTGACATAGAAGACAAGTTGATGGCAAAGAGGGAAACTGAGGAAAAAAGAGACAGGCAATCAAAAGACCATGAGGATAGATTAAGGGAAATAAATGACAGCCTGAGGAAGAAAAACCTACGTTTAATTGGGGTTCCCGAGGGCGCCGAAAGGGACAGAGGGCCAGAATATGTATTTTAACAAATCCTAGCTGAAAACTTTCCTAATCTGGGAAGGGAAACAGGCATTCAGATCCAGGAAATAGAGAGATCCCCCCCTAAAATCAATAAAAACCGTTCAACACCTCGACATTTAATAGTTAAGCTTGCAAATTCCAAAGATAAAGAGAAGATCCTAAAGCAGCAAGAGACAAGAAATCCCTGACTTTTATGGGGAGGAGTATTAGGGTAACAGCAGACCTCTCCACAGAGACCTGGCAGGCCAGAAAGGGCTGACAGGATATATTCAGGGTCCTAAATGAGAAGACCATGCAACCAAGAATACTTTATCCAGCAAAGCTCTCATTCAAAATGGAAGGAGAGATAAAGAGCTTCCAAGATAGGCAGGAAGTGAAAGAATATGTGACCTCCAAACCAGCTCTGCAAGAAATTTTAAGGGGGACTCTTAAAATTCCCCTTTAAGAAGAAGTTCAGTGGAACAATCCACAAAAACAAGGACTGAATAGATATCATGATGACACTAAACTCATATCTGTCAATAGTAACTCTGAACGTGAACGGGCTTAATAACCCCATCAAAAGAAGCAGGGTTTCAGACTAGATAAAAAAGCAGGACCCATCTATTTGCTGTCTACAATAGACTCATTTTAAACAGAAGGACACCTACAGCCTGAAAATAAAAGGTTGGAGAACCATTTACCATTCAAATGGTCCTCAAAAGAAAGCAGGGGTAGCCATCCTTATATCAGATAAACTAAAATTTACCCCGAAGACTGTAGTAAGAGATGAAGAGGGACACTATATCATACTCAAATGATCTATCCAAGAAGAGGACTTAACAATCCTCAATATATATGCCCCAAATGTGGGAGCTGCCAAATATTAAATCAACTAATAACCAAAGTGAAGAAATACTTAGATAATAATACACTTATACTTGGTGACTTCAATCTAGCTCTTTCTATACTTGATAGGTCTTCTAAGCACAACATCTCTAAAGAAACAAGAGCTTTAAATGATACACTGGACCAGATGGATTTCACAGATATCTACAGAACTTTACATCCAAACTCAACTGAATACACATTCTTCTCAAGTGCACATGGAACTCTCTCCAGAATAGACCACATACGGGGTCACAAATCGGGTCTGAACCGATACCAAAAGATTGGGATCATCCCCTGCATATTCTCAGACCATAATGCCTTGAAATTAGAACTAAATCACAACAAGAAGTTTGGAAGGACCTCAAACACGTGGAGGTTAAAGACCATCCTGCTAAAAGATGAAAAGGTCAACCAGGAAGTTAAGGAAGAATTAAAAAGATTCATGGAAACTAATGAGAATGAAGATACAACCGTTCAAAATCTTTGGGATGCAGCAAAAGCAGTCCTGAGGGGGAAATACATCACAATACAAGCATCCATTCAAAAACTGGAAAGAACTCAAATACAGAAGCTAACCTTACACATAAAGGAGCTAGAGAAAAAACAGCAAATAGATCCTACACTCAGCAGAAGAAGAGAGTTAATAAAGATTCGAGCAGAACTCAACGAAATCGAGACCAGAAGAACTGTGGAACAGATCAACAGAACCAGGATTTGGTTCTTTGAAGAATTAATAAGATAGATAAACCATTAGCCAGCCTTATTAAAAAGAAGAGAGAGAAGACTCAAATTAATAAAATCATGAATGAGAAAGGAGAGATCACTACCAACACCAAGGAAATACAAACGATTTTAAAAACATATTATGAACAGCTGTACGCCAATAAATTAGGAAATCTAGAAGAAATGGACGCATTCCTGGAAAGCCACAAACTACCAAAACTGGAGCAGGAAGAAATAGAAAACCTGAACAGGCCAATAACCATGGAGGAAATTGAAGCAGTCATCAAAAACCTCCCAAGACACAAAAGTCCAGGGCCTGATGGCTTCCCAGGGGAATTCTATCAAACGTTTAAAGAAGAAACCATACCTATTCTACTAAAGCTGTTTGGAAAGATAGAAAGAGATGGAGTACTTCCAAATTCGTTCTATGAGGCCAGCATCACCTTAATTCCAAAACCAGACAAAGACCCCACCAAAAAGGAGAATTACAGACCAATATCCCTGATGAACATGGATGCAAAAATTCTCAACAAGATACTAGCCAATAGGATCCAACAACACATTAAGAAAATTATTCACCATGACCAAGTAGGATTTATCCCCGGGACACAAGGCTGGTTCAACACTTGGAAAACAATCAATGTGATTCATCATATCAGCAAGAGAAAAACCAAGAACCATATGATACTCTCATTAGATGCAGAGAAAGCATTTGACAAAATACAGCATCCATTCCTGATCAAAACTCTTCAGAGTGTAGGGATAGAGGGAACATTCCTCAACATCTTAAAAGCCATTTACGAAAAGCCCACAGCAAATATCATTCTCAATGGGGAAGCACTGGGAGCCTTTCCCCTAAGATCGGGAACAAGACAGGGATGTCAACTCTCACCACTACTATTCAACATAGTACTGGAAGTCCTAGCCTCAGCAATCCCAAGATTGCTAGAACTCATACAGCAATTTGGTAGTGTGGCAGGATACAAAATCAATGCCCAGAAATCAGTGGCATTTCTAAACACTAACAATGAGATTGAAGAAAGAGAAATTAAGGATTCAATCCCATTTACAATTGCACCCAAAAGCATAAGATATCTAGGAATAAACCTAACCAAAGAGGTAAAGGATCTATACCCTAAAAACTATAGAACACTTCTGAAAGAAATTGAGAAAGACACAAAGAGATGGAAAAATATTCCATGCTCATGGATTGGCAGAATTAATATTGTGAAAATGTCAATGTTACCCAGGGCAATTTACACATTTAATGCAATCCCTATCAAAATACCATGGGCTTTCTTCAGAGAGTTAGAACAAATTATTTTAAAATTTGTGTGGAATCAGAAAAGACCCCGAATAGCTAGGGGAATTTTAAAAAAGAAAACCATAGCTGGGGGCATCACAATGCCAGATTTCAGGTTGTACTACAAAGCTGTGGTCATCAAGACAGTGTGGTACTGGCACAAAAACAGACACATAGATCAATGGAACAGAATAGAGAACCCAGAAGTGAACCCTGAACTTTATGGTCAACTAATATTCGATAAAGGAGGAAAGACTTTCCATTGGAAGAAAGACAGTCTCTTCGATAAATGGTGCTGGGAAAATTGGACATCCACATGCAGAAGAATGAAACTAGACCCACTCTCTTGCACCAGACACAAAGATAAACTCAAAATGGATGAAAGATCTAAATGTGAGACAAGATTCCATCAAAATCCTAGAGGAGAACACAGGCAACACCCTTTTTGAACTCAGCCACAGTAACTTCTTGCAAGATACATCTATGAAGGCAAAAGAAACAAAAGCAAAAATGAACTATTGGGACTTCATCAAGATAAGAAGCCTTTGCACAGCAAAGGATACAGTCAACAAAACTAAAAGACAACCTACAGAATGGGAGAAGATATTTGCAAATGACATATCAGATAAAGGGCTAGTTTCCAAGATCTATAAAGAACTTATTAAACTCAACACCAAAGCAACAAACAATCCAATCCTGAAATGGGCAAAAGACATGAACAGAAATCTCACAGAGGAAGACATAGACATGGTCAACACACACATGAGAAAATGCTCTGCATCACTTGCCATCAGGGAAATACAAATCAAAACCATAATGAGATACCACCTCACACCAGTGAGAATGGGGAAAATTAACAAGGCAGGAAACCACAAATGTTGAAGAGGATGCGGAGAAAAGGGAACCCTCTTACACTGTTGGTGGGAATGTGAACTGGTACAGCCACTCTGGAAAACTGTGTGGAGGTTCCTCAAAGAGTTAAAAATAGACCTGCCCTACAACCCAGCAATTGCACTGTTGGGGATTTACCCCAAAGATACAGATGCAATGAAACGCCGGGACACCTGCACCCCAATGTTTATAGCAGCAATGTCCACAATAGCTAAACTGTGGAAGGAGCCTCAGTGTCTATCGAAAGATGAATGGATAAAGAAGATGTGGTTTATATATACAATGGAATATTACTCAGCCATTAGAAACGACAAATACCCACCATATGCTTCAATGTGGATGGAACTGGAGGGTATTATGCTGAGTGAAGTAAGTCAATCGGAGAAGGACAAATATTATATGTTCTCATCATTTGGGGAATATAAATAATAGTGAAAGGGAATATAAGGGAAGGGAGAAGAAATGTGTGGGAAATATCAGAAAGGGAGACAGAACATAAAGACTCCTAACTCTGGGAAACGAACTAGGCATGGTGGAAGGGGAGGGGGGTGGGGGGTGGAGGTGAATGGGTGACAGGCACTGAGGGGGGCACTTGACGGGATGAGCACTGGGTGTTATTCTGTATGTTGGTAAACTGAACACCAATAAAAAATAAATTTATTTAAAAAAAAAAGAAAACCCTAAAGATTCCACCAAACTACTAGAACCTGTAAACAAATTCAGTAAAGTCACAAGATACAAAATCAACATATAAAGACCTGTTCCATCTTTTGCATTTGTATACACTAATAATGAAGTTGCATAGAAAGAGAAATTAATAAAACAATCCTATTTCAATTACACTAAAATAATAAAATACCTATGAATAAACTTAATCAAAGGGTGAAAGACATGTACTCTGAAAAGTATAAAATGCTGATGAAAGAAATTGAAGACAACACAAAGAAATGGAAATATATTCTATGATCATGGGTTGGAAGAAAAAGTATTGTTAAAATGTCTGTATTATCCAAAGCAATCTACAGATTCAATGCAATCCCTATCAAAATACCAACAGCATTTTTCACATAACTAGAACAAACAATCCTAAAATTTGTATGGGATCACACAAGACTCTGAATAGCCAAAGCTATCTTGAAAAAGAACAAAACAAGGTATCACAATCCTGGATATCAAAATATACTACAAACCCATAGTAAATAAAACAGTATGGTATTGGCACTACAAGAGACCCAAGATCAGTGGAAGAGAAGAGAGACCCCAGATATAAGCCATATGGTCAATTAATCTTTGACAAAAGAGGAAAGAATATGCAAGAGGAAAAAATTTCTTCAACAAATGGTGATGGGAAAACTGGAGAGTTACATGCAAAAGAATGAAACTGGACCACTTTCTTACACCATTCACAAAATAAATTCAAAATGGATTAAAGAGCTAAATGTGACACTTGAAACCATAAAAATCCTAGAAGAGTGCACAGTCAGTAATTTTTCTGACATCAGTGTTAGCAGCATTTTTCTAGATTTTCTAGATTTTTCTAGACTAAGACAAGAGAAACAAAGGCAAAAATTAACTATTTGGGACTACATCAAAATTAAAAGCTTTTGTACAGCCACAGAAACAAAACCAAAAGACAATTTATGGAATTGGAGAAGATATTTGCAAATGGCATACTCAATAAAGGGTTAGTATCCAAATTATATAAAGAACTTACACAATCCAACACCAAAAAAACAAATAATCCTATTAAAAAATGAGAAGACATGAACAGACATTTCCTCAAAGAATACATCCAGATGGTCAACAGATTCATAAAAAGGATCAGGGAAATACATATCAAAACCACAATGAGGGGATCCCTGGGTGGCGCAGCGGTTTGGCGCCTGCCTTTGGCCCAGGGCGCGATCCTGGAGACCTGGGATCGAATCCCACATCAGGCTCCCGGTGCATGGAGCCTGCTTCTTCCTCTGCCTGTGTCTCTGCCTCTCTCCCTCTCTCTCTGTGACTATCATAAAAAAATTTAAAAAAATAAAAGTAAAAAAAAAAAAACCACAATGAGATACTACCTCATACCTGTCAGAATGGCTAAAATCAGCAACATAAGAAACAATAGGTATTGGCAAGAATGTGGAGAGAAAGGGTGCACTGTTGGTAGGAATGCCACGGTGGAAAATAATATGGAGATTTCTCAAAAAGTAAAAATAAAATTACCATATCATCCAGTAATCACACTATGGGGTATTTACCCAAAGAATACAAAAACACTAATTTGAAGGCATATATGCACTCCCAGGTTTACTGCAGCATTATTTACAATAGACAAATTAAGGAAACAGCCCAAATGCCCATTTACTGATGAATGGATGAAGAAAGTATGGTATATATACACAATGGAATGCAACTCAGTCATAAAAAAGAATGAAATCTTACCATTTGGAACATGGATAGATCTAGAGGGCAAAATACTAAGGGAAATAAATCAATCAGAGTAAAACAAACATATGATTTCACTCGTATGTGAAATTTAAGAAACAAATGAAAAAAGAAAACAGACTCTTCAATATAGAAAACAAACTGGAGGTTGCCAGAAAGTGGGGGGGCAAGGGTGAAATAAGCGAAATGGATTAAGAATACACTTATTATGATGAACACTGAGACATATATAGAATTATTGAATCACCATACTGTACATGTGAAACTAATATAACACTGTATATTAATTACACTGGAATATAAACAAACAAGTACATAAGTGATTATTAAAGTACTATTTATCACAAAACAGAATTACAGGATGAATACAGGATCATTCAAAATGGCTGAAGGCTACTGAAATCTCTAACCAAAAGCATACAGTGATGGCAACACATTTTGGTATAGTGATTAGCAGTGTCAGCACTGGAATGATAGGATCTGTTATGATTTCTAGCCCAGTCACTGACTAGCCATGTGACCCGGGGCAAATTACTTAATGTCTCTCTCTGAGCATCTCCTTAGTAAAATTAAGAATTTCTACTTCACAGGGTTGTTGTAAAGATTAATTAATTCATGTGAAGCACTTGAAATAAGGCTTATAGGTAAAAAAAGTTAGATAAAAAAAATGTTAGATATTATTACTGTGAGATGACTAATGGTATGAGTACTGTTTTCTAGAGAGCTGTGTAACAGTATAGATAATTTAATCTGGTTATGTAAACTGCCCATGTAAAGGGCACTCTGTGATACCAAATGCTATAGTTTACCTAATATCACTCTTTTTGTTCTTATTTTTTTTTAAGATTTATTTATTTATTTATTTATTTATTTATTTATTTATTTATTTATTTATTTTTCATGAGACACACACAGAGAGAGAGAGAGAGAGAGAGAGAGAGACAGAGACACAGGCAGAGGGAGAAGTAGGCTCCATGTAGGGAGCCCGACATGGGACTCAATCCCGGGACTCTAGGATCAGGCCCTGGGCCGAAGGCAGGCACAAAACCGCTGAGCCACCAGGGCTGCCCACTCTTTTTGTTCTTAAATGTAAATATCATTTAATTCTATATTCACTTTTAATAAGTATCCACATTAGTTCTAAAGAGACCAAAAGAGGCAGTAGGAATAAACTCTGTGGAATATACTAGTCTGACTGATTCCTACCAAGAGAAGTTTAGTGGGGGAAAGGGGAAATAACCCTCAAACCAATCTTTCTAGTTTTACTTATGCTTAATGAGTTCCTCAGACCTCTCAATGAGTATAAGAGACACAATGATAGATCATGCCACCTAACAGACACAAAAGTAAGCAGGAATGGAAGGGGTACAAGCATGGGGGCAGGAAATCTAGGATGATTTATTCGCATTGAGATAATTCAAGAGGGATCAGGAAACTCAGATTTAGAAATTCCCTGTTGTTGGGATGCCTGGGTGGCTCAGCGGCTGAGCATCTGCCTTTGGCTCAGGGCATGATCCCAGGATCCAGGATCTAGTCGTCCCATCAGGCTCCCTGTGACAAGCCTGCTTCTCTCTGTGTCTCTCATGAAGAAGTAAATAAATCTTAAAAAAAAAAAAAAAAATTCCCTGTTGCATCGTAAAAGGCAGCAGCCTGATAACAGGAAGGGCAAGTTAGATTTGATGCTAGAAAAGAAGGGAAGAAAAGAGTCTTATCAATTTTTGGGAAGAATTTTCCTACATCTGGAATTGATGACAGAAACAATGGAACAGATGGATGAAAGGAGTCTGGGAGGAATCCAGATTTCCCCCATATCTCCCAACCTCTGGACTTCACTTAACTCCAAACAAGCAAAACTCATCAAAAGATGATCTATTTCTTTGTATAATACAAAAAAGGTTTTGAAAGGGATACTAAGTAACCAGGATTTATTTTTTTAACTTCAAAATGCAATACTTACTACATGCATAAAATAAGCAAATTCCTATAGATGGACTTAAACAATCCTTACATACATGTTTTCTTATGCTTTAGAATTGCTTTTTTTTAAACAATCCCGAATGTCAAAAATTAGCAGGTAATACAGCTATAAGTAAATAATTTGTCAAAACATGGAAAATAAAGAACTTTAGACTTCAAAATTCCTTTTCTCTATCCACTCAATATTACAGATGAAGAAGATAAAACTCAGAGAGGAAAGTTAGTTAGGTAGCTTGTGGTCTGGCTTTATATAAAAAACAAACAAAAAATAAATTAGATGCCAATATTTAGATATCAAGAGATTTAAAGGGGAAGAGGGTCAAAAAATACAAACTTCCAGTTACAGGATAAATAAATCCCAAGAATGTCATGGATAGCAAAGTGGCCATTGTTAACAATACTGTTCTGGATATTTGTAAGTTGAGAATAGCAGATCTTAGAGTTCTCATCACAAGAAAAAATGTGTGTGTGTGATGATGTTAATGACACTTATCATAGCAATCATTTCATAGTACATACATATATCAAATTATGCTGCACACTTAAAACTAATACAGTGTTGTATGTTGATTATATCTCAATTAAGAGAAGAGATTTATTTAAAATTGTGGATTTTCTGAAAAGGAAAAAAAAAGAAATGATGTCTGTGTAACATGAAGCTCACATCATGTATGGTCACGAGTTGGAATTAAAATTGGCTGCTTTCATAAGAAAAGCATGTGGCCCCCAGTTAATCACAGTTTCTCTCTCTTACACATTTCACTCAGTTCTTTAACTTATGATATCTGCCTGGCTCATTCAGCCACAGGGTTAGATGCTATAAAGTATTTGAATAGAACTTTGTAAATTCTGAACTGTATGTGTTAGTTGACTGTGTTATTACTGCTTAAGATTATACACTTAGTTATCAACAGAGTTGGAACTAGAGCTCAGGTCTCTTGACACTCAGTTTTATGCTATTTCTACTATACCACATGGCTTCACACATACAAGAAAACCAGACAGCAACAGTTACAGAATGGGAATTTCTACATCTGAAAAAACAGCCATGCTGATGAGAATAATTTGGCCTACAATAAATAGAATTAACAACTGTAGTACAATCAGTGAATAATTTCTCTTTTTCTTTCTTCCTCTCTTCTCATGTTTCAATTTATCCCCAAAAGAGGATAAATGTGTGAATGGAAAAGGGCACAGAATGACTTTGCTAATGATTAAAAAAAAAAAAAAAGAAAAAAAACCCACCCAAACAAACCAGATTTCATGGCTAGGAAATTCCAAACTACAAAGATGAGTCTTGAAGTGAAGATTAAAGTAGAGATTAAGATGAGGAAGTAGGAGGCAATTCCAGAGGTGAGGACAGTGAATGGGAAATGCTTTGCATCCAGTTCCTTTAAAATAAATCTGGATACCATCAGCAGAAAAAATCTAGCTGATCCTAACGTTTGTAGTGGTTTCGAGAAGGAAGTATGTATACTGAATAGTTAACACATAAAAATCTAAATTGAAGGGAGATTGGATAATTAAAAATAGATGAACATTTTCATCTCACCCAGTCAGTAAGAGCTGTTAAATCATTAAATACTGATTGAATTGCAATCTTCTAGCCTGGCAACTGCTGAATATTGTGTATTTTAGCGTCTATAGACAAAAGGTTTTCACATGTTCTGTGATCACTCTCAGGAGACAATGTCAGGACTGCCCAGAGGTGGACATGTACATATCGCAAATAAAGGAGAAAGTGGGCACAGTCAAGTGCAACAACAGGGGGTTGTCTAGCAGTTCCTGCATGTATGTCTTCTCGAAGACCGTCTGCCCTGTCAAGTAAAAGATACCTGGCACTATATATGTGTGGTGGACAAATGGATATGTGAATGCTCTCCAGGGCTGGTTTCGTTATCAGGAATTTAAATTGTTTAATGAGAAGAACAGAGGACTACCAAATTTTACTTTCTATCAACAGCTTCTGTACAACTCAAGGTACTTCAACACTTGCTATTTATTTTCCCCTTTGTTCATTAACAACTCAGGAGCTCTTTGTAGCTTTCCCTGATTAATGTTCTCTGTCTAAAGGATGTAACATAGTTTTATTGTTCTCTCTCCAATTTTGAAGGTCACTTTTAAACTAGTTCTAACACTATGATGAATGGAGTTTTATAGTTGTTCCTGAGCTGTTTCTGAACAAGCCATTTTATAAAGAGAGCTTGCTGAGAGGTGGCAGAAAAGGCACTACTGCCCACTAGTCCAACACATCAGCACATGCCTTTTTAGCTTGAGACTGCTATGGGGGTGATGCTAGGACTGGGAGAGGAATCTTGACGGCACAGGAATTCATGCACAGGAGGGTCCCTCTGTCTGAGCTGAGTGGGAGAGCTCAAACACAAGTCAAGCCTAAATCCTAGTGTATTCAATCCTAAACACTGGGTGAGAGTAAAAGGAAAGGAAACTGGCATCTCATTCCTGTGTTTGGTACTTACTTGGGCATCAGACTTATTATGTGCCCTGTGCTTAGCTGAGAAGGAAAAAGGACGACTGATGGGGTGCCTGGGTGGCTCAGTCGGTTAAGCGTTATAGGGGGCTGGTTTACGTGATCAATAGAATAAGGTTCAGGTGATGGTATGTCACTTCTGAGATTAGATTATGAAAGACATTGTAGCTTCCATCTTCATTGCTCTCTTCCTCTCTTTTGGGTCACACAATCAGGGGAAGCCAGCTGCCATGTACTAAGTAACATTACAGAGAAGACTTCATGGTGTAGAGCCAAGAGTCATATGAGCGAATCTGGAAATGAATCTTGTAGCTCCAGTCAAGCATTCAGATAACTGTAGACCTAGCCAATAGCCTGACTGCACACTCACCAGGGACCCTGAATCAGAACAATGAGCTAAGCTGGTCTCGATTCCTGACACTCAGAAACTATGTGAGATAATAAATGTTTATGTGTATGTTTTTTTCCTAAGATTTTATTTATTCATGAGAGACACACAGAGAGAGACAGAGACATAGGCAGAGGGAGAAGCAGGCTCCATGCAAACCCCGATATGGGGCTCAATCCCAGGACTCCAGGACATTGTCCTGAGCCAAAGGCAGACACTTAACCACTGAGCTACCCAGGCGTCCCTATGTGTATGTTTTTTAAAGATTTTCTTTTTAAGTAATCTCTATACCCACTGTGGGGCTTGAACCTACAACCCCGAGATCAAGAGTCACATGCTCCACCGACTGAGCCAGCCAGCCCTAAATAAATGTTTATTTTAAGATACTAAATTTAAGGTAATTTTTATGCAGTGATAGATAATAGATTTTGGTAACTGCCATGACAAAAAATGTGGGAGTGGCTTTGGCATTGGGCAGTGGGGTGGAAGCTGGAAGAGCTGAAAGATTTTGAAGACAAGTGTTAGTGAAATTGAAACATGCCCTGAATAGGCTGTTGGTACAGACAGCCTTCGAGGAGGCTACCAACGGGGCCCTCAAGAGAAGTGAGCAGCATGTAAAACTGGGCATCCTTCTTAAGAAGTAACAGAAAGTTCAATAACATTACCAGCCGTAACATGGAATGTAAAAAAAAATTGCACTTGATGAACTGAATGATTTAGTTAAGGAGACCTCTGGCTAGAGGCCAGAAGGTGTGTGTCCTGGTTTCTTCTTGCTTCTTATACGAGAGGGAAAAAAAAGCACTAATGTGTCCGCCTCAAGGACAGCTTAGCCTGGTCCTTTTATGTGTTTATGGGAACTTAACAAATAATAAACTTACTGGCAACACACTTCCCGTGAAGAATTTCATTCAAAAGGAAAAGGCTTTAAATGAGTAACTCAGCCTTTGAAATATCTATTTTCTTGGGTAGTTAAGAGTTTTTGTAAATTTTTTTCTGCTTAGGAAAAAAAAAAAAAGATAAATCCAAAGTCATGACTTTCATTATACTGGGTTCATACTGGTGTATTATTAGTATGTCCTCAAACTGTTTTAACTCTGCTCAGAAGAAAAATCTATGCATACTACAGAGAATCAACAATAAGATTAGCAAGTAAGAATTCAATTATTTATCATGCTTCCAACTTGGTATTTCTAAATGTCACTTTAATAAGTGGGTCAGGGGGATCCATGGGTGGCGCAGCAGTTTAGCGCCTGCCTTTGGCCCAGGGCACGATCCTGGAGACCCGGGATCAAATCCCACGTCGGGCTCCCGGTGCATGGAGCCTGCTTCTCCCTCTGCCTATGTCTCTGCCTCTCTCTCTCTCTCTCTCTCTTTGTGTGACTATCATAAATAAATAAAAATTAAAAAAAATAATAAGTGGGTCCGGGCCTGGGGCCAAGAATATGAAAACCAAATATGAGTTGTGTTTAATGTATCTGACCTACAGTTTCATTTTTCAGAACAAAGTTGCACCAGTTCTTCCCAAAACTTAGCAAATAAGAACCAATCACATTTTTACGTACAAAACAATAGCTCTTTACATTCTCTACTCAAAACTATGAGACAGGGGCAGCCCCGGTGGCTCAGCAGTTTAGCGCTGCATTCAGCCCAGGGTGTGATCCTGGAGACCCGGGATCGAGTCCCACGTCGGGCACCCTGAATGGAGCCTGCTTCTCCCTCTGCGTGTGTCTCTGTCTCTCTCTCTCTCTGTCTCTCATGAATAAATAAATAAAATCTTTAAAAAAAAAAACAAAACTATGAGACAGGTAGAAGAAGACACTTCGAACAAAATAAAATGATTTGAGTTTGGCCTACTTAGAATCAATATTTAAACTATTTTTGGGATGCCTGGGTGGCTCAGTAGTTAAACGTCTGCCTTCGGCTCTGGGCATGATCCTGGAGTCCCAGAACCAAGTCCCACATCAGGCTCCCTGCATGGAGCCTGCTTCTCCCTCTGCCTGTGTCTCTGCCTCTCCCTCTCTGTGTCTCTCATGAATAAATAAACAAAATCTTTAAAAAAATGAAATAAAAAAAAGAAACAGCATTTTCTTTCATCAAAACCGTGATAAAAAAAACATGTGCACCAAAGTTGGGATTTGGAATAAATGATATTTTGTTGCACCCTAACCCTCAGTACCAAACAAAAGGAATTTACTGAACTTTCAGAAATTTATTCTCCTTTGGACCATGGATAAGCATGAGAAATTTTGGTCCAAAGGATAATTTATTTGCAAAGTTCCAAGTGCTTGGAGTGATTATGGTAAGTGCCTTTTCAACTATAACTTCACAGTTAGCATATCATGCTACATAATATTAGCCTTCACTGCTATGAGGAGGAAAAGAGAGATGAAGGATTTCTCTTTAAATGGTCAGCCTTAGGACATGTGAGAAAAGGGGTCTAAGTCAAAATAAGAAGGGCATTAAAAATAAATTATAAAAAAAAGAAAAAATAAGAAGGGCATTAACTTATTTACACATTCTGCTCACTATTAACAAGGGTATATAACATAATCCAAAATAAAGGAAGCAAAAGAGAACAAGTTCATATTATAGACTAGGTTATTTCTGAGATATGGGGATACTGCACACTGAATACTGTCATTCTCAGTAACCAGCATGATCCTAGGGATGAGGAAGTCTGAAAGAATATACAGAAGCGGGTTTATGGATGAGTGAAGGTATGCTAAGCTGGACTACAGTAAGTGCCAACAGAA
The DNA here is from genome assembly GCF_018345385.1 of Vulpes lagopus. NCBI lineage: Eukaryota > Metazoa > Chordata > Mammalia > Carnivora > Canidae > Vulpes > Vulpes lagopus. The sequence goes on from NC_054844.1 coordinate 2,597,219, forward strand.
AGCAGAGGCCAGGTTCCTGGGCCTAATCAGAAGCTGTCAAAGTCCTCAGCTCTACCTGATAAAGCATTAATAAAAGTATCATATATGTCATATATAGTTCCTTGCAAGAGACTAAAAAACTAGAGAGTGGGCAGAACCTAATAAAAGACAATTAAAGTATACTTCAGGTATTTTTCATATTGTACTTATTGAAAATACTTGGAGCAACACTGAAGCAACCCATTTCCATCAAGAATTTAGAGATTAGGGAAATAAAGTGGTCTTATGAGGGTTAAAAAATTAAAATACACGCAACACAAAAGAAATCTAAGAAAGCATACAGTAACACTTGACTGAAGAGTAGAGGTTATCCCTAGTACCAATCAGAATCACCTGAGTGTAAGAAAGCAGAACTGGGACAACTGGGAAAGACCGTGTGAACAGAAAGGTGTTGTTCAGACTGAACAGGACAAAGACATGGAGGGGAGGCTCTGGGTAGCTGAGCACTGTGCAGATGAAGGTTGGCATTAGTATCTGACAGTTGACCAGCTTCCCCACGTGACAACCTTTCTGCAGAATATACACCAGGAGATCCTGACACATCACACAGCTCTGTACTTATATACTACATACAGATTTTCTTCTCCAGAAGAGCTTGGTTCTTGTTTTGTTTTCAAGATTTTATTTATTTAGAAAGAGAGCTTGAGCAAGCGGGGGGCAGGACAGAGGGAGAGAGAAAATCTCAAGCAGACTCCCCGCTGAGTGTGGAGCCTCACATGGGGCTCGATCTCACAACTCCAAGATCATTACCCCAGCCGAAATCAAGAGTTGGGTGCTCAACCAACTGAGCCACCCAGATGCCTCAAGAAGATCTTGGTTCTAACTGATCTTCAAACTTCCTGAACAGAAACAGGAGAGGGGTAATACTGACTTTGTTGGGGGGAAATGAAGCACAGATACATAGCAACTTATCCAAGGTTTTTCTGTATTCACCAAACTATATATATGTACTATTTATCATTCTTCAGGCTCACTCAGCTAGTAAATTTAGCTATCCTGAATCTATTTATAGTTCTTCTATTTGAGCATTTTGGAAACTGACAATTTGTTCAGAATATATAAATATGGGCAAATTAAAATTAGTTTAGAATTCTTACAGTGAGACAGACTGAGCAATCTGAAATTGTGTGACAAATCACTAATAAATATTTTTGCTCAATTTTCTTATGTAGTATGAAAGAAGTAGAACTTCTATGCAAACTAGGTAACCTGAAAATTCTTATGTAACAAATTACCTAGAAATGCTAGATAAAGTAGTTGAATGTGCAATAAAGAGAAGTTTCCCAGGGCAGCCTGGGTGGCTCAGCGGTTTAGTGCTGCTTTCAGCCCAGGGTGTGATCCTGGGGACCCGGGATTGAGTCCCATGTTGGGTTTCTTGCATGGAGCCTGCTTCTCCCCCTGCCTGTGTCTCTGCCTCTCTCTCTCTCTCTCATGAATAAATAAAATCTTAAAAAAAAAACCAACAAAAAAAGAGAAGTTTCCCAGAGCCCTGCTTACCCTTCACCTAGGAGAGGGCTTGGTATATAGCAAGCATTAAATAATAATTGGTGAATTATTATCAATTTAGATGAGGGTCTGGAAGAATCTGTTAACAGTAAAGGATGTGGATCAAGGAAGAAGGGATTCCTGTACAGCAGGGGAAATGTGAAGGCTGTCTTGAATTATAGCCGCAGAATTATAATTAGGAACAGTGATGGTATAGTGAATGCCATCTGTGCTTAAATATGACCTTCTTTAATATTTATAGCTGATTTGTGCTGTCAGTGGCCTTGATCAGTGGCCTTGACTTTACCTTCTGTGAAATGGAACTACATTATTAATAACCTGTTTTCCTCAAAGGAGATGTTGTTAGAAGATGATGACAAAATTTTGCAAACACACCAAAGGGAAGCAAGAATGCTCAACATTACAGATAGCCAAGTATGTGTATGTAATGAAAAATATGAGGCCATCCTGACTTTATAAAGATCTTTTTGAAACTCAACTGATTTTTGAGGTCAGTATCATCACAGAAGAGAGTTCCTGATAGTTGTCTTAATAGTTCTTTGAGAATAGTTCATTGGAGGAGGAGGAGAATGGGAATACAGAAGGTATGAAGAATCACAGGTTTAATGCTGACAATAATTTTCATAATAAATTATAAATAAATATTGAGAAGAAAAGGTTAAATAAAGCCTAAAACATTTTATGTGATATAATTCAAAAAGTGATTGATTTAAAAACAAAAAAAGAGCAACCAATCAAAATTTTGGGCTTCTCATAAGTGAATTGACTTTTCTACTTATCTTACTTAGACCTAATTTAGCATTATTCTATTATAGAAAGTAGAAGCATTTGCCTACAGAACTCAAGAGTTGAAAAGTTCACAGTGAATAACATCATCAAGAATTAAGTTTCCAGGGTAATGTGATTATGAAAAATAAGTATTTTAGAGGTAGTTACTTGAGATTATTTTTTAAAAGCATAATGATTTTCTAATTTTTGTTCTCTTAAAAAAAAAAAAAACTCATCCTAAAAAAACACCTAAATTAATTCAGTCTAAATCTCAAGTCAGTGGTCAGCTAAATATTCTTTAAGAACAATAGTCTTAAACCTGTAGGACCCTGGAACGACTACTCTGATTGCCTGCTCTCAGAAGTTGACTATAACTACTCTTTATTTAATTCATGCACATCATGCTCACGGGTGATCAAGGTTCAGGTACCAAAGTTTAGGTGGGCAATTTTCTTGACCCCATGTAAAGGCCACACAAACTGGCCTTACAGGCTACCTGCTGAGTACCTACAGGGTTAGAGTATCTCTTCACCACCATATATAGGTTGGGGATCCAGGGAACCAAATACTCCTCTATAATCACTCTGAAGTTTTCAAGTCTCCATTTACTCAAGATGGTCAAAGTCTCTGGCAGGCTGGCTCCCAGCTGGTGCTTTTAGGAGTTGTTTGCAGATAGTTCAAAGAAGGCAGACTGTGAAGGCGCACTGTTAGAGCAGCAGCATGTTTAGTTCTGATATAGTACTGTCATCTCCAAAGACATAAAAGAAGCTAAATTATACTTCACTGTAATTTTATAGCTTTGAGTTTCTATCAGTTCTCAGTAATTTGGAAAACAGGGACAAATTCATCATTTCTTTTTTGTTTCAGGTTCTTCGGAGGCAGAGAAGGGAGGGACTGGTATATAAATACCCTTTCCTATCTCTCAGGGGAACAAATGATTGTCAGAAAGACTTGAAATAGCACTGTTTGTATTATTCTAATTCCAATATAACTTTTTGAATTACCAATTGTCTGAAATTTCCATATAAAGATGGTAGGAATAAGAACAAAATCACCTCTTTTCTACCACTTAGTCCTTATGGAAATTTATCCAAGAAATTTAATCTTTTGGAGTCTCAGGTACTTCATCTACCTAATAGAGATAATAATTGTGGTAAGGATTAAATATGATGTATACAAAACTGTGCCCAGCATATTATAGTCAACTGATAAGTGGTAGTCATTTTTGCAGTATTCCTATTTTCACATATTTCTGAAAAGTCATAGAAGAGGGATGTATGCAAGCAAAAAGTCACAAAACTAGAACGTGAGTGAAGCAAAATATAAGCTTGGGAGTTCTAATATTCCTAATGCTGATAATTAAAGGCACGCTGGCATTTCAACAATGCTCTTTGATGATGAAAATGTTTAAGACTTAAGAAAGACATATTAATTATTTTTGAGGGCACCTGGGTTGTTCAGCCAGTAAGGTGTCTGTTGTTGGCTCAGGTCACGATCCCAGGGTTCTGGGATAGAGCCCTGCATCGGGCTCCCTGCATAGCAGGGAGTGTGCTTCTCCCTCTGTCCCTTCCCCTTGCTCATGCATGGGTGGGCCCTCTCAAATAAATAAAGTCTTGGGCAGCCTGGGTGGCTCAGTGGTTTAGCGCCACCTTCAGCCCAGGGTGTGATCCTGGAGACCTGGGATTGAGTCCCACAGACTCCCTGTGTAGAGCCTGCTTCTCCCTCTACCTGTGTCTCTGCATATCTCTCTCTCTCTCTCTCTCTGTGTGTGTGTGTCTCATGAATAAATAAATAAAATCTTAAAAATAAAGTCTTAAAAAATTAATTTTGAAAAATGCTGTATTACAGTTGTATCATTATAAAACAGGTAAAAGAAAGGAAGAATAAAATGTACACTTACTATCCTCACTGCTCTGAGAAATATGTTCTTCCTCACAGGAGTAGAACACAATGTGCTGATTGTATAATTCTAAATACTACAGTCATACTGAGGGGCACCTGGCTGGCTCAGTCAGTAGAGCATGTGACTCTTGATCTTGACCCCCTTCTTTTAATGTAGCATGTATCACCCATAGCACTGTTCTCATTGTGAAACAGAAATCTTTTAAAGGGAATAGAAGTGGGAGTCTAAGTGCTTTGGATTTGCTGTATTACTTAATTTCACACTAATCCTGTGAGGTAGGTAAGTAAAATTATCCAAATGCTATAGAGGAGGAATATGAATCTCCGAGAAGTAATTTGTCTAACTGGTAGAAGAGACAGCTAGAGGTATAACCTAGGTTTGATTAGCTGCCAGGCTGTTAACTAGGAAGAAAGACATTCATTTTCCAATAATACAATATTTGACACACAGTAGATACTCAAAAAATCTGAAATGAATGGGCAAATAAATCAATGCAGGGATGTAATGCTGAGTAATGCAGGGATGATTTGCTGAGGCTGTCAGCAGGAAAAGATGGTAAAGCTACCTTCTATAGAATGGTTTTGTCACATGTTTAGAAAAACTAGGATTTTAAGCACTATAGTGTGAGCTTCTTTTTTAAGGCAAGAACTCTCTCTTTATGTCTCTCATGCCTAGACAATGCTGGAATAAAGGAATATATTGTCTGACTTCTCATCCTAATGCAGAAGATTCTAAAATTGTACTTGTAGTTGTCTAGAATCGAACCAAATTAGTTTTATAGTCTTTCCTCTTACAATGTTATAGAGGACCTTTAAAAACCAGAAAAAAAAAACTAAAACCAAATCACATAGGTTTGAAATCCCAATCGGCCCATTACACATCTGTATAGAGCACACAGGGGCAGAGCCAGACTTCACACTAACAGCAAATACAATATGGAGGTTGTAAAATTCTTGAGGTGAAAAGAAAAAAATAATGCTGAGAGAAAGGCCATTTTGTGACAGCTGCTGTGGCTAAATAGATTGTGTTAATGCTTTCCAGGGTTCCATGTGAGAGTTTACATTAAATCCAGCATGGGGCTTGACAATCACAGCAGGGGCTTCTTCATGACTTATAATCTGAACACACTGGTTGGCACCCACCACAGCACATCTGGAGTTTGTTAGACAACCTTTATTTTTTATTGGCTCTGGCCCCTTCCTCCAATGAAGCCTCTCCAAGTGCTGCTTTGCCATGAATGAGTCAAGGAGACAAGTTACCCAGGGGTGGGTATGTAAATTGGGACCATCTTAGAGGGTGACCCCCAAATCTGTAAATCCCTTGTTGCTTCACCTCTTTCTGACAATAGGAACTCCACATGCATGCCAAAGCTCATCAGGCAGTGGCAGTTCCACTTACTGGAAAGCCTGGTCAACGATGACTGCTTTCCTTCTTAGGAAATGGCCTTTAGATTGAGGTACATTCTAGCAATCTAAGGACTAGAAGCTTTAAATTAAAACAATATTGATGCCATATCCTCTTTCCAAAGGCTTCTCCCTTGTCTAAAAGTTAGTACACACACTTAGAAAAATTAAAGAATCAAATATCTTTGGCAAGACTAGTTCCTTCTTGGGACGCCTGGGTGGCTCAGCGGTTGAGCGTCTGCCTTTGGCTCAGGACATGATCCTGGGTCCTGGGATTCAGTTCCACGTCGGGCTCCCTGCATGGAGCCTGCATCTCCCTCTGCCTGTGTCTCTGTCTCTCTCTCAGTGTCTCTAATGAATAAATAAATAAAATCCTTAAAAAAAAAAAAAAGACTAGTTCCTTCTTGCTCACAGCATCTTAGATACTCTTTTAGAGGGCAGGAATGTGAAACTCTACATGGAAAGGAAACAGGAAAATACTGTTAGGAAGGACTCCCAAGAACTACATTTATTTTTCTCTTTACATAGATCACATCACTACAGAATATTCAGGGCATATAGTTAGATGGAAGGACATTAAGCTGGTCTTTTTTTAAGCTTATAAATTTATAGATTAATTAATATCCTTAACTTTCACCTATTGAAAACATATAAGTCTTGAGAACCAAGTAATCAAAAGCCACTGTGAATGAGATGCAGTACTCTAGTCTGCTAGATATTTTATTCTCTTTGGCATCTGAAAGTAGAGGAATCATGAGCTACTTAAATCTTATGCCTGTACATTCAGGCTTGTCTACTTAGGAGAACCTATATTGCTAAATATACAGACTCCCAAAATAGTGAATGCCTTTTCTCAATAATACCCTTCTTTTTTATATATCAGCACCACTCCCAATGAAGTAGTAACTGACAGATATAAGCTATACATTTAAGGTATACAACATAATGTTTTAATATGTTTATATCATGAAATCATTATCACAATAAAGCTAATTAACACTTCTGTCACTTCACAGTTACCTTTATAAAGAACACTTTAAATCTACTCTTAGCATATTCCAAATATACAATATGATATTAACTATAGTTACCATGATGTATATTAGATCCCCAGAACTTATCATCTTGCATAACTGAAATTCTGTACTCTGGACCAACACCTTCCCATTTCTCCCACCCTCCTCGGCCATGGCAACCACTATTCAACTCATATTATCAGCTTTGATAAGCCAAATTTCAGTTTTGAACTACTGGACAGATGTCTTTAATATTAAGCACATTCTTCTTGTTTTACCTAACAGGTATCCAAATACTGGATGATCTCTTCTTATGACAAAATCTTTTAGAACACTGGAAAAGATTCTTCTGCTTATAAATGAGTAATGGGGTTGATCCCTCTATCCTGTAGAAAAGGGACATCTTTTGGTATTTTGGTATTTTGGTATTTTCCTTTTTTTATAGGTTGTTTATTCTTTAAGATTTTATTTATTTATTCATCAGAGACACACAGAGAGAGACAGAGACACAGGCAGAGGGAGAAGCAGGCTCCATGCAGGGAGCCCAACGTGGGACTCAATCCCGGGTCTCCAGGATCACACTCTAGACTGGTGGCGCTAAACCGCTGAGCCACCCGGGCTGCCCCTTTTGGTACTTTCTCAACAAAGTGGGCCACATAAATAGACATAAAAATCTATTTCTAAGCAGTTTTTTAAAAAGATTTTATTTATTTATTCATGAGACACAGAGAGAGAGAGGCAGAGATACAGGCAGAGGAAGAGGGAGAAGCAGGCTCCATGCTGGGAGCCTGATATGGGACTTGATCCTGGCACTCCAGGATCATGCCCTGGGCTGAAAGCAGATGCTCAACCACTGAGCCACCCAGGAGTCCCTCTAAGCAGTTTTAATGCTAGTCTACAAACAAATATATTTATTCTGTCAATATTGATTCTTGTTAATTTGAACATTAAATATTTTACCAAAAATGCCATCAATTGGGATGCCTGGGTGGCTCAGCAGTTGAGCATCTGACTTTAATCAGAGTATGATCCTGGAGACTTGGGATTGAGTCTCACATGGGGCTCCCTGCATGGAGCCTGTTTCTTTCTCTGCCTGTGTCTCTGCCTCTCTCTCTCTCTCTGTGTTTCTCATGAATAAATAAAATCTTAAAAAAAAAAATGCCATCAATTGATGACTGATCTGCCAGAATAGAAAAGAAGTTTCTTCACTTGAAAAACTCCCAATCTTATTACTTCAGGCAGAAGAGCAAACCTTGGCAAACATGATGCACAGAAAATGTGACTAAGAATGCAGGAGATGATATTAGAAAAGAAGATTTAAGGACACTGCAAATAGTACAGGAATGGCCAGTGAAGAGCACTGAAGATAAAGAAGCGGACTTAAAGGTTCAGGTTTCTCTTTATTTTATTTTATTTAAATTTTTTTATTTTTAATTTTTAAAGATTTTATTTATTTATTCATGAGACAGAGGGAGAGAGGCAGAGACACAGGCAGAGGGAGAAGCAGGCTCCTTACAGGGAGCCCTATGTGGGACTCGATCCCAGGCTTCCAGGATCAGGCCCTGGGCTGAAGGCGGCACTAAACCGCTGAGCCATTCAGGCTGCCCCTTCTCTTTATTTTAAAAGATTTCTTCCCTCAAGTTTTAAAATTTTAAGATATATATATATATAACAAAATTTATCATTTTAACTATTTTTAAGTGTATATTCTTTCCATTAAGCACATTTACATTGTTGTCCAACCATTATCAAAGGGAAAATGATTAGCTTTTATTTTCACAGGTCTTATATAAATATTAAACATTAAATTTGGGGGGATTAGGTTGGAAAAGAAAAGGGCAAAACTTTGCTCTTATCTTCAGAGCCTACTCATCTCTGAGTAGCTAGAAATTAAGTAAAGATATACTGAGTGCCTTCCATAGTAGGGCTTTGGTTAGATGTAAAAAATCAGGCTTTTTCATTTTAAGTGTGCAGAATTTTGCTAATTTCATCCAGCTAGCTTAAAAAGAAAAAAAAAAACTTTTCATAGAAGACTTATAAATAACATCTTCTAAACCAGTGCTCTTACCAAGAACACTCCAATTCCTAGATATAGTCAGAAACTTTGAAGAAGATTAAAGTCTCTGCTTATGAAAACTAGAGGGACTCTTGGGTGGCTCAGCTGGTTAAGCGACCAATTCTAGATTTGGGCTCAGATCACGATCTGGGGGCTGTGAGATGGAGCCATGCAGCGGCTTCTGCTGGGTGTGGAGCTTGCCTAGGATTCTCTCTCTCCCTCTCCCTCTGTTTTTTTCCCCCTCCTCCCTCTCCCTCTGGAGAAAAGAAAACAACAATCTAACTAGATACAAAGATCAGATGTCTAACATGAGACGCAAGACCTTAAAGTACAAACGGGCAAAGACAAGTAGGACTTTCACACCAAGTCCCACTGGTAGGGACTGGTGTGAAAGCTAGTCCTGTTGCCCCTCCACCATGGGCCCTCCCTAGCATTTTAGTATACCTGCTGCTTGAGTTGCTGCACCAGACGATCCTTCTCCCGCTTCAGGGCAGCCACTTCCTCTTGGGTCTTTTTCTTAGAGGATGAAAGCTCCAGAAGAGCTATGTTGGCATCTTTTTCACTAATGGCAGCCAGAAGAGCTTCTTGCCTACAAAATAAAGAAAATTCCAGGACTTTCATTTATCCTCAAAACAATCCTTTGAAGTTATTATTATCACCCCCATTTTATGGGTGATGAAACCGAGGCTGAGAGAGTTTATATACCTTGCTCAAATTCACACTTGAAGTAAATAGTGCAGCTAGGAATCCCACACAGGTTTCTCTGACTCTAAATGCTTTTAGCAAGTGTTATATGGACATCTTAATAAAGAGTTCCTATAGTTAAATGAAAAAGCAAACAAAATTAATGCCTTTTAAAAACCAAGAATAATACTAATGATGGGGGAACACAGGGCTAGCTGAGGACAAGGCACGAGCTTGGGGCAACACACTGACAAGTCCTTGAAACAGGCAGAGGGACATTCCTCTACGGACTCAACTGCCTCAATGTTAATACTTTGGTAAGGGCAAAAGACAATCTTAGCCCCACCCTCAGGAGCCTTTAAGTTTACTTTAAAATATAAAAATTCCTTAAAAATTTTCCTTTATGTCTAAACCCCCAAGATATGTGTTGGCAATCATTCCCCAAGCACATGGCCCACCAACATACATCTGAAGGGTCTTATGATTCAGGTTTTATTAGACGGTAATAAGTGACCTTTTCCCAAAGATAGCCAGCCCCCTCAAGGTCCTGGAAACCTTGCTTCCAAAATTCCTTAGAGAGTACGCTATCCTTAAACCCCTCCCAACTCCCAGGTATATCAGCCACCCCTCACAGGCCTAGGGGTGGGATGTGGGGGTGGGGGACAGATGGTCTTCCTGCCCACAGGTCCTGTCCCTCTGCTTTAACAAAACCATTTTGCACCAAAGATGTCTCAAGAATTCTTTCTTGGTCGTCGGCTCCAGACCTCACCTATGATCCCAAAACTTCATCACTTACACTTCTACATTCTACCCATTTAATTCATTCTTTTGATAAGCATTCTGTACCATCCAGGAAAATTGAAGCATTACTGAAACTGAAAACATTCTTATGAACAGAATGTACAACAAACTGTAAACATTAGGAAATAGGATTTAGAAAATCATTCATCTGTTCTTGGGGCATTCTAAACATCTACAGTTCTCTTTCTCTCATCGATGCAAGTAAGTTTCCAGTTGTGGCTTTATTTGGCAATGATCTGTACACTTAGAAACAATAACTTAAATCTTACAGATTCCTTGTAGTTTAGCTAACTACTTTTTGGTTCACATCCAGAAGGAAAAGAAGGTGGGATTTAGGAAAGAGGTGAACACAAGAAATTTACAAAATAATCTGAAGGAAGTTGGTGAACAATTAGTCTCCTCGGCAAAATGCTCCTCAATAGCTCATCTATTATTTAAGACATCTCTAAGAATGCAGGTTTGATTTATAGGAACTAACTATTCAAGTGGCCTGAGCTTTTGACCTGAGGAAATGCTGAATCTGAGAATGAACTGCCCAAGTTTAACCTTGCTTCTGTCTTTTGTTAAGATAATTATGCTTCAATAGCAGTCATCTGGAAGAGTTTTAGTTTAGCCACAAACTGGAAGACTATCTTTTGCATATCCTGACAAGGATTTTCTGTTTTCTGGATGGGCAGGTCTGGAGAACTCTGACCAAGCAGTACTAACAAATGGAGGAGACAGATCAGCTTACATCATAGAAATAAAGATTTGTTTAACCAGTCTTTGCTGCTGGAAGGGAAGAAGATTCTCATTGACCCCAGTGTAATTTTCCACTGTCCCCACACTCAATATAATTCTAAAAAATGGCAGATGGCTTATCCCATGATGCTTTAGTCAACAGCAAAGGGATAACAATAGTCTAAATATATCCACTGATCACTTGAAAGAAATATGTTAAGTGGAGAAATGAGCTTAAAGGTGAAGGAGTTCAAGTTGGTCTCACTATGCACAATTTCCTGCTGATTGCTGTCATCTGTTCCCTTTGGGGAAGCTCAAAGACTTGACAACGCTGGAATGAGAAATGTGTTTTCTCAATAAGGGTGCTGAAGCATTTCTGTGCACCAACAGAATTACATGTTTAGCAGCAGGCAAATAACAGAATATGAATGAAACATAAACCACTCTAATTAGATCAAATAAATGAACACCTTTGCAAAATGCAAGATACAAAGGTGATGGGATCGGAGCTCCATTGTGTGCTTAAGGAAATCATCATAATGTGAAAAAGTAAAAAGTATTCTATGTTGGTGAAGCATCTTGACTGAATTCCAAATTCTTTTATAAATGATATGCTTGGCCAGCTAGTGTGGTACAGTTAATCTCTGGGGTAAAATATCACATTCCTAAACTGCAATATAACAGGTGACAATTCAGATTCTAAATTTTAAAATAAAGGAGGTAGTATTAGACTCTGAGCCACTGGAATAATGATGCCTTTTTACCAAAATGTATCATTTTAAGTCTTTTGTTCTTTTTATATAAAATTCAAATAGATATTTTATTATGTTGGTTATGTTATTTTTTATTGAGCATTGATAATATACTACAAACTGCACAGAATCAAACTTTTTCTCCCATACCCATCGTTCCAAACTTCTAAAAATTCCCTAACTTAACATACCACTGTCTTTTCCATTTTAAAAGCATACTCTTGATACTGATTTCTACAGGTGTATGTGGCTAAAAAGGGCAATTGATAGTCAAGAGAATAAAATGTTATGATCACATATTGTGTGGAGGCCGAGAAAAATCAAGGCCATCCCACCTAAAGTTTAGCATTAGCACAAGTACAGCCATCTTAGGCCCCTGTGAATAAGAGGTGAACTTAAGGGAAAAACTGCAGAATGTCCTCAATGTCCTAGGCAGGTAATCCCATATCAGAAACACAACAGAGCCCACACCCGCGGTAGAAAGTCCCATATTAGACTGAGAACAGAGTTCAAGCCCTTGAAAGCCCCACATCAAAATGTAAACAGAACTTGAGAAATTCCTCCACCCCTTCTGAAAATCCCCTAGACCAGCCTATAAAAAAACCAGCTGTAACCCACTTCGGGGTCCAAGTCCCTGCTCTGCTGTGTCCGGTATACTTGGACCCAAGCTCGAGCTTGTAAATAAACCCTCGTGTGTTTGCATCGGTGTCGGCTCCTTGGTGGTTTCTCGGATTCTCAATCTTGGGCACAACACTGCACATATAAACATATAAACTTTGGGCAATGTCAGTATCTTTTATTGGGTATATTAGCGTTTATGTTTTCCTTTTGTTTTGGAAAGAAAGAGAGATGGTATTGTTCTCTTATCTGCAATTTTGTTAAATCTGAAATGGACAACCATAGGAGAGAGCAACCTCTTAAAAATTTTGGAAGATAGGCAAGAAGATTAAAGCTAATAAACAGGGCAGCCTGGGTGGGTCGGGGGTCCCAGGGTGTGATCCTGAAGACCCAGATTTGAGTCCCACGTCGGGCTCCCTGCATGGGGCCTGCTTCTCCCTCTGCCCGTGTCTCTGCCTCTCTGTGTCTCTCATGAATTAAAAAAAAAAAAAAAAAAAAAAAAAAAAAAAAAAAAAAAAAAAAGCTAAGGTTGTTTAGCCCTCTACCAAAGAATTAAAATTAAAAAAAATAATAAAGCTAATAAACAGTCACAGTCATCTAATTTTTGAGAATAAGAAAAATTGTTGTTCCCTCAATACAACTTGGAAAAGACTGTATGGAGGATGCCTGAGTGGCTCAGCAGTTGGCGGCTATCTTCGGCTCAGGGCATAGTCCAGAAGTTCTGGGATGAGCCCCATATCAGGCTTCCTGCATGGAGCCTGCTTCTTCCTCTGCCTTTGTCTCTGTCTCTCTCTCTCATGAATAAATAAATAAAATCTTAAAAAAAAAAGAAAAAAGAAAAAAGAAAAGACTGTATGGTATAGTTGAACTTGGGCAGTTAAGTTTTATAGAGAGCACTCAAAAGTGTCAAAACTAAAAAATTTTAAAGAGCACTCTGCTTTTCAGAGGGAATGGAATTCAGGGTGAAATTTAAAAAAAGCAAATTACAAAAAGAATCTTATTTTAGTAGCCCTTTAACACTTAATAAAATTGGTTCTTTGAAAAAAGAAAGGTGTTTTCTGATAAAAGTAATATCCATTTATGGAAGAAAAACTGGAGATCCAGAAAAGTAAACAGAAGAAAACAGAAGTATCAAAAATGGTTCCTTTTCAGTGAGTCTTGAGATGTGGAAGTCACCTATTCTAAGTCTAATATGGCTATTTTAAAGAAAGTGAACCTTGATGGGGATTAGTAATTGACTTTAAGAGCTTTACTAACTAAAGTCTATTTGCAGAAGAGGAAGACTTCTAGTGAGGCACATTCTGATTTCATTTCCCATGAGCCCCAAGGGAGCAATACAAGCCCGTATAATATGAAAGGTAACGTATGTATGCCACAAGCACAGAGCAAAATAAGAACTGCAATGCTCTTCCTGCTAAATTACTCTCCTAGTTCTGTTAATGTCTTTCCTCAGTTGAAAAAAAAAAAAGAGAAAGAGAAAGAAAATGTATACACAGACATTTCAAAGTGATTGGTGACCCCCTACCGCTTGACTAAGATGCCAAATTACTGCATAATGAGTAGGTAGTAGCAGAAATCCAACTTTTAAGTCATTAAAGAGGTCTTTTCACTCTATCCCTGGTGCTTTAAACTACATACAGTTGAACCTGCCCTTTGACCTGAAAATTTTAATAGCATCAAGATGTCACTAAAAGTACTCTACGGTGTCATTTGAGCTTTAAGAAATAGTAAGACCACCTCTCCCTTCTGAGAACATTTGGAAACAGGAGGCAAATATCCAAGGCAAATGGAGTTCAAAATCTTTCTGATAAGGCTTGAATTTTTGAGAACACTACCACATTAGCCTGCAATTGCTAGTAAATAAGAAATACAATCATTGTTGGAATGATGGTGGTTAACAATTTAAGAGTGAGTCCTAAATATGTGAGTGTTTTTAATGGAAATGTCACACAGAAAAGGGGTATGCATGAAGGGATGCCACCAAGGTTTACTTTTCCCCCTCCTCCTCCAACTGGGTATTTCAAATTCAATGATTACACAGTCATGTAGTGCTCACTTCGGCAGCACATATACGCAATCATGTTTCATAAATATCGTAATACTGAAAACATCAGGAGATAGATCAATCAGATAGATCAGATGAAAGTAAAAATAAGGTCAGTTGCTTTAGATGTATTATTGTCATGGACATGCAAGCACAGTTTAATTTTAAGATAAATTTGGAATCTAGATTCTCTTATTGATGCTTCCTTGATTCTGATGCCTCCTTTACTTATTTAACCATTTGACTATCCACAGTGAGCAGTAAATTACTAGGATATCTCTTCCACTCTTTTATCTCATTTCCTGAAGAAATCCTTCTGATTATTATTTTCTCTAACTTCACTTACAGAGGTCTCAGAGTATGGCAGACTTACTACCTTAATTAAGCTTAGTGAAAACCAGTCTGTGGGCGAGCCTACTTGGGCATGTCTGACCTTGCAAGTTTCCGTCACCTATTGTCTTATTATCTGTTTTAGGTACTCCAAAATATCTTCTTCGATGTAGAATGTCAACACTAAATAAAACTTTTCACCTATCATAATAAATTTCTTTTTCAATATCAATTAAATCACCACATTCCTAGATCCACAGGCTGACAACATCTAAATAATTTGACTTCTTTGCACCCCATAACCAATATTCACATTTTGTCGGTTTTTCCTTTCTAATGGTTTTTAATGAACCTGTGGCTTTGTATCTGCATGTTCACTATCATAGTCACTACCATCCTTTGATCATGGGTCTATATTATTCTTAAACCCATTCTGATTTGCCCATCCTTCTACAATGTCCTCTCCTAATTCACTTTCATCTGGTTTCTTACCACTCTACCTGAAATGCCTGTAGCTTTCTCTTTAAACTTGGCTGCTAATTTTTCTCTGTTCAGCATTTCTGTTCAGTATGTTCACAGTTTAAGTGATATTAATAAGCATGTGCCCTGTAAATGTCCTTCAACTGTTCTACACCTTCAGGGTCTGCTTCCTCAACTGTGTTATGTTTACGGCTTATGTCTTTAAATTTTTCTTTTAATGTTTCTATGTATTTATTGGTCGGTCTTCCAATTTATTAGCTCACTAATTTAAAAATATTTTTGAACTTTTTATTTTTAATTGTGGTAAAATACATATAACAACATTTACCATTTTAACCATTTTTAACTGTACATTCAGTAGTGTTAAGTTCATTCATACTGCTGTGCAACCAAACTCTAGAACTCTTTATATTGCAAAACTCAAACTGTAACTATTAATAACTCCCTATTCTCCCTTTCTGCCTCCAACCTTTGGCAACCATCATTTACTTTCTGTCTCTATGATTTTGATTACTCTAGGAATCTTATATAAAGGGAATCACACAGTATTTGTCTTACTGTATCTGGTTTATTCACTTAACATAATGTCTTCAAGGTTCATCTGTGTGGTAGCATGTGTGTCAGAATTTCCTTCTTTTTCAAGGCTGAATAACATTCCACTGTATATATACACCACACTGTTTATCCATTCATCAATTTGAGTTGCTTCTGCCTCTGCCTATTGTAAATAATATCCCATTTTTAATTTTAAAATATATTGTTTTTGGGATCCCTGGGTGGCTCAGCGGTTTAGTGCCTGCCTTCGGCCCAGGGCGTGATCCTGGAGACCTGGGATAGAGTCCCACATCGGGCTCCCTGCATGGAGCCTACTTCTTCCTCTGCCTATGTCTCTGCCTCTCTCTCTCCTCTGTGTCTTTCATGAATAAATAAATAAAATATTAAAAAAATAAATAAAATATATTGTTTTCTTTCTAGAGTCTTATTCATGGCTTTCCACACCAGAAGCTTATAAATATTATTAAT
Organism: Vulpes lagopus; assembly: GCF_018345385.1. NCBI lineage: Eukaryota > Metazoa > Chordata > Mammalia > Carnivora > Canidae > Vulpes > Vulpes lagopus. The sequence continues at coordinate 2,613,362 of NC_054844.1, forward strand.
TCTATGCATTGCATATGCCTAAACTATTTTCTTTTATTTGTTATGAATTACTCTCAGTACTCTATATATTCTGGTATTATTTGCCAGTCTTCCTTTTCTGTCAAAAGCCTTTGCTTCGAAAAATAGCTGGAATATAAGCTCCACAAAAGAAGGATCTTCATCTGTTCTGTTCACTAAGGTATTCCAAATTCCAAGAATAGTTCCTGGCATGGAGTAGGCACTTCACAAATGTATCTTCAACTAATAACTCCTCCAATTATGACTCCATTTCTATCCAATGTGGTGGTGGTTTGGTTTCCCAACTATTCCAACATATTCCCTTATTGAAGCTTTTCCCTTATTTCACTTTATTTATTTTTTTTATTTATTTATTTATTTTTTTTTTCACTTTATTTTTTTTAAAGATTTTATTTATTTATTCATGAGATACACACAGAGAGAGATAGAGAGAGGCAGAGACACAGGCAGAGGGAGAAGCAGGCTCCATGCAGGGAACCTGATGCAGGACTTGATCCTGGGTCTCCAGGATCATGCCCTGGGCTGAAGGCGGTGCTAAACCGCTGAGACACCCAGGCTGCCCTCACTTTATTTTTAAAGGTCCTCCTCACCCCCCCCCCCCCCCAGTAGCATGCTGGAAGGCAAGTGTATAGAGGGAATGGAAAAAATTTGAAAACATGAAGAAAATCAAGACTGCAAAAGAGACCACTAACTTTGGCTAATTTATATTTCATTTAAAGAGTTCTGATTTTCTCTAAGTAGAGAGATGACAACTGGAATCATAGGTTCAATTCTAGATGTCATAATTTAAGAGACAAAGTAAAGGGTATACAAGGGAAGGTGACATGATGGGGTTATAAAAGGGCATGTTAACCCAAAAAGATTTATCCATATAACATGGTAATTGCTCTCAGAATAGCAGGAACAGGAAGAGCAGAAATAAGTAAGACATTTAATCTATGTTCCTCTAGAGGGCACAAATGGCATTAAAAGGAAGAAAGTCACAAAGATTTCAGTTTAAATGATGAACATCTAGTGTATTAACTCTTGTTAACAAGAAGAATTGAGGGCAGCCCCAGTGGCCCAGTGGTTTAGCGCCGCCTGCAGCCCGGGGCATGATCCTGGAGACCCAGAATCGAGTCCCACATCAGGCTCCGCGCATGGAGCCTGCTTCTCCCTCTGCCTGTGTCTCTGCCTCTGTCTCTCTCTCTGTGTCTCTCTGTGTGTCTCTATGAATAAATAAAAAAAACAAAACAAAAACCAAACAAGTAGAATTGGGAAGTCCAAAAACTGGTAGAGCTTTCCACGAGTGGGTATTTAAAGAGATTATTAAAGAAACTATATAAATTGTTTTGTTTTTGAGTAGTATGTCTATCCTTTTTAACTGTAATATTTCAATAAAAACTAATGAGATGAGACAATTAAGTGATAAGTGCCAATAAATCTTATGGATAATAAATGCTCAAGTAATACAGTAGACAAATCACCTTAGGCTGAGGACATAGGAACTGAGAGACCTTATTTTGACAGAGATAATAAGACAGAGAAAGTGACAAGTGTAAAATCATAGGCATATGTGAGGACACAATACATAAGTGGATTCAAGGGTTTCTATAGGGAAAGAGAAACTGAAAAGATGGCTTTGAATCAGAGTAGAGATGGTCTGGAATATCAGTAAGGAATACAGAGATTAGGAAATCCTTGAGGGTTCTGACCCAAACTTGACAGAGGTTAATCAAAATACGGAATGATTTGATTTTGATAATACAGTAGCATTAGAAGTTCCAGAAAAGTAAAGCAAGGGTTTAGAAAGACTGATTTAAAGGCAACGAGGGGAGATTGAATGATTCTTAAAACAGGAAGGTCAGGATGCTACCTCTGGAAATGTATTATGAATAGAATTCTCATATTATAAAAATTATTTTTAAGGAATGAAGGATAAAATGATGCTGTCTGAATTTTGGATTTAAGAGTCAGAGGTGGGGGCACCTGGGTGGCTCAGTGGTTGAGCATCTGCCTTTGGCTTGGGTCATGATCCTGAAGTCCCAGGATTGAGTCCCACATCAGGCTGCCTGTGAGGAGCCTCCTTCTCCCTCGGCCTATGTCCCTGCCTCTTTCTCTGTATCTCTCATAAATAAACAAATAAAATCTTAAAAAAAAAAAAAGAGTCACAGGTGGACTATAATAAACTGATATATAATTCAATGAATATTAAATTATAAAATATATCACATTTCTGTTTTGATGCTGGAAAGTAACTTCATTTTTAAAAATTTATTTATTTATTTATGACAGAGAAAGCACATGTGTGTGCAAGGGGTGGGGGGGAGCAGAGGCCTGACATGGTGGCCAATCTTAGGACCCTAAGGTCATGACCTGAGCAGAAACCAAGAGTCAGACACTTAATCCACTGAGCCACCCAGGAGCCCATGTAAAGTAACTTCCAAATGTCATCAAATACAGATTATCGTAAGGCCTTTGATCCAATAATAAATTGCATGCTGGGGCCCTGCCTCATAGAACCTTCTTGCAGCACAGTAGCAAGGCAAACTTTGCCCAGAATAATCTGGAATCTTCTCGACCTTCTCTTGCTTTATGTCTGTCTCCTGAAATAAGGGAAGAAAATTGATTTATATTAAGATATACACTGACATAAGTATGGGTAGAGAAGTTTATCCCAACTTGGACTGGTTTATTTTTCAGAAGTCCTTGAAAAGAATCAAAGTTAACACAATAAAAACAGATACTGCTGGTAGTTACAGCTCAGTAAGTGAGGTTGATTAAACAAAATTTAGCATGGAAAACCTGTATTCATTCTTCTCTTCACTTTTTATGAAATATGAGCATTTTGGTATTCCCAAACAGTAGAGGTTATGACACATTTGGAAAACAGTTCTACTGTGATATTGACACCTCTGTTATGAAGCTTCTGCCTGCTTCTCAGACTGGCAAAAACTTGATGTTTGTATCTACATTTGTAAGAAAAAACAAAAGTTTGTATCTTTTCCATTTGTTTTAAAAAATAAAAATTAATTGAAATCTAATCCACAAAGAGACATAAAGCAAATCAGTGGTTGCCAGAAAATTAGACCTGGGGTTGAAGAAAGACAGGACAGGGAAGCAACAGAGCTTTCTGGAAATGTACTATAGCTTGACTATGGTGGCTGTAACACAGTGTATATGTTTGTCAAAACTCACCATACTGTACCCTTAACATGTATACATTTTATTGTATTGATAAAAGTCAATAATTTTTAAAATCATAAGAATTTTCTGAATGAGGAATGTTACATAGCAAACATGACAACAATAAGGACAATGCATTTTTAAATTATGGTAAAATATACATAACACTAAATTTATTATTTTAATCATTTTTTAGTATATGGTTCTGTGGCACCATATACTGACAATGTCATGCAACCATCAAAATCACGATCTTTCTCCAGAACTTGTTTTCTCCAACTAAAACTCTATACCCATAAAATACTAACTCCTCATTCTCTCCTCCCCCAACCCAGGGCAACCACCATTCTAATTTCCCTCTTCTTCTTTTTTTTTTTTTAAGATTTTATTTATTTATTCATGAGAGACACAGAGAGAGAGAGAGAGAGAGAGAGAGAGAGAGAGAGAGGCAGAGACACAGGCAGAGAGAGAAGCAGGCTCCATGCAGGTAGCCTGATGTGGGACTTGATCCTGGTCTCCAGGATCACGCCCTGGGCTGAAGGCAGCGCTAAACCACTGAGCCACCTGGGCTGCCCAACTTCTGACATCTTTCACTTGTCTAATCACATTGAACATTACCACCTATACTATATATAATGTTTTGAAGAAGCATTGCTTGAGAGAGAGAGAGAAGAGAGAGAGAGAGAGAGAGAGAGCAGAGCACAGCAGAGGAGAAGCAGGCTCCATGCAGGTAGCCTGATGTGGGACTTGATCCTGGTCTCCAGGATCACGCCCTGGGCTGAAGGCAGCGCTAAAACCACTGAGCCACGGGCTGCCAACTTCTGACATCTTTCACTTGTCTATCACATTGAACATTACCACCTATACTATATATAATGTTTTGAAGAAGCATTGCTGGTAAGCTGGAGGAGGGTCTTTAATTTTTTAATGTATTTATTATTTAATTTAAGATTTTTTTAAAAATTTCTTTTGCCCCCCCCCCTACCCCCCCCCCCTAAGATTTTATTTATTTGAGAGAGGAGCATGCACATATGAGAGACTGACGAGGATGGGGGGGGGGGAGGGGGAGGAGGTATTTAAGTAGGATGTAAGTTTCTTGAGTATAGGGATTATGTCTTTTTTTTAAGAGTTTTTTTTTTTTTTAATTTTACTTATTTATGATAGTCACACAGAGAGAGAGAGAGAGGCAGAGACATAGGCAGAGGGAGAAGCATGCTCCATGCACCGGGAGCCCGATGTGGGATTCGATCCCGGGTCTCCAGGATTGCGCCCTGGGCCAAAGGCAGGCGCCAAACCGCTGCACCACCCAGGGATCCTGGGATTATGTTTTAATTTCACTATATCTTCCACATAAAAGCTCTTCATATAGTAAGCACTCAATAAATTAGAGCCAATTAAAACTAAACTAGTTCAGAACTAAAAATAATTTTTGGTCAATTATCACTGAACCAAGGGCAGGAAAGCCCATTTACCCAAACATAAGAGAAAAGAAAATGATAAATGATTTAATAATAGCGTTATCTATTCTATATGCAACAAGGCAGACCTTCTAAGAATCAAATAAATTTTCCTCAATAATACATAATTATGTATTACAGAAATCAAATAATTCTTTGCGTAAGAGCTCATCTAGAATCATTGCTATGCTCACTCTTTATGTTGATCTTTTAAAAGTAAAACTTTCTTGAAGAAGCCCCAGTACATTAAATGTGGGTAGAGCCCTACAGAAAACAGCATCCCTTTCTGACTCTAGTTAAGAAACATCTACCATAAAAACTGAATAGGATTGTAGAGGGAAAGCATGGTATGATTTTTAAGGAAGAAACACTTTGGCATTATGCCAGATCCTTTAAGATTTCTGAATGTGACGCTTTTGACTCAAGCTATTCTGCAAAATTGAATGACTTCAAGGGTTCTTCAGAGGAAAAAATATAATTCCAGTTTGTCAAAAAACACATAAGAAACTTATACCATTCTTATTCTATTGAATAAGAATTATTATTCTTATTTCAATTGTTAATGGTTGAACAAACAGCAAAGACATCTTTAAGAAAATGCAGGCTCCCCTCTTGCCCCCCCCCCGCCCCCCCCCCCCCCCCCCCCCCCCGGAAGGGAGCCCAGGACCGGGATCAGGAAGCTCAACCGCTGAGCCACCCAGGCATCCCGCCAAGACTGAGTTTTTATTTGGGATTTGCATTTACTGTTCCGAATTCAATAAGTACATAGAAAATCTTCCAATTCTATAGTGAAAATGACCGTTTTTTTAACTCTTAAATTCTGATGATACTGCAGACACTTAATAATATTGACCATTACTGGATTTAGAAATATCATGCAGAGAGGACTTCTATAGTGTAACTCTACCAGCAGATTGTTTGAAAAAAAGTTTACGGAACATCTCCTAATGCATTCATACGTAAATTTCCTCCTTTATGGCGAGGGCCATCACAAGACAGGTGAATTTAGGATCTTCTGCTTTCTTTTTTTTTTTTTTTTTTTTTTAATTTATTTATGATACTCACAGAGAGAGAGAGAGAGAGGCAGAGACACAGGCGGAGGGAGAAGCAGGCTCCATGCACCGGGAGCCTGATGTGGGATTCGATCCCGGGTCTCCAGGATCGCGCCCTGGGCCAAAGGCAGGCGCCAAACCGCTGCGCCACCCAGGGATCCCGGATCTTCTGCTTTCTAAATCTCTGCCTTTAACAATAGCTGGCAGCCACAGGAGTTTTTGTTGGGGATTATTCAAATCCTATCAAAATCCCTAGTGAATTATGTTCTTAAACCCACTGATTTCTGTTGGAGATGGTGGGGGGTGGATAGAGGGATAGCTTAGCATGAGCCTCAAGAGATGAAGCTAAGTGGTGGGTTCACAGTAACATCTGGGGATGATGTATACAAAAAGATTTATACTGGTCTTTCTTTCATTTTGTCTTTACTATTTCATAATAGTATGTCTGTTCTGCCTCAAGTTTAATGGTATAATATGAACAGAAAATAGAATACAAACCTCCCTTATAAAGATATAGTCCCTTCAAAATAAGGCACACCTGTTATTGTTTTACTCACACTTTCGGGTTATACCACTTGTTATGTCTTTTAAGGAAGTCTCTGTTTCCAAAGGAAAATAAAGTCTTACATTGTTTCTCAGAATTCAAACTCCAGAAACCTCCATTTATTTAGTTGTCTGTTTTAAGAATTATTGAACGCTTTAAGCAATTAATCCCTGCACTTTGTCACTGTCCCACTGTTTAGTTAACCTTTCCCAGTCATAGATGGATAACATGTCCATACCAGCTGTCCACACTGTGCTACCATAGAGGCTTGCTTGCCTCTGTTTTTAAATCTCCTATTGCATTCCAAGCCTGTTTGCTATGACATTTGTTAGAAGAATGCCAGTGGTATCATGGTACTCATTTCTCCATCCTGCAGTATAATCAAGAGCTAAGTGTGCCTTGATTTAAAAAATTATCCAACATTACACAGAACATGTAATGTTTGAATTGGTTGGTACACTGCCTGAAAAAAAGTGGGTAATGTTCCAATAACTAAATATCCATAATATTCTTCAGGCTATATATGAAACATATAAAATCTATAGGGATATATGTAACTGTGGATGGTGCTGAGAGGGGACTAGAGATACTAGGGTTCCTCAGATCTTAAAGGTCACCAAAAGCACTTGGTGGCCAAAATAGATGAAAACAAATTCAGTAGTTTATTACCTTCCTCTACTAATGATTCAACAATTCTATCCATCTGCTATCAATTTGTTGGCAAAAATGATAACAACTCCTCTCCTACACAGCTTTGGAATGAAACATCTGGTGGGGAAATTCTATAGGAATGGGCAAGGGGCTGTGCTTGCATTTGGCAGATGAATCATTATTGTTGTCAGCTTGGATGATCCTACCTTCTCTGCATCTTTTCTTAGGTTCTAGCTACTTGTAAAATGCCAAACATAATTTGGAAAGCATGGTTATCACACCTATTCTTCCTTTGTATGTATATAAGGAGCACATGGTTACAGCAGGCATAAAACAACGAGAAATGCAAAACCTTCTGGTAAGTTTGTGGTTTTTAAAAAAAATTTAAGTTTCCCTGCATAGCAATGGTATTATTTTTATTAGAGAAAATATGCTCAAAAGTAGTAAAGCAATAACCATCACTCCCTACTATGTCACACATTTACTTCTCGAAGACACAGGAAAATGACAGGTAAAATATTATTTCAGGGGCAGCCCGGGTGGCTCAGATGTTTAGCGCCGCCTTCAGCCCATGGCCTAATCCTGGAAACCTGGGATCGAGTCCCATGTTGGGCTCCCTGCATAGAGCCTGCTTCTTCCTCTGCCTGTGTCTCTGCCTCTCTCTCTCTCTCTCTCTCTCTCATGAATAAAATCTTTTAAAAATATATTATTTCAGAACAAGTTTTAGAATTTTACTATATGTATAATTTTTAAAAAATACTTTATTTATTTATTTATTTATTTATTTATTTGTTTGTTTGTTTATTTATTTATTTGATATATATAGACAGAGCACAAGCAGGAGTGGCAAAGGGAGAGGGAGAAGCAGGACCCTTGCTGAGCAGGGAGCCCAACTGGGGGTGGGGTGGTCGGCTGGATCCCAGGACCTTGAGATTATGACCTGAGCTGAAGGCAGACACTTAATTGACTGAGCTACCCAAGGGCCGCTGTAAACTAAAAGTTTTTAAAATCTTTTAGAGGTGTTGGGCTATCTCAGTCAGTGGAATGTGCAACTTTTGATCTCGGGGTTCTAAGTTTGTGCCCCATATTGGTAAAGAGATTACTTAAAAATATAATAAACTTTTAAACTTTATTACTCTAAAAAGAATAGTAAAGTTTTTAAAGCTAGAGAAAATGATAACTATTATTGATTACATTTTGTTTGTGGCCTCTGGTTATCTTTGTCCTCAACTATTTTATCTTAGAGTACCTCTATTTTGTCATACACCATAGCAATGTACACATTTTCCCTATTTCTGAAAGCTGATTGACGGCAGTAATGTTATCAAGTCTACTTTTGACTCAGGCAATCTGCTCAGCTGTAGTGTCTAACTGGTGCCTTCCCTGCAGGGGTAAATTCCATTTTCCAAAGTATATTCTCTCTATGTCTAGTTACCTCACCTGGTCAGAGGAGTAATAAAGACAAGATAGTTTTCTGTTATTTCTAGTCTGTTCCACAGCCCAAAATTTCACTGCTAGCACACACAGTTATTCTCTAGGTTGGCATTTCTCAAAAGTATGTTCCACAGAAGTATGGAAAGAGATATCAACAAATGTCCCATGAAAAAAAGATTTGCATGGTCAAATATATGGTATAGGTTACATATTTTTAAAAAGATGCTATATTTTAAAGCAGGGGTAGCCAAACTACTGCCCACAGGCCAACCCTGACAAACCACCTGTTGATGTAGAGCCTGTGTGCAAAAAATGGCTTTTACATTTTTAAGCGGTGGAAAAATCAAAAAGAAAAATATTTTTGTGACATATCATGTATGAAATATATGACTTATAATATATGAGAATATATAAAATACAACATTTTATAAAGATTTGAAATGCAAAATTTCAATGTCTATAAACAAAATATGAATGGGGCAAAACATACACATTTATGTATTTTCTTTTCTTTTCTTTTTTTGAATTGTTTATGTATTTTCTATGGCAACTTTACTATGGCAATAGAAAATCTGGGTGGGGGCAGCCCCGGTGGCGCAGCGGTTTAGCGCCGCCTGCAGCCCGGGGTGTGATCCTGGAGACCCGGGATCGAGTCCCATGTCGGGCTCCCTGCATGGAGCCTGCCTCTCTCTCTCTGTGTCTCTCATGAATAAATAAAATCTTTTAAAAAAAAAAGAAAAAGAAAAAGAAAATCTGGGTGGTTGTGGCAGACATCAAATTGTCCCCAAAGCTCAACATACTTACTATTTGGCTCTTCACAGAAAAAGTTTGCCAACCCTCTTGTAAACTATTTTCCTTTTTTTTTTTTTCTCTAAAGATTTATTTATTTATTCAGAGAGAGCGAAAGAGAGGCAGAAACACAGGCAGAGAGAGACGCAGGCTCCATGCAGGGAGCCCGACGTGGGACTCGATCCCCCGTCTCCAGGATCACACCCCGGGCTGCAGGCGGCGCGAAACCACTGCGCCACCAGGGCTGCCCCTGTAAACTATTTTCCAAACTTAATGACCATGGAACCCTACCTTCCTCAGTTTTCTGGGGAACACCAATTAACACCTGGAAACATACTAATATTCTAAAAAAACAGTTTGGAAAGTGATGACTTAACAATAAGTCAGTGGATCTCAAAAGAATGAATAAAAGAGCATGAACATCTGGGAAAAAATTGACTGTAATCTACTACAGAGTCGGCTACTCCGCTAAACATTTTACATGGATTAAGTAATTTAATCCTTATTATAAAAACCCTATGAATTTGTGAAAGGAGGTATCTAATAGGCAGTTGTATTGATGGGCATGGAGCCAGGCCCTGAATTATAAATAGATGTGGAAATGATGAGCATAGAAGGTAGGTGAAACAAAAGGAGTGCATGAAACCACCACGATTAGAAGAGAGGCACATAGCACTGTTGTAATAAAAGTCTGTAAAGAACGGAGGAGAGAATAGTCTTAGGAGTAGAAGAAAACAAGGAGACAATGTATCTTGAAAGCTAAAGAAAGTGAATTTCAAGAAATAAGTGATCAAATACTTTGAAGGGTTTATAGACAAAGTCAAAACAAAGAATACAAAATTTCCATTTGGTTTAGCTTTTAGAAGGTTTCCAGTTATGATGGAAAAGTAGTTTCAGGGCCGGTAGCACAAGCCATATTGGAAAAGGTTGAGGAAACACACGCAGTGATATACTATTCAGCCATGAAAAAGGAATGAAACCTTGCCATTTGCAACAATATGAATGTACTTTGAAGATACTATGCTAAGTGAAAGAAGTCAGAGAAAGACAAATATTGTATGATTTTCACCTGTATGTATAATCTAAAATATCAAAACAAATGAACAAACAAAACAAAATATATAGAGATAACAGATTGGTAGTAATCAGAGAGGAAGGGGGGGTGAAAGGTGGGCAAATGAGTGAAGGGATTATATGTGTGTTTGTATGTCTCTCTGCATGTGTTTATATAGATACACACATACACAATATTTTCTTTATCCATTAACCCATTAAGGAACATTTAGGTTGTTACCATTCCTTGGTTATTGTAAATAATGCTACAATAAACATATCTCTTTTTAATATATCTTTTCCAATCAGCATTTTTTTTGAATTCTTTGAATAAATACCCACAGGAGGAAGGGCTGGTTCATATGGTAGTTCTATTCTTAATTTTTTCATTAATCTCTATACTGCTTTCTCTAGTGGCTGTACCCATTCTACATTCCCACCAAGAGTACATGAGATCCTTTTTCTCCACATCCTCGTCAATGCTTGTTATTTCTAGTCTTTTTGATATCAGTGATAATAGCCATTCTAACTGGTATGAGGCAATACTGCATTACAGATTTAATTTGCAATTCCCTAATTATTAGTGATGCTGAACAACTTTTCCTGTCCCTGTTGGCCATCTGTGTCTTCTTTGGAGAAATACCTTTTTAGGGGGGAGGGACAAGATGGCGGAAGAGCAGGGTCTCCAAGTCACCTGTCCTCAACAAATTACCTAGAAAACCATCCAATCATCCTGAAAATCTACGAATTCGGCCTGAGATTTAAAGAGAGACCAGCTGGAACGCTACAGTGAGAGGAGTTCGCGCTTCTATCAAGGTAGGAAGACGGGGAAAAAGAAATAAAGGAACAAAAGGCCTCCGAGGGGGAGGGGCCCGCGAGGAGCCGGGCTGAGGCCGGGGCGAGTGTCCCCAGGACCGGAGAGCCCCGTCCCGTCCCGGAGGAGCAGGAGCTGCACCGACCTTCCCGCGGAAAGGCCTCCCGGGGAATTGGAGCAGGATCCCCAGAAAGGCGGGGATGCCCTCGGGCTCCCTGGGACAGTAACACAGGAACTGCGCCCCGGGAGAGTGCGCCGAGCTCCCTAAGGGCTGCAGCGCTCGGCGGGACCCGGAGCAGCTCGGAGGGGCTCGGGCGGCGGCTCCGCGGAGGGGGCTGCGCGGCTCCCGGAACAGCTCGGAGGGGCTCGGGCGGCGGCTCCGCGGAGGGGCTGCAGGGCGGGAGCGCGAATCCAACAGCGCAGGCCCTGGAGCACAGGGCGCTGGGACACAGCCCAGGATCCGGCCTCCCCCGGGACAGGCAGAGGCCGGGAGGGCCCAGGACAGCGAGGACGCACCTGCCTGGAGCTGAGCAGATCAGCGGCCCCGCCCAGGAGCCCCCAGGCCCTGCAGACGGAGAGCCCCGGAGCTACTGCGGGAGCTGACTCCGGGGTCCCAGAGCTGCCCCCGCCACTGTGGCTTCCTCCCGGGGCCTCACGGGGTGAACAACCCCCACTGAGCCCTGCACCAGGCAGGGGCAGAGCAGCTCCCCCAAGTGCTAACACCTGAGAATCAGCACAGCAGGCCCCTCCCCCAGAAGACCAGCGAGACGGACCAGTTCCAAGGGAAGTCAAGGGACTTAAAGTACACAGAATCAGAAGATACTCCCCGTGGTTTTTGTTTTTGGTATTTTTTGTTTTTGGTTTTTTTTTTTTTGTTTGTTTTGTTTTGTGCTTTTTTTTTTCTTTCTCTTGATTTCTGATTGCTTACCCCGCCCCACCCCCCTTTTTTTTCTTTCTTTTTCTTCTCTTTTCCCCCTTTTTTTCTTCTTTCTCTTTTTTCTTTTTCTCTTTTCTTTCCTTCTCTCTCTTTTTCTCCTTTTCCCAATACAACTTGTTTTTGGCCACTCTGCACTGAGCAAAATGACTAGAAGGAAAACCTCACCTCAAAAAAAAGAATCAGAAACAGCCCTCTCTCCCACAGAGTTGCAAAATATGGATTACAATTCAATGTCAGAAAGCCAATTCAGAAGCACTATTTTACAACTACTGGTGGCTCTAGAAAAAACCATAAAGGACTCAAGAGACTTCATGACTGCAGAATTTAGATCCAATCAGACAGAAATTAAAAATCAATTAAATGAGATGCAATCCAAGCTAGAAGTCCTAACGACGAGGGTTAACGAGGTGGAAGAACGAGTGAGTGACATAGAAGACAAGTAGATGGCAAAGAGGGAAACTGAGGAAAAAGAGACAAGCAATTAAAAGACCATGAGGATAGATTAAGGGAAATAAATAACAGCCTGAGGAAGAAAAACCTACGTTTAATTGGGGTTCCTGAGGGCGCCGAAAGGGCCAGAGGGCCAGAATATGTATTTGAACAAATCCTAGCTGAAAACTTTCCGAATCTGGGAAGGGAAACAGGCATTCAGATCCAGGAAATAGAGAGATCCCCCCCTAAAATCAACAAAAACCGTTCAACACCTCGACATTTAATAGTGAAGCTTGCAAATTCCAAAGATAAGGAGAAGATCCTTAAAGCAGCAAGAGAAAAAAAGTCCCTGACTTTTATGGGGAGGAATATTAGGGTAACAGCAGACCTCTCCACAGAGACCTGGCAGGCCAGAAAGGGCTGGCAGGATATATTCAGGGTCCTAAATGAGAAGAACATGCAACCAAGAATACTTTATCCAGCAAGGCTTTCATTCAAAATGGAAGGAGAGATAAAGAGCTTCCAAGACAGGCAGCAACTGAAAGAATATGTAACCTCCAAACCAGCTCTGCAAGAAATTTTAAGGGGGACTCTTAAAATTCCCCTTTAAGAAGAAGTTCGGTGGAACAATCCACAAAAACAAGGACTGAATAGATATGATGACACTAAACTCATATCTATCAATAGTAACTCTGAACGTGAACGGGCTTAATGACCCCATCAAAAGGCGCAGGGTTTCAGACTGGATAAAAAAGCAGGACCCATCTATTTGCTGTCTACAAGAGACTCATTTTAGACAGAAGGACACCTACAACCTGAAAATAAGAGGTTGGAGAACCATTTACCATTCAAATGGTCCTCAAAAGAAAGCAGGGGTTGCCATCCTTATATCAGATAAATTAAAATTTACCCCAAAGACTATAGTGAGAGATGAAGAGGGACACTATCTCATACTCAAAGGATCTATCCAACAAGAGGACTTAACAATCCTCAATATATATGCCCCGAATGTGGGAGCTGCCAAATATTTAAACCAATTAATAACCAAACTGAAGAAATACCTTGATAATAATACACTTCTACTTGGTGACTTCAATCTAGCTCTTTCTACCCTGGATAGGTCTTCTAAGCACAACATATCCAAAGAAACGAGAGCTTTAAATGATACACTGGACCAGATGGATTTCACAGATATCTACAGAACTTTACATCCAAACTCAACTGAATACACATTCTTCTCAAGTGCACATGGAACTTTCTCCAGAATAGACCACATACTGGGTCACAAATCGGGTCTGAACCGATACCAAAAGATCGGGATAGTCCCCTGTATATTCTCAGACCATAATGCCTTGAAATTAGAACTTAATCACAACAAGAAGTTTGGAAGGACCACAAACACGTGGAGGTTAAGGACCATCCTGCTAAAAGATGAAAAGGTCAACCAGGAAATTAAGGAAGAATTAAAAAGATTCATGGAAACTAATGAGAATGAAGATACAACCGTTCAAAATCTTTGGGATGCAGCAAAAGCAGTCCTGAGGGGGAAATACATCGCAATACAAGCATCCATTCAAAAACTGGAAAGATCTCAAATTCAAAAGCTCACCTTACACATAAAGGAACTAGAGAAAAAGCAACAAATAGACCCCACCCCCAGCAGAAGAAGACAGTTAATTAAAATTCGAGCAGAACTCAATGATATCGAGACCAAAAGAACTGTGGAACAGATCAAGAGAACCAGGAGTTGGTTCTTTGAAAGAATTAATAAGATAGATAAACCATTAGCCAACCTTATTAAAAAGAAGAGAGAGAAGACTCAAATTAATAAAATCATGAATGAGAAAGGAGAGATCACTACCAACACCAAGGAAATACAAACGATTTTAAAAACATATTATGAACAGCTGTACGCCAATAAATTAGGAAATCTAGAAGAAATGGACGCATTCCTGGAAAGCCACAAACTACCAAAACTGGAGCAGGAAGAAATAGAAAACCTGAACAGGCCAATAACCAGGGAGGAAATTGAAGCAGTCATCAAAAACCTCCCAAGCCACAAGAGTCCAGGGCCAGATGGCTTCCCAGGGGAATTCTATCAAACGTTTAAAGAGGAAATCATACCTATTCTACTAAAGCTGTTTGGAAAGATAGAAAGAGATGGAGTACTTCCAAATTCATTCTATGAGGCCAGCATCACCTTAATTCCAAAACCAGACAAAGACCCCACCAAAAAGGAGAATTACAGACCAATATCCCTGATGAACATGGATGCAAAAATTCTCAACAAGATACTAGCCAATAGGATCCAACAACACATTAAGAAAATTATTCACCATGACCAAGTAGGATTTATCCCTGGGACACAAGGCTGGTTCAACACTCGTAAAACCATCAATGTGATTCATCATATCAGCAAGAGAAAAACCAAGAACTATATGATACTCTCATTAGATGCAGAGAAAGCATTTGACAAAATACAGCATCCATTCCTGATCAAAACCCTTCAGAGTGTTGGGATAGAGGGAACTTTCCTCGACATCTTAAAGGCCATTTACGAAAAGCCCACAGCAAATATCATTCTCAATGGGGAAGCACTGGGAGCCTTTCCCCTAAGATCAGGAACAAGACAGGGATGTCCACTCTCACCACTGCTGTTCAACATAGTTCTGGAAGTCCTCGCCTCAGCAATCAGACAACAAAAAGACATTAAAGTCATTCAAATTGGCAAAGAAGAAGTCAAACTCTCCCTCTTCGCCGATGACATGATACTCTACATAGAAAACCCAAAAGTGGGATCCCTGGGTGGCGCAGCGGTTTGGCACCTGCCTTTGGCCCAGGGCGTGATCCTGGAGACCCGGGATCGAATCCCACGTCAGGCTCCCGGTGCACGGAGCCTGCTTCTCCCTCTGCCTATGTCTCTGCCTCTCTCTCTCTCTCTCTCTCTGTGACTATCATAAAAAAAAAAAAAAGAAAGAAAACCCAAAAGCCTCCACCCCAAGATTGCTAGAACTCATACAGCAATTTGGTAGCGTGGCAGGATACAAAATAAATGCCCAGAAATCAATGGCATTTCTATACACTAACAAAGAGACTGAAGAAAGAGAAATTAAGGAGTCAATCCCATTTACAATTGCACCCAAAAGCATAAGATACCTAGGAATAAACCTAACCAAAGAGGTAAAAGATCTGTACCCTAAAAACTATAGAACACTTCTGAAAGAAATTGAGGAAGACACAAAGAGATTGAAAAATATTCCATGCTCATGGATTGGCAGAATTAGTATTGTAAAAATGTCAATGTTACCCAGGGCAATTTATACGTTTAATGCAATCCCTATCAAAATACCATGGACTTTCTTCAGAGAGTTAGAACAAATTATTTTAAGATTTGTGTGGAATCAGAAAAGACCCCAAATAGCCAGGGGAATTTTAAAAAAGAAAACCATAGCTGGGGGCATCACAATGCCAGATTTCAGGTTGTACTACAAAGCTGTGGTCATCAAGACAGTGTGGTACTGGCACAAAAACAGACACATAGATCAATGGAACAGAATAGAGAACCCAGAAGTGGACCCTGAAATGTACGGTCATCCAATATTCGATAAAGGAGGAAAGACTATCCATTGGAAGAAAGACAGTCTCTTCAATAAATGGTGCTGGGAAAATTGGACATCCACATGCAGAAGAATGAAACTGGACCACTCTCTTTCACCATACACAAAGATAAACTCAAAATGGATGAGAGATCTAAATGTGAGACAAGAGTCCATCAAAATCCTAGAGGAGAACACAGGCAACACCCTTTTTGAACTTGGCCACAGTACTTTCTTGCAAGATACATCCACAAAGGCAAAAGAAATAAAAGCAAAAATGAACTATTGGGACTTCATCAAGATAAGAAGCTTTTGCACAGCAAAGGATACAGTCAACAAAACTAAAAGACAACCTACAGAATGGGAGAAGATATTTGCAAATGACATATCAGATAAAGGGCTAGTTTCCAAAGTCTATAAAGAACTTATTAAACTCAACACCAAAGAAACAAACAATCCAATCATGAAATGGGCAAAAGACATGAACAGAAATCTCACAGAGGAAGACATAAACATGGCCAACAAGCACATGAGAATATGCTCTGCATCACTTGCCATCAGGGAAATACAAATCAAAACCACAATGAGATACCACCTCACACCAGTGAGAATGGGGAAAATTAACAAGGCAGGAAACAACAAATGTTGGAGAGGATGCGGAGAAAAGGGAACCCTCTTACACTGTTGGTGGGAATGTGAACTGGTGCAGCCACTCTGGAAAACTGTGGGGAGGTTCCTCAAAGAGTTAAAAATAGACCTGCCCTATGACCCAGCAATTGCACTGTTGGGGATTTACCCCAAAGATTCAGATGCAATGAAACGTCGGGACACCTGCACCCCGATGTTTCTATCAGGAATGGCCACAATAGCCAAACTGTGGAAGGAGCCTCGGTGTCCATCGAAAGATGAATGGATAAAGAAGATGTGGTTTATGTATACAATGGAATATTACTCAGCAATTAGAAACGACAAATACCCACCATTTGCTTCAACGTGGATGGAACTGGAGGGTATTATGCTGAGTGAAGTAAGTCAATCGGAGAAGGACAAACAGTGTATGTTCTCATTCATTTGGGGAATATGAATAATAGTGAAAGGGAATATAAAGGAAGGGAGAAGAAATGTTGGGAAATATCAGGACGGGAGACAGAACATAAAGACTCCTAACTCGGGGAAACGAACTAGGGGTGGTGGAAGGGGAGGAGGGCGGGTGTTGGAGGGGAATGGGTGACGGGCACTGAGGTGGACACTTGATGGGATGAGCACTGGGTGTTTTTCTGTATGTTGGTAAATTGAACACCAATAAAAATTAATTAAAAAAATACCTTTTTAGAAACTCTGTCCATTTTTAATTGGGTTGGTTTTTGTTGGTGTTGTGATGTGTTATACAAGTTCTTTATATATTTTAGATATTAATCCCTTGCTGGATATATGATTTGCAAAATTCTTTTCCCATTCAGTAGGTTTCCTGTTTTGATGCTGACTTCTTTCACTGTGCAGCTTTGTAGTTTTGATATAATCCATTTATTTTTTTTTGTTTCCCTTGCCTCTGGAGTCAGATCCACAAAAAAGCACTAAGACCAATATCAACAGTTATCACCTATGTTTTATTCCAGCTATTTTATGTTTTGAGGTCCAACATTCAAGACTTTAATCCATTTTGAGTTAATTTTTGTATATGGTATAAAATAGTGGTCTAGTTTCACTCTTTTGCATATGGCTGTCCAGTTTTCCCAATGACATTTATTGAAAAGACTGTCCTTTCTCCATTATGTGTTCTTGGCTCCTTTCTTGTAAATTAGTTGTCTGTATGTATTTGCGTTTAGTTCTGGGATCTCAATTCTTTTTTTTTTTTTTTAAGATTTTATTTATTTATTCACGAGAGAGAGAGAGAGAGAGAGAGAGAGAGAGGCAGAGACACAGGTAGACAGAGAAGCAGGCTGCATGCAAGGAGCCTGATGTGGGACTTGAACCTGGGAATCCAGGATCACACATTGAGCCAAAGGCAGGCACTCAACCGCTGAGCCACCCAGGCGTCCCTGGGATCTCAATTCTGTTCTATTGATTTGTGTACTTGTTTTTATCCCCAATATCACATTATTTTGATTACTATAGCTTTGTAGTATAGTTTAAAACCAGAGAGAGCACGATTTCTTCAGCTTTACTATTCTTTCTCAAGCTTGCTTTGATGATTTAGGATCTTTTGTGTTTCCAAATTTTAGGATTACTTATTTTATTTTTTTAAAAATATTTTATTTATTTATTAATGAGAGACACAGAGAGAGAGGCACAGACACAGGCAGAGGGAGAAGCAGGCTCCATGCAGGGAGCCTAACATGGGACTCAATCCCGGGTCTCCAGGACCAGGCCCTGGGCTGAAGGCAGCGCTAAACCCCTAAGTTACCCGGGCCGCTCAAGGATTACTTATTATAGTTCTGTGGAAAATGCCCTTGGAATTTACATAGGGATTACACTGAATCTATAGATTCCTTTGGGTAGTATGGACATTTTAACAATATTCCTGTAATCTAGAAGCATGGAATATCTATTACTCGTGTCTTCTTCAATCTCTTTCATCAGTATCTTATAGTTTCACTGTACAGATCTTTCACCTCCTTGGTTAAATTTTCCTTGGGTATTTTATTCTTTTTGATGTAATTGTAAATAGGATTGCTTTCCTAATTTCCTGTTAATTCACTATTCGTGTATAGACATGCCACTGATTTCTGTATATTGATTTTGTATACTGCTACCTTGCTGAATTAATTTATTGATTTTAACAGTTGTTTGGTGAAGTCTTTGGGTTTTTAATATATAATATTATATCATCTGCAAATAGTCACAGTTTTACTTTTTCCTCTCAGATTTGGATCCATTTTATTTCTTTTTAAGCCTAATTGGTAACAGCTATGATTTCCAATACTATGCTGAATAAAAGTGGTTAAGAGTGGACATCCTTGTCTTGTTCCAGATCTGAGAAGAAAAGTGTTCAGTTATTTACCAGAGTTTGATGTTAGCTGTTGGTCACATGTGGCCTTTATTATGTTGATATACATTCACTTGATACAGTTTGTTGAATTTTTACCATAAATGGATGTTGAATTTTTGTCAAATGTTTTTTCTGTATCTATTGAGATGATCACATGATATTTTCTCTTCATTTTGTTACTGTGGTGTATCAAGTTGATTGACTTGTGGCTACCGAACCATCCTTACATCCCTGTAATAAATCCCACTTGATTATGGGTATACCTACTGATATAATAGTTGATCCAATGTGTGGAACAGGAGCAATACCAACAGAGGGGGCTACTGAATGGTCTTACTGTTATCATATTGCTGGTGATAATAATCCGTTGGCTGTGAATAGAGCAGCAAATAACATCTCATCTTTATTGACTAAGAGCCAAATTAAAGAAGGCAAAGTGTCCTGGGGCTTGCCCATAGATGCTGTTCAGTGGGATATCTGCAATCTGCCATTGAGAACTGGCTCCGTGGACATTATTGTAACAGACATGCCATTTGGAAAAAGGATGGGCTCCAAAAAGAGAAACTGGAACCTTTACCCAGCTTGCCTACGGGAGATGAGCCGTGTCTGTAGACCAGGGACAGGCCGAGCTGCACTACTTACTCAGGACAAGTAATGCTTTGCCAAGGCATTATCTGGAATGCTTTTTTTTTTTTTTTTTTTTTTGGTATTGGATTTTATAGTTACATTTCATAAAGATGTTATTTCTATCAACAGGGAATACTGTCCCTTTTAAATATTTTTCAAAGTTGTTAATTTTTACTACAATAATTATTGATACATTTAAACCACATGAACAAAAACTTGGGAAGACTCAGTAATTTTAAGAAGATAAAATGGTGGGGGGGGGGGGGGGAAGAAGGAAAAAAAAGAAGATAAAATGGGTCCAGAGAACAAAAAGCTTCAGAACCACAGCCTTAGTGAAAACAATGGGTCCAGCTGCTTTGGTTGGGAGGAGGAGAGGAGTATAAGGAGATCGAGGACAAATCTTAGACATCTTTTTAATATCTTCATTGACAAATAGGTGGTAATTTTTTTTTGAGCGTTAAGGTTAATAAGGTCTTTTCAGAGATGCAGCCTGTGAAGAACCCCCAACACTACATAGATAGTGAACAACAAACAGCAGAAGGAAGTCTTGACTCAAGTGAAGAAGATAGAAAAATATTTACATTAAAGAGTTCAGAATGAAGTAATATTTACAGGATGCTAAAAAATTAATCTTCAGCCATAATAAGGCCTCTTCAAGCTCCCAAAACCTTTGCTTTCTTCTCCTTTCGTCTTTGTTCATGTTGCTTCCGTTGTGCTTCCCGAGTCTGGAGAGGAGGTTGTTTATAAGTTTTCTTGTGGAAGCTAACTCTGTTGGCATGTTGCTTGAGAGAACTATTTTCTTTAGGTTGACCCCATGGTTTCAGTTTGCCTTTGTGTGGCTCATAGTTGAGGGGACGAGACAGACTTGCTTTGAGATCAAACACCGGTTTCTTGTTGGAGACTGGAGTCTGTGCTGCCTCAGTTGTCAATTTGAATGGGGTAACAACAGAAGCAGAATTCCCCTTTGCGGTCTTTAACTTGCATGTCCCGAGCACAGCCTGGCCTTTTGGGGTACTCCCACATACGGTCACATGTGGAGACTTTCTGGCTGGAGTCTTGGTCAGGGAACGCTTATGTTCATTATCTTTGGTAGCAGCTGAAAACCTGACGTTCATCTTAGTTGCTGATAGAATGGAACAACTGGCAGACCCCTTCCCACACAAGGTGCTCTGGCCTGTAGGGCCCAGGGGCTGGCCCTGTGAGTGGTGCTGGCTGGAGGGAGTTCGAGCTTCAGGGAGCCTTCCCCGGAGAGGAACTGGAGTCACCACCACTTCTTCTTTTTGTGTGTGTGTGTGTGTGTGTGTGTGTGTGTGTTCCAATAAAATTTATTTACAAAAACAGGCAGTAGGACAGATTGGGCCAAAGGACTGTAATTTGCCAACCTCTGTCCATGTCCTTGATGACACTTAGTAAATGATCTAGTTGATTGAGGGGACTGTGGTCCATTTTGCACCACTGTGAACTGGAAACCTCTAAGGTCTGCTGCTTTGCTGAGTCGTACATGGGTGTAGAACAGGACAGTATGTATGGGAACTGCCAACCAGGTGGTGGGTGCAGGGCAGAATGTGAGGAGGACACTGGAATAGGCTGAGCCTCCTTCTTCCTAAGCAACATCAACAGATCTAATCCTGATCAGGCCCAACCCTCCTACCCCATACACACATGGTCCGTGGGTGGGCACTGTCCTTACGGGACCCTTACGAGCCCTTATGCTGTGGTCTGACCACCAGCCCTTCCCTGGTGATGGCCCAATTGTAGTTCTTCGGCGGCGAGTCCAATGCTTCTTCCACCCATGCCTCCAGGTTCTCTTGGGTTCATAATAGTTTTTAAAAATTCTTTGCATTTCTGTGGTGTCAGTTTAACTTTTCCTCTATCATTTCTGATTTTATTAAAGCTTGTCTTTTCTTGATTAGTGTAGCCAAAGGTGTGTCAATTTTGTTTATCTTTCAAAGAACCACCTCATAATTTCACTGATCTTTTTGTTCATTTTGGTCTCTATTTCATGCATTTCTGTCTGATCTTTATTATTTCCTTCCTTTCACTGACTTTAGACTTCATTTGTTCTTTTTTTTTTTTAAAGATTGATTGATTGGTTTATGACAGAGAGAGAGAGAGAGAGAGAGAGAGAGAGGCAGAGACACAGGAGGAGGGAGAAGCAGGCTCCATGCTGGGAGCCCGACGTGGGACTCGATCCTGGGACTCCAGGATCACGTCCTGGGCCAAAGGCAGGCGCTAAACCGCTGAGCCACCCAGGGATCCCCCAGACTTCATTTGTTCTTTTTCTTCCTAGGTGTAGAGTTAGATTGTTTGATATTTATCCTGTTTCTTGTTAGATTGTTTGATATTTATCCTGTTTCTTGCTATGATCTTCTTTATAAGAACCACTTCTGCTGCATTTCAAAGATTTTTATATGTTGTTTTTATATTTTCATTTGTCTCTAGCTATTTTTTATTTCTTTGATTTCTTTGGTGACCCATCAGTAGTTCAGTAGAATGTTGTTTAATCTCCACATTTCTGTGTTTTTTTTCTGCGTTTCTTCTTGTAATTGGTTTCTAGATTCACACCATTTTGTTCAGAGAAGATTCTAATTTTAATCTTTTGGGATTTATTGAGACTTGTTCTGTGGCCTAACATGTGATCTATCTTGGAGAATGTTCCACATGTACCTGAGAAAAATATGCCTTCTGTTGTTTTGGGATAGAATGTTCTGTATATATCTATTAGTCCATTTGGTCTAATGTGTCATTTACGGCCAATGATTCTCTTTAATCAAATTTGTTTGAATGATTTACCCACTGATCTAAGGGAGTGTTAAAGTCCTCTACTGTTGTATTGCTGTCAGTTTCTCCCCTTTGGTCCCTTAATATTTGCTTTATATATCTCGGTGTTATGTTGGATGCATATATATTTATAAATGTTATGTCTTCTTGTTGGATTGATCCCTTTATCATTATGTAATGACATTTTTTGTCTATTATGACAGTCTTATTTTAAAAACTTAGTATGCTATAAGTATAGATACACCAGATTTCTTTTCATTTCCATTTGCATGGTTTCTATATCCTTTCACTTTCCGTCTCTGTGTCCTTACTTCTGAAGTGAGTCTCTTGTAGGCAGTATATAAGTATATATATGGGTCTTGTTTTAATTTATCCATTCAGCACTCAATTTCTTGACTGGAGTTTAGTCTCTTTACATTTAAAGTAATTATTGATAGGTATGTACTTACCATTTTTTAAATTGCTTTCTGTCTGTCCTTTTTCATGTACTTTCCAGTATTTATTTATGTTTTTGTTTTGTGGTTACCAAGAGGTTCACATACAGCTTCTTATGTATAGAATGAGCTATTTTGAATTGATAGCAATTTAATTTTTTTTAAAGATTTTATTTATTTATTCATGAGAGACAGAGAGAGAGAGAGAGAGAGAGAGGCAGAGACACAGGCAGAGGGAGAAGCAGGCTCCAGGCAGGGAGCCTAATACGGGACTCGATCCTGGGTCCCCAGGATCAGGCCCTGGGCTGAAGGCAGTGCCAAACCACTGAGCCACTCGGGCTGCCCGATAGCAACTTAATTTGAATACACTTCAAAATTTTACATTCCTGCCTTCCTGCCCAAGTAATCTATTATTTATGTTTTGTTTTATATCTTTTCATTTTAGGCATCTCTTAGTGTCTAAACTTAACTACTTATTGTAGTTTTAGTTAATTTTTCTTTTGTATTTTAACCTTCCTGTTTCATTTATAAGTGATTGGTCTACTACCTTTACTATATATTTACCTTTTCCAGTGAGATTTTTATTTCCATATGTTTTCTTGTAACTAATTAGTGCTTTCCCCTCCAGTTTAGAGAGGTTCCTTTATCATTTCTTGCTAAGGTTGGTTTAGTAGTGAAGAACTCCTTTAATTTTTGTTTGGAAAACTTTTTTTTTTTCAATTTTGTTTATTTAATAGGTAGTAATTAGTCTCAGAAATCTTTTTTTTTTTTTTAATTTATGATAGTCACAGAGAGAGAGAGAGAGGGAGAGAGAGAGAGGCAGAGACACAGGCAGAGGGAGAAGCAGGCTCCATGCACGGGGAGCCCGATGTGGGATTCGATCCCGGGTCTCCAGGATTGCGCCCTGGGCCAAAGGCAGGCGCCAAACTGCTGCGCCACCCAGGGATCCCAGAAATCTTTTTCTTCATCAGATATTTGATATCTCCTTGCAAAGCTTTGGTTTTGAACTTGAAAGTGAAGCTTTACTCCAACAATATGATATTCTTGTGCATGCTGAAGTTCTTCTAAAGAAAACTGAATTCAATCCATACTTCTATGAAATCCAGTCTTGTGTCAGAAGGTACATTGTACTTTTGTACATGGCCAAACTGTGCAAGGTGTTTGCTCAGCTTACTTGAGACTGCAGTCCAGGGAATTTTTCTGACAAAAGCCACACGTTGGTGTGTACTCATGTATAGCACCAGAGAGTCCCAAGCTGCGAAAGCTGTCATCTTTACATCTGTCTGGAAAACTCTTAATTTCTCCAAGTCTGAATGATAATCCTGCTAGGTTGAGAATTAATTTTTTTTTTTTCCCTTCCACTTTCGGCCCTTTGAGTATGATGTACCACTCTCTCCTGGTTTGCAAAGTCTCTGCTGAAAAATTTGCTGATAGTCTTATGGAGTTTCCCTTGTACGTATTAACTTGTTTTTACCTTGTTGCTTTTAAGATTTACTCTTTAGCTTGTTACCATTTTAATTATAATATATCTGGTGTGGATTTCTTTGTGTTAATCTTTTCTGGAGCTCTCTGGGTTTTCTGGACCTGTATGTCTGCTTCCTTTCCAAGATTAGGTAAGTTTTTAGGCGTTATTTCTTCAAATAAGTTTTCTGGCCCTTATTCTTTCTTTTTTCTTCTGGAAGCCCTATAATGCAAATGCTATTCCACTTCACATTGTCCCCAAAATGAATTTATCTTCATTTTTAAAAATTCCTTTTTTCTTTTTTCTTTATTTTCTTATTTTGCTGTTTTATTTAGGTAAATTCTATTGCTTTGTCTTCCAGTTTGTTAATCTAATCTTCAGGTTCATCCAGTCTGCTAGTGATCTCTTCCAATGTATTTTTGAGTTCAGTTATATTCTTCAGCTCTGTCAACTCTGTCTGAAACTTTCTTAAGTTTTCTATCTCTTATGTTAAGGATCTCACTGTGTTCATTCATTCTTCTACTGAGTTTGGTGAGTTTATGAGGATTGCTTTGAACACTTTACAAGGTGAATTGCTTATCTCCATTTCATTAATGTCTTTCTCTGATGTTTTGTCATGTTCTTTCATTTGGGACATTATTTTCTGTCTCCTCATTTTGCCTGGCTCTGTTTGTTTTTATGTGTTAGGCAAAAGAACTACCTCTCCCACTCTAAAAGGAGTCAGCCACCTTTTTAAGGAAATGGTACATGGATCCCAGAAGTGCAACCCCCTCTGACCACCAGAGCTAGGTACTCAAGGAGTGTCTCCTGTGTGGGCTGTGTAATCCCATCTGTTATGACGGGGCATATCTGTTGTGTGGGGGTTGGCAGGGCTGTCACTCAACCTGGCTGTGACACATACTTGCACCAAGTAAGTGGAGCACTGACAATGGAAAGGTAGGATGAAATATCAAACATGGCATATGCCAATGTCCCCATTCATGGAGAAAGTCCCAACGGTTTCCTTCCTTTCCAGTAGGCGCTTTAAGATTAGTAAGTGGGACTTCTCCACATGTGGTCTATGTGCTTTTCAAATTGGTGTTTTTGCATTAGGTCACAGGGAGAATGAGTCTGTGAGTGAGCCCTCTAAGGGAGGGGGGAGTAGGGTTCTCTGTTCCCTACAGATCTATAGTTTTTCTGGGCATACTCCTTACTGTTTTTGCAAAACCTGGCATTTAGGGGTCTTATATTTAGTAGGATTCAAGGGTTGGCATGCCTGATGTGGAGCAGAAACTGCTCATTCACCAGGGAATAGTTCAGTATTTTTGAGATCTTTGATGATGGTGAACTGCTGCAAATGGGATGGGTCTTTTTTGGCAAGACAGTGTCTCTCCCTTTGCCTACTCATCTCAATGCTCTCTCTTTTTTGTAGCAGCTCTGCTCATCCAGTTTTCTGGTCTTTTTCAGAGAAATTATTCCATATATAGTTGCATTCTCTTTGGATCCATGGGAGGGAGTGAATTTATGAACTTCATAAGCTGCCATCTTGAACCTAAACCCTAATTATTTTATTTAAAGCAGTCTATAAGCTGGTATACATGAGTAAAGTATATTCTTAAAATCTCAGTTAAATGAAGAGTTAGTTGACATTGGAACTCCTGCTTTGATTATTTTGGAGAACAAAATAAACCTTAAGAAACTACTATAAAGAGTACAAACAACACATGTACATCTTCCACGGTTTTTTCATGATTAGAGTGATACTATTAAATTTTATAGGGATTAAAATGTAACATTATCATAGAATGTTCTTTCTTGAGTCAGATGAGGCCAAATGAAATAACTCCCTGTGAATTATATCACAGCTGACAAAGGGGCTTATTATTATCTATTGATTGGCTGGGAGTTCTGTTATCTTCCCTATGGTAGGTTTTATGACACTCTCTGCAGAGCAGTAATTCTTTTTTTTTTTAAACTTTATTTATTTATTCATGATGTACAGAGAGAGAGAGAGAGAGAGGCAGGCAGAGACACAGGCAGAGGGAGAAGCAGGCTCCATACAGGGAGTCCAACATGGGACTTGATCTTGGGACTCCAGGATCATGCCCTGGGGTAAAGGCAGGCGCTTAAACCACTGAGCCACCCAGGCTGCCCCTGGAGCAGTAACTCTTTTTTTTCTTTTTTTAAGATTTTATTTATTTATTCATGAGACACACAGAGAGAGAGAGAGAGAGAGAGAGAGAGAGAGAGAGAGAGAGGGGCAGAGACACAGACAGAGGGAGAAGCAGGCTCCATGCAGGGAGCCCGACATCGGACTTGATCCTGGGACTCCAGAATCACACCCTGGGCTGAAGGCAGCACTAAACCGCTAGGCCACCAGGGCTGCCCTGAAGCAGTAATTCTTAATACACCTTAGCTCTGCTACTATTCTAGCAAGCTACGAAAATTAAAAGCTTTTTATGAAGGTAAAAACAACACAACATTTTATACTAATTTATAAAGCTGATTATTTGATTTGTCCAAACACACGTTTGGGTAAGAAGACTTGATTGCTTATTATACCCGAGAATTTTATCACAATGAAAACTAAGAGACTGGATTGAGTACACATCCTGAACTGGCATTTAATGTTATATTTGTAAAAGAAGAAAGGAATATCAAATTTAAAATAGTCCTATTGTAGAGCAAACATACATTTGTCTTACATAGAAGATTATGAATATAAGAAGTTGTATTTGGATGTACAAAAGAAACAAAAAGAAAGCCACGGAAAGAATAAAAGCAAGTTTCAAAAAACACCTCCGATCATCTCTGATTATGTGTGTTAGTTTTTGCAAATTATTCTGAATTCTAGTTGCATGTGCCAGTATACTTGAGGATACCTGCTTTAAGACTGAGGTATAGGAGAATGAGAAATTATTTGAGCATCTATTGAAAGATTGCAATTTGATGTTTTTTGGATTTTTTTTTTAATTTTTTATTTATTTATGATAGGCACACAATGAGAGAGAGAGGCAGAGACACAGGCAGAGGGAGAAGCAGGCTTCATGCACCGGGAGCCCGACATGGGATTCGATCCCGGGTCTCCAGGATCGCGCCCTGGGCCAAAGGCATGCGCCAAACCGCTGCGCCACCCAGGGATCCCTGTTTTTTGGATTAAGAACATAAAATCGAAGTACTTTTTATCTATAAAAAGTCACCATTCTATGTAAAAGATAAGTATATCAATTTACAAAGTACAGAACAAACCATTCACAGTTTGGCTTCAACCCAAATTTTCCAGCCTGATGCTTTAGATATTTGAAAATTTTCATGTTTCCCAAATATATACTTTCTTTTATGAGTACCTTTTATTTAAATCTTTTTCACTTAAAATTCAGTCTTCTAATCCATTTTGCTCCAGCTGGTTCAGCTCAGTTCAGTACACATTCATTAAATGTCTTGTAAAAGTGACAAAGATCACAATGAGGATTAAGCCAAGATAAGGCCTCAATCTTAAAATGTTATCCTGAGAAATCTAGGTGATAGAACTTGGGTGCATTATGAGGTTTGGTGGACTGAGCCTGGAGTGCCCTACAAACCCTTTGAGGCAATAAGGTAGGTGAAACCTTTGGCCTTTTGAACCTCTCAGGAGAATAGTATGTTGTTCTGGGTGGAAACTGGTGGCCTAATGGATTCTGCGGCCTTCTGAGGCAGTATATACTAAATAGTTAATTTATTTTTCAACTGTTTAATTTTGTTTTAAAAAGGAATTGGTTATTTCCACCTAAAAAGTTATTTGTAAATGACACTTGTAAACCTGGAAAATAATCCCTCTACTATTTGGTTGGTTAACATGTATATCAAAAAATTATTTCCCCTACATTAATAATGTCTTCCCATTAAAAGAAAAGAATCTTAAGTTGTTTAATGTAAGCATAGAAGTCTTTTAATTTGGGACTTCTGTTGTAAAACAAACATATATCATTATTCCATCAAACATACGTGTTTAAAAATTTCAGGTATCAAGAGACTGAGAAGACAAGCCTTAGACTGAGAGAAAATATATACAAAAGGTACAACTGATAAAGGACTGTTACCCAGAATATACAAAAACCTCTCAAAACTCAACAATAATAAAATGAATAACCTGATTTAAAGATGGGCAAAAAACCTGGACATCTCTCCAAAAAAGACACATAAATGAAAAAAAGTTCAACATCATATATCGCTAGGAACTGCAAATTAAAACAACGAAATATCACTATACACAAATTAGAATGGCCAAAATCCAAAACACAGACATCAAATGCTGGTGAGAATAAATGACTCTCATCATTGCTGGCAATGCAAAACTGTACAGGCACTTTATAAGACAGTTTGGTGGTTTCTGCTAAAAAAACTAACTCTTACTCTTCCCATACAATCTAACAATCACACTCTTTGGTATTTACCCAAATGAACTAAAAACTTCTGTTCATGGAAACCTTATGTCCAAAAATCTGGACAGTGAAGTTTATAGCAGCCTTATTCATAATTGCCAAAAATTGGAAACAAGCAAGATATTCTTCAGTAGGCGAATGGATAAGCTATGGTACATCAAGACAATGGAATATTTTTTTGGTGCTAAAAAGAAATAAGCTATAAAAGCCATAAAAAAAGATTTGAAAGAAACTCAAGTACGAATTACTAAGTGAAAGAGCCATTTTGAAAAAGATACATAGTATAAAATTCCATCTATACAACATTTTGGAAAAGGCAAAACTATGGAGACAGTAAAAAGATAGATGGCTTCCAGGGGTTAGGGAGTGGGAGAGATAAGTGAGAGCACAGAGGATTTTTAGGGCACAAAACTTCTATATGATACTATAACGGTTGATACATGATATACATTTTTCAAAATCAAAAGAATGTAAAAAACTGTTAGTGAACTCTAATATAAACTACAGGCTTTGGCTAACAATGATGTAATATAGATTCACTGATTGTAATAAATATACTATCCTGGTACCTACAGTTGATAGCGGGGGATATTGTGATTATATGGGGGAAGATTGTGTATATATGGGGGATGGCAGTGTATGAGGGCTTTTTGTAATTTCTATTTGATTTTCCTATTAACCTAAAACTGCCCTATTGGGAGGGGCAAGATGTCAGAAAAGTAGGGGTCCTCAACTTACCTGGCCCCACAAACTTACTGAGATAACTGAAAGCTTGGGACAGGAAAGCCAGCCCCGGAGAAGTGGAAACTTTAAAAATCCATGCCAGAGTTTTCCCTGATGGAAAACTGCTTAGCAGAGACACTGGGCAGAATCGCTGGAGGGGCAGTGAAGCCTCAAGATTCCTAGAGTCACTATAAGAGGAGGAGCACCTAGGGGAAAGCTCACCACAAACTGCTGTCTGATCTGGTAAATGGCTGGAGTGCTGCAGCCCTCGGGGCATTTGGGAGAAGCACTGGAGGTGGCTATTACCTCATTCCCTTCAGAAGAGGCGGTCCCTGGGAGCATGGGTTCACTGGCACAGGGTCCTGGATTCCAGGACACCAAGTGGACAAAGCTGGCAATCCTGTGTTCCCCCTGGGGCAGGTGGAAGCAGGGAGAGAACAGAACATTGAGAACTCCCCTGCTGCTGGGCACCTCGCAAGCTGTGCAGACCAGTGCACCCGTGCCTGCCCCCAGGAGCATCTAGAGGCCAGTGTGGACTGGGAGCCTGTGGTTAGTTGCTAGTGGAGAGCTGACTCCAGAGTTGGAAATCTGGCTGCTGCCATTGTTGTTTTTCCTCTTTGTTTCACCCTGTACCTGGGAGAGGCAGGGCCTCTAGGGAACAAAGGCCTTGCAGGATAAACAGCTCACACTGAACCCCGGACCTGGGAAAGGGTGGGACATCTCTGCCCAGGAACAGACACCTGAGAATCAGTACAGCAGACCCCGCCCCCAGAAGACAAGCTGGAAGAACAAGGGATGAGCAAGTTTACTGACCAAGCAGCACTGGAAAGCTCCAGGACGGAGGGAAAATAGTATATAGACTAGAGGGTCCTTTTCTTTTTTTTTTCTTTTTCCATTATGACTTGTTTTTATATCAGACTAATTATTTTCCAATACTCTTTCTCTTTTCCCACCTTAATTACAATATTTTACCAGCTCTTCATTTTTAAGCTTTTTCCTTTCTGACATTCATATTTCTAAATTACAGGTCTTAGATATGTTTTCCACTTCTGGATTCCCTTCAACATATTCAATTTAATTTTGGTAGATATACGGGATACAGGTTTTTGTTTTTTGTGACTTGTTTGGTTTACAACAGTGGAAGTCAGTACCTTCTAAAACACAACGAACATACACCCAGAACCAAGTGGAACACCATGTTGGTTCATTCTGTGAGACTATATTCTCTCTTTCTTCCCATTATACCCCTTCTTTTATCTTGTTTATGTTTTGGTGGTCAATATTGGGGCTTTATATAAGTATTGCCGGTTTATATAAATTTGGGATTGAGCATCTCTAACATACAGAACAAAATACACTCAGAACCAAGAGGATCACCCTCTAGGACCCCTCAGGTAGACAACATTCTCTCTCCACTACCATTTCTTCTTCACCATCACCCCTCCCCTCCTTTTTTTCCTCTTTGCTTTTTTATTCTCTTTTTCTTCTTTGTTTTTGGCTTTTATTTTTACTACTTTGTTTTAACATTTGTTTTTCACTTTAGTGGTCCTTTTATTTTGTTCTCTTCTTTTATTTTCTGGTCTCTGACCTCTTCGGAATCATCTAGGGTATATTTTACTTAGGTTGTGGTTGATATTTTTGACTCAGCTTGCTCATAGAGCCACTCTGCACTGAACAAAATGATTAGAAGGAAGAATTCACGACAAAGAAAGAACCAGAATCAGAACTCTCTGCCACAGAGTTACAGAATTTGGATTTCAATAAAATGTCAGAAATTCATTTCAGAAGTACAATTATAAAGCTACCGGTGACTCTGGGGAAAAGCATAAAGGACTCTAGAGACTTTGTTCCTGCAGAATTGAGATGTAATCAGGCTGAAATTAAAAACAGATTAAATGAGATGCAATCCAAACTCGATGTTCTAACTGCTAGGGTTAATGAGGTGGAAGAGAGAGTGAGTGACATAGAAGACAAGTTGATGGAAAGGTAGGAAGCTGAGGAAAAAAGAGAAAAACAATTAAGAGCCCATGAGGAAAGGCATACGGAAATAAATGGTAGCTTGAGAAGGAAGAATATACATCTACCTGAGATCCCAGAAAAGGCTGATAGAAAGAACTACAAAGTATCTTTGAACAAATCATAGTTGAGAACTTCCCCAAATCTGGGGAAGGAAACAGGCATTCAGATCCAAGAGATAGAGAGACCCTCCCCCCCCCCAAAAAAAAATCAAAAAAACTGTTCAACACTTCGACATTTAATAGTGAAACCTGCAAATTTCAGAGATAAAGAGAAAGTTCCTTTTTTTTTTTTAAAGATTTTATTTATTCATGATAGACACAGAGAGAGAGAGGCAGAGGGGAGAAGCAGGCACCATGCAGGGAGCCCGATGTGGGACTCGATCCCGGGACTCCAGGATCATGCCTGGACCGAAGGCAGGTGCCAAACCGCTGAGCCACCCAGGGATCCCCAAGAGAAAGTTCTTAAAGCAGCAAGAGACAAGGGAATCTTAACCTTTATGGGGAGAGATGTCAGATTAACAGCAGACCTCTCTACAGAGACCTGGCAGGCCAGAGAGATGGCAGGCCAGAAAGGGCTGGCATGATATATACAGGGTACTAAATGAGAAGAACATGCAACCAAGAAAACTTTATCCAGCAAAGCTGTCATTCAGAATAGGAGGAGAGATAAAGAGCTTCCAGGATAGGGAGAAACTGAAAGAATATGTGACTACCAAACTGGGTCTGCAATAAATATTAAGGGGACCCTGTAAAAGAAAGGAGTCCAAACAAACAATCCACAAAAACAGGGACTGAATAGGTAATACGATGACACTATATTTATATCTTTCAATAGTTACTCTGGACATGAATGGGCTAAATGATCCCATCAAAAGACACAGAGTACTGGACTGGATAAAACAGCAAGACCCATCTATATACTGTCTACAAGAGACTCATTTTAGACTTAAGGACACCTCCCAGCCTGAAACTGAACGGGGTAGAGAACCACTTACCACTCAAATTGTCCTCAAAAGAGCTAGGGTAGCAATCCTCATATCAGATAAATTAAAGTTTATACCAAAGACCGTAGTAAGAGATGAAGAGGGATACTATATCATACGTAAAGGATCTATCCAACAAGAAGACCTAAAAATCATTATTTATGCCCCCAATGTGGGAGCTGCCAAGTATATCAATCAATTAATAACCAAAGTAAAGATACTTAGATAATAGTACACTAATAATAGGAGACTTCAACGTGGCACTTTCAGCAAATGACAGATATTCTAAGCAGAACATTGCCAAAGAAACAAGGGCCTTAAATGATACACTGGACCAAATAGATTTCACAGATATATAAAGAACTTTCCATCTGAACACGACTGAATACACATTCCTCTCAGGTGCATATGGAATTTCTCCAGAATAGATCACATACTGGGTCACAAATCAGGTCTAAACTGACACCAAAACATTGGGATTGTCCCTGCATATTTTCAGACCACAGTGCTTTGAAACTAGAACTCAATCACAAGAAGAAATTTGGAAGAAACTCAAACACATGGAGATTAAAGAGCATCCTACTAAAAGATGAATGGGTCAACCAGGAAATTAGAGAAGAATTAAAAAGATTAATGGAAACTAATGAAAATGAAGACACAACCATTCAAAATCTTTGGGATACAGCAAAAGCAGTCCTAAGAGGGAAATACATCACAATACAAGCCTCCCTCAAAAAATTGGAAAAAACTCAAATACACAAGCTAATCTCGCACCTAAAGGAACCGGTGAAAGAACAACAAATAAAGTCTTGCAAGTCTTCTTCTTGCTTCTACCAAGCAGAAGAGAGATAATGAAAATTTGAGCAGAACTCAGTGAAATAGAGACTAGAAGAACTGTAGAAGAGATCAACAAAACTAGGAGTTGGTTCTTTGAAAGAATTAATAAGATAGATAAACCCCTAGCCAGCCTTATTAAAAAGAAAAGAGACTCAAATTAATAAATCATGACGAAAGAGAGATCACCACCAATACCAAGGAAATACAAATGATTTAAAAAACGTAATATGAGCAAGTGTATGCCAACAAATTAGGCAATCTAGAAATGGATGCATTTCTGGAAAACCACAAATTACCAAAACTGGAATAGGACGGAATAGAAAAACCTGAACAGGGCAATAGCCAGCAAGGAAATTGAAGCAGTCATCAAAAACCTCCCAAGACACAAAAGTCCAGGGCCAGATGGCTTCCCAGGGGAATTCTATCAAACGTTTAAAGAATAAAAAATACCTATTCTATTGAAGCTGTTTTGTAGGGTAGAAAGGGACGGAATACTTCTAAACGCATTTTATGAGGCCAATATTACCTTGATTCCAAAACCAGACTAAGACCCCATCAAAAAGGAGAACTACAGGCTAATATCCCTGATGAACACAGATGCAAAAATTCTAAAAAAGATACTAGCCAAGAGGATCCAACAGTACATTAAGATGATTTACCATGACCAAGTGGGATGTATCCCTGGGATGCAACGGTGGTTCAACACTTACAAAACAATCAACGTGATAGATCATATCAACAAGAGAAAAACAAGAACCATGTAATCCTCTCAATAGATGCAGAGAAATCATTTGACAAAATACAGCATCCATTCCTGATTAAAATTCTGCCAAGTATAGGGAAACAGGGAACATTCCTCAGCATCTTAAAAGCCATTTATGAAAAGCCCACAGCGAGTATCATTCTCAATGGGGAAAAACTGATAGCCTTTCCCCTAAGATCAGGAACATGATAGGGATGTCCACTCTCATCACTGTTATTCAACACAGTACTAGAAGTCCTAGCCTTAGCAATCAGACAACAAAAAGAAATAAAAGCCATTCAAATTGACAAAGAAAAAGTCAAAATCTCCCTCTTTCGAGATGACATGATACTGTATATAGAAAACCCAAGGGGATCCCTGGGTAGCTCAGTGGTTGAGCACCTGCCTTCGGCCCGGGGCGTGATCCTGGAGACCCGGGATCGAGTCCCACATCGGGCTCCCTGCATGGAGCCTGCTTCTCCCTCTGTGTCTCTGCCTCTCTCTCTCTCTCTCTCTCTCTCTCTCTCTGTGTATCTCATGAATAAGTAAATTTTAAAAAATCTTAAAAAAAATAATAAAAAAAGAAAACCCAAAAGACTCCACCTTAAGATTGCTACAATTCATAAAGCAATTCAGCAATGTGGCAGGATACAAAATCAATACCAAGAAATCAATGGCATCTCTATACACTGAATCTGAAGAAAGCAAAATTAAGGAATTGATCCTATTTACAATTGCACCAAAACTATGAGATACCTAGGAATAAACATAACCAAAGAGATAAAAGATCTGTATTCTAAAAACTACAGAACAGTTACGAAAGAAATTGACGAAGACACAAAGAGATGGAAAGCCATTCCATCTCATGGATTGGAAGAATAAACACTGTCAAAATGTCTATGCTACCCAGGGCAATGTACACATTCAATGCAATTCCTACCAAAATACCATGGACTTTCTCCACAGAGTTGGAACAAATAATCTTAAGATTTGTGTGGAATCAGAAAAGACTCCGAATAGCCAAGGGGATAATGAAAAAGAAAATCAATGCTGGGGCATTACAATGCTGGATTTCAAGCTGTATTACAAAGCTCTGATAATCAAGACTGTATGGTACTGGAACAAAAACAGACACATGGATCAATGGAACAGAATAGAGAACCCAGAAATCGGCACTCAATTCTATGGTCAACTAATAAACACAAAGCAGGAAAGAATATCCACTGGAAAAAGGACAATCTCTTCAATAAATGGTGTTGGGAAAATTGGACAGCCACATGAAGAAGAATGAAGAAACTAGACCATTGTCTTGCACCAGACAAAAAGATAAACTCAAAATGGTTGAAAGATCTAAATGTGAGACAAGAATCCATCAAAATCCTAGAGATGAACACAGGCAACAACATTTCTGAACTTGGCCACAGTAACTTCTTTCAAGATACATCTATGAAGGCAAGGAAAACAAAACCAAAAATGAACTATTGGGACTTAATCAAGATAAAAAGCTTCTGCACAGCAAAAGAAACAGTCAACAAAACTAAAAGACAGGGATCCCTGGGTGGCGCAGTGGTTTGGCGCCTGCCTTTGGCCCAGGGCGCGATCCTGGAGACCCAGGATCGAATCCCATGTCGGGCTCCCGGTGCATGGAGCCTGCTTCTCCCTCTGCCTGTGTCTCTGCCTGTTTCTCTCTCTCTCTCTGTGTGACTATCATAAAAAATAATAATAATAATAAAAACATTAAAAAACAAAACAAAACAAAAAAAACCTAAAAGACAGCCTCTAGAATGGGAGAAGATATTTGCAAATGACATATCAGATAAAGGGCTAGTATTCAAAAATCTATAAAGAACTTATCAAACTCAACACCCAAGAAACCAAAAATCCAATCATGAAATGGGCAGAAGACATGAACAGGAATTTCACCAAACAAATACACATGGCCAACAAGCACATGAGAAAATGATCCACATCACTTGCCATCAGGGAAATACAAATCAAAACCACAATGAGATACCACCTCACACCAGTGAGAATGGGGAAAATTAACAAGACAGGAAACAACCAATGTTGGAAAGGATGTGGAGAAGGGGGAACCCTCTTGCATTGTTAATGGTAATGCAAACTGGTGCAGCCACTCTGGAAAACTGTGTGGAGCTTCCTCAAAGAGTTCAAAATAGGACTACCCTAGTAGCAATTGCACTACTGGGGATTTACCTCAAAGATACAGATGTAGTGAAACGCTGGGAAACTTTATCACAATGTTCATAGCAGCAATGTCTCCAATAGCCAAACTGTGGAAGGAGCCTTGGTGTCCATCGAAACATGAATGGATAAAGAAGATGTAGTCTGGGATCCCTGGGTGGCGCAGTGGTTTAGCGCCTGCCTTTGGCCCAGGGCGCAATCCTGGAGACCCAGGATCGAATCCCACGTCAGGCTCCCGGTGCATGGAGCCTGCTTCTCCCTCTGCCTGTGTCTCTGCCTCTCTCTCTCTCTCTCTCTCTCTCTCTCTCTCTCTCTGTGACTATCATAAAAAATAAAAAATAAAAATTAAAAAAAAAGAAGATGTGGTCTATATATACAATGGAATATTACTCAGCCATCAGAAAGGATGATTACCCACCATTTGCTTTGACATGCTTAGTGAAATAAGTTAATTGGAGAAGGACAATCATATTGTTTCACTCATACGGGGAATATAAGAAATAATAAAAGGGATTATAAGGGAAAGGAGGGGAACTGAGTGGGAAAAGTTAGAGAGGGACACAAACCATGAGAGATTCCTAACTCTGGGAAATGAACAAAGGGTTGTGGAAGGGGAAGTGGGCGGGAGGTTGGGGTAACTGGGTGATAGGCAATGAGGAGGCCGCTCGATGGGATGAGCACCGGGTGTTATACTATATGTTGGCAAATCGAACTTCAATAAAAATAAATAAATAAAACTGCCCTAAAAAATAAAATTAATTTAAAAGATATACTGAATTACTAAAGACATAGTTAAGAGTCTGTTTAGAGGACACTTAAGTCTGTCTGTCTAGAGGATGAAAAGATAAGATACAGATTGGGGGAAAATATTTGCAAACTACATATCTGACAGAAGACTAATATTCAGAGTAAAGAATTATTAAAATTCAACAATAAACAAACACTCTAATTAGAAAGTGGAAAGAAAACATGAAGAGGTATTTCACTAAAAAGAATATACATGTAACAAGCACATGAAAAGACAGTCAACGTCATTGTCCTTCAGAGAAACACAAAGTAAAAACTACAATGAGATATGATTATACAATTATCAGAACTGCTGAAATAAAAATAGAGACAAAATCAAATGCTAGCAAGGATGTGGAAAGATCGGACCCCTTACACACTGTAAGAATGTAATATGGTGCTACGAGTTTGGAAAACAGTTTGGCAGTTTCTTTTTTCCTTTTTTAAGATTTCTTTACTTACTTGAGAAAGAGAGAGAGAAAGAGCATGTGTGTGTGAGACAGTGTGAGTGTGGGGAGAAAGAGAGGGAGAGAATCTTCAAACAGATTCTCCAGTGACAGGCTGTATCTCATGATCCCTGAGGTCATGACCTGAGCCAAATCCAAGAGTCAGACACTTAACTGACTGAGCCACCCAGGTGCCCCCGGTTGGACAGTTCCCTAAAATATTAAACATGCAACTACTCTACGGTCCAGCAACTGTACAACTGGGCATTAACTCCAGAAAACTGGAAATTTAAGTTACAAAAAAACATGTACACAAATGTTTGCAGCAGGGCTTTTTTGTAACAGACAAAAACGAAACAATTCTGGTGTCCTCCTTCAGGTGACTGGTTACCATAGTAAGGAATATCACTCAGTAATAAAAAGGAATGAAATATAGATGGGACAATCTGGATAAATCTCCAGATAATTGTCAGAGTGAAAAAATCATCTGAAAAGATCATATACTGCATGATTCCATTTATATAATGTTCTTAAAATGATAAAAATGGAAAATAGATTAGTGGCTGCCAAGATATAAGGAAGGTAGGATGAGAGGAGTGCATATGACATAAAAGGGAATCTCTGTAGTGACAGAAATGTTCTGTATTTTTTAAAAAAGATTTTATTTATTTATTCATGATAGATTTTATTTATTTATTCATGATAGACAAAGAGAGAGGCAGAGACACAGGCAGAGGGAGAAGCAGGCTCCATGCCAGGAGCCCGACGTGGGACTCGATCCCAGGACTCCAGGATCATGCCCTGGGCCAAAGGCAGGCGCCAAACCACTGAGCCACCCAGGGATCCCCCTGTATTTTGACCATATCAACGTCCATATCCTGGATGTGCTACTGTATACAGTATCTTGGTATTGCAAGATGTTACCACTGGGGAAAATGCCTGTAGAGTACAATGGGATCTCTTTGTATTATTTCTCACAACTACATGTGAATCTTAAGATAATCTATAATTATCTTAAAAGAAAAAGTTTATTAAAATAGAGATTTCGTTCGGATTAAAATGAAAAATTATTATCTTGTCCATTTTGGCTCAATATTTGAATAGCCTAAGACTAGCCTAAATCCTAAGTGCAATTCTTTTTTTTTTTAAAAGATTTTATTTATTTATTCATCACACACACACACACACACACACACACACACACACACACACAGGCAGAGACACAAGCAGAGGGAGAAGCAGGCTCCATACAGGGAGCCTAATGTGGGACTCGATCCCAGGTCTCCAGGATCACACCCTGGCTGGTGGCGGTGCTAAACCACTGAGCCACCTGGGCTGCCCCCTAAGTACAATTCTAAGAGAATCTATTAGTGCTGGGAATCAAATGAAGTTCAAACACAAGTAAAATTCTAATCTTATTGCAATACTGGCAATCACAAGATTAGATACAAGAGATCATTAAAGTAATGAATCCAAGAGTGGGCAGACTAAAACATAGTATACAAAAAGCCCATGGACACATTACAAGAAGAATATTAAAGTCAACCAGTTATATATATATAAAATAGGAAGAGATCTCTTGGACATGAGCTGTGGCTGGCTCTACCCTGTCACTTTATGGATTTATGGCAGTTTTCCTGTTAAGGAACCATCCCAGAAACCATGTGTGCCTTACATATTTGCCATTCCTACTATGGTATGACATAAATAAATCATGGGGCTTGGGTCAGTACAGCCAGTCTGTAAAGTGATTCATGAGGCCAGCAGTATCATCCCCTAGGACTGTGTACTTTATTACAGTAAACCTCAGAACAAGATACAATTTCCTGACTCAAGAAGCAGCCTTTAAATCAGGACACCTGGATAGCCCTGGAATCACTTAAAAAAAATACAATAGGTTTCAATCCAGCATTGTTACTTAGTGCTGGCCTGCACTTGCCCCAGCTCTGTTCCTTTTAACATTAAATATTAAATTCAAAATGAATTCCTTTTGAGTGAATTATGGTAACAGAACTACAGAATAAATTTAAATACATCCCATCCTTATATGTTCTTTGTTCCCTGTTTTTCCTAACTTTATTTAGCCACTCAAAAAAAGAAAAAATATTCCTCATGTCAAATTTCCCAGTCTTTAAAACTCATAAATCAAGAAGAGCATCTTTTGGTGCCTAAAATAAAAAGCAAATGATTTTGAACCTGGTTTCCCTCTAGTTAACTCATTAAGGAGCACCATGTTAGAGCAATCTTGGAGACAAAGTCATCTGGGCATTCTTTGGGCTTGGAGACCTACTACTGCAATCACTGTGATTTATGTAGGTATCATACATACTTTAAGCCAAGACTTGAAATAGTTCCATACTCTTGTTCAGGAAAACTGGAAATCTACACAGTTGTAAAAGTTGTTTGTTGAATTCCTACATTACATTAGGATCTAATCATGAAGTTATCTTTTTATGTACTCAAATTTTTTTAATAAAACGCTTAAAGCCACTAAAACAAACAAAATCACATTCCTAGTTATCAAAAAGAACTGCTTTTAAGCCAAAATGTGAATTTTTAGCTAGATAATTAATATCGCTTTATGAATTTACTGAAGCCTCCAAGCCAAAGGTCCATCACATACTAATATTATTTTATACCTCTTGAAGAAACTGGAGAAAAAGTGTTGGGATTCTCCATTATGACCATAGAACTAACCCCAATACCTGATCTTTTGGGAAACAACTAATACAAATTTACTTTTATTCAATAAAGACTCACTTGATTGAACAGGTTTTGGCTCACATGCAGCCAAAAGATACACAAAGCTAGGAGGATGCCTGGGTGGCTCAGTGGTTGAGCACCTGCCTTTGGGCCAGGGTGTGATCCTAGAGTCCTGGGATTGAGTTCCACATTGGGCTCCCTGCATGGAGCCTGCTTCTCTCTGTGCCTATGTCTCTGCATCTCTCTCTCTCTGTCTCCCATGAATAAATAAATAAAATCTTAAAAAAAAAAAAAAAAAGACTGTTCTAGTCTAAAAAAAAAAAAAGAAAAAGAAAAAAGAAACACAAAGCTGTAGTACTTTACTACATTCCTTTGCAGTAAGAAACTGGCCAAGAGAAAAGATGGACATTAGCTCCTTAGACTCTTCACACTCAAGTCATTAAAGTAACTGGACTTACACAAGCATGAGGTGTTCAAAAAATCTGAGCATGGCAACTGAGGATGAAGGCAAACTATAATAACTGAATCATAGGCCTATAAAGACAAATGCTTTCCAGTGAGTCAAAAGAGAAAAGAAATGACTAGGAATTCTCAGCAACTACAAACAAACTACGTGTTGATGACAATGGGATTGATCACATAAATCTCAAGGGACACAGATTTTTGTAAATCTTGTCATACTATGTTTTAGGGCATTTTAGGGACCCCTGGGTGGTGCAGTTGTTGAGGGTGGAAAGGACATGATCCTGGCCTGAGGATCGAATCCCACATCAGGCTTTCTCTGAGGAAACTGCTTCTCCCTCTAATACTCTGCCCCTCTCTCTGTCTTTCATGAATAAATAAACAAAATCTTTATAAAAAAAAAAGGCATTTTACATTTTTTTCCTCTTAAAAGCGGATTCTTTACCATTGACCATACGGTCCAACAAGTTTCCTAAAAAAGAATTCAGTAACAACAGTTTTTTAATTAATAAATACTAAAACTTCTATTAAAGCGTCTGTAAACAAGAGGGGCAGATATAGTTCTTCTTAATGAGCTCTGGCTCACTTCCTGCATTTGTGTCTTGCTAGAAAAGATACCCAAATCAGGAATAGGCAGTTGGCAAATCATTTACATTGGTCATGGAGTTGTTTTTCTCTAGGAAATGCCATAAGCCTTAAGGCACAGCCTGCCAGAGAGTGTAAATAAACACTGCAGAAAAGCTTTAAAATGGATGACATTCTAAAGAATCAACACATTGGAGAGATATATGGAAAAGTAGCATGAAAAAAAATGCTCTTTTCTAGAGAAGCCTTCAATTCTTAACCTGACAACAAAAGAATACTTTTTTGGTTAAAAAAAAAAAAAAAAGGGATCCCTGGGTGGCGCAGTGGTTTGGCGCCTGCCTTTGGCCCGGGGCGCGATCCTGGAGACCCAGGATCGAATCCCACGTCAGGCTCCCGGTGCATGGAGCCTGCTTCTCCCTCTGCCTATGTCTCTGCTTCTCTCTCTCTCACTGTGTGCCTATCATAAATAAATAAAATTAAAAAAAAAAAAAAAAAAAAAAAAAAAAAAGAATACTTTTTTGGGCTCATGTGAAAACTGATACCAATCACAAAATTTATTTAGTATTCTGCAGGAAATATAGCTAAGGACCATCAAAATAGACATGTTTGAGTTTTACAGAATTCTTCTACATAGAAATTACTATATTATTTCAGTTTTTCCATTCTAGGTAATTACTTTTGATTTGGATGCATTTTACATTTACCAAGCAGTTTCAAAAAGTAAACTGTGGCACTAGTACTGGCACTAAAATAAAACCTAGTATTTCAATGACATATTTCAAGAAGATACATAAGAAAATTTCCAAGAGTCTTAACTCAATTCTACTTTTTTTTTTTTTTTAAGATTTTATTTATTCATGAGAGACACAGAGAGAGAGGCAGACATACAGGCAGAGGGAGAAGCAGCCTCCATGCAGGGAGCCCGACGTGGGACTCGATCCGAGGTCTCCAGGATCACACCCTGGGCTGAAGGTGGCGCTAAACCCCTGAGGCAGCCGGGCTGCCCCAACTCAATTCTACTTAAACAATGAACTAGAAAATACCACCCTCTATTGATTCTCTGACTCCCAAGTCTAAAAAGAAAACAAAAAACCAAAAAGAGGGCAGCCCCGGTGGCTCAGGCAAGAATCTGTTTCTCCTTTTCCCTCTACTCCTCCCCACTGCTAATGCTCTCTCTCTCTCAAATACATAAATCTTTAAAAGATAAGAAAAAGAGAAACTCATTGGATATTTTCTCCAGTAAGTGGTTTCTGTAGATTGATATGCAGCTACACAGAAAGTCAAAAGCTACTCTGGTGTCACTCAGGTCTACTTCTCACCCAAATTTATTATCACAGATTCTACCATAAAGATAAGCCAGTTACTGTGCAAAATCTAAGGCTTTTATTTACATGTGCAAAGAGAAAATGTAAACATTTGAGTATCATATAAGTTTATTAGAATTGATATATATTTTTTAAAAGATTCTATTTATTTACTTGAGAGAGAGAGCAAGCAGGAGAGAGAGCACTGAGGGGGAGAAGAAGAAGCAGACTCCCAGCAGAGAAGAGAGCCTGATTCAGAGCTTGATTCCAGGACCCCGAGATCATGACCCGAGCCAAAGGCAGATGCTTAACCAACTGAGCCACCTCGGTGCCTGAAGAACTGATATTTTTCAAAATTGTATGGAGAAGATTACAGTCATTTAATGTTGTGGGGTTTTTTTTGTTTTGTTTTGTTTTAGGATTTTATTTACTTGAGACAGAGAGCGATGAGAGTGAGAGCACGCACAAGTTGGGAGGAGAGTCAGAGGGAGAGGGAGCAGACTCTCCACTGAGCAGAGAGGCAAATGCGGGGCTCAATCCCAGGACCCTGAGATAATGACCCAAGCTGAAGGTAGATGCTTAAGTGACTGAGCCATCCAGGCACCCCAAGTCATTTAATGTTTAATGATAAAAATATATTTTCTTTTTTCTCCTGTGATCTTAAGACATCATAGAGTAAATGTGTTCAATGTACAATACAAAATTAAGTACTAAACATTAAACAAATTATGAAAATAATCAAGTAAAAAATAAAGATCCAAATTCTTAATTTCATTTGGCTATGCTGAGCTTCATTTGGATATGTTACATCTTCAGTAAAATAGCTGTGTCAGTTAGAAGCTAAGTTGAAAGAAACACAATCTCTGTACTCAAGAGTTTATAGTTCAGGGACTGGTAAACTATAACCCAGGAGCCAAATTTATCCTGCTGCCTATTTTATGATTATTGTTGGTATTGTTAATTGTAGTAAAATATACAGAAAATTTACCAGTTTAACCATTAAGTGTGCAAGTCGGTGGCATTAAGTACATCACAGTGTTATATAACTATCACCACTATTCATTTCTGGAACTTGTTCATAATTTTAAACAGAAATTCTGTACCAGTCAAACAATAACTCACCATTTCTTTTTTTTTTTTTTTAAGATTTATTTATGATAGACAGACAGAGAGAGAGAGAGAGAGAGAGAGAGAGAGAGGCAGAGTCACAGGCAGAGGGAGAACCAGGCTCCATGTAGGAAGCCTGATGTGGGACTCGATCCCGAGACTCCAGGATCACGCCCTGGGCCAAAGGCAGGCGCTAAACCGCTGGGCCACCCAGGGATCCCCTAACTCACCATTTCCCACTTGCCCCGCCCTTGGTTAATGTCTAGTCTACTTTCTCTCTACATGAATTTGCCTATTCTATGTACCTCAGTAAGTAGAACTATATAATATTTGTTCTTCTGTGTCCAGCTTCTTTCACTTATATGATTGCGAGGTTCATCCATATGGTAGCATATGCCAGAATTTCATTTCTTTTCAAGGCTGAAATATA
Organism: Vulpes lagopus; assembly: GCF_018345385.1. Lineage (NCBI taxonomy): Eukaryota > Metazoa > Chordata > Mammalia > Carnivora > Canidae > Vulpes > Vulpes lagopus. Next base: position 2,657,325 of record NC_054844.1, read on the forward strand.
TTGTGTATATACATATACATACCACATTTTGTTCATCTGCTTATTTGTTGATGAATACTTAGGTGCTTCCACCTTTTGGCTATTGTAAATAATGCTACTAAAAACAATGGTGTCCAAATATCTGAGTTCCTGCTTTCAATTCTTTTGGGTACCTACGTAGGAGTAAAACTGCTGTGCCACTTGGTTTTGCAAATAAAGCTGTACTGTTACCCAGCCACATGTATTTATTTATATATTGTCTACGATTGCTCTTATACTGTAGTGACACATTTGAGTAGTTGTAAAAGAGACTATAACATCTTTTCTATCTGGCTCTTTATGGAAAAAAGTTTGCTGTCTCCTTTTATTGTCTGTTACAGTAAGATACGGAAGGGGTGTAGAAGAAGCTAATTTTGTCTTATAAAGTTATGTGGGCTCTATGTGTGTGGGAGGGTGGGTGCAAATGTGCAAGCATGTTATGTGTGTGTTCGTGTGAGTATGTGTATTTTGGAGGGGGTAATGGAAAGGGGATCATTAGATCCTAACACTATAACCTTAAAAGAATTATTTATATTTTGTTTTCACACCGAGGTTAGGGTCACGTACCAACTAATTTTAATTTAGGCTTTTCAAACTATACTTCAGAGCTTCACTGAGCTTTACATTTTAATGATTATAGGTTAGCTAAACTTCCTTATTTTCTCAACACTGTATTCTCCCTTGGCTTCCATAAAATCATGCTTTGCTGGTTTACTACCTAGCTCCTAACATCTCTTCTTTATCTCCTTTGCAGGATGATTTCCCCCTCATCCATGTGTTGAATTCCCTAGTGATCTATGCAGGCCCTCTTCTCATTTTATCTGACTCCCTTCTGTTTGAGTTTCAGACCTAAAGATATTCAAATGTATATTGGATAGATCTATTTTATCATCCTGCATCTCAGTGGGTCACACGAACAACCACTTAGTTTCTCAACCCAGACACCCGATAGTCATCCTTAACTCCTCCTACTCTACTTCCTAACTCACCATATAAATTCAGCAACCAATAAATTATGCCTTTTCTATCTTTTAAATATTTCTCAAAAATCTCTTAAAGCTCATAAGTACTACTTTTTTTTTCATAAATGCTACTTTATTTCAGCATCTCAAGAACTCTTGACTACTAGTGTTTTCATGATTAATTTTGTCCCCTACACTTCATTTTCCACAGCAGAATCATATATATGAAATGTAACTATAAATGTCACCTCTATACTCAAAACATGTAATAGCTCTTTATTGCTTCCAGGATAGGATAGTCAGCCTCCAGCATGGTCTCCACTGACCTCCCACAATCTGGTATTCATACCATTTATAGACTGAACTGACATCTTAACTACAGTCTCATGAGAGGTCTGGGGTCAGAAGCACACAGATAAGGGATTCCCAAATTCCTGACCATCAGAAGCTGAGATACTAATTTTTGTTTTAGGCGACTAAATATGGGATAAAACTTGTTATGTAGATATATATAAGTAATAAAAGATAAAGGCTAAATTCCTTACCATGGCACATGAGCTAGGATTAAAGTTTTCTCTCTTCCATTATCCATTTTAATTTATGCTTCAATATTACTCAATTACTCACAATTTTCCATGCCTTATCAATTGCTATCCAGCTTTTCTTTCTCTTTTTTTAAGATTTCATTTATTAATGAGAGGCACAGACAGAAAGGCAGAGACATAGGCAGAAGGAGAAGCAGGCTCCTCGTGGGAAGCCTAATGTGGGACTTGATCCCAGGACTCTGGGATCACGGCCTAGGCCAAAGGCAGATGCTTAACCACTGAGCCACCTAGGCACTTGCTATCCAGCTTTTCTGATATCACAACCTCCTAGAAGCTGTCCCTGTTCATCAATTCCTTAATGACTCATATAATTTGATGACCAGTGCCAGAATTGTGTGCCACTTTTATACATGGCCAACTGCATAGCACAACCTGAGTTGTAGTTAATATGTGAATGATAGAGTGTGACCACACACACATGGTTTTATGTATACACTCCCATTTTTTATTTTGATCATGCTTTAATATATTTGTTTATACATCCCTCCTAGCATCTGAAATAGGTACTCAATAAGCTCGTATTGAATTAACAGACTTGTGTTAAATTTTCAATATAACCAGATTATATGAACATTTAAAATATGTAATTTTACTGATAAAAGATTAACATCCAAAAAATATAAAGAACTCATTAAACTAAATTTAAAAAATATTTAAAAATGGGCACAAGAGCGAAAAAAAAAGGGCGGGGGGTAGAAGAAAAGATGCTTAACATCACTAACCATCAGGAAAATGCAAATCAAAACCTCACACCTGTCAGAATGGCTACTAGCAAAAGACTAGAAGTAACAAGTCTTGGTGAGGATGTGGACAAAAGGGAACCCCCCATGGATTGTTAGTGGGAATGTAAATTTGGTGCAGCCATTATGGAAAATAGTAATGGAGGGGCGCCTGGGTTGCTCAGTTGGTTAAGTTTCTGACTCATGGTTTCAGCTCAGGTCATGATCACAGGGTCATCGGATCAGGCCCACCCACACTGGGCTCCATGCTCAGTGCAGAGTCTTCTTGAGATTCCCTTTAGCCTCTCTTGGCCCCTCCCTCTGCTCATGCTTTCTATCTCTCTCTAAAAATAAAGAAAAAATATATTTTAAAGATTTTATTTATTCATGAGACACACATACACACACACACACACACACACACACACACACACACACACAGAATGGCAGAGACACAGGCAGAGGGAGAAGCAGGCTCCATGCAGGGAGCCTGACGTGGGACTCGATCCTGGGTCTCCAGGATCACACCCTGGGCTGAAGGCGGCGCTAAACCACTGGGCCACCGGGGCTGCCCAAAATAAAGAAAATCTTAAAAAAAGAGAAAAGAAAAAGAAAAAAGGTAACAGTAATGGAAATTTCCCCCTAAATTAAAAACAGAACTACCATATGACCCAGCAATTCCACTTTTAGGCATTTATCCATAGAAAATGAAAACATTAATTCCAAAAGACACATGCACTCCTATGTTTCTCACAGTATTATTTACAATAGTCATGATACAGAAGCAACCTAAGTATCCATGAATAGATGAATGGCTAAAGAAAATATACACAATGGGAAATGTATACAATGTGATATTATTACCCAGCCATTAAACAAAAAAGAAGAGGAATCTTGTCACTTGCAACATGGATGGACAAGATGGACAACAGGGTACTATGCTAAGTGAAATAAATCAGACAGAGATGAACAAATACCTTATGACTTCACTTACATGTGAAATCTGAAAAACAAAACAAATGAACAAACAGAAGCGGACTCATAAATATACAGAACTGATGGTTGTGAACACAGGTGGGTGGCGGATGAGATAGAAAGAGGGAATTAAAAGGTATAGTATTCCAGTTTTAAAGTAAGTAACACACAGAGATATAATGTACAGCATACAGTCAACAATATCGTAACAACTACCTGTGGTAATATAAGGTAACCAGACTTCCTGTGGTGACCATTTCATAATGTATACAAATACTGAATCACTATGTTGTACATCTGAAACCAATATTGTATATCAATTATTCTGATAAAACATATACAACTTTAAAAAACAAGAATTGTGCAGAACCAATAATTATAATTCTCATCCATTTTTAATTATTCTAACTACAGATCAAAACTTTTTATCCTAGAAAAGAAATAGCCTACAGAGATATGGAGAATGTATCCTAGGTAATCCATATCCAAAACAAAACAAAAATTTTGTTGTTGTTAAAAGAACTAAACATGTGGATTTCAGGTCCTGAGTTTATTTTTTTTTTTATTTAAAAATTTTTTTAAAAAATTTTTATTTATTTGTGATAGTCACACACACAGAGAGAGAGGCAGAGACACAGGCAGAGGGAGAAGCAGGCTCCATGCATGGGGAGCCAGACGTGGGACCCGATCCCGGGTCTCCAGGATCGCGCCCTGGGCCAAAGGCAGGCGCTAAACCACTGCGACACCCAGGGATACCAGGTCCTGAGTTTATTTTATTTTATTTTTTTTTTTTTGTTTAAAAAAATTTTTTTTAAATTTTATTTATTTATGATAGGCACACAGTGAGAGAGAGAGAGAGGCAGAGACATAGGCAGAGGGAGAAGCAGGCTCCATGCACCGGGAGCCCGACGTGGGATTCGATCCCGGGTCTCCAGGATCGCGCCCTGGGCCAAAGGCAGGCGCCAAACCGCTGCGCCACCCAGGGATCCCACGTCCTGAGTTTAGATCAGTGTTTCCTAATCTTTTTCAGATCATGGAATGAACAGAAGGAAGTGATATTTGTTTTCATTTTTTAAAAGATTGTATTTATTTATTCATGAGAGACAGAGAGAGAGAGGCAGAGACACAGGCAGAGGGAGAAGCAGGCTCCCCTTGGGGAGCCTGCTGTGGGACTTGATCCCTGAACTCCAGGATCATGCCACGCCCTGAGCCAAAAGCAGAGCTCAACTGCTGAGCCATCCAGGCATCTCAAGGAAGTGATATTTGTTCAGAAAACTGAGATTATAAATGAGGCTGCTCTTGGCCCACACCTGACACAGCAGTCTGTTGTAGCACCCTGCTTAAATTGTATTCTTTTTAAAAACACTTTAATTAAAGTACAGTTGATATATTATGTTTCAGGTATACAACATATTGATTTTGACAATTCTATACATTACTCAATGCTCACCAAGATAAGTGTAGTCATCACACAATGTTATTGGCCTATTATTGGTGATATTCCCTATGCTGGACTTTTCATCTCCATGATTTATTTTATAACAAGAAGTCTGTACTTCTTAGTCTCTTTCACCTATTTTGCCCTTATCCCCACCACCCATCCCTCTGGCAACCATCAGTTTGTTCTCTGTATTTATGAATCTGTTTCTATTTGTTTATTCATTTTTTTCTTTAGATTCCACATTAAATGAGATCATATAGATTGCCTTTAAATTAAATTTTAAATTAAAGTTAAATTTTAGGCAATTCTGCCTAAAGGTGACAGATTTCAGAATGTCTTCTCCAATACTTAGAAGAAATACATAAAACACTGTAAAAGCCTGCAAAATATTCACTTGCAGGAACCAAATAAGACAAAGGACAAAACCTTAATTTGAGGTGCAGATAAGGAAATAAAAACAAAAATGCTGATGGGGAATGGAGGAATTCTTAACTATGGCCAGAAACAATACCAAAGTTGGAAGTGAGGTTACATAATGGTGAGGATTCTGAGTAATAACCCCAAATTTGGAGAAAATAAGATTGAAGTGTGAATTAACAGCTCACGAAATGAAAGTGAGGAGAAATATTTATGTACAGAAGCCTCAGTAGAGGGAAAAAGAAATGAGGGGGATAAGAGTTATTATCTGAGGGTCATTAAAGAATTTCACAAATGATCTGAACCCTACTCATTCCTACCAGGATGAACATGTAACATTTTATCAAATTTCAGAACACAAAAATAATGAGCCTAGGTTCTACAACAAAGACTGCATGGCTCTACTTGAGTACTGTCCCTTCTCCTTACCTCCCTCAGACTATAGAAAAACAGACCAAAATCATTTCAGCCCTACACTACTGTCTAGAAGGAGGAAGAAACCAGGTTTCAGTTAAGGTGGGAGTTGGAAAGATATCAGAGAATATTCATTCATTCTACATTAGAAGAAACACATCTGAGAGTTTTATAATCAGCTAAGTAGTTCTTCAAGTATAATGGCAAAATGAACATCAGACATGCAAAAATAAAAAAATGAAAAGAATTCAATACCCATTAATCTTTCCTGAAAAAGCCAATTAAAGATAAAATTTAAGAAGTGCTTGGGTAGCTCAGTCCTTCAAGCCATTGCCTTTAGATCAGGTCATGATCTCATTAGGGAGTCTGCTTCTCCCTCTCCCTCTACCCCTTCCCACCACTCATCCTCGTGTGTGCATGTTCTCTCCTACAAATAAATAAAATCTTTAAAAAAATTAAAAATTAAAAAAAGATAACATTCAATAAACAAAAAAGAAAGAATTCAGCAAAGTAAAGAGAAAATGTAATAAAGGACAGTGATAAGCACTGAATTTAAATGTAGAACCTAGACTAAGTAAATTTGAGAATTATAGTTAAAAAAAATGTAAATGATACAAACCTCAGCAAAGCTGTGATGACAAAAATGTCTTTAAATATTGGTAAAAAGTGTTAATTTCCTAATTTTTTAGAGCAAAGGGTGAATTAACACTGATAGAGTATTGTTGAAAAACATGACCCTAATCTCATTCATCTTTTTTCTTATCCTTGAGAGGAAGTCTTGGAAATTCTTCTCCTGTACAGTAAAGAAATATCCAGTTTAAATTCCATTTGATTTGTTCATGGCTAAAATTAAAAAGAGAGGAAACAACAAATGATGGCAATGATGTGAAGAAAGGGGAACCCTCTTGTACTGTTGGTGGGAATGCAAGCTGGTGCAGCCACTCTGGAAAATAGTGTGGGGGTTTCTCAAGAAGCTAAAAATAGAGGCACCCTATGACCCAGCAATTGCACTACTAGGTATTTACCCCCAGGATACAGATGTAGTGAAACGACGGTACACCTGCACCCCAATGTTCATAGTAGCCCTGTCCACAATAGCTCAACTGCAGAAGGACCAAAATGTCCTTCAACAGATGAATGGATAAAGAAGATGTGGTATACATATAAAATGGAATATTACTCCACCTTCAGAAAGGATGAATACCTATCATTTACATCGACATGGATGGAACTAGAGGGTATGATGCTGAGTGAAATAAGTCAATCGGAGAAAGACAATTATTATATGATTTCAGTCATATGTGGAATATAAGAAATAGTTAAAGGGACCGTAAGGGAGGAGGGGAAACTGAGTGAGGAAAAATAAGAGGAAGACAGACCATAAGAGACTCCTGACTCTGGGAAACAAAGGGTTGTAGAAGGGGGGGGGAGATAGGGTAACTGGGTGATGGGCATTAAGGAAGGCACACGAGGGGATGAGTACTAGATATACTGTATGTTGGCAAAGTGAATTTAAATAAAAAGATTTAAAAAATTCCATTTGTTCATTCTGTTAAAATCAAGTAAAATTAAATTAAATTTTTACTCAAAATGGCATGCTGTTATGAGTGAATTATCTACCCCCTATTTTCCCTTTTGTATATGTGCACAGAAAAATGACAGGAATCAATACTGACTCCAAATGATTATTTCCTAAGCACTTAACTTTTGAGCTTTTTTTTGTTTTATTCTGCTTTTATTGCTTAAATTTTTAAATATTTATTTATTTATTTTAGAGAGAAAGAGACTGTGTGGGGGGGGGGCAAGGGAGACAGGAACAGAGTACAGAATCTTAAGTAGACTCTCCACTGAGAGCCCAATGTGGGGCTTGATCCCAGGATTCTGAGATCATGACCTGGGCCAAAACCAAGAGTTGGATGCTTAACTGATGACTGAGCTACTAGGTCCCCCTGCTATTTTTTAAAGTTTTAAAAAGAAAAGTATAACAAATAGATAAAGACTTCTGACTTGAGCTGCATTATCAGACATAAGAGCATGTGCTTTGGACTTCAAAGTTGCCATATACTTACTACCTGTGTGACCTGAGAACAGGTGATTTCTTGAACTTCATTTTTCTTATCTATAAAGTGGTAGTGCAAAGTCTTAAACTTCCCAAGATTGAGACATAAATAATATACCTCATTACAGCTGTGAATCTGGCACATGGAAAGCACTTAACAAATACTAATTTTCCTTAGGGAGCTCAGGTTTTGAGAACAGAAATAGAAAGAAGAAATTCAATTATACCCTGGGTTTTATATTTCCTCTCCAATTATATCTTTAACCTCTAGTCAAGAGTCCTTTAGTCATGAGTCTTACCTCCCTAGATTCGTGTGGCTAAGTCCTGTTTGCTTTGTTACAACAGGACTAAAATGCACTGTAAAGGGGTTTCACAATATAAACTATTGTGTAGTTCTAGAATCTCCTCCTGCTGAGAAATCAGTATCTTCTTGACTCAATGCAAAAATATTATATTTAAAGCATATTAAACATCTCTTTTCCCCATTGAGATGCTGACAGGATCTATTGCCAACTGAAAGTAAGGTCATGATTAAGCAAAGAAGAGCAACATGGGAATGATCAGTGATCTTAAAAAAAAAAAAAAATAGAAAGAAGTAAAATAACTCTCCCCAAAGTGGACACTACCCTGCCTTCAGTTCTATAAAACTACAGTTACATGCTTTGTTTATAAGGAAAACGTTTTTACAATGAAATCCATTATTTAAAAGATAAGCCTCAGGATACAGTTTATTTAAATTAGCATGTAGGAAAGCCTTATTTAATAAGGGAAGCCCAGCACTACCAATTATATATGTGCTGATCTTTACAGGACTGCAGAGAATGAAGTAAAAGCATCTGAGAACTGAGTTAAGAAGGGAAAGAGTGAAGAAGATGCATAACACAGATGTTCTGAGAGCATAGGAAGGGTAAGTCACTGGTTGTTAAAGTGATGAGTTGACAGTAACCACGTAACTTCCTAAAAATGACTCAATATCAATACCAACAGAACTAAACTCCAAAGTTGCAATCTGCTTCAAGGAAGAGACGTGTAGTTTTTCCCCTAGGTACAGTATTTCTGATGTAGTTAAGAACAACCTTTTAAATTAAAAGCACCATGATGACTGCACGGGATGCTTTCATGCCAAAATGATGAGAAGTAGAATTCTGAAACTGTAAAATGCAAAGACTGATATCAAAGCTGCTATAATTTAAATGTCCCATGAAATATTTTAAAATCAGTGATCCAGGTAAAAGGGGAAAAACTAGTTTAACAAATGGTGCTTTCTTTTGGAGTGATGGAATCTGTAACAGAAAAAAAATGGTCATCTGCTTATAAAGCTTACTGGCACAGAGCTCTGTTGATCCCATGTTGCCTACTTGGGAAATCCCCAGGGGATTTACAAGTCTGTTGTAAATCCAGGTGCTACTACTCTTGTCTGTCAAAACAGGGACATTTTCTTAATAAACATTTCAAAGCTGCCTACCATCAGTATTGACTAGTTTAGGGGCTGGAAGGAGGTGTAGACAGCATGAGTGACAGGCAAAAAAGAAACATTACATATATATTGATATTTATTTCATTCAAGTTCTAAGAGTATGCTTAATTCTTAAATTTACTCTAAATTCCCTTCTGGATACATCTAATGGATTCTTTACTGGTCTTGTGATCTAGTCTCTCAATTGTTAACAGAGCCAGCATTATCTTCCTGAATATGGATCGGATCATGTCACTTTCCTGTTCCCTATACCTACAGAATAAAAATTTTAATTAGCAGCATAGCATCAGAGACCCTTCTAGCTTTATCCTTCAGAATTCACCTAGAATATTATTAGTTCCAACAATACTAAATTTCAGGTAGTTTCTCAAATATACCTTAATATTTCACACCATTATGACTTTTCATATTTCATTTTCTCTACTAAGAATACTTCCAATGCTTTCTTGTCTTAGTTCTTTTTTTTTTTTTTATTTCTTCTTCTTAGTTCTTTGTAAGAAATAGCGAAAGGGTCTATGAAGCCTACCTTAATTCCAGGTAGACTTGGGTGCCTCCCACTCTTAAGCTCCCATTGAATCCTGTTCATATCTCCATTCTATCTACCATTACAATACATTATGATTTCTTGTTTTCCATGGCTTTCATCTATGAATTTTACCAAAAGACCAGTAACGGGCACAAACTGCTTAACATTTAGTGAAATATAAAAAGTTCTTACAAATATTTTTCCAAAGTTCCAAATTTTGAATATCTATTCTGTGATTCAGAAATAAACTTGTCAACAGAATTACCTAAAGTATGCCAAACTAATCTCAAAGTCTCAAATTCCTGGCCTATAAAAAAAATAAGTCCTGTCATACACATGCTACAACGTGGATGAATCTTGAGGATACTATGCTAAGTGACATACGCCAATCACAAAAGCCCAAATACTGTATGATTCCACTTACATTTACCTAAAGTAGTCAAATTCATAGAAACAGAAAGTAGAATGGTAGTTACCAGGGGCAGAGGGGAAGGGGTAAAGAATAAATGTTTAATGCAAGATAAAGATCTGGAGATCAGTTTTACAGCAGTGTAAAATACATAACACTAGGGAACTACACATTTAAAAACTTGTTGAAATGGTAAATTTAATGTCTGTGGTTTTTATCTAATTCAAATCCTTGAATTAATAAGAAAACTGCAAGTTAAAACATAATGACTATGATAAAGTCTGCTTTAGCAGTGCTTGATACATAGTAGACATTCAAATAGTTTTAATCATTGGATATGTTAAATAACTAATTTCTCTAGCAGGTAATGTGTATTTCTGGGATATAGTTTATGATAAAGATAAAGTCTCTGCGAATCTTCTTTCAACCTCCAAATTCTGTCTGGTATTTTGTATAGTATAGAATGAACAGAATTTCAAGGGAAAATAGGAATGTTATTATCTAATGCTTTAAACCGTTATGTATTTGTTCCTCTGGAAGAACAGTAAAACGGAGATGCAGTAAAGTGACAACATACTACTTACAGATAAAATAATTAGGAAATGAAAAACACCATATTCTTAACAAAAGGGGGCCAGAAAAATAATTTATGGTATATCATTTACAGGAATATTATGTTACCATTGAAAATAATGATAAAGATCAGTATTAGTTGATTTTAAAAGATTTTCATACTTTTTTCTTTTGGTAAAGATTTTATTTATTTATCCACAAGAGACACAAAGAAAGAGAGAGAGAGAGAGAGAGAGACACACACACACAGAGAGAGACATAGGCAAAGGGAGAAGCAGGCGCCCTACAAGGAGCCCAATGTGGGACTTGATCCCGGATCCCAAGATCACGCCCTGACGTGAAGGCAGACACTCAACTGCTGAGCCACTCAGGGATCCCAAAAGATTTTCATACTTATTGCTAAACTGGAAAATTCTTTTTCTTGAAGATACAGAGAATGAAGTCTGACCAGTTATATAATGACTAGTTAGCTCTAATGAGGACTGCAAGTGATTTTCATTTCCTTTAAAAATATTTATCACTGAATTTAAATATATCAGCACTCTTTTATAAGGAGAAAAATTAATAGCATTATAGTTATCATGTTGTACATTACATCCCCAATACTTACCAATTTTATAACTGGAAGTTTGTACCTTCTGAACATCTTAACCCAACCCAATTTCCCCATTCCCCATCTTTGGAAACCACATATTTTATTTCTTTTCCATGAGTTTGGTCTATTTAACATGTAAGTGAAATCATAGAGTTTATGTCTAGCTCTGACTTACCATAATGCTCTCAGGCTCCATTTATGCTGTTACAAATGACAGAATTTCCATATTTTTTATGGCTGAATAACATTCCATTGTGTATATCTACTACATTTTCTTCATCTATTCATCTATTCTGTCGATGGACACTTAGGTTGTTTCTATGTCTTGGCTACAGTAAATAATGTCACAATGAACATGGAGGTGCAGATATTTTTGAGATAGTGACTTTGTTTTTTTCGGATATACACCCAGACATTAAATTGCTAGATGATATAGTAGGTTCTATTTTTAATTTTTTGAGGAACTCCATACTGTTTTCGATAGTGCCTATATCACTTTGCTTTCTTAATAACAGTGCACAAGACTTTCCTTTTCTCCACATCCTCCCCACCACTTGCTATTTCTTGTCCTTTTGATGAAAGCCATTCTCATAGGCATGAGGTGACTGCTATCTTATTTGTGGTCTTGATGTGCATTTTTCTGATGATTAGTGATGCTAAGAACCTTTTCATATAAGTGTTGGCTGTTTGGATATCTTTTTTGGAACAATGCCTATTCAGGTCCTGTGCCCATTTTTTTTTTTTAAAGATTTTATTTATCTATTCATGAGAGACAGAAAGAGAGAGAGAGAGAGAGGCAGAGACACAGGCAGAGGGAGAAGCAGGCTCCATGCAGGGAGCCTGACATGGGATTCGATCCCAGGTTCCCAGGATCAGGCCCTGGGCTGAAGGCGGCGCTAAACCACTGAGCCACCTGGGCTGCCCCCCCCCCCCTTTTAAGATTTTGTTTATTTTTGAGAGTGGGTGTGTACACACAAGCAGTGGGTAGGGGCAGAGGGAGAGGGAGAAGCAGACTTCCTGTTGAGCAGGGAGCTGGACATGGGGCTTGATCTCAGGACCCTAGGATCATGACCTGAGCCAAAGGTAAATGCTTAATGGACTGAGCCACCCAGGCACCCCCAGGTGCCCATTTTTAATTGGATTATCTGGGGAGTTCTTTTGCAATTAAATTGTAGGAGTTCTTTATATATTTTAGAAATTAACATACTATCAGATATATGATTTGCAAATATTTTCTCTCATTCCATGGGTTGTTTTTCATTTTATTTACACTTTCCTCTGCCGTACAAAAGCTTTTCAGTTTGATATAGTCCTATTTATTGATTTCTGCTTTTGTTTCCTTTGCTTTTATTATCAAATTCAAAAAAACATCTTGAAGACTGACATTAAAGAGCTTATACCTGTTATCTAACCAGGAGTTTTCATGGTTTCAGGTTTTATGTTTAAGTCTTTAATCTATTTTGATCTGAGTTTTGTGTATGGTAAATGATAGTGGTCCAGTGTTCTCAAAACCATTTGTTAATTATATTTTCCCATTGAATATTTTTGACTCTTTTGTCATAAATTAATTGACTGTATATGTGTAGGTTTATATATGGGCTCTCAGTTCTGTTCCACTAATATATATGTCTTTTTGTACGCCTATACCATACTGTTTTACCATAGCTTTGTAATATCATCTGAAATCAAGAATGTGATACTTCCAGCTCTGTTCTTTCTCAGGATTGCTTTGGCTATTCAGGGTCTTTTGGGATTCCATACAAATTTTAGGATTGTTTTTTTCTACTTCTGTATAAAATGTCATAAGAATATTGGTAGGGATTACACTGCATGTATAGATTTTTTTGGATAGTATGGACATTTAACAACATTAATTCTTCCAATCTATGAACAGAGGATATCTTTTAATGTGTTTATGTTTTCTTCAATTTCATTCATAAATGTCTGGTAGTTTACACTGTAGAGATTTTTCACCTCCTTGGTTAAATTTATTCTTAACTATTTTATTGTCTAGATGCTATTGCAAATGTGATTATTTCTTTTTCATAAAACTCACTGTTAGTGATAGAAATGCAACTAATTTTATATGTTGATTTTCCATCTTGCAACTTTACTGAATTCACTGATTAGATCTAAGAGGGTTCTGGTGATATTTTTAGGATTTTCTATATATAAAACTACATTTCTACTAATAAAGACACTTTTACTTTATCCTTTCCATTCTGATGTCTTTAATTTCTATTTCTTGTCTAATTGTTTGGGCTAGGATTTTCAGTACTATGTTGAATAGAAAGGAGAGGACTTCTTAAAGTTGATTTTGTTGGGTGACTTAAAAGCTTCACGAACTTGGATATCCAAATCTCTCAACATATTTGGGAAGTCCTTTTTTAATTTCATTACATAGACTTTCTGTCTCCTCCCCATTCTCTTCTCCTTCTGGAACTCCAACAATTCACAAATTGGTCCTTTTGTTAGCATCACTTATTATCACTTAGACATTCTTTTTCCTGTGTTCTCTTCTGACTGGATAATTTCAAAGTTCCTGTCTTCATTCTCACTGATTCCTTCTTCAGCTTGATCAAGTCGGCTACTGAGGCATTTTTAATTTACTTCACTGAATTCTTCAGCACCAGAGTTTCTGTTTCGTTCCACTTTACAATGTTTATCTCATCATGAAACTTTTTGTTTTAGTCATACAGTGTTTTCAGGGTTTTGTTCAGTTGTCTTTCTGTGTTTTCTTGCATTCTTCTTGTTCATTGAATTTCCTTAAAATAGTTATTTGGAACTCATTAAAGTATAAGTTGTAGATTCCCATGTTTTGGGGGTTTGATAATTGGAAGATTATGATCCTGTGGTGGTGATGATGATCATGTTTCTTTGATTTCTGGTGTTCCTTTGAATTTTGTGTTGTCTTCACATTTGAAGTAGGAGCCACAACCCACTCCAGGATGTTCAAATTCATATTCTGTTTGCTCCAATAGAGTGCTGCATCCTCTGTGCACCTAGAGTTTCACAAAGGCTTTCTTCTTTGTTGGTGACTAAGTAAGTGTTCCCCAGAGGTTCACAGACCTCAGTCAAGAGCTGATTTATGGATCACTTCAGTGTCCACAGACAGGAACAAGGTCTGTCTCCCTATTATATGTTGCATGGGTGGGCACAATTCTTGCCATTCTTCCCTTGGTGTATAGTGGGAAATCCCACAGTTCCCACAAAGGCACTTCTGTTTGCATATGGATGCCAAGTATTTATTGTTAGGAGTATGTGGGAAGGACTAAAATGAGAAACATCTTATATAGCCACAAAGCTGACATCACTTCTCTGTATTTCCACTCCACCCCTCTCCCACTTTAAGAACTGAAAAAAATTATAGAGAGATGTAAGAAATTGCTTCCCGCAGTATAAATATGGTTTACTATATTTTTATTTATCTCCATGCCATTTGTTTTGCTTTTCAGTGAAGTTGACTGCCTTAGGCTGTCCTACTTCAACCATTATATTACATCTCATTTCAATAATTTATATGACCTATTTGGTCTCTGAATACATCTGAATTTGCTTCTATAGGTGTACAAGATTGAAAAACCAGAGCAAACAGCTAAGGTGGAATCCTCCTACTTAAGTCGACTGAACAGCACACTCCTCACATTCATGTAGTTTCTTAAAAATTTAGAGTTGTCTCATAAATTCAAAAACATGACACTTTGGTGGGAGAGGACTAGTTCCAGTAAAGCATTTTGCTAAGCTCATAAGTCTTTCTGATTTTACCCACCTTAGATATGCCAAATAAATGTCTGAGCATTTCAGTGTAAATTAGAAACCTTAGAACCTAAGGAGGGGTCACCACTGTGGCCACTGCAGAAATGTGAGCCACCCAAGGCACAGCACCATTTCAAAATAGGAGTATCCCTAGAACTAAGCAGGATCAACTATTCAAGCCAAAAACAAATGAGCCATTCTTGATCTCTGTTTCCTTAACCTCAATATTTAATCCATGAGAATGCCAAAAGCTCAACCTACAAAGTATATTCTAGATGTGTAAGCTTTAAAACCATTAATTGGACCAGGGCAATACCCTCTTTAAGTACTTCAAAGGCTTCATACTTCATTTAGAATAAAACTCAAACTCCTTTAAAGTCTTAAATAACCTGGGTCTTTTCAACCTCTTTGGGCACATTTCCTATGAATCTCTTATTATACTCAAAGGTGTCTTTTTTTCTATTTTCCTATTTTCTTTTTCTATTTTCCAAGCTCAATTCTGCCTCAGAGACTTTGTATTCGCACTATCTTCTGCCAGGAATGCTCTTATCCTAGATATTCACATGGTTAATTTTCAATATTAAGGAGATAAATTCAAGAAAGACCTAAAAGATGGTTCAATATCTGCAAATCAATAGATGCGATACATCACATTATAAAAGGAAAGAAAAGAACCATATAATCATTTCAATAGAGGCAGAAAAAGCATTTAACAAAGTACAATATCCATTCATGATAAAAACCCTCAACAGGGGATCCCTGGGTAGCTCAGCGGTTTAGCGCCTGCCTTCAGCCCAGGGCATGATCCTGGAGACCTGGGATCGAGTCCCGCATCGGGCTCCCTGCATGGAGCCTGCTTCTCCCTCTGCCTGTGTCTCTGCCTCTCTCTCTCTGTGTCTCTCATAAATAAATAAAATCTAAAAAAAAAAAAAAAAACAACAACCAAAAAACCCTCAACAAAGTAGCTTTAAAAGAAACACACCTCAATGTAATAAAGGACATATAGGAAAAATCCACAGCTAATACCCTCAATGGGGAAAAACTGAGAGTGTTTCCTCTATGGTCAGGAAATATAGGGATGTCCACTCTCACTACTTCTATTCCACATGGTACTCGAAGTCCTAGCCACAGCAATCAGATAAAAAAAGAAATAAAAGGCATTCAAATTAGCAAGGAAGTGAAACACTGACTATCTGCAAATGACATGACACTGTATATAGAAAATCTGGAAGACACCACCCAAAAATTGCTAGAACTAATCAACAAATTCAGGAAAGTTGCAGGATATAAAATCAATGTACAGAAATCTGTTGCATTTCTATATGTCAATAGTGAAGCAGGAGAAAGAGAAATTAGGCAATCAATTCCATTTACAATTGCACCAAAATCAGTAAAATACCTAGGGATAAACCTAATTAAAGGGATGGAATACCTGTACTCTGAAAAACTGCAAAACACTGGTGAAAGAAATTATAGGTGACACAAAGAAATGCAAAGACATTCCATGCTCATGGATTAGAGGAACAAATATTGTTAAAATGTCTATACTACCCAAAGCAATCCCTATCAAAATACAAAGAGCAGTTTCCACAGACCAAGAAGAAGCAATCCTAAAATTTGTACAGAACCAAAAAAGACCCTCGACAGCCAAAGCAAATCAAAGAAAAAGAAAATCAAAATAAAGTAAAGCTGGAGGCATCACAATTCTGGATTTCAAGTTATATTACAAAGCTGTAATATCAAAACAGTATGGTACTGGCACAAAAACAGACACACAGATCAATGGAACAGAATAGAAAACCTAGACATTAACCCATAAGTATATGGTCAATTAATCTTCAACAAGGCAGGAAAGAATATGCAATGGGAAAAAGACTATCTCTTCAATAAATGGTGTTGGGAAAACTGGACAGCAACATGCAAAAGAATGAAACTGAATCACTTTCTTATGGTATACACAAAAACGAATTCAAAATGGATTAAAAACCTCAATGTGAGACCTGAAACTACAGAAATCCTTGAAAAGCACATAAGCAGCAACTCTTTTCTAGATACATCTCCTGAGGGAAGGGAAATAAAATAAACTACTGGGACTACATTAAAAAAAAAAGTTTCTACACATTGAAGGAAAAAAAAACTAAAAGGCAACTTATGGAATGGGGAAAGGTATCCGCAAATGACATATCTGTTAAAGGGTTAGTATCCAAAATATATATATAACTTTAAAAACTCAACACACACAAAACAGAATAATCTAAAAATGGGCACACCTGGATAGAAATTTTTCCAAAGAAGACATAGATATGGACAACAGACATATGAAAAGATGCTCAACACCACTTATCATAAAGGAAATGGAAATCAAAACTATAATGAAGGGATCCCTGGGTGGCACAGCGGTTTGGCGCCTGCCTTTGGCCCAGGGCACGATCCTGGAGACCCGGGATCGAATCCCACGTTGGGCTCCCGGTGCATGGAGCCTGCTTCTCCCTCCGCCTGTGTCTCTGCCTCTCTCTCTCTCTCTCTCTCTCTCTCTCTCATGAATAAATAAATAAAATCTTAAAAAAAAAAAACTATAATGAGATATCACCTCACATTTCTCAGAACAGCTAAAATCAACAGTACAAGAAAAATAGGCTTTGGAGAGGATATAGAGAAAGGAGAACCCTCTTGTACTGTTGATGGGAATGCAAATTGGTGCAGTCATTCTGGAAAAAAGTATGGAGGTCCTCAAAAAGTTAAAAATACAGAACACTACTATGATTCAGCAATTGCACTACTAGGTATTTAGACAAAGAACACAAAAATATTAATTCAAAGGGATATGTGAGCCCTGATGTTAACAGCAGCAGTGTCTGCAATAACAAAATTATAAAAACAGCCCAAGTGTCCACTGACTGATGAATGGATAAAGAATACATGATGTATACACACAACCACACACACACACAATTAAGGATCATCAGATACATGTGATAAACCTCTAAAATGAGAGAGGGCTAATTGGGTGGCTTAGTTGTTAAGCATCCAATTCTCACTTTTGGCTCAAGTCACGATCTCACAGATTAGGCGATTGAGTCCTGTGTGGGGCTCCACACTTAGCAGGGAGTCTGCTTGAGATTTTCTCCCTCCACTCTACCCCTTCCCAACCCTGCCGCTGGCATGTGCATGTATTCTCTCAAATAATACATAAATCTTAAAAAAATAAGATGAGAAATTTTTAAATCTTAATAATTGAGGTAGAAGGAAAAACAATTCAGAAAACAAAAAAAAAGGTTTTTAAAAAGATCTAATTTTCTCAGAGAAATTCAAGAAGATATAAAAGCTACAAAACAAGATTTAAGAGGTCATGAAAAAGAACATTCAGAATATGAGAAAGTTAGAATCTCATTACCAAAATAAAAAAATTCAGAAGGACTGAAGATAAAGTCAAGAAAATAACCCCAGAGCTGGAGGAAAGAAAGAAGTTAAAAATGTAAAATAAACTGAAGATTAATCTAGTGAGATCCTAAATCCAACTATTAGAGATTTTAGAAGGTAAGATCAATGAAATGGAGAAAAGAAAATGATCAAAGAACTAATTCTAGAATTTTTCTGAGCTTAAACAAAGGGGGAAAGAGAGACAATATATTCCTAAACCCAGGAGTCTTCATAAAAAGACTCTGGTCAAGATGTTTTAGTAAATTCATGTTTTGGGGCATATAATATATAGCAGTGACAGAGCACTCTAAAAAGCTACAGCTGGGATTAAATATAATCTAAACTATTAAATTAAATCTAATCTAAATTAATCTAAATATAATCTAAACATATTTGTGGATCAGAATGGAACACAAGTATAAAGTGAAATGGGATTAAATATAATCTAAATATATTTGTGGATCAGAATGGAACACAAGTATAAAGTGAAATGCAGGGCTGGATACACAGCCTGCCTGTAATTTGGATCAGCAAGTAAACTGGGGTGGTTAGAATTTGACTTTCAAAGAATGATGAGACTAAAAGCAGTTTATAAGATATATAAGCTCATTACTTAAAACTAGAAGCCAAATTTCCCTACCTTTATCCTTCCCAATAATTAATTGCTCTCTAGGATTAGGGCACAGAGAATCAGGAAGATAACCTCAAGAATAGAAACAGAAACAAGGCATTTATTGGCTCTACGGGTTGATCTCTGTAAAAGCTTCAATATCATGGTGGGTCAGAAACTACCATTAAACTGAAAATATTCATGGTACCACTATTTTTAAGTGCTCTTAACTAAAAAAATCTGTGTCTCCATCAACATTACAGAAATTATTAGATATATAAATGCTAAATAAATAAGTGATGTAGTCACATGTAATACAAATAGCACAAGACTGAAAGGAAATGTATTAAGTGGAACAAAAACAAAGCACAAGAACCCAGACACAGTATTTACTTTATAACACCATTTAATGTAATTAAAAAACAGGTAAAATCAATATATGCTTTTAGAAGTCAGAATTCTGGTTACTGAAAGGAGGGAAACACAAAGATGGCTTCTGAAGATAGTTATTACCGTATTTCTTAAACTAGGATCAATTTACAATATATTTTTCAGTTTCTGAAAATGTAGTGAACTGAACAAAATACATTCTTCTGTAAGTGTGGTGTACTTGAGTAAAGAACTTAACAAATAAGTTACTGAAATTAAAAAGAAAAACTAAACAAGTGTGAGACTTACCACTGAACATAGTTGAAGACAGTAAATAAACTGGAAGATAGTATCAGGAACTCAGAACTCAGAAAAGACAGATAAGGAGATAAAGACAGAGAAATTAAGAGATATGGAAGAAAGATTTGAGAGACTCTAGTATAGGTCTACCAAGAGTTGCAAAAGAAAACAACTCTAGAGAGACTGGGGATAGGATACTTGAAGAGGTAATTGTTGCTAATTTCTCTAAAATAGTGGAAAAAATGAAAAAAAAAATAGTGGAAAAAATGAGTTTTCAACTTTAAAGCACTGCTGCATATCTTGTATAAAATGAATAAAAATAAAAGTTCTACTGTCAACATTTAGGAGCTCAAGCTAAAGGGGAAAAAAACTGGGAGAAGAATAGAGGTACTGACAAACTTATTTTGCATAGTAGCTCATCAGAGAGCCTATGAGACATTGACAGAACAGCAATTACAGTTTTAAATGTATGATTCAAAGTCACAAGTAACAAACAGGAGTACTGGGAGAGTGAGGGAAGGCAAGGAGCAGTTTAAGTGAGCTAAATCTTAACCTGCATAGCAAAGAGTCAATAAAAAAAAAAAAACCAGTATTGAGGCTAGAGTAATGAAGAAACTTCAAAAAGAAAAAATAATGTACTACAGGAGGTGGAACTGAAAGCAGAAAAGATAGTAATGTTGCCTTTCTTTTTAAGTCCTTTTGTACTATTTGATTTCGCACCATGGTCATGTAGTATGTTAATTATATATCTCACAAAATAGGATAACAGATAATGTTGGGCCTACAAAAAGTGAAGTTGCTGTTCCTAGCTACATAATAGAGGATGTTGATTCTCAGTCATTAAACAAAAGATATTACTTAAAATTTTAGCATTAAGTCCCCTGCTGCTGGCTCTAGGATTTAAATATCCCCATCTCAGAAACATGCACCCTTATGTTTAGAGCAGCATTATTTACAGTAGCCAAATTATGAAAGCAGCCTAAGTGTCTATCGATAGATGAATGGATAAAGAAGATGTGATACACACACATACTCTTATTATTCAGCCATAGAAAAGAATGAAGTCTTGGCATTTGCAAGAATGTGGATGGAGCTAGAGTGTACAATGCTAAGTGAAACAAGTCAGAGAAAAACAAATACCATGTAATTTCACTCACATATGGAATTTAAGAAACAAAACAAGTGAGCAAAGGGAAAAAGAGAAAGACAAACCAAGAGACAGACTCTTAACTATAGAGAACAAACTGATGTTACCAGAGGGGAGGTCAGCGGCGGGAGGTGGGGGGGGGGGCATGAGTGAAATGGATGATGGGGTTTAAGGAGTGTGATGGTCATGATGAGCACCAGGTGATTAAAATAAAAACTTAAAAAAAACGTATGCCTCGGTGGCTCAGCAGTTGAGTGTCTGCCTTCGGCTCAGGGTGTGATCCTGGAGTCCTGGGATCGAGTCCTGCATCGGGCTCCCTGCATGGAGCCTGCTTCTCCCTCTGCCTATGTCTCTGCCTCTCTCTCTCTCCATGTCTCTCATGAATAAATAAATAAAATCTTAAAAAAAAAAAAGGTAAATAAATGAAATGTGAGGATATTTAAAAATAAATATGGGGTGCCTGGACAGCTCAGTAGTTGAGCGTCTGCCTTTGGCTCAGGTCGTGATCCCAGGGTCCTAGGATTGAGTCCTGTATCAGGTTTTTTCTGTATGTCTCTCATGAATAAATAAATAAAATCTGGGCAGCCTGGGTGGCTCAGAGGTTTAGCGCCACCTTCAGCCCAGGGTGTGATCCTGGAGACCCGGGATCGAGTCCCACGTCAGGCTCCCTGCATAGAGCCTGCTTCTCCCTCTGCCTGTGTCTGTGCCTCTCTCTCTCCGTCTCTCATGAATCCAGAAATAAAATCTTTTAAAATATTAAATAAAATCTTAAAAATAAATAAATAACTATGTCTAGAAATTGAAAAAGAATGGCAAAAATAAGGAACATGATATGAAGAAAGGACAATGTGAAAGGCTGAGATATGAGCACAAGGCAGATAGTGAAGGGCCCAGCATGTGTTGCCACATTGTTAATTTTTATTTATTTATTTTTTAAAGATTTTATTTATTTATTCATGAGAGACAGAGAGGCAGAGGCACAGGTAGAGGGACAAGCAGGCTCCCTACAGGGAGCCTGATGTGGGACTTGATCCCGGCACTCCGGGATCATGCCCTGAGCCAAAAGCAGACGCTCAACCGCTGAGCCACACAGGCATCCCTGTTAATTTTTATCTTGAAAGTCAGAATGAAACATGTGAGGCCTCTAAGTAGTCAAGAGACAGGATTAGCTTTATACTGAGAAAAGATCACTCAAGCAGCAAGTGGCATACAGAACAAATAGGGAAAGAATAAAGACACATGGGTAGAAAACCTGCAGAAACAGTGGAGAAAGAACAAGAAGATAAGTTTATGCAGAAGTTGACCTAAGAAGTTTATGGGATGGTTTTGAGTGATATAATACAATTAAATATAAATAATGATTAAATAGAGACATAGCTTCATCATTTTGAGAAGAGTACAGATTTCTGGTTTGAAAAACCGAATGAATTAAACATTCACTGAGACAGAAAAAACAAAAATAAATAAGTAGCTCCATCTCAGCTTTTATAATTTGTTTCCAGTGGGAATTGTTAAACTATTCTCCAGTCTCTTTAAAGGAGAAACCAAGCATACCAGAAAATTGAGGTCAAAAGTCTTGGGAGCTTTTAGCTTAAATCACTGTTGACTATTCCCTTTCCTTCAGAGTCCACATATCCCTTTGTCATTAAATCTTCTGTTCATTCTACCTCCTCAAATTTTCTTCATTGTCTAACCCTAATTCATTATTTCTTCCCTGGATTACTTTAATGTCTCCTTTTAGTACCTTAATTATTCACATTTTCCCATTCCTTTTTTTTTTTTTTTCTCATTTTCCCATTCCTAAATCAGGTAAGATTTATAAGAGTGGCATTAGGTGACAAAAGGAAACCAAAGTTTCAGATCTGTTCCTTCCCATTTATTAGTATAATTGGCAAAATTACTCACTTTATTAGAGCCTCAGTCTCCTCAATTATATGAGTACATTGAAGACAGCTTTCTCATAGGCAGCTGAGAGGCTTCCATAAATTAACCCAGTATGTATTCAGAACACGTGAAACAATCTAATAATAATTTTATTATTGGTGGTGGTGTATTTATTGTAACCTTCTGTATATCAAATAGGATTTCATTCACAGAAGGCGATCATTAAATATTTGTGTGACATGCAGTTGGTTTGGTTTAGGCTGTTATAAAATTACTTTTGAGATATTAGATGTATATAGAGAAATTGACAAAAATACAACTTTTTCTAAGATTTAATAAAAGCTACCTTTTAAAGAGACATCTATTCATTTGTCAAATGAACTCTTTAGGACTCCAAGAATGAAAAAGATGAGAGCCCTCCTTTCTTCCTTGAGAACAGAGACTGTGTCTTACAGTTATACTGCCAGGATGTAAAACAGCTCCTAACAATTTAATAGAAAAGAAAACATGCACACAGATCATTTCAACTGGTGGTAGAAAATGACAAGCAGTAAGAGAAGTTCAGATTAAACTCAGAGAAAGTGGTGACTATTCCCTGCTGTGATAACAAACTGACAAAGAAAGACGGGGGAAGGGATAAAAAAAAAAGAAAAACAGAAGGAGAGAAGTTAAGAAGGGAAGAAACGAGATGAAAGTGAGGTACAAGGGCCAGGGAACAGTGAACAGAAGGAAAGGGCCAGATAAAGAATCTTGAATA
Organism: Vulpes lagopus; assembly: GCF_018345385.1. NCBI lineage: Eukaryota > Metazoa > Chordata > Mammalia > Carnivora > Canidae > Vulpes > Vulpes lagopus. Next base: position 2,680,758 of record NC_054844.1, read on the forward strand.
ATATGCTAATGAGCCTGAATTTTATCATGAAAACAATGAATAACCTTTGGAAAATTTGAAGGGGAAATGACATGGTCATATATGTGTTTTAAAAAGTATTAATCAGGAAGAAATAGAATAAAAAGACTAGCAAAGGACAAAACTAGCCAGAGGGTCAATTATTTAAGATAGTGTTGCAAAAAGAAAAAATGCTACAAGGAGAAAATATGTTGCAGAGATATAATTCTAAAGATGAGTAAGATGTGATTGAAAATGCTGTGGTGGGGGGTGGGGCAAGAGAAAGTAAGCCATTAGTAATTATTTACTGGTTTCTGCCTTGACCAACTGAGTAAATGGATCACATCTATTACTATTAGATATAGTGGTATAAAGAGGGTTTTGTTTGTTTTTGATTCCTAAGTAATTTCTACACCCCAACATGGCTCAAACTCAGAACCCTGATATCAAGTCACACGTTCCACCGATAGAACCAGTCAGGTGAAGTGCTTTTGTAAAAGAAAATGATGAGCATAATTTTAGCCATGTTGAGGCTGTTGGAATATTCAGGGGGTCATTTACAGTTGGTTGCTGATACAAATGTTCAAATCTTGAAAGAAAGACATGTGCTGGAGTAAAATATGCATATGTGTGTTTATCTATTTACTTGGAAGTCATCAGCACGTATAGATGGTAGAAGCCATTAAACAGTTAAAATTTACTGGGGAGAAAATATCAGGAGTAGAAGTATAAGAGAAGAGAAGAGACCTAAAAATGGACTCATGGGGAGTATAAACCTTAAGGGAAAGAAAAATGAGCCATTTAAAAAATGGCCAAACATGCAGGAGGAAAACCAGGATAAGGAATTAAAAGAACCAAAGATCAATCTTTAAACAATGCGAAGAACTTTCTATAAAGAATTTATTCAGGCTAGATCTCATTTAATGCTATATGCTCATCAGGATAAAGGCCTCGATATGCTCCTTAAAGTAACTAAAATACTTGTGAGTATACACTTATTCTGCTAAAAATTTATAAGAAGTTCACCGTTAGAGCATAAAGATATGAGAAATGATTCTGAAGGAATGGGTCTATAAAGACATGTAAAAAATCATCCTCATTACTTTAATAGGAACATTTTATGTTTTCCTCTTCAGTCACCAGATTAACCTTTAAAAAATGTGTGAGTATAGGGGGTTGTTATAAATTTGAAGTAATATGGCAACTAGAAAACCGAGGACCCAAGATTTAGAACTAAAACCAGGCCATAAAATAATTTTAAATCGTGTTGATTTTCAATGTTAGATATAAAGAGTAACAAAAACCTCAGAATTTATGGACCATTATAAATGAGTTAATGTGACAGATACTGTACATTTGATTACCAATAAAAATAATCTAGTTTTAGTAGAATGTAGGCAAACTTATTATATGTCATCCATAGGCTTCTGAAATTATTTAAAAAAATAGCACAGTAAAAGATTATCTAAAAATTGAGCATGGAGTAATGTGACTGTGCTATATTCTTCATTTTGAAAAGACAAACAGAAGTTCTACTTTCTGTTGGCAACTTTTCAAGAGGGAGAAATAATTTTAAATGACTGAAGATATCACCCTATGAATTATTCATAAACAGGAAACAAACCCCAAAATACTTGGATTCTTAGCCTAAAACATTTCTTTATATGCAGTTTCTATTAAAACTCACAGGAGAGGGATCTAAGGAGAGGTTTAGCGCCTGCCTTTGGCCCAGGGCGCGATCCTGGGGACCCGGGATCGAGTCCCACGTCGGGCTCCCGGTTCATGGAGCCTGCTTCTCCCTCTGCCTGTGTCTCTGCCTCTCTCTCTCTCTCTCTCTCTGTGACTACCATAAATAAATAAAAATTAAACAAACAAACAAACAAAAAACGGGAGAGTTTTTGCTCTATATCTAAAACCTCACATTTCAAACACAAAGAATTATGGCACCTAGTCAGGCCTAAGTTCTTTTTGCATATAATCTTTCTGGTTTTGATAAAAAAATGTTTTAACAAAGTTCAATGTGGAAACAGTATTATCATGCAGGATCAAAACTTAGTTTGCATCCTTTTTGGTCATAGATTAATTGCTCTTCTGCTTCAAAGGCAATATATTAAAAAATATATTACTCCTTTTGTTAGGAGTACTTTCAGTTTTATAGATTCAGGATTATCCTAAGGCTGTCTAGAAGTTATCAGCTGATGATTAGGTAATTTAGGTGGAATAATGGATTTAACGCAGTTAGTTCTTCAATCTAATTTGTCAGGCCAAGGACTGTTAGGGCAGACTCTGACTTACCCTTTAACTAATAAGCTTTGAGTAAAATGTCTTGCTTCTAACCTTGTTTCACTTTGCCATAGGTGACAGATCAGTATAGTGAGGCTCTTTCTACCTTACTTTCATAAAACCAGGATTCATACCACATATATAAAATAGTCTGAAATTCTTTAAGAAATCAGAATGCATTTTCAGGACTACTAACACCATACTAACTTTGGCTCATTTTCTCAAAAAAAAAAAAAAAAAAAAGTTTTTCCATCATAAATATCAAAATAGAAGAGTGATGGTTTTGTATTGCAAGCAAGTCCCTGAAAATGATAAGGTTTATTTGACTTCAGTATGTATATTACAAAATTAAAACAAATATCAAATTGAAGTAACTGTGTCCTGTGGTAACAATTAATAACCAAAAAAAGAAATAAGACACAAAGAAGCAAGCAGGCATGGGGAAGTGAAGAGCAATCAGTAGACAAATTATTCCATATCTTTTGTTATGAAAAAGGTTAAAAGATATACTGATGAAAGAAGAAATGCTGAGTCAAAATTGGTATCCTTAGATTATTCTTTAATGTCTACATATTTTTGTTTATTCTTTTTTTTTCTCAAGAAAAAGGGATAAGTGATTGGTAAGGTCAAGTATCAGAATAGCAATCTTTAAAAATCAAATCTGAAAAGTAAATGGAATGAAGAAAGTTAAAATTATAATATTCTTTTTACTGAATTATCTTCCTCAACTTAGGTCCTTCTAATGTTAAATTTATAGAATTCTGTGAAACGTGCCTTCATCCATATGCTTACAATAAAATCAGTTGTCTTGGCTTCTGAGGGTTGTTTTCCTATTGCAGAAAATGCTAGTTAAAAAGAACAAGAAACAAAGCCAAACTGAGGGGTTATTGGACAAGATCAGCAATTTTGACCAAACCTCCAGACATAACCAGTTGGCATTTTTTTCAACATCTAATCTAGCTTAAAACAGTACATTGTAAGTTCCTTGATATTTATCAATGGAAGTTAAACAAGAAAGACTTGACATTTTGGAAACATGCATCAGACTCCTCTAACACTGAAGCAAACTGCTTTTATTTATAATCTTTCCTTTTTAAAAATGTGATTTTCTCTTTCCTCCTTATCAATCTCTTAAACTGCTAGACTACTACTGCAGATTAAAGGATAAAGGGACACCTAGATGGGTATTAATGAGACAATTTTTAAAAATTTTCCAAATTTCACGTTCTACCTAAAACTGAAAAGGGGAAGCCAAAGAACTTATGAATACCAAAACAAGCTTTTCATTACATAGTAGGACATTGTTCTATCAAATATTTCTTGAAATCAGTGGACTACTTTCAAGCCATTGATTAATCTTTTGATTACTATGATCATGTTGCCACATGATCCACAACCACAACCAATAATGATAATAATTTAATTTTCACAACCCCAAAAGGTAAATGTATCTTCATTTTAGAGATAGTTAAGATACAGAGAAGTTAATTAACTTGTTCAAATTTACAAAAAAGTGGCAGAGATTTTATCTCTAGTTTTGACCTGTCTTTATTTTTTTAAAAGATTTACTTATTCATGAGAGACAAAGAGAGAGGTAGAGGCATAGGTAGAGGGAGAAGCAGGCTCCATGAAAAGAGCCCAATGTGGGACTTGATCCTGGGACTCCAGGATCACGCCCTGAGCCAAAGGCAGATGCTTAAATGCTGAGCCACCTTTAAAAATATTTAAATTTTTGCTACATACAATTATTTTTAAATTTCAGAGACTTTCAAAGCCCACCAATATTCCATGTTCAGTACACAACCAGCAATCAACTTAAAAAATTTTGTACATTTACATCAAGTTGAGTACTGTGCTAAAAAGCGTATGTGTACAAGGGGGTATTTACCAGCAGAGACACAGTATGTAAAGAGGGGAAGAGATGCATAAGATATTAAATAATCTATTGTTGTGAAACCTGAAAAAAAAAAAAAAAGGTATCAATGGAAGTATAAACTGAATTTGGGATTACAAGAGATTCATCAGCATTCATAATGAAAACAAAACTGGAAGTCTTAAACTTTAAATATTGACATTGTTTTCAAGTGATTTTGAGATTATTAGAAAACATTTTCAGAAATCAAATAGAGGTAGCTAAGGCACCGGGGTGGTACAGCCAGTTAAGCGTCCGACCTTTCGTTTCCGCTCAAGTCATGATTTCAGGATCATGGATCAAACCCCATGTTGGGTTCTGCACTCAGTACAGAGTCTGCTTAAGACTCTCTCTTCCCGGGATGCCTGGGTGGCTTGGTGGTTGGGTGTCTGCCTTTGGCTCAGGGCCTGATCCCAGATTCCCAGGATTGAGTCCCATGTCGGGCTCCCTGCATGGAGCCTGCTTCTCCCTCTGCCTGTGTCTCTGCCTCTCTTTGTCTCTTATGAATAAATAAACAAAATCTTAAAAAAAAAAAAAAAAAAAAGACTCTCTCTCCCCTGGGACACCTGGGTGGCTCAATGGTTGGGCATCTGTCTTCAGCTCAAGGTGTGATCCTGGAGTCCCGGGATTGAGTCCCACACCGGGCTCCCTGCATGGAGCTGCTTCTCCCTCTGCCTGTGTCTCTGCCTCTCTCTGTGTGTCTTGCATGAATAAATAAATGAAAATCTTAAAAAAAAAAATGACTCTCTGCCCCTCCCCTCCATGCACCAGTTCTCTCTCTCAAATAATCTTATAAAAAAAAAAAGGACATCAAATACAAGTAGCTAATAATTCTGATGTCGCACACAATATGTATCAGATAATTTTTTAATGGAAGGAAAAGATATTTAGAGATATATATATATAATATCTTTTAAAGGTATGTATGAGATACTGTATGGAAGCTCAAAGGAACAGTCGGCTCACTGGGAATCTGAAGAGGGGGAGATCACCAAGGAGATGATATATATATTTATCCCAACCACCCTGTAAAATGTGGCCATTGTTAATTCTCTGCAAATAATTCTCTCTCTCACACACACACACTCATGCCTGCACATGTGTGTACACATGCACAGACTCTGTATTCAAATCCTACTTCCAATGCTTTCTCTGTGACTAAGATTTCTGACTTGCTACATTCAGAGTAAGATAACATACATTCCTCTTTGGTACCCATGAATGACATGTTACACTTCTGACAAGTATCCAAGAATACATAATCTTGAAATGTATTCTATTAAAAAGTAAAAAATCTTGGCAGGCTCCAGTGAGGCATGTCTAGGTTCCTTTCCCACTCAGTCACTGGTGAGACTTTTGAGTTCATTATCACCTCATCAGTATGTTTGTCAGCTGCTAATGGTGAGAGAAGACTAAGCCACTTACTAACAGAACTTTCTGACTTTTCTAAAGCAAAAGTAAACCCATGACGGATACTTTTTAGGGCTACCATACCCATTTATTCATTTTAATTTATTGGATCAATTAACTCAATTCAGAATAGGCAACAACTAACACTAGATATGTGATTAAATGGGCACCATTCAAATACTCTATTGTCACTAAGAGCAAGCTGGCAGAGTTAAAAGCACTAAACCTACCTTTGATATAATGCTAATACTTGGGTTTAAGTCTGGCAGAGACTGAGAGAAGAAATTCAGAAGGTAAAACAGCAGAAGTGAAATCCTGGTAAAGGCAGTGAAGTGTCCTAGGAAACAGAAAAGCTAACAATATAGGCTTCAAGATATTAAGTAGTTATATGTTGCAACTGTAAATGAGGGATATGTGTAGTTTTTTGGTTTGTTTGTTTTCAGAGAGGACAACAAAAGCAATCATTCCTTCTAAGCAAAATATTTTCCCAATGCCTTTTTTATTTTGGAATGTGGGTTCAGGTCTTCAATTTTTCTCTGGGTAAAAGATGGACACAGTTAAATCTCTAACAAATCTAATCACTAACTAATTTGTTGCATTTTTCTGTCCATACTCAGAAAGGAAATTTACTTGAAGAATACTGAGAAAACAGATTTTAGACATAAACATAAGAGAATATATTCTAGACAGGGCTGTGTTTTTCCCTACTGCATTTGATTCCCTACATACAGTTTATAGTATGCATAGAACAACAAGCTTTGAAGTCTTCTTCAAATGGTGTGACAGTAAAAGAATCATAAACACTGACCATATTTTTACATTGAAATATAGTTTTATTCATTTACATATACATCATTAATATACAAATGTGCTTTGAAAAGTTGAAATATGTAAATGTAAGTAGATTTTATCTTCAAAATTAATAGCTTACCGTGGCAGGAGGGAAAGCTGATACTCAAAGTGAAGGCAGAATACATTGTAAGGAACTGTAACTGTGGTATCGCTGGTTGTAAGCTTTTGTTTCTTCTATTACCAGCCTCATAATTCAAGCCATCAAGTGTGCTGACATTCAAATTAGAAATCTTCGACACTCCATACTTATGTCCAAAATTATTTGTCAAAGTTAAATATTCATATTCTTCATTAAATATATAATATATATATATATATATATATACACTTGGGCTCTTGTTTTTAAGATACAAAATTATGTTACAAATGTAATTTTCCTATTGTGATGCTGAAGAAGCAATAAGAAGAAAGGTGCAAGAGCTAGTAGGTTTCTCAATTCCTAGAGTTTTCATCAATCTACTACTAAGGCATATAAACTTAATATTTAATCAGCAAGACTAAGGAAAATCAGATGTAAAAAATGAAGTCAGAGATTACTGAATTAATCTAGCAAAATCATAGATAGTATGGCTGTTCTAAAATGGGCAAACTGGGTGCCTGGGTGGCTCAGTTGGTTAAGTGTCTGACTCTTAGCTTTTAGCTGAACTCATGATCTCAGAGTCATAGAATCAAGACCCACATTGGGCTCCATGCTCAGCAGGGAGTCTGCTTGAGGATTCTTTCTCCTCCCTCCCTTTGCCTCCAAAATAAATAAATAAATCTTTAAAAAATTAAAATAAAATGGGTAAACTGAGTTTGGCAAACTGGAAAACAAAGTCAGAAATAAAAATTTAGAAAACATAAATATACTCAAAATGGAAAAATGTGTTGAGGCAAGATGTAGCAGCTTTCATTAAGGATAAAAATTCAGATATGGAAAACTTTATCAGTTGAGAAGAGGCGAACCTAAAAGTAACTGCTGAGAATTGTGGAATTATCATTAGTGAAGATGATTATACTGGAACTCAACACCCATCTTTCTGGAAGGGGGTTAGTATAATGAGTGCTTAATTCTTAGCAATTTCTACAAGTACTAGATCCTATAAAGAGGGGAAAAAAGATAAACCAGTAGTTTTGTTTTTTTTTCTCACTGAAAACTGTACACATGAGGATAAATGAATATGGATGTTGCTTGACATGTTGGAAAGAATCCATGGGCAACTCTAGTTACAGATCTAGTTCCAGTTCTGTCACTAAATTGGCCTTTTGACTATGCACAAATTACTTAGCCATTCTGAATGCCTCTTTCCTTACATGTAAATTAAAAGAATGGAAAGGAAGAGAGGAAGCCAACATGTGCTGAAGAGTCCACTATGTACACTACACATTCTTATTTTCACATGTTGATGATACTCAACATTATGTTTACAGTATCTTTGTGAATTAGTATTCTATTTTCATAAGTGATGAAAGTCGATTGAAGGAGACTAATCTGCCCAAAGTCACACCTATAGAATAGGCAAGAGAGTCAGAATATGTGCTCAGCTCTATGTGCCTCTGAAGTCCACGATTTAAAAAAAAAAAAAAAAATGCATTAACAGCTTCAAAAGGTGTCAGTAACCTTAATTCTCTATGGGTTTCTAATTAGAAACAAGCCATCCCTTTTGCCTTTTTCTTACTGAAGACCTTTCTTCTGACATACTGACCTAGCTCCCCGACAGGTTCTTCCTGCCCCAATTTCTCTTCTCCCTCATCTACTTCCCATTTTGTGACCAGAGTGATCTGCCGAAGAGATACAAAGTTGCTTTTATATTCTTGCATAAAGGCTCAAAATATAGGGCCAAAAACTTTGGAATGTTTTCCGTGTTGCTTCCAACTTCCGCTCCTAACCTCATTATTCCAGTCATAACAAGCTCCTCACTATTGCCCATTATCAAAAGATTAAAAGGACTAGTAGAAGACAAATAAGTACGAGAGTGAGGTATCACACAGCCAAAGGGAGGAGATAGCTTTAAGGGAAAAAAGGAATGGTGGGAATTAGTAGGGTAGCAAATACTACAGAGCATCTATATAGAATGAGGACAGTTTGCTCCTTAACTTCTGTTAAGTAAACAAATTCTGCAATTTCATACTGAAAAGCGTGTTTTTCCAGTTAGGTATTTTCCCCCAAATGCAGATTAGAAATTACTATAATTCCAAACACTGTATATGACAAATTCAAGTATCAAAAACTTTAACAGTTGAGACCTAAGCCCCTCACTACATCAAACAGGTAGACAGGGACATTTATTTACTCTCCCAATAACAAACTTGGAAGAAGAGGACTGGCTACTTCTCAAAGCATTAAAACACAGAAACTTCTCTGATCATTGGTTCTAAAAGGATTAGCACTGCGAACATGATATGGAAAGAACCTCTTATTTGTAGGAATACACTATTAATGTAGTAATGATTCTTAGTCTTTAATTTTATTAGCAAAAAATGAGAGAAGTGCTTAATACCATATCGTTGAGGCAGTGAATTCAATAAACTTATGGAAGAGAAGTAGGAAATGTTAAAGGAAGATAAATATTTATTATGTAAATACACAAGTGTTATTTATAAAATCTTCTAAAGCAACTACATACTTTCCCAGTGTATCACCTAAAGCCACGGGCAAAAGATATTCTATTTAAAGTGCCCATAGAGAATATTCATGCTTTGCAACATGCTTTAGAGGTCTTAAGTTTCTAGGAATAAAGGTGCTTTACCTTTATTTATTTATTTTTTTGAAGATTTTATTTATTTACTGAGACACACAGAGATAGAGAGGCAGAGAGAGAAGCAGGCTCCATGCAGGGAACCCTATGCGGGACTCGATCCTGGGTCCCCAGGATCACGCCCGGGCTGCAGGTGGCGCTAAACCGCTGCACCACCGGGGCTGCCAGGTACTTTACCTTTAAATTATACTCTAAAGTGAACCAGATAATTCAAAGCAGAAGCGGCATTTACTACACCGACAATTTGATGTATAACTGATGAAATAAAAACCATCACTGACAATCAAGTTCCACTGGGTATATGTGTAGTAGGCACCTGCTACTTTCACAAGGGATATCTGTCTCATATGAGAATATGTAGCAAAAGAAATTTAAGCTTGAGATAAAGTTACATATGTTTACAGCAAAGTGAAGGGCAACTGTTTTGTATTAAGTGTTAGAGGAAAAAGGACTGAGAAAATAGCAATAAATTTAGCTTGATAACAGCAGGAATAAAAGGCAATCAAGTAGAGTTAGTACTTCTTATTCGTGGTAGTTAGATTATATAAAGTAGTTGCAAATACTGAATTAGCAAATACTGAACACAGCTATAGTAAGGAGTCTGAGAAATATAGGGCAGATTTCTTTTTTTTAATTACAATTCTAAGAAGGGCAATGGGTATTATCAGTAGTGGTAAAAAAAACAGTAGAGTAACATTTCCGCTCCTTCTCTCCATTCTTTCAAAAACACTTATATGCCAAGCAATGTCTTAGCAATGGGCTGGAAATTAGAGAATAAAACGATATGCAGCATTAATAAATTCAGGATCTATATGGAAGAGACTATAGGTAAAGAAGCAAATAAAATACAATGTGTTCCATCTGTAATCTCTCTAAACTGGAAACAACCCAAATTTCTATGGTTGAATGGATAAATTGTGGTATAGACATGGACTGGAATACTAGATAGCAGTGAGAATAAATGAACTCAAACTGTATGTAGATGTAACAGAAAGCAAGAAAGAGATTGTGAAGATCTAAACATACTGTACTAAGAAAAATATTTTTGTGTAGGAGTGATATGAAGAAAGGAAATACAGACACTGAAGAATTTTGCGTCGAAGATTCACCATATCCAAACTATATGCCAAGCATTATGGTGGGCATTATGAAGCATGTATTATAATGAGGCAAGGCCACTTAGGAGGCAATTAAGGAAATTCAAGCAAAAATCATCATGAAGGTACAAATTATAGTAGTGACAGTTGTGCTAAAAAGAAAAGGACACGGGATATCAAGTATTTTAGAGTGAAATGGACTGGGTGCTAAAATGGTTGTGAGCAACGGAGGAGTCAAAGATGAGCCCTAGAATCATTCCAGAAGGAGCAGAAAGCATTTTTTTCTTTGTAGTATCTGTGTCACATTACACAGTATGTGTGTCCTTTCTGTAAGGACAGAAAACAAAATAAACTTACTCTTTAGTGTTAGCCAAACCTTGCAGCCACATAAAAAAATTCTGAACTAGAAATTATAAGAGTTGCCAAAAATATTTTTGAATATTCTATAAATTGGCTAGTTCTTCCATATCACATAGGTAGAATGGGATACAAATAGAACACTGCAGACCTGCTGCATAATTGTGTATGTTGCAATCTACATGTAGAAACTATGTTTATAGATAAGGCAGTATTATGGGCAGGCTGACCTTATAAGGAAAATACTTGAAAACCACCCAGGTGTTACAGTATCTTCAAAAGGTTAGAAATGCTGGTCACCAGAACTCATGATAAACAACCTAAAGAACATAGTAATATATCCATTAATTTAGTGCTGCTCTAACTATAGTAAACAAGTGAAATAATATAAAAGAATGTTCTACATTTGAAAAAGTATTATTAAATGAAACTCTTTTCAGTAGGACAGAATGCAATGTGTGTATGTGTATATTACATGTTTAGATATTTTGCTAAATTTAGCAAAGGGGGCAGCCCCGGTGGCGCAGCGGTTTAGCACCGCCTGCAGCCCAGGGCGTGATCCTGGAGGCCCTGGATCGAGTCCCACGTCGGGCTCTCTGTATGATGCCTGCTTCTCCCTCTGCCTGTGTCTCTGCCTCTCTCTCTCTCTCTCTGTCTCTATGAATAAATAAAATCTTTAAAAAAAAATAAATAAATTGAGCAAAGGTCATCCAAAAACTCATGGGAGAAATAGCTAGCAAGTTAGCTCTAGAATAACTTACACTGCTTGAGTATGCTTCTGAATATGAATTCTTATGACATTTCAAGAAAAGTCTAGAGAATAATTAGATCAATATCTTACCAAGTTAATTTAAATTGCCTAAAATGATGTTCAATTCTCTTAAGCAGTAGATATAAAAAGAGGGACTTTCATAGCTACACATTTGGTTGTGTTAGTAATTTCTCTTTTATAATTGCTGGCCATCCAAAGTGGCAGAGAGTAGATTGGGTAATCTGAAGTACTCCCAAGGAAACTGATAGAAAAAAGATGAAAATTAGTATAGAGGACATAAAATTTTATTTTATTAATTTTTAAAAAGATTTTGTTTATTCATGAGAGAGAGAGAGAGAGAGGCAGACACAGGCAGAGGGAAAAGCAGGCTCCATGCAGGGAGCCCAATGTGGGACTTGATCCCAGGACCCCAGGATCACGCCCTGAGCTGAAGGCAGACACTTAACAGCTGAGCCACCCAGGCATCCCAGGATATAAAATTTTAGAAGGCAAAAAAAAAAAAAAAAGAAATTGCATTTCGTTTCAATCTCTTCAATTCTTTGGACTTGGAGACCTGTGCCCAAGGCACAGAAAACTCTAAGGACAAACTTGCCAAAGCAGTCTTTTCTAATTTGGCATCTTTGACAAAAAAAGTTTCATGAAATCTTTGAGGTACAAATGATTTAGAAGTAAAACCTAGTGAAGTGAATTTGTAAGAAACATGAAACATTTAAATATATTGTAGTGATGTACTTGTTATTTTATTTATTTTCTCATATTTTAGTTTTTTAAGTAATCTCTATACCCAATGTTGGACTCGAACTCATAACTCTGAGGTCAAGACTTGCATGCTCTACTAACTGGGCCAGCCAGGTACTCCTGTATTTGTTATTTTAAAAAGCTAATATTCCTTTGTATAAATATATATATATATCACAATTCAAAATATCTTTACAGAATTTCCCAGAAGCTATCACTGGCTAAATTTTAGTGGCTTTTAAGGACATCCCATTGACTGACACACAAACATACACACACCCCAATGCAAGACTGCAACAGACATGCCTGACAACATATGAACCTGGCCAAAGGACTGCTTGAATCAGCCATAGCTTCTGAATAAGTGTTTTGTTCAAAGAAGCACTATAACAGCTCTTGTGTGTGTGTATATACAGATACATATTAGTTTCCAACTCATGTTCATTTTTTCACTGTCTGGTAACATAAGAGAAGTCACTGTCACAAAAATCAGGCCAGGATAAAGGCCTCCTTCCTGGTAAACTAAATGGTTCACCTCTGCCTCTATATTCACATTTACATAGAGTGGAATAAATAACAGACATTTTGTAACTAAGTTTTATCCCTCTAACATTACCTCTCAGGATTTCATAGTACAGAAGTAACTCTGGCAGAAAGAATGAAAGAAATCTAAAAGAACTTATTATTTACAAAAATGTGTCAAATGCTGGCCACTGTGTATATGCTTTTCCAAACAATTTCTTATTTCAGTTTCCTAAATCTACAAAACAGCATTTACCAGTTTCATATACATACATGAGGAAATTGAGATCCAGAGTAAACTAAATACTGAAGGTTACACAGGGCACATTAAATTTAGTTTTATCACAACATTAAGGAAATACTTAAAATATTATATAGAAGTAATACATTCTCATGGTTAAATTTTTTAAAAATTATTTTTATGTATGTAGAGAGAAAAATATCCCTCTAACCCTTGTCCATCATTTTGTACCTTCACTGATCCAGAAAACAGCAAGTGTGTGTGTGTCTGCATATGTACATTTCCATGCTTCCCTCTTTTCAACAAATGGCAGCATATTATACACATTGTTTTCCATTTTGCTTTTTTCATTTAATAATATCAGCTAGCATTTCAGATGCATATGCTATCTAACCCTACAATTCTACTTCTGGGCCTTTATTCTACAGATATACTTGCATACATGCAAAATACTTTTGTATAGGGGTATTTGTATCTTTATACAAATTTTGTATTATTACAAATTTATTACTGTTTTGTAGCACTGTATTTAAAATAGCTAAGTATTAGAAGTGACTTAAATGCCCAACAATGGAGAACTCACTGAATATAGTACCATGGAACACTCTTCTGCTGGAGTAGAAAGAGTAATGATATGGAAAGATATCTCAAATATAAAACTAGGTCAGCAAAAGTTTAGAAGATGGGTAATGTACAGTATGCCTGATAGTGTGAGGAAGTATACTCTCTCATATACAGCTGGTGAAAGCCTATGTGGTAAAACCTTTGTTGAGAACAATTTAACAACAAGGTACTAAAATAAAATACACATTATGTTTTGAGTCAACAATTCCATTAAAGAATCTAGTCTAGAGAAATATGCTTACATGTGAAAAGATGCACATAAAATAATGTTCTCTGAAGTTTGGCTGCAATACTGCAAAACTGGAAATGATCTAAATGGCCTTCAACAGAGAAATAATTTTAAAAATAGTATAACATCTATATAATGGAACACTAACCAGTTGCTAAACAGAATATAACAGATCTTTATGTTGACATTAAAAAATAACCATGATATATTCTTCAGTTAAAATACAAATTGCAGAACAATCTAACATTTCATTTACATACATAAAATCAGAAAAACAAACGTAAATGAAATAAGAACCCTACCCCCACTACAAACATACGAACAGACACACAAATATTCTATATGCTTTCCCATTTTTACTGAATAAAGACCTGCTACTTTGAAAATGAAAATTTGTTATAGTTAAGTAAAAACATGCAGATTTAAACACACCAAGAATATCTCTGTGGTGGCTACAAGTTTAAACACAATAATCACATTAATAAAATTCCAAGTCCTTTATTTTCTAACACTAAAACTCAATTTGTGATGTTTCAGTGGTGATATGAAAATGTCGTATGTAGGAACCTAAATGGAAGATGAAACCTGAAATAATACCTCACTACAATAAATGCTTGTGATAAAATCCAAGTGATACTTTTAGTAACATAAATATATAGGACTAACTAGCTATATGTATGCATGGACACTAATTGGTAAATTCCTTGAGAGAAAAGAACAGGTATCCCATAAAGCACCAGAGACTGTTCTGCATACCCAAAGGACTTAGAACATAAATGGCAAAAAACAATGCTAAGAAACAGAAATTCTGTAATACAGAAACTCAATCTGAGTCATGTAATAAGAAGCAATCATCTGGGGACTTTCGAACCAGTAACCAGATCAGAGATGGGGTAAATGATTTAAATTTTTTCTTTTCTGGGTAAAACAAAGCAGAAAGCTAACAAATAAAGACGCAATGCTATCCTTAAAGCACACATGCAAAACTACACCCATATATAACATAAACAATATGGGATAAATTAAACATTCAAATTGTTTCTTAAATTATAATCTTAGCATAACTGGATAATATCACTGTTGACTTTTAGAAATAGGCAAACAGATACTGACCTGACACTAAGGAATGAAAAATGAAGAAAATAATCATGATGGAATAGAAAATAGCAGAAATAATAAGACAGCAAGCATAAAGCCAGCATTAGTAAATTCAAAAGTCAGGAACACAGAAGAAACATGGGCTTAAAATTCTTTTCTTTGGGAATTCTCCTCCTTTTTGTTGGGAAGGACAAATTCTGACAATTATTCCCACAGAGGAAATGCTTTTCTATAAAGTCTTTCTCAAAATTACAAAGAGATGAGAATTACACAGTAAATGTTTGGCAGTTAATCTTGGAGAGACTGTTGCTTGAAGCAGCTATACCCAAACACTAAGCTTCTCAGCACACAGGGCCTGCTGTGGCCCATAAACTAATCTCTGTGGAGGGCCCCACTGAGAATACCCACATGTTCTACAGCTAGTGCTAACACCCCTTTCAATCCTCCAAAGGGTCACTTGCAACTCTGTAGAAATTGCCAGTTTCTCTTGGCTCCAGAGACAGCTTCACCTGCAGGGTTTCATTTTTCTGTTTGACACCTTAACGTTGATTTTCCTATATAATACAAAAGAGCCCTCTCCAGTGCTTCTCACACAATTACACAATCACTCCATTGTAACTTGGGAGAGGATTAATGATTGGGTTTTATTTGATTGTAGTTTTGATTAATCCTGACTTTAATTTGTGACCCTTGCTGGAATCCCAAGGGCTGAGAATTAGAAAATGCACACTGTACCACTGTACTCTGAGTAGTCTAAGTGTGCCAATTTATTTCATGCCTCATTAGCCACAAAAGCTATGAAATTTTAGTCCAAAACAGCTTCACATTTTTTCAGGGTATGGGTACAAAATTCTGTAAGCTTTTCATTCTGATTTGAATATAGCAAGCCAATAATTAAGTCTATCCTGATTATACCCATAGGGTCTTAATTCCAATTGGCAGTTATCTCAGTAAAATATCATACGAAGGCAAGTCATATCATGATGCAGCTGTCTTGACTTCCTAAGGATTAGAATTAGTTTTTGTGAAGGCTGAAAAAAAATTACATTTTAGAATGTAAAAATTAAAATATTTGTTGATAAAGTTGTCTTTGGAATTCAAACCAAACCCATATGAAAAGATTTAACCCAGTTTGTATTATATCTTAAAGATATTACATCATAGAAAAGGTGCTGTAGGTTTTAGTTACGTATCATTTGAGAATCAGGTATTTATAACATTTCTATAAATAAGTTATACTACACAATACTCTCTATAAAAATTTTCTCTTTTGAGGCTCCCAGAATCAACAAATTATGTATAAGAAATTACAGAAGATGCTCTTTTTATGACACTCAATTCTGCTAGTTGATTAACTTTAAAAAAAGTGACTAAAGAATGGGAAAATTACATATAAAACTACATTGTTTCTCCAATTCTTGTTGCAGGTGAGGTCCAAAGCTCACCATATGATCCATTGACTTTAATTGTTCATTTTTTTTGTATCTTGTCCAGTTTTTGTTAAAGTAGGATTAGAATAGAATTTAAAGATTTCTGAAAATGATGAGTCTAAAACACCTTTAGATTTAAAAAATTCCCTCAATATTTAATAATTATCTTACTCTTCATTCAACAATGATTTTTAAATGACTTCCTTGTATCCTTTTCAACAACATTCAGCTTCATAAAAATATCTGGTCTTTCAAATGTCACTGGTTTCATATAATCATAAAAATACTTATGCCACTTATTCTTCGTATTGTAATTAACAACATAATTATATTCTTGATATATATGAAAACAAACATAACAAACAGCTAATCATACAACTCAAAAAGTTAACTGAGATGGGCAGGGTATATTTGAGAGTAGTCTACTAGCTGTCCTAGCATTCTACTAGGATCTTTAACAGAGTGAAAATAAAGCCTCAATTAATCTAACAAGTATCTTAGGGGTTAGATAAATCCCATTACACCATTTGTCTCTTATATTTCTGTCTCTCAAAGTACTGAGTCTAGAAGGTAAATGAACAGAACACTGTGTAGGTAGAATAGTACTAGGAAAGGAAAAATCCTATCTTATTTTATATGACATATACTTACTGTAATGGTGTATTATCTCTGCTATATGTTTAAGAAAGGCATCTTTAAATTAATGTTCTTTTGTCATAAAAACTGAGGCTTCATATTTTTTTAATAATCTTTTTAAAGATTTTATTTTTTTATTCATGAATGAGAGACACAGAGAGAGAGAGAGAGAGGCAGAGACACAGGCAGAGGGAGAAGCAGGCTCCATGCAGGGAGCCCAACGTGGGACTTGATCCAGGGTCTCCAGGATCACACCCTGGGTTGAAGGCAGCGCTAAACCGCTGAGCCACCCGGGCTGCCCAAGGCTTCATATTTTTTAAAATAATTCTACTGGCCAAATGCATTCCTACTTTTTTGAGCAGCTTATTTATATTTTTTGCCTACTTTTCTATTGGGACCAATGTTCTCATTTCATAGATGATGAAACAGAGGCCCTGACAGATTAACTTCCTTAAGGCTCTAAAGTGAATTAATCATATCCCTGGAGTTAACATCTGGGTATCTTTCTATCACAATTGGTATACAGGAAGTACTGAGGAAATACTGATTGGCAGTAAGCTTGGCATACTGCCAAGGTATGCCAAGTCGGGATACCTCTAGCCCACGACCACCAAAAACAACAAAACAAAAAATGTTTTAAAAATAACATTTGTTATTTTTGAAAAAATACTGTAACAGTAATGGAAAACATCAGAATGTTTTTGATCTTCTTTACATGTATTTTGTTCAATTGGTGATAAAGTTTGAATTACATATAGGAGGCAACTAACCTCTTTTTGCAGAGTGGTTTAGGGTCTCTAAATGCCTGACTCTGGCATTTTATTTTATCATTTTATCATTTTATCATTCTAGCTCAGCTGAAGAGTCTCATACTCTAGGCAAAATGGAATTATTTTTCTAAACAGGAGACCTTGGCAGACACTGTTAGCTATTATTCAATATCTATTCCATCCTTCCTCCTTCGCTCTCTGTTTCTTTCTTTTTTAAAGATTTTATGTATTTGAGAGAGAGAGAGAGAAAGCACACCTCCAGTGGGGAGGGGCAGATGAAGGAAGAAAGAATCTGAAGCCAACTCCACACTGAGCGGGGAGCCTGGTGTGGGCTGGATCCTATAACCACAAGATCATGACCTGAGCTGAAATCAAGAGTCAGACACTTAACCGACTGAACCACCCCGGTGCCCTTCCATTTTCCTTGTTTTCTAATGGAATCTATGTTTTGAATCAGGGAATCCCTGCCCAACTAAGGCAGGATTTTCTAAGCTCTTTTGTCAGTAAGAAATAAAAGGAAATCTAGTGGGTGGGTCTTTAATAAAAGAATTAGACTCATTTGGCAAATACCTTTTGCCGCTTGTATGTGTCTTTGTCTGTAATATGCCTGCAAAGCTGCAATACCCAGACATTTTGAGAAAAGCCACGTACTAAAGAAACAGCGGGGGAAAAATGAACCCAGACCCTTTTTGTATCACGGAACCATAAAAGTTGTTCTAGATTGCCCTCCTCCACACTTCTTGTTAGGTGAGAAAAATAAAACCCTGTCCTACTAATATTTTCTTTTACTTTTATTGGAATAGGGGCATGATTTGGATTTTCATTAAAAATGAAAACAATGCAGGGATCCCTGGATGGCTTGGCGGTTTAGCGCCATCTGCAGCCCAGGGTGTGATCCTGGAAACTGGGGATCGAGTCCCACATCGGGCTCCCTGTGTGGAGCCTGCTTCTCTCTCTGCCTCTCTCTGTCTCTCTATAGTACTTAAAAGTACTTAAAAAAAAAAATGAAAACAATGCTAAATTATATTAAAATAACCTGTCAAAAGTAATTACTGAGAAAAAATCGTTCTAGTATTACAGGTCAGTTTAGAGCTGAGAAAAGAGGAAGATGGACTGCAGTTACTCAGGGATAACTCACTAAATGCTAACATATAAGTGGCTGTAGCAGAAACAGAAAAGATATGAAATGTAAAAGATTTTGCAAGTAAAATATCTCAAAACAAATTCAATTCATGTGAAAGAATGGACCAATTCATAAATTTGGTAGATAATTCAATCCTAAAAATAAACGTAATTTAAAAGAGAAAGGGAATTATTTTAGGAGTGAGCAAAGAACTGCCTTTGTTTAAAGGCAATATATAAATGTTTGTGGATTACAAGCAAACATACACTCCCCCCACCCCTGTTTTTTTTTCTATCACCTTTCATGCTTAAGGCCAGGGGACAAGCTCAAGGTACTGAAAGTATATTCAGCTGTATACCAATTTTTTAAAAGATTTTATTTATTTATTCAACAGAGAGAGGGAGTATGCACAACTAGGCAGAGTGGCAGGCAGAGGGAGAGGGAGAAGCAGGCTTCCCACTGAGCAGAGTCCGATGTGGGATAGGGGCTCAATCCCAGGAACCTGGGATCATGACCGGAGCTGAAGGCAGACGTTTAACCAACTGAGCCACCCAGGTGCCCCAGCAGTATACTGCATCTTTAACAGAAATTATATATGGAGTGTGCAATCATACCTGATTACAAATAAAGAGCCCCACTTATACCTGTTGAAATAATACAAACAGTAGCCACAGACAGGAGAAAATGCACTGCTAAGAAAAGAAAATATGTTATCCAACCCCTGAATTGAGATGCAAAAAAATACCCCCAAATTATGTTCTTGGGGTAAAAGAGGGTATACAGTTTTCAAAAAATATAATTACATATTTTGGGAAGCATACATAATACCTGGCTTAATTTTCCAGAGTACAAATTCAATCTTACAAAGCCAATGAAAAAGTATTCAAATTACTCAGATCTAATGGAATACCATTCCATTTCGCTTATTTAGTCATAAGTGAAAACACTTATTTTTGACTATATATCTCCACAGGAAAAAGGAAAGCATGGCGAGCTCAAGTGAAATAGCCAGAAGGATAATTGATAACTCTATACAAGAAAGCAACTGCTCTTTTTTGAGTAAAGGAAAAAAAAAAAAAAAAAAGACACAACAGTGCTTGTAAATTTTCTGCCACGGATAGCAATCATTTCTAGGAATTTCTAGTCTAAAATAAGATCATCTGCAAATCAATAAACTTTAAGAATCTAATTCTTTCCAAATAAAACCAAAGACCTCTAATTGTGTTTCTTAAAGAACAAAGTCTCAATGGGAGAATGGGAGAGGAAATAAGAAACCATTCAAAATAGTTCATCCATGTAAGTCAACACATTATATTAAATCAGAATTATAAAATTCAACACTAAAGATGGGATAGAAATTTAAAATTAAGCAAATCATCTTAGGATTTATGTGTAAAATTCTTGATCTATGCTAAAAGATCCTTTATGATGTAAGTCCTGCCATCCTCACATATCTTGGATACTTTTACCCCATTTTCTATATACTTAACCATCCTCACTTTCTTTCAGATATTTGAATAAACTAAGCTCTTTGCCACCACTGGACCTCTGTTATGTTGGTTCCTCTGCTTGGAATATTCTTCTCCTCTCCTGACCCCTAACTGGCATCCTTAGTCAGATGGCACTCCTATTCATTCTTCAAGTCTTTCTAATCTAAATCTTTAGAAATATAAATATTTTCTTCAGCTTACTGAGATACTGGTATACAACTAATGTAAGTTTAAGGTATACTACAATGTATGTACTGTAAAATGATTACCACAATACAGTTAGCTAACACCTCCATTCCATTACATAATTATGATTTTTATTCTTGGTGATAACATTTAAGACATACTCTCTTTAATAACTTTCAAGCATATAACAGAACATTGTAAATTACACTCACCATACCATATCTTAGATTCTCAAAACTTAATTTATAGCTCAAAGTTTATACCCCTGTACCAATATCTACCTCTTCATTTCACAAAGCCAAAGCCCCTGGCAAACACGATTCTACTCTCATTTCTATGAGCTCAGCTCTTTTAAGATTCCACAAAAAAATGAGAATATACAGTATTTGTCTTTCTCTGACTTATTTCCCCAAAGTCCATACTTAAGAGTCAAAAAAGAGAGAACCCCTTTTTTTGGCTGAATAATATTCTACTGTATATACTATACCACATTTCCTGTATCTACTCATCCACTCTGGACATTAACCTAGTCTTCCACATGTTGGTTACTGTAAATAACACTGCAATGAATATAAGGGTACAGATATCTCTTTGAAATAGTGTCATTTCCTTCAGATATATGCAAAGAAGTCAGACTGATGGCTGATATGGCAGTTTTATATTTAATATTTGAGGGAAACTCCATATTGCTTTCTCTGGTGGCTGTACCAATTTACATTCCTATTCAGAGTATAAAAGGGTTCACTTTTCTCCACAGACTGGTGAACACTTGCTAATGTCTTTTCTTGTCTTTTTGTTAGTAGCCACTTTAGAAAATGTGAGGGGATATCTCATAGTGGCTTTTATTTGCATTTTCCTGATGATTAGTAAAGCTGAATGTCTTTTCATGTACCTGTTGGCCATCTGTATGTCTTCCTTGAACACATTTACTTCAACTCCTTTGCCACTTAAAAAATCAGGTTGTTTTGTTGCTGCTGTTTTACTGTTGAGTTATATAAATTCCTATGCATTTTGGATATTAAGACCTTATTAGATAGAAGGTTTGCAATATTTTCTTCCATTTTGTAGGTTGCCTTTTCATTTTGCTGATTGTCTCTTTAGCCACGAAGAAACTTTTTAGGTTGATGTAGTCCCAACTGTTTATTTTTGCTTTTGTTGAGTTTTTGCTGTCACATTAAAAAAAAAATCACTGCCAAGACGATTCCCTCCCTATTTCCCAACCCTGTTTTCTACTAGTAGTTTTACACTTTACAGCCTTATATTTAAGTCTTTAATTCATTTTGAATTATTTTTGTGTTCTATACGACAGATGTCCAATTTCATTCTTTTGCATGAGAATATCCAGTTTTCTCAACCACATTTACTGAAGAGACAAACCTCTTTCTACTGAGTATTTGTGGCTCCCTTGTCAAATATTATCGACTGTATGTACAGGGGTTTATTTTTGGGCTCTCTTTTTTTAAATTTTTTTTTAAAATTTTTATTTATTTATGATAGTCA
Source organism: Vulpes lagopus (assembly GCF_018345385.1). Taxonomy (NCBI): domain Eukaryota; kingdom Metazoa; phylum Chordata; class Mammalia; order Carnivora; family Canidae; genus Vulpes; species Vulpes lagopus. Next base: position 2,702,763 of record NC_054844.1, read on the forward strand.
CAGAGAGAGAGAGAGGCAGAGACATAGGCAGAGGGAGAAGCAGGCTCCATGCACCGGGAGCCTGACGTGGGATTCGATCCCGGGTCTCCAGGATCGCGCCCTGGGCCAAAGGCAAGCGCCAAACCACTGCGCCACCCAGGGATCCCTGGGCTCTCAATTCTGTTCTGTTCTGTGTGTCTGCTTTTATGCAAGTTATCATAGTGCTGTGATTACTATAGCTTTATAATGAGGTTTGATGCCAGGGATTGTGATGCATACAGCCTTGTTTTTCTTTCTTGGGATTACTTTGGCTATTTGGGAGCCTTTGCAGTTTCAGAAGTATTTCAGGATTGTTTTCTCTGAGAAAAATGCTGCTCTAATCTTAACAGGGATTGTACTGATTCTATAGATGGTTTTGAGTAATACGGACATTTGAACAATATTAATTCTTGTAATCCATAAACATGGGATATCTTTCTACTTATTTTTCTTCAAATTCTTTCCTCAATGTCATCATTTGTAGTGTAGAGAGCTTTTACCTCCTTGGTTAAATTTTTTCCAGGTATTTCATTATTTCTGACACTATTATTAATGGGGTCGTTTTATTTCTTTTTTAGAGTACACTGTTAGTATATGGAAACACAACTGACTTGTACATTGATTTTTTATCCTGAAATTTTATGGAATTTGTTTCATAGTTGTGATTTTTGGTATAGTCTTTAGGATTTTCTATATAAACGATCACGTCCTCTCTGCAGAGACAAGGTAACTTATCCCTTTCTGATTCAGATACCTTTTATTTTTTATTCTCACCTAACTATTCTAGTTATCTATCATCTAACTATTCTAGTTATCTAACATCTAACTATGTTGACTATGAGTGCTGCAAGTGGGCACACTTGTCTTTTTCCTAACTCCATTGAGAAATCTTTCAACCTTTCACCATTCAGCATGATATTGACTGTGGGTTTGGCATATATGGACTTTATTATGTTGTGGTAGATTCTTTCTATACCCAGTATGTTGAGAAATCTTATCATGAAAGGATGCTGAAGTTTATCAAATCCTTTTTCTGCATCTACTGAGATGATAATATGATTTTTATTATAAATGTGGTGAATGACATTGGCTGATTTGCCTATGTTGTTATATTCAGTTTGTTTGAGGATTTTTATGTCTATGGTTATCAGGGATATTGGACTGTAATTTTCTTTTTTTTTTCTGGACTGTAATTTTCTTTTCCTGTGGTGTCCTTATCTGACTTTGGTACCAGGAAATATTGGCTTTGTAAAATGAGTTTGTGAGTGTTCTTCCTCTTCACTTTTTTTCAAGTGTTTCAGAAAGACGTGGTACTTCTTTAAATGTTTGGTAGAATTCAAATCAGTGAAATGATCTGTCCTCAGCTTTGCTTCACTGAGAGGTTTGTGATTGCAGATTTTTATTGTAGGTCAATAACAAGCAAACATTAGTAAATTTAAAAGTGTATGAATGGAACAGGGAAGAGAAGTGAGTGGTCAATTTTTCTGACAAAGCAGCTGGATCTCTTTTAAGGCTCCTCGAAATTCTAGGTTGCCCAAGTCAGTACAATTAAATGAGACTGGCAAGATTCAAATCTTGATGTGTCTATCCTTAAAGTTCATACCAGCAAAGATACCTAATTGCTAAAAGTTATGAAATACAAACTTGATCATGGGCTTCCTATATCCCTGCAAGATATTCCCATTGTAGGGTAATATTACTCATTCTTCATATTTCTATGTCTCTGTTCCCAATTTCACTCCCTTGAGAGCTGCCTGGCAAGTCTTGAACAAAGAGATACACATGCTTGTTTCAGCCTCTAATGCTCTCCTTTCCTCTGATTTGTCTATGTAGAAAGTACATCCTGTTCTGCTCTCTGCCATGTAGTAAAACATCTACAGTTAATTGGCTGTGCTAGTGTGTAGATCTGTCTCATTCAGGACTAAAATATTAGAAAGGCCACTAGGTTGCAAATATAAAGTCATTTATGCTCATCAGCTTTAACAGTATAAAAATAACATTTCCATCTCCCTTGATCTGACTTCTCTATCTCTTAACTGGATCCAAATTCAGAAGTATAAATCCAGAAAATCTAAAATAAATAAATTAATTAATCAATTTTAAAAATCCAGAAAATCTTTGCCAAGGGATACCAAATTTATCTGCCTGGGAGTAAAAATCCAGAAAAAAATGCGGCCCTTTAACTACATATATAGTACCACTTTTAAAGGTTGAAATTATTGTTTTTTCCCCAGTTCCCAAAAGTCCTAACCTCATTAGGATATTTGGGGATTATTTGTTGAGATTATTCAATTAAGATTCTAATAATAAAATACAGTGGAAGTTAATAGCCAAAGTCTGTTTTAAGTGTTTCATATGTATTTGTTTATTTAATTCCCTCAACACTGTAATTTTTTTTAAGGATTTTATTTATTCATAAGATACACAGAGAGACGCAGAGACAGAAGCAAGGGAGAAGCCAGCTCAATGCAGGGAGGCCGTATGCAGGACTCGAACCCGGGGACCGCGGGATCATGCCCTGAGCCGAAGGCAGATGCCACTGAGCTAACCAGGCATCCCAACACTGTATTTTATTAATTCCCATTTTGTAAATGAGAAAATTCACTGTTAAATCATGTTTCACTTATGTGTATATGTGTGCATGAGAGTGAAAGGAGAGAGAGGAGCAGAGAAGAGGGAAAGAAGAGAGAGAGAACGGGAAAGGGAGAAGATGTAAAATGTTTTTCTTACTGGAGTCAAAGGGAGTTTGAAAGCCACTGTTCTTAATATGTTGAGCTGTCTCCCTACAGGTAGATGACGAGTCTATTAATTGCCTCATATACAATTTACTCACTTCCTTTATAGTTTGATAGAGCAATAATTAATGTTGAACTAAGATGCCACCAATACTTATTATTAGTTAATCTTATTAACTCTACGATACTACCACAGTTCCTGAATGGCCCAGAGAACTCACAGGGGCACTACAGAATATTTTAAATTTGTGGGGGAAACTTAGCGATATCTGTCAGATGTGAAAATTACTAGCTGGTGCTAAACTCCTGAGCCACCAGGACTGCCCGGTTCTTATTTTTCATTACCAATTCCTCATTTTAACATAATTGCAAGTGAGCTCTATTAAAATCTCAGGTCTTTATCTGCTTCTAATCTGCTATAATACTTTAGGGCCCAAGGGAAAACTGCCTATGAAGTGATCACTACTCTTCATGCAAAAAAGCTTATAGCTGGGCAGCCTGGGTGGCTCAGCAGTCTTGTGCTGCCTTCGGCCCGGGGCATGGTTCTGGAGACCCGGGATCGGGATCGAGTCCTGCATTGGGTCCCTGCATGGAGCCTGCTTCTCCCTCTGCCTGTGTCTCTGCCTCTCTCTCTCTGTGTCTCTCATGAATTAAAAAAAAAAAAATATATATATATATATATATATATGCTTATAGCTAAAGCACAAAAAGAATCTCAAATGCACTGAGCATTGTAATTCAGCAGCCACTCACCTTTCATGTTACCTCTATCCCTGCCACAGCCTACAATACTGCCCTATACTGTAAGAGCAATACTGCTGTTCTTTAAATAATGAAATAAGGTCTTACATATGTCAATAAGCATTCCCACAAATGTGACCTCTGGGATTTATCTCCTGATATTTTTAACCATGTTGTCAGTATTCAGATGGGATTTACAATGAATCAAAGCTAGTCTGTTCACACTATATTACACCTACAATAGAATGCAATAAGATACCATAATATTTTCTTTTGGTACTTTTTATTAGCCTATAGTTCAGTTTAGTTCTAGTCAATGAAATACACAGTGCTTTCAAAGTTGAAAGCCTCTATTTATAGCACTTCTTTAAGAAGCTGAGATGAAAAAGGAATACCACAGAGGACATGAGTCCTCTGACCTAAAAACCAAGTAAAAAATGCTTGAGCAAATTTTATTTTATTTTTTAAAAAAATTTTGTGGTCTGTGTTTTTTTTTTTTTTAATTTATTTATTCATGAGAGACAGAGAGAGAGAGAGAGAGACAGACAGACAGACAGACAGAGAGAAAGAGGGAGAGACACAGGCAGAGGGAAAAGCAGGCTCCATGCAGGGAGCCTGATGTGGGACTCGATCCCAGGACTCCAGTATCATGCCCTCGGCCAAAGGCAGGTGCTAAACCACTGAGCCACCCAGGGATCCCCAAATTTTAAATAAAAAATCTTAGGTAGCATAAAGGCATCACTAACTTAGCAGAACAGTGATTGGTGACCACAGAGGTACTCCAGTATTAGTTTAAAATAAAGACAAAACACAGCTCTAAAACAATCTTAGTCTTTACAAATGAAAACAAAGATGTAAATATTAGAAAGATACAACAGGTAAGCACCAAAGCTAAAAAGTGGTAGGATGAGAAGAAACTCCTTCAAACTGCTGACACCCAGAGCTAACTTCAAAGGGAGTAAATTCTATTCAATCCCAAGTACTAAAATGTGACAAACATGATTCCTGGGCCTGTGGCTCACTAAAGCATTCTGTTGAAAACCTCAAAGTAAGGGGTGGGGGATGGAAGGATTTTGGGGGTTGACAAAAGGGAAGAAAATACCTTAACTCAGGAGTCAAATCACAAAGAACTTATTTTATGCAACACTTACCAAACTTTACTATTCCTTCTGTATTTACTGGCTCAAAATTAACTGATGTGATTAACTATCTGCATGACAAAAACAGAATTAATTTATTTTCAGTCTGAAGAAACTGACAGCTGCCATTTGCTAAAATAGCTCTCAAATCAGTGATAAAAGAGATGGGTTATAAATGGTCTCTAGGGCCATTCTTGCTCTGGAGTCCATCAGTACTTACCAGGATGGTGACTGGGAAGAAGGGGGTATTTACCCACACTATTCCCAGATGAAACCTCCCCAAAACAACCATGTCAATATATTTCTCTTGTTTGCGTGTGACAAATGCATAAAAGTTTGTGTTTAGTGCAATTATTTGGATATTTTCTAACAAATGGAATAACGACAAAATGAGAGGAAAACACTCTTTTAATTAGCACAGACTCAACTAGAATATGTGTATTTGTTTTGGTGAAGAAACACTGCCTACGCTCTTTCACATCGGGAAATTATCGACATCTTTAAACAATATTACTTCATCATAATAGGGCTTTATGTCTAGTAAGAAGAGTTATAGAGTCTATTTCATAATATAACAACAATTTAATCTACCTCCTGGTGTCTTAGAATTTTAGTACTGAAGGTTTTAATTACATTAAGCCTGCCAATAAAATAAAAATAAAATGAATTAAAATATCAGACCTAGAAATAACAAGAATCCTTAAATACAATTTTACATGAGAGCTGGAAATACACAAGCACAGTGTGACTGTCTTATCTCTTCAGGAAATTAGTAGCAAAAAAAGGTTCATTCCTTCAGTTTCTACTTCAATATTACCACATGGAACAAGCCCCTTTAATACCACCTGGTCTACTTCCCAGCAGTAAATTCCACTCCCAGGCTTGTCATGGCTCATTTAGATAATACAGTAAGTTTCCTCTAAAAGTCTGCTTGGAAAGCTTACAGAGTTTAAGTTATAATGAGATATGAAGGTGTTTATCATGAGGTAGAATGAACTGTGAGCCAAAGCAACAGGAGCTGGATATCATGAGTAAGCTGAGAACAGAAAGGTTTTTTTTCTCCCTCTATAGTATATTGGAAAAATAAACTATTCCATAAGACACACAAAGTGTGGGTAAAGATGAACATTTTTAAGCAGAAGTAAATCTCTACCTTACAAAAACTTAAACAAAATAACAATTCAGAAATACAGATGAAGAGGGGCAAGCATGTATTTCATCACTGTTTCTTCTACCTTCCCACATAAAATTTGGTTTAAGAGTTGTGATTTACCCCATACCTTAAGAAACAGCAAACTTTTTGAAACACATACTCTGACTTAAAAGTAGCAATCAACTGAAAAAAAGTAGCAATCAAAACCCTTGTTATGGATTTTGAAGCATTCAGGAAAGAAAAATATGTATACAAAAATAAAGGCCACCAAAAATTAGGAGAGAAGGAGAAAAAGCTAACATACTCGATTTTAAACCAAACCAAAATAAATTTGGTTTAAATGGAACTTATAATTCTGATAAATATTTATGAACTAAGCCAACATAAAAAGACACTCCCCTCCTGCTTGAGACTCATGAAAATACTGCATAAAACAGAAAGTAACAATGAGGTATCAAGCATGAGCTAGACCAGAAGTGTCAATAATGAACATAGAACGCAAAGTCAGAGCACGGATGAGAGCTTAAGTGAAAATAGCTGTGAGAGGTAAAAAACTGGGTTACAGACCTGAAAAGCTAAGGAAGGACAAGGGAGGAGATTCCAGGATTCAGGCTTAAGAAGAGATGGAAATGATCTACATATATAAAGCTAGAAAAAAGTCACAAAGGTTGGCTCCTTCTGTAAAGTGGGGACCAGAAAAACTTTGCCTACCAGGCCAGTGGAACAGCAAAGAGTCTACAGTTACCAGTGGGAAAATAATCACCTATGGAAATCATTAGGTTCATGAGATACACAGAATTCTAAGCACAGATACTCATATAAATATTGATCCAGAAACAACAAATGTATTTGATCCCTGCACAAACTCAAAGCTGATCTGAATAAGACTTCCAAGAAAAGCAGTCCCACAGAAGATGAGCTCATTATTAAAAATTACAAATCATGAAAGAAAAATCCTTAAGAGAAAAAGTTAAAAGTTAACAAAAATCTGGAGAACTCATATTGTAAAAACTGGAAATAACTGAACTGTATTAAAGGACATTTACACAGAAATAACAGAAGTTCTCCTAATATAAGGGCACGTATCAAATTCTCCAGATGAATCGACATCCTTTTTCTCCCTTCCGGTAATTTTAGTGATGCTCAAGGCATACTGAAATATGGCAACTAGGAGGCAACTGTAGAAGACTATACTGGGCTGTCAAACCAACATCCATACTCCTACCTCCTGTCTTCTTCCTTCCAAATCCTTCCACAGTGTGACTCAAAGATAAAGACCCTTTCTCCAGACCTCAGGGGTAGGCAGATACTAATTAAAACAATGCAAAAATGGTAAGCCCCTTTTCTCTTCCCAATCATTAGGCATGTAACTCAGGCTGGCCACATGAATTTGAAGGGAAGCCTATTATGGGAGGAGAGAGGAGAAGACTTCTGAGAAAGCTGTTCTTATATCTAAGGAGGAGTCTCAAGAGCACCTATAAATGGTGGCATCATCTTGATAACAGCCCGAAGATATAATCAACATACAGTCTAAGGCCAGTATATTCAGTCAATGGATAATTTTAAACATTTCTATATTAAACTTAGCTATTTTTGCACCTCTTTGGCTTACTTTTTATAGACTATGTTTTCTTACTACAGTGCAATACTGTGAAATCAACACTGAGTACTCTCCCAATTTCATGAAAAGAAACCACCACACCTTGGATAGATAAAGGAGATTAAGGAGAAAAGCTCAGGAAACCAAAAGACTTTTATAATACACAAGGATGTACCCTACTCATACTGGCCATTTATTTTTAAAGATTTTATTTATTTATTTGAGAGTGAACAAGACAGAACACGAGCAGGGGGAGGGGCTAAGGGAGAGGGAGAAGCTGGATCCCTGCTGAGCAGGGATCCTGATGTGTGGCTCAATCCTAGGACCCTGGGATCATGACCTGAGCTAAGGGCATAATCTACCAAGGTTACTGAGCCACCCAGGCACCTCCATTTTTATACTCACCCATGGAACCCTATGCTTCATTTTACAAAAAAACTGTGTTTAGGTCTATGAGCTCTGTGAAGGTAAGAAATTGGCAAGATTTAGGCAGGTTTCTCTATAGCTGATACGATTTGGTGTGAACTGTGAGAATAAAGTGTAACCACAAAAGGAAGAATTATGAAAAAAACATTTAAGACAGAAGAATGCTTTTAGCAAAAGCACTGGGAAGGAGAATATAAAATAACTGTGAATAGTTAGATGTTTCTGGAGAATGAATATAAAAAGTATAAAAGGATGCATAGCCAGAAATTTATCAAGGAACAAAATTACAGAGGTTTGATTGAAATACGGGCCTTCTAAAGGTTTGTAAACGGAAGTACAACATAATCAGATTAATGTTATCATTGAAAGTAGGAACTGGTTATAACTAAATGTTTCAAACAGAAGGCTGGATATTAGAAAGGTCATGATAGTATTTAATCTGTTTCATATTTAATTCAGTGATATGGATTACACTGCTCACTCCCAAAGATAAAAAAAGATCAAAGAAGTAACATGAGACTTTATTATATTTCATGTTATGGGAAATGGAACCATGATATGAAATTAATAATTCTAATGTCTGCCTTTCAACAACAAAAAAATAATAGTGAATAGAAATCTTGATTGTTTTTAATATATAAATAATATCCATAAACATATCTGAATCGAATACATTTTTATGACAGAAGAGAATCATCTTATTTTCACCACCTTGCTCTTTTTACAATCTTAAACCCCAGCTCCAGATTTAACCATTTCATAATTCTGAGTGCTGCAAATGTTTTATACTTGAGCTAAGAAAAAGCAAACACAAAGAAAAAGAAACAAGAGATGGGCAGCCGGGGTGACTCTGGTTAGTGCCGCCTTCAGCCCAGGGCCTGATCCTGGAGACCAAGGATCGAGTACCATGTCAGGCTCCCTGCATGGAGCCTGCTTCTCCCTCTGCATATCTCTCCCTGTCTCTTTCTTTTTCTCTCTCTCTCTCCTCTCTGTGTCTCTCATGAATAAATAAATACAATCTTTAAAAAAAGAGAGAGCAAAACAAAACTCCAAAATCCCAAAAAACGCAAAAAAAACCCACCAACAAACAAAAAAACAAGAAATAATCAAAGAAAAGGTAAGTTATATGAGGTAGATGTACCCAAAGACAAAGGAATATCAAAAAAGACTGCTATATATTTGTGGGTACGCTGAACTTGAAAGGTAATACCAAACATGATGCCAGAGTCCTGAGTTGGGAGATATATTCTGGTAAGTCCACTCCAGATGTGAACACTACCACCTGTGAAACTCAAGCTTAATTTCAAGACCAGAAGTATTTGCTATCTCTAGTAGCTAATAACCAGCCACTTTGCTCTAAAAAGCAACAGTATCTCTAATAAGAAAATGCATGACCACAAATAAACAGAAAGAATAACTTCATTCTAGGTGGAAAATTATACCAGTGTTAATGGGGTATTATAAGAATATCACTATGTGGAAGAAAAGACAAAGAAGAAAAAGAGTGAGTCCAGCCACAATTACTTTCACATACACAGCAAGATATTCTGTTAAAATGAGAGGTTCATCTTTTTTCCCTCTGAGAAGGACTTATGTGTAAAATTGATGTGTATATCACACATATTTTCCATAGCAATAGTTCCTAGCCAAATTAGCATCTTATATTTAATTTCCTAAATTATTAAACTAGAGAGAAAAGGTGAACTCTGGGCCTAAACAATATTCAATGTGTTGTAAAGACCAAACATGTAAAAAAAGACAAACACAAAGGCTTTTTAAAAAAAGTTATTTGGCTTTATATTCTCTTAAAATACTTTCACTTTGAAGATAAAAATAATTCAGTACAATTCAAAAAATATTTACTGAGTGCCAGTTATATGTTGGGTACTAGGCTTTTTTCCACAGATTCAAGATGAGCAACACTTCTAAATGTCAGGTATCTGGAGGAAGGAAATAAAGCTTGCAAATAAATGACTGTAACACAATGGGGTAAATCCTATAGAAACATATATGTAATTAATAGATATTTATCATTTGAAAGTTCTATACAAAATATTTTTCACATAAACACCTTTTATCTTTGACAATTATTTTCATTTTCTTAGTGGTGTCTTTTGAAGAACAGCTTTTAATTTTGGTCAAATCCAGTTAATCAATATTTTCTTTTATGGTTAACATATTTTATATACCATGAAATCTTTGTCTACTCCAAAGTTCCCAATTTTCCTCCAGAAGATCATGGCTTACCATTTATGTTTAGCCTCATGATCCATTTTGAATTAATTTTTGCATATGGTATAAGGTTTTTACTTCATCTTGACCCTACAAATATCTAGTTGTATCTCCATCCATTACTGAAAAGAAGTCTATTTCTCCACTGATGCCTTTGACCATATGTATCTAGGTCTATTTCTATACTCTTTATTCTGTTTCATTATTTTATGTGCCAGTCTTCATGCCAATACTGTTATTTCTTTTAGTGCAAGTCTTCCAAATCTGTTCTTTTCAAAATTGACTTAGCTCTGCTATATCCATTTCAATCTCCTATAAATTTTAGAATTCAATTGTCAGTTCCTATCCAAAAAGATGATTTTGGCTATGATTCAGGTGCAAATATAAATCAATTTGGAGAATATGGCATCTCAAATCATGAGCTAGATATACCTCTATTTATTTAGATATTTTAAAAATTTTCTCTAAGTAATGTTCTGTAGTTTTCAGTGTAGAGATCTTGTATATTTTTTGTTAAATATATTCTGAAACACTTTATGCATTTTGATGCCATTGTAAATATTTTCTAAAATATCAGTTTCCATGTGTTTGCTGCTAATGTATGGAAATACAACTGATTTTTATGTATTGTCCTGCTTAGACAATCATGTTATCTGTGTATAAAGAAAACTGTATTACTTCTTTTGAATTAATTATTATTTTTCTTGACATACTACATAACTAGGATCTCCAATATAATTAAGAACAGAGAGGTAAAAAGCAGACATCTTTATATCCTTTGCAATTCTCAGAGGGAAGTGTTCAACTTGCATCATTAGGCATGATGTTAGCTGTAAATATGTCATAAATGCCCTTTATTGAGCTGAGGAAACTGTTCTCTACTCCTAGTCAGCTAAGAGCTTTTATCATGAATGGATGTTACCTTTTATCAAAAGAGATTTCTCAATGAAGTGATAATTGTATCATTTTTATTCTCTTAATGTAGTGAACTTATTAATTCATTTTCAAATACTGAACAAGCCTTATATCCCAGAAAAAAGCCTAACTTGGTTGTTAATGTATTAGCTTTTTCCTTATGTTAGACTGAATTTGCTATGACTTTATTGAGGACTTTTATGCCAATGTTCATGAGGCAGATTGACCAGCAATATTTTCCTTTCGTAATGTCTCTGCCAGATTTAGGCATGAGGGTAATTCTGGTCTTGTAAGGTGAATTAAGTATTTCTTTCTCTATTTTCTGAAAGAGGTTCTATAAGATTGTTATTCTTTGTTTTTGTTTTTGTTTTTTTTTTAAGATTTATTTATGAGAGACAGAGAGAGAGAGAGAGAGGCAGAGACATAAGCAGAGGGAAACTTGATCCTGGAGACACAGCAGAGGGATAAGCAGGCTCCAGGCCGGGAGCCTGACATGGAACTTGATCCCGCGTCTCCATGATCACGCCCTAGGCCAAAGGTAGGTACCAAACCGCTGAGCCACCCAGGGATCCCCTCTCTCCAGTATTTTACTTTATTTATTTTTTTGAAAGATTTTATTTATTTATTCATGAGAGACACAGAGAAAGAGAGAGAGAGAGAGAGAGGCAGAGACACAGGCAGAGGGAGAAGCAGGCTCCATGCAGGAAGCCTGACGTGGGACTCGATCCCGGGTCTCCAGGATCATGCCCTGGGCTGAAGGTGGAGCTAAACCGCTGACCCACCTGGGCTGCCCGCTCCCCAGTATTTTAAAAGAAGTTCCATTTTCTTCTGATCTCCAATGTTTTTTTTTTTTTTTTTTTGATCTCCAATGTTTTTGATAAGAATTCAACTATCATGTTTTCTCTCTATGTAGTATGTCGTTTTTTCCTTGCTGCTTTTGTTTTTCTCCTTATGTTTTGTTTCCACATTTGAATTACAAGGTCAACAGATGTGGTTTTCTTTCTATTTATCCTGCTAGGTTTCACTAAGTTTCTGGGATCTATAAATATATGTGTGTTATTTCTAAAAGATTTTTATTTTATTATTTTTTAAGATTTATTTATTCATGAGAGACACACACACACACACACAGAGAGAGAGAGAGAGAGAGAGAGAGAGAGAGAGAGGCAGAGACACAGGCAGAGGGAGAAGCAGGCTCCATGCAGGGAGCCTGATGTTGGACTCGATGCCGGGACTCCAGGATCATGCCCTAGGCCAAAGGCAGGCGCTAAACCGCTGAGCCACCCAGGGATCCCCTCTAAAAGATTTTTAGAGCAGTTATAAGGTTTATAAAAAAATTGATAAGGAGATACACAGATTTCCTATAGACTTCCTTATATTTATGTATTTGGAATCAAATTAGAGAAATACTTCAACCATTATTTTTTCAAAAATTTTTTCTGCCTCTTTCTTACTCTTTTATCTTTTTTATGTGTAGTTATCTGTATGTTAGTATATCTCTATGGCTCCATTCATTGTGTAACACTCCTCATTCTCCCCATTCTTCAAATTGACTATCTACTGATCTCTTTTAAAATTTATGGACTCTTTTCAGCTCTAATCTGTTACTAGGACCATTCAATGAACTTTTCATTAAATTTCAGTTTCCAAATTTCTACTTCTCAATAGTTTTCCTTAGTTGGCTAAGATTTCCTGTATCATCGATAGGGCATTTTCTTTTAAGTTCTTGACACATATTTATAATAGTGACTTTAAAGTCTTTATCTGTTAAATATGATTCTTAGGACTTCTTGGAGTTGATGTCTACTGCATGCTTTTCTTCATTAGGAGTTATGTGTTACTGTTTCTTTCCATGTCTGACAAATTTTGAAACCCAATATAGTATGTTGTAGTTGATACACTGTAAAGGCTCTGGATTCTGTTATGTTATTCTGAAGAGCAATAATTTTTATTCTAGTAGGTCACTTTTTTTTTTTTTAAGATTTTGTTTATTCATGAGAGACACAGAGAGGCACAAAGACATAGGCAGAGGGAGAAACAGGCTCCCTGCGGGGAGCCTAGTGTCCGACTTGATCCCAGGATCCTGGGATCATGACCAGGGCCGAAGGTGGATACTCAACCACTGGGTCAACCAGGTGTCCCTATGCTAGTAGGTAATTTAGTTAATAGTTGACCTCCTCGTACTTTTGTAGTCTTACATTTATCCTTTGTTAGTCTGATCTGCTGAAAGCTCAGGGTACTTCCCAAACCTCTCTATCTTGGTAAGACTTATCCTCCAAATTCAATATTCCCTACTGACTTTCTTGGAACTTTAAGTTTTGTTGGTATGGCTCTACAGCAGGCTTTATCGTATGTCATGATCCCTATTCTTAAAACCTAGCTTTCTGTTACTTCAACAAAATGCCAGAAGTTTTAACAAGCATTTTGCCACTCTGAATGGACTGGAACTTCAAATTCCCTAGCACTACTCTACCTTTAGTATCACAATTCCACTTTCATCCCCATAGTGGTTAGTCTCTGGTAAACCCTGGGTAGTCTCCTGTCAATGTGCAGCCTAGTCCTCAGCCAAGAAATCATGGACATCTGACTCCCAACTTCTTTTCAGTATACTGTTTATTCATAAGTTATTTCCAAGATTTACTCAGAGCATTTACAACTACAGAATCAAGACATCTCAGAAGGTCACTCAAAGAACTATACAATTTTTAAATGATAGAGATCTTAGAGATTTAAGAAACCCTTTCATTTCTGATTAAAAGAACTGCAGACCTAAGAAGTTAAGTACAGAGTGGGTCTTCCATTCTGAATATCTTGCTTTGCAAATATTCAGCTTCACTAATTTCAGAGAGTTTCCATTACTTTACCTCATTTGATCCTCACAACAATATGAGGTGGGTCTAAGTATTACTATACCGGTTTTATATGTAAGCAAACTGGTTCAAATGTAAACACATTCTTTGCTGCAGGGAGCATCTTTGATACTCCTACTCGATCTTCTAAGGAAAATCTTATGGTTAAATGGATGGATTACTACCATCTACATCCAAAGCTCAACAGAAATTTTATCCATTCACGGAATGAGTAATTACCTCTATGGTACTTTCTGAGGGCATTGTAAAGGAAGGTCCTGAAAGGAAAAGTTCGCTTTGTTTTAACTCCCAAACCAAAAAAAGTTCTCATCCTGGTATATTATATAACAGATTTTCTCAAAATGATATTGCAATTAGGTTAAGGCTTATCTAGCTGCATCAGTTAGCTCTTTAGCTGATACATTCCCACACCTCCAGTAGAGAAGAAAATGAAAAGAAGTAGGACAATAATCCTACTCCTTTCCTCTTTGGGAGAAAGAAGATAACCTATATTCTTGATTTCATCCTTGCACAGTACGGACATTCTTACACACAAACCACATATATTGATGGGGCAGAGAAAGCACAATAAAACCTGAAAAAGAAAGGTTCTTTGGGGCCCTTCATCTGAAATGTTTTATTTGCTACTTAGAGATTATTCCAGCCATTTGAGGGTCTTTACATGAAAAGATGATTAAGAAGAATGATTTTTTGAAGAATACGGTTTCTTCTATTTGGAAAGTATATGTGGCTCTAAATGGCTAAAAGGTAGATTAAAGTTTTAAGGGAGGAGAAAGGCATGGGATTATTTGTAATTGATTCCAATTCAGGTTTCAAGAAAATAAAAAGGTTTGAGAAAAACATAATACACATGCCGTATCTCTTGAGAAAAGCAGAGATCATGGTCAAAGTTTAGGAGCAGAAAGGGGTTAAAAATTCTAACAATTACTATATTTAATTCATTTCTTCCATTGTTCTATAACAACTCAGAGCCCCAAGTAAACTATTAGTCTAAGAAGGGAAGATGCTAGTAACAGTTAAGATCACACATTCTATAAAGTGGGTACGTAAGCGAGCTGGAGATAATGGTAGAAAAAAGGGGGCAGAATCAAAGAGTTAAGCAAGACTAGAAAGGAAGACCCTAAGTCCCAAGGGATAGTTGATTATAGACACAAACTCTGCTTTGTGTCTATACAAAGGACCAGTTCCACCATTGTTACTTGTTTATAGTTATGCTATATAGCATACTTTGTTTTCTTTTTCAAGTATAGGAATTTTAAAAATTAATTTATATGATTTCCTACAGAATATTTAAAATTCAATATTTTAGGCTTCCAAGTTCACTCTAAGACCTTTATTATATGTCTACTGCCTCTAATAAGGGCATTTGATGTAGGTATAAATAAATGTGGCTTTGCAAAAAGTATACAAGTTCTTATGTAACTTAGAAAACACCTCAATTTGTTACTAGGGTATAACTGTTCCTAGGATATATTTGTATAACTTTTTAATTTTCTGGTTAATTTGGAAGGTTGTCATAAATCCTTAGTTGGGATTTCTTTTCTTTTTTTGTTTTTTTAAAGATTTTTAAGGGATCCCTGGGTGGCTTAGCGGTTCAGTGCCTGCCTTTGGCCCAGGGCATGATCCTGGAGTCCCGGGATCGAGTCCCGTGTTGGGCTCCCGGCGTGGAGCCTGCTTCTCCTTCTGCCTGTGTCTCTGTCTCTCTCTCTGTGATTATCATGAATAAATATAAAATAAAATAAAATAATAAAAAAATAAAATAAAATAAAGATTATTTATTTATTCATGAGAGAGAGAGAGAGAGAGACACAGAGGAAGAAGCAGGCTCCATACCAGGAGCCGGACATAGGACTTGACGCTGGGCCTCCAGGATCACATCCTGGGCTGAAGGTGGTGATAAACCGCTGAGCCACCCAGCTGCTCAGGATTTCTTTTTTTTTTTTTTTTTTTTTAATATCAGTAACTTTAAAATAAATTTCAAAATGAAATACTACAGGATATCAGAAGATAAAATAATTTAAAATTTTTTTTTTTTTTTTAAGATTTTATTTATTTATTCATGATAGTCACACAGAGAGAGACAGAGAGGCAGAGACACAGGCAGAGGGAGAAGCAGGCTCCATGCACCGGGAGCCCGATGTGGGATTCGATCCCAGGTCTCCAGGATCGCGCCCTGGGCCAAAGGCAGGCGCCAAACCGCTGCGCCACCCAGGGATCCCGATAAAATAATTTAAAATATGGACTCTTTGGGCACCTGGGTGGCTCAGTTGGTTAATTGTCTGCCTTCAGCTTGGTTCATGATCCCAGGGTCCTAGGTTGGAGCTCAGCATTGGGCTCCCTGTTCCTGCTTCTCCCTCTCCTTTTGCCCCTCCTCCCATTCGTGTTTGCTCTCTTGCTCTTTTTTGCACTCTCTCAAATAAATCTGGAAAAAAAAATACAGACTCATTTTAACTATTCAAGGTGTAACAGACTGACATTTAACCTATACTATCCCCAAATAGCCTGAACTTTTTCAAGTAACCATTTTCAACTGCTTTCTTAATTCTAAACATATTCTATTTTTCTCTCTTAGAAGATTCTTTAAATTTCAGAATTTAGTTTATATTCCTGGACTCTCCTGGACTCCACATGAAAATTTACTTTCTGTTTCATGAAGTTAGAACTTTCTTTAGCCAAAAGGCATCTCAAGAGTATATAATTTAGCCCACAGAGGATTTGATTTCTCTGCCAACTTTACTAGTGGAATGCTACTTAACAAAAAGTTCTGGAATATCAAAGAAACAAAAGAGCTCTTCCATCACTTCCCCAAACATACTTGTTTTCAGGATAGTGAAATTCATAGTTTCATAAAAATTTTTATTAAGCATGAAAAATGAGTCTTTTTATTCATAGTGCCAACATAGGGTGGGATGGCAGCAGGAGTGTGAATGCAAGGCACTGGAACCAGCTATTCTAGAAATTGTACCACTCAAACTCATGACCTGAATTGATACTTAAAATTTACTATGGTTATTATTATAACAGTTATTTTATTATTTTGGCCCCTTCTCCAATACACCCTTTCTTTCTTAGGGAAGGAGAGTAATATAAAAGTGGAATAAGAAAATAATGGCTAACAAAATCACAGCATAAGGAAAGGAAGAACCAACATGGGATCTGCCAATAAAAATGTTCCTTTGAGGATGGCTAATCAACTCAAGCATTTCTACTGACTCACTAACATGCTACCAAGTGAACAGTTTTACATGTCTTCAAACGCAGGATCACCATTTGTTTGTTGCAGATGCTCAAAAATTACAATTATAAATGCTAGGGTTAGAGAAAAATGATTAGGTCATTCCTTTTGGTCTGACTTGGTCAGAATTATTGCAGAAAACTAGACTATTCCAGTGCTTTGCTAAAACAAAGTCTGTAGTTTTTAGATATATAGGTCAGCTCTGCCTTTTCCTCGGGGAGACCTTTCTTATTCTAGATTCCTTAAATATGCATGTTTCATTTCTCTTGCAGAGTGCATTCCTCCCATATTTCTTCAAGATTTCAAATTATCTGGTTAAAATGAAAAATTCCTTTTACTTATTCAATTATCCATAATTAAACAATGTAAACATTTAAAATATGGCAGGTTCTGCCATGATTAGAGTGAAGAATCTGGTCGTCACAGTCAATATCCAAAAGAAAGATAATATCTTTTTCCATTGTAATTTATTTTATTATCATGAAAATTCTATGAAGCAGGAACTATTACTACTATTTTAAAAATGAGCAGACTGAGGCAGAGAGTGGTTAAAGAACTTGCTGAAGTCACAGAGCTAATAAATTCAGATTCAGGCTCTTTTATTCCAGGAAGTATGTTCCTACTAATCGTCATAAGTAATTAGAGGCAGGTATCACGTACAACTAGTTGGAAGGAATAAACTCCTTACAAATTAACAAAAGAATGAAGTGAATTCTGAGTAAACTGTAGAAACTGAGAACCCCCAACTGAGGAAGGATGATTAGCAGAACTTGCTCAACCTATGGAAAATAGGTACAGAATATAGCAGAAGAAAGACTATTCTCTTATTCAGTTTCATAGTGAAAAGGAATTGAAAGGGACTGTATTAGAACCCAAAATATATCATTCATAGTATTTTGTGTATAATTAAGTTTAGGTTATAGTTTTCAATGGAGGTTTTATGAATCATTACTTTTTTATTTGTATGGCATACTTTGGAAATCTACATTTTTTAAAAAACAGGGAATTTAATTCACTGTTCCAGAGGTAAAAATAAGGTAAAAACTGTTCCTTCTTTGACTTGGTAGTGCCATGTGGGTTGGCCTACAGGGCAGTGCAAACAGAGAGGGCCAGTTAAAGAACGACCACTCTCTCAACAGATTATCTAGGTAGAGGATTATGTCTAAAGTGCTGAGATAACTTATTAAAAGAAAGGTATTAAATGACCACTTTACTAAGATACGAAACTGAAAGACAGCAACAAGGGGAAATTTAAAAGGAAATTAAAGCAAGGACTACTTTTAAAACTTTATGTTGCTAAATCTGTATGACATAAAACTTGTGAAACATAGAACTAAGAACATCATGGTGCCACAGAATATATTCTGAGCAACTGAAGAAAGTGATTTGAGAGACAAGGTCATCTATCAGAGCCAGATTTTAGCACTTTATTTCTAGAACTTTCGTTTAATGTTTGTTTACTAAATTTCTACACTTACAAATTTCTCTTAGATACTTGAATCATTTATCCCATGCCCTGTGTGAGTGCTTGATGTTACCAAAAATAGTTTTGCTAATTGTAGTAGTTTTCAGAAATGTAATCTCTGACCTGGTTGGAAAGGGAAGTCCCAATAGAGTGTAACACTGTGATACCAAAAAGGAAAAACAATTACACACAACTCCCTTTCCATGGCTTGAAGTCAAGCATTCGTTTAAAACTTCTTCCATATCTTCCCAAAGTTCTAATGATAAAGGAAAATTCCCACACAAATACACCACTATTCTGTTATACACAGATACCTGTACTTAGTAGGAAAGATGTGACAGGTAAAAATCAAAATATTAGTGCATGGAGAAAAGAAAACAAAACTTATCAATACTGTGACTTTAGTGAGGCCTGTTTCTGCTTCAGAACATCACATGGGAATACTTTATTTTCCACAACATGATATCCATCCTTCTTCCATTTTCTTAAATCCTCTGGGTTCTGATTTAATTTGCTTCTCAGCTCTATCCCCTACCACGTTTTACGAATGGTTCCCAGACCTCTCCCCTTCAAATAATTTTGCTTTATCACTCAAAAGTTAACTCTGCTACTCCATTTCCAAAATATCTTTTAATTTCACCTACCAGTGACAAAAAACTTGTCTTACACCTCTTTCACTAACTGCTCCCTAAGTACATGTTAACTAATTTTATCCTGATGATACTCAGAACACTAATTTCTCCCTATTTTTCCAGCATATAAATTTATTTCTGGCTTCACATACTCATCACTTCCAAGAGTAGATCATCTGTAATGCTTTTCCAAAAGGTTAGAATCTCTTAACCTTGCACTGTGGCCTAATAATCTATACATGCAGGTGACAACTCAACAACTGCTTCCTCTGTTCTTAGGTAGCTGTCAGGATATCACATGTGCCATGAAAACAACTCACGCTAAGGTATCATGGCAAGATCCTCTTCTAGTCTGTAATCTGGGTACTCAACATTTATTGATAGTTCAAAGCTGTAGAAAAGAAAAGGTGATGTTACCCTGAAGCACTACCTGAGCCGAGAAGTCTGGTTATTCTAAGTCAGAGAGACTCAGTATTTATGCAGAGAAGAAACTAATAGAAAGTGAGCAGAGATTATATGAGAGAAAACTAACAGATGAAGATTGCAGAGAAGAGGACCTGTGCTTCAAATATGTGGTAGAGATCAGAAGCTAGCCTTATGATGGAGAGAGAATATTTCTTCTGAAACTGAAGAAAAAACAACAAAAATATAGATAACTGCTAAAGTAAAGAAGGGTAATCGAGCTATCCCAGGATAAATCTGTCTTCATAAAACCTGAGAGCAGGATAATTATGTAGGGGTGAGAGCTGGGCATGGTACCACAATAAAGAAAAGGCAGCATCTATTATGGACTAGCTGACCTGCATATGCTCACAACAGATTATCTCAGGGAGCTACAAGATGTGGGACTAGTGGGAAAATGATGTACAGCAAGCTTCTACTAATATTGACAATTTGTAAAAACTGACTAGAGTGTAGCAAAACATTAATTGTTACATATGGGGAATATATACATAGGGTCTTATTATACTACTCTCTCTACTTTTGCATACCTTTGAAGTGTTTATAAGAAAAAATGCTTTAAAAAAGTGCCTCGCTATCACACGGTCTCAGGACCAACAGTCATGTCCCTCACTAAGCTCAACAATATGGCTGAACTTTCCATAAGATTTTAGAAATTTCAGAGATGCAATTGGATGTAGTTATACACACACACACACACACACACACACACACACAAACTCTCCCTCACTTGGATTTTAAAATTCAATAAAGAGGCAAAAATAATTCTATTTGACCAGAATTTGTTCCAAATTTGTTCTAAGGAGTGAGAAATACAAATCTGCATTAAAATTAAGCTAAATGTTTTGGTGGTAATAAACTGGGTCAGATGATGAAAACAATGAGAAAAAGATTTTCTACTAAGCACATGCTTAAAAAATAAGATTATAAACACTTACTTCATCTCCAGAACTTCCTCTAAGTGTTTCCTTCTCTCTGCCCGAAGATTGGTCAAATGAGTTTCCTTTTCTGCTAGAGACTGTTGAGTGGAGGACAGCTTTGCTTTCATGGACTCCAGTTCTTGCTTTACTTTCTCCATGGCCATCAGTAATTCCTCCACCTATGATAAGTATAGAAAAGAGAAAAACTGAGCATTTTGACCAATTAAAGACAGAGGAGCTAGGTAATGGGCAAAGATTAAAAGCGCATACACACATCAAAAATCCTGTACTCTTGCTGGATCAAACATATATATCAAGACAATACACCAGATAAAGAAATAAAATCTCTGGCCTTCCCACCACTATAATTCTTCTCAGGTTATGCCAAAAAGAACTTCATTTTCTTTTTGATAAACACAAGAGCTTGAATGGCATCAGTTCAAGAAGTCACACTTTGCTATAGTCTGCCCCCTTAGAGAATTTATTTGGAAATGGTTGACAAATTTTCATGGAAATAACAACATAACACACATAAAAACATAAGGAACAAAATCATAGTAAATATCTCTACAAGGATTTTAGGAAATAAAAAACATAAACTTGACTAATAACATTCAACATAAACACAAAGAAGTAATTTTCATTCATCCAAAGATTTTTCTGTTTACACCATTAAAAAGAATTTTTTTTGGAGAAAACAGCTAAAATTCAATCAGATAATTTCTTGTTCTAAAGCCAGGTAGGTAGAGTTTACGTGACCTCATAGAGAGGAGAGAGAAAAGACCTGAAAAAAATTCTGAGAGAAAGGAAACAGAACTCAAAAACACAAGGAACGAAGAGAACACAATATGTACTTCATCAGTTACTTCCACTTATTCTAGGTGGTGTTCAAACCAGAATTACTTAAGTAAACATATTCATTTTAATTCTGAAGCAAAATATATGTCGGCAAAAATGTGTTAATACCAAAACCAATCTGAACCAGGTAATCAACCAGCCAACTGAACCTTTCACAAGAGCTTACATCAGGTTGTTGCTTGCCAAAAGGTAATTTTGGTGACAACAAGCTTTTTCAGAGGAAGAGATGAGGGATTTGCCATTCAATGACTTCTACATAAATAAAACCAATCTGTATGATACTAAAACTGAGAACAATTTAGAAACAAAAATGCAATAGAACAAAAATCAGAGTTGTTAATAGATCCCAGGATGTTAGCACCTTAGACCTAACCAAAACTTCCATGTTGATTGGGAACAGCTGTTAAACACTGATAATAAACAGATACATTTAGTGTTTTGGCACCTAAATCACTTTACTTTGTCTATCTTTTCAGAAGTGATCCAGTTAATGTTCTCAGTTAATAGCTGTGAGAACACTGCTATGAGAGTATATATTATTATACAGCTCTCCTTGGATATGTATTCACATATTTACAAGCTTTACTTATTTTTTTTTAATATATTTTTTTTTATTATTTATTTATGATAGTCACAGAGAGAGAGAGAGAGAGAGGCAGAGACACAGGCAGAGGGAGAAGCAGGCTCCATGCACTGAGAGCCTGATGTGGGATTCGATCCCGGGTCTCCAGGATCGCGCCCTGGGCCAAAGGCAGGCGCCAAACCGCTGCGCCACCCAGGGATCCCCAAGCTTTACTTATTAAACATGTATCACCCCTTCGAAAACTGCAAATAAGTATGATTCCATTTTAATCAGTTAATTCATGTAAAATCTTATTTAAAACTAAGTTGAAATGATATACCAAGGTATGTTGTTATAACACAAAATCAGTAATGGACAGCATCATTTATAAAAGCTCTAATAGAATATGGGATTATGCCCATCTTTTATGAACTCATCTTAAATCTCAAAAAAAAAAAATCTCCCTCCCAACTTTTTTTTCACTACCTCAAGCAAGTTATGGTATCAGTTTCTTACATAACATAGATATTATTTATTTATTTATCTATCTATTTATTTATTTATTTATTTCATAGATATTCTATACATACATAAGCAAGCATGTATAAATAACTTATTCCTTCTTTTTGTACAACAAAAGGAAGCCCACTTTATATATACATGTATACATCTAAAATTTTTGGTGAATGTTTTATTGAAATACAACATAAACACAGAAAAATACACAAATGATAAATGTGCCACTTAAATAATTTTCTCTAAGTTGAACACACCAATGTAATGAGAACACAGACCAATAAACGAAACATTAAAGTCCCCAAGAAACACATCTCAAATCCCCTTCCCAGATGAAGAGTTACCATTACTCTAGCATTCTACATTAGTTTCTCCTATTTAACTTTGTACAAATGGAATTACATAGTATATAATTTGAAGTACAGCTTTTCTTCACTCAGTGTTATATCCGTGAGAGCCTTGTTGGGTATAATTATAGTTCTACAATTCTCTTAACTGTATAGACTGTGTGAAAATAACAAAATTTACTGAAGGCACTTTTGACAATAGGAATGAAAATTTTGGGATCCCTGGGTGGCGCAGTGGTTTAGCGCCTGCCTTTGGCCCAGGGCGCGATCCTGGAGACCCGGGATCGAATCCCACATCAGGCTCCCGGTGCATGGAGCCTGCTTCTCCCTCTGCCTGTGTCTCTGCCTCTCTCTCTCTCTCACTGTGTGCCTATCATAAATAAATAAAAATTAAAAAAAAAAAAAAAAAAAAAAAGGAATGAAAATTTTTTTTTCTAGTTTTACCGAGAAATAACTGACATACATTACTGTGTAATTTTAAGTTGTACTGTACAATAGTTAGAGTTACACATATTGTGAAATGATTACCACCATAGGGTCAGCTAACATCCATCTTCTCCCACAAACACAATAAAAAGAATGAAGAGAAAAACCTGATTTCCTTCTTTTGATGGCAAATCTTAGGATATGCTCTCTTAACAACATTCCTATACCACAGAGCACTATTGTTACAGTTGCCTACTACTACAGTTGCCTACTACTTATCTTGTAACTGGAAGTTTGTACTTTTTGACCACCTTCCTCCAAATTCCACTTGACCCACCCCCTACGTCTGGTAATAAGACTGATCTCTTTTTCTATGAGTTTTTATTTGTTTTGTTTTGTCTTAGATTCCATATATAAGTAACATCATACATTATTCGTCTTTCTCTTAACTTCTTTCACTTAGCATGATACCTTCAAGATCCATCCACATTTTAATTTTTTAAGTTAAAAACTAGGGACATTTTTATTAATTTTAGTGGGCTAACTAGTTTTTTCATTTCTATTTCTTTTATGATTAGAGCTTCTTGTATACTAGATAAGAAAATTTTGT
The DNA here is from genome assembly GCF_018345385.1 of Vulpes lagopus. Lineage (NCBI taxonomy): Eukaryota > Metazoa > Chordata > Mammalia > Carnivora > Canidae > Vulpes > Vulpes lagopus. The sequence goes on from NC_054844.1 coordinate 2,726,625, forward strand.
CTACCACAATGTCATGGAAATATCCTATTCTTCTAAATCTTTTATTTAATTACTCATTTCACATTTAGATCTACAATATAAATACAACTGAATAAATACAGTGTAATGGTCAAAATTCATTTTTATCAAAATGGATATTCAACTAAGCACTATAAATAGTAGAAGGACTTTAATAGGCATGGTAGGAAGGCACTTTTGGTCTACTCAGCAAATGATCAGAAATAATCTATTTTTTAAGGGTTATTTATTTTTAGAGGGAGGGGAAGAGACAGCATGCAAAAGAAAAGGAGGAGCAGAGGGGGAGAGAGAGAATCTCTAGTAGACTTCCTGCTGAGCACGGAGCCCAACACAGGGCTTGATCTCATAACCCTGAGATCATGACCTGAGCCAAAACCAAAAGTCAGCATCCAGAAGCCCAAGACCAGAAATTAAAGTCTACTTACAAATTGTAGGAAAGATAATTTCACAATGCTTCCTATTATACATACTTTTAAATTTCATAAATAAACAATGTAATATATACATACTTTTAAATTTCATAAATAAGCAATGTGAAATATTACATATATATAAAAGGAATATGTATATATTCCAGAACCAAGAACAATCCACACATCTATATACTCACTAACCATAAGCTTTTTGAGTGCAATTATCCAATTGTATGCCCTCAGTACCCCTTGATAGGTCATCACCATTCTAAATTTGTTACTTAAACCCTTCCTTCCATTTCTTTGTTTTTGCCTTTGATACATATATTCCAAAATAAATAACTTTCATTCTATCAGTTTATGAACATTGTATAAATGGAATCTTCTGACCTTATTTCATCCAACATTATGATTTTTCTTGCATATAAAAAAAGGGCCTAGCCTATGTATATATTCAAGAACCAAAAGGAAAACATCACCTACATACTCACTACATAGGAGTTAAAAGCAATGAGAGCCAACAACTTTGAGCACCTCAGCACCCAGATTATAGTTTGCTACTAAAGTGAATGGGCTTCTTAAAAACAGAGCTGATTCCAGATTTAGGGGAAGAAATGTACAAAAGATGAACTTTGAACAATTTATGCCAGAAAGCAAGAAAAATGGGAATCGTGGCAAACAAGGATCACAATGCAGAAACCCTGATAAGAAAACCAGAAAAATATATCACGAGAAAGAAAAAAAAGGAAATTATACAGGAATATTCCTACTGATTATAGGAACAAAAAATACTAGAAAATCAAACAGAGGGAGATTAACAAATTGAGATTTATCCTAAGACTGCAAGGTTTGTTTAATACATAAAAATATATTTCCAACAACCTTTCATGATAGAAACAGTCAAGAAAGTAGAGAAAAAAATGTTCTCAATGTGATAAAGGGCATTTATGAAAAACCCACAGCTAATATAATCTTTAATGATGAAAGATGGAATACTTTCCTTCTAAGACCAGCACCAAGAACAAGATTAGAATGTCCCTTCTCACCATGTTTATTTAATATTGTACTAGAAGCAATAGCCAGGAAAATCAGAATATACAAAAAGTTAAAAGGTATCCACACTGGAAAGGAAGACAAAACTTTATCTAATTGAAAATGACATGATTTTATATAGTGAAAAACGCTAAGAAATCTACTAAAAAAATTATAATCAACAAGTATACAAAGGTTGCATGATATAAGGTCAATATACAAAATCAACTGTCAATACACAAGCAAAGCACATTCCAAAAATGAAACTAAGAAAATAATTCCATTTAAAATAGCATCAAAAATAAAGAAATAGCTAGGTATAAATTTAATTTAAAAAATACATAACATGTATATTAAAAAACTGTAAGATTACTGAAAGAAATTAACAAAGATTTAAATAAATGGCAAAACATCATCTTCACAGACTGAAAGTCCAAAGTGATCTACAGGTTTAATGTAATCCCTATAAAGACTCACTATTTATGGAACATGGGGTTTTTATTACTTTTGGCTAAAGACATATCTTTTTAGTAACAATAAATATGTTTTAAAAGAAGCCTCCTTTTTCTTAATACACCTTGAAAGGTTTTTAAATTGTTTCATATCTCGTCAAGTTGAGATTTTTAAAAGCCTCATTTTTATTTGGAATAAAAGTTTACAACTTGATTTTTTTAAAAAAGTCAACAAACGGCAAGCACCTATTAATAAAGGTCTTAAATACTTGTCAGAAAACACACACACAGAAAAAATTGTCACAGCCACCCCCAACTTCAGCAACCACAACCCAGACCAGTCACAGCCATCAACGTGGAGGAATCTCCACCAGCAAAAATATTACAACTTGCTGAAAGCTCAGATGCTAGTCAACATTTTTTGGCAATAAAATATTTTTAATTAAGGCATGTACATTGTTTTTTTAGACATAATGCTATTGCACACCTAATAAACTACAATATAGTGTAAACATAACACACACACACACACACACACACACGGAAACCAAAAAATTCATTTGACTCACTTTATTGCCATATTCGATTTATTGTAGTGGTCTGGAACCAAACTGGCAATGTCTCCAAAGTATGCCTGTATACGCATGTATATGCAAACATGTAGCACACACATACACACTGTATTCAATATATACCCAATTGGTTTTGTTTCTCTGGGGAAACCTAACCAATAAATAACAAATATATAATACTGTTAAATTAATACAACTAAGTATGTTAATATAACATCATATAGCAATTATATTAACATATAAAATATATTACATATGTTAAATGTACATTTTATAAGAAACTATATATAATACATAATGCACAATATAGATTATAAAATACATATATGTTTCATATATGTGTGTGTGTTTTATATAAGTGCTGGCTCATGTGATTATGGAATCTGACAGGTGCCAGGGCCTGTAAACTGAATGGGCATGCTCAAGACCCAAGAGAGGCAATAGTGAAGTTCTGGTCCAAAGATTGGCCGACACAAGACTCAGGAAGAGCCAGTATTCCAGTTAGAATTAAAAACAGGCAAAAGCCAACATCTCACTTCAAACACAGTCAGGATTTACTCTTATAGTCAGGGGAGAGGAATCAACTGACTGGAAAGCCTGAATAGAACAGGATGATGGCCACTCACCTTACAGAAAGCAATGTGATTGATTCAAATGTTAATCTCATTGATTTAAATGTTAATCTTATCCAAAACACCCTCACAAAAACACCTAAAATAAAGTCTAAGTATCTGGGCAACCTGTGGCCCAGGCAAGTTGACACATAAAATTAACCATCACAGTTTACTGTTATTTTGTAGTTGTTATATAATACCTGACTGAAAAGCTATCTAAGAGTGTTAAGTATTGTGTTTGACATCTGATCTTTAACTACCTGGAATTGCTTTTTTGTGTATCGTGTGAGGTAGGGAGCCAATTTCATTTTTCCCCAGAAGAACATCCAATATCTCAGTATAATTTATTAAAAATCCATTCTATCCTAACCTTTGACATTCATCAAGTATCTTCATAAGCATGGGTAAGTGTCTGTGCTTTCTATTATAATCCACTAGTTTGCCTATTCTTAAAAAACTACACTGTCTTAATTGTTATAGCTTTATATCTAGAACAAATCTTCTCTTTTCAAAAGCATCTTTGCTATTTTTGAATTTTTGCAAAAAATATTTACTAAGTCTACCATAGTCTACACTGCCTCAGTCTACCACAATGTTGAACAGAAATGATGACAGCATGTATTCTATTTTATTTTTCATCCTAAAAGAATTGCTTTAACAGTTTTATCTGTAAGTAGTATAACTTTTTAAAAAAAGATTTATATGTTTATTTGAGAGAGAGCAAGCCTGACTGGGAGGGGTGAGGAAGAGAGAATCTCAAACAGATTCCATGCTAAACATGGAGACTGATGTGAGTCTCAATCTCCTGACCCTGAGATCATGACCTGAGTGAAAGCCAAGAATCAGATGCTCAAATGACTTCACCACCTAGGTGCACAAGTAGTATAATTTTTAATAGATATTCTTTATCAGGATAAGGAAATTTCCTTCTTAGATATTCTCCCAAAGAAGACATATAGACGGGGATGCCGGGGTGGCTCAGCGGTTGAGCGTCTGCCTTTGGCTCAGGTCATGATCTCAGGGTCATGGGACTGAGTCCCGCATTGGGCTCCCCACAGGGAGCCTGCTTCTCCCTCTGCCTATGCCTCTGCCTTTCTCTCTGTGTCTCTCATGAATAAATAAAAAATCTTTAAAAAAATTTTTTAAAAAGACATATAGATGGCCAACAGACACATGAAAAGATTCTATTCATCACTTATCATAAAGGAAAGGCAATTCAAAATTACAATGACATATCACCTTACATCTCTTGGAATAGTAAAAATCAGTATACAAGAAACTGGTGTTGGCAAGGATGTGGACAAAGGGGAACCCTCTTGTACTACTGGTGGGAATGCAAACTGGTGCAGCCATTCTGGAAAACAGTATGGAGTTTCTTAAAAAAGTTAAAAATAGATGATCCAGCAACTGCACTACTAGATATTTACCCAAATAATACAAAAATACTAATTCAAAGGGACACATGAACCCCAATGTTTATAGCAGCATTACCTACAATAGCTGAATTAAATTATAGAAAGAGCCCAAGTGTCCACCAACTGATGAACGGATTAAGAAGATGTGGTGTGTGTATACATTTGTATAAACATACACAGACACATGTGCACACAACAGATTATTCAATCATAAAAAAGAATGAAATCTTGCCATTTGCAGCTAAATGGATAGAGCTAGAGAGTATTATGCTAAGTAAAATAGAGAAAGACATGTGATTTCACTCATATGCAGAATTTAAGGAAAAGAAAAAAAAGCAAGCAAAGGGGGGGAAAAAAGAGAGAGAGAGGAAAACCAAGAAAGAGCCTCTTAACTACAGAGAACAAACTGATGGGTTACCGAATAGGGTAGGGGTTGGGGGGAGATGGGGCTCAGTAGGTGATATATCGAAGTGTTGAATCATTATATTATACACCTGAAACTAATATTACACTGTAGTTAATTAACTGTAATTTAAATAAAAACTTTAAAAATTTCCTTCTTACCAGTTAAACAAATTAAAGTTTCTACATTTATTGAGATGATATGACCTTTTCCCTATCATTAAAAAAAAATTTTTCTCTATCACCTTTTAATGTGGCAGACTATAGTAATGAATTTCTTAAAGACATCAATCTTGACTCCTGGAATAGGCCTAAAACAAATGTCTTCATGCTTATTTTTCTCTTTCATATACACTAACTTTATTTATTTATTTATTTATTTATTTATTTATTTATTTATTTATCATTTATTCATGGGGGGAGGCAGAGACATAGGCAGAGGGAGAAGCAGGCTCCATGCAGGGAGCCTGACATGGGATTCGATCTCCGTACTCCAGGATCACGCCCTGGGCTGAAGACAGTGAAGGCTGCTAAGCCACCTAGGGATCCCGCACACACACACTAACTTTAAATTGGCAATATTTTATTTAGGAATTTTTGCATTTATGTTCATGGTTGAGATAGACCTAAACTTTACCTTTCCTATAGTAACTTTGTCAAGTTTTGTTTTGTTTTAAAGATTTTATTTATTTATTCATCAAAGACACAGAGACATAGATGGAGGGGGAAGCAGGCTCCCTGTAGGGAGCCTGATGTGGGACCTGATCCCAAGACCCCAGGATCATGACCTGAGCCAAAGGTAGACGCTCAACTGCTAAGCCACCCAGGTGCCACAACTTTTCAAGTTTTGATATGAAGTTATGCTTATCTTATAAAATATGTTGGTGATTAATTATTTCCTCTTTTTTATTTTCTGGAATTGTTTCTGTAAGACTAAGATTATTTGTTCCTTTTACATTTATTACAAAATCACCATTGTAACTCTCTAGGCTTGAAATCTGTAGGAAAAAAATTATTACTGACAAAGTTTTTTCGAGTTTTCTTTTTCAGATTTAGCTAGTATTGCTAAATTTTTTTTTTGCATTTGCTCAGTCTATATTTGATATGTACTAGCAAAATATTCTTGTATCTTTTTAATACTTATAGGACTTGTAGTTATAAGTCCTGTATCACTTCAAACACTGTTCACTGTGATGACTTTTTTTTTTTTTTTTTCAGTATGACCAAAGGCCAGTCAATTTTCTTAATTTTTCAAAGGACCAATTTTGGGCATTGTGAGTCTCTTTTAAACAGGGTGAAAAGGGGTGCCTGGGTGGTTCTGTTCATTAAGCATCAGACTCTTGATCTCAGCTCAGGGGCTTGATCATGAGTCCAGGCCTTGTGTTGAGCTCCATTAAAAAAAATAATAATAAATAAAATAAAATAAAATAAAAAGGTTGGGGAAGTTGGTTGTCCATTAGATTCTCCATCTTGGGCTGCCATGGACCTTTTTTCTTCCAAGATGTTCAAGTTTAACAGCTACTGTTCAAGTTTAACAGCTCATCAAGTACCTATATTTGAATTCCCTGTCTATTCATCTCCTGATTATTTATTTTCTTCCCAACTTATGATACATATTTCATTAACCCTCTTCAATTGTTTCTGTGGAAGTTATTTTCCTAACATCTAGTCTTCTGTGTTGACAGACATGTTTTAACTTTCATCCTATACTTCCACTTACAGGATTTTGCTGTTAGTAAAATTTAATTTTCTTTACAATTGCTTTATTTTTCCATCCATTTTAGTGCCAGATCTCAAGGTATTCCTACCTCAGATTATACATACAACCAAGTAAGTTTTAAAGCCTTTTTGTATTTAAGGCTAGAATGGTACCACAGGCCAGGATTTCCAAATAATTATCTCATTTGTGCTTGGGCTCTAGCCAGGGAAACAGTTTCAAGGTCAAACTGAAATACTCTGTTACTTTTCTACAACCCCAGCAAACACATCCTACTATCTCCATTTGGATAATCTATTCCATCGCATGCCTACCACACAGCAGTTATTACAATTTTAGGTATAGTCACTGAGAGATGGAGGTAATGAAAGTTGAGGAGAAGAAACGAAGAGATATATTACACATTAAACAATGAAGAAATTCTCCACCATTTAAAAATGTGCTCCAGGTCACAGTATGATCTTCAGAAACATATGTTTCAAGACAAAAAAAGCCCAGGCCAGAGCTGGATTCAAGTATGCAACTTAACTGCCTCCAGTAACATATTAAGAGAAAGCACAGGGCTTGATAGTGTGCATTGCCAGCAGGACCAGATGGTTTGCTTAAATCACAAGCTAATAAACTTTTACTCAGAATAAGGAGGAACAAATTATGACTTTACCACAGACCCATTTCCTTAAGAAACCAAAGCAATTAGGTGCTTCAGGTGCTGGCAAGAATGTGTTTTCAAGTTTCCCACCTTCTTCTGTTCTCCAATCGAGAACAAAATACTTTTTTGTAGTTTCCAAGATGCTTATGGAAAATCTCGTTACAGTTTCTTAGGGGGGTAAGAAGCATAAGCCTCCAAAGGAATAAAACGATTAGAGAAAAAAAGAAGTGTACAAAGGGAAGATTACCTAGAGGTTAAGCATTCATCATAGAAGTCAGATTTTCATTTGAGAAGTCCACTAGTTCTTTTGATTTCAAAGAAATTCTAGATTAGGAACACTCTGTTATATAATTACCAAAATTTTAAAAAAAATTTGCCATGTTCCTTAGTTGAGCATTTTTGAAGTATTAGTGAGTACTTACACACATACATATCTTCTACTGTCCTCTCCCAACAAACTCCTTTAGGTATCACACAACACTACTACTGAGAATTTAAATTTATGGAATTTCTAAAACATGTATCCTAGTATTTATACTAGAAATATTCTCTTTTCCCATTATGCTATTTTTGTCAACACATGGTAATTATTTGACAAGATATATGCCAATCATACAGCATTTTATGAATAGAAAATAGCTATAGCTATTATAACAATAGTAACAACACAATAGCAACTTACCTTGTTTGAATACTTTGTTCAAAGCACTTTACAGGTATCATTTGTTAAATGCTCAAAATGATCCTATGAGGCTGGATATTAGGTATTATTATTATTTCACTTTTACAGAAGACAATACAGGTTTGGAGGGTTGAAGTGCCTTATTCAAGGTCATAATATCTAGAGAGGATAGAATCAGGATTGCAACCTAGGCAGTGAGACTCCACTGTATTCAGAGTTAATGCTGCTTTGCTACAGTGTGTCAGTATTCCACAACAGCTTTCCACAATTATATCTAATAAGTCACTCTGTGGAGTGTTCCCATGCCCAATTTTGCATCTTTCCATCTTTCCTTTCTCTCCCTTTTCTCCGACTCCCTAAATATTAATTCCTACCCTGCTAGGTATTATGTGTAAGCACTGAAGATGTAACAAAAACAAAACAGAAATAGTTCTCTATAGCTCTTGAGCTTTCAGTCCATATAGAAATAGTCATTAATAAAATTCATAAATACTTAATTATAAACTGTGTATAGTGCTATGTAGGATGTACATAATACCACGAGAGTAACATGAGGCTTTGATCTGTTTTGGGGGCCTGGAGAGTTTCCCCAAGAAAGTAAGGAGCAGATGGGGAGGAAAGGGGCATTCTGACTTGTATAATAGCCCTAAAGAGGGAAAATAAAGCGAGAAGATAAAAGATAAAAGCCCTGAGAACAAGGAGAAGGGTGCAAATGTGGTAGGAAAGGGAGAAAGGGGCCAGATGTAGAAGGATCTTTATAGGCCGTATGAGGGATTTGGGCTTTTATTGCAAATACAGTAGGAAGATACCAAAGGAATCTGACTAAATAGAGGAGCAAGAGGATTCAGAATGTGAAAATTAGAATTACTAAAATAATGGAACAAGGATTCTAAGCTGAACAAAGAGAGAAACAAAGATAGGGACTACAGAGGGAAGGAAAGACAGGGCTAATGGATTAGGATGAAGCAAAAGGAGAAAAAGAGGTTCAAATGACATGGAAAGATAGTTCAAATGAACAAGAATGCTAAAATAATATGCAGTTGTGTATGTGTGTTTTTTAAGATTTTATTTATTCATCAGTGACACAGAAAGAGAGACAAAGAAACAGGCAGAGGGAGAAGCAGGCTCCATGCAGGGATCCTGATGTGGGACTTGATCCTCGAACTCCAGGATCATGCCCTGGGCCAAAGGCAGGCGCTAAACCGCTGAGCCACCCAGGGATGCCTGCAGTTGTGTTTAAAGAGGAAGATACTATAATGAGTGAATGTGGAGGTAGGCTAGATTACAACAAAATTTAGAATGTCAAATATAGGATGAAGAAAGTCAATGGAGACAAAGGTCAAGAAACTGAAAGAACAAGGTAACAAATGAATCATCCATGCAGATTCTAAAGTCAATGGGATAACAATCTTTAATGAAGACCTTCATTGCTCTATCTGAATGGCATGAGACTTGAAGAAGTAGGGGTTCTCATAAGAATGTCATATATTAATAGTCTGAAGGTATAAAAGAAAACAAGAAGGCTGAAAGTCCCACCTCTAACCCTGTGGTTCAGAAGAAACTTGTATTTGTCACCAGAAAGAGTTGCTGGAAGTCATAAAGGAAAGGCCAAATTATACTTCAGGCAAAGAAGGTGAAAGCTTGTTCAAGAAGAAAAAGAGAAGATCAAATATGGCATGATTTCACTCATATGTGAAATTCAAGAAACAAACAAACGAACAAAAATGAACAAACACAAAAGAGAGAAAGAAACAAACTCTTCAATACAGAGAACCAACTGATGGTTACCAGAGGAGAGGTGGGTGGGCATATGGGTGAAATAAAGGGGATTAAGACAAATGAATCTGTGATCACACAGTAGGAAGATGTAGAAGGAATAAGGAGAATATTCTGAGCCAAGAAAGTACTGAACAGATAGGGATAATGATGTGGTACAGATGATTGGGGGTTTATTTTCTGGATGAAGTCTAATGAAATTTAGAATGAAAAGTGCAGTAAAATTAACTCTACTAGATTCTTTGAAAAGGGTGGGCACTGGTCCCATTGTACCATGACTTCGAAATAAAGATGTTACCAAAGTAAGAATTAATAATTATTTTCTTAATGCATATGACTTATATGATAGGATTGATTTAATTTTCTGTTTATTGAAAATAAGATATTATAAGTCAGTCCTGAAGTAACTTAATGGTAACAGATACCACTGAATTCAGCAGTATATTCAACTTAGGAATTGTAAGATACTACTGCTTTCTTTTCCTCCTGATTTAATGAAGAACCCAAATATGAGTCGGAGTCACATATATATATAGCACTGAGAAAGAAACCAAAGAAACCAAAGAAAACACATTTCTCCAATTCAACTTTGAGACACATTAGATTTCCTGACTTTTTTATTTATTTATTTGAGAGAGACACAGATAGCAAGAGAGAATATAAGCACAGAGAAAAGGGAGAAGCAGGTTCCACTGAGCAGGGCACCTGACATGGGGCTCAATCCCAGGACCTGGGAATCATAACCTGAGCTGAAGACAGATGCTCTACTGATTGGGCCACCCAGGTGCCCTGATTTTTTGACCTTTTAAGTAGTGTCACATTTATCTAATAAGTAAACATTGTCAAAGGTTTGTGAATGTAAATAAAATTAGCAATGAGACTTTAAATAATTAAAGTGCTCCACTGGTAAGCAATTTACAAAATGTTTTTACCATCCCTCATAGCTCACATTCCCACTGGGCACTTAAGGATGTTGGGTATTTCTATAAAAGCATATGGTTTATAAGAATCTACAGTTAAGACTGACTTGTAGAAGATGTCTTACAATGTAAATGCACATTGATTGGCTGTGTTTTTTCATCAGCAACTGCCTTTAAGTTTCTAGTAATATTATGCTGTGGTAACAAATCTTTAGCTGAAGATAAATTTTTTTAATTGAAGTATAATTGATATACAATACCCTTTTAGTTTGAGGTGTATATCATGGTGATTTAATATCTTTATACATTATGAAATGATCTCCACAATATGTCTAGTTACCATCTGTCATATTCCATATGCTGTATATTACATCCCCATGACTAATTTATTTTTTTTTGACTAATTTATTTTATAACTGGATGTTTGTACCTCTTAATCCCCTTCATCTATTTCACCCATCCCCCAAATCTTCTCTACTCTAATAACCAATAGTCTGTTCTCTGTCTCTTTCTGTTTTCTTTGATCATGTTCTTTTTTTATATTCCACATATAAGTAAAATCATATAGTATTTGTCTTTCGCTGACTTATTTCACACAGCATAATACCTTCTAGGTCCATCCATGTTGTTGCAAATGGCAAGATTTCATTGTTTTCAAAAGTTTAAAGAGTGGAAACAAAACCATAGAAAGAACAAGCCATCTCAATTTTTCTTTTTTCTTTATCAACCCAGAGGCCTTGGGTAGATAAATCCTATAAAAAAGCCTCATAATTCTTAAGTGGGGCTTTAAAAATCAGACAACAATAAAATGTGGGTGCACATTTTCAAAGCAAAGCAAATGTTCCCCTGCTACTATGAATCTCATCATTTGAGTCACTGAGGCTGGAAAGCATCTTTAGGAAGGGCTAATGTTTTTTTCACTGCCCATTCCACTTAGGTGATTTTTTGGTAACAAAGCATCAAAACTAAAAACTAAAAATCTGAATTAAAGCACTCAAAACCAGTTTTTTTTAATTTTTTTTATTTATGATAGTCACACAGAGAGAGAGAGAGGCAGAGACACAGGCAGAGGGAGAAGCAGGCTCCATGCACTGGGAGCCCGATGTGGGATTCGATCCCAGGTCTCCAGGATCGCGCCCTGGGCCAAAGGCAGGCGCTAAACCGCTGCGCCACCCAGGGATCCCGTTTGTTAATTTTTTCAGAAGATTGTTACTTGATTAAGATCTTTTATAATTTGCTTACTTCAGCCACCTAGCAGTTCATACCAGAATCAAGTAAAACAAAAATTTAGTAATTGCCTGGGTTCACATACACTCCATGGCTCTTCTCTAGAAAAGGATAGAAATAATCTAAGTAACATCACATTTTCTTTCTCTAGCATCAGTAACAAAGATGTGGTAACCATAATTTTACACTCTTCTGCATCTGGGTCTGAAAGCTCTTTATATCTCATTAGAGTTTGTGACAAACAAGTAATTCAGGGAAATATAAATAGAGGTGGAAAGACAAGACTTCCCTTGAACTTTGAGCTCTAGAAAATTCTCTTCTAAAAAAAAATTGTGGAGCGGGGGAATCTCTAGGAAGTCAAGACATCAGGCTAAAGTACATGCAAGGAGAGTTGTACAAGCTGTCCAGCTTTTGAGAAGAAATTTCCTTTGTAATTGTAATCATTTGGCCATTTCATATGGAAAAAACATTAATTTCTTTTCATCACAGAGAACAGCAATCCCCTGACTAGCATAAAGTCACAGAGAACAAAGCATTAGAATTTGAGCTGCTTTTCTAAGATCAAATGAACAATTTGAATAAAACAGCTTCATACTCTTCCCTTAGGTTTTCAACAATGTAAGTTTACGGGCACTTTAGTGGAAATTTTTAATCCCTCATATTTGCATTGCTGGAAAAAAGTCAAACAGTTATCTAAAAGTAAAAAGAGTGATATTTCATCTATTGCAGATACATTTTTGTGGAGAAAACATGATTTCAATATAACCTCTGGAAAATGGTTACCAAAAAATACTAACAAATGAAATGACAGTTATATGACCTTATCAAAAATTTATTAGTCAAAGAAGAAAAATAAAAGGGTAGGATTTAAGATCTGCAACCCAAGAATACCAGAGAGAACTCATAAGCATCCCGTAAGTGTGTATGTACACACACTCACACACACACACACACACACACACGTACATACACAATTATTATGGCCACAGTAACAACAAAGCTCAACATTTGTCTTTATAGGCCACTAAAACACTTGTGGGGCTAATAATTTAGTTCACTACAGAGGCTTAGAAAGATTATGAGCTGTACCCTAAATCATAGATAGTAAACAGAAGAGCTAGAAGCCACATCATTAACTTCTGGTTCACTACACTAGCCCTTATTACCCTTTTATTCATTCATTAAAGAGAGTGGAGATATAGAAACTATCTGTTATGTAGGATAAATCCTGCTGTGCATATTTCTCTAGGAAAATATGTTTTATTGAAAACATCCAGGAAGGTGCAGCCAAGGAGAACATAAACTGCATATAAAAATCAGTGGAGGGGATCCCTGGGTGGCGCAGTGGTTTGGCGCCTGCCTTTGGCCCAGGGCGCGATCCTGGAGACCCAGGATCGAATCCCACATCAGGCTCCCGGTGCATGGAGCCTGCTTCTCCCTCTGCCTATGTCTCTGCCTCTCTCTCTCTCTCTCTCTGTGACTATTATAAATAAATAAAAATTTAAAAAAAATTTTAAAAATGACAAATATTTAAAAAAAAAATCAGTGGGAAGCCATCTGACTCTCATGACTTCACCTTCAGCGATACCTTGGATGACTGCCTCTACCATGAGTAACTTGGTTTATCAAACTTCTCAGTAGGAGATAGTAGAATAATGGCCAAACACCCCGAGAATTCATTGCAAGCAAACTCAATATCATCTGTTACAGATCTGCCACATAGATTCCAAAAGTGCTTCCCAGTGCAGTAGAGGTTATATAGTTTAGTCAGAAGTACAAAAACATGTCTACTTTGAAAACCAATATTGGGCAGCCCGGGTGGCTCAGCGGTTTAGCGCCGCCTTCAGCCCGAGGTGTGATCCTGAAGACCTAGGATCGAGTCCCACATCGGGCTCCCTGCATGGAGCCTGCTTCTCCCTCTGCCTGTGTCTCTGCCTCTCTCTGTCTCTGTCTCTCTCGAATGAATGAATGAAAGAATGAATACATAAATAAAATCCTTAAAAAAAAAAGAATGAAAGAAAACCAGTATCTACAGATTTTGCCACTCATCTCTGTGGTTCAGTTTTGGGGTATGCCAAGGTTTTATTTCTTTTCCACTGCAGTTAATTTTTCATTTGATTATAACTTTTGAAAACACAGATGTGGTCCTTTTATTGAATGAAAAAGAAAAATCAAGCCAAAATTTAGAAACATAGATATTTTCTGAACTTCCATAATAATATAATCATATACTATTTTATCAAATATTTTTCAAGAGCAAAAAACTATAATAAAAAAGGCAAACCAGGGATGCCTGGTGGCTCAGTGCCCTCGGCTCAGCGCGTGATCTCCAGTGCAGGGATCAAGTCCCATACTGGGCTCCCTGTGAGGAGCCTGCTTCTCCCTCTATGTCTCTGTCTCTCTCTGTGTCTCTCATGAATAAATAAATAAATAAAAATTTTTTAAGGCAAACTCAAATGCATTTACTTTAAGAATTACTGTTACAAACCACTTGTGTAAGAAGATTAAAAAAAAATTTTTTTTTGGTCATACCATTGCATGTGGTTATTTCTTGGGAGCTCCAGTTTCCCCTTCAGAATTTCTTAACTTGTTGTCTACTGACCCCATCTGGCAAAATTATAGAGGAAGTCATAGTGCCGAAAGCTTCTGCCAAAGTCAGCCCTTTTGATATATATATATATGGAAGTTTTAAGGGGGGAAAAAACCCCAAGATCTGGGGGCAAAATAATATAAGGATTCTTAGCTTTATCCTTCTATAATAGATGATGAGAAGGAAAACACTGTAGTTTTAAAAAGGTCATGCCACTGACTTGTAATAATTTTAAATTCCAGGCTGAGCCCTACTCTCACTGCATGCCACATATAAAATCTCCGTATTTTTACTGCCCTGTTATTTATAAAGTTTCCTGTCTTCTTTTTCAAGTATAATACACATGACTCCATCAAATGATTATCTTTTAGGGCTGTCAGTATTCTAAATCAAAGAATTCATGTTCCTGCCTTTTCCTTGTTACTCTTCAAGATGCTTGTTAGTATTTTGATCTTTTATTGGAAGAGTTTTATTAAAACCCTAAGCTCTTTTCTTTGTCTAACACAATGATGAGGAAATTATTTCAAAATTGTATCCAGCATACGTGGGTGAATAACATTTTAAACAGTGTAAGGTAGCTTAAATTTCAAGTACAGAGTTACTAAAAGGGGAGAAAGAGAAATATCTGTTTAAACCATGCAAATTGGACTTGAACCTACAGGCTTTAGTTGTCTGCCATTCCTACTATCTACTAAAGGGGATAAAAATTATGAGGAAAAATTAAAGGAGAGTTTTAAGAACACACTGAAAACTCCATTTTATTCACCATCTGACTTACTGCACTTTTGTGAAAGTGGCTACAACATTAACATGAAATTTCATTCTTCTTTTGAAAATTCATCCTCTGAGACATTTGAGTTTTTAGTCCTACAGTTATTTGAAGATATCTGGGTAATTTCCATTAATAAGTGAATTGAAATGCAGAATAATATCGGGTTGCCATTGCTACAGAATCTATCATTCCTTTAACTTAAAGCCCATTTCATACATCTTTCTAAGATCAAAAGAAGAAGAAGTCTAAACATGAAGATTTCTGCTATGGCAGGGTACAGCCATTTACTTCTTCTTTCAACAAGCCATAGATGGCAGAATTCTCTTTGAAGTGGCAGCCCTGTTGGCCTTTGAAGTCCCTTGTCAATTGCAGAATGGCTCTGGAGGGGTTTGTTTTGTAGCCAGCTGTCACCATGAAGGCAGACATGACGTATTTCCAGCAGTCTCACTTCAGGGTCTGTCAAGTGACTGATTTCATAACCAGTCACCATAACAAAGGAGATTCAAACTCATTGACATTAGAACAAGAGTCTACAATGAAACTAAGTTCCTCTTGACAGAGCTTGATTTAAATATTGAAATGATTACACAATGGCAAAGAGAAAATGATTGTGAATTTAACTGTCACCATTTCAGACTCTTGGAATATTAAAAATGTACTATGTGTTTACCAATAAAATGTTTCATAATAACTTATTTTTTTAAATGAAGTATCTCTGAACAAAATACCTTCAATCTTCGCACTGACCAAAAACGATTGACTTCTGCAGACATCAGTAATCTGTTTTAAAAGCACAGCTTATACTGCTAATTTACAACTGGATTTTCTTCCAAGACTGAATGATTCCACACAGTTCTGAGAAACATGTTTGTCTTTCTACTTTTAGACTGCTCACTCACCTCAAAAATCCCTATCACTACCAACATAAAAATAGGTTTAAGACATAAAAGGATAGTGAAAAAAACGATAAACTTCTACAAACTATATAGATAGCCCATTAGAGTACTGTATAGAAGCAAACAATCTTAATAGTACAAATCTAGCTTTAAGGTAGGAGATGTGACACAAATCCTGAAAAACCTAATGTCAAATTTACCAATGATGATCAGAAGTATCAGTCTTACTGGAAGGAAATAAAGTAGGATCAAAAACATTTTCATCCTAATTTGATCACATCTGTTCTGTAGAATGTTTTGAATTTTTACGTTTGTATAACATGGCTTACTGCTATTTCAGAGTTGAAGACTAGGTGATACATAACACCACTCTTTGCTAGCACCCACTATCTGCTAGGTGGGACAGAGTGCTATGCATTCACTGCATGAGACATAAGTCTTCCTACTTCCCACCATAAGGGTAAGTCAAGGATAATGAGGATTTCTAAATTTTATTTTTCCATTATAGCTAACCATGCTCTAAAATCAAACACTCTATACCACAAAAAAAATAAGCCTTCAAATAATAATATCTAATTCGTTAAATCTACAATTATGAAATCTTTCTTGTTTCTCTGGCAGATGACAAAGTACTTCATCAAATCTCATGAAGAGGAACTGCAGGGGCACCTATGTGGCTCAGGGGTTGAGTGTCTGCCTTTGGCTCAAGTAGTGATCCTGGGGTCCTGAGATTGAGTCCCTGCAGGGAGCCTGCTTCTCCCTCTGCCTATGTCTCTGGCTCTTTCTCTGTGTCTCTCGTGAATAAATAAATAAAATCTTAAAAAAACAAAAAAAGGGGGCAGCCTGGATGGCTGAGCAGTTTAGCACCGCCTTCAGTCCAGGGTGTGATCCCAGAGACCCAGGATCGAGTTCCACACTGGGCTCCCTGCATGCTCCTTGCTTTTCCCTCTGCCTGTGTTTCTGCTTCTCTCTCTCTGTCTCTATGAATAAATAAATAAAATGTTTAAAAAAAGAAGAAGAATTGCAAGAAAGAATAAAAAGAACTCAAAGTATTTTTGTAATAACTCAAAATATTTTTTTGGTAACTAATATAAATCTCATAAAATTGCCATTGAACTTTTACATCGTTTAGTATATAAAGTGAGGCTTCTGTTACCAGGAGTACAAAGATTCAGGAGGTCAGAATAAAATGTCATTCATTCACTCCCTATTAATTCATACACTCAACAAATATTCACTGAATGCCACTATGTACCAGACATGATGGTAGGTCCTAAGGATAGGACAGTAAACAATACAGCCTCTGCCCTCAAGGAGCTTTCATTCTAATGGAGAAGATGGAGATACTCTCTTAAAGTAACAGACAGTAAATAAGTAATAATAACACAATGTTGTCCAACAAATAGTACAGAATGCTGCTGAGAAACATGGGAGAGACATATAACTCAGTCTTAGGAAGTAAGAGAAGGTTTTATGGAAAGAGAATTAAGATTTATCCAGACAAGAGAATGGAATAAAGGGAGGGAACATAAAGTTCAATAAATGTAAACCATTCTTCATTCTTCTGCAAAAGGACCCAATGAGGTCTGATGTTCTTTTCTCTCTAGGAAGCATTTCTATATCTAATAATTTAAGTGATTAAATACTATTAAGTATTTCTCATGATTACCAGCAGTTAATAGGTAATCAATAAATGTCAGTATCTCATGCCCTTTAATTGTATTAAAGAGTAAGATGCTATGTACTTTCAGTATGTCACATTTTCTAGCAATAATAGAGAGTAAAGAGGTACTTTCTCAATTTATGTGCATTAGAGAGTAATTGAAGTGTATATTTTTAGCTTACAGCACATTTCTGAGCTAAAGCCATATATCAAAATCCCTAGGTGACAACTCCTTCAGGAGAAAGAAGGCAAGGTATCCCAAAATTGATATACACATAACTGAATCCCCACCCTAAACTCTTCTTCCTCCAGTTTTCCCCATAGTTCAATAAACACCACCACCAACTTAGCCTTCATGGCAGAAAATATGGCCATCAGCCTTGCCCCCTCCCTCTCCCTGATCTTCACATGGAAAAATCAGCAAATCCTAAAGAAATCTCCAAAGAAATCTCTCCATCTCAACTGCCAACACTCTACCATCTTCCTGGATTATTATGCAAGGTCTTCCTAACAGGTACTCCCCATTGTGCCCTTGTTTATTTATTTTTTCCCTACTTATCCTCTATTTATTTTTCATATAATTGCCAGGAATAATTTTAAAACATAAAATGGATTTTTATCATTCTTCTGCTTAAAATGATTTAAAGGCTAACCATTACAATTAAGATAAAATCTAAAATCACTGATACGACCATCCTGCATAATCAGGTTCCTGCCTACCTCTCCAGTTTCATGTCATACCATTTGTTCTTTTATTCCTTTATTCACTCACTCACTCACCTACCTACCCACTCAGCCGCCAACTCACTTCTACTCAGCATTCTCCACTAACTGGTAGTTTTCTTTTAGTTCTATAGCATAACTGTGCCATGCTCTTCCCATTATTAGGGTGTTCACACATGTGGTCTCCACTGAAGTAAATTCCTCAGCATTCTAAATCTCACCCATTCCTATTTACTTTTCATGTGTCAATTTAAGTATCAACGTCTTAGAGATGCCTTCTCTGGCCATTTATTCTAAATAAGTTCCCTTTGTTATACTTTTTAAAATAATTCTATACTTCCATTTATTTGCCTGTATCACAATCCTAAAGAATATGTTTATGTCTGTGATCATGTGATTAATTTCCCTAGCATAGAAGCACCAGGAGGAAAGGGACCATATTTGGTTTGTTCACTAATATATTCTCAGTTTCTAGCACATAGTAGACCCTCAATAAGCATTACTTGGAATGAATAACAGAGTAATGGAAGAAACGGTAACTCCAAAGCCATTAAATTCTTAACAACATTAGGGCGGCATATTCTATGGACAGACACCTCTTTCTCACTTCTATAATTTTTCTGCTTTTCCTACTTGAATTCCATCATGCATGCTATTAACTGAAGTATCTGATATTGTATGAACATTGGGTAATCCACACACACACACACAAAATTATGATATCTCTTGAAAGTGACCTAGTCCTTTACTAACCTAGTCTTTTCAACATTATTTCTTAAAGGAATAATTATTTTTGACAAATAGGTTTTTAGACCGCAGATGTTTTTCCAAAAAGGAAAAAAAAAGGATCAACAACATCAGGAAAGTGCTTGTCCTTATATTTATCAGTACAACAACTCTGTCAGGCTCAGAAGGAAAACTAAATGGTAGTTGCTCTATGTGTATGTGTAAGTACCCATCCATCTAACACAGTATTCATTACAGAAGCCACTAGTCAGAGATGGTCATTTAAATTTAGTTAACATTTAAAAAAATGTAAAAATTCAGTTTTTAGAGGTTTTAGACATATTTTAAGTATTCAACAGCAATGTGTGGCTAGGAGCTGCCATACTGAACAGAAGAGGTATAAAACATTTCCACTGTGTAAAAGTTATATTGAATAGTGCTGCTATAAAGACTACAGAGGCTTTGGTCACAATAAGCACTTGTGAAGAAAAAATGTATACTCCTAGAATTCACTTTATGTCAAAAGAAAAAAGTAACTTCTGTTTGGAACTCAAATCCTTTTAATACAGAATGGTATTTGGATACCATACCTGGGCACTAGGAGGGTACACTACAACTGAAATTAATTTTTTAAGGTATTTTTGGGACACAGGAAATGTGTGTTTGTGTGTGTGTTCACGAGCCCGCGCATGCGTGCACATCTGAGTGTTTAAGAGAAAAAAAACATGACTATCCAAACAGGTATTTCTAATTTAAGATTATGCTGATCAAACACAAATTTTTTTTAATCTTAAATTTTCTGTATCTTCCTACTTCTACAAATAAGGTCTAAGCATAATGTTCTCAAATCCTTATTTTGTTTTAAATTGTGTTAAAGAGAGTATTATTTTTCTTTCCCTCTCTACTTTCCTTCCTAAAGGAAATCACAGAATAACACATGACTTTGTAAAACTGAAGGATAGCATCAGAATTGGATTTTACAGCATACATTTGTAGCCATTTACTAAAACTATTTTTATGAGAGAGATCTAAAAGAAAATTGGAAAATAATGGATAGACTAAGATCCTGTGTTAACCTAAGATAGACACTCAGAGAATGAATAACTCAACAATAAGAACGATACTCATCTGACTGACCTATTAGTTGGTTGTGGTATTCTCAGCTGATACACATACTCTACATTCTAGGCTGGGAAATGGCAGGGAACAAGATTTTCTCAAGTCAAAAGGATTAAAACTTGATATATGAAAATGGGACCTTTGAACAAAAAGGAGATTATCACTTGTGCTGAATTGACCAGGTGGTATCTGTAGATACTAAGTTTCTCTTGGGCATTTTGCTAATCAGTACAACCCCTTCCCCTCCAGCTATCAAGAGCCATAGTAACAAAAGCTCAGGAGTAGCTAATGTTTACTGGGTGCTTACTATATGCCAACTCTGTTATAAGTGCTTTGTACATATGACCTCTCTTTAGTGTGGCAGTTACGGTAAGTATCATCAACAGCTCAGGGAACTGACACAGAAGTAACCTGCCTGCAATTACAATTTTGAAGGGATGGAACCATAATTCCAATCAAGGATTCTAACCCAGAACCCACTTTCTAAGCCATGATGTAATATAGCTCTCCTAAAGTTCTGGAATAGCTTTCTCAACTAGAGAACCATAGTTTACAATCTTTGTTGTTGTTGTTGTTGTTTAAGATTTTATTTATTTATTCATGAGAGACAGAGACAGAGGCAGGCTCCATGCAGGGAGCCCAATGTGGGACTCGATCCCAAGGCTCCAGGATCAGGTCCTGGGCTAAAGGCTGCGCTAAACCGCTGAGCCACCAGGGCTGCCCAGCTTACAATTTTGTACCTAATCTATCACTTCTGCCTTCCTTGGACTTGCTTCTCCTAACACTCACCATGACTAATTTCAGCTTTTTAGGGTAAGCGTTTTCTCACTTAGATGAAAAAGCCTGGGGGAAGAAAATTGATTTGAGGCAAGGAATATAGAGTTCTGGATATGGATGGTTTCAGGTTGAGATGTCAATGAAATATCTGAAAAAAGGTATGAAGGAGACATGAAACAGACTACCATCTACTTCACTGGTTTGGACCTCAAAAGAGAATACTGGGTTGACATACACATTTGATGTGGTAAAACTCTACTACTACTACTAATGCAGGTATCTTTTTTCTTTTTTTTAAGATTTATTTATTCATGAAAGACACAGAGAGACAGAGGCAGAGACATAGGCAGAGGAAGAAGCAGGCTCCATGCAGGAAGCCCGATGCGGGACTTGATCCAGGACTCTGGGCCAAAGGCAGGCGCTCAACTGCAGAGCCACCCAGGCACCCCCGGGTATCATTTTTTAGCGCAATTTCTTGATTTTTATCCTCAAACAAGTTTTTCCCTTAGGATTTCTCATCTTAGAAAATGAAACCACTGTCTGCTCAGTTGCCTAACGAAATTGGAGAATCATCTTTGTTCTTCTCCTTCATCTTTACCCATACATGCAATTCACCAAGTCTTTTAGTTTTATCTGCAAATGACATTCTAAATCCATCTACTTGTCTCTATCCCCACTGCTGCTATGTAATTTACCTATTTCTTAATTTACAGATTCTTGCCTGGACCAGGAATCTACATAATTTTGCTTGCATGCTTCCTCAAAGATTTTATATAATTCTAACTTGATATTTATTTTTTTTTAACATTATAAGTTTAAAGAGTTGCAAAGAATATGATTTCTTAGGTATTTAAAAAATTGTTTTTAGGGGATCCCTGGGTGGCGCAGCGGTTTGGCGCCTGCCTTTGGCCCAGGGCGCGATCCTGGAGACCCGGGATCGAATCCCACATCAGGCTCCCGGTGCATGGAGCCTGCTTCTTCCTCCGCCTGTGTCTCTGCCTCTCTGTCTCTCTCTGTGACTATCATAAATAAATTAAAAAAAAAAAAATTTGTCAAAAAAAAAAAATTGTTTTTAAAAATAAAGCATCACTCTTTTTTAAAAAAGTATCCAATTAAATATAAAATGCTATGATGACAATATTTACTTTTATCTATTTAAAAACTGTAAAGACAAACTAATCTTTCTTTTTTTTTAAGATTTTATTTATTTATTTATTCATAATAGACAGAGAGAGGGGGGGGGAGGGGCAGAGACACAGGCAGAGGGAGAAGCAGGCTCCATGCAGGGAACCCGATGTGGGACTCGATCCCGGGTCTCCAGGATCATGCCCTGGGCTGAAGGCAGATGCTGTACCACTGGGCCACCCAGGGATCCCAAGACAAACTATTCTTAAGTAATTAAGAATTTTATGTGTTCCTTTTTCACTTTGACTTGGTATTTATGTTACATTTCTTCCTAAAATTTTATACTGATGTAATTTATTTTGTACTAGACTCTATATAAATCCTCTACTGTAATTTTATGAATCAAAGATATAAGTTTAAATTTCATATTTACAAAATTTCCTGTGGTCATAACTCTATTAAGAAATTCAAATTGAGGGCAGCCCCAGTGGCACAGAGGTTTAGCACTGCCTGCGGCCCGGGATGTGATCCTGGAGACCTGGCATCGAGTCCCACGTCCCATGTCAGGCTCCCTGCATGGAGCCCGCTTCTCCCTCTGCCTGTGTCTCTGCCTCTCTCTCTGTGTCTCTATGAATAAATTAAAAAAAAAAAAAAAGAAATTCAAATTGAGTGATCATGACAATTAATAACAAAATATTTTATATTTTGAAAGAATACCATTAAATATGAAAAGTAAAATTTTATTAAACTGTGTCTTATCATTAAACATATTTACCTTAATGAAATTTATGGTATTTTTATTTTATTAGTTTATATATTCCTTGATGAATATTACTTATTCAGGGTTCAGTATCCATTCTATCATATGCTTCATTTACAGGTGTAAGCACTAAGTAACCTTTATAAAAATACATAGATAAGAACGGAAGGAGCTTTGTTATAGCAATATATCTCAATTTTTTGCACTCCTTCAGAATTATATGCCCCAAATCACACAGTAGCTTATCATTAAAAATTACTTAAAATCATCATCTGGTAACTTAATCAAGCTATCCTTCAATTCTATTGAAAAGAAAGAATTATAAACAATCTAACTTTCTGATCCATCTTCTTAATACCAATATTTAGAACTATCTGTTTGTAATTGCTACACAGAGGTTTTTTTCCTTCCCTACAAGAATAAAATACTAAGATTCAGGAGAGGCATGCCTATTGTAAAGTGAGGGGTGCACACTGTGAAAAGGGAAGTAAAAAAAGAATCTGCTCATCTTAGGTGCCTTCTGAGGCAGATCAATTTTAGAAGCTGAGGACCTGTGGCAGTGCACTCTTTTGGAAAATGTTTGCGCATCTCCAGGTATATGTGTACCTCAATTTAAATACCTCTGGCCTAGGCTACTCTAATAACTCATCTGATCTTGCTTCCACTATAAGTCTTGTGGAATCCATTTTCCAACTAGTGGCCAGATGGTCTTTTAAAAACACAAATCAGCAGATGTTATGCACTGATTAAACCTCTTTAATGGCTTCCAGCATTCTTAAACATAAACTCCTGGCCACCCCTTAATAGGCCCTGCATGCCTTTCACTGCTCCGATCCCCCCCCTCCTGCCCCCTCATACCAGTTGTCCTCACACATGCCCAGTTCTTCCCACCTTACTATCGTCAAAAACACTGATTCCTCCCTACTCCTCACATGGCATGCTTCTTAGCCTTCAAGACCCAGGTAAATGTTACTTTCTCAGAGGACCCTCTCTGAGCACGCAATCAAAAATAGGTTCTAACCTCCCCAAATTCCACCAAATAATATATCGTCTTTTGCAGAAAACCTGTTCCTATTCTTTATAGCACTTTTGGTAACATGTAATTAAATGGTTTTTTTGTTGGATTAGTGTCTGTGATCCTCTGCAGACTGGAAGCTCTCTTAGGGGAGAAACCACAGCTGCTTTACTCATCACAATATATTACTCCAGACTACCACAGCACCACTGGATACTCGATAAAGATCTGTTGAATGACTGTGCAAGCAAACTCATGAAAAAATTTAGTTATTTGCTTAAAATGCTTCAATAGTTCTCCACTGCCTTGAACATAAAATTAAATGCTGGAGTACAACATGAGACTAAATGATCAGACTGTGTGCAATTCCCACTCCCTTCCCTCCACCCTCCCATTCCTAGCTCATGCCAAACATATTTGTCCTGAACTATAGCTATTAACCACTACTTAAAGTTTCCTGGATATTTCTAGCATTCACATATGCTGACCCCTCTATATGGAATATGGTGAATATCCTTCCACCTCCTTTTGGCTTATTTCTTTTTAAGACTCCCCTCATGCATTAGCCATCTCCTCAAGAGGTCTTCTATGCACCTCTCCGATCTGGTAACATGCCTGACCTTCCTCTTCTACTCTTTTTTTTTCTTTTTTTAAGATTTTATTTATTTACTCATGAGAGAGAGAGAGACAGAGACAGAGACAGAGACAGAGACAGAGACACAGGCAGAGAGAGAAGCAGGCTCCATGCAGGGAGCCCGACGTGGGACTCGATCCTGATCCCGGGTCTCCAGGATCAGGCCCTGGGCTGAAGGCGGTGCTAAACCACTGAGCCACATGGGCTGCCCCTTCCTCTTCTACTCTTAAAGCTCTCTATTCAGATCACAACCATGACACTTATCAAACTGAACCATATTTTAGGTTCATTCTTCAGTGTTTCCACATAAACTATGAACTTCTTGAGGCAGAGGTTGTCTTTATTACCTATTTCCAGTGCTTAGTGTAATATCTGGGAAACTACAAGGTATTCAATAAATGTTTGTCAAAAGAGTAGGATTAGTAAAAGGGTCATTATTTATTTTCTGAGCATCACTACCATTTAATTTACAAAATGAGAAATATAACTTACTATAAATATTCAGATCAGTACAGGACTATGTTATATGGCCAGAGAATAAGCTATCAACTCTGGGAACAATTAAAAGAAGGCAAGCACCCAAAAAAAAAAAAAAAAAAAAAAAAGGTAAGAGGGCAACAGAAAGGATTGGAGGGTACAATTATAACTTTATTAGCACACATTATCGTCTATAGGCTACTCAGTTACTAGTGATGCTTCACTAGTGGCGACTTGTTTTGTCTGAGAAAGTATTTGGGCATCCTGGTGATAAATGACATGTAACTAACTGGGTAGATTCACAGCCAATAGAGAATTTAATAAATCTTTAAAGAGTAAAAAGATGGGACACTTGGTGATTGCCAATTGTAGTCTGCACCCCACTCACTCATGTACCTTGCTCCACTTCCTCCACAAGTGTGTCTGACAAACCAGATGTGGCTGAGGATAAGAAATTTGACTAAGCTGAAATGAAGAAGACAGAAACACAAGAAAAAAATCCACTGTCTTCAAAACGAACAATGGAATAGGAGAAGCAGGAAGCGAATCATGATGAAGCATGTGCCACCAATATGCATTCCATTAGCACTGCCTTCTTATTTTACTTTTTTTTAGCTATTTAACTTTGTAAGATGCAAAGAGGCTGGATCAAGTTTAAATGACTATACTACCCATTTTCACAATAAAGAATCAAGAACTACAGAAAGTGAAGGACAAGTCTGGCTCTCCCACCTGCCCATCTGGCTGGCAGGGAAGGAAAAGAACTTGAATGCTGAAGAAAGAAGTTGGGTACTCTGTGAGATCCAGAATAAAAACCAAGTGAGTCCAATGTGTCCTGTTAGGCTGTAAAATGCCATTTAATTAGAGTGCCATTTTTTGTTGTTGCTCAAGTGATTTTAATTATTAGAATGCACAATATTTAATATGCAAGTATCTGGAGAAAAATCTTTAGGATATAATCCTAAAAAATGCTCAGTGATCTAAAACTACCTGTAAATCATAGGTAAAACCTTATGATCTTCTGGGTCAAAATTTATAAGTAACATACAAGCCAAATAACAACAAAATAGTAATTTAAAAAATGAGTACCACTATGAAAAATGAATGTTGAAAAATAAAAGAATTCATGAGCAAATTTTAGTTATATTGAAAGGATACGTCTTTATCACTGCTCAAAACACTAAGAAATACTCTTTAGGAACAGATACAAATCCAGCTTATTGAGCCATAAGAAAATGTCTTATTAATTTAGAGGCATTTTTTAAACTTTTAGTTAGCAATGTAGTTGCAAAAGACTTCAAAGAATAAGCTTACTCTTAGTGAAGATATTTAGAACATTCTTTTCTAGTAAAAAGAAAAAAGAATTTCAAGAATTTAAGTTTATAGCAGCACTGCTGAACTAATGATACTGCTTCCTACCTCCTCACAATTCTGAGACATAAAAGAATGAATTTTACTCTAGTCTCATTTTAAGAAAATGGGACTCACAATCAACAAAACACAAAACCTGCTAAAACTTGAGCAGAGACAAGTTTCAGAAGAAGAAAGTCCACATAGAAAAGTACAAAGCAAAAGTAAAAGGAGCCCTTGGGCTTCCCCTGAAGGGATTATCCACTTTCATCTCTCTACTTGCCCACACAGGTTATAGAACATCTTCCCTCTTTTTTTTTTTTTTTTAAGATTTATTTATTTATTCATAATAGACAGAGAGAGAGGCAGAGGTACAGGCAGAGGGAGAAGGAGGCTCCATGCCAGGAGCCCAATGCGGGACTCGATTCCGGTACTCCAGGATTGCGCCCTGGGCCAAAGGCAGGCGCTAAACTGCTGAGCCACCCAGGGATCCCCGAACATCTTCCCTCATGAGATCATTATACCATTTCTTTATATTTTGGGCATGAGCTCAATATGGAGCAGCATATATTGGGAATAAAGAAACTATAAGGGGGTCCTATAAGAAGAAATGTTTTCTTTTGTGAGTTTTTCCTCTCAAACTTTAAAAGGTAATGTTTTTTATTTTAGTAAGAGAGATTATTCCTAAACAATTTTACTTTGCTCTTTAAGAAATCAAGAGATACAGATATCCTTCCCTTCTAACAGAGGGAGTTATTTCTTCTCAGAGGCTAAATTTAGGTAAGAGACAGATAATTTCTGGACCTGAGTAAGATAGTAAGAATAATGTCCCTAGCCAAAAAAAAAACTTTACCCATTTAAGATACTTCAAATGAATATGTGTAGATTACCTTGGTATTACAATATACAATTAATACATATAAGTAAAATTAACAGTGGAGTTAGAAGACAGAAAAATATAAAAATAAGAAAAGAAAACAGAAGATGACAGAAAGAGGGGACAGTGGATGAAGGTCACATGGCCTCAGAAATACAAACATAAAAGCGGCTTTTTCATAGCTTAAACCACTTAGGACCCAAATGACTGGTCTCATGCAATATTTCACTCAACAGCTTCAGATAGGCAGTGAGTAGCAGAATGGTAGAAAGAAAGATAAACAGGAAGAGAGAAAGAAAAAAGCATGCAATTAAAAAGCAAATTATATATAGCTACTTTGGAAGACAGTTTCACAGTTTCTTACAAAGCTAAATATAGTCTTACCATACAATCCAGCAATTCCCAGGTATTTACCTAAATGAATTGATAATTTATGTTCATACAAAAACCTACACATA
The DNA here is from genome assembly GCF_018345385.1 of Vulpes lagopus. Classification (NCBI taxonomy): domain Eukaryota; kingdom Metazoa; phylum Chordata; class Mammalia; order Carnivora; family Canidae; genus Vulpes; species Vulpes lagopus. The sequence continues at coordinate 2,754,476 of NC_054844.1, forward strand.
AATGTTTATAGAAAAGCTTTATCCTTAATTGCCAAACATTGGAAGTAATCAAGATGTTCTTCAGTAGGTGAAGGAATAAACAAATTGTGGCATGTCTATACAATGAAATATTATTCAGAAGTAAAACAAAATGAGCTATCAGGCCACAAAAACCGATGGAAGAACCTAAAAATGCATATGCTAAATGAAAGAAGCCACTCATCCCTGGGTGGCGCAGCGGTTTAGCGCCTGCCTTTGGCCCGGGGCGCGATCCTGGAGACCCGGGATCGAGTCCCACGTCGGGCTCCCGGTGCATGGAGCCTGCTTCTCCCTCTGCCTGTGTCTCTGCCTCTCTCTCTCTCTCTCTCTCACTGTGTGCCTATCATAAATAAATAAATAAATGAAAAATTAAAAAAAAAAAACAAAAAAGGCTACCCACTGTGTGATTCCACCTACAGGACATTCGAGAAAAAGAGAAACTATGGAGACAGCAAAAAGATCAAGGATTGGGGAGATGAAGGACGGATGAATAGCTGGAATACAGGGGAACTTTGGGGCAAACTATTCTAAATAATACTGCAATGGTGAATACATAACACAATACATTTGAATACATTTGGCAAAACCCACAGAACTGTATGAGATGAAAGTGAACCAAAATGTAAGCTATGGACCAGTTAATAATGTATCAATATTGGCTCATCAATTCTAATAAATCTAGCAAGGCAATCCAATATGTTGACAATATGGAAAACTTAGGTGAAGGAAGGAATATATGGGAATTCCATGTAGTTTCTGCTCAACTTTTCTGTAAACTAAAAAAACAAAACTGATCTAAGGTAAGTCTATTATAAATAACACATAAATATATTAAAATCTACCACCAAGAAAGCAAATGATAACTAGTTCACACAATAATACATTTTTAAATGTGTACTACCAATTTATATGTCATAGTTACAAGATGTATTATTGCCAACATTTCTATATGATCCCCAATATGTCAAGCAGAAAGAACTCTGTACAGAAAGAAAAAATAGGGACATTTTGAAAATGAAGGTAAGAATACAAAAAAGGTAAAATCAAGATAAAAAAATCCCTCTTCACCTTGGAACAATGACTGTAACCATCCCTTTTCTGAAGCTCTCTACTACTACCCAATCTCTATTTAACTGTGTCTCAGGAAGTATTCAAGTAAGAAGTGGACAAGGCATTTATATAGGAACAGGGCACTAAAAAACACTACAGACTGTGAAAAGTTCCATTTTTCTTCAGTTTCACTAGTAAATGTCAGTTTGTCTTTCTATACCAAGCACTAAAGAAATCATATCCTCATACTAACACAGTTATGGAGGGATTCCCTTACGGCACATATTACAACATGTCTGCTTTAAAATGTACCTATCGGGGACCTCCGGGTGGCTCAGCAGTTTGGCACCTGCCTTCAGCCCAGGGCATGATCCTGGAGTCCTGGGATCGAGTCCCACATCAGGCTCCTTGCATGGAGCCTGCTTCTCCTCTGTGTCTCTCATGAATAAATAAATAAAAATCTTTTAAAAAATTAAATAAATAAAATAAAAATAAAAAATAAAATGCACCCTTTCTTGCAATGCAACTACCTTAACACATAAGACCACAGGGTCTCATCTTGGTGGTTTCCCAAAAGATTCAAGTTGCCCTCTCATTGAATTTTTCACCCTTTTGGCATGTATATTTCTCCAACAAAGAAATGGAAAGGAACAATACCTGAAAAAATTAAATGTCACGAATCTCTGTAAGGGAGATTCAAAACCTCAAATCAGGGCAACCCTGATGGCCCAGCGGTTTGGTGCCGCCTTCAGCCCAGGGTATGATCTTGGAGACCCGGGATCGAGTTCCACGTCAGGCTCCCTCCATGGAGTCTGCTTCTTCCTCTGCCTATGTCTCTGCCTCTCTCTCTCTCTGTCTGTCATGAATAAATAAATAAAATCTTAAAAAAAAAAAAAAAGCAAAACTTCAAATCATACCCATTTGAATTGAGATTAGAGCCTTCACTTGTTGAAACCATTTTTTCCATTAACATTTCCTATCTTTAGTTATCCTTCCTAACAAAATGTTAAAAGCAAGTGTAGAGGAATCTAAAAGACACAGAAAAATATGTAAAGCAAACACCACACACAGCAGCAGTAGAACTCTTCAACAAGTCACTTCGGAAATGAGGCATGCCACTCTGGTGCTCTCAAGTGCCATGATAATTATGTCCGTCATACTTACTATTAACCTTGTTAATACCTTGTTATAATTTTAACTGCTCTTTCCAATAAGACAGGGTATAAAATAAATAAACCATCTGATATTTAAAATTAACATTTTAACTCAGAAATGTTTGGCTTTCCCATTCAACTTAAAAGCAGGATTGTGACCATCTTGCAATAAACAGACAAGTTCCATTTCATCTCACCAGATACATGAGCATATAGCATATACATTTTACTAACGCAGAGACTTTCAACATGAGTCATTCTTATGCAATCACATTTCAATTCTTATTTAAGTCTCGATACTTACACCTGATGAAGTGCTTCTGAAACCCTATAAACACATGGACAGTTTACCTAAACTATACTGGTTGAGTTTTTACCTTTGGTTTAACCAGCAGCATTGCCAGTAACTGTAAAAAATTGCAGACCTGTTTTTCAGCACTGGTCCTGGCTGACTCCTCTTGTGCTAGCACCATTTCTCGCTCTGCAGTTATCTGTACACTCTCTCTTAGTGCTTCTTCCAGCTCTTCAATCCTGTCATCCTTCTTACGGAGACTGTCCTAGAAAACGATGGAAGACTAAGTGAAGTAGACTAATTAGTTAACCCAGGAGAGCCTATTTATCAAGAAAGGATTATTTGCTTATTAAATATTCTTCCTTCAGAAAAATCCAGGCCAGAAAAATATCTTCAACAGAGGAAAGAACAAGGGAAGAAAAGAAGTATAATAAGAGGTTGAAAAAGAATATTACTAAGAGCAAAAGGTCGAGTTAGTTAAGCAAGACAAGTTTGTGATGGATTTGTTCTCTGTAACAGAGAGAATAAAACTGTTAAGCAGCATAGGCAGCAAGAGCACGATTACTTAAAACACAAAGCTGTTTTGAACTACTTTCTAAACTGGGCTTTAAGCCAGCTTTGATGAAGCCTAAGTAATAAGACTCAATACCAAAACATTCTCTCTCTCTCCAAAGTTCAGCCTCGATGAAAAAGTTAAATAAATAGCATGACTTTTTAGATTATATTCTTCATACAGACAATTGTTAGCAAACTAATTTAGAAATGAAAAAGAAAGTGATTTTCTAAATGATTTCAAGATAACAGAGTTTTCTCTTAATCTCATATGAGGAAACTAAAAATGGATATAAGTGGTTGGGCTAAGCATGAATAATTTATAGTTAGCCAACCAATTCCCACTATCCTTGATATTTTAAATAAGCTTAAAAATTAACTCCTGGGAATGTAAATATGGATTTCTAGCAGAAAGACAATCCTACAGAACTTTAAGAACATGTAAGAAAGGAAAGATCTTAGAATAGAAAGGATACATGAAGCAGAATTCAAACAGTATTAAAAATAGATTCATCAGGTTACTCTAAGCATTTCCTCTTGAAATTCTTCTAGAATGCAAAGATTAAAAATAAAATGCTGCCTTTTATTAATATAATTAAATTAAAAACAACAGAACAAGAGTTGATAAAGCATTCTCCAACTTTCAGAATACTTGTATCAGTAAAAGATGTATCAAAGGATTTTGTCTTTCATCTATGCAACTCTCATTTAATTAGACTGCAGTTCACTTTTATAAGTGCAAGGCACAGAAAGTCCTTTCTAACTCTGTCTTCAGAAATCCAGACTGGAAATCTGTCAAAGTTAAGTCAGTTTTTTCTTTGAGCACTGAAAGAATGACATCTTACTATTTAAGATCTTTCATAATAAAAAGTTGACAAAATTTTTTTTCTCTCAGTTTTCTCAACTAAAAAAAATGAGGTTTAAAAAAAGAATATTAAAAAAAAAGAATATTCACATTTCAGTAATATATGTCATGTTCATTTTTTTTTTTAAGTGTTCACTCTTCTAGGAGAAAATGTTATAAAATACTGTGATTTAACCCCTAAGTAAGGTTCTATCTTCTACATGGCAGTTTAGCTATATAAAAAAAATACTTTCTTGAAATCTTAATGCTTCCAGGTGGCTTGCCATGAGCATGAGTGCAGCTTCCAAAACGGAAGTCACTGCTCAGGGTTTCTAAAACAATGTCAAGCAGAAAGGGACATGAAATGATTCTTGTAAAAACAAAGGTTTCTTTTGATTCAAAGAAAATGAAAGGTAACAGAAGGATCCCATGGAAAGGGACAGATGCAATCATCAGTGAGTTCAGTCCTCTCAAAATCTCTGATGAATAACTATTTGTAGTACCGTGGGATTCTGAATTACAGACTACTGTAAGTGAAAAGAAACATGAATGTTTCCCATTACCAACTGGTTGTGAATAACTAACTCAGTATGTTTTTGTCCAGTCTGCTGTATTCTTTACTCTTAAACTGTCTTTGGGAGATCTCGCAAGAGGTTTTTGTTATTCTAACCAAAACTGAGGCCAAAAAACATATCCCAAATAACTTCCCAAAACCTATTTCAAACAAACAGGTTTATCTGCATTTCTGCATGGCTGAAAACCAGCTCTGTGGCTTTATCAGTAAAACTTCTTTAGAGAGAGGATACTTGGTAATTTGTCATAATGCAGATAATCACTACAGGTTTTCATACTGAAAGTTTTATCAAAACCAGTAGGAAAATCAGAGGGTTTTTTTTTGTCTTTTTGTTTTTTTACTATTTAAGAAAAGTTTATTTTTTACTATTTAAGAAAAATTTATTTAAGAAAAGTTTTCTGGACTTAATGGTAAAGCCTGGCTCAAAATTGGTGTGTATAATAAGGACAAAGAACAAAAGCCAACAAATACCAAAAATAAAAAGCAGAAAACTGTTAAATGATATTTATTAAATACTATAAATTACATAATTATAATACAGTCGAAAATCAATGTAAAACTAAGTGTGGAACCATATGCTCTAAGAAAGCTGTATCAAACCAGGGTGGTAACAAGAGAAATGAAGACAGTGAATACTCTTATCACCTTCAACACTAACAAAGTCCATAACTACTTAATCCATCTAGTGAGAAAATTTGGCTCCAGTTTTATTTTCAGAATCTTAATATCTCAGATATCTGCTAAGGTAAACCAAGGAAGTTTCCTTTATATTGAATTCCACCCCTTGAATCTGTTTCATTTAATAAGATCCTGAGCCAATGCCAGAAATGAATAGAATCTTTTAGTTTTATAAATACTGGAGTTCTAAGCACACTACTAGATCATTATTTATAATTATCCTTTCTTGTTTTTATACTTTAAATGAAGACTAAATACATTTTTCTATACTTAGACTATAACATGGGTATTCTATGTTTTTTAGTTTAGAATACTAGAGAAAAGATTCTAAGTTTTAGAAAGGCCAAAAATGATCGCCCACAAAGAATAAAGTATAGGAAGGCACTGGAATTTTTTATGGAACACAAGGAATTAGAAGTCAACTGAAGTAATGCCTTCAAAACTCCGAAGGCAAAATGCTTTCTGATCTAGAACTCTATATCCAAACTATCAATCAAATGTAAGGGAAGAATGCAAAGTCTTAAAAAATTTACCTCACATCACAGATTCTCTCAGAAAGCTACTAGGGATGTGCTCCATCACTTAAGAAGTCAACCTAGAAAGAGGAAGACATGGGACCCAGAAAAAAAGGGATCTACCACAAACGGGAAAGGGAACCTTGAGGATAATGGTAAGCCTAGAGAATAAGTACAATTCAGAGGAAAGGGCAGAAGCTCAAGGTAAGATGTTTCCAAGAAAAAAAAAAGTGGATGAATAGATTACAAGGTTAATAAAATAAGGGATGATGTATTCTCTAACAGTACCAACATCAAAAGAAATGTTATAGTAGGAGAAAGGAACTTGGGAATAAACTGGTGATATGTATACACATAAAAAATCCAAAGCTATTATTGCACCAGGAAAAACTATAAGTACGGGAAAGGAAATGTAAGCATAATATACTATATGCCTGAGACATAATAATGTAAAACTTGTAAAGAGGAAGAAAGAGGAAAGTGTGTGTGGTAACTTGCATTGAAAGGCTAATTCCTCATCATTCAAAGTAAGAAATCAATAGATAACTATATAAATAAAAAAATAAGAAAACAGCAGTATAAAAATGTCATTTGGAGAGGTGGAAGTAAACTGCAGAAGAAACAACCAAAAAAGGTGAAAGCATCTTATCTTAGGGGAGCAGGAATCCAGGTAAGACAATGAGATAGAGGACTAGCATTATTTATTATAAGCCCTATAGTATCACATCACTTCGTAAATGATAATAAATAATTATTGTTCAGAAAAAAATTCAAAATCAAATTTTAAAATGTTAAAGGAAAAAGCACATACTGCAAAATAATTAATAAGAATACATGAATTTCTGGGGGGGCCCTGGGTGACTCAGTGGGTTAAATGTCTGTCTTCAGCTCACGTCATGATCCCAGCATCCTGGGATTGAGCCCCAGATCGGGCTCCCTGCTCGGGCGGGGGGGGGGGGGGGGGTCTGCTTCTCCTTCCCCCCTGCTCTTGTGCTCACTCTATCTTGCTCTCCCCCCTTCTCAAATAAATAAATAAAATAGTCTTAAAAAATAATACATGAATTTCTGGAAATAATTATAAATGCAGTGACTATTTCAGGTATGGATACTCTATAAATACATGGGTTAACTATTTACTGGAAAGAGAATAGACTGGGCAAATACATCTCAAGAAAGGGCAAATGGTGAAAAAAATACATGAATTTTAAGTCACTTTTCCTCAGTTTTTTATTCAAAAGTTGAAGTTCTTTATGCCAATAATTTGCATAGCTGGTCGAAATTATGAGAAATTCTTTTCAGTCTTTAGGAAACCAGGTAATATTCTAAATAACATTTTTTAAAGAGATAAAATATTGCAATAAGTTCTGCTGTTATTCTGAAAATACCTAAAGATTAAATATCCCAATAGCATATGTGTAAGACGAAGTACCAAGCCAAGAGCTTTGAAAACTGTCCCCTATCTCCCCTCCTGGGCAAATTGTTTTTTTTTTTTTTAATACCTATGAAAATAGTACTGAGTAGATTTCAGTGATAGTTTGACAAAATTCTACAGACAACATAGCTCATTTACATTGAACTTACTGGTATTTGGGTTTGAAGGAAGAGAAAAATCTCGTATTCAATTCGATGCCAATACATGGTTACTACCCAACTTCTCTGAGCCAAAAAAATATCAGTTAGTAAAGAAGTATAGGACTTCAGAAACTGCAAAACACAAAAGAGTTGGTATACTTCTACTCTTGGTAAATAGAGTCTAGAGAAAGTAAGGGGATGTGCTGAAATGCCCAGGAAGTGTTTCAGTGGCTCCAGTAGTGACGGTGGTTACAACAGCTATGTCCTAAGCCTCCAGATATATGCTGTACACATTTAATTATACGCTCTCTTTTAAAAAGTCCACATTCACCAGTCTTCAAGATAAATCATGAGGTAGTCCTGCTATTCTAAGTCTGTAATCCCAGAGAAAAGTACACAGAACCTCTAATATCCCTAAATCCTTCTATTCTTAGGATATTCCACAGCTTCAAAGGATCTGAAGTATTCAAAAAATAGAGGGTGACTTACTGGAAACTAACTATAGACAGAGATTAAAGTTAGGTATGACTGGCACACTTTAGTTTGTGAAAATCATTCCAGTTGCTTATGTGTATTAATGACTTCTTGCTTTAGCTTGGAAAAAAATCCTAACTTCTCCAACTAAATATGTATTTGTACTTCCCAATACAGTAGCCACTAGTACATGTGGCTACTGAGCACTTAAATTGTGGCTAAGCTATATTGAAATGAGCTATAAATACACACTAAATTTTGAAGAAAGTACAAAAAAAGTGAAACATTTAATCAATAATCTTCACATTGATTATATGTTGAAATGATAATATTTTAGACATACTGGATTACATAAAGTATGTTACTAAAATTATGTTCCCTTTTGGTTTTTTAAGTGAAGCTATCAGAAAATTCAAAATTATATACATTTTTATTTCTTCTGGATAACACAGCAATAACTAGAACATGTTATAAATTTATCCCTTGGGGCACCTGGGTGGCTCAGTCAGACTCAGCGTCTGCCTTTGGCTCAGCTCATAATCCCAGGGTGCTGGGATCAAGCTCCACATCTAGTTCCCTGCTAGTGCTCAACTCACTCGCTCTCTGTTAAATAAATAAATAAAATCTTAAAAAAAAAATAAATCATCTCTGTTCTTAGTTTACAGCCTATCAGCATACAGGTATGAGTTACATGGGTGAGAATTCTTATAGTAAACTGCCTCAAGTTCTAATAATCCAAAGCACTGAAAATTACTGCAGTGATAATATTAATAAAACAAATTCCAATAGCATTAACTCTTCTGCCAACAGAGAAAACCAAACTGGATTTTGGAAAAAAAAAAAAAATCAACATATGACATATCGCTTTAATACCTAGGATATAAAGTGCCTGTATTCGTTGTTCACTGTTACATAACAAGTTGCCTCAAAACACAGCAGCTTAAAACAATAGTGAACATTTTTTATCTCATACAGTTTCTGTGGGTCCGGAACTAAAAAACAGCTTAGCCAAACAGTTCTTGTTCCAGGGGATCTCATGGTGTTACAGTCAAGATGCTAGTCAGGATTCAGTCCTCTGCTTCCACTTACACAGTTGGCAAGTTAGTGATAGCTACTGGCGAGGGGCCTCTGTTCCTCTCCACAGGGCTACTGGAGTGTCATTATGATATGGCACCTGGCTTTCCTCAAAGCAAGTGATCCAAGAGAACAAGGCAGACACATCAACATCTTTTTTTTTTTTTTTAATTTTTATTTTTTTATTTATGATAGTCACACATACAGAGAGAGAGGCAGAGACACAGGCAGAGGGAGAAGCAGGCTCCATGCACCGGGAGCCCGACGTGGGATTCGATCCCGGGTCTCCAGGATCGCGGCCTGGGCCAAAGGCAGGCGCCAAACCGCTGCGCCACCCAGGGATCCCCACATCAACATCTTTTATGATCTTCAGAAGTCACATACTACCACTTCTGACATTTTCTATCGTTCATACAGACTAATCCTGATACAATGTGGGAGCAGACTACACAAGGGCTCAAACCCTTGTGTAGGTAGGTAAGGATGGGACCATCCTTACCTAGGGAGGTAAGGATGATCTGGGACCATCTTGGAAGATGATTATCATAGCACCCTAGAGTATACTTCCAGCCTAAGAAAACTGAACTATCAATGAAGCAATGAGGCATGAAAACAGTGATTCTCAAAACTGCTGAGAGAAAAATACCTGTTAGGATAACAGGGTCTTTACCAGAAAGACACAGCTTTTTTTAATGAGATTATATTAAGGTGGAACTGAATAACACTAGATTTCCTGAAATGTCAAAGGCAGACATTAAAGATACTTCACAAAATTAGGATATCCAATGGATATGAGATCAGCAAAATATACATTTTTTCAAAAATTATTCAGAATAAAACCTGCAATTGGATTGAGGTCTAATGAAATATTTTATGATTCTGGTAATGAAGAGTAATCCAACTTAATTTGTTAGTAGTTCAGTACTAAAGAATACTCAACAATATGCCAATCAAAGGTGAACTGAAAAAAATCACTGGGTGGACGTTTAAAGAGCTATACATAATAGATGTTATTAATAAGTTTAGTCCTCACATTTTATTTTATTTTATTTTTTTTAATTTTTTTAATTTTTATTTATTTATGATAGTCACACAGAGAGAGAGAGAGAGGCAGAGACACAGGCAGAGGGAGAAGCAGGCTCCATGCACCGGGAGCCCGACATGGGATTCGATCCCGGGTCTCCAGGATCGCGCCCTGGGCCAAAGGCAGGCGCCAAACCGCTGCGCCACCCAGGGATCCCTAGTCCTCACATTTTAGTGAAGTTCCTTTCTTTTGGGAATAAACACAGTTTTTAGGAAATTATGAGAATGAAGTATTCCTGGTCCTATTGGCCCCCATGGACTAAAGACTCTCCTCCTTAAATTCTGTTCCCTTATGCATTTTCATTATAATTGATTTTACTCTTAAGGGGGAAAAAAATCACAAAATTTAGTGAAAAATAACAGCCTAATTTAAAATTACAAAGAGGGGGCTGGTGGCCGGAGCCAAGACGGCAAGAACCATGTTGCTTCCGAACACCTGCTCACCGGTACACCAGGGGTTGGAAAAACCACACTAGGCAAAGAACTTGCATCAAGATCAGGACTGAAATACATTAATGTGGGTGATTTAGCTCAAGAAGGGTAATTATATAAAGGCTACGATGAAGAGTATGATTGCCCCATTTTAGATGAAGACAGAGTAGTACTAACAAAGACCAGTTTTTCTACCACTAGATCAGGTGCTGAAACCTACTTACTATGCCAACTACACTTATCAAATGAGGTCGCATAAGACCACTTCATTTGCAGAGTATAGGGTTCAAAGCAGGGGGTTTGTGTGACTAGTTTTGGGGGAATGCGGGAAGCTATCAAAGAATTCTTCATATCCTTGAATAAGAAGATGCCTAGAGTCGAATGAGATTAGGGCAAAAGCTGTGACAGCTGTAACATCAGGAAAATTAACAGTTTGACTGGATTATAGCAAATCCTATACTACTACTAACTCTCCTAATACACTCATCTGAACTATGCTTCTTAACATCAGCTCTGTCAACATCAACTACATAGCACTGCAGCTGTAAAACTCTAAGTCTCCACAGCTTTTCCTTCAAATCAAACATTCAATAAGAACAGCAAAGGCAAAACAAAAAACGTAGAAATTTTAAAATAATTTTTTTGTTCTCTTCAAATATCACTCACAAAAGTAAAAGAAAAAAAGGTTCAATACTACAATAAAAGAAAAAGAAATCACTTGACAATGACAGATCTTTATAAGCTTTTTTGTCAGCAGCAGAAGGAAAGTCACTGCAGATCTCACATAGATTATCCAAAGTAACCCAGCCTCTCCTGTTCACCTGTCCCTTTTTCAACTTGGACTCTGCCTTGGTTATGGAGGTCATTTCTTTGGGTTAATATTAAGAGCTGCTTCCTTTGGAGTAACCTGCATTTACCAAAGAGGCTTTAACATGTTCTGAAAGATACTGATATTTTCCTTAACGTAAAGAGACAGTAATTCTGTATTACCCTCCACCCTACTGCTTATTCTTCCTCCCTTTTCCCCGTCCCCCAAGCATACACACACCTGCAGAAGATTCTATGAAAATCATTCAACATGGCAGAATTCAATTTCCAACTACTCATATGTTTACTGGGGGGAAAAAATTGAAGCCAGATGCACTGATGAAGTCAATTTTAAGAAAAGAAAGCTAGCCTAACACAGAGACAGAATTTGGTTATATGCACAACTAAACTTTTTACTTTAAAGAGATGTTTTGGGTTAAATTTTAATTTTATTTTCTTCCCCCTTCTGTCCAAAGTCCCTCAAATATCTCCCCTATTTAGAGAACTCTGTTACAAACCTTAATTTAAAAATCAAACAAGAGTAGATGGATTTTATGAAAGAAATGGACATATATACATATAAAATGGTGCTCTACATAAATAACTTTTACAGAGCGTATAGTACCAATACCCCTTGCAGATGAGCCAGGTTCTTATCTTAAAAATTCTGGGAGCCGGGTATCAGAAACTTGAGCAAGGACATAGGGTTTTCCTAATCTTACTGCATGTCTCCTCTGATCGATAATGCTTATGAAAAGAACAAGCAAAAATTTTCCAAGTCTTTACCAAAAATTCCAAAGATAACCTTTTACTTAAAATAATAAACAACTGATGTGGTCTATAAAAGGATGACTTTTCCCTTGAGGTCTTGGTAAAGGGAAGAATAACGCCTTCTAATGCTCTCTCTTAAAAATAAAAAGAATCTTCTCAGAGACTTCACTTTCCAAATATAAAGGGGAAGTTTCCACAACAACATAAAGGATTAAACCATTCATTTCATTGAGGTGAGGACATAGTACTAAAAATTTTGGTGCCAAATGTAACTTTAACCACTTATTTTTTTTTTTTAAGATTTTATTTTTTTATTCATGAGACACACACACAGAGAGAGGCAGAGACACAGGCAGAGGGAGAAGCAGGCTCCATGCCGGTGCCTGACGTGGGACTCGATCCTGGGTCTCAAGGATCACACCCAGGGCTGAAGGCGGCGCTAAACCGCTGAGCCACCTGGGCTGTCCCCACTTATTATTTTATGGGGAGTATTCTTGTATTAAGCTAAAAGGATTTGGCTTAACAGTTCCCATAGAATAGGGGTAACCTAACAGTAGGAAGTAGCTTTGTTAGGCTACCTACACATTAATATTATCAGTAAACATTCTTTCAGTACATTTCACTGGCTGTCAAAAAGAACTAAATTTTGGCCAGAGAGAAAAGTATCTCAAGAGTCCATTTCAACCACTGCTGAGCCTTAAAATGATTATGACTTGTTTTGCTTTTTTCTAAATGGTAAAAAGCAGCACAGTTTAGGCTAAAAGCTTTAGAAAATCGCACACAGGCCAATAATTTGAGTAGGTGCTTCATCTGCAGGAAAATCAAATTTTGAAGTTAATTTCAGCATATTTGCACAAGGTTGTTAAAATGGATGCTAATTTGTATGTATATTTTTCCAGTATGATCCCTAGCTCCATTTAATACTTGCCCGTAACATCCTAAAAATCTACCTATGCCCGTAGTCTAGACAGAAAAAAGACCTGTCTTGCCAAGAAAAAAAAATTAATTAAAGAAGAAAAGATGACATAAGATTAAATCTTTCAACAGGTCAAGGAAAATATCTGTTAAGAAACCAAAATTGATTTTTACAAGAAAATCATTAATATATCAGAGGTATCTAATCAGGTGACACATCACATACTATTTCTAGAAAAGACATCAGATAATCTTAATTTTTTTAAAGGTTTTCTTAATTATCCTCATGGCCAATGTGAAAACCAAAGATAAGTAATCCTCATTTCAGAAAGGAAAACAAAATTTCTTACCAAAATGGAAGAATTTTCATTTTTGATAGAGTAAATCCAAGCGAATTTTAAAGATAAACACAAACATTTCACTGATAAGTCATCTAAAAAGAGAATATGCCTAAATATATGTAAAGTTTCCCTATCTCTATTTCTATTGTTTTCATTCTCTTTGAACTTTATTCTTAATATTCACTGGTCTCAGAAGAGCTGACTCACAAGAACCACAGTGTTCTTCCAGCAATCCCATTAATCTCCTTGACAGTACCCTTTCTCAAGGTTAAATTCAAATACTTATCTTTGTTATAAATAAAAACAAAGCACCAAACCACTGTTGATATGAGGTTCCTCCCCCACCAACCTTCAGTCTACTTTGTCTTATTAGAATATGACTAAAACTTATAGTTTCATCCAAAGACAAAGTGAGTGTTACTGCTTAAAGAATAAAAATATGTAAGGTAAATATTCTCAGCTAACTGAAGACCTGACATTTTCTTTTTTAAAATATGCAAACTCCTTAAAGGGTAACCTATAAAATTTTAGAGAATATTAGAATGCTAAATGTAGCATCAGGCAAAGATTTTTTTAAGTTATAACTAAACCTTTAAATTTTATTTTATTACTTATAACAATGATTTTTAGCTACACTTAATGAACGGCTACCTATGTAAAACAGTATTTCATTATCTCTGAAATGTTTAAAACAGCCCTTAATCTAAGGCAGATATAAACTGGTTGAGAAGGGAAAGTGATTAAATCACACAGGCTCAATTATAAAATAATATATTAAAAAGCAGAAAACAATAAAGTATAATTAAACATACAGGCCGAGGAACAGGGAAAAGACAATAACAAAACAGGGTGTAGAGATCAACAGCAAAGGCTAATTTTAAGCCAGAATCTTTAGGTGGTAATAATAGAAATCCAAAGAAAAAAGATCCTGTGTAAGAAAAAGATCATAGATCAGAAAATCAATTTACTATATTTAAGAAACACCAACACTATCAACTTCTCTAGAATATAGTAGCTATGCTAAGTAAGTATCTCACCTAAAGATGAGGTTAGAAATACTTAAAGGTTTGGCTGATGAAAGACTCCAAAGGTCATGCTAAAATGCTTGTGAATGAGAGTTCTGGACATCTACTGAAATGCCACTGAAATAAATAAACACTTTTAGAGAGAACCAACTATGTACCATATACCAAGACCTGGTTCACAAATTCAAATAAGCGGGGGAAACAACACACAAATTATGAGTATATAATACAAAGCAAGAGAAAATAAGCTCTGAAAATTTTTTTTAAAGATTTTATTTATTTATTCATGAGAGGCACAGAGAGAGAGAGAGAGAGGCAGAGACACAGGCAGAGGGAGAAGCAGGCTCCATGCAGGGAGCCCGATGTGGGACTCGATCCCGGGGCTCCAGGATCACGCCCTGGGCCAAAGTCAGTGCTAAACTGCTGAGCCACCAGGGCTGCCCAGCTCTGAAATTTTTAAAGCAGAAATAAAGTCTAATGGAATTAAAACGGGCTGATCAATTCCAACTGTGAGGATTCAGGCATGCTGCACAAGGGAGGGAAGAGAGCATTTGATCTGAATTTTGGAAGATGGGCAGGCTTTCAACAGAGAGCTTTTCTAATTGCAACATCACCATCAGTCAAATCAGCTAAGATTATGCTTTCATATACCATTTATTTAGGAGGTCCTTATTGCTGGGATTTGCCTAATTTCAGTTTTTTATACAGCAATTACTTATGAATTGCACAATAACACCCTTTTGGACATATCCAGCATATCCCAGTCCTCAGCCTAGTGACTGTTCCATAATAGGCACTCAATACATTTTTACTGAAGACAGCTACAGATTATCCTGAAATATTATTAGCCAATTAAAATAAAATATGGCTTACAAAAAATAATAACCACTGTAAAATCAAGTCTTAATATTAGTCAAATATATGCCTAAGAAAAGCATTACAAAGACTTTGTTATAAAGGCAGTGAATTTTGATAAGTGTATGACAGAAAAATTGGCCAAGGCAAGGGTCTGCATCAATACAGGATTATCAAAAAACAAAACAAAACAGAACAAAACAAAACAAAACAAAAAAATACAAGATCATCCATCTCCAAAGTCAATAAGGTATAATGGAAGACATCTATCCACCTTAACCCAAGGAGATCACCGCTCTTTCTTGACCATTCTAAACACAATGGATCACATCACTCATCTCTATGCTGTCCTCTTTCTCAGCCTCTCAGCACCACTAATATGATGTACTTCCTCCCCTTCTCTGAAGACAATCTTCTCTCTTGCCTTCTATAATGCCACACTCTCCTTTTTCTCTCCCACCCCTCAAGTGATCTTTCCATTTTAGTTTCTTTTCAAACACCACCTTCTACCCAACCCCATCTCTACAGGCTCAACTCTAACTCCAATGTTCTTCTGTCAGTATTTTACTTCCAGATGTTATCACTGATTCTTATGGACTTCCGTATGATTTTTAAACTCAAGTCCCCAAAATTACTTATTCTAATTTCAACAGCTTTTCCCTAATGTCTTATATCTGTTCCAGGATTCAATGCAGGATCTCACATTTCATTTAGTTAACATTTCTTCTAAGTTCTTGCCAATCCACCTATAACAGTGTTCAGTCTTTGTCTTTCACGATCTTGATACTTTTAAAGTATACTGTGCAGTTATTTTATAAAATGTCCCAGAATTTGGATTTGTCTGATATTTTCTGATGACTGGAATAAGATTATACATTTTGAAGAAAAAAGCAACACAAAAATGATATTGTATCCTCAGTATCTCATACTACTGGTAATGTTACAACCTTCATTTTATTTTTTTTATTTTTTATTTTTTTTTTTTAACCTTCATTTTATTAAGGTGGTGTCTGCTAGGTCTATTCATTGAACAGTTACATTCTTCCCTTTATAATTAGTAAACATCTCAAGGTATATATTCTGAGACTATGTCTGTCTTATTATTTCTCAAAAGTTCACTAACTTTCACAACTATCTGGTCTATAACAATTATTACTGAGTTGTTTGTTTCATGGTGATTATTTAAAATCTACTTCCTGGGGATCCCTGGGTGGCTCAGCGGTTTGGCGCCTGCCTTTGGCCCAGGGCATGATCCAGGAGTCCCGGGTTCGAGTCCCACATCAGGCTCCTGGCATGGAGCCTGCTTCTCCCTCTGCCTGTATCTCTGCCTCTCTATCTCTCTCTGTCTATTGTGAATAAATAAAATCTTAAAAAAATAAAAATAAAATAATATCTACTTCCTTCTATACTTATTAATTAGAAATCTTCTTCAGGAGAAAGCTGTCCTTAACAATACATTTGATTATTTATAGCAGTATGGACTCATGAATATTTATTTCATTCTATGGATTAAATTAAAATATTATTATTTATTTTTTTACTCCAATTGTTTTAGCATGAGACATCAGGTGCTCCTTTAGGTTGGCTCCTCTGTGCTTTCCACAAGCCCCCATTCTTTGTTGAGCACTTTCCCATTTTCTGGAACCACAAGGTTATCACTGTATTTTCCATGCCCCAGCCCTGGAATCAACCACTTCTCCAAGATGCCTTGCTCCATTTCACTGGAGACAGGTGCATAGAAACCAAAATCTGGGTGTTAGTTATGCTTACTGCTTCTAAGCCTTCTTAATGGACATTTAGGAAATACAAGCATGTATAATAACCATATATATGTATATATATATATATATATATATATGTTTCTTATATACATATCAATATTATTTCTAATATTTCTTATGATATTCTTCTTTAAAATTTAAACCTTCATTCTGACAGGCTAGAGATCCAGAAAGTCTCAGTTAAAATCATGGCTGAGCCACTTAGAAAACTGTGTGGAAAAAAAAAAAGAAAGAAAGAAAACTGTGTGTATTTAGGTAAATAATTCAATTTCTCTGGGTCTATTTCCTTATCTATAAAATGTGCACAAAACCATCTGCTCCACAAGAGCAATGTAAAGGTTAGAAACAATGAATTACCAGGGCCTACGGCCAAAAGTATTGGGCACATATGGTCACTTATCATACCGTCACTACTCCTATTGTTATGGAGTCTAGTTTCACCTAATTTGTGAATAGTTAGGGTTACACATCAATTATCACACCACTGAAGTGAAAAAGAGTTTATACATCATATAAGACCATGAAATATGCTCTCTGAATTGAATATTTAAAAAGAAGGGAAAGAAAGAAGGAGGGCAAAAAGGAAAAGGCAGGGGAAAAGGCAAAAGAAGAATGAAACACACAGAATGAAGTTAAACAGATGCGAACCAAGTTTAGCAATGCAGTTTGATGAAGGAAAATGGCAAACAGTAACACCGACCCCCTGGAACTTAAAAGAACCCACTCATTAAACTGACATTAAACTTACCAATGAAATGTGATCAACTTGAAGCAAGATGAAATTTCTCCTATGCTGAGGTGTCCTCACAAAGCTGTGGAATAAAACTTGCCTTTTCTATTTAAAGCCATTCCTTTACTGCTAACCAGTTGGTCTCAGAGGAAGGCAGCAAGCAGGGTTAGAAAGAGAAAAAAGAGGAGGATAAAGATGAAGAGGAAAACAACATGCAATTACGGATCAAATCTCTTCACCCGATCTTTTCAGACTGTCCTCGAGTTCTAACCTGTAGTTGTTGGGAGCTGTCATTGAGATTGTCCTCCCTTCGTCGAGCCTCCTCAAGCATCTGTGCACTCTTCTTCTTTTCCACCTGTTCCTTGTGCTTCAGATTCGCTACCTTCTTATTCTGGTCCTTCACTTGCCTATTGATAAAAGTGAGAAAAGCAAAGCTTTTCACATATATATATGCACAGAGAAGAATATTTTCATTTACAAATTTATACCGCTGACACCAAGGAACAGCTGAAAACCAACAAAGAAGTCTTGCTGCAAGATTTTTCTAACAATTCAAAATTCTTTCCTACCAAGGGTAGCAAATTGGTAACAATGATGTTCAGAAACTATGTTTAAGCATGTACTTTAGGAAGCACAAAACCATAAAACAAAAGAAAGGCATGAGATAGTCTGAAATGACAGGAGAAATCAGTTCAGAGATTTATGTTGGAAATAGGAAAAGTCTAGTACTGGCATCAATGCTATGAAACAGTAGATCAGCTGATTAAGAAAAGTTTGGAAACCTAACTCTAATTTTACTATTATTAAATATAACAAACTTTCAAAAGACTATAAATGATATATATGAATATGAAAATAACAATATAGTCTGCTTCTATTTTTCTGTGTACTCGCATGCTCATAAATAAACAAATAAATCTTTTTTTTTTCTTTAAGAGGGGGTGCCACATGGGTGGCTCATTTGGTTAAGCATCTGCCTTCAGCTCAGGTCATGATCTCAGGGTCCTGGGATCCCTGCTCAATGGGGAGTCTGCTTCTCCCTCTCCCTCTCCATGCTCACCCAGTCTCTTGCTCCCAAATAAATAAATCAATAAATCTTAAAAAAAAGAAAAGAATGATATAACAATCTGGGAACCTAGCTTAAGCAACAATCTTACCTAATTCAGAAGTTCCCAATTATATTCCACTACCTCCATACTAAAATAAGGATGACTTATATTCTAAATGATGTGTTTAAAAATCCCTTTGCTTTTATTATAATATGCTACATATAAAGTATATTTCACTTAGTTTGCATACTTTGAAATTCATATGCAGTTTATTAAGAAATGATTTTTTCTTTTCCATACATGTCTTGAGATTCACACTAAACAATGAGTGTTAATGAAGTTCTTTCAATCCCCTCAATTTTCACTAAAGTATAAATATAAAAAATTGTTTCAACCCATTCCCAAAGTGATGAACAGTGCAGTTCGTTTTTCTTACTATTATATACAATGCTGCTAGATATACTCTGATAGATCTATGCAAGAGTTTTCTCCAAGGCATGGGCCCAGACACTGAAATGCTAGGCCATACAATAGGTATAACCTTCCAATTCACTATTTTCCAAAAAATTGTGTATTAACTTGTATTTTCACTATAGTACACAGCAATATCTGTTACACTTCTAGGAAATGAGTGACACTTGGTACTATCTGATTTTCAATATTAACAACCTGATAGATATAAATAGTATCTCGTCATAGTTTTAAAACGCATGTAGCTTGGGATCCCTGGGTGGCTCAGCAGTTTGGCGCTTGCTTTTGGCCCAGGGCGTGATCCAGGAGTCCTCCCAGGATCGAGTCCCACGTCGGGCTCCCTGCATGGAGCCTTCTTCTCCCTCTGCCTGTGTCTCTGCACCCCCCCCTCTCAAAAATGAATAAAAATCTTTAAAAAAATAAAAAATAAAATGCATGTAGCTATTTAAGTTGAATATCTTTTATTATTTCTCTTTTCTTAAATTTTAACTCTAGTACAGTTAACATACTAGTTATATTAGTTTCAGGTGTACAATACAGTGATCCAACAATTCTATACATTATTCAGTGCCCATCATGGTAAGTGTACTCTTTTTTTTTTTTTTTTTATGATAGTCAGACACAGAGAGAAAGAGAGAGAGAGAGAGAGAGGGAGGGAGGGGCAGAGACACAGGCAGAGGGAGAAGCAGGCTCCATGCACCGGGAGCCCGATGTGGGATTCGACCCCGGATCTCCAGGATCGCGCCCTGGGCCAAAGGCAGGCGCCAAACCGCTGCGCCACCCAGGGATCCCGGTAAGTGTACTCTTAATCCCCTTCACCTATTTTATCCATCCCCAACTCTCCTCCCCTCTGGTAACCATCTGTTTGTTCTCTAGTTAAGAGTCTGTTTTTTGGCTTGTCTCTTTTTTTCTTCATTTGTTCTGTTTCTTAAATTCCATATTGTGGAATCATATGGTACTTGTCTTTCTCTGACATATTTCACTCAGCAGGATACTCTCTACCTCCAATTTACACTGTGGGAAAAAGGCAAGATTTCATTCTTTTTACAGCTGAATAATATTCTTGTGTGTGTGTGAGAGACCTTCCATTCATCTATCCATAAACATTAGGGCTGCTTCCATAATCTGGCTATTTAATGCTGCACTAAACATAGGAGTACATACATCTTCTGGTTTTGATCATATCCATTCTGACAGTTGTGAAGTCATACTTCATTGTGGTTTTCTTTTTTTTTTTTTTTTTTTTTCTCATTGTGGTTTTCATTTGTTTCCCTGATGATGAGTGGTATTGACCAATTTTTGTGTGTCTGTCAGCATACTGTATGTCTTCCTTGGAGAAATGTCTGTTCACATCTTCTGCCTTTTCTTAAATTGGACTTTGATTTTTTTTTTCATGTTGAGTTGTGTAAGTTCTTTATATATTTTGGGTACTAACCCTTTAACAGATACGTCATTTGCAAATATCCTCTCCCGTTCACTGGTTCTCTTGTTTTGTTGACTGCTTCCTATGCTGTGCAAAAGCTTTTTATTTTACTCTGGTCCCAGTAGTTTATTTTTGCTTTTGTTTCCCTTGCCTCAAGAAACATAGCTAGAAAAATGTTATTACAGCTGATGTTAGAGAAATTACTGCCTGTGCTCTCTTTCAGGATTTTTAAGGTTTCAAGTATCACATTTAGGTTTTAGGTCAATTTTGAATTTATTTTTGTGTATGGTATAAGAAAGTGGTCCAGTTTCATTCATTTGCACATAGCTATATCATTTTCCCAACACCATTTGTTAAATAGACTTTTTCCTCACGAATTCTTGTGTATTCTTGCCTCCTTTGTCGAAGATTAACTGACCATGTAATTGTGGGTTTATTTCTGGGTTTTTATTCTGTTCCATTGATCTATGTGTCTATTCTTATGCCAGCATCATACTGTTTTGATTACTATAGCTTTGTAACCGCATCTTGAAATCTGGGATTATCTGTGTTATCTCTAGTTTTGTTCTTTTTCAAGATCGCTTTGGCTATTCAGGATCTTGTGTGTTCCATAGATATTTTAGAATGATTTGTTCTAATTCTGTGAAAAATGCTATGAATATTTTCATAGGGACTGCATTAAATCTATACATTACTTCAGTTGTATGGACACTTTCACAGTGTTTACTCTTCCAAACTTTGAGCATGGAATATCTTCCCATTTCTTACTGTTGTCTTCCATTTTTTTCATCAATATTTTATAGTTTTCAGAGTACAGGTTTTTTACTTCTTTGGTTAAATTTATTTCTAGGTATTATACTTTGGGAGCAATTGTATATGGAATTATTTTCTTAATTTCTCTTTCTGTTGCTTCAATATCAGTGTATAGAAAAGTAACAGATTTCTATATATTGGTTTTGTATACTGCAACCTTACTGAATTTATTTATCAATTCTAGTAGGCTTTTGGTGGAATCTTTAGGGTTTTTTGTATACAGTATCATGCCATTTTCAAATAATGAAAGCTTTTCTTCCTTGCCAATCTGAATGTTTTATATTTCTTTTTGTTGTCTGATGGCTATGGCTAGAACTTCCAGTACCATGCTGAATGAAGGTGGTGAGAGTAGATATCCTTATCTTGTTCCTGATCTTAGGGGGAAAAACTCTCACTTTTTCCCCATTGAGGATGATGTTTGTTGTTTCATATAGGGCCTTTATTATGTTTAAGTATGGTCCCCATACCCTGTTAAGGGTTTTTATCATGAATGGATGTTATACTTTGTCAAAAGCTTCTTCTGTATCTTTTAAAATGATCATGTGTTTTTTTTTTTTATCCTTTCTCTTGTGGATGTGACATATGATATAATTTATGACTACTGAACCACTCTTGCATCCCAGGAATAAATCTTGCTTGGTGATGGTGAATGATTTCTTAAAAATGTATTGTTGAATTTGGTTTGATAGCATTTTGCTGAGGATTTCTGCATATACAGTCATGAGAGATACTGGCCTGCAGTTCTCTTTTTAAGTGGAGTCTTTAACTGGTTTTGGTATCAGGGTAGT
Organism: Vulpes lagopus; assembly: GCF_018345385.1. Taxonomy (NCBI): domain Eukaryota; kingdom Metazoa; phylum Chordata; class Mammalia; order Carnivora; family Canidae; genus Vulpes; species Vulpes lagopus. The sequence continues at coordinate 2,776,557 of NC_054844.1, forward strand.
GCTGGCCTCACAGAATGAATTCGGAAGCTTCCTTTCTTTCTATTTTTTTGAATAGTTGGAGAATAATAACTATTGACTCTTTTTATTTATTTATTTATTTATTTATTTATTTATTTATTTATTTAAAGATTTTATTTATTCATGAGAGACACACAGAGAGAGGCAGAGACATAGGCAAAGGGAGAAGCAGGCGCTTTGCAGGGAGCCTGAAATGGGACTTGATCCTGGGATTCTGAAGGCAGGTGCTCAACCACTGAGCCACCTAGGTGTCCCGGTCTCTCCTTTAAAAATTTGGTAGAATTCATCTGTAAAACACGCTAGTCCTAAACTTCTTGCTTTGTTTATCTGAGTCCTCTCTTTTTTCTGGGGAGTTTGGCTATAGGTTTATTAATTTTGTTGATCTTTAAAAAAAAAAAAAAAAAAAAAAACAGCTCCTGGTTTCATTGACTTCTTCTATTGGTTTCTTTTCTTTTCTTTTAGTTTCTATTTATTTCTGCTCTACTCTTTATTATTTCCTTCCTTCTATGGCTTTCGTTTGTTCTTCTCTCCCTAGCTCCTTTAGGAGGTTTATTTGAGGTTTCCCTTGCTTCTTGAGGTTGGCATGTATTGCTGGAATCTTCCTTTTAGAACTGCTTTTGCTACAGCCTAAAGGTTTTAGACCACTGTCTTTTCATTTTCATTTGTCTCCATATATTTTTTGATTTCCTCTTTGGTTTCATTGTTTAGTAGCATGTTACTTAGTCTCCACTTATTTGTGGTCTTTCTAGAATTTTTCTTATGGTTGATTTCTAGTTTCATAGTGTTGTGGTTGGAAATGACATTGCAGGACTTTGACCTTTTTGCATTTGTTGAGACTTGTCTTGTAGCCTAATATGTGATCTATTCTGGAGAATGTACCAATATGCACTTAGAAAAAAAGGTGTATTCTACTATTTTAAAATGGAATGTTCTGGGATCCCTGGGGTGGCGCAGCGGTTTGGCGCCTGCCTTTGGCCCAGGGCGCGATCCTGGAGACCCGGGATCGAATCCCACGTCGGGCTCCCGGTGCATGGAGCCTGCTTCTCCCTCTGCCTGTGTCTCTGCCTCTCTCTCTCTCTATCATACAAAAAAATAAATAAATAAATAATTAAAATGGAATGTTCTGAATGTATCTGTCAGATCCACCTGGTCCAATGTGTCTTTCACAGGCACTGTTTCCTTGTTATCTTCTGTTTAGATGATCTGTCCATTGATGTGAGGTATTAAAGTCCCTACTATTATTATATTACAACCAATTACTTCCTTTATGTTTGTTATTAGCTGTTTTATGTATCTGAGTTCTGCCCTGTTTGGTACAGACATATCTATAATTGCTATACTTTCTTGTTGAATTGTTCCCTTGATATAGTGTCCTTGTCTCGTTACAGCCTTAGTTCGAAAGTCTATTTTGTTCAATATAAGTATTTCTACTCCAGGTTTCTTTTCACTTTAATTTGCATAATAGATGATTTTACAACCCATCACTCTCAATCTTTAGGTCTGAAATGAGTCTCTTGTAGGTAGCAGAGAGATGGGTCTTTTTTATCAGTTACCACATACGTCTTTTGATTGAAGCATTTAGCCCATTTATATTGAAAGTTATTTTTGATAGGTATGTATTTATTGCTATTTTGTTGCTTCTTTTATGACTGTTTTTGTAGTTCTTCTCTTTTCTTCTCCACTGTCTCAGTTTGTTGACTTTCTTTAGTGATTTACTTGGATTTCTTTCTCTTTATATTTAGCATATCTATTACCAGTTTTTGATTTATGATTACCATTAGGTTTATATAGAACATCTTATGCATGTAGCAGTCTATAGTAAGTTGATGATAGCTTAAGTTTGAGCTCATTCTTTACTCCTCCCCCCATGCCCACCACATTTTAGGTATATGGTGTCATACCCTACATCTCATTGAATCCTGTGGATGATTTTTACAGATTTACTTAATTTCATTGCTTCTGTGCTTCATACTTTCCTTACTCCTGCTTATGGTCTTTCTTTTCCATTCCAGAGAACCCCCTTTAACATTTCTTGTAGAACTGGGTTAGTGGTCATGAATTCCCTAACTTTTGTTTGGGAAAAACTCTTTCTCTCTCCTATTTTGAATGATAGCCCTGCTGGATAGAGTATGCTTGTTCACAGGATTTTTTCTTCCAGCACTTTGAATATATCATGCCACACCCTCTGGCCCACAAAGTTTCTACTAAAAGTTAGCTGATAGCCTTATGGGGTTTCCCTTTTATTTAACTGTTCTCCTTTCTCTTGCTGCTTTTAAAATTCTCTATCACTACTTTCTGCCATTTTAATTACTATGTGTCTTTCTGTGCCCCTCCTTGGATTGATTTTGTTATGGGCTCTCTGTGCTTGCTGGATCTGGATTTTTGTTTCTTTCCTGATATTCGGGAAGTTATCTTTTTTTTTCTTAAAGATTTTATTTATTTATTCATGAGAGAGAGAGAGAGAGAGAGAGAGAGAGAGAGAGAGGCAGAGACACAGGCAGAGGGAGAAGCAGGCTCCACGCAGGAAGCCCGACGTGGGACTCGATCTCAGGTCTCCAGGATCAGGCCCTGGGCCAAAGATGGCGCTAAACCGCGGAGCCACCAGGGCTGCCCAGGAAGTTTTCATCAGCTATTACTTCTTCAAATAAATTTTCTACCTCATTTTCTCTCTCCTTTTTCTAGGATCCCTATAATATAAATGTTTTACACTTGATGGTGTTAATGAGTTCCCTAAGTCTATTATCATGTATTATATTTTTTTTTCTCTCTCCTGTTCAGCTTGATTGCTTTCCATTACTCTGTCCTGCAGGTTGCTGATCCATTCTTCCATGTCCTCTAGTCTATTTGTTCCATACTGTATTTTTTAAAAATAGATTTATTTGTTTATTTCAGAGAGAGACAGGGCAGAAAGGGCAGAGGGAGAGAAACCCAGCAGACTCCTCAGTGAGTACTGAGCCCAACACAGGGCTAGATCCCACAACCCATGAATAATGACCCAAGCCAAAATCTTCAGTTGGATGCTCAACCAACTGAGCCACCCAGGTGCCCCATATAGTATATTTTTAATTTCTGTCATTGAGTTCATCTCTGATTGTTTTTTTCTAATGTTTTCTATCTGTTAAGGGTCCCACTCTTTTCTCAAGTCCAGTGAGTATCTTTTTAACCACTAAATCTCTATCAGTCATATTAATTATCTCCATTTTGTTTAGGTCTCTTGCTGTGATTTGGTCCTGTTCTATCATTTGGGATATATTCCTTAGTGCCCTCATTTTGTCTAACTCTCTGTGATTGTTTCTATATGTTAGGAAATCAGCTACATCTCCTGTTCTTGAAATAATGGCCTTATGAAGAGGTCCTGTGTTGTCCTGGACACAATGTCTCCTGTTCACCAGAACCAGGTGCTTCAGGAATGTCTCCTTGTGTGCTTCTTGTGCCCTGCTACTGTGGTTAAGCCACTTTTGCCTTCAGTTCAGTCATCTGAAATGGCTATCTTTGCCTTTTATGGGTAGGATTTTGTCCCTCTGTTGTTAGTGCACTAGTCCAGGGATCGCCTGGGCTTTAACGGAGTCAGACCAGGCATTTGCCAGAGATGTTGGGGCAGGGCATGAGGTGCCAGCAACATCCATGCTGGTGGGAGGGGACCTGTAGCAGACTGGGACTAAGCTAGGTTAGAAGGAATAGTTCCACAGAAATGCTGCAGGGATGAGATGCACAGTGTCAGCAAGGTTTGCATGGATCTGCTGAGGGAGAGTAGCTGGTGTCCAGGCCTGGCTGGAGGGGGCATGTCCACTGTCAGTAAGTTAGGTAGCAAGTATGGGTACAGTGCTTGTTCCCACAAGGTAGTCATGTGTTTACACTTGTGGGCCCAGAAGGGAAATGGTGCCCAAGAGCTTCTTTATTCCTGGAGAAATCTCACCAGGATGGCTCCCCTTCCAACACACACTCTGATAGTAAACAAATCTCTCTCCAATACACCCCAGGTGTTTCTCAAACTGTTCCTTCTATCCTGAATCTCTAGGGAGCTATTTGTTGTGCTTTCTCTTTAAAAGTGGGAGCTGAGTTTCCTTTTACTCTCCTGGTTCTCCCGTGAGCCTGCTGATTTTCAAATTTCCAGGTTTTAGGCCCCACTGATATATTAAGAATTCAAGAAATTCAGCACCTCTGGTTTTCAAAGACAAATGTCACCGGAATTCCTCTTCCCCACCCAGGCTCCATAGTGTGAGTGTCTATTTCTTTGACCTCTGCATGTCCAAGGCATCTCTCCCCTCCACAGAAAATCCTGGGTCCACTGAGCTCCTTACTACTTTTCCACCCCTCCTACTCTCTTCAATGTTGCCTCTTCTCTACATTTAGCTACGGAGAGTCTGTTCTGCGAGTCTTTGGATCCTTTTCTGGGTTGTTTTGAGTTATGTGGCTGTTATCTAGTTGTATCCACGGGATGAGGTACACTTAGGGTACTCCTATTCTGTCATCTTCCCCAGTAGTTCTGAACATTTTTTATATGGTATTTGGCCATTCTTGTTTCCACACTTGCAAAACAGCTATTTATGTATTTTGCTAATTTTAAAATTAGATATCTTTTTCTTAATGACTTACAAGTATTCTTTATATATTCTGTATAATAATCTCTTATCTATTATATGTTATATAAATATTTTCTTCCAATCTACAAATTATTTATTTTATAGCTGCATGGTATGTTTTCAAATATAAAATTTTAAATTTTTAATGGGGGACGCCTGGGTGGCTCAGTGGTTAGGTGCATCTGCCTTCAGCTCAGGGCGTGATCCCAGAGTCCCAGGATTGAGTCCCACATAGGGCTCCCTGCATGGAGCCTGCTTCTCCCTCTGCCTCTCTCTCTCTCTGTGTGTCTCTCATGAATAAATAAATGAAATCTTTTAAAAATTAATTAATTAAAAATAAATCAAAAAAATAAAATTTTTAATGGTATCAAATGTACCAATCTTCATTGTGGTTTGCAATTTTATGACTTTTTCACAATATCTTCCCTATTCCAAGCTCATAAAGATATTCTCTTTAAAATTTTGTAACTTTGTCTTTCATACTGAAGTCATTAATCCATCTGACACTGATGGTATATATTGTATAAGCTAAAGATATAATTTCATTTTTGGGGTATGATATAAGGTAAGAATAAAATTTCACTTTTTACATATATATAGATAACTCATTGTCCCAGCAATACTAACATGCATTGTCACAACTGTCATATATAAAGTTTCTGAAACATGTGTGCCTATCTTGTCGCTCTCTGATATCTTTGTGTATTTCTGTGTCAAATCTATACCTCCTTAAATAGTATACCTTTATAAGACATCTCAATAGTTATTTCAGGCAAGCCTGCCTACCTTGTTCTTATCAGGACTATGCTGGTGCTTCCTGACCTTTTCAACTTCTCATATAAATTTCAGAACCAGACCCAGACTGTCAAGTTACACAAAACCAGCCAATCAACCAATCAACCAACCAATCAACAACAGCAATCTAAACTCAGCAGCAGCCTTTTGGGATTTTTATTGAAACTGCACTGAATCTATTTAGGAAGAACAGACACCTTCCTGCTCTTGAATCTTTCGATTCATTGACAAAGTATGTCTCTCTAGTTAGTTATCCTTAAAAGGTTTTCAACAAAATGTTATAATTTCTTCAAATAGAAGACTTCCATTTATTTTATTCCTAGGCACCTTATATGTTTTGTAGTCATTTTAAATTCCAGACACCATGTCATTACACACAGTTCCTTATACAAAATAATCCCCCAGAAGTAGTTTTCAACAATGTAGGTATTGACAAAATTAACAATTCATTGTTATCTAGTATCCAGTACATATTCAATGTTCCCTAGTTATCTCAAAAGAAATCTTTTCACAGTTGGTTTGTTTGAATCAAAATCCATAAAAGGTCTACAGCATTCTTTGTTAAATCCTTGAAGCCTTTATTAATCTAGAGAAAAGTCCCTTACTTTTTCCTCCACCCCCTTTTGTTTAATGCTAACTTCTTAAACTGATTCGGTTGTTCTGTAAAATGACTTACATTTTGGGTTGTCTGTTTCTTCATGGACTCATTTAACTCATTTCCTGCTTTTTCTTTTTTCACTCTTAGATATTAAGAGTTAGCTTTAAATATTTGACCAGAATCAGTTTTAACTTTGTAAGTCATATTAAACAATCGTGTTGTATACTTCTTATTGCCTCACATTGGAAAGCATATAATGTCTGGTTTTCCTACCTCAATGAAGCTAAGATTCATCAGTGGATTAAGGTAATGACAGCCTTCTCTTCTGTGTATAAAACTCATCTTTCATCAACTTTTCACCTAATGGCCCCAAACATTTATGAACTTTTCCTGAAGAAATTATTACAGTGATGTATTTTATTACATTAACTTTATTCTAATGTTTTCTTGCTAGCATGTAGACATGCAGTTGATATCTATATGTAGGCTTATATGTAAACCAACTTGGTAAAAACTTCTGCTAATAATTTTTCTGCAGATTTTTGGGTATTTCAGGGATATATTTTATGTGTGTGTGTGTGTGTATATATATATATATACATATATATACACACAAATATTCATATTTAATCATTTTTCAATCTTTACATTCTTTTTATCTTTTCTATTGAACTTCCTAGAATTTCCGGAACCATGATGAAAAGTAGTAGTAGTAAGAGTGGGTATCTCTGTCCTTCTCCTGATTCAAGGAAATGCTTTTTTACAATTCATAATTGACTAGAATATTTGTTAATTTTTTCTGTGGAAAGTTTTTATCTTTCCTTGTCTGCCAAAAGTTGTCATTTTAGTTGTGAATGAGTGAATGCTTATTTTACTGAACATGTCAATGAGATTTTCCAATGTTAAACCAATTTTGTCAAAGAACAAACCCTATCTTTGAGATTTTGTACATTTACCTCTATAAATTTCTTTACTTTCCTCTAGCTCAACTATACATTTAAAAAATTAATGAGGGGATCCCTGGGTGGCACAGCGGTTTGGCGCCTGCCTTTGGCCCAGGGCGCGATCCTGGAGATCCGGGATCGAACCCCACGTCGGGCTCCCGGTGCATGGAGCCTGCTTCTCTCTCTCTCTCTCTCTCTCTCTGTGACTATCATAAATAAATTTAAAAAAAATTTTTTTTAAATAAATAAATAAAAAATAAAAAATTAATGAAAAAATTCTGGCATTTTTAATGTTTTCTGTAATGAAGGTTTTTCAGAGAATACAGTTAATGATACCATCAAAAACAAAACTGGAATCCTCTTTATAAGATTTTGAAAACACAAATTCTCTTTTAGATTGATTTGAATATGATTCCACTTACAGGCAACAGAATTTTTAAAAAATAATTTCTAGGGCATCCCTGGTAGCGCAGCGGTTTGGCACCGCCTGCAGCCTGGGGTGTGATCCTGGAGACCTGGGATCAAGTCCCACATAGGGCTCCCTGCATGGAGCCTGCTTCTCCCTCTCCCTGTGTCTCTGCCTCTCTCTCTCTGGGTGTCTATGAATAAATAAATAAAATCTTAAAAGAAATAAAATAAAATATATTTCTTAAAGATTTTATTTATTTATTCATAGAGACACACACGGGGGGGGGGGCAGAGACACAGGCAGAGGGAGAAGCAGGTTCCATGCAGGGAGCCTGACGTGGGACTCAATCCCAGGTCTCCAGATCATACCCTGGCCTGCAGGCGGCACCAAACTGCTGCGCCACCGGGGCTGCCCAAGACAAAATATTTTTAAAAAACATTTTAAAGTTATGTTTTTAAAAAATGAGACATGAGGCATTTGGGTGGCTCAGTTGGTTAAGCAGTAGACTCTTGATTTCAGCTCAGGTCATGATCTCAGGGTCATAAGATCCAAACCCCATCAGGCTCTGAGCTCTACACAGAGTCTGCTTGAGATTTTCTCTCCCTCTCCCTTGGCCCTTCCTCTGCTCAGAACATGTACATGTGTACTCTCTCTAAAATAACTAACTAGGGCAGCCTGCGTGGCTCAGCGGTTTAGCACCGCCTTTGGTCCAGGGCATGATCCTGGAGACCCAGGATCGAGTCCCACGTCGGGCTCTCTTCATGGAACCTGCTTCTCTCTCTGCCTGTGTCTCTGCCTCTCTCTCTCTCTCTGTATGTCTCTCATGAATGAATGAATGAATGAATGAATGAATGAATAAATCTACAAATTTCATATGATATCATCCCCAAAAGTACACAAGAAACTAAATTAATAGTTTTACATGTTATACATCTAATTACAATGTTTTTGGATTATTTAAGAGCTGCTTTAAGGAAGGATTTCTATTTTTATGACACTGTATATACAATAATCTTAAGATAACAAGCCATAATGAAAAAGATTTCAACAGAGAATATAAAATCATTAACAAAGTGGAGCTTTATATAAACATGCTTAAATGATCAACTGTTTTTGTTTTTTTTAATGTGGAACACTTCATAAATTCTCCTGTCATCCTTTTGCAGGGGCTATGCTAATCTTCTCCGTATTGTTCCAAGTTTAGTATAGGCACTGCCGAAGTGAGCATCAATTCAAGGATTTTTAATCAGAAAGGGAAGAGCATGATAATTAGTCCCACCTTACATTTAATTTCACTCATTTCCATGTTTGTTCTATCACACTGGTCTCCATGTTATATTATATCATATGCTCCACAGATCGGAGGGGCAAGGCCTCTCATAGCAAGTTACTCAAAGTTAACTGAATTGAAGTGTTTTGACCGAAAGCTCTTTTTATAATTTTGGTTCTCAGAATAACTCTAATCCATTACCATTAATTCATGACTATTTCATGAAGCTTCTATGTACTAGGTATTATCTTGGGAATATGGCAGTGAAGAAAAAGACAAAAACCTCAGCATTCATTTAGTTTATAGTCTATGAAAAGAGAGAGAATATAAGTAAAACACACTATATGTCAATGTTGTAAATCCAATGGAAAAATAATAAAAGAGGAAAAGGGGTTTGCAAATGGGGGTGAAATTGCAACTTTTTTTTTTTTTTGAAGATTTTATTTATTTGAGAGAGACCAAGAGCAAGGGAGATCTCAGAGGGAGAGGGAGCAGGAGAGCAGACTTGCCACTGAGCAGGGAGCCCAGTGTGGGACTTGATCCCAGAACCCTGAAAACATGACCTGGGCTGAAGGCAGATGCTCAACTAACTGAGCCACACAGGTGCCCCTGAAATTGCAGTTTTAAATGAAGTGCTCAGGAAAAGCCATACTGTGAATGTAACATTTAAGTAAAGATGTAAAGGAAAAAGAGGAAATAAGCCACAGCTACGCATGTATTAAGGAGAAAGTGTTCCACACAGGGCAAGCGGTGTATAAAAAGATCCCAATTTAAGAGCGTGCCTGGCAGACATGATCAAAGTAGATGGAGACACATCATAACTGGTAGATGAGGACATACAGGAAATGAAGGGCCAGACCCTTCAACAAGGGTGAACAAAAAAAATTTTTTTTTGTAAAAGGCCAGACAGTAAATATTTTACACTTTGTAAACCATTTATAATCCATGTCACCTATTCTTTTGTTGTCTTTAACTGTTTTAAATATGTGAAAGCCAGTCTTAGCTTGCAGGCTATATAAAGGGTACAGGAAACTATAGTTTGCTAATCCTTGTTGCAGAGTTTTGTAGGTCACTGAAAAGTCTTTTGCATCTTTTTAAAAGATTTATTTATTTATTTGAGGGGTTGGGAAGAGGGAGAGGAAGTAGAATCTCAAGCCTCCCAGCTGAGTGGTGAGCCTGATACAGGGCTTGATCCCATGACTGTAAAATCATGACTTGAGCCAAAATCAAGAGTTGGACACTTAATCAACTGAACCACGCAGGCACTCAACCTTTTGCCTTCGGAAATAATTCCCTGGTATCATAAAGTACAAAAGAGTATCTCATAAAAACTAATAAAAATAACCTGATAAAAATTCAAGTTTCTACCAACTAAGCTACACATTTGTCTATAATTTAAAACCAGCATGCATTCTGGGACACGCAGGTGGCTCAGTCGGTTGAGCATCTGAATGGTGATTTCAGCTGACATCATGATCTCACGGGTAGTAAGATGGAGCCGCAAATTGGGCTCAGTGCTCAGCAGGGAGTCTGCCTGAGATTTTCTCTGTCCCTTTCCCTATGCCCCTCCCTTCACTCGTGTTTTCTCTCTCTCTCAAATAAAAAATCTTAAAACAAACAAACAAAAAAAACATGCATTCTAAACCTGTCAAATTTTTCAGAAAAGAGTTATCCTTCACTTACTTATTTAGCAAATATTTACTGAATGCCAACCAAGCACTGCACAGTTTTAAGGAAGAAAATAGAATATAACCTCATTGCCCTAATAGAATTTATTTTTGAAAGAGGCAAAACAACATAAACTAACAAAGAAGCATCTCATAGCACAGTGGCATGTACTATGGGGAAAATAAAGCTGAGCAATGTAATAGAAATACTGAATGTGATAGCACAGTTTATTTAGCTACAATGGACAGGGTAGACATCATTGAGGAGCAGTCACAGAGGATGTGAAGAGAGAGCCATATAAAAGAACCAGGGGAAGAGATAGAGACAACATAAGTACAATTGCTTTGAAAATAGTAAAAGCTTGGCTCATTTTTTTTAAAGTTGATATGGTGATATATAACAAAGTTAAAATAGAGGTGGCGAGAAGTCAGATGACCAAGAGCCTTATAAACCATGGTAAGGAGACTGAGTTTTATTCAGAGCATATGGAGAGAGCACACTAAAAAGTCTTAAGCAAGGAGTGACAGCATTTACTCTAATTTTTAAGAGTCAGTCTAGCTGCTATAGGGAAGAGAGTAGTAGAGAACCAAAATGTAGAAGTAAAGGTACCAGTCAGAAAGCTAATCTGGGTAGTTTGAGCAAGAGATAATGCTTCATAGGAGGGCATGAAGAGAAATGGTTAAATATATATATTTGTGATGTGTGATAGGACTTACTGACAGATTTAATGGGGAGTGGAAAGAGAGAAGAATTAGGACTTAGTTGGTGATTTATCACCAAAGCAATGGGTGAATGACAATATTATTTATTGAACTGGAGAACACTGGGGACGAAGTTTTGAAAAGGATGGGCAAAATGAAGAGATCTGTTCTGGGCAAAGTTTGATATCTAATTAAAGACATGGAGAAATTATCTCCACAATACATTATTCTGGACGTGTGTGTATGTGTGTGTGTGCATGTGTACACATATCTATATACATGACACATATGTCCCATATACACAATAGATGAGAACCATAAATATATGATTAATGTTGAAAGTCATGAGACTTGAAGACATTTTCTGAGAAATGTATATGTAAAAAGGACAACAGGGCTGAGAATGGAGCCCTTTGAGTTCTAGGGGAATATGGGAGAGTCAAAATAACAACAGAGAAGAAATGACAAGTGAAGGACAGAGAAAATAAATAGAAAAGCCAAAAGAAAACAGTGTTTCAAGGAAGGGAGAGTACAAAATGATGCTGAAAGGAAAAGTAAGGTGACAGAAAGTGACTTTCGGACCTGGCACTGGAAATATACCACTGGAAAAACCCTGGCAAAAGCAGTTTTAAGGAAGTGATAAAAATAGATTTAAAAAATAGATAAAAGAGAAGCCTGACTTGATGAATTTGAAGAAAGGTAAGAAAATATAGATAGCAATTATACACAATTTTTTTTTAACAAGATTTACTGAGCAGGAAAAGAGAAAAAGCGTGCGTCAGCTAGAAAGGACTATCATGTTAAGGGAAGTACTTTCAAAGATGGAGGGTGGAAATGTTAAAGCAGGTTTATGATAAGCTAGGAAAGAGCAAATTTTTAAGATAAAGGAAAGAATTATCATTAAACTGGGGAACTACGATGGGATGAAGAGGAAAAGTAGTAGAGCCAAACTCAGAACAGTGACACTACTGTAAGAGAACACGCAAAACAAACCAGTACAGATGCATGGAAGCTGGGGGATCTAATGCTGGGAAGATGCATTAGGTAGCATCTGATTCTCATTTTCTCAACGTAATATGAAATGAAGTCAGCAGCTCTGAGGTACGGGATCGGGATTTTGAGGATTTGGACAAGGGAAGACAAAGTAGGATATAATCATCTCTGAAAAATGTAAAATCAAATTAATTAATTAATTAATTAATTAATTTTAAAGATTTGTTTTTATTTATGATAGACATAGAGAGAGAGAGAGAGAAAGGCAGAGACACAGGCAGAGGGAGAAGCAGGCTCCATGCCGGGAACCCGACGCAGGACTCGATCCCGGGATTTCAGGATCGCGCCCTGGGCCAAAGGCAGGTGAGAAATTGCTGAGCCACCCAGGGATCCCCTGTAAAATCAAATTTAATAGGTATCTGCATTATAACTGCCTGTATAATTGGGAGCACATTTGAAATATGTGGCCATAAATCTGAAATGAAACCTGTCATGACAGTAGTGTGACTTTTTTCCAAACTACCATGCAGCATCTCTGTGCAAAGGCAGTAAAGGACAGGAAGTAGTGGTCAGAACTGCACTATTATTTTGCAGCAGCACTTAGCCAAGGTGTAGAATTCCAACAGATAATCATCAACTCCACATATTTAAATACACAGGAAAGGAAAGAGGGAAGTTTTAGGCTGGCCAGAAGAGGCACACAATCCCCCGATCCAAGAAAGACACTGCTTAGGAATAGCACCAGAACAGAGAAAAAGAAAAGCAGAGAACCCATTCTCACATTTCTTAGTATAACTTGTAGAGCTGTTTTACTACAATGGATGGTGCTTGTTACCCAAACTATATAAAGAATCCAGCACTGTTGGTATATTCAAGATCAATTAAAAAGTCTGAGAAAAAAAAAAAAACACACGAAGGGCATGACACAATGCTACAGTTGTACTGTGCCAAGAAATCTGAATATGTGCCAGAGAAACAGAGAACCAAAGAAAATTCCTGTCTTAAAATAATGACTTGACTTTTTGGATCTGTGGCAGAATAAATACACTGTCATTTGTTTTCATTCTTTAAAGAAAGCTGGTCTGTGTTGTTCACTCTGGATTTCTCCTTGATTTACCGATAAAGATACAGGAAAGCACAAGCACTGTATGGAGAATATCCCCATTTATTTTATGCATCATCATAATTTCTATCATTGTCTAAAACAAGACATATAACCTTAGACTTTTGAGCAAAATTTTGGTACTCAGGCCTCACCTCTATTTTTCCTCCCTTTTCAATTTTATTCTTCTTCTCCAACACTCCTACTTCATTTAATTTTCTTCTCCCTTTCCTATTTTTCTGTTTCTACACTTCAGGCCTCACAGAATAAACCAGAGATCCAAGCCTTCTTGGTAGAAGTCAGACCTAGGAGATGGATGGCCCCATGACCTAGGAAAAGTAACGTTCTAGCATGAACGGGACAATGAAACACATATAGCTTTTTTACTTTGTTACCTTGTTTCCCCACTTTCCAATCTGAAAAGTGCTTTGTCGATATTAAGGCATTTATTTTCATTGCCCCAAGGCTCTGTCAATGATGAGCACTGTGAATGCCACAGTTTAATCATACCACACAATAGTGTATTAAGTTGGGTGTGCAGAAAGAACACACCATTCATACGGCTCAACTTAAAAACTTGAACATTTTTCTGTAATACGCACAGGGAGAGCTGGAAGCTACTGTGAGAATCAAGGCATTTTAATATAGCATTAATAAAAAGTAGATATATTAAGTAGGTAATGGTAACATTTTTTTCCTCTGGTGAAAACAAAAGCTAGGGATGAGCAAATCCCAGAAGTGGTTTTCTTCATAACTTTTGGGTAAAACACAATGAAAATGATCAAGTCAATATTAACCACCATAGCATTCCACTGAAATGGAAGGAAAGAAAAAAGTGTAAAGTTTCTGATTTCATTAATACAGGATGGGCCTAGAGGAAGAAAAGGAGGCAAAAAAAAAATTGTAACTTATGAATCTGAAGATTTTCACTATATTTTCATCACAAAGACATTTAAATTCAACCTCCAAGGGGTCTTTGGCCAATAGAGTTCTGACTGCACACAAAATATGATTTAATTTATAAAAACTCAGTATTCCACAAGTGAATTATGGAAGTTTAATGTACATTCCTCTCTTGCTTTTTACTTTTGTTAGAAATATACTGACCTCATACTAAAATCCAAACCCCTTTAATTAGCACCAAAGGTCCTTAACAATCATCTGTATTTCTAGTCTATATTTCTACTCTTTTTTTTTTTTAAGATTTTATTTATTTATTCATGAGAGACACAGAAAGAGGCAGAGAGAGAGGCAGAGACACAGGCAGAGGGAGAAGCAGGCTCCACTCAAGGAGCCCGACACGGGACTCAATCCTGGGTCTCCGGGATCATGCCATGGACTGAAGGCGGTGCTAAGCCGCTGAACCACCCGGGCCGCCCTCTACTCCCTTTTGCACTAAGATTTTTGTTCTGGGGTGTTTTTGTTTGTGCCTCTTCACATGTCTCTCTCTGCCTAGCATATAAGTAGTCATCCTTCAAAGAGAAGTTCAAATGGCAGCATTTGGCAAAGCTTTCTAACACTCCCCTGAACCGAACTGCTTCACCCCCATGTCTGCACCTGGACTACAGGTATATTATAGCATACATGTAAAGGGAAATATTTTCTAGATTCTCTGTTCATAAATTATAATACTTAAAATACGAAAATATTAACTCTAGAGTTACAGATTAAATATAAGAAAACCTAAAATATACAGTGAAATTCAAATTGCCAATATTGATTTAATATGCAGGCAAATCACTGCTCACAGTATATGTATGGTACTTACTACTATGGTCCAAGTGCTTCTGAGTAATAAGAAGATTAAATTGTCCCCAAACTTTTGTTTGTCAAAGTGATTAAAGACAAGTTTGCTTCCTACAGTGCATCATAACATCATTTAAACCTTGCCTGAAATAAAAGCCACTTTCTTTTCTTATTGGTCCATTGCAATTATATCAGTAATATTTGGTAACAATTAGAATACGGATACCACAAAATGAATACGGATAAATATGCTAGTTACAGGATTTCACCCAGATGACCCAAAATACGTACATATGTGTGTTTTAGACTGTCAATGAAATGAAAATACAAAATCAAAACATCAGCATGGTAAACTCATCAATCTCAAAACATGTTCAAGGTCCCCAGGGATGTGAGAGCCCCTGATGTGAATATAATGATAAGAGAGAACTATGGATTAAATATTGGTTTACAATTCATTACTTATGTGATCATTAGGCTTTCTAAGCTTCAGGGTTGATTCTGTTTGTTTAGCTTTTAATTTGTGATACAGAGTGGTTATGTGGGAAAATAATGTATGAAAAATGCACAGCAAAGGATTTGGCAAAGAGCAAGAAGCTAGTGACATTCACTGTCACACATGCCCACAAACATGGATATCTAACTTATTATATTTTAATACATAAATTTAAATACCTAAATTCCCCATACATTAACCTGCAGAGAATCACAGAATATGCTTTTCCTATTTTGCAGGTGGTAGGAAGGGTGTGTATATGACTGAATATGACGGGATCTGTGTTTGAACGTTAGTCTAGCATTATGTCAGATAAGATTCTATAAGAAACATCTTTATGAGGATCCCTGAGTGGCTCAGTGGTTTGGTGCCTGCCTTCAGCCCAGGGCCTGATCCTGGAGCCCCGCGATCGAGTCCCACGTCGGGCTCCTTGCGCTTCTCCCTCTGCCTGTGTCCCTGCGTCTTACTCTCTCTGTCTCTCTCTCTCCCTTTCTCTTGTGTCTCTCATGAATAAATGAATAAATCTTAAAAAAAAAAATCTTTATAAGTTTCTCATCATATACCAAGTACCTTAATGTTTATCATTAATCTTTTCTTTCGTCACCTATTCAAAACACTTTCATGAGGTTTTATTAATTCAACTTCATAGACAAAAAGCCCAGACCTTCAATAAAGTTTAGTAATTAGCCCCAAATCACAATTTTACACATTATGGAAATGGTACTCAACTCCAGTCTGTCTGACCGCAACTACCTTATACTCACCCTCTCTGCTATAGTAATTGTAAGTGAAAATTGCTTATTTCATAACATTTCTGAAACCAAATATTGATTGAATATGTCTTACATGATACATACAAAAATCAATGAGAAGGTGGAAAGTCATTGCTTTATAGAGCTGTTATCTTCCATGGCTTCCTTTGTTCTGAAGAAATTCATCCTTCATTCTTTTTTTCCTCTTTCCAAAAGAGCAGCATCTATCTTACCATTCTCATATTGACTCATTTCATCTTTTTTAATTGATCTCTTCAGCCCTAAGGTTGGGAGCATTGCTATGCAGTTCTGCCTTTTAAAAACTACATGTTGGGATCCCTGGGTGGCGCAGCGGTTTAGCGCCTGCCTTTGGCCCAGGGCGCGATCCTGGAGACCCGGGATCGAGTCCCACGTCGGGCTCCCGGTGCATGGAGCCTGCTTCTCCCTCTTCCTGTGTCTCTGCCTCTCTCTCTCTCCCTGTGTGACTATCATAAATAAATAAAAATTTAAAAAAATAAAAAATAAAAAATAAAAAAATAAAAAAAAATAAAAACTACATGTTCCCTCCATTTGAAATGATGAGTGGAAAAAATAATACTTTATTCTACCACAGATTTGTCTCTTCATTTATATTAGATGGTAGATGTGAAAGTGTACTGTAAACTTAGAAACTAAATAAATGTAAAACATTTTAACTTTTTAACTTTATGTAGACAGCCCAAAAAGGAGCCAAAGGCTTCAGGCAGAAAGAGTCAGGGAATAATTCTACATTTATAAGAAATTACCTCAGGGCACCTGGGTGGCTCAGTCTGTTAAGCGTGTGCCTTTAGCTCAGGTCACGATCTTAGGGTCCTGGGATGGAGCTGTGCATCGGGCTCCCTGCTCAGTGGGAAGCCTGCTTCTCCCTCTCCCCGCCCCCAACTCATCTGCTCACTGGCTCTTATGTGTACGTGCGCACGCTCTCTCTCTTAAATAAATAAACAATATTTTTTTAAAAGATTTTATTTATTCATGAGAGACACAGAGAGAGAGAGAGAGAGAGGCAGAGAGACAGGCAGAGGGAGAAGGAGGTTCCATGCAGGGAGCCCGATGTGGGACTCGATCTGGGGTCTCCAGGATCAGGCCCTGGGCTGAAGGCAGCGCTAAACCGCTGAGCCACCAGGCTGCCCATAAACAATATTTTTTAAAAATTTACCTCAAAGTCATATGGTTGCCAAAAACTAAACCAAATACCAGGTCACAGGTAAAGGTCAATCTCACCAAAGGGTAGAACCCACATTACCAATTAATTAAAAAAAAATATGTCTAAGGCATTGCTTGGGAGGAAATGGGCTGTGGAATGTAAGATGGTCTATGTTTCTCTAAGCTTTAATAGCCTGCAAAGTTCTTTACATTTCATTACTCATTAAATCAACAAGTATTTGGTTAAACAACACCATCAGCTGTCAAACACTAGGGATATAAATCCATGAATAAAAATAATTCCTGTTCTCAAAAACCTCCCAGGCATCCAAGCAAATACAGTATACATACTGAGTACTACAAGAGTATATAGAGGAAAGGGACCTAACCTTATCTGGAAGTAGGCATGATAGTGATAATCAGGAAACACTTTCTGAAAAGTCATACAGGAACTTCCTTAAGGGATCACTCCAGGTTACTAAGCAGAGGATATAGTAATAGGTAAAGAGAACTGTACCAATAGAGCCCTGATGAAAAGGGAAATGAGTTATGTTGGGTGAAAACCATATTCAGTATGACTACAGCTTACTTTTTTTTTTTTTTTTGACTACAGCTTAAAATTGGAGGAGAGTAAAGAAAAAGGAAGCTAAACTTAACAAAAAACAAATAACTATTTTATGCTAAGCAAGGAACTGGTATTTATCCCAAATGCGTAAGAGAGAAATGATATAATCAGATTTCCAAAATTTAGAAAACACACTGAAGGGGAATCATAATTTGGGGGACAAAGGGACAATTAAATAGCTTTTATAGCAATGCAAAAAAAAAAAAAATCAATTTGACTTTGCCCTGAAGTTACATTGATAAACTGAACTAGTAATGATAACAGATAAGCTACTATGCTTTATACTAACCTCTTTTAAATCAGGTAATGATAGACTGAGCTGATAGACTTTTCCTCTTACAATACATTCTATAAAAGTTTTCTGATTATTTCCAAACTAAATTATCATGATCACTTCTCCAAACCCATTATTCCTTGCTTCTAGTTCTCTTAGAAAATTATCTGCAAAGAACTCTCCTTTTTACATCTCAATTCAAAGATCACATATGAGGGGCACCTGGGTGGCTCAGCTGGTTAAATGTCTGCCTTCAGCTCAGGTCATGATCCCAGGGGCCTGGGATCGAGCCCCACGTAGGGCTCCTCACTCATTGGGGAGTCTGCTTCTCCTTCTCCCTCTGCCTCAGCCACTCCCTCTCTGTCTGTGCTCACTTGCTCTCTCTCTCTGTCAAATAAAGAAATAAAATCTTTAAAAATAAAATAATCAGATATGAAGGGAATCAATTTTTGCTACCACTTTGAAAATAGTTAAGTTTTACAAGCTTAAGTGATTTTTGAATTTAGAAACTCATAACTAACATTGAAATGCTTAATACAGAGACCAAATAGCTAGCTACAGCATCTTTTTTTTTTAAATTTTTTTTTTTTTTAATTTTTATTTATTTATGATAGGCACACAGTGAGAGAGAGAGAGGCAGAGACACAGGCAGAGGGAGAAGCAGGCTCCATGCACCGGGAGCCCGATGTGGGATTCGATCCCAGGTCTCCAGGATCGCGCCCTGGGCCAAAGGCAGGCGCCAAACCGCTGCGCCACCCAGGGATCCCTAGCTACAGCATCTTAATGTCTTTTGTGGCCAGCGGGGGCATCCCAAACACAACAGAAACAAAATAATCGCACCTTAAGAAAAACAAAGTAAAGAAAATTAAAGCAGATACATTTCTTCCTGCCTATGACAAAGGTCGTTCTTCCATTCCACTAGACTTGTATTGTCTTCACTGACAAAGACCAACACAAATCACCAAACATCAACAATGGATAAACACTGCAGCTTAATTTTTTTTTAAAGACAGCGTAGTATCAATGTGTATGCAAATAAACCAAATCACCTTAAAACGGACCATTAAGATTACTAATTTCCTCATCTTCATCTCCCAGTCTACAATCTCAAATTCTGAGATCTCGAAGTCATATAGGTTATAGAAACTGGAGGTTGGAAAGAAAGTTTCTGCAAAAGTGTAATCCGTACCCAAGCAGCTAACTGTCCTGAAGTTTTGTGATTCACTCCCTTCCCCTTGCTACACTCTCAATTCCCTGTTACTCCGTTATACTGCTCAACATGTTTTTGTACATAAAATGACAAGGTAACAGGGGCCAATGAAAACAATGCTTTTTAGTATCCTAAGAAGTTTAATTTGCCTCTGTACCCATGCCAATATGACGCTTCAGATGATGGTCTTTAACAGAGGCAATGGGTGGTACTGCCATCCTGAAATCAATAGAAAATGGATTTTTTATAAGTTCAAAATATGAGCTGATATAGAGAAATCAACAGGCATAATGTTAAATGTTGGTGAAAATGTTTTAAAAAGGATAAAGATAAATTCCAAAAATATTCTTTCATAGATAACCACTGTTCTAAAGCCTTGCCAGTCAAAGCATTCTCCGTAGCTGCTTTGACTGTTAGAGCTGTTAGAAATGTAAAAAAGCCCAGGCCTTATCCAAACCCACATCAGAACTACATTTTAACAAACTCCAATACAATTTGTACATTAAAATTTGAGAAGCACGGTTCTAAATTGCCTTACCAAATAAATCATATTTTCTAAAACGTTAAGCTGTTGTGGAGCACCCCCCACCCCCCCAGCAAGGCTTAAAGTATTGTGTGAATCATCAGGGCAACACCCAGAAATAATCTTGTCACTACTAGGGTGGATACAGGCAGGCTACAACTGGCAAAAAGGTGGCAATTCTCACCAAAGTATAACACATTCAATCCAACTTCTGACCTTCACACTCAGAGGAGCTAAAAAACATAAACTTAAAAAACCTATCAATCTACATATTGCATCTAGACCTCACAAGGACATACAAAACAAGAAATAGAGGAAAGTTAAGGTATGTAGTAAACATGAAAGATGAGAAACTGAATTTGTACTGAAGACTGTGCCATAAAGTGGCAACGACCCTGATGAGTAAGTCCACTAATGCTGAACCTCAATTTTCTCATTTGTAAAACAGGAAAATATCATCCATTTCTTACAGTTGTTATGATCTTAAGTGAGATAAAGAATGAGATTGGGAGGGACAAGGTTTTTCAGATAAAATACTAAACTCCACTCAAATTTATATTTCAGATATGTGACAATGTTTTAGTATAAGTATGTCCTGGTACTTACAAGACATCAAATACTAAAAAAAAATAGTCATTGTTAAACAACAACAACAACAACAACAACAACAAAAATAGTCATTGTTTATGTGAAATACAAATTTAACTGATAGCCCAAATGTGAATTTGCTAAATCTGGCAACCACATAAAATTCAAATTTTAACTAACTGTAAATTTAGCCTTCCTCCCTTCTCTATTGAATTTACCATCTTTAGCTCATGTAGAGAATGCCAGGTAACTGTCTACAGCTGCTACCAAGAAAAAATACCTTTGCCACTTCTCGATGCATGATAGCACAAAACTCAATACTTCTCAATAGAACAGTTAGGTAGATCAGTACAAGTATGTGCTCACACGTTTTTTTTTCTACCAATGATTCATTCAAAATAGTAGCACTATATTTCAGGAGTAGTTAATGGGAGGGTGTGGCAACCCACCACCCTTGTGTGACCCAATCCAAAAACACTAGGCAATATTCTTGCTTGAAAGGAAAGAAAATGAGGAAAAGTCTTTTGAACAATAAGGATGTTTTAAAAAGTTAAAAGAATGGCAAATAGGTGCAAAAAATGCAATTAACAACAGATCATTCTCCTAGATTATAAACTCTTATCTACAAATAAAACTCTCTGAAACAGAACAAAGTCAAAAATACTCTTGGGCCTATAAAATCCTGAACACTGCAGCTAGAAAACAAAAAGGAAAGGAATGAAGCCTTCAAAATACAGACATATCTCTTCTTTGTAAATGATACCTTACGAGATTTTAGTGCCTAGTCAGACAATAATGAAAAAAACCTCTAAGATGTGCAATCAGAGAAATGGCTGGTTGACAAAGTCAGATTTTAGGAATTAATGTAGAACTCTTTTATCAAATTAATGAAAGTAACAAGTAACTATAACAACAGGAATACATCTGAGCAACACATCAAGTATTTAGCTTTTATTATGTAATAATATAGGCACTCTGGTCTAAATGCAGTTGATAGAAAGTATCCCACAGACTTCAAACATTTGAAGATCAGCCTGCAATAGGCACTGCTAAATAAAATGGAGTAATAATAATATTGAGCCCAATTTGTGTATACCTGAAAGTGAGTAAAAGAGATATTTATAGGCTTCACTTATTGAATGTCTTGCCTTTAGCCAAAGTTGCTGTGAAATAAAAAGTAACAATGATTCTGAATCAAATCATATATTTTCATCTATTCATGGAATCATTTCTTTGCATTCCTTCTCTGGAGATAATGTCATTGAATAGTAACGGAAGACATGTATATATGTTTAAGGATAGAGATCGTGAATCTTCAGTCATCACTCTAAAAATCTCTCTGCTCTGTATTAAATGGAAACAGGGACAGAGGGAAACAGGAGAGAACCAGAGAGAGAGGAAGAGAGAAAGCAAATAAATCTATTCAAATCAGAAATGCTTAGTGGAGGACACTAAAAAACAAATACTACGGTTAAGGTTAAGTGTCACTACTAACTCAAAACAGGTGGTTAAAACATACATTTAAGAGTTAAGTATCTTGCCCAAGGTCCCATAATGAAGTTATCCAAATATCTAATCTAATCTTAAACTATCAATACTCTCTTGATGATCTGCTCAATTGGACTTGATAAAACAATACCTAAAATGGTGAAATGCTTCTGTATAGAAAAAATACTGCAAAAAATAATTTCAACCAGGAACAAAAAAGGCTTTATTACACACTACAACCAAAACTATCTTTGCTACTGAAAAAATAAATAAAGATCATTGCTCCTGGGGCACCTGGACCACCTGGCAGAGGTGGGTTAAGCCTCTGCCTTTGGTTCAGGTTGTGATTGATCCCTGAGTCCTGGGATCGAGTCCCTCATGGGGCTCCCTGGTCAGTGGGGAGCATGCTTCTGCCCCTCCCCCTGCTTATGCTTTTTTTCTCTCAAGTAAATAAATAACATCTTAAAAAAAATCATTGCCACTGTTTTATTTTGTATTCCTTGGAAAATAAACTTATTTAGAAATAAGTATACTTCAATGGCATTTATTGCTAGAGTAAAAACTACTAAAATGAACCAGCTAACAATATTATAATTAACATAACTTATAACTCAGAAAATTATGTATACAATAATGGCTTCCACAGACAAATTATTCCAGGGCAGAGTTTTGTTTAGAGATATTTAGATCAAAACCTGTCATACAAGAGACACAGTGAAAAAACCTCCCTGTAAAAATATGTCCACCTGATGCTTAAGTCAGAGATGAAAGTTCTCCAAAGACAAGGCTTCAATGGTATTTTGTTACTAAAGCTGAACTGTGTTCAGACTATGCCATACTTGGAATTACACAAGGAGAAAAACATTTACAGTAGAAAATGGGAAAATCACTTTTTAAATACAGTATTTGGGCTTGCTATTTTTATTGCAAACAATGTAAGATTTGTTCTGTAATAAATATGGTTTGAAATAGAAGTTCCATAAAAACTTAAACAAAATAAATAAAACTGGGAGTAGTAGGCAGGTTAACCAATAATGTAAGTGAAAATGAAATTTCTTACAAGAACATGAGAAAGCCCAAAAGTTAAGGAACATGTATAAAGAAGAAAAGGAGCAGTGCCTGGGTGACTCAGTTGTTTAAGTGTCTGACTTCAGTTTGGTCATGATCTTGGGGTCCTGAGATTGAGCCCTGCATCAGGCTCTGTGCTCTATGGGGCATCTACTTGTCTTTCTCCCTCTACCCCTCCCTCTGCTTGTGCACACACACACACTCTCTAATGAATAGGTAAAATCTTTAAAAAAAAGAAGGAGAAAAGAAAAACAGACTGAAAAATGTCAATGAGGTGTTAAGAGAGCTAGCAGAAAACAATGTCACATAAACTACAAAGAAGAGTTTCTAAAGGAAAAGAGATTATAATATTTAAAACCCCAAAAAGGTCAGTAGGCCCAAGACAAAATCACTCAGTTTGGCAACCAGTATATCACTGAAGCAGTGAGAGAAGAATCCAGATTACACTTGGAAAACAAAGATAGGGCAGCCCGGGTGGCTCAGCGGTTTAGCGCCTGCCTTCAGCCCAGGGCATGATCCTGGAGATCTGGGATCGAGTCCCATGTCAGGCTCCCTGCATGGAGCCTGCTTCTCCCACTGCCTGTGTCTCTGCTTCTCTCTCTTTCTCTCTCTCTCTCTGTGTGTGTGTGTGTGTGTGTGTGTGTGTCTCATGAGAAAATAAATAAAATCTTTAAAAAAAAATAAAAAAGGATAACAAAGATAAATGTGGAAGTGGTGGCAGGGAGCATAAATGATTATTTCAAAAACTGTGCAAGCCTGCAGAAAAAGAAAGATAAAAGTAAGGTACTGTACTGAATTGAGGCCAAGGAAAAGATACTTAGATTATTTCCATTTCTTTTTAAGGATGGGGAAACTAGTATATGTTTTATATTTGGAAGAATCTGTGGAAAGGAAAAGAATATAAGTAAGGAGAAGTTCATTTATAGAGCAAGGGTCTAAAAACTGAGAATAGGGTAAGAATAAAAGAGAATAGGAAAATTTAGCCTTGGAAAAGAGCTGGGGCATGAGATCCACTGAAATAAAAGGAAGATTAACATGAGTGAAATTAAAACCCAGGACTGTGGATACCCTAAAACTCTATTTACCAGGCAAAGGGAGGGAAGACGGGGGAGGTCATCTGCTAAGAGAGAAGGAGGAGGACAGTGTAAATCTGACTGGAGAAGCCTCTTTATAAACTAGATTAGTATAAATAAGTATGAAAGAAGAGCTTACTGTGTTTCTTACTGTATTTACAACTCACACAAATTGCTTTTCTCTTAAATGAATCAAAAGTAAGGGGACTTTTTCAAAAATATCACTTAGGTTATCAATTTAAACACTGAGAAGAAATACCAGGGAGTAGAAATGGGAAAGGGAATCTTTTTTCCTAAAATGCTTCAACATCTTATCTTTCTACCTATATAGAAATATAGCAACTGAAAAGGTAAGTCAAGTCTTAAAATACCATTACAGAAGAAATGTTTCCTTTTCTCATTTTCTACACATACACAACTTTGCACTACGATTCTACTTTGCATTTTCTATTAATAGTGGTAAGAACCAATAAGAACAGTATAGTGTTTTAAAGAATCTGAAATATATCACCTCATGCTATCATATGCTGGATCAAATAGGACTCGATGAAAAATGCAAAAAGGAGCTCTATATATCAACTGTTTACCCTGTATCAGATACTGTTCTAAGTGCTATTTATACGAACTCATTCAATGTTTACATCAACCCTTTAGATTAGGTAATTATCCCAATTCTACAGATGAAAAATCTACCTAAGAAAATTTAAGCCATCTGGAGCTCTATGGCTCATACTCTAATTCTGACAGTACAGTACATAAAATACATAAAGTCCTGAGGTTGAAATGAGAAGATCTGGCTTCAGATCTAAGTTCCACCACTTACTAGTCGGTTGACCCCAGAGAAATCATGTTCCCTACTCTTAGTTCCTCATCAGAATGATAATCTGTCCTGTGTAACCCATATGCTATCTGTGAGACTCCAAGACAGGAAGGAGGCTTTTATAAACAGTAATATATATGATACCATTACTATTAGAAAACAGCTGCTAGGTTAAGCACATACAGTCATATCATTTTTGGAACCATATCAGAAATTCTCATGCCTTGATTTACATTTCCATGCTCACATGCAAAAGAAATAACTTCTAAAATTCATGTTTCAGGGGTGCTTGGGTAGCTCAGTTAAGTGTCTGACTCTTATTTTTTCAGCTTGTCATGATCTCACAGTTATGAGATCAAGAACCACATCCGGCTCGACACTGGGCAAGGAACCTGCCTGGGATTCTCACTCTCTCCCTCTGCGCCCCCCTCAAAAAAAATTCATGTTTTCAGTTGTGCTGTTAGCTTTTCTTCCTAATAAAGATGGACAAATAACTTAATGGGCTTGGAAACTGTGGTATTGACCTCAAGAGTGGAAATAATAAATCTCTACATATTTGCTGGGAAGATCATTTGAAATAAAATATGTAAAGGTTCTATTATAGTGCCTCTGGCACTTATAAATCAAAGTAGCGCTGGCTGCTTCATTATCATTTGTTCTACCATTCAGCAGAATCACAAAACAAAACCAAAATTTCAAGGGTGCAT
Organism: Vulpes lagopus; assembly: GCF_018345385.1. Taxonomy (NCBI): domain Eukaryota; kingdom Metazoa; phylum Chordata; class Mammalia; order Carnivora; family Canidae; genus Vulpes; species Vulpes lagopus. Next base: position 2,802,190 of record NC_054844.1, read on the forward strand.
TGGTTTATGTATAGTAAAATAATTTCAAGATTCTTCTAAAATCCACAGACTATGGCAACTTTCCCTCCAACATTCACTCTGCATTTTGTCTCTGATGAAATTTTAATTAAATTAAAGCAATTTTTCTTCTCATTCCCCTGGTGACTCCTCCTTTCATCTTTGTTTCGCTCTGGTCAAAACCTGCTCAGTCTGATTCTTGCTTTCTGACTACTTTATCTTTTGAAGCACAGAACTTTGAATCCACTCTTCGGTAAACCTAAAACTTCTGACATTTTATGCACTCATAACTAGATTTCTAGACATATCTTTCCTGGAGTAAGTGCTATCATTTCAGTTCCTCATTAGAGTTCAAGATAATGTTAGTATACTATGCTCTTATCTTTGTTAAAGTACAAGCATACTGACCTTGAGGTGAGACTGAAGAAACAGCAAATCCAGGGAGAAAATGTGAAAGAGAAAGTTAGAAAGAATTAATAAGGACAATATTCAGGAAATAATGTTATTTATAGACACAAACAAAACATAAAAGCACAGGATTAGAGAAGGGAAAGGTGTAACAGATTCTGCACAGGCACTAAAAATTAGTAATATCAGATTTTCAACTCTCAAAAAGTGTATTTTCACATTAGATTACACCATCGTACCTTAACGTAAGTTTGAAAGAAAATTTTTTGTCTAGAATTCACCATTTCTTAAAGGAGGGGATAAAAGACAATTTATTAAACACAAAGGAAAAGAAGAGAAGGTCAGCACTTCCCCTTTTTCATTTAAGTAGCTAACTGTGATTTCACAATTTAAATCATCTTAATTTTATACATATCCACCTTATAACTACTCCTTTAACCCACCCCACTCCATTTCTTGAATCCAAGTTATCCATAACAAAAGCAGAAAAACATTTAGAGCTTTAATAATTCTGTAGAATACAGACAGAATTCTAATTGATGAGGAAGAACTTGAAATAATGGTCCCAAATGTGAAAACAATAATAATTTTTTCCTAATTAAAACCTATTTTTTTTCTCATTCCAAATCTACCAAACTCTCTCAAATGGTGCAATCTAAAAGCAATAATGAACAAGAACATACAGCTCTATAAACATCACTCCATTTCCAATACTGCTCAGCAGTTAGAGATGCAAAGTTGCCATGCTCAATATTCCTACATAGCATGAAGCCCCAGTGGTTCATTATTGCTTTTTATAGTAACAAGCAGTTTTCCCTTTTAAAACATTAATCAATTTCACTGAAGTTAGTATTATTCTCCAAATACTTAAGACTTCTAATGGCCAGTGCCATCCAGATTGTGTTCAGGATCTAAATTTTACTTCAAGAATCTAAAACAAAAGGTTTATTTCTTGAATGCAAGCACCATTTCAATTTGTACTTTAATATTTTCTTATGTTTCAGAATTTAAAACCAGGATTTTTAAACCATTGTGAAAATAACAAAAGATAAGGATGACAAGATTTATTACTTCCACTATATAAAATAAAGAGAAATGAAAAACAGATTAAAAATGACTCCCCTCAATCACACACTGAGTAAGTGGCAGATCCAGGATAAAAATGGGGGTCTTTGACATCTCCCTGGGCATATTTTACATGTTCTATGATGCTTACAGCTTTTTTTTTTTTTTTTTATGATAGTCACACAGAGGGGGGGTGGGGCAGAGACACAGGCAGAGGAGAAGCAGGCTCCATGCAGGGAGCCTGATGTGGGACTCGATCCCAGGACTCCAGGATCACACCCTGGGTCAAAGGCAGGCACTAAACCGCTGAGCCACCCAGGGATCCCATGCTTACAGATACTTAAGGGGGAATGTATAAAATAAATCCATGCATCTTTGGCATATATAAAACAGTAGAGAATGCAGATAACATTCAAAGGCAAAACCGGCCAATCTCTAAATGACTGTTCCCAATTATCTTTTCTATCTTTGTTAGTTATGACACAATAAATTAGAATAATTTTAGATCAACAATGACACTAACTGAAATTTCCGATAGTTGCAAGACTTTATTTTTTTTTTAATTTTTATTTATTGATGATAGTCACAGAGAGATAGATAGAGAGGCAGAGACACAGGCAGAGGGAGAAGCAGGCTCCATGCACCGGGAGCCCGACGTGGGATTCGATCCCGGGTCTCTAGGATCGCGCCCTGGGCCAAAGGCAGGCGCCAAACCGCTGCGCCACCCAGGGATCCCAGTTGCAAGACTTTAAATAAGACTTGGATGGGGCACCTGGGTGGCTCAGGGGTTGAGCATCTGCCTTTGACTCAGGTCATGATTCTGGGATTCTGGGATCAAGTCCCACATCAGGCTCCCCACAGGGAGCCTGCTTTTCCCTCTGCCTGTGTCTCTGCTGCTATCTCACTGTGTCTCTCATGAATGAATAAATAAAATATTTTTAAAATAAAATAATTAAGACTTGGGTAAATCTTAAGGGAAAAAAATTAAGCTTACTGCTATCAACAGTGAGCAATTTTTTATCTATTTTATTGTTCTGGGTCATATTTCACTTTGGCATCAAACTATAGCTCTTGAGAAATTAATGTGGAAGAAAAAATCTACATATAGAATAATCCTATAAAATTCTAATGTTTGCACTTTCAAGTAAAAATTTAAGGTGATCACTAAACAAAAATTCCTATAAAGACTGTACTATCAAATTACAAGGTGCTGTGCCACAAGAAATTTTGGCAAGATGACCTAATATAATTGACTATGCAAAGCTGTGTAATTTATTCTTCTTTAACATGAAATCAGTGAAATTCATCAAGGAGGAAAAGAAAGAAACAAGCAGCTTCCTGAGAAAGCAAGCTGAAGCAAGCAGGATCAGATAAAGAACCAGTCATCTTCAGTTATTCATAGTCTTAGTATCCTTTCTCTCTCTTTTTTTTTAAACACTATCATTCTCCCTCAGTCAAGAACACACAACTTCCACAGCAGTGGTCACATCTCTTCTCCTCAAACTATAGGAAGACCACAATCTCTGACACTGAACTTCATGAGTCAAAAATACATAACCATGAATCTAAAAGTAAGGAAATTCTTCTCTAAGGAACCATTTTCCTTATGAATTGTTTACTAGTTTATACCACAGCTATATACAGCTTAACATTAATTTTTAGACAGAAGATCTCTGCAGATCTTAAACTGAGTATCATTTTGGCATTTCTGTACAAAAAAAATATAAATATAAAGACTAAGTATGTAGGTTTGCATTTTTAGGTTATACTGTATAGATGGCTAAATATACAGTGATATAAATATGAAGCAATCACAAACATAAAGCCCATGTTCACAATGAAAGGTTCAAAAATAATTTTTAGGTCAACTTACATAAATAAACAAGGAGGTGGGTAAAACAGTCAAATATCTAATTATAATAGTATATTTATTCATTTGGTTATACACACATTTAAAATAGGATACATTAGAAAATAAAGTTAATTTGGAAATATTTCTTCTCCTCCCACATTCTCTGAAACAGTTTTATCTACTCTCTTTACGTGCATCTTCAATATCAATTAGCCAAGGACAGAATATTACCATTACTTTATGTATCACTAAGAAAGAAAAAAGTATATATACTAATTAAATTATGTTATGCCATTATTTATACATGTATCCCAGATTTAGAGATGTTAAAACATAAAAATAAAAGTTATAATTGGTATTTCATTGTGATAAAAGAGGGAGGAGATTATCTATATTTTTATCTAATCTACAGATCAAAAAATAATCCCACTGGATCATATTAAATTATATAAAAATATTTTATAGATATGAATTTACTTACACTTTGTTACAGAGGGAAAAGGATAGGTGCATGTATAAACACATTACAAACATATAGAAGAAATGAATATAAAAATAATATCTAAAAAATAATAATATCTAAAAATATATATATAACTAACAAGTGTATAAGGGACTAAAATCTCCATATGTTTGATTGGTGGAAGGTCTGAATACATAGGTGATGGAAAGATAAAAAGGAAGAAATATGGGATGATTAGATAGTGAAACAAGAAAGGCATTCTCCTTGTATTAACATATTATGTAGTTATTAGGCCCTCAATAATGTAGAGTCATAGGACAGAACATGGTAAACACCATTAAAAAATAGCACATATAAAGGAAACAGAAATTACTACCTCAGGAGGTCAGGAAAGCTGGCTTTCTTTTCCAAAAATATAACAGTTAAACAGAGTCAAATTCCCACAAATGAAAGTAGAAAAACAAAATTTTAATAAAAGAGAAAAAAATAAGAAAAAGCAGATAAAAAAGGACTCATCTTCTAATTTTGAGGTCCATTTTTTTTTTTTTACAAAAAGATGTAATTCTACAAAGACTACCAAACCAAAAATTGAAAATATCATCCTGTAAACTAGTTCACATTTCCCAACACATTTTAGAGGATTTATGAAAAATAAAGACAACTCCATTTTCATTACATAAAATTTCAGACACTAGTAATCTTTAAAAGCAAATCAAAAATTCAAAAGGCCAAATCCTTGAGCCACGGGATTTAAGCCTACCAACTATCTTCCCTAATTTCTCCAAGTACCACCAGAAAAGTGCTTTCTCTTATACAGACACACATGCAAATAACACCTAGATTATATCTCACTCATGGCAGGATAGGAAAATGACCCCAATCTTTGTGTTCAAGCTCAGTTCAGTACGTTGATCTTGATCTACAGAAGTACAGACTTATCTCACTTACCAAATGAGATTAAGTTACTACTTTATCGGCTCAGACAGCTAATTCAGGGGTTAATTACCTTGAGCCTAAATTCTGAGCAAAGTGAGAACACTCCTGCTTAAAAAAAAAAAAAAATCAGGGTGGGGGAAGGTGGCAAAATCAACGAAAATGGCTCCAAATCTTACTGGATACAGTCCACTTTAAATAAAGCCAGTTGTTTATAAATCAGAATGTAATTCCCGGGCAGCCTGGGTAGCTCAGCGGTTTAAGCGCCTGTCTTCCGCCAGGGCATGATCCTGGAGACCCGGGATCGGGCCCCACATCGGGCTCCCTGCATGGAGCCTGTTTCTCCCTCTGCCTGTGTCTCTGTCTCTCTGTGTCTATCATGAATAAATAAATAAAATCTTTTTTTAAAAAAAAGAATGTAATTCCCTTGGAAATAATATTATAGATGCAGTTTAGGTATTTTTGCTGGCCCACAAAATTTAAGTTTAGGTATGATGCAAACGCCTAGAACTCACAGTTCAAGATGAAGTCTAAAAAAGATGGTTAGCAGGGAAAATAAAATTAACCATCAAAAAGTGGAAAAACTAAGTGTCCTCTATTAGAAGTACTTACAGGACTGGCCTAGTAATATACGTGAGTGTGAATGAATAAATAAAGCGTGTCTTGGCTTCTCTTGCTTCCTTACCATAGTAGCAGCAGCATCCTGGCTTCCCCTTGTCTCTATGTACACCTGAGTTCACAGACCTGAAATTAAAAGTCTACAGTCCAGAACTACCTACTAATGCTCCAACTAACAACCTCGCAAGACATCATGACTGAATATTGGTCTTAGAAATTAAAAGACCATACTGAAGAGTACAAAGTTCAAGAAGTCTCATATTCAGGGGCACATATTAACTGGATACCTTGAGTAGTACTTCTCAGGAGAGCTTAACCAAACCTTAAATTGAAACCTTATCACTGAAATTTCCATCCATTACACAAGCCATGGAAAGATGCCTCTGCTAGCACCATCACAAAGGAAAAGACAACAGCTGCTTTCTGTTGAAGTCTTAGTCTTCAGGGGCCAGTAATATCTCTTTATTGAGTCTAGACTGACAGGAAGGCTGAGTCAGACATGGAGAAACTGGCACCAGGCAACAAAGCGACCCACATTTCAATTCCAAAGTACCTGTCCTCTAAGATAGCATTCTAGAATGTGGGAAAAACCTTTGGCCTCAGCAAGATCTTCAAGTGAACAGCCTCTGAATCATCCAATTGTCTTCATCTTCCTCTTCTAGAATATAAGCTCATTAATAAAATCTAGAACATAGGATTGGAGGGGGGAGGAAGGGAAAGACTCTGGAATTTTAGAATTCTTAGGCATAACTCTATTACCACCCACCTACTTATGTGATACAGGACCAGCCATCTAATCTCTGTGCCTCAGCCTCCTTATCTGTATTTTAAAAATCTATATAAGAACCCTTTTCAAAAACAAACAAAAAGGTCATGATGCAAGAAGGGGCAACTAAAATAAACAAATACAACTACTAAACAAATTATATTAAAAGTCTGGGGCATCTTTCTTAGAAAAATAAGATGTACCTGATAAATATCAAAAGGAAGACATGTAAGGTTTGCAGAGTTCCTACAGGAAATCTTCACCCAAAATATGTGCCATTTTGCTTTTTAATGTTTCCACTAAAGGACAGAAAAAAAACTGATAGTCTAATATAAATGAGAGGGTGCCTGCATGGCTCAGTCAGTTAAGCAGTTAAGAGTCTGCCTTCAGCTCAGGTTAAGATCCCAGGTCCTGGGATCCAGCCATGCCCTGGGATTAGGCTTCCTGCTCAACAGGGAGCCTGCTTCACCCTCTTTCTCTGCCCCTCCCACCAACTTCCCAACCCTCCACTCCCCCTCCCCATGCGCTCTCTCTGCACTTTCTCTCTCAAATACATAAATAAAATCTTAAAAAAAAAAATACAAATGAGGTAAGAGTAATGTCCACATCTGTCACACTGAAACTTTGTTTTTAAAACGTATGCTTTTTAAATATATGCTTCTTTAAAATAGTTGCCTGAGAGCAAAAATCTCCTGTATAAGGAATAAATACAATTTCAAAAAGTGAAGGGATGGGACGCCTCAGTGGCTTAGCGGTTGAGCTTCCGCCTTTGGCTCAGAGCATGATCCTGGAGTCCCAGGATCCAGTCCTGCATTAGGCTTCCTGTATGGAGCCTACTTCTCCCTCTGCCTATGTCGCTGCCTTTCTCTCTCTGTCTCTCATGAATAAATAAATCAAGAGAAGAGAAGAGAAGAGAAGAGAAGAGAAGAGAAGAGAAGAGAAGAGAAGAGAGAAGGAGAGAGAGAGAGAGAGAAAGAGAGAGAAAGAAAGAGAGAGAGAGAGAGAGAGAGAGAGAGAGAGAAAGAGAGAAAGAAAGAAAGAAGAAAGAAAGAAAGAAAGAAAGAAAGAAAGAAAGAAAGAAAGAAAGAAAGAAAGGAAAGTGAAGGGATGAGATCTGTTCCAGGCATTTGGGTGGAGATAAAGTGAGAAGAGACAGAGAGAGGACTAAAACAAAGGTAAAGGAGCACTGGCCTCTGTGTGGACGTCTGAACATCAGCATAGAATTATTTGCAACCACTTTGACTAGTATCCTCAAATCACTGCCTTATTTAAAAGAATCAAAATTGGCATAACAAGGGAATCACTCATGATTTCAGGCAATAATTAAAAGTGAGGAAGTTAACTGTTTTATTCATAAAGTATTAGGTAGACAAAGATAGCCCAACCTTGGTCAAGGCCTCTAAGCTACTTCTGTTCTAGCTCCTTCAAATCTTGTTTAACTTCCCAAAACTTTAAATCTTTTCAAAATGGTTGCTTCTACTATAGAAACACTTATAAAAGAAAACAAAAAAGAGAGAAATAAGTTTGTAATTACTATAACGGTTTGAATGCTTTGGGTGGCAAATTATAAAAAATCTTGTTTCAAAATAGCTTAAACTGTAAGAAAATGTACTTTTTAACGTAACAGGAAGTCTGGTTTCAGGAATACTTCCAAAATGAGTTCAAGAATACTCCCAAATTGGGCAGCCCTGGTGGCTCAGTGGTTTAGCGCTGCCTCCAGCCCAGGGCGGGATCCCAAAGACCCAGGATTGAGTCCCATGTCAGGCTTCCTGCATGGAGCCTGCTTCTCCCCCTGCCTGTGTCTCTGCCTCTGTCTCTCTGTGTCTTTCATGAATAAATAAATAAAATCTTTTTTAAAAAAAAGAAAAGAATACTCCCAAATTGAAGATGACACAAACAAATGAAAACACATATTATGCTCATGGCCTGGAAGAATATTGTTAAAATGTCCATGCTATCCAAAGCAATCTACATTCAATGCAATTTTTATCAAAATACCAATATGTTTTGCACAGAACTAGAACAATCCTAAAATTTTTAATAAAACACAAAAGACTCTCAATAGCAAAAGTAATCAAGAAAGAAGAAGAAAGCTGGAAGTATCACAATTTCAGATTTTAAACTATACTACAAAGTAATCAAAACAGTATGGAACTGGAACAAAACAGACACATAGATCAATGAAACAGGACAAAGAGCCATGAAATAAATGCACACTTACACAGTCAGTCTACAACAAAGGAGGCAAGAATATACAATGAGGAAAAGACAGTCTCTTCAGGAAGTGGTGTTGGGAACACTAAACAGCTACATACAGAAGAATAAAACCAGACTACTTTCTATCATTATATGTTTTTAAAAACTCACAAAACTCCTAGAAGAAACCATAAGCAATAAATACTCAGACATCAGTTTTAGCAATATTTTCTGGCTCGGACTCCTCAAAGTTAACAAAAGTGAAAAAAAAAAAAACAAACTATTGAGTCTACACCAAATCAAAGAGCTTTTACATAGCAAAGAAAACCATCAACAAAATGAAAAGGCAACTTACTGAATAGGAGAAGATATATGCAAAAGATATATCTGATAAGGGTTAATATCCAAAACATATAAAGAATTCATACAACTGAACAACAAACAACTAAAAAATGGGCAGAGGATAGAACAGATTTCCAAAGAAGACATAAAGATGGCCAATTGACAAAAGATGCTCAAAACAATGAATTATCAAGGAAAAGCAAATCAAAACCATAGTTGAGATATTACCTCACATCAGTCAGAATGTCCAATATCAAAAAAGGCAAGAAATAACAAGTATTGGTAAAGATGTGGAGAAAAGAGAACCCTGGGGGCACTGCTGGTGGGAATGTAAACTGGTGCAGCCACTAAGGAAAACAGTATGGAGGTTCCTCAAAAAATTAAAAATAGAAATTCTGTAAGACCCGGTAATCAAGGTTCACCCAAAGAAAGCAAAGACACAAATTCAGAAAGATATATGCATCCCGTGTTTACTGCAGCATTATATATAATAGCCAAGATATGGAAGCTAGCTAAGTGCCCACTGATGGATAAAGAAGATGCGGTATACATTTATAATGGAATATCACTCATTCATAAAAAATTTTAAAAAAAGAATGAAATTGTTGCCATTTGGGACAACTGGATGGACCTAGATGCTAAATGAGGTAAGTCAAACAAACAAAAAAGACAAATGCCAGAATAAAAACCATAACAAATACCAAAAACAAAATAAACGAAAACAGAAATAGACTCATAAATACAGAGAACAAACTGGTGGTTGTCAGAAAGGAGGGGAAAGGAGGAATAGGTGAAAGGGTAGAAAAGGGTACAAACGTCCAGCATAAATGAATTAGGTCATGGGGATGAAACGTATAGAGAATATAGTCAGCAATGTTATAACTTTGTACGACAGATGGTCACCACACTTATTGTGGTGAGCATTTCATAATGTATATAAATGTCAAACCATTATGTTGTCTACCTGAAACTAATATATTATTGTATGTCAACTCTACTTCAATTAAAATATATATACAAAATAACCCAAAATGAATTCATAGATACAGAAAACAGACAAGCGGTTGCCAGAAGCATGGGTTGAGGGGGTGTGGAATGGGTGAAAGCTGTCAAAAGGTATACATTTCCTGGGATGTAATGCTGAGCATAGTGATTCTAATTAACAATACTGTAAGATATATCTGAAAGTTACTAAGAGAATATATCTTTAAAGTTCTTATCAGGTGAAAAAATATTTCTGTAACTGTGTATGGTAACAGATATTAACTACAGTATAGTGTTGATCATTTTGCAACCTACACAAATACTGAATCATTATGTTGCATACCTGAAATTAATATAATGTCATATGCCAATTATATCTCAAAAAAACCCAATTTGTTTAATTAAAAAAATTTTTACATAACTATTGAAGTCTGAAAAGATATTAAATCAGAATTCTTTCAGCTTACATTACTCTTCTCTCAATATTTTAAACATTATGCCAAAGATAAGCCTCTTAGAAACTCTACTATGATCATTTTAGAAGCGAAATTCTTAACTACCATGTTTCTGAGCTAATCTAAATTGATCTACTTATAGAAGGATAGGTAAAGCTCTAGGGTTTTTTTGTTTTTGTTTTTGTTCTTCCTTAAATTGATCTATGAAGACTCCAAAAATCACCACGTAATAACTTTTTAAAATGTCAGCTTGGCTGGGCTAAAGTGCTCAGTTACGTAACCAAACTCTAATTTAGATGTTGCTATGAAGGTATTTTGTTGATATAATTAAATCCTCTAATCCATTTAAGTAAAGGAGAGATTATCCCAGATAATCAGAGTGGGCATAACTGAATCCTCTGGAACGCCTCTAAAAGCAGGCTGAGGTTTCCCCAGGAGGGAAAAAAAAACTCTGCCTGTGGACTTGGCAGAATTTTTGCCTGTACCCATGAAATTTCTACCCTGGTGATCTTCTCTTCCTGTCAGCTAGACATCCTGATTTCAGACTTCTTTTGTCAGTCCCCCACAATCATGCAAAACAACTCCTTGTAATAAATTTCTGAAGAGATACAGATACATATACATACATATATATCTCCTACTTCTTCTGCCTCTTTGGTTGCACTCCCAAATTACATACACTTCAGTATAAAATATGAATCCAGAAGTAGTACTTCTTACATTTAATTGGGAAAAAATTTAAATGTGCAGACATATGGATGGGCTTATATAATCCTTTTAAAATCTGCAATAAGTCAGTGATAAACAATGGTACAACACTAAATCATCTAACAGGAGCTCCTATTGTTCTACAAGAGCAATGCAAAGGACTAATCATTTGTATCTAGATCACAAAGAATAGGTCTGCAAATTCTTTATGAATTCTTTAAACCTTTTAACGTTGGAGATCCTTATATAAGAAGCACTAGGACATACACAAAGACTACTACGAATTTTTTCTAGTACAATGATCATAACAGTCCACTTTTTTCTCTTTCTTTTTTTTTTTTTTTTTCATTTGGAAGGTTGCTGAACACCCTTTAAAGATGAATTCTGTATCCTGAGTAATGGGGTGGCACTACCATCATACTAGTTAAGGGGCTACTACCTAAAGGGCATTTCAGCATTAGAGCCACATACAAGATGGTCTAGAAACAAAGATGAAGACAATCATAATCAACAATATCAGAATCTTACCAGAGAGAACACACACTTTTTCCACACAATAAGGTACCCAAGAGGTGCATTTCAACTTGACACATACCGGCTGTTCTTTAATTCTGATCAAGCAAAATTCCCCGCAAGCCTCAGCAGTAGCAAGAGCAGCAGTAGCAATTCAGTCTAGTACAGAACTGTAGCCTTACATAACACTCACTTTCCCAGGAAGTCCCAAACAAACCCCCCTGATGGTGTAGGGACAGAAACCTGGCGTGGAAGGTACAGATTGCGGGATACTGGCTTTCTGAGAAACAGCATGGCCAAGAGGGGACACACACAGAAACACACAGAGACCAAAACCCCAATGGATTAGGACCATGGTAAGACAAATCAAAAGAAAGGTGACAAAATTCAAATGATAAATTATGGGGAGACAGACACCCACACACAGGAAATAGTGGAATGGCAACACAAGAAGCAAATGGTTAGTAAAAAACACAGCAGCCACACACATGCACCTCAGTAGTACATATGGGAACAAAAGGCACAATATAATCTTAACTGTCATTAACTATTATTCATATCTTAAATAGTATAGCTGGTCAACAAATTACAAAGCAGATAGCAAAATGGAGTTTTAAACTTTCTCCTTTTTGGTAGCCAAGAAACTTTGTGCCAAATCCTAAAACAAAATTACAATGCTACTGGCCAGAGGCTAAAACTGTAGAGTGCTTTTCAACCTTCTCAGTTAACATTCCATGGAAAGAATAGATCCCTTACAACTTTTTCAAAAATGTGAGAAATACAGTAGTTAATAAAAGCAATTGGTTGTGCTTTGGGTATCATATATAGATTTAATCCCATTTCTAAGTCACAACCAACTCAAGAAATCAGTAGTAGGTCCAAAAATGAATTGAGAAGTTTTTCAAACAAACTGCCTGGAATGACAAGCAATAATTTCAATGAAGACTTCTAATATAAGAAAACAAACTAAAAAATGAAACTTGATCAAGGAATTTCTCTTCTAAAATATTAAAATATTTGGCAGGAAGTCACTAAGTCATCAAAAGTATTACATTTTAAAACTTCTACAGCACTGCCGCTGATTTCAGGCCAACACAAATGCAGAAATGCATGTGTTCATGTGAATATGCAAGTGTGTCTGTGTGCATGCGTGCACGCATGTGCGTGCTAGAGGGAAAACTGAAGCACAAACATGAGAAAAGGCATACAAAAATACAATAATCTAATCTTGAGATTGGTAGTTTCTTAGGTCTAACCTAAAGAAGTCTATCCATTCATCTTATCCAGAACCAGAAAATACTGTTCATATGAACTCTGTTCGAGTTCATATCAAAGTAAGAGCAATCTAGTATGTGGTCAGTCTACATTATTCACACTTTCACTATAGTGAAGAAAACCTGTGAGGGTTAGACTTCCTTGTTTTAGTTTCTTGCAATCAAAATTCTATGGGTACAGAAAAGGAGAAAAATCAATTCCAGAGGGGAGTATCAAGTCTACTTGTCACCCCAAAATTTTAAACTTAATAAACTTATGAAAGTCATCTCATATCTCCTAATCTTCAAGAACATAAAAATAAAATTTTCCTAGGAATCAGCTCCAAGGAACCACATAGGCTAATGATTTCATTCTGTCACTGTTGTCTCTGATTATTTAAAAGAATATAGGTAATTGATGAAGTTCTACTAGAACTACTTCAATGTACTTGTAAATTATGTTAAATACATGCTCTAAAAGAAGAGGTCAAAAAACATATACATAATATTTAGTATAAAACATTCTAATTTTTAAAAAAATGGCAGAAAATTCCAATAGAGTCGTCTGGCTACATCTGTAAACACAGCTCATTTTATAGAATTCAAAGTCAGAGACCCATAATAATTATAACCAAGTCTCTTAAATTATCCCCACAATGTCCCTTCTTCTAAATTTGACCTGTGCGATGTAACAGCCTGCTTCTCCACAATACAAAGTGTGTAAAGTCTAAAAATTCATAGCCAAAAGGAGCATCGGGCTCAATGAAAAAGGTCTTAGCCAATGAAAAAACATTACCTCCTTGAAGTTGAGGTTCATTTGCTCTGTAGATAATAAGTAATTAGAGAGCAAGTAGCTATTTGTACCCTCCTGATTAGCTAGTAGAAAGCTTTAATTTCTCCACTGATGAATACTTTCTCACTTTCCAATCAATGATGTTGATGTCCACAGCTTCCTAATACATCCCCATTCTATGCTGCCTTTCAAATGTTACAGCAATGCATTTACAATGACTTAGAATAAAAAGTCTATTAAAAAAATAACATAAGCATTCTAGAATCTAAATCCCAAAAAGCAGATACACTAAACAAGTATGCCCCCAAAAGTATACAGCTTTAAAACCATACTTTAACCTTTCTAACATAGTAAGTCCACCATTCAGCTATCCTATCCTTACCTTTCCAACTCTGCAATCTTCTTATCTTTGTCATTCTTCTCATTTTCCACCTCCTTCAAGATTTCCAAGAGACGGTCAACTTCTGCCTGGGCCTTGCTAGATTCATCTTTGTACCTGGAAATCTCTCTCTCCAATTGCTGTATTCGGTCACTCATCTCTGGACTGGCTCTGGCTTCCAATGTTGCCTCATGTGCCTACAAAGAAAAGTGTTCAAATTCTATCAGATACATATACTGGCAGTGGGCAAATCATGTCCAAAGGACTATCTATATTTCAAATTAAATAGATCATTATCAAATATGTACTAGCTAGTCTTTAATTTATGAAGTTTTTCTCTACTTAAATATTACATAGACAAAACATTAGTAATAAAATGAGAAAAGTTATCATGGATTTCAAACGGATTTGTGTTTAGATGTATAACTCTGAATATCAGGCCAAAAATCATCATATAACAAGACATGTTTTTCTGAGTCTGAGACATACAAACAAGCCATGAGACTATTATTGATCTACTATTGATCTCCTCAATCTTTCTAAAAAAGGCATCACCAGAAATTCACTGCTCCTGTTACTATAATGCTGAAGTATGCTGAATGCCAATGTACTTGCCAATGCTGAAATCAATTCCCACTTGATCCTTCCCTTCCCTTTTCTTATATACTGCTTTACCAAGCATGTATGAATCACATGACCTGGAGCAGACAATCATATAGATATGACAAATGTGACGCCATAAAAAAGAAGGTAGGTTATGGGACACCTGGGTGGCTCCGTCAGTTAAGCAGCTAACTCTTGGCTTCAGCTCAGATTGTGATCTCAGGGTCATGAGATTAAGACCCACATCCAGGTCCACACTCAGCATGGAATCAGCTTAAGATTCTCTCCCTCTGCCACTCCTCCACTCTCTCTCAATCTCTCTAATAACTAACTAAATCTTAAAGAAAAGAAAAGAAAAGAAAAAAGAAAAGAAAAGAAAAGAAAAGAAAAGAAAAGAAAAGAAAAGAAAAGAAAAGAAAAGAAATTGGGCTAAGAAAATGGCTATTCGCACATAGGTACCTTCCTAAGATAAGGATTCAGTATTTTACAAGATACAAAGTCAGAAATCAACAATCCCATTTAGAACCAGGAAAAAATTTTTATTCAGATTCCTGTTGCAAGGTGGCTCAGTGGTTGAGCGTCTACCTTTGGCTCAGGTTGTGATCCCGGGGTCCCGGATCAAGTCCCACATCGGACTCCCTGCAGGGAGCCTGCTTCTCCCTCTGCCTGTGTCTCTGCCTCTCTCATAAATAAACAAATAGATAAACAAACAAACAAATAAATAAACCTTTAAAAAAAAAGAATACTGTTGCAAATGTAACTAATACCTTCAATGTATTCTGGAATGCAAAGCAATTTCAATAATTAAAAACTATCAAGTCTTCAATTTTCCTCCTGAATCTCTAAAACCATGCACGTATAATGTATTTAAAGAGAAGGCAGAGGTGAAGATGTTTTATTTTCCTTTATTTAACAGACAATACTACTACTTAGTTCTTTAAAATGGTTTGAAAAACATTAAAGGAGTAAATATATATTATTAGGAAATATTTCAGAAAGCTCTGATGCAAAATGCCTAGAGTACAAGAGAAATGTTTCCATAAACTGAGCTAAAAATTTAAAGCTGAACTTCTAAGATTAAGACTTTTACAAACATCTTTTGTTTCAGGTTTAATCAATTATGAAAATCCAGTTAATAATAGTGGCCTTTAAAAAAGATTTCACTGGCAGATATGTATTTTAATGTATTAGCAAAATTCTAACCTAAACTGGTATGGTTAACAGCCATAACAAAGTAAAATCAAGAGGAAAGAGAGCAAGCAACCTGGAATGAATTAACTCATTAAGAATAAAAAACAAGGGAAAAGCAGTGGAAATGCAGACACTTTCCAATGCTAGGCGGGGGGGGGAGGGTTGATCTCACAAAACCTTTTCCACTTTGGATGCACCCCAATATACTTTAGAAAGGAGTAAAATTTTTTTCAAAGTATAGAGTTCCTACTTGAGGAAGGGAGAGACAAGGTCAAGTGCATTCACTTTCTACAGAGTAGTAAAAAAACCACTCATACAAAATAAAGAAAAAACACCAACCAGAGCTTTATGGCACTACTCTGTCACATCATTTACTGGTTTGAATGAGTGAGTTAACACTATTTCAGGATCCTGAAGAGAGAAGAGACAGGAAGAAGGAAAAAAGGTAGAAGGAAATGGTATAAGAAGAGAAGAAAGAAAAAGAAAAGTAAAAGAACAAAAAATGTAATTTTTTAAAACTTGCAATAAAAAAAAATTTCTCCAGAAGGGAGACCAAAAAAAAAAAAAAAAGAATTTAGCACTTTTTACAATTTCAGTAATTCAGAAGTTGAATTTGAATGTTTTCCTTAAGAATTCTGAGATTAGGGGGATCCCTGGGTGGCGCAGCGGTTTGGCGCCTGCCTTTGGCCCAGGGCGCGATCCTGGAGACCCGGGATCGAATCCCACATCGGGCTCCCGGTGCATGGAGCCTGCTTCTCCCTCTGCCTGTGTCTCTGCCTCTCTCTCTCTCTCTGTGTGGCTGTCATAAATAAATAAAAATTTTAAAAAAATATTAAAAAAAAAAAAAAAGAATTCTGAGATTATAATCTCATGCTTAAAATACAAAATATGGAAAATCATGTACAGGGTATAAATTCATAAGCTAGAAGTATTTCTGTTCCATTTCTATTCTGTTGTATTTTTTTGCTGGCACCCTAACTGTTTTTTTTTTTTCTTTTTTTTTTTTTTTTTTTTTACCCTAACTGTTTTTTGATGATATAGCTTTGTAATACAACTTTAAGTCCAGAATTGTGATGCCTCCAGCTTTGCTTTTCTTTTTCAAGATTACTTTGGCTATTCAGGGTATTCTGTGGTTCCATACAAATTTTAGGATTGCTTGTTCTAGCTCTATGAAAAATGCTGGTGGTATTTTTTTTTTTTAATATTTTACACTTCTTTATTTAAGAGAGAGGCTGGGTGGGGGGCGAGGGGGGGCGGTGCATGGGGAAAGAGCAGAAGCAGAGGCAAAAGCAGGCTCTTGCTGAGCAGAGTCTGACTTGGGGCTCTATCCCAGGACCCTGAAATCATGACCTGAGCTGAAGGCAGAGGCTTAAGTGACTGAGTCACCCATGCTGGTGGTATTGTGACAGACCCTGCATTAAATGTATTGATTGCTTTGGGTAGTATAGACATTTTAATAGTGTTTGTTCTTCCAATCCATAAGCAATAGTGTCTTTTCATTTCTTTGTGTCTCCTTCATTTTCTTTCATCAGTGTTATTTTATCGTTCTTAGAGTACGAGTCTTTTACCTCGTTGGTTAGGTTAATTCCTAGGCCAATTGCTTTTGGTACAACTGTGCTGCTTCATTATTAGTATATAAAAATGCAATGAATTTCTCAACATTTATATTGTATCCTTGTGACTTTACTGAATTCGTTGATCAGTTCTAGCAGTTTTTTTCATGGAGTCTTTGGGGTTTTCTATACAAAGTATCACATCTGCAAATATTGAGAGTTTGTCTTTTTCCTTGCCAATCTGGATGCCTTCTAGTTCTTTTTGTTGTCTGATTGCTGACAATTGTTAAACTGTTAAATAACTGTGGTGAGAGGAGACATCCCTGTAATGTTCCTGACCATAGAGGAAAAGCTCTCAGTTTTTCTCCAATGAAGATGACATTAGTTGTGGGTTTTTTGTATATGGCCTTTATTATGTTGAGGTATATGCCCTCTAGACCTACTTTGTTGAGGGTTTTTATCATGAATGGATGTTATACTTTATCAAATGCTTTCTCTCCATCTACTGAAATGATCATATGGTTCTTTTCTATTATTAATGTGGTGTATCACATTGATTGATTTGTGAATACTGAACCACTGCTGCAACCCAGGAATAAATTCTACTTGACTGTGATAAATGATAAATGATTTTTTTAAAATATATTGTTGTGTTCAGTTTGCTATTATTTTATTAAGAATTTCTGCAGTCATATTCATCAGGGATCTTGGCTTGCAGTTCTCTTTTTTAATGGAGTCTTTATCTAGTTTTGGTATCAGGGTAATGCTGGCCTCATAAATGAATTTGGAAGTTTTCCTCCCTTTTCTATTTTTTAGAATAGTTTGAGAAGAAAAAAAAGAAATAACAAGTATGGTGGGGATGTACAGAAAAGTGAACAATTATACACTGTTAGTGGGAATGAATTTGATATAGACACTACAGAAAACAGTATGAAGTTTCCTCAAAAATTTAAAAATCGAAGTACCATACAATTCAGGAACTCTGCTTCAGGGTATATATCCAAAGGAAACAAAATCACTATTTCGAAAAGACTTTCTGTACCCCCATACTCACTGTAGTATTATTTATAGTAGCCAAGACAGGAATCAACCTAAGTGTCCATTGATGTATGAATGAATAAAAAAGTCATACAGAATAGAATACTATTTACCCATTTAAAAAAAAAGAAGAAATTCCTTCCATTTGTAACAATATGGATGAAGCTTGAGGGCATTATGCAAAATTAAATATGTCAGACAGAGAACAAGAAATACTATATGATCTCACCTATATGTGAAATATAAAAAACTGAACTCAGACCAACACAAAACAAATGGCTGGTTGCCAAGAGCAGAGAGAAGTGTGTGTGAAATGGGCAAAAGTGGTCAAAGAGTACAAACTTCCAATTATAAGATGAGTAAGTTCTCAGAATATACTACATAGTATGGTGACTAGGGTTAAGTATCGTTTTGTATGTTTGAAAATTGTTGAGAAGTAGGTTTTAAAAGTGCCCACAGATAGGGCAGCCCTGGTGGCACAGCGGTTTGGTGCCGCCTGCAGCCTGGGGTGTGATCCTGGAGACCCGGGATCAAGTCCCACATCAGGCTCCCTGCATGGAGCCTGCTTCTCCCTCTCCCTGTGTCTCTGCCTCTCTCTCTGTGTCTATGAATAAATAAATAAAATCTTTAAAAAAAAAAAATTCCCACAAATAAAAAAACAAAGTGTATCCACATAAAAAAGTAAACAAAAATAAACCTACAAATACACTATAAAACAAAGCAAAAAAATGCTAATATAGAAAACAAAGACAACAAAAGCCTAGACCTAATAAACTACTAAGAATTAAAACTGTAACAAGTAACAAACCGAAATACCATCTGACAGTATTTGGTTTTATTTATTTATTTACTTTAAATACAACTGACATATAACATTATATTAGTTCCAGGTGTACACCATAATGATTTGACATATGTATAGTTACTGTAAAATGATCATAATATATCTAATTAATATCTATTACTACAAAATTACAAATAATTTTCTTCTTGTGATAAGAACTTTTAAGATCTATTCTCTTAGCAATTTTCAAATGTATGATAAAGTAATATTAACTATAGTCACCATGCTGTACATTATATCCCAGGACTTATTTTATAACTGGAAATTTTTACCTTTTGACTCCCTTTGCTCATTTCACCTGCTAACCACCACACTCCCCACCCTCTCTGGCAACCACCAATCTGTTCACTGTATCTATGGGTTCAGGTTTTTATTTTTGTTTTTATAATCCACACATAAGTGAGATCATATGGTATTTGTCTTTCTCTATTTCAATGCCCTGTTTTTAAAATGTAATAATGCTAGAGAAGTATTTTATGTCATTTACTAGAATGAGATAAAATCTGAAGTAAAATATTTAACAATTGTTATAAATCTTATTACGTCTTATTGCTTAACTTTTATTTCAATCTTACATTAGGAAATACATTTTCATTTATTCTAGGATATATTTTAAAGTCAAAGGTTTTTTTCTTCTTTCTTGAGAAGTAATTTCCAATATAAATTAATGAGTTTAAAAACATTCAATAATATAAAATACTCAAATTCACTTGACATCTAGAACTAAAAAAGCTATATAAGACATGTACATTGGTGGCGCCTGGGTGGCTCAGTCACATGAGCCTCCAACTCTTCATTTCAACTCAAGTCCTGATTTCAGGGTCCTGAAAAAGAGCCCCACATCAGCTGTGAGTCTGTTTATCTCCCTTTGTCCCTCCACCCCATTCACACACATGCACGCTCATGTTCTCTCATTTTCTCTCTCTCTCTCTTTCTCTCTGAAATAAATAGCCATGTATATTGTTAATTCAGACCTCTGTGATATACTCTCAAATTCCTTGGGATAAAAAAAAAAAAAAAAAAAATTCCTTGGGATAGACAACCTATTGATTCCATAAATATTTATGTGTTAATAAAACTAAAGCTGATTCCCAAATATAGGCAAAACTGTTTTTTTTTATTTTAGGTTTTAGATGTTATTCTAAACAGCAAAATTCACATATGTATCTTCACAAAACAAGAATGCATAGGTCTGTTCCAAATGGAAAACTGCTATAACTTCAGCTCCAACATGTAAAAAGTCTGGAAATCATGACCCATTCTTAAAACAAGAACAAGTTAAACTGAAAATCAACTACTTTTCTTGGACCTATCGGAGAACTGAGGTCAAAAGGCAAATTACAACTCCAAAATGAAGAGACACAGACAAATCCAGAGAGTCACAGTTGAGATCTACCCACCTGGAGCAAAGCTGTTGGGAAAAACACTTCAATGGTGACTTTGAGGAGTTACTAGAGGCTGAATGTGGACAAACATGAAAGTGAAAAAGTATTAGAAGCTGCAGTTTTGAGCAGACCCACCTTACTTTCACAGGCTTTCCCCTGAGGAACCCCACCAGATTCTGAAAGTGAAGAACTGACAAAAACCCCCTTGTGGTTCTTGCAAGGGTGGGAGGCGAGGGTAGTAATTGTGAAATATGCCCAAAGTATACTCTCCCCAAAGGCAGATTCTCCAGGAATAAATATTTTAACAGAATTTTATCCCACCTGACAGATAGGGATTTCTCCCATTCTAGTCACTGCTAGCTAAGGGGGAAAGCCTTTGTGAAGATCACAGCCAAGGACACAGGCTCATAAAAGATCAAGACTTAATCACTAGACTATAGAAAGTTTATCTTCGCTCACACCTTACTACCACACCAATAGGGCTCCAGTAAAATAACAAAGGATAACAGCTGAAAAAGCTACAGGATGCAGACTCTCTCTGAAGAGAAAAACCCAAAGTCAACATAGAACACTAGAGGAATTTGAAGCCTCTGGCACCTACAGCTACAGCAAACATTAAATACAGCTCAACTTCTAGCCAGATTAAAACCTCACATATACACCTATTTACCTGCTATCTGATACGACATATCTGGCTTTCAACAAAAAAATTACAAAGTATGCTAAAAAGCAAGAAAAGACACAGTCTGAAGAGAAGAAGAGACATAGCAAGCATCAAAATTAGACTCAGATATCTGACATTGATGTTGGAATTAGTCAGGGAATTTAAAATAACTGATTAATATTTAAGGTCCCTAATGGGAAAAGTAGACAATATCCAAGAACAGATGGGTGATATAGTCAGAGAGGTGGACATTCTAAGAGAGAATCAAAAGGAAATTCTAGGTGTAAAAAACATGTAAGAATAATTAATACTTAAAAAAATAATTAATGCTTTTGATGGATTCATTAATAGACCAGATGTGGCTGAAGAAATAATCAGTAAGCTTAAAGACAGGTCAATAGAAACTTAACAAAATGGGGGCACTTGGGTGAGCATCTGCCTTTGGCTCAGGTCATGATCTCAGGGTTCTGAGATCAAGCCCCACATCGGGCTCCCTGCTCAGCAAGGAGTCTGCTTCTCCCTCTCCCTCTGCCCCTTTCCTCTCTGCTTGTGCTCTCTCTCTCCCACACCAAAATAAATAAATAAAATCTTTAAAAAAAAAACTTCCCAAAATGAAAAGAGAAAAAAAATAATAAAAAGAACAGTACAGAACATGGAGCAATTTCAAAAGGTGCAACATACATATAATTGGAATACCAACAGGAAAGGAAAGGAGAAGAAATATTATAAGTAATAATGGCTGAAAATTTTCCAATGTTAATGATACACACCAAATCAAGGAGCTCAGAACACCAGGAAATACAAATTTTAAACACCCATACATAGGCACATCATATTAAAACTATAGAAAATGAAAGACAAAGAGAAAAGTTTAAGGGAAGCCAGAGGGGAAAAAACACCTTACCTATAGAATAATGTTAAGAACTACAGTAACTTCTCATCAGAAATCACAAAAGAAGACAGCTGAGTAAAACATTTAAAGCGTTACAGAGAAAATAATCTCATCAATCTAGAAATCCATACCCAGTGTTATTATCTTTCAAAAGTGAACAAGAAATAAAGACTTTAATCTTAAACAAAAACTGAGAAATTCATAGCCAGGAGACCTACCCTGCAAAAATATATTAAAAGAAGTTCTTCAGTGGGCACCTGAGCAGTTCAGTCAATTAAGCATACAACTTTTGATTTCAGCTCAGGTCATGATCTCAGGGATGTGAGACCGAACCACATGCTGGGAGTGGAGCCTGCTTCAGATTCTGTCTCTCATCTGCCCCTCCCACCTGCCCCTGCTCATGCTCTCTCTTAACAAAAAAAAAAAGAAAAAGAAAAAGTTCTTCAGGCAGAAGCAAATTATATAGGTCAGAAATTCACATTTACATAAAGAGAACTAGAAAAGGAATGAAGCTACAATTACATCTTTTATTATTCTTCTTCACTTAAAAGATAACACTTTAAAGTAATAACAGTAATGTACTGGGTGATTATCAGATATGGATAAGTGAAATGAATGATAACAATGTCATCAGGGAAGAGAGGAAGGAATTGGGAGGATTCTGTTGTATGGTACCTGCATGATACATAAAGTGGGATAACATTTTTTGAAAGTGAATTTAGTTTAAAAATACTTACTACATGATTTTTTGATATGACACCAAAAGCACAGGCAACAAAAGCAAAAACAGGTAGACTACATCAAACTAAAAAGCTTCTATACAACAAAGAAAATTATCAACAAAATGAAAAGGCAACCTACAGAATAGATGGCAATATTTGTAAACCTTATAGCTAACAACAGATTAATATTCAAAATATGTAAGGAATCACACAACTTGATAGCACAAACACAAATAATCCTATTAAAACAGGGAAAGGACCTGAATAGATACTCTTCCAAAGAAGACACACACATTGAAGTGTTTTTCCCAACAGCTACACGAAAAGAAGCTCAACATCACTAACCATCAAGGAAATGCAAATCAAAACCACCTTGAGATAACAACTAACCCCTGTTAGAACGGCAATTATCAAAAAGACTAGAAATAAGAGTTGGCAGGAGTATAGAGATGAGGGAGCCTTTTTATCCTGCTGGTGGGAATGCAAATTCAAACAGCCATTATGGTAAACAGTAAGATGCTTCCTCAGAAATTCTTACATGGAGCTACTATATGATCCAGCAATCTCATTCCTGGATATACATCCAAAAGAAATGAAATCAGTATTTTAAAGAGATGTCTACACTCTCATGTTCATTGCAGCATTATTCACAAGACCCAATATATGGAAAGAATCAAACTGTCCAACAACAGATGAATGGATAAAGGAAATATGATGTGTATGTGTGTCTGTGTATACTGAAATTATTAATCACAAAAAGAAAGGAAATCTTGCCATTTGTGACAACATGGATGAACATGGAGTACATTATGCTAAGTGAAACAAGCTAGAAACAGAAAGATAAATACTGTAAGATCTCACTTATATGCAGAATCTAAAACAGCTGAACTTAGAATGGTGGGTGTCAAGGGCTGGAGGGTGGAGAAATGAAGAGATGCTAATCAAAGGAAGGGTATAAACTTTCAGTTATATAAGATGAATAAGCTCTGGGGATTAACATAGATAGTGACCACACTTAATAATACTATCCTGTATACTTGAAATTTGCTGAAAGAGTATATTTTAAAAAGTGCTCTCACCACAAAAAAATAAAATGGTAATTATGAGAGGTAATGAATGTGCTAACTAGCTTGACTGTGGTAATCATTCCACAATGTATACACAAATCATCATCTTGTACCCCTTAAATATATACAATTATTACTTGTTAATTATATCTCAATAAAATTGGGGAGACAAGTAAAAAATGTATACAGCAAACTCTAAGGCAATTACTTGAAAACTATAACAAATACAACTGATATGCTAAAAGGAACGAGAAAATGGAATTACATAAAATGCTCAATTAAAAGAGGGGAGAAAAAAAAAAAAAAAGAGGGGAGAAAAAGCAAAACACAGATGAAACATGGAAAACTACAGTAACAACCTCCTTTTTGGATTTAGGTGTTGAAGGCAATATATAGGAAAACATCAGTAATGAATTAAAATGAAAGAAACAAAAATCCAGAATGAAACAAGGGAAAATATGAAGAGCAAAATGTCCATTAGTAAAACAGGTAATTGAAATAACAGTAGAGGAAAGCCCTCAACCTCCTCTACCCAAAGATAACTTTATTTTTTCTCATAAACCTAAATATAAAGCCCAAGATAGAAGAGAGTATGTAACAAAGAGATCAAAAATAAGGGGTGCCTGTGTGGCTCAGTCAGTTAAGTGTCTGGTCTCCAGCTAAGGTCATGATCTTGGGGTACTGGGATTGAGCCCTGCATTGGGATTCCTGCTCAGCAGAGACCCTGCTGCTTCTCCCTCTCCCTCCACTGCTCCCCCTGCTTGTGCACATGTTCACGCGTATATGCTCATGTGCTCTCTCTCTCCCCCCGCCCCAACCTTCCTGGTTGAATAAGTAAATAAAATCTTAAAAAAAAAAACAAAAAACAATATATGGAAAGAGAATGAGATTTAAAGTGTCATGACGAGGCCATACGCTTTCTCATTAGTCATCAATATGAAATGAACTCAGTTAATGTAACTGCTCAAAAGTCATAACTCCATTCTCACCGAGTTGGTAGCTCAGAGATTATAAATATGATAGTGTTTTTGAAAACTACAAACTGCCATATAAATCTTAGAGGGAAATAAATCAAAGAAATGGAAAATAAATATCCATACCATATCCTAATATTCACCAGTATGGGTGACTATCACTGTTAAGTTATCTTAAGGAAGCTCAATATTAATGGAAGGAAAATATCACATAATTAAGATTTCTACACTGTATTCTTATACAGTTTGTCCATAAAGGAGCTGCATTTTTTCATCTTCCTCTGATCTGTCAATTTTCTAAGAGCTTAAGAATTCTCAGTAGCAAGATAAAATAGGACAAGAACATTAAGAGAACTGATGAAGGTATAAATGGTATTTTGAACTTCAGGGATTATTACATCATTGGTAATTTATTACACAATGAGCACTATAGAGCTCTACTATATTCTTATCTAAAGCAAAGTAAGAAAAGTGGAAAATTTTTCTTTAACCTTTTTCAAATGTGATTCCATTTTCAGACACTCCTCCTTCTTCTGTTCCAAAGCAATTTCCAGTGTCTTAAGCCGTGAGTCCTTTTTGAGTCCTGAGGAAGCCAGGGAAGAAGCATGCTCTTTCAGATCCAAGAGTGAAGCCTGAAAAAAGTCACACACATGTAGAATAAATACTAACTACAAACAAAGTGGAAATGTAAATGTTAAAATTTATTATCTTGGTGGCTTATAGTTTCTGTTTATTACTATTAGCTAACATTTCCATCTCAAGAACATTCATGAAATACAAAACAATGCCAGCTTTAGCTTTCAAGGTCCTACTAAAGTTGAATTCCCAAGGAATATCAATTGAATTATAATTTAGAGTTCTATCAATACATATCCATTTCCATAAAATAAATGGAAGTAGATCAAGCTTTGTGAATATAAGTAGTCACTAGCAGTAGTAGTCACTACTTATTACCGTAGTAGCTACACTGACTTAAATACAAAATACTTTTCCCTTTTAAAAGGAAAGTTGACTAGAAACTTAAATTTCCACATAATGTCTTAAAGATATTTAAAAGAAAATCTGAGAGTGTCCCTAAAGCTCAGGTATTATTACATGATCACAAGGCATTAGGTATTTTTACTGTTTAGGTCACATTAACAGGATATTCCAAAAGCAAGACCAAAGTATACTAAGTCATCTAATTGGTCAGCAATTACTTTAAGATTTCTCTGCCAATATTGAAATGCATTTTAAGAGCTAGTGTAGGGATACTGGGGTGGCTCAGCAGTTGAGCATCTGCCTTGGGCTCAGGGTATAATCCTGGATCTGAGGATCAAGTCCCACATCGGGCTCTGTGAGGAGCCTGCTTCTCCCTCTGTCTATGTCTCTGCCTCTCTCTGTGTGTCTCTCATGAATAAATAAATAAAATCTTAAAAAAAAAAAAAAAGAGCTAGTGTAAATAAGCTAGCCTCCATTTGCATATTCTTTTCATCTATCACCTTTCTTACCATTAGCACTGTATTTTTCCATTTAAAACTGCTTCACTTATTTTAGGATCTATGAGAATGTCATTAACAAGTAATAAATCAACTCATAACATATTGAAAGAGCTAAAGACTTAGGAAATGAATGATCTACTACATTTCTGCAAAGCTTCCCAAAATACCCCTTAAGGTCTTCTAAAAAAGCCTGCTATTAAGAAAATCTCGTTCAAATACATTTTTATAAGCATTATGTAAACACCAACAACAACATATACATACAATGCACTAAGCAAACCAAATCATTCTATTTTGGTAATCTTAACCTCTTTTTCTGAGAGGTCGCCTTGCAATAAGCTGACTTTTTCTTTCAAGTCTTTAAGATCTTTTTTGTAGTTATCAATTTCCTCTTGCTTCTCTCTCTCATCTCTGTCTCGCTGCTCCTTTAAGCGTTCAATTGTCCGCTCCTGATGAGAGAGCACATCAATATGTAAGAAAATTCCTTTCATACTTATCTCATATGACTAATTCAGCTTTTCACTGATAAAATTTCACACTTTCATGCTCCATTCAAAAGACAGTGGTAGGTTGTTAATAATCTACTTTTCACGGAATTCATCCTTCCTACCACTCTTGCAGTAACAAAGATGTGGCTTTGTTCTTCTGATTCCTCTAGTTTTCTTTTCCTATAATCTCAGATAGAATTGAAAGTCCTTAAAGTATTCTATTGGAAAAATTACATTTATTCCAAGTATCCAGAAACTTTACACACACACACACACAAACACACACACACACACACACACAGCTCTAAGGGCGGTAACAGATATTTCTTTTTTATACGTAATTCACATGTTGCCCACAAGGCAATGGAAAACAATTCACACACCAAAAATGGAGGAGATTTGAGAGATTATGATATGCTGAGTTTAAAGCATAAAAAGGAGAGGGGGAGAGAACCCATTAAAATTTCTGTCAACAGATACTCAGGCAGTCTAAAAGTTTAACCAATTCAGGTACATTTCTGGGTATTATTTCTGACTATATTCAGGGATCAAGCCTTGATCCCTGGCACATAGCCGATAGTATTGTGAGTCCAAGAGGCTTAAGGAACAGTGATCCTGTTCCTTTAAAAAATCCAATTAAAATGCCCCACCAAAATTCCTTAAACTTCCTTTCAAGACATTAACACCTATCCAACTGGGCCACTTATTTAGTTAACCACTCCTAAAAATCAGGTTTGCTCATAAACACAAAATGAAGTAGCAAGGCCAAGAGTAGAAAAATACCAAGTATATTATGTTAATAACTAAACCCCAGGACTATATACTAGGTACCAATATGATACAGTAAAGAAGAACTAATTATATATTGCTTCCTGGTGGTCAATGTCTGATATTCCCATATCCTCAAATTCTAGTTGATGAGATAAATAAAAAGAACTTTTCTTTTCCTTCAGAAGATAGTAAATGAGAACATTTAATCTTTAAAAATTTTAGCCACTGGAGGTGCTTGGGTGGTAGAGTTGGTTAAGTGAGTGACTCTTGGTTTTGGCTCGGTCACAATCTCAGGGTGGTGAGATCGAGCCCTAGGTTGGGCTCCTAGCTCAGTGTCGAGTCCGCTTGAGTTTCTCTCCCCCTTTCCCTCTGCCATCCCTACCCTCTCTCTAAAATAAATCTTTAAAAAAGAAAAGAATAGAAAAGAAAGGAAAAAGGAAAGGAAAGGAGAAATGAAAAACTTTCAGCCACTACCCTCTAGTGTGAAATCCATCTTGCCCAACAACAGATGCTTACAATGACAAAAACAAAATAAAAACAAAATGAATTTTCTATCCTCTTATACTATGTCAGAAATAGTACAGAAAGCTCTTTTCTCTTTTGCCCTAAGAGATTCCTTTTGCCTTTTATATCCAAGTCTCATTGCCAGAGAAAATTTTAGATTAATGAGAAAGCAGAGGAAATCTGTCTAGGAAGAGGCCAAATCACTCACTTTCTCTGCAAGGGCCTCCTCCAAAGTCGTCAAGGCAGTGTCAGTGTTCGTAGTGTCAGCCTGCAAGGATTTGACTCGTTCTTTCAAGCTGCTCATTTGCTTTTCCTTATCTCTAAGTTGCTCTTGAAGATTTTCAATCTGAGTGTGGAGGAAAAAACGAAATTAACAGAAATACATATAATCACAATAAAAATCATTTTTAGTTGGAAACAAGTAGATTAGGGTTGTCTCTGAGTGTGTGTTTCATAGAAATTTAGTGCTAAAGGCTTCATAACTTCATTGCAAAATTTTAAAGCCAGAATTTATAGCAGAACAGAGAAAAGACACACATATAGCTGTGGACATGTGTGCATAAATAAATCTCTAAAAAAATAAGGAAAACAGCTAGAGAGAAAAGACTCAACATATAGAGATGAGATTGAGAGAGGAAAGACATGAGAAATGGGAGTACCTCAATAATGACACTGTAAATCACTTCACAGTGAATTGAGGATTAGAATAACAAGACAGTAAGTAAGAAAGACAAATCAGCTGTATAAAGAAAAATTATTCTTAAATGCTTGTTTAAAATATATTTTTATATCACCTTTTATCTAAGCAGAAATCATTTTTCAATGAAATTCCTTATTGCAGTCATTTCTTCATACACATTTGTATGCATTCATTTACTCAAAGAAGTATTTACTCAATTCTTTATTATATTACCAGGCACTAGCGGTACAAAGAAAAATGAATACACTGATTTTTATTATGTTATAAGATAAGAGAATTTACCGTTATGTAGCTGAATCCAAGCTATGGCTGGCCCCAAGTATGATCTAAAGAGCACAGATTTTATTCTAGACACATGGGAACCATTAGGTATTTAAGCTAAGAAATGGTCTGGTCAGTATTTTAGATAGGTAATTCTGATGGCTGTGGAGAAAAAATTTAAGGGGACTTGCATAGAGACATGGAAAATAATTAGAGCTTATCAATTCAGGTAAGTGATACTGAAGATTAAATGAGCTAAGAGAGATGGAAAAGAGGGGATGGGTTTGAGAAACATTATAAAGATAGCATGTTATCTGGGAGATTCAAAGTACACATAATGAAAAATATTGGGCAAAAAATATGAAGGAACTAGAGAAAGATAGTCTTAATAAATGAAAAGAAAATAAGGCAATTACTGTAGAACTCACAAACTTCATTCACTCACTCAACACATACTTGAGCTCTTGCTATATGTCACAAACTTTCCTAGGTGTTGAGAATATAGAAGTAATCAAAACAGATAAAAATCCCTATCCTCAAAGAGATTACATCCTAATACAGAAGACAATGAATGAATGAAATAAACAGTATGTAGGATGGTAATAAGTTCTATAGAGAAAACTCAAACAGAATAGTCTCCTCTTGAGCTAATACTAAAGCTAACTAGTACATTTTACATGGCTTTCAAAAAGCAACATAAATGTCATCTCCTTTGAAAAGATTTTCTTGCTCCATGAGAACAAAATGCTCTTTGTACTCTTATCACAATACACGTTATATATACATACACACTCTCCATTCCTTCATCTATCTATATGTTTATCACCTTTATTACTATTTATCCAATCTATATACACATTATAACACTAATTCCCTGATCATATTGTAATTCTTTGTTTGATTCATATCTCCACAAGGGGACTGGATCCTGCCCCTCCCTGTTTTCTATCTTCATATCTGGCACACAGTAGGTATATAATAAATATTGCTTCACTAATCAGTAAATGAATAATATAGACGCTTGCACTTT
Organism: Vulpes lagopus; assembly: GCF_018345385.1. Lineage (NCBI taxonomy): Eukaryota > Metazoa > Chordata > Mammalia > Carnivora > Canidae > Vulpes > Vulpes lagopus. The sequence goes on from NC_054844.1 coordinate 2,832,083, forward strand.
TAAAAACTGTATTTAGGCATACACATAAACTCCTGAAAAGAATTGAACTACAAAAGAAGCCTAGATATTGGCTAACAGACACATGAAAAGATGCTCAATATCACTCATCATCAGAGAAATACAAATCAAAACTACAATAAGATACCACCTCACACTGGTCAGAATGGCTAAAATTAACACAAGAACAACAGATGTTGGTAAGGATGCAGAGAAAGGGAAACTCTCTTGCATTATTGGTGGGAATGCAAATTGATGCAGACACTTTGGAGAAGAGTATGGAAGTTCCTCAAAAAGTTAAAAAAAGAACTACCCTACAACCCAACAACTGCACTAGTAGGTATTTACCCAAAGGATACAAAAATACTGATTCAAAGGGGCACCTGCACCACAATGTTTATAAGTATTATAAGTTTATAAGCATTATAAGTAGCCAAATTATGGAAGAAGCCCAATGTCCATCAACCGATGAATGGATAAAGAAGATGTGGAGGGCAGCCCTGGTGGCTTAGTGGTTTAGCGCCGTCTTCCACCCAGGGCGTGATCCTGGAGACCCGGGATCGAGTCCCATGTCAGGCTCCCTGCATGGAGACTGCTTCTCCCTCTGCCTGTTTCTCTCTCTCTTTCTATACCTAATAAATAAATAATCTTTAAAAAAAAATGTGGTGTGTGTGTGTGTGCACACACACACACACACACACGAGAGGAATATTATTCAGCCATCAAAAAGAATGAAATCTTGCCATTTACAACAACTTGGATGGAATGAGAGGGTACTAAGCTAAGAGAAATAAGTCAGAGAAAGACAAGTACCATATGATTTCACTCATATGTGAAATTTAAGAAACAAAACAGATGGCTATAAGGGAAAGGAAAAAAAGAGACAAACTATAAAAGAGACTCTTAACTATAGAGAACAAACTGATGGTTACCAGGGAGGAGGCAGGTGGGGGGGATGAGCTAAATGGGAAATGGATATTAAGGAGGGCAGTGTGCTGTAAGTGATGAATTACTAAATTCTGCACCTGAAAATAATATTACACTATATGTTAACTAACCAGAATTTAAATAAAAATTTGAAACAAAACAAAAATCAAAACAAAAGAAGCCTAGATACAATGTTCAGATAATTTTCTGCTTTTATCAATTTAGTATAAACTCGTTAAGGACCTGGGAAAGAAACTATAGGGAAAAGAAACATCTTCTCTAGAGTCAATGAGAATTCCACAAGCAGAACAAACAAGCTATGCAAAAAGATCTGGTAAATTCAGAATAAAGTACTGTAAATACTGTGTAAGGCTTAGATTTTTATTTTTTAACAAAGAAATAATCATACAGGTAAAACCACTAAAATGTCTGAAATGGGCTCCAGTCTTTTCCATGCCATTAAAAGTACAAAAGCTACTGTCAGAGAAAAGACCATCTCAGGTAAAAATCACTTGTCTTCCTTTAATCAGACACTACTATTAGAATCTCATATGGATCAATACTTAGGTTAAATTCACAATCACTAAAAAGAATTTTCCCACTTAAAAATCTAATACTCCATATACAAAGAGAATGCAATGCCCTGGTTTACATGTTTAACCAGCTATGCATGTCATCCCAGTTGCTAACATATAAACTTTAATCTTTTCTTTGGTATAATCACACTGCCAATTAGACTTTCTTGTCAAGAAAGGACAGTACAAGAGCCATTATTTAAAATGAAATTTCACAGAATCAACCAAGTTTTACAGCTCACCTGAAATACAAATAGCGCTTACATGCATCATAAAGATAACCACCCTTCTTTCTCCCTCATCATCAGAATTTAAGAAAGAAATTAAGTTAAACTGCTAACAATACCAGTCATATAATTTAAGTGTAGTCACACTATTATAGGAATCCACTATTCTTTGCTGGCCAAAACTTTTCACAATATACTCAGGTACAAAAGCTACTAAACTTGGTAAAATCCTCATTAACTACTTTTCCCTAAGCTATGTTCTGTTTCAATTACCCAGGTGTCTAAACAGAGTGTTGAGTTGGAGGGGAGGAAAAGGATGCCTATTCACTTCTAAAGAGGAGGAATAAACATTCCATAAAGAAAAGAACTGATGAAATGAAAGACAGTGGACGGTAAAACTGTCTCCTTTGGGCAAGTTTCCATCAGCAAGGAAGACCTGAAATAGACACAGTTATGTACAAACTAGCTGGGTAAGCACAGAATAAACCCAAAGATGCTGTGTGGGGGTATGTGGGAGAAGGTGTATATACAAAACTACTTCTCTTTTAGTTTGTTTACCTAGCAACATGATGGATAACATGAACCCTACTGAAAGCTGCTGTTTTTTGTTTCTTTTTCTTTTTTTTTGAAAGCTGCTGTTATACATCTTCACTTTGGTTGAGATTCAAAATCATGTTCTCACCTGATGTTGAAGATGTAAAAGCTGATCACCCAGGTGGTGTCATATCATGGCATTTCAGTATTAATTATGCAATTTCTTTCTTTTTTTTTTTTATTTTTTTAAGATTTTACTGGGACGCCTGGGTGGTTCAGTAGTTAAGCATCTGCCTTTGGCTCAGGGCGTGATCCCGGGGTCCTGGTATCAAGTCCTGCATCAGGCTCCCTACAAAGAGTCTGCTTCTCCCTCTGCCTGTGTTTCTGCCCTGCTCCGCCTCTCTCATTCTCTCCCCCTTTGTGTGTCTCTCATGAATAAATAAAATCTTTCAAAAAAAAAAAAAGAAAAATACTCCGTTAAATATACTCAGACTACCTGCAAAAAACAGAAACAAACACAAAAACAAAACCACCTCTCCATTTTGTAGGAATAAAAACCACAGAATCCGTAAAATAACAATGTAACAATAACAAAAAATAATAATAATGGTGGTGATGGTGAGAAGGTGGTGGTGGTGATAATAGGTAATAACTAACACTTAAAAAGAACAGTTTTCTTTTTAAGTCAGGCATTGTTGTAAAAACTTTAAACATAACAACTATTTAAGTATCACCAGAAGACTATGAGATAATTACTAGGCAATCTACCTCTAGAATCCTACTCTTCTTTTTTTTAGGATTTTATTTTATTTATGTATTTATTCATTCATTCATTCATTAGAGACAGAGAGAGAGAGAAAGGCAGAGATATAGACAGAGGGAGAAGTAGGCTCCACACAGGGAGCCTGACGTAGGACTTGATCCCAGGTCTCCAGGACCAGGCCCTGGGCTGAAGGCAGCACTAAACCGCTGAGCCACCCAGGCTGCCCTAGAATCCTACTCTTAATAACTATGCTATAAATAAGTTCTGTGATGAAAAACAAACAAACAGGAAAAAGAGTCATATAAATGACTCAAGCATCTTTACATTAACCATCCCTTATTTTTAAATAGTGTTCGCTAATAAACATAGTACATTATTACTATGGTCACTTATATTAACATGTTATCCTCTACTGAAGGAATGAAGGGTAGAGGAGGCAGCAAACCACTGCAAATGCAAAAGTACATCTGCCACGGAACATATGTCCAAACTCAATACACTCAAGCTAGTGGGCAAAGCCAAACACACTTGATGTTCAGGATTTCAGTATCATGAACGTAATTAAAACAGTCTGTGTAGCCTGACTTCCAAGGCCTAAAAAGCAGCTAGCATGGACTAGAACACACTTGACAATGAAACTGTTAAAAAGATTTTCTTTCTCTTACTGTTTTTAATCATATTGAAAATTAGTGACTGGTGCAGAAAATGACATATTTTATATTCTTATGGGCTTTTTCCCTACTTTCCAGAAACCCTGATACAGAAAGAGATCATGACGTACCTACTAGCATATATTCAATATTTGCATGAGTATAATTTTATAGAGATCAAAGGAATTGGTGTTCATTCTCTATGTCTATATCCGTGATGATAAATAGGAGGGGAATCAATCAGGTTTACACATATAGTTTATTATCAGAGAAAAGAACTAATTAAGAATTCACAATTTTTTAAAAGGACTACTTACAGAAAGATGACATTTCCTTCTCTAATCATAGTATAGTTATGTTAACTGGGTTGTAAAAAAAAAAAAGCAGAAATAACATAATTATTATATGAAGCCTTTTTCTCCTCAATTTTTATTTTACAAAGAGAGAGAAAATGTATAAAACAAGAGGAAGACTAAGGCCAAATGCATGCTACATGTGAATTTATCAAAGCTGCATACCAATTCCACAATGGCACAGATTTCTTGACATCTTTTGTTTTGGTTTTATCAGGCTTGCCAGTTGTCAGGAACTATCATGTTTCAACATGGGTGATTTATTCTTAGTCAAGAGGAACTGATTACTCCGTTATTGAGGTTCTAATCACTGAGTAAAGGTAAAAGAGACTTCCTCTAGGATACAGTTCTAAGGACAAGGAATCCCAAAACACTTCTTGCAATCACCTAGCTACTTTAAACATCATTTCAAGAAAATGTTTAATGCTGTCTCCACAGTTGTTCTAAGTCATCAGCATCAACTTACTGTGTGAAGCAAGTTACTCTGGCTCTGACCATTGCCTACTTTGTTAATGGTACCTTCCAGTATCAATTATGTCTGCCTGAACTATCATAATATCAAGAGAAAAAAGGAATCTACAATAATTAATAAAATATAAAAAGAAAAAAATCACTAAGTACCTAATTTCTAGGCAAATGTTTATCTACTACCCTATGCTCTGGCAAAAAGTATCAAGTAGGCACAACTATAATTTACCAAAATAAGCTTTTCCATTTATATTGGCTTTTAGATGTTACTTGTCCAATCATGTGGTTCCAGGGATTAGAAGACAAGAACGACAAAATCATAAGAAACCCTAAGCAATGTTTTAAACTGTTTAAAATGTTTAAGTTGTGAAAGGCTTCCATATCTATATTGGCAATTACTATTTATGGTCTTTAATAAGCCCAGCAAAGATTCTGGTGGATATAACCAATTATTTCTTTGGTTGAGTTTCCTGCTCAACTGTGCTACTCTCTCATCATGTAAGTTATGGAACAGATTACTGTAATGAAAAAATAGCTGGCTATGTCACCTTGGGCAAGTTACTTGATCGAATTACTTTACTATAAAACGACACTAACATTCCTTTTAATTCTAAAATACAACTGTATTCTTGGGGGGGGGCTGAAAACATTTAAAAAGTAATAAATTTCATCAGAGTACCACTATATTTTATCTTAAAAACTGTTCAGTTTGGGACAGCCCAGATGGCTCAGCAGTTTAGTGCCGCCTTCAGCCCAGGGACTGATCCTGGAGACTTGGGATCAAGTCCCATGTCGGGCTCCCTGCATGGAGCCTGCTTCTGCTTCTCCCTCTGGCTGTGTCTGTCTGTCTCTCTCTCTCTCTCTCTCTCTCTCTCTCATGAATAAGAAAATCTTTAAAAAGCAAAACACTGTTCAGTTTGAACTATACAAAAAGTGTAGGTATGACCTTTAGGAAAAGACACTAAGAGTCCACTGCTCCTGACATTTTATTAATTGCTGAGAGGGAAAGTTAAGTTTCTTGATACATTTGCTTATGTAACAGATAATGGAACTAGGGACCTCTTGAGTTAAAATAACTGGATAATGTGAAGCAAAATCTGAGGAGACCAAAGGTCACTGCTAGTGAAGCTCTGCTTGGTAAACAATTCTATAAATGTCTCAAATACTTTTTTTACCTGGCAGGCATACATAAAAATTTGCCTGAGCTTCTGGTGCTAAAAACCAAACAAAGAAGATCTATAAATGCACGATGACAGGCAATCCTTCTGAGGCAGTGATACTGGTGACATTGCACTTAGGAACTCAACTCACGTCATCTGTATAAACGATATCCCTTTACAAAACACTGCACAATAAAAATGGCTATCTAGATAGAACAGTCTTACATCTAATGGTTCAGTACATCTTAGTGATGAAAGAACCTAGTATTTTTAAATAACAAATTAAAGCAGACATACTAGGCTTAGTTTTGAAGAAAAAAGCAATCGTGATTTTTGTTATTAACAATAACAAAGCCGAGAAAAATCAAAGACAAAACATCAGGTGGCTAGCTAAGTTACACCTGTTCTACCCACTGAATGGAATATTATGCAACCATTACAACCCATATACTTAAGGATTAATTGGGGATATGGAAACCTATTTATGGTATACTATAACATGAAAAAGAAGTTATCAAAAAGTATGTATAATATTATCCCAATTTGAAGGAAGGAAAAGTTTATTTTTACATAGTTTTCCTTGTCATAGGGTTCTCATCTTTTTCAAATATTTAGAATAGACATACATCACTTTGATAATAATGACAAAAGCAATAATTTTCTAAATGCTATCCAAAAAAGACATCTTAGGATTTGTGATAAGTAATTCGATTAGGATTATGACAAGAGGAGTTTTCTTATCATAAGTACTTATCAGCATGGGCAATCTCTAGGGATTTCTGCAGGACGTGTAAGCAACTCTTCATTTAACCTACACCTTCCTAGGTTCATACTGTGTGACCAAACAAATCAAGCTTTGGGTGGTTTCTGCAAAGCTAAAACAAGACTGGGAGACCACTAAAAAGTTCAAAGAAACTCAGATTTCCAAAAACCACTGGAAATATCAGGTCTGAAGGGAATACTAATGAGATGCTTCACATATTTTCAGTTTAAATTCAAGGTCATCTCATTGAACTTTTATGTTAGCCAAGCCAATTTTTATGGCCTGAAGTAAGCTAACTTGTACTAATACTCAACCCTAGTGTGTGAAGGATGGGTTTTCCAAGAAGCAGACCTTGAGACAGATTTCACTATGCAAGAAGTTTATTAAAGGGTGCTCTTTGGATCACTACCAGTGGAAAGGAAGGGGGTTGGGGGACAACAGGATTGTGCAGGGGGAGAAATTCAGCTGCCACAAAGTTCCAAAGGATTCAGACAACTCCTGAGGAGCTCTGAATCTGGGATGATCTTTCAGAGTTGTCTCAAGTCAGGACAATAGATTCAATTCCTTGTAGCCTACAGAGATCAACCACTGGGACTTCTATGCCCTTATGCAAGGGAAGTCTCTAGCCAAGGCAACCTCCACAGGGGCTAACAACTAAGGACTATGTCAACAGCACTTCCAGCACCTTGGCAATTACATCCTCAACCCTCAGGGGGCCTGGGGCACTCATCACAGTATCCATCATACCCAGCAGCTATACTCTTTCTAGTTAAATTACGGTTAACATGAAATTGTTTGTATTTGAACAACTGATCTTGTATTTGAACCACACACATAATTTTTTTTTTTTTTCACACACACATAATTTTATGTTACGAAACACAGAAGCCTTTCTTCCAAGCTTGTTTGTTTCACAAATGGTGGACATTTTTAATCAGGAGTCCATGGATGGCAGGGATGTATGATATCCCAGTCCACATAAATGAGCTATATACATTTTTATATGGAAAGAGCCCACAGCTTTCATCAGATTGTCAAAAAGGTAGGGGGAGTTAAAAATCATTCATCAGTGGCATTCTTTTCAAATATCCAGAATACTGTTTAAAATGAACAGCCATCTAAAAAAAAAAATAAAATAAAATGAACAGCCATCTTACTTAAAATTGTTCACTTAGATACTTTATTAAAAATACTGTGTTACCAAATTTGCTAAGTCTAAAATAAGAGTCTGGCCTGAGAGAGATGTAGGGAGAATGGATCCAAACAACAGTTCCTTGTCTATATACAATGGAAATCTAAATCAAATTTAGTAAATTTTCCTTGGTAGATTTGGATAAATTTTCTAATCCAAAAAAATTCCTCTAGGAAAAACAGGGGTAGGAGAAAAAAGCAAGCAAGTCTGACAATTATAGGAAGATAAAGTAGATAAAGAACAAAATACATGTATGATACTTGAAGCTATTTTCTGGTTAGGGTGCACATACTGGTGCAGAAAGAAAAAACAGCATGAAAAGTTATTCCATCGAAGTCTGATTTAATAGCTTCTTCAGGTAGTTAATTATTTCAACTTCTTAATCAGAGTTGACAGGTAACTGGGCATATATCCAAATGGCTATTCCCACAGGTGAGAATGCAATGCAAGTTAATTCATGTCAAATTAAAAGCAGTTTCTAAGCAAAAGAAAATACTATGCTTCAAAACTTTGATCCAGTATTTTTTTAAATCCTTTGTCCCTTTCTAGATACTTATCTATGTATTTACTACTCTAACAAGTTCCTGCTACAAGAAACCCCTAAGAACAACCTTTATCACAATAGGGATCTGACCCTTCCTATTTGCTTGCTAAGTACCATTTTCAAGTTTAAAATATGTGCTCAGTCAAAATAGAAATCAGGGCACTATGAACTAGAGCTTGCAAAACTATATGGCATTATATGGCACTCTATCAACAGAAAATGGACCCAGATAAACATAAATTCTCAAGCTATTCACTAATTACTCAGAGTTAAAAATCCAAGGAAATGATGTTTTAATAAGGGTCAAAATTATTTCTGTGTTGTACAAAGCATTACAATATAAGCCTCTGAATGGTTCTTATTTATATTATACCTTAGCACTTAAAAATAAGGCATTTATCCAAAGGCTATGTTCTCTCAGGTCCATTCCTATTGCCAACATGATAATGTTGACAGAACAAGTTTCCACATTTCTCCAAATGAAAACTGCAAGGCTATGTAAAAACACCCATCCCTATCCCAGGAATGCAAGGTTGGTTCAACATACAAAAATGAATCAATATAATGTACCATATTAATAAAGAACGAAACCACACAATCATCTCAATAAATCTAGAAAAACCATCTGACAAAGTACAACACTTTTTCATGATAAAAACACGATTAAAAAAAAAAAACACTCGATAAACTAGGAATAAAAGGGAACTTCCTCAACCTAATAAAGGACTTCTATGAAAAATCTACACTGAACATCCTACTTAATGGTGAAAGCCTTTTTCCTAAGATAAAGAACAAAACAATGGGGCACCTGGCTGGCTCAGCCAACAGAGTATGTAACTCTTAATCTCAAAGTTGTGAGTTCAAGCCCCACGTTGGGTGCAGAGATCTCTCACAAAAATAATAAAATAAATAAAAATAAAAGATAAGGATACAGGCTTTCCCTAGGTCTATTCACCATTGTCCTAGACATTTGGGAATAGCAATTAAGGAAGAAAAAATAATAAAAGACAGCCACATTGAAAAAGAAATATAAATATCTCTTTGCAGATGGCATAATCTTATATACAGAAATTATTTAAAAATCTACTCAAACACTATTAGAGCTAATAAGTTTATTAGCAAAGTTGCAAAACACAAAACCAATATACAAAAATCAGTTGTATATCTGTATACTAAAAATTAATCTGATAATGAAGAAAACAATTTCATTTATAATAGCATCAAAAAGAATAAAATATTCAGGAATAAATGTAAAGAAGTTCAAGACTTACAGATTGAAAACTACAAAACACTGAAAAAGGGAATTAACAACAGAAATGGATACACTGATCTCAAAATTCATATAGAATTACAAGAGACCCCCAAAAGCTAAAACAATCTTAAAAAGGAACACAGAGGATACACAATTCCCAATACACAAACCTACAAAAATCTACAGTAATCAAGACAGGGTGGGATGACACATAGAGAGGCATATACATTGATGGAACAGAATTAGGAGTTCAGAATGAACACAGGTGTCTATAACCAATGGAGTTTTAGCAAGGGTCCCAAGACCATTCAATGAGAAAAGATTTGTCTTTCAACAAATGGTGCTAGGACAACTGGATACCCACATACAAAATATCAAAGTTGGACTCCTACCTCACACCAAAAATTAACTTGGCATTGAGTAAAGATCTAAACATAAAATCTAAAGCTACAAAACTCATAGAAGAAAATGTAGGAGGAAATCTTTGTGATCTTCAATTAAGCAATGGTTTATTTGCTACAACACCAAAAGCAGAAGAAACCAAGAAAAAAAAGATAAAGTGGCCTTCATCAAAATTTAAATCTCTTGCGTGTGTACCAAAGGATGCTATCAAGAAAGTGAAAAGATAACCAGAGACTAGGAGAAATATCTGCAAATCTGTTATGAGTGGAATCTTCAATATATAAAGACTTTCCAGAACTCAATCATAAGAAAACAAATAATTGAAAAGTAAACAAAAAAATATGAAGAGGTATTTCTCTAAAGAAGATATACAAATGGCCAAGTATATGAAAAGATGTTCAACATCATTAGTCATGGAAATTCAAATGAAAACAACGAAAAGATACTACTGCATACCCATTAGAATGACTATTTTAAAAAGAAAAATACCACATGTTGATAGGAATCCAAAATCATAGAGCTGCTTTAGAAATAGTTTGGCAGTTTCTCAAAAAGTTAAACATGAAGTTAACATCAATTCCATTCTTAGATATATACACAAGAGGATGAAAACATACAAGTTCATACAAAAACTTGTACATCATTATTCATAGTAGGCAAAAACTGTAAACAACCCAAATGTCCATAAACTGATGAATGGATACACAAAATATGCTATATTCATCCTAATGGAATATTATTCGGACATAAAAAGGAATGAAGTACTGATACTTGAGTGAAGTATTACAACATGATGGACCTTGAAAACACTTCAAAAAACCAGACACAAAAAGCTGCATGTGATATGATTGTCCAGAACAGGCAAATCCATAGAGATAAAAAATAGATTAGAAGTTGCCAGAGGATAAGGAGTTATGACTGCTGACAGGTTCTTAAAAATGTTCTGTAATTGAATAGTGGTGATGGTTGCACAAATGTGTACACATACACAAAACAATGAATTCTACAGCTTAAAATGTTAAATTCTATGATATATGGCTTATAGCTCAATTAGGAAAAAAAATCTAATCAACCCCTAGTGCTAGCTTAAATGTCAAAGTTCCATAATATCCATCAATGAAGTGTGAAAGTACTCTAAGCCTAAGATTTATCCTGTTTTATTCCCCAAATTAACACAAAACAATTTAGCCATATTTCTCTGTTATTTAAGGACTTAAAATTCTTTTGATAAAAAAAAAATTCTTTTGAATCTATGCAATACTCAGTCCAATTATCTTCCAGATGGCAATCTCTTCCACTTAGAGCACCAATATGCAAAGTTTTCATCTAGACAAGTGTGCTTCTCACCTAAGGTGAATCTCTCTCAAGTAAATACGTAGCTACGTTAACTCACCTTCTGTTGTTAGGCCATCCTTTGTATCCCTTCTTTACACCTTATTCCCTTGTACTTTTTTTAAAAATATTTTTATACCCTGTGGTAATTCCTGAAGTGGGTAAAACAATTTTAGACTGTTTGGAATTCCTTCTGATTTGAGGTGACTTCTGTTGGGAACAGTGGATGACAGCAGAAGCTCTATGAATAACAGATTAAAACGCTGAGTAACAGAGAAATAGAAAAATCCCTCTTCCATTCTGATTAATAAGGCCGCAACATCATAAGAAAACAAAAAAGGGACTAAAAGCTTTATCACCTATCACACACACAAAAAAAAGGGACTAAGAGCTTTATCACCTATCACACACAAAAAAATCCTAACTTCATATTCTCAACCCCTTATTCAACATTTTTACTGAATTGGAGCAGATATTTTCCAAAGATGGCCACAATAATACCCCCCACGTACAGATTCTTGTGCAATGTGACTTTGCCATGCCTCCATTAAGAAGTGAAGTCTATTTCTTGACCCCCCGAATCAAGGTAAGTCCTATGACTATGACAAAGAGAGTACAAAGGAATAAAAAGGAACCTTCTGCCACTTCCAAACCCACTCATAGCATAACCCATAAACAGTCAGACAGCTTCTGCTTCTAACATCTATGACTGTGGAGTCAGGTGCCACATAAGAAGTGTGACAACTCTCATCATGCTATGGGATACCCAGGACATATGCAAGAAGCCCTGAGGCAAAAAAACACCATGTAGCCATTTGCCAGAGGCCAACGAGTACCTAGACAGAATGTAGGCAAATGAAAAAGCCAGCTTGGCAGTGGATCATCCAACTGCTGACACCCCCAGCTGTCACCAAACAAAGCAAGGACAAACTACCCAGGAGAGCCCTCCCTGAATTCATGACTCACAAATAAATGAGCATTCAAAAATGGTTTTTTAAGCTTCTAAGCTTTAGAAATACTTCATTATGCAGCAAATAGGATTTTCTCCAACTACTATTAAGCAGTGCTATTGTTGCTTTAATCACTTATATCTGAAGTTTATTGTTTTTAGATGATCAGAATGTAGGGATGAGGGGTTTTACAGTTTTTATTTTTTTGGAGAGAACTGTTTTGGAAGTAGAAGGGATGGTGAACAGAAATACATCATAATTAAAACAATTTATAATGAGGTAAACTTTTCCTAGGGAATAACTGATGAGTTATTACACTCATTACAAAATGTCACTTGTATAAGACCAACATTATTAACAAACTGGAAGTTAAATCAGACTTTCCAAGTTCAGATATCAACCTCCTTAAGGTTTACTTGAAAAAGCGAGGGTGGGGGAAATGAGACGGAGGAAGGTTATATGAAGCAAAGTAAATTCATATGGTGTATATTCCCCAACAAAAATACCATCATCAGATTTCATCTACTATCCATTCTGCCTTTTGATAAAATATTTCAAGAATTTAGCTGTACATGTTCTCCATAAACAAAGAAAATTCTTTAATAATAAATTTATTTTTTATTGGTGTTCAATTTGCCAACATACAGAATAACACCCAGTGCTCATCCCGTCAAGTGCCCCCCTCAGTGCCCGTCACCCATTCACCCCCACCCCCCGCCCTCCTCCCCTTCCACCACCCCTAGTTCGTTTCCCAGAGTTAGGAGTCTTTATGTTCTGTCTCCCTTTCTGATATTTCCTACCCATTTCTTCTCCCTTCCCTTCTATTCCCTTTCACTATTATTTATATTCCCCAAATGAATGAGAACATATAATGTTTGTCCTTCTCCAATTGACTTATTTCACTCAGCATAATACCCTCCAGTTTAAACAAAAAATTTTAATTAAACTGTGTTCTATTAGAAAAAGAAGTTAAAAAAATGAAAAAAGAAAATTCTAATGTCTAAGTATATTAAGTTTTCAACTTAATGTTCGATTAGACTGACTTGGTCATCTCTAGCTTCATTAACAGCTGGGCTGTGACTTTAAAACAGTAACATTTAGAAAACATTGCAATGAATCCTTATTAAAAATAAAATATGACAATTTTTTAAAATACTAATTTAAAATACTAAATACTGTTTTTTAGTGATAAAACATATATTCTTCTATTTTATGATATTGGAAAAGTGAAGAAAGTAGCACTACCTTAGCCTAGACTCCAGAGAAAACAAATAGAACATATTAAAAAAACCTATTCTTTGACTTCCTACCCAAAACAAAGTAACAGAGGTGACTTAAAGAGCCAATCTAGGACCAAACAAACAAACCAACTGCAACCTTCTAATTCTATATATCAATCAACTTTCTGCTACTGTTAAATCTAAACTCTAAATACCCAAGCCTAGGAAACTGGAGAAGTAAGCAAGGGGAAACCAACAGAAGTTACAGAAGCATAGAAGGGAATGATGGTAACATCTGTGTCACCAAATTAAACTCCAAGCTACATTATCATTTATAATCAATCAAGCAAGAAGCTGTACAATTTTAACACAGATTTTTGATGCAGCTCAGATTCAAATGCTCAATTACATTTTCCAGGTCAGTGATTTATTATAAAGATAAGAAATTTACTGTAACACAAAACTACTTAAAACCATAGGGGAGAACCCTCGGAAGGAGAAGACCAATGCTAATCCCATTGTACAGCATGCTTGGCCATCTGCTATTGTCCCATTTTGTTTTCTGAGCACAGCGTTATCTTAATACCCCACTGTAGGTAAATTTCTAGTTTTTGACAGAAAATCCTTAGGGCCAGAGAAAAGAAAAGCTGAATTCTCTTATTAATTTCCTAAATAAACTAAACAGAAAATAAAGATGAGAGTATTCACTGAAAACTTTCTCGTTATGTAAGAACTGGAAATAATTTTCCCAGAGACCAGGTAATAAGAGAGTTCACAATAAGAAAGAAAAGACAGTTGTGGGCAGGGGTCTGCCAGAAATTTTTAAGAATTCCTGTTACAAAATGTTTAAAAAGCAAAGGCAGAATTCCAAGGCATAACACTGTGTAAAGGAACACTATTCCCATGTTTTCATTTACACTGCTCTCTTGGCTTGGGATATCTCACTCCTTCCCCATCTGCTCAGCAAAGTTTCAAGAGCTCCTTTCACACAAGTTCAAAAAAAAAAAAAAAAAAAAACTCCTTGCTTTGTACCTCACTATACACCAGGTATATCCCCACTTCTTTAACTCCCAGAAATTCAAAACTATGAGAGAAGAAGCCACATCTTATTTAATTATCTTTGTATTTAGCACAATACCTACTATATAGAAGGCTCTACACCAAATGGATGAATGAAGGCAGTTTAGAGGGATGGGGGAGCCACAAAACACAATTTGACCACGCAGCTACAAATGTACTCAGTGAGGAAGAAAAAGAAGAAACAGCAAACAATACTCTAGTGTATATAAATATACACACTGCTTAGAAAGCTAGGAAAATGTGGGGGTAGTGGTCCTGAAAAAGCCCAAAACAGCTGAGTATATCACTGGCTCATGACCAAGGCATCACTGTAAAAGAATTATACAGAGTGATCTCTCCAACTGACTCAGATTTTTAAGACAGGTTTATAAGGATCTGAATGAAGAACACAGAGAAATAAATTTTTTTAAAAAGGCTAGACCTGAAAACAAACTTACAAAAAAAAATTCTACAGACAACAAAAAGAGCTTTGAGAATTGCTTTAATAAATAATCAATTTGAAAGAGGTAGAATATATCACAAAAGTCTTTTCTGGGTCTACTAAATATTTTATCACTTAAATGAAAGTATAAAGAATACGCTCATAAATAAGTAGAAGGCATAAAGCTGAAGATCCTCAAAGATTAACTGGCTGAATTCAGCAACGTAAAATTTAAATTTAGTTAAGAATGAACAATATTAAGGTGTGCCTGGGTGGCTCAGTCTGTTAAGCATCTGCCTTCAGTTCAGGTCATGATCTCACATTCCTGGGATCGTTCACATCAGGCATAGTACAGAGTTGCCTTGCCCCTCTCCCTCTGCACCCCCTCCCACTTGTGTGTGCTCTCTCTGAAGTAAATAAATAAAAATCTTTTTAAAAAGAATAAACAATATTAACACCTTATAGCCACAGTGTGCAACACCTTACAGGTTCCAAGACACTTTAATACACATTACATCATTTAACAAAAACCTCCCGAGATAACTATTATGCCCTGCCTATAGATGAGAAAACTGAAGACTAATCAGTTTTATTGAGTTTCCCAATATCACATTTCATCTAGGGCCAAGAATATTAATATTGTTCTAATCATCTCTCTTGCAATTAGGTCCAAAGTTCCAACTGGAAAAGTAAAGTATGGAAGAAAAATGAGTTAAGACAAATAACTGCCATTAGAAAAATTAACCAGGGCAAATGAGAACACTGGGAGGAAGAGAAATATTTCATGTAGGAAAATATGATTTGAGGGTTGTCAAATGGCAAGTTCCCAATACCTAAAAAGTCATTCTACAGGAAGAAGATTATACTTGTTCAATATGACCCTAAGTCAATCTCAATCAGCAAATACTATTAAGTATCTGAATTCTGATTCAAGGAAAGAAGGTCAAACTGTCCAAGTCATTAATTCATCATAAGTGGACATATTTGATCATAAGCTGAATAAACCTTTTGCCAGAGAATTTACATGAAATTTTTTTATCAGACAGTAAAATTTTATCAAGACTGTACATCTGTATCAGACATTGTTTCAAAATGTATAAATGAACTTCTAGGGAAAAGTAATTCTGATTTTAGAATTATAAAAATGTACCATGCAAATTTAACAAAACTTAACCTGCCTCATTATTTTAAGTTATGTTAAATAATATTTAATACATACATATTATGAAGGATAATAAATATACACAAACTCATTACCCATCTTTTTTTTTTCATTACCCATCTTAAGATACTTACATATCCCTCCTTATGCATCTCTCTGCCTTCCCTATTTCTAAAAGAAATGACTGTGTTGAATTTTTATCCTAAACATTTCTTTCCCTTAAAATAATAGGTTCCATTGTGTGACTATACCATAGTTACCTACTCATTCTTCTCTTAAGAACATTTGTATAATATTTCCTCAGTTTTGTTATGTTTTATTCCAAACAAGGCTACTATGAACATTCCTATACATGTCTTAGAGTTCATCTACAGTATCTGTATCCAGAAGGTTATGTTTATGTTTAATTTTATAACTACTTTCCAAAGTAGTTGTACCAATTTAAAAATCCAACAGCACTGTTCAAGAAATCCAGTTGCCGTATTTATCAACACTTGATACTGCCACAGACTTCATAATGTTTGCCAACAGAACATAAAAGGATAGGTATAAAATTGCTTCTAAATCTGGTTTTATTTTACAGTCCCCTGATTACAGTCAGGGTAAATTGCTCGTATTTATTTGTAAGATGTATTTCCCCATATTTTACATATATATTTTTTTTTTCATTAATAGGTACATAGTTATAAAAGTATAAAAACATGTATCCTGCTCTAATATATGTGGTATGCATAAACATCAAAATTAAGTGTTCAACTCTGGAATAGAATGGAGAACAATACTATCAAGTAAAGCTATGCCAAGGAATGTCAACTGTATTTGAAGTTTTACTTCTTAATAAGCTGAATAATTACCATTACTTATATTATTCCCTATATTCTTTGTATCTCTGAAACAATTAGTTATAAAATCTAGAAAGACAATATAAACATAATCAAGAAGCAAGAACTTAGGAAACATAGCACCTATGACTTTTCTGGAAAAAATTTCAAAGGAATTCTAGAACATCCAAGAATTAAATAAAAATTTAAATTGGAAAAAAAAATAAAAAAAAAAAAATTTAAATTGGGACGCCTGGGTGGCTCAGTGGTTAAGCATCTACCTTTGGCTCAGGGCGTGATCCCTGGTCCTGGGATCAAGTCCCACATCAGGCTCCCTGTGGGGAGTCTGCTTCTCCCTCTGCCTATGTCTCTGCCTATGTCTCTGCCTCTCTCTCTCTCTTTCTGTGTGTGTCTCTCATGAATAAATAAAAAATCCTTAAAAAAAGAAAAATTTAAAGCTTGCAGTATGAAGCAGGAAGATGGTGGCAGAGTAGGAGGACCCAAGGCTCACCTTGTCCTACTAACACAACTAGGTAACTATAAAATTTTCCTAAATACCTCTGAAATCAGCCTCATGATGGAGAGAACAAACTCTACAACTAAAGGGAGAGAAGAAACCACATGGAAGAAGGTAGACATGGTTTATGGAGACATAGTTTCAGGGAGACAAAGATCTCAGGTACTGTGGGGGAAGGGTCAGAGAGAAGGGCAAGAAAGAGAGAGTGGAGCACACAGGGGAAAGCACAAGGAAAACATTTCCCCAAAGCCACTGACTTGGAAAATGAGAGGAGCCGAATTTCATCAGTTCTTGCAAGCAGTGGAGACTAAAGCCTAGAGTTTAAAGGTCAGCGGGCTTGGCTGGGATAGAGTCCTGGAGAGACAGCAGGCAAACAACCTGGGGGCAGACAATGCAGAAACACCTGGGGCACACAGTGGGGAAATTACACACTCTTCTCAGAGCACTTCCTTCAGAGATAGCATTCACAAAGACACCTCTCTGGGAACAATGGAGCTTGCCAGCACCATTTCTTTCCCTGCCCCTCAGCATAACTACAAGGCCACCTGTGGGAAGCAGCACAGCACCCACGCTGGGCTGCTTAACTTGCTTACACTAAGCTCCACTCCCCTGGGCTCCAGTGGAACTGCCCTTCTCAGTCACACCTGCCTCAGTCTCAGGGCAGTGGGACCCTGTTCCAGAAGATCAGTACATATCCCTCCATACCACGTCTTCAGACCAGAGAGTTTTGAAGGGCCTCAATTACAGTGGAGATGGTGGCAGGTCTCATTTCACAAGCAGAGCAGAGTATACCAAGCTAAAACTTGCCACATTCAAGCCAGGAAGCAAACACTGCTGACAGCAGGCAAGGAGGGCCTCTATCAATGACTGGATGAAGGGCAGAGCAGCCAGAACACAAAAGCAGAGCACATGCAGCATACACAGGAGACACTAACACTCCCCTGCTTGGGCAATACATGACCTCTCCTTCCTCATAAGGCCTGACTTTTCTAACACCTAGAAGAAGGCAGACACTTAGATTAAAAGTAAAGACAGAGGAATTTATCTCAAATAAAAGATCAAGATAAGGCCATACCCAGAGATCTTTGAAACAGATATAAGGAACATACCTGATGAAGAATTTAAAGCAATGATGATAAGGATACTCATTGGCCTTTAGAAAAGAAGCCATTGGTGAGACCCTTACCACAGAGATAAAAGAGTTAAAACAGAATCAGAGATGAAGAGTGCAATAAATGAGATCAGAACCACACCTGATGCAATGAACAGCAGGCAAGAAGAAGCAGAGGAACAAATTAATGACTAGGAGACAAAATAATGATAAGCAATGAGGCTGAACAAAAAGAGAGAAAGAAGAATTATGCCACAGGAGAATAGACTTAGGGAATTCAGTGACTCCATCAAACATAGTTAACATTCATATTATAGGAGTCCCAGAATAAAAAGAGAAAAGGGGGCAGAAAATTTATTTCAAGAAATAATAGCTGAAAACTTACCTCACGGGGGAAGTAAACAGACATACACCTCCAGAAAGCACAGGGCACTCTGCTCAAGATCAGTAACAGCAGGCCAACACTTGTAAAACATATTGTAATCACATTTGCAAAATAGAGTGATAAAGTCTTAAAAGCGCTACACAAATAAGTCATTAACTTACAAAGGAAAACCCATAAGGCTAGCTGGAGATTTCTCAACAAACTTGGCAAGCCAGAAGAGAATGGCACGATATATTCAAAGTGCTGAACGAGAAAAATCTGCAACCAAGAATACTCTATAGGGCAAGGCTGTCATTCAGAATAGGAGAGAGGGTTTCCCAGGCAAAG
Source organism: Vulpes lagopus (assembly GCF_018345385.1). Lineage (NCBI taxonomy): Eukaryota > Metazoa > Chordata > Mammalia > Carnivora > Canidae > Vulpes > Vulpes lagopus. The sequence continues at coordinate 2,851,216 of NC_054844.1, forward strand.
AAGAACTAAAGGAGTTTGTGACCACTAAACCAGCCCTGCAAGAAATATTAAAGGGGACTCTTTGAATGGAAAGGAGAGATCAAAAGTGACAGTATAAAGGTAGGAAAAACAAAAACAGTATAATTAAATAATTCATTAAAAACCAATATAGGAACTCACACACCAAAAGGATATAAATAAAATAACATCTACCTAAAATGGGAGAGGAGAGGAAGAAAGAATGGATACAAACTTGAACAACCATCAACTTAATATAGACTGATATTTGGGGGCACCTGAGTGGCTCAGTCAGCTAAGCGTCCTGACTTCATTTGGGCTCAGGTCATGATCTCAAGGTCATGAAATGGAGCCCTCTGTCAAGCTCCACACTAGCAAGAAGTCTGCTAAAAGTCTCTCTCTCCCTCTCCCCCTGCTCATCCCCATTTACGTGCTCTAAAAATAAAAAAATAAATCTTTAAAATGTGTGTGTGTATAGCCTGATATTGCAGAAGAGGTTATATGCAAACCTAATGGTAACCATGTAACAAAAGCACTAATAAACCTGCAAAGAATAAAGAAAGAAATCCAAATATATCACTATAGAAAATCAGCAAAAACATGAAAAAGGATCAGAGAAAATCTCCAGAAACAACCACAAAACAAGTAATAAAATGGCAATAAATACATATCAATAATTACTCCAAATGTAAATAAATCATATGCTCCAATCAAAAGACATAGGGTTGACAGAGTAGATGAAAAAACCAACACCATCTATATGCAGCCTACAAGAGACTCATTTTAGATCTAAGACACCTAGAGATTGAAAGGGAAGAGATGGAGAAACAATCACCACACAAATGGATGTCAAAAGAAAGCTGAATACCAATACTTTATCAGACAAACTAAACTTCAAAGACGGTAACAAGAGACGAAGAAAGGCATTGTATAATAACAAAGGGGAAAATTCAACAAGAAGATACAACAATTGTAAATATTTATGCACCCAACATAGAAGCATCCAAATATATAAAACAATTAATAACAAACATAAAGGAACTAATTGATAATAAAATAATAGTAGGGAATTTTAACACCCTACTTACATCAATGGACAGATCATCTAAGCAGAAAACAATAGGAAGACAATGGCTTTGAATGACACACTGGACCAGATGGACTTAACAGATATATTCAGAACCTTCCATTCTAAAATAGCAGAATACACATTCTTTTCAAGTGCATATGGAACATTCTCCTAGAACACGTATTAGATCATAATACAGGACTCAATAAATACAAAATGACTGAAGTCCTACTACACACCTTTTCTAACCACAGTGCTATGAAACTAGAAGTCAACCACAAGGAAAAGTCTAGAAAGACCACAAATACATGAAAGTTAAACACCATGTCAAGTAAGAACTCAAAGAAAAAATTTTAAAAGTACATGGAAACAAATGAAAACGAAAATACAATGGTCCAAAACCTCTGGGATGCAGCAAAAACTGTTCTAAGAGGGAAGTTAATAGCAATTCAGGGCTATCCCAAGAAGCAACAGAAACCTCAAAGAACCTAAACTTATACCTAAAAGAGCTAGAAAAAGACCAACAAAGCCTATAGCCAGCAGAAGAAAGGAAATAAAGATTAGAGCAGAAATAAAATATTAAAAAAAAAAAAACAGATCGGTGAAACCAGGAGGAGCTGATTCTTTGAAAAAATTAATAAAATTGATAAACCCCTACCCAGACTTACCAAAAAGAAAAAAGGACCCAAATAAATAAAATCACAAATGAGAGAAGAGAAATAACCAACATCACAAAAATACAAACTGTACAAGAATTTTTTTTTAATTTATTTATTTATGATAGTCACAGAGAGAGAGAGAGAGAGGCAGAGACATAGGCAGAGGGAGAAGCAGGCTCCATGCACCGGGAGCCCGACGTGGGATTTGATCCCGGGTCTCCAGGATCACGCCCTGGGCCAAAGGCAGGCGCCAAACCGCTGCACCACCCAGGGATCCCTGTACAAGAATATTATAAAAAACTATATGCCAACAAATTGGACAACCTAAAAGAAATGAATAAATTCCAGGACATATAAACTATCAAAACTGAAACAGGAAGAAATAGGAATTGAATAGACCAATTACCAGCAAAGCAACTGAATCAGTAATCAAAAATCTGCCAACAAAAAAGTCCAGGACCAGATGGCTTCACGAGGGTGATTTCTAACAAATATTTAAATGAGTTATTATGTATTCTTCTCAAACTATTCCAAATAAACAAAAAAGGAAGGAAAACTTTCAAATTCATTCTATAAGGCCAACATTACCCTGATACCAAAATCAGATAAAGAAATCACAATAGAAGAGAATTACAAGGGCGTCTACATGGCTCAGTAGGTTAAGCATCTGATTCTTGATCTCAGAATCATGAGTTCAAGCCCCATGTTGGGCTCCATTCTGGGTATAGAGCCTACATTAGAAAAGAGAGACAGAGAGAGAACTAGAGGCCAACGTCCTTGATGAGTAATCATACTTAATGATGAGCATTGAGTAATGTATAGAATTCCTGAATCACTATACTGTACATCTAAAACTAATATAACACTGTATGTTAACTATACTAGAATTAAAATTTAAAAAAACAACAACAACAAAATTTTTTAAGAGAGCATTTTAGGAGAAAGGGTGAGGAGGAGATATATATACACATATAGGCATACACAGACAGTAAGAATGAGATATAGCCAGAGGTAGGAAACTAAATTCCAAACAACTGCACCTCACCTTCTTCTGAAGAACATTAACCTTCCTCTCCTTCACATCCAGCATGTCCTTGAGGTCATGTATCTCTCCAGCTTGTGTCCCCTTCTCCTCCGCCATATCCTGAATTTGTTTTGTCTTCTTATTCAGCATGGTTTCCTTTTCTTCCAAACGCAATCGGAGAGCATCCACCTAAGAATTTTTTTTTTACAAATGATTAATTGAAAGAAAGGAATGTAATCCCTTCCAAATACATGTGTATAGTTGCCCAAATGAAATCAAATAGTATGGTATTCTATTATTGGTAAATATAATTATTGCTATTTAGAAATTAAACCCTAAAACTTTATGAGCGCTTTTGTAATAAAAATAAAATTTACATCAGTTAAGTAAACAATGATATCAGGATAAATAGATCTGAATCAAAGAAAATATGAAGAACTATTATAAAGAGATTGAGTTTTGCCAATTCTATTGAAGAGTTTCAACAGATTCCTGGGCCCAGCCACAAGAGTTTCTGATTCAATGGGTTTGGAGCTCAAGAATTAAGTTTTTCTCACAAGTTCCTAAGTGATGCTACACTGCTTTAGAAAATCTAAAATTAGAAAGAAAACCATAAACATCCCAAAGCATGACTCTTGCTGCACCACAAAATAGAAACTAGAGGTAGAATATGATGCTTTTTAGACTAACAATCCCGTAATGCACTGAAACATCTGTGCAAAGGAAAGCAAGGTCTACTTTCAGGCCCAAAGACTAGTCTGCTAAAGTGTGGCATCCAATTACCTTTATCCCCCAAGTTTAACAGTTTTCTCTAAATATAACTTCAAATAACTAGAAATCTAATGACAGTACTTATTTTTAAATCCATTCAAACCAAATTTCACTAAGCAAACTCATACACCAAAATTATTTTGGTTTTTTTTTTTTTTTTTTTTTGCTTTTCCACTAAGGATTTATAATTCAGCAAACAGCTACCTACTTATTATAGCAGAACAGGGAGGTGGATTTCTTTCATCTTAAGACAGTGTTGTTCAACAGAAATATAATGTGAGTCATATGCAAGCTACATATGAAATTTTAAACTTTCTAGCAGCTACATTAAAAAATAAAAAATAGATAAATTTTAATAATATATCCTGTTTAATTTATGATATTATCATTCCAAACATGTAATCCTTAATAAAAAGTATTAATGAGCTCTTTTATTTTACATTCTTTATTTCATACATCTTAAAAGTCCAATGCATATTTTATATACCATATTTCAAGTGCTCAATAACCATATATGGCTGGTGGCTACCACACTGAAAATACAAATCTAAGATATCAAGTATGTTTCTATAAAACTTCCTTATCTTGAACTTATCGTGTATTATTTTTCCTGGCTGTCTGTGGATTAACCAATCCACAAAGAAAAATTAGTTAACATAGGTAATGACTCACATTTAGAGTATACCAAAATTATCAGGAAAAATCTAATATTATATCTAAACTATAAGGTATCTGAGAACCAGTACTGTGTGTATGGTAGTACTTACTGCTTAGTAAGTACTATGGAAAATTTCCCACAAGACTAATCTCACTTGAGACTCTATAGTTAAGTCATTATGCACTTATAAATTATCTTAGACTATGTTGGAAAGGAAAAATATGTAAATAAACTAGATTTCACTCTGCTAAACTGAATTTCTACCAACCATGTCAATGCCACTAATTCCACCAAGCCAGTAATTGGGGAGTAGTCTTTTTAGTGTCCATTTGTAATTCTTCAAAGTTCTACCATGCCCCCTCAATAAATACTTTTCACTTGTGATTTCCTTCTATTCTATTTTAATAAATGATATATTGTAACCTTATTATATTCTGGAAAGATCCACCTAAGAACTTTCAAACTCTTAAACTCTTATTTCTGAAATCCGTTTTCCTTCTTCTACACCTACTAAATCTATTCTTTATACATAGCATAACCTTTGATATATCATCTCTTTTTTCATCATTCATCCCTATTCTGGTTTATCTTGTTTTTCTCCCAGCCTGAGCAATCCTTTCAAACAGCCTCTTATCATTTCAAATGGTTTTCTTCATTCCACCCTCAAGATTTCTGAACTTTTCTGCATATGGTCATGTATATGCTCGCCAACCATATATACAGTATATTAAAAATTCTCCCAATTCTATCCTCAAGCATCATATCTTCACTTGTATTCTCCCTGTGTAAAATTTCACTTTCCCATGGCAATCTGGGAAACCAGGACTTAGAAAAGGTAGTTATAAATAAGCAATAGAGCAAGAATTTAAGATTAACTGGTCTATCACCAGATCCTACAATCTTAACCACTTAATACACTACCCCTCTAAGAACTAGACAAAAATGTATATATTTAAGTAAAATTCTAGAAAATGTACACTAATTACAGTAATAGAAAAGAATAGTAATAGATCAAGAATTCCCTGGAAAGAGGATGAAAGGGGGAGCAGTGAAGAATATCAGGCAAAGGCAAAAGAAAGGGATTACAAAGAGGTATGAGAAATATGGGGAGCATGTTCATTATCTTCACTGAGGTACTGGAAGGAAATATAGGAAAATACTTTTAAGACATTGAGGCATGGAAGGCTTCATTTTTAAAGACACAGAAAGGATACACCATAAAGAAAACATACTGTTAAATCTAACTGTGCTAAAATTTAAAATTTCACATCATGATACCATTTTACAGTGTTGTTTTCCTTTTATCTATACTTTATGTGCCTGAAATAGTTCTTAATAACAGTAATATTAGAGAAAATTGGTGAATGTTTATACTTGCTTTAAAAATGTCAATATTTTATAAATGAGTAAAATTAAATGTGATCCAATACTGAATTTCAACTTTTTAAATTTATGACCATTTATAATCACTCTGAAAAAATTTAAATATCTAGGTATAAATCTAACAAAACATGTAAAGGATCTATATACTGAAAATTACAACTAATAAAAGAAATCAAAGATCTAAACATGTTCTTCCCTTGACTATCTTATAAAATGTCATGTGTCAAGATAGCCACCCTACTTAAAATTTTCCTCAGAGACCTGGAAAAAGAAAAGATTAAAGTAATTTTAAAAAATGTTTTGCTAACAAACAGTAGAACTACAATAAATCAAGGCCAATGAATCCAAGAGATATCACCAACAAAAATGTGCAAGTTTTGCTGCCTGCATAGAGTACTAAAGATCTCAGAGTTAAGAATTAAAATCCAATACAAAACAATGATGAATTAGGTGATTTCCAGAGTTCCCCAACAGTCCTTTCTAAAGTGCAGGATGACAAAAGTCTTTACACTTCCTTGGTTTTCCGTCACCAACCTATTCAAATCACAAACACTCTACCATGCAAACAAACAAAAAGATCTACAAGACAAATGTCAGAACTGAATACTGATTCAATTTGGAGAAAAGGATTGCCACCACAGAGCAAAGACCTTTGTGGAATATGAAATTCAACAACCAGCCTGCTTAAGATGCCAAAAGAGCCCATTGACCCTTATCCACTTGGCATTCAGGCACAGCTCAAGCTGGCCTGTGTGGCTACTAATCCTATTTGACAGTATCAGCTTTGGTTCCAATTAGCTGAATCCATTACAGGGCATCAGTCACGGTTAATTCAAGAGGGTACTTATTGAACCCACAGACTCTTCTGCACAGTTAAAGAGGTCAAACCTTAGAAAAGTATACATGTCAGAAATTTTTAAAATACACAAATTATATGCTAAATCATTTGCACCTAATTTCTACATTCTAATTTGTATTCTGTATACTCTATATTCTACTTCTAACCATATACCACATATCCCAATAACCACAAGCAAAAAACAAAGTAAATCACCTAAAGACGTTTCACACAATATTCCCAAAATACATTAAATTCTTTTTATAAGGGCAAAAGCCCAGACATTTAAACTTATAGATAAATCTTAACTGCCGAATTTCCTTGTCTCGCAGTTCTTCTCTACATTAATTTCAGAAAAATGAAATGTTTTCCAACTATGGGTAAGGAATCAGAATACAACATGAATACATCCCTTAGCATTTCTAAATGTTTCTCATCCTGATAGTAACAAAGTCCCACAGAACAATAACTGTAAGACCTCATATTGCTATTCTTTACCAAGAGTCCCTAGATGTCGTCGCTGCATTTTTACATTATACCTCACTCACTTAACTGACCCGTCAACGTGCCAGTGCTACCAAGTCATAAATACCTGCATGCCATTTTGGGAGAATGTCAGGTATGAGACCCACAGGAATTGATGACTGAAAAGGTAAAAAATGAAAACTCTCGTAATAAACATACAAATCTTTGGTGTAAGAGTAGCTGGAAATGCAGGCTTTCATATAAAAAGTATCTCACATCACAAATATTATGTACTCAAGTCCATTCTCTAATCACTAAGTGATCTTTTCTTTACTAAGTATTCAGTTCAAATTACCAAATACACTTTCTCTTGGTCTGCTTTTCTCATGCAATGCAGAATTTAAATGTGCTGGTCTGGAGATCTAAGATAAAAATAACCACAAAAACCACTCTGCTACTATTATTGATTGCTCTGAATTCTACACTGATCTTTCTGGTTAGTAGTGAGTACATAGTACAATTTTGCGTGAGGTCCATATTTTGCAAACCACAAAAAAACATATTCAGGAAAGCCCCTCAGCGACTAGCGGGACACACGTCATCACACTAATACTATGGCTGGTAGGAGGAATAAGACACTGTTTATTCCACCAAATGCACTGGAGGAACAGCATCCATCTAGCTTGCCAAGAGTCAAGGTCTGTGGCAAACAGGTTATGCCAACTTCAACAAAAACAGGTTTTTCTCTACAAGATTTTCTCTACCAATGGACATGAACAGAAAAATAGCTACCTTGCTCTTTTGGTCTCTCACCAATGATCACAAAACTATTAATTATCTTAAGCTATCTTAACCTTCTTTCATTTTACATCAATAAATACATCTATTTAAATATACATGAGCAGTAAGAATTGCACGGATACAATGGCTTGTTTCCTAAAACTCCTATCTTGGCTTTGCCAATGATTTACATCTTTCTAACTCTCTGACCCCATCTCTTCCATTTTTTTCCACTGAATCCTCTGTCATTTTCCCCTCCTTACATCTCTACTTTATAAAACTTCCTCTGTAGAAATCAATTCAATCTTAGGCTTTAACCACCATCTCCAATTAGCAATAACCATGCCTGGGATAAACCTCACTGGCTACGTACGACAGATACTGCCACTGCACAAAGCTAACCACTATCTCCATAACAGCCTCCAAATCTTTATTCTTAACCCCAACCAGTTCTAAAATCCTGAGATTCTAACAAAATATTCTTTTTAACCCAGAACTCTCACTGAATATTTAGTTTAGAATGAGAGTTTCTAAAGAATCTTTTATTTTAAAGAATATTTAAAGATCACCTACTATGGTCAAACACTAACACAAGTTAAATCTTATGGTGTTTATTATTACTTTCTGCATTTTTTCCGGTATTTGGCAGTATTTCACAAATGTTTTAGAAATTAATAATCTAAACTCCTAATTTTAAAACCAATGAACTCAAAACCCAAACTAAGTGATTTGCCTAAGATCACTAAGTATAATTTCCTATCATTACATTTCCCATTGTTCTCATCTAACAAAGAGGCTGAATGAAGAGCACTGGGCCATGGGATTGACAACATCCACAAGGAAGCATTTTATGGTTTTCTTTTTTTAAGATCTTATTTATTTGTTCATGAGAGACACAGAGAGAGAGAGAGGCAGAGACACAGGAAGAGGGAGAAGCAGGCTCCATGCAGGGAGCCTGAAGTGGGAATGGATCCCGGGTCTCCAGGATCACGCCCTGGGCAGAAGGTGCAACTAAACCGCTGAGCCACTGGGGGCTGCCCCAGGAAGCATTTTAAAAGGCTATTTTGACAAACTGCATTGAGCTCTGCTTAAAGCCTTATACATGACAAAAAGGCTGAAGAGCTCAGAGAAACATCAAAAAGACCAAGGGTATAGATGTGCCATTCCATGGTACACAGTACATAGTACCCAGTACACAGTATTTTGCTCACAAACACACACAAAAGGCTGCAAATTTAGTCTGAAAAAAAACCAATGTCAATATTGTTTCCATGCACTTTACCCTGAAAACTCATAATCTTCATAACAATCATGGTGATTCATAGACAATGATGTTGTTTTAAAGACAACATGGTAACAACTGTACAAACTATACAAAGAATAAAATACAAAGCTGTATTCAGCTACGTAGCTACAGTAGAAATGTTAATGTTGGTCTCGGCAAATATGATAAAACAAAGCAGTCAGCCAACCTAGTTCTTCTACCCCGACCCCTCTAAGCTAACACATCTGTAATGCTTCCTTATACTGGTATCAGACTAACATTTAAGTAAACCTTAGAGCCCTAGCCCTCTCTGCATGGAACTCAAAATCACAGAAAGAGACAATTTCCCCATTGGAAGTACCTTAACAGTCACCTGATTCCATCTCTAATCTAAATTCTGGGTCTCTATATCTCCAGTAAACAGTCTTCTCTAGTATATGAACACCTCCAGTAAAATCCAGGCACATAGTTCCCCTCTAGAGGCTGCCCATGCTCTGCTTTTACCAGGCATAAAAACAATTTCTGATCTATAAGTTTAAAAATATTTTTTTTCTGTAATTTTAACCACTGGCCCAGTTCAATCCCTTAGGCTAGATGTTCTTCCATGTAACATCCATTCAGACACATGCAGAATATCATGGACTCCCAAAGCATTTCTTTTCCAAGCTACCCTTCAACTATTCCTTAATATGCCATGGTTTCAGACTCTTTCCATCTAAACACACTTAAAAGTGCCAACATCCTTTAAATCATTATACCCAGAACTCAATACATCACGGCTGATTCTCTCATCCTTACTTCTGGACACTTTGAAAACTGAAGATTGCATATGATATTTTTGTTTTGAGGGGGTTTTCTGGCAGTCACTACACAGATATTGAAGGATTACTAAAGTAGATTGTTTTTGCTTTTGTCAGTGTTTATGAGTTTGGTTTTTTTTTTTTTTTAAAGAATTATTTATTTAGTCATGAGAGACACAGAGAGAGAAAGAGGCAGACACAGGCTGAGGGAGAAGCAAGCTCCATGCAGGGATCCCGGGTCTCCAGGATCAGGCCCTGGGCTGAAGGTGGCGCTAAACCACCGAGCCACCCAGGCTGCCCATATTTTTATTTTATTGGCTAGCTTTTTATTTTTTTTATTTTTTATTTATTTTTTTTTTGGCTAGCTTTTTAAAAAAGATTTATTTATTGAAAGAGAGAACATGCATGAGTTGGGGGAAGGGCAGAGAGAGAAGCAAACTCCCTGCTGAGTGGGGAGCCCAAACCACAGCTTGATCCCAGGACCAGATCATGTCTTAAGCCAAAATCAAGAGACAGGCACTCAACCAGACTGAGCCACCTAGGCACCCCTACTGGCCCCTACTGACTTTTTTTGGAAAAGGAGGGACAGAAAACTAAAGATACTTATTTATTTGTTTGTTTGTTTATTCATTTATTTATTTATTCATTTATTCATTCATTCATTCATTCATTCATTTATTCATTTATTTATGATAGTCACACAGAGAGAGAGAGAGAGAGAGAGGCAGAGACACAGGCAGAGGGAGAAGCAGGCTCCATACACCGGGAGCCCGACGTGGGATTCAATCCCAGGTCTCCAGGATCGCGCCCTGGGCCAAAGGCAGGCGCCAAACGCTGCGCCACCCAGGGATCCCGAAAACTAAAGATTTTTATAGGCATCCTATTAAATTTTTATCCTGCTTGGTTTAGCCCATTACTCTGCTCTTTAAAGATCTTTTGGAATGCTGAAATTTTTTTAAAAGATTTTATTTATTTATTTATTCATGAGAGACACAGAGACAGGAAGACAGAGACATAGGTAGAGGGAGAAGCAGACTGCCTACAGTGAGCCTGATGTGGGACTCGATCCCAGGACCCCGGGCTCACAACTCAAGCCAAACGCAGATTCTCAATCACTGAGTCACACAGGGGTCCCTGGAATGCTGAATTTCTTATCTAACATGCACATTAGCCATCCCTCCTCCATATTTTGTTCCATCCAATTCATTAATAAAAATATTTAACAAAAGAAGAGTCAAGGTTAGAGAGATACATAATCCCACCACAAACTTTTATGTAGGTTAACATAAACCATTAAACACCACCTTTGGGAAAAGTCATTTTATAGTTATGAAGTAACCTAATTATCATCTTATCTTACATTTCTTCATCTTATTTACGCTCCCTTCCTTGTCAGTGCCTTGAAGAGGTATAGGTCTACTCCCCACTTCCCTCTGGCTGGCCCCCCCTTGCACCCCTTCTCATCGCTGCCACACCACCATCACCTGTCTCTTCGCCAGCTGATATGCCCCCTTGCCCCCTGCACAGCACCATCCCTGCATTCCACAGGGGACTTCGGCAAGGGTGCCAAAGGTAGGCAAGAGGCACACAGAAACAAACCAACTGGCAGCCAGGCAGCCCCTGAGGAGAGACATTCAGACAAAGTCTCCCTGCCTCCCATTCCTTCCAAGATCAGAAAAACTTGTCACCCCGCCTCCACAATGATGCTGGGGAGGTGGGAGGAAGAAGTGGGAATTCCCCTTCCCAGTACCCCAAGAATGTCTGAGCCTTCAATGTTGAATTTTTTTCTTTATTAAAATGTACTTTTATCTTATAAAATCAACCAATCCAAAATGATGCAGACAATAGCAGTGGCTCTGTGAAGGCGGCATCTCTGGTTTGGGAGTAGACAGGCCATGGGGACAGAGGGGGCACAAAGATGTGGTTACTGTCTCTTGCCTCCAGCTCTGTGGAGGTGGGTAGGGTCTAGAGTGCAAGCCGGGGTGGGGGCAGGGGGCAGGTGTCTTGTGGGCTTTGGACAATGAGACTCTGACCTTGCTGCATTCCTACTGCTTCCACACCACTACCACTGCCACCACCACCACTTTCACCACTACCACTGGGTCTCTTCGGAATCTTGGGGTGGGGGGCACCTTTGAGGATCATGGCTGCTACCGCCCAGGATTTGAGTGTGGGGAGTGGGCGCAGCTTCAGCAGATGGGACACCCGTGCCCTGCAGGTGTTGACAAGATCCACCATCTGTAATGTCCTTGGCACAATAAAACCGAATGTCAGTTTCAAAAAACAAAAACCAAAACAAAAACAAAAACAAAAACAAAAACAAAAAACCCTCTTCCACGCTGGAAATCCTACCAAAAAATAATGTAAAATTCACCTTAGATGGCCTAGTTTTAATGCTGACTTTTAGTGATCACCATTTCCAATGAAAAAGTCCAATGGTGACTTTTGGTGATCACCATTTCCAATGAAAAAGATTAGGTGCACAAATGCGGCAATCCTTTTTGTACTCAATTGAAAATCAAAGTGACATTTGCTCAAAGCCAATCTCAAAAACCCGTCTCATCTTCATGATTCCTAAATGATGACCAATAACAGATTAGTAATTTTATTTGCATGTGGCCCTAGCCAAAAAACAAAACATTTTATAGCACTTCCCAGACTAAGGAAACTTAAAATGTAGACTCTGATTCAACAGGTCTAAAATATAATTCAAGGGGATCCCTGGGTGGCGCAGCGGTTTGGCGCCGGCCTTTGGCCCAGGGCGCGATCCTGGAGACCCCGGATCGAATCCCACATCGGGCTCCCGGTGCATGGAGCCTGCCTTCTCCCTCTGCCTGTGTCTCTGTCCCTCTCTCTCTCTCTCTCTCTATCATAAATAAATAAAAATTAAAAAATATATATATTAAAATATAATTCAAGATTTTGTTTCCACATTTAATGCAATGCCTATCAAAATACCACAGCACTTTTCACAGAGCTAGAACAAACAATCCTAAAATTTTTATGAAACCACAATAGACCCCCAGTAGCCAAAGCAATCTTGAAAAAGAAAAAAATTAAAGGCATCATAATTCCAGATTTTAAACTATATTAGAAATTATAATCATCAAGACTGGCACAAAAAACAGACATATTAAATCAATGGAGCAGGACAGAAAACTCAGAAATGGGCCCACAACCATATGGTCAATTAATCAACAAAGCAGTAAAGAATATTCAATGGAAAAAAGTCTCTTTAACAAATGGTGTTGGAAAAACTGGGCAGCAACATGCAGAAGAATGAAATTGGACCACTTTCTTATACATGAAAACAAATTCAAAATGGATGAAAGACCTAAACATGAGGCAGGAAACCATCAAAATCCTAGAGGAAAACATAAGCAGAACCTCTCTGACCTCAGCCATAGCAACTTCTTTCTTACTAGACAGGCGACATCACCAGAGGCAAGGGAAACAAAAGTGAAAATGAACTACTGGGACCATCAAGATAAAAAGCTTCTACATAGCAAAGGAAACAATCAACAAAACTAAAAGGCAGCCTACAAAATGGGAGAAGATATTTGCAAATAATATATCTGATAAAGGGTTAATATTCAAAATCTAAAAGAAACTTATCAAGCTTAACACTCAAAAATAAAAAAATCCAGTTAAGAAATGGGCATAAGACATGAATAGCCATTGTTTCAAAGAAGACATCCAGATAGCTAACAAACACATGAAGATATGCTCAACATAATTCATCATCAGGGAAACACAAATCAAAACTACAATGAAGTATCATCTCACACCTGTCAGAATGGCTAACATTAACAACACAAGAAACCATGGATGTTGGCAAGGATGCAGAGAAAGGGGAACTCTCTTACATTACTGATGGGGATGCCAACTGGTGCAGCCTCTCTGGAGAACAGTATGGAGGTTCCTCAAAAAGTTAAAAATAGAACTAGCCTACAATCCAGCAATTGCACTACCAGGTCTTTACTCAAAGAATACAAAGATACAGATTCGAAAGGGTACAGTCACCCCAATGTTTACAGTAGCATTATCAATAATAGCCAAACTATGGAGAGAGCCCATATGTCCACCAACTGATGAATGGATAAAGAAGATGTGGTGTATACACACACACACACACACACACACACACACACACACAGAGAGAGAGAGAGAGAGAGAGAGAGAAATATTATTCAGCCATAAAAAAGAATGAAATCTTGCCATTTGCAATGATGTGGATAGAGCTAGAGTGTATTATGCGAAGTGAAATAAGTCAGAGAAAGACAAATACCATGATTTCATTCATATGTGGAATTTAAGAAATGAAACAGATGAACATATGGGGAAGGGGGAAAGAGAAAAAGAGGAAAACAAAAGAGAGAGACACACCATAAAAGACTCTTAATGACAGAAAACAGAGGGTTGATGGAGGGATGTGGATAAGGAATGGGCTACATGGGTGATAGGTATTAAGGAATGCACTTGTTGTGATGAATCACTGAATTCTACTCCGAAAAAAATAATGCATTGTATGTTAACTAGAATTTAAATAATTTTTTTTTAAACAGGGCACCTGGGGGGCTCTGTCAGTTAAGCATCTGTCTTCAGCTCAGGTCCCGACGTCAGGGTTCTGAGATTGAGCCCCACACTGGGCTCCCTGCTCGGCCTCTCTCCCTCTAACTCTGCTCCCATTCGTGCATGCATTCTCTCTCTCTCAAATAAATAAAATCTTTTAAAAAATAAGATGATTTTGTGTTTCCAGTAAGTTCTTAAGTGAGTGGATGCTGCTGGTCTTTGAAGCACACTTTGAATAGATCTCTTGGATGCTTTAGCATAACTTCTGTTTTTACACATCTTAGGCTTTCATTTTCATTTTTCATGATTAAAATATGCAAGGCACTCTTTTCAGCCCTACGATGGAGAAGACAACAACTATATGCAGAATTTCACTTGCTCTATCATGTAACATGATACCAATGATGGGCACCTGGGTGGTTCTGTGGTTGAGCAGACCTCTACCTTTGGCTTGGGTCACGATCCCAGACTCCTAGGATCAAGTCCCACATCGGGCTCCCCGTAAAGAGCCTGCTTCTCCCTCTGTTTGTCTCCACCTCTTTCTCTGTGTCTGACTAAACAAAATCTTAAAAAAAAAAAAAAAAATTGTACCAATGAGTATATACCAACTGGATAAGCTCTACTTTTTATGATCTTTCTCCAAAAGTCTTTACTTTTATCGGATAACCTCAATTATTTTGGAGTTTTGGTATTAATGCCACTGTTCTTATATGGGTCTGTGCCAAATTCTTACATTGATATTTGACTTTTTTTTCCTGTCACCTTAATATCCCTTTTCTACTACTTTTTCTTTTTTTTTTTTTTGCATCTCACTCCTTCCTTGTAGAGACAATTTTGTTCTTTTTAGCAGTTCTTTCTATGTGATCCATAGGTGGTAAACTCTCAGTTTGCATTAGTCTAGGAAAAAAAAAAAGTCTTTATTCTACCTCCACTGATGAATGATGGTTTCACTGGGTTCAGAATTATGAACTGAAGTTTTTCACTAAATTTGAAGATTTTTACTCTTATTCTCTCTTGCTCCGTTGATGTTGTTGAAAAGCCTGCTGCTGGCCTGTTAATCCTTTTTAGGTAAACTATTATTTCCTCTCTGGTAGCTTTTAAAATCAGTTTATCTATGGTTTCATTGTGATTTATGGTAAGTGTGGATATCCTCCTATTCAAGAATTATTTGCTCCTAAAATGAAGATCTATTCCTATTATCTAGTCAGAAATAATCTCAGTGGGATGCCTGGGTCAGAGGCATGGCTCAGAGGTCGAGCATCTACCTTTGGCTCAAGGCGTGATCCCGGGGTCCTGGGATCAAGTCCCATTATCAGGCTCCCTGAGAGAAGCCTGCTTCTCCCTCTGCCTATGTCTCTGCCTCTCTCTGTGTGTGTCTCTCATGAATAAATAAATAAAATCTTTAAAAAAAATGAAATATTCTCAGCAATTACCTCTCCTAAAATTGCCTATTTCCTCTATCCTACCCTTTTGAAACTCCCATAGATGTTAGATTTCTATTTCAACAGACTTTGCTTTAATTCCTATCTTTTCTTGTTTCTTACTGCTCTCTTCATAAGAGACTTCTCCCTCAGACTCCTCAGATGTATCTTCCAATTCACTAACTGTACCTGCAGCATTCTCTAGTCTGCAGTTTAACCACTATATTTCTCCTTCACTTTAGTTATTATGTATTTCATATCTAAAACCCTGCTTTGTTCTTTAACAACCTGCCTCGTATTATTTATAGTGTTTTGCCCTTTCCTCATGTTTTAAATCCTTCATGTATTTCATAATGGTACTATTTACTGAGTGTTGTATGTACATGCATTAACTCATTTAACTCTCACAATACTCTATTGTAATGCTATTATTCTTCTCATAAATGCTATTTATTCTTCTCATGGTACTGCTATTACTCTTCTCATAAATAAGGAAATTGAAGCACAAAACGTATAAACTTACAAACAAGTAAGTGGCAAAGCCAAGATTAAAAGACATTAAACAATTATAGCTAGTGCTACCCTTTATTACACTGAAAACCTTCAGCTTTTACTCTTCCCCATACTGAAACAACAGCCCAATAAGTTTTATCTTCTCCTCTATCCTAAAGAGTGCTCCTATGCTTACTACTCCATTCTTTATTTCTAATCATTTCATTTATGGTCTCATTCTACTACCCAATGTTCCTAAGGGTCTAATCACTCTATTTGTTCTTACTTCTGATATTGGTTTGGAGTAGGTTAAATTTCACAGGTGATTTAGTAATTTGGGATTGTAAATTCATTCTAAGCAGAGCTCTCATCTGTGGGAATCTGTAAAGACCAGGCTAAAATCAGTGTTGACAGCAGCTGTACTTACTCAACTCAAAGCTCATGAGAAGATACTTTCTTCTAACTCTAAGACCAGGTGAGTAAGTCAGTTTCTCATGTTGTCAACTGATACTGGAAAGAGGAATTTTTTCTAGTCCACTTTTTCCCAGGATTTATGAAGGAGTCTCGCTTTCAAATCTCTACCCCAGTTAGTGTCTGCTATCCACACATCACCATTAAAATCCAAGCCCCTGGGAACCCTGGATGGCTCAGGGTTTAGCGCCTGCCTTTGGCCCAGGGCATGATCCCCGAGCCCCAGGATTGAGCTCTGAGTCGGGCTCCGGCATGGAGCCTGCTTCTCCCTCTGCCTGTGTCTCTACCTCTCTCTATCATGAATCAATAAATAAATAAAATCTTAAAATAAAATAAAATAAAATATAAAATACAATAAAATATAAAATACAATAAAATAAAATAAAATCCAAGCCCCTTAGTTACCAAAAAGAATAACCCTTCTAAACCTTAGTTAGAATCCTTGCTGACAGATGACTGTGTTGGAAGAGACAATAAGAAAGAGGTACATCTGCCCTGCCAGAGAGGTCTGCCAAAACAACTCTGAGAATCAATATGGTAAATACACTATATTCAACATACCTTACAGTAGTTACACAGTCAGAATTACTGCTTTCAAACTTCTATCAAGTTGAAGAAGGAACTAAATTGCTCTTAATCTTCAATTCATTTAAAACTATCCAAGCACAGTTTTATTGTTATTTTATTATTTTTCCATCGACATTCAATATCCATTCCTCATTCAGTATGTAGCCATTCTAACGTGTGATGTTATTGAATATGCATGTAACTTAGAAATAGAGGCTTATTTTTATATGCATATATTTTTAATTTATATGAATGTTATATACATCATTTTGTTCTCTTACTTTTAAAAAAATATATACCCGTGGCCCTATGAATACTTCTAGATCATTGCTTTTGACTTTTCTATAGTATTACATGATATATTATCTACTGTAGTTTACTCATCTAACTCCTCTAGTGAAAAACATTTGGGCTGCCTTCAATTCCTTATTCTATAGTGAACATCCTTATGCATGTCCTCCTGTGGACCAATGGTAAATTTTCTCTAGGGAACATACCCAGGAATGGCATTACTGGAGCCAACGATGCGGTCTATGTTCCTTTAGCCCAAATCCTTACAAGCCCTGAATATTAACTTATTTGCTAATTTTTACCAATTTGATCAATGGAATATAGCATTTCATCATCTCTGAAATTTGCATTTATTTACTAATGAGATTGAGGATCCTATGCTATATTTATTTGCTAACCACTTAGGTTTCCTTATTAGTTAATTGCCTATTTAAACCCTTCTCTCCTTCCCTCCCACGGGGGAGTGGAGGGTTAGGTAAATTGGGGAAGGGGAGTGAGATATGGGTTTCCAGTTATGGAATAAGTAAGTCATGGGAACAAATGCAAGCATTAAGAATACAATGATATTGTAAATGGCAATATTACAGTATACATGCTCACTTTTCCTGTGGTGAACACAGCATAATGTATAAACTTTCTTATAGTTTTGCAAGCATCTCTTTTTTATTCTGTATCTCAATCTTTGTTATTTTGGGAGGTGGTGAAAATATCTTCTCCCAGTTACACATTTGTTAACTCTGTCAATAGTGTTCTTTCTTGAACAGAAATCCTTAAATTTGATGGTGTCACTTAAAATATTCTACCTAAGATACATTTTTATTGATTAGTTTTATAGTTTTCTCTTTCACATTGAGATCTTTGATTGATACGGAGTTCACTGTTATATCTGGCACCAGGTAGGTAGCCAATTTTATTCTCCCTATAGTATATCAGTTTCCTAACACTCAGTTAATTAGCACTAGTTTATGATGATCCCAACTATATACACAGCTAACTCTCTATATTTATTTATTTACTTTTAGTGCTCTATCTGCCCAATTCCTGTACCAGTACTATACCAATCTGGGATATACTGTTTGGTTTGGTTAAGTTTATGGCTCTGTAGTATATTTTCAGATGTGTTAAGGCAGATCTCCCATTTATTTTATTTTTCTTCACTTTAATGTTAGAAGAGCTTTACTTGTCCATATAATATTTAAAATTTTTCAATTGTGGTAAAATACACAAAACATAAAATTAGCCATCTTAACCATTTTTAACTGTACAGTTCAGTGAATTTCTAAAAAAATTACTGCTAGGAATTTTCATTGGAATTGATATATATACTAACTTAGGGAGAACTGATATCCTTACAGTATTAAATTATACCATCTACTGATATCAACAGATATCTCTGAATTTCTTTTTCCTCATATCCTCCTATTGTCTTGGGCTTTCTTACTTTCTCTGTTTTTTGGAAAAACCTCAACATAAAAATGATTATTTTTGAACTTTTGATAAAGAGCCATCTGAACCATGGAATTTAAGAAGAGGCTGATTAGCAATTTAATTTTCATAATGATTGTTGTTCATGTTTTCTATTATCTCTTCAACCTTCTTTGTCATATTTTCCAGAAATCTATTTATTTGTTCTATATTTTCAAGCTTATTAGAATATAACTGTTTATAATTGTCCTTTATTTTTTTTATTTTATTTATTTATTTATTTATTTATTTATTTATTTTTTTTATGATAGTCATACAGAGAGAAAGAGAGAGGCAGAGACACAGGCAGAGGGAGAAGCAGGCTCCATGCACCGGGAGCCTGATGTGGGATTCGATCCCGGGTCTCCAGGATCGCGCCCTGGGCCAAAGGCAGGCGCCAAACCGCTGCGCCACCCAGGGATCCCTATTTTTTTTATTTTTTAAGAGTAGTTTTAGCTCTTAAGAGAAGATGGTATAGAGGTTTCCCATATACCTCTTGCCCCTACAGACGAACAGCCTCCCCCCATTATTGACATCATTTATCAGAGTGGTACTCTCTTTTATCAAGATGAAATTCATTTTACTTTAAGTTTTTGTGGGTAAGTCACAAAAAGACATATCATTTCACTTTTAGTAACTACTTAAGTTAAATTCATAAAGACAGAAGTAGAATGGTGGTTGCTATGACCTAGAAGGAATGGCGAGGTTTTTGTTTTTTGTTTTTTCTTAATGGTACGGAGTGTTTGTTTTGCAAAATGAAGGGAGTTCTAGAGATTGGATATACAACAATGTGAATATACTGAACACCAGTGTTCAGTCTTTTCAATCTTTTCAGATTGGCTTCTTTCATAAAGGAATATCCATTTAAGATTTCTCCATGTCTTTCACAGCTTGATGGCTGTTTTTAGCACTGAATAATACTCCATTGTCTAGATGTACCACAGTTTATCCATTCACCAACTGAAGAAAATCTTTTATTATTTTTAAATTGTATGGTACTGGTAGTCACTTCTTTACCATTTTGTAAGAGATGATCCTGTCTGATTAATGTTTTTAAAACAACTAACTCACCTTATTGTATCCTCTATGTTGATTGCTGATTTAGTATCTATTACCCTCCATCTTACTGTTCCTTTGGTTTTGATTCTATTGTTTTTTCCCTAGTTTCCTGATTTGTATACTCAGCTTATTTGCTTTCATTTATTGTTTTCTGATAAATATAAGAATAAGACATTTCCCTCTAAATACTAGAGGATTAATTATATCCCACAGATTTTCATTTGCTTTCTAGTCTTTTTTTTTTAAGTAGGCTACAAACCCAGTGCTGTGCCCAATATGGGGCTTGAATTCACAATCCTGAGATCAAGATCTGGGCTGAGATCAAGAGTTGGATGCTTAACTGATTGTGCCACCCAGGCACCCCTATTCTAGTCTCCTTTAACCCGAAGGCCATTAAGTAGTATATTTTCAAAACAAATCCAGAAGTATGTGTATCCCTATGTTTATTTCAGCATTATTTCTGACAGCCAAGATATGGAAGTAATGTAAGTGTCCATTAATAGACAAAGAAAACATGGTATGTGTGTATACATACACACACACACACACACACACACACTGAAATATTACACAGCCATAAAAGGGATGAGGTCATGCCTTTGAAATAACATGGATGGACCTAGAGAGCACTATGCTTAGTGAAGTAAGTCAGAGAAAGACAAGTACCATATCATTCCATTCATAAGTGGCAATCAAAACAACAAATAAACAAAAAGGAGAATTAGACCTATAAATACAGAGAACAAACTGATGGGTACCAAGAGCAGGGGAGTGGAGGGTTAGGCAAATTGGGGAAGGGGAGTGAGAGATACAGGTTTTCAGTTATGGAATAAGTAAGTCATGGGAATAAATGCATAGAATTAATATACAATGATATTGTAATGGCAATATTACAGGACACATGCGGGCTTTTCCTGTGGTGAACACAACATACTGTATAAACTTGGTAAGTCACTAAGCTATATACCCAAAACTAAATGTAACACTGTGTCAACTATACTCAAAAACAAACAAACAAAAAAACAAAAAAACAAAAAAACCACCCACCACCACCTAAATTTTCAGATTCCAGACTTTAGTTTTATGTTGCAATTCTTCATTACTGATTTCTAATTTTGCCACATTAGGGAGTCAAAGAATATAGTCCATGTAACTTGAATTCTTGGGAATTTTGACATTTCCTCTGTGGCCTAGGACATTTGATTTTTATGACTATTCAGTAAGTTCTCAAGAACACTGCACATTCTCCATTTGTTAGTGCAATATTCTACAGAATACCTGTTTATGCTTATTGATGTTCTTGAAATTTTCTAAATTATTTTTGTTTTTTTTTTTTTTTAAAGACTTATTTGTTCATGATAGACAGAAGGGGGGAGGGGGCGCAGAGACACAGCAGAGGGAGAAGCAGGCTCCATGCCAGGAGCCCGACGCAGGACTCAATCCCGGGACTCCAGGATTGTGCCCTGAGCCAAAGGCAGGCGCTAAATCACTGAGCCACCCAGGGATCCCCTTATTTTTGTTTCTTTGATCAAGTTCTGAAAGGAACATGTACTAATGACCAGCTAATTGTTGATGTATCTATTTCTCTCCATTACTGTTTTATACACTTGAAGGCAAATGCAATGTTGTTAGATGCATAAATGTCCACAATCATTGTATTTCTTGATCTACTGTTCTTTTTATTAATATATAATATTGCTCTGTATGGTTTATAACTGCTTTGCTCAGTCTGTTAACTTGATTTCGGCTCAAGTCACAATCTCAAGACCTCACAATTGAGCTGCATGTCAGGCTCCCATGTCAGGCTCCATGCTCAGCACAGTCTGCTTTTCCCTCTTCCTCTGCTCCCCACACACTCCCCACCAGTGTGCTCTTTAAAAAACATTAAAAAAATAAAAATAAATAATTAGTGGCACCTGCGTGGCTCAGTAAGCTAAGTGTCTGACTCTTGTTCTCAGCTCAGGTCTTGATCTCAGGGTCATGAGTTCAAGCCCCTCATTGTGCCCACACTCAGCGTGGAGCCTACTTAAAATATATACATATATACATATATATATATATATATACATATATATATAAAAAATTATAAAATTATATAATATATATATAATTTAATGTTAAAATAAATCAGATTGGGAAGACATTTTCTTGATAGTCCTTTTATTTTTTTAAATTTTTCTATTCTTTTATTTTTAATTCTGTTATTTTTTTTGTCCTATGCTTAACTCTTATTGACAATATATTCTGTATCTTATTTTCTAATGCAACTGAGATTTGTATTTTAATCTAAATTTAACTTATTTGCACATACTGCCTTTACCATTATTCATACCATTTTGGCCAACATTTTTCATATGGCATCCACATACCTCTTGTTCTTCCCCACCCCCTCCCCAATTCTTTTCTGTTCTCCACTAGATAAACTGAGTGTCATACTTAAGATCTGAAACTTAAAACATTGTATTGATCCTAGTGTATTAACAACCATACTTATACTTCTATTTTCCTGTCATTTTCTCAAGTTTATCATTATCTGCATCTCCTCAAATAAGACACTGCCCTATCACTACTGTGAATGGTGCCAACTTACCCTTTGGAGTTGGAGGACTGGTGGTGGTGGGCAGGAAGCCCCAAAATCTGAGAACCTCTGATGTAATAATATGAACTTCTACTCTGCCAACACTCTTTCTGAAGTGATCTTCTACTCAGGCATAGGTAATGTGGAGGGAAAAGGGGGTGTTCAGAAGCTAATCAGGCCATCTTCACAAGCCAGCTTGAATACTACATCAATGTTATACTACAAGAACTGCCCCCCCCACTACCCCGTGGTTCATAACAGGCTAAGCACTGCTCAGAGTAGTAATGGAGCAATGATCCACCTAGAGCAATGAGAAAGAAACAGTTACTGAAAAATATGCCAAAACACCTCTTCATGCCAAGTCCTCTTTTATTCTGAAAAACTGTTCCATATATACACACATATATTCAGATTCCACACAGGGAAGCATTATAGCATTATGTCAAGAACATAAACTCTGGAGTTTCAACTGATCAAATTCTGAATCCCAGGTAATCATGCAATAACTCACATAACCTCAACCTCTCCAAGCTTCAGTATGCCATCTTTAAAATGTTATGACAATTCTTATTTCTTAGAAGATTACTGCAAGGATTAATTGAGAAAATGAAAGAAAGTATATGCCCCTGCATGACACAGAAAGCATTCAATGTTAGACATTATCAAATATGTTTTATAAATTATGGAAAAATTAGATGATCTCTAAAATGTACTCAGTCCTAAGGATATACTACTAACTCTAAGTATCCTGAGGAAGTCAAAACTCTAACTTGAAAAGCACAGCATACTGGGGCACTGGGTTAGGAAAGCAAGCAGAAGGTGCACGTCAAACAACATTCAGGTTCCACTGCCTAAACATCCTACAGCCATGGCAGCTCTTTATTTTGTGCTAAATGCTGATTCCCTGATTCATCTATAAAAGAACTACTCCCTATAAACTGTCAGTAAGATACAGATGATAATATTCACCTATAATGAATACAATTCTAAAATTCAATATCTGGGAGAAGAAAAAATTACACTAATTTGAAGCAGTAAGGTCTCCATTATTTTAATTTATTGATAAAATCGGTTCTACACATGAAGAACTCAAACAGAAAATAAACTCACTAGAACGTCCACAGTATGTATCAAGAATCAGAAACAAGAAAGTGACCATAAAACAGAAAATTTCCTGAAAATCTCATAACCAGTATTGAAAGTCCCAGGGTACCAGTGAGATTAGACCAAGGACCAACCAAAAGTCATATGGTAATTAAAAACTTCATATAATTCCCCACAATGAAAGCAAAAAAACAATATTTATCTTGCTTAATCCATAAAATTAATCTGAGGATCACATGAAACAGCAGAGATCAAATAAACAATGCTTATAAACTTTAAGGTAGGTAAAAAAAAAATTGAAACCCATTGATATTTAATATTTCCCTCTAAATTCAGATAAGAGCTACATAATTAAACATCTATTCTAGCCACAACAACCTTAGGAAGTTGGTACTATTAATTATTCCCACTTACAAATGAGGAAATGAAGGATTATAGAGATAAAGGTAAATCATCCAAGGTCATATAACTGATAAACATAGATAGTTGCATTCAAATTTAGATCTGACTCCAAAGCTCATGCTTTTAACCACCATGTTACTAAATCCAGACCACCTCTGTAAAGATCAACAGATTAAAATAAATGTTCATAAAATAGGAACCATTCCAGAGATACTATATATTGTACACTGCCCAACACAAAAGGGCCTCATTCCCTAGACCATGAATAGAAAGAAAATCAGTTCTTTTCCCATATCCTATTTTTCTTTAAAGGATTTTTTTAAAACTCCCTGATGCATGTTCTTTCTCAGACATACTTGAATTTAGTGATATGACAGTTAGATCAAAGTCTAGGACAGCTGCAGAGATGAGGACAATATCAGTTAGGAGCAAATTATAAAAATATGTGACAATTTTCACAGAGCTGGCTCAAAGTGCCTCTTATTGGGCTCTAACATAAGAGGATACCTTAGAAAAAGTGACCCTGGTCAAATGTCACCAGAGTAATTTGAGAAAAAAAGCACATGCTAATAAATCGGCATATCATTTTCATGTAATTATCTTAGACTCAAAAGATTGTTAGCTTTTACACTGTTATCTTTTGATAGCTTTTACATTGTTATCTTTTAGGATGAGATGGTCATGTTTCAGGCGGCTGTCCTAGTAACTTATAAGGGTAATCACTGAAACTGAGTTACTCCCACAATGGCTAAAAACAAATATAAAAACTATTCAAGAATGACACAAATACAGTCTTTACTCTCTATGGTACAAGAAATCAATCACAAGCCCATCTGTGTGAGACCTAGCGAATAAGAACACTATATGAGAGGGGTATGAAGAAAAGGATGGATTGCCAAGAGGAAAAAAAGTCATTTATTAGACTGTGACAAGCTTTTCAATGTTTGTATTATCATTAACCAACTGCCTGGTTCTCTTTATACACCTGTCACGTCTAGCCAGTGCTATCATAGTAGTAAACTTGGAAATCGGCTCACCTCTAAAACACTGGCACCCTCTTCTGACCCTTTTGTAGTACTGCATGCACACCAGTTACTGGGGTGAAAACTCCTTTTTTTTTGGGGGGGGGGGTGAAAACTCTTAATAAGCCGTAAGTTAGTAACTTTGCAGGTAACATTTTCCAGATAATTTTATATTTGCAATTCCCTGAACATAAAATCAGCTTAATAAAACTATAAAACAAATCTTCTAAATAAAATGTATGCCAATGAAAAGAAAGCCGTATTCTTTTAATATTTTCAGTTTATATATATAAGCTGATTTTAATATAATAGCTATAATGATGCCAGTAATAGACAAAGGCTTTATACTGTATGCAATAAACTAGTTTAATCCTAACAACCTGATGAAGCAAACACATCTTACAGATGTAGGAAAAGTGAGGCACAGTGAAGTTAAATAACGTGCCCAGGATCACATTCTTGGTAGGTAACTAGTAAAGCTGAATTTCAAACTCAGTAACTGTGACCCCAGAGCCAAAACTAATTTTTATCTAAAATATCCTTGTGAGGAAGAATGAGGTTGATATCCTGCTAATATGAAACGTGATTGATAAAAAAAAAAAGAAAGTCCAAGTTGTAAGGAAAATTACAAATTCATCATCCAAATCTCTCATTTTCAGCAAAGTCCCAAACTGTACAAAAATCAAATATTACATGAAAGAGTTTTGGTGATTTCCCCATTCCTCCACACTTGATGATTCTCATCTTCCGCCATCTATATTGTTTTTATGCATTCTTTTTAATCCTCATTCCTCTTTTCCATCTAAGTATGCCCTTATTTACCTATCTGATTCTTTAAAAGAAAAAGGAAAAAAAAACTAATCCACATTGCATGCTTTATTTTTCTTCTATACAGCAGAACTACTTATCTATTTCTACTAAATTCCCTATTTCACTAGGCCTTTTAAAAAATATTTAAGACAATAAATTCATATAGCATCATCAATTCCTTCTCTTGGATCATTACAAATATGATAGATTCTCATCTGTATGGAATGATTTACGGTACTCCTACCTATAAATAGGGCTGACAGACTAATCTCCTAAGGTTTCTAAAAATATTAACTTCATTTTTTTCCAAAGATTTTATTTATTCATGAGAGACAGAGAGAGAGAGAGAGGCAGAGACATATGAAGAGGGAGAAGCAAGCTCCATGCAGGGAGTCTGATGCAGAACTTGATCCCGGGACTTCAGGAGAATGCCCCTAAGTCACAGGCAGATGCTCCACCACTGAACCACCCAGGCATCCCCTAACTTTCAAACAAGATATGAGGGCACATTGTCTCCTGATCTGTAGTTCAAAACAAGATCTACCTAGAACATTTCTAGATTCTGCAGTTTGCCTACATAAAGCTATTCATAATATCAGAAATTAAGAACACAATAATCTCAACAGAGAGTAACCACCCTCACTGCCTTTCATGACTAGAAGATTCACCATGGGTGAAAACAAAAGATTCCTTTGGATTTCTTTTTTACAACTATCTTTTCATTTCATAATGTTAAAGTATACTTGGAAGTACAAACTTGGGGAATGTTCAAAGAATTAAAAAACACATAAACTACACCAAATTTAATTAGTTAGATCTAAGAACAATTGAAACAAGACAGTTATATTTTAGTATAGGAAGTGATCACATTGCTAAAGAATCATTATATTATTCATATCTCCCAAATCTAAGTATAACAAAAACAGCACAGGTGATATACATGAAAAGGTGTCAAGGAACTAATTCCCTGCAAATGCCAGAATTCTTTTTACCTCAGTCTGTAGGATGGCAGCCCGTTGTTCTTTAGCAGTCAAGGACTCCTTCAGCACTTCAATGTGTTGCTTACTGTCTGAGAACTGGTTTGTGAGTGTTTCTAGCTTTGTCTGTAGGGCTAGTAGTTCTGTGTCCTTTCTGGACAGCTCCTGCTTCACCTGACCAATCTAGAGAAGAAAATAAAACACTGTAAGAAACAAAGAAATGAAACAACCATGTTTGATCTAGATCTTTGATAGATCTTAGTCACAAAATATGAAACTAAATATAGTACTATTAGTTTTATGACAAAACATAATTAATTCATCCTCTAGCATCATCTAATCTTGGATAACCACCCATCATAAAAAAAAAAAAAAAAGGAGTTTGTCAACAAATAGGGAAATTCCAGTTTTCATTTATTATATCTCCTAAATACTCTTCAAAATCCTTTAGATAAAGAACAGCAGGAGAAAAATTCCAAATTCAATTAGATTAATATGAAATAGCAGGAAGCATCTGAATATCACTGTGCTAATCAGTTTTCATTTTATTAAGTCAGACCTCTTAAAACATAAAGCAGGATTAGTGTAGAGGTAAAACAGAAGGGAAAAAGAAAACTTCCTAGCATTGCTATTTAAAGTTAAATTCGAAAGGTGCTGCTGGTATACTTTTTATTTTTTTCATTTGCAAACAAAAGTTCACATAAAATCCTCTTAAAAAGCCCACTTTCGTGTTATGTGGCATTATCAACCCATGCCTTTTAGAAATCATTTAATTTTGATGAGTTAAGAGATATTGACCTAAGAAAAGATTCCACCTACAAAGTCACATCATCTACAACATGTCATACCAACTAAATGGATAAAAGTATATGACTTAAATGCATAAAGGCTCATTCTTTAAGAATCTACATGTGTAATTTGAATCTGAATTACTGACAGAGTAATCCATAAGTCAAGAGGTGCCATTCACTCTCCCATAAACTTTTCCCCTCTTAAAAAAATTTTTATGTAATACCTCATTTACATTTCTGTTTCTAAGAATTTTCTAAATAGTCTCTCATTCTAAATGTACACCAAATAAACAAAAATCAGACTTGCTTTTACCTTCTGTCTCCTGCCTAGTAAAGTAGCTGTGCACTAACAGATTAATTATTGGAAGTATAAATCTGATAAGTTGCTAATTTCAATATTACTGATGAAATGAAAAGTCCTTTGTTATTGTTTTTCATTGAACATATCTACAGTATTTTCACTATAATAATCTTTGGTATAAAGGACAATTTTGAGAACAATTTCCCATGAGGAAATATGAAATAAATATTATTTGAAATAAAATTAGGCTTTTAAGAAGCCCTAAAAATATATTTCTGATTTACTCTTCTTGTTTAGCAAGAAGACAAGCATTTTTTCATATGCATGAAAATTCTATTTGTAGATTTAGTTATTCATTAACCCCACAAATATTTCTATTTGCTTACTGTATGCATACTACTGAGGATACTAAGAACATCAGTGGAAGAAGACTATACATGGCAGCTATTTTCACCCTGTAATATGAGTATGTACCCTGGAACTACCACATACTATAATGCTGGGGCATCTCCACCCTGTAATATGAATATGTGCCCTCGAACTACCACGAACTGAATGCTAGAGCATCTTTCACGACATCCCCTCTCCAACAAAAAAACACCTATTTATAGCATTCCATCCTTAACGCACAGGTTGCACTAAAAACACACTTGCTGTATGAATGAACATACGGGAGAAATGTTTAAAATGTTATCACTCCCTCAACTAAAGAACTGCTATAATTTAAAAATTATTCATATTTCCAATTACCTCCAATCACATGGTTAAAAATAATTATAAAATCCCTGTTTTCTCATCATCTACTTTATTAAATAATCCTCAAATAATGCTATATTGGCCATAAAGACTGAGAAGGGAAAGAAAATATTCTAATGGAAAGCAGAGTTTAGAATTAGAAGTACACATTTTCCAGAAAAGCTTGGAGCACGAGGCTTTGCAATCACTCACACCTGAGGACAAGTGTGTCTTTTAGTATTTACCTCTCTAAGCTTTGCCTTCCCAATCAATAAAATGGGAACAGGAAACCAATACTACTGTACTGTTTGGAGATTAAATAAAATAATGTCTGGACTGCGCTTAGCCTGTTGTCTGACACAGCAAAGAAATATTTATAATAGCTAAGGGGAAAATAGTAAACTTACACATCAACTAGTCCTCTAGACAATCGTTACCATAAACCAAATGAGTTCCTTCTAGATAAAATATTTCACTTTACTAGCTGTACTATAAAGGGGTCCATAAACAATAAAAACATCAAATTACCACAAGTTTTTATTTTTTAATGCTGCATTCCTGTCTTATCCCACAATTATTTTCAGTAGCAGTTTTTTCCTGACTTTGTGCAACATATGTGCACATGGCCTAGGACAGGCTAGAATACTGAAGAGCTCACCAGCACAGGTTCTAGAACCAGATTGCTTGATTTTAAAAATAAATCAAGCTCTGCCTCTTACCAGCTATTACCTGAGCGTCATTCTGCTACCTTGGTTTCCACATCTATGAATTGGGCTTAGATGATATACCGACCTCAGCAGGTTGTAAGTGCTTGAGTGTTAGCTATTTTATTATTTTTTTATATTTTGAAATGGAATTTTAAGTTCTTTAGACAGAAGATTAAACTAGATTGAGAGACTTTATGTTTCATGCTAATTCTAATCTACTAGATAACTCTAATCAAATCACTTTCTGTTCTAAAATAAGTAACATTTGTTGAAAAATCACCTAATGGAGAGTTAATACATATGAAGCTAAAGCACTTTACTCATGAATTTCAAATTCTAGGAAAGCTGATCTTAAAAGTTCTCATCACAAGAAGAAAAAAATTTCGGGGCAGCCCTGGTGGCGCAGCGGTTTAGTGCCACCTTCAGCCCAGGGCCTGATCCTGGAGACCTGGGATTGAGTCCCATGTCGGGCACCCTGCATGGAGCCTGTGTCTCTGCCTTTCTCTCTCTCTCTCTCTGTGTGTGTGTGTGTCTCTCATGAATAAATAAATAAAATCTTTAAAAAAAAAAAAAAGAAAAGAAAAGAAAAAAATTTCAGACTATGTATGGTGATGGATGTTAACTAGACTTATTGTGGAGTGTGGAGATTTCACTATATGTAAATATCTTAAATCATTATGTTACAAATCTGAAACTAATATAAAGATAGATCAATTATACCTTACTTCATTAAAAAAAAAGAATTTCAAATTCAAATAATCTCAGAACCTAGAACATCTGCAGAAATAAATCACCATTCATGTAAATCAACAAGTATCTACAAAAAGAAAAGAGAAAAAAAACACACTTTGAAGTACCATCCATAGAGTGAAAAAAGCAACAATAAAGAACCAGAACAAGTGAGGGCTCACTGCACACAAAGTGACATATGGGTCAAACTGGTGAACAGGAGTCGGTTAAAGAGCAGAGCAGGCTGGTTAGTGCTAGTATTGGCAAAGCTGCCAACCAAAGAGAATGAAAGTATAAGCCACCCAGAAGCCAGAGCTAGCAGGGTCCCACTGTGGGATCGCTGCACACAGAGAGTAAATCTTACGGCAAAGACCTCAGCCTGAAGACCAGCCGCTCTCTTTTTCAGCTCCTCCCCTTGAGCCTCTTTCGAACTTAGTTCCTCCTTCAGTTGCTCTACCTGTCACGACATTGTTATTCTTTTTCACTTATGTGTCAACTTTGGTCTTATTATCTGCTTTTCAGCCAGATATAACAATAACCTATATAACACAATCAAACTTGTTTCCCTAGTTCCCTCTTGAAAGCACCCTAGATAGTTTCTCTATTTTCAAGGGTTTTTTTAAATGGATTTAAATGTGCCAATCAGCAAGTGGAAAGCACAGATTATACTGTAAGCATATTTTATTATAAAATTGGGGTGAAAAATACAAACTAATAGAACATTGGATATGTGAATTTTTAGGTTCTAAAATTAACATAAATTGTCAGTAGTCACTGATAAAAGATTCTTAAAATAATAAAGGAATATTCTACTGACTTTTATGCCAGGTATGGGCACCACAGCAAGAAGCCAGAAACTGGAAAGGAAATTAGAATAATCGTGTATCATTCCTTTACAGTTTTCCGCTCTGAGAAACTGGAAAACTAATGCAAGTGAGACACAAGAGTTATTTTCTAGCTAATATTTCATAATCACAATTATGATTTTTAATTAAACCAAAACAAAGCTAGCTAATTTATAACTATGATAAACTAATATCCTTCAATTTGCCTACATAGTTCATAGAATCAAACTAAATGGCTTTGGATCTAAGGAAAAACTACTATGACTGAGTTTCTAAATATGGACTGACATGTCTTGCTGATATGTATTCCACTGTAGATATATCTGAGTGCACATGGAAAACCTGATACAAATGGATCTTCTCCAAGGGACAGAGCATAGAGCCTCCCTTTATGGAACTTTCCCTTTCCCTTTATGAAGGGAAAATAATATATGATCTAAGTCATTTCAGGGGGAAAAAAAAGGTGGAGGGACTGGGTTCAGCCTCTTAGGGTTTTGACTTTTAAAATACCACACAAGAGTTGCAGAACTTGGTTGGTATCTCATGTAGTGAGAAAAACTCAATTTGGATATAATTCTACTAAATCACCTCAGAAGTACTGATAGATATAAACATTAAACTGTGACAATACAGATCAGCCTCACAGGAATAATTTTCTTTTAAGTGAAAACTTGAAGTAACTATACATCAGTAATTCTGACTTCAGTTTTAGGAAAGTTCCATTTGAAAGAATTCTAAGAATTCTATCTTTCCCTGAAGTCTGACAAAACAATGTGAAGTTCTTCATCATCACTAAGGAAACAGAGATATGCATCAGGTTTCTTAAACCTCTTTTAAAAATTACAGTATCACACACCATTACCTTATTTTTCATAAATTTAGAATGGCTCCGATAGACCTCCATTTGTTTCATTTCTTCCTCCCGTTCTTCAGTACTCAAGGCCCCATTTGATTTCAGCATCTGAATTTCCTCTTCCAAGTCTCGGAGTCCACGCTCCATAGAGGAAATTTTTGAATCCTGAAGACAATGGAAGATTTAGACACTAAAGTATTCACAAAGAATCAGAGAAGCTGAAAAACTCAGTCTTTACGGATAGTGAATTTAATAAAGATAAACAACTATCCAGGAAAACTGCTGTCTAGAAATTGGTGCCTTGCTTCTAAATTATATCTTTATGGCCACTTGAGTGAAAGGAGGAGAGTTCATATCTAGAATATGATTTTTCTTCTGTCTCTTCCTCCAGTCTGTGCCCTTTCATTAAAGAAGTAGAAGCAATGGAAAGTTAAAGTTTCTTTGTACTTCATGGTCAATCAACTTCTAGGAAAAAATCTTATAATATTAACAGCAAAACCATTCCTAGCTACTCTATCATTCTACTCTGTGACCCCTAAAATAAACCTAAAAGGTTTATTTCTGCTCCCAAAGGAGGAAGAAGAGTAAAAATGTCTCAAAGATTTATGTAACAATATTCTCAATATTCTATAAGCATCCTACTGTAAGAATAACAAAGGGATGAATAATTATGCTAACAATTACAGTTTATCATATTACTTATTCTCTATAGTTCTCTACACATTTGAATAGTTCTCTACATATTTGAAGTTTTTGCATAACTTTTTTCAAATCACTATCCTTATACACCATCATCTCCACAAATATCACCTCTCAGTAGAACATTCTTCTATGTTCAATTTCTTGGTTTGGTTTGTCACAGTATCTAGTTTATCCACAGATTACTTTAGACGTTATCAATTACAGGAAGATCATTTTAGATGTCAATTACAGAAAAATTCCTACATAGAATGAACACTTTTATATCTAGAGTTGTATATGTTTATTCACCTAAGAAATAAAGTAGAAGAAGCATAAATTAAGTACAGTTTTGTTTTATTTGGAATTTTAGAGAAATCAATCCTTTAGAAAGAAAGCAATTTTAAAATTACCTCCTTTTGTACTTTACTTCAAAGATTTCTTGATTGACATTCTTGCCTACCATAATTCTTAGAGCATGCAGATGAAAGTTAAAGCATTTATCATGAGACAACTACAACTAGCAATTTTTAGGTTCAAGAGAGAGAAGGGAGATAGGATGTATTCCCTGTTTTGCATTGTATTATCTTTAAAAATATAACAAAAATTTTCCTTTATCAATCTATTCAAATTAAACTTACATTTGGTTCAAAATTATTTTTTAAATATTTTATTTATTTATTCATGAGAGACACAG
Source organism: Vulpes lagopus (assembly GCF_018345385.1). Classification (NCBI taxonomy): domain Eukaryota; kingdom Metazoa; phylum Chordata; class Mammalia; order Carnivora; family Canidae; genus Vulpes; species Vulpes lagopus. Next base: position 2,884,490 of record NC_054844.1, read on the forward strand.
AGAGAGGGGCAGAGACATAGACAGAGCTTCATGCAGGGAGCCCAATGTGGGGCTCAATCCCGGAACTCCAAGATCACGCCCTGAGCCAAAGGCAGACGCTCAACCACTGAGCAACCCAGGCATTCTCATTTGGTTCAAAATTAAATGCACTGAATTAATACAATCAAAAGATACTCTAACCCTAAATTCTCAATTACTTGTTTAAAATTAGTGGGTACATCCCATTTCTATCATAGCCCCCCAAAAATAAAATTTAGTGGGCCACAATTAATCTCCTGGCCTATAAAGAATAAATACAGGCATAACTTGAAGATACTGTGGGCTGGCTCCAGATCACTGCAGTAAAGTAAATATCACAATAAAGCAAATCAAATAAATGTTTTGGTTTCCCACTGCATATAAAAAAATTATGTTTCCACGAACATAATTTTTAATGAAAAAAGTATATAACTTAATCTAAAAATAACTTATTGCTAAAAAATACTATCATTTGAGCTTACAGCAAAGTCATGACCTTTTTTGCTAGTAGAGGGTCTTGCCTACATGTTGATAGGTGCTGACTGGTCAGGGTGGTGGTTGCTAAATTTGGGGTGACTGTGACAATTTCTTAAATAAGGCAACAAAGAAGCTTGCTGCATTAATTAAAACTTTTCCTTTCACGAACAATTTCTCTATAGCATGTGATACTGTCTAACAGTATTTTACCCACAGGAAAAATTCTTTCAGAACTGGAGTCAATACTCTCAAACCCTGCTGCTGCTGCTGCTTCTTTACCAACTAAGATTATATAATATTCTAAAGCATTGGTTGTCATTTCAACAACCTTCACGGCATCTTCACCAGGAGTAGATCCCATCCTAAGAAACCACTTTTTTTTTTGCTCATCCATTAAAAGCAACTCCTCACCTATTCAAGTTTTAGCATAAGATTCAAGAAGAAATTCAGCCACACCTCAAGTTCTACTCCTAATTCTAGTTCTCTTGCTCTTTCCACCACATCTGCAGCTCTTCCTCCACTGAAGTCCTAAACCCCTCAAAGTCATCCAGGAGGTTGAAATCAACTTCTTTCAAACTCCTATTCAGGTTGATATTTTTACCTCTTCCCATGAATCACAAATGTTCTTATTGGCATCTAGAGTGGTGAATTCTTTCCAAAAGGTTTTTGATTTACTTGGCCCAGAGATCCTTCAGAAGCATAAATTAAGTATAGTTTTATTTGGAATTTAACAAATTTTACAGCTGCTCTCTATGGCAGCTATAGCCATAGCGATAATATAAATAGAGATAAATAGCCATAGAGATAAATATATAAATATATTTATAATATATTTCTTAAATAATAAGACCTGGAAGTCCAGGGGCACTTAGGTGGCTCAGTCAGTTAAGCATCTGCCTTCAGCTCAGGTCATGAACCCAGGACCCTGGGATCGAGCCCCACATCGGGCTCCCTGATCAGCACAGAGTCTACTTTTCTCTCTCTCTCTCTCTCTCTCTCTCTCTCCCACTTCCCCTGCTTGTGCTCACTCTCTTTCACTGTCAAACAAATAAATAAAATCTTAAAAAAAAAAGGCCTGGAAGTCAAAATGACTCCCTGATCCATGGGGGGCAGAATGAATGTTTTGTTATTAGGCACAAAAACAACAATAATCTCTATCAGAGCTCTTCAGTGAACAGGTGCATTGTCAATGAACAGCCATATTTTGAAAGGAATCTCTTTTTCTCTGTAGTGGGTCCCATCAGTGGCCTTAAAATATTTAGTAAACCATGCTACAAATAGATGCACTGCCATCTAGGCTTTGTTTATAGAGCACAGGCAGCAGAGACTAAGCATAATTCTTTTTTTTTTTTTAATTTTGTATTTATTTATGATAGTCAAAGAGAGAGAGAGAGAGAGAGAGAGGCAGAGACACAGGCAGAGGGAGAAGCAGGCTCCATGCACCGGGAGCCCGATGTGGGATTCGATCCCGGGTCTCCAGTATCGCGCCCTGGGCCAAAGGCAGGCGCCAAACCGCTGCACCACCCAGGGATCCCCACTAAGCATAATTCTTAAGGCCCTAGGATTTCTGGAATGGTAAATGAGTACTGGCTTCAACTTAAAGTCATCAGCGCATTAGCTCCTAACAAGAGATTCAGCCTATCTTTTCATGCTTTGAAGCCAGGCACTGACTTCTCTAGGTATTAAAGTCCTAGATGGGGATCCCTGGGTGGCGCAGCGGTTTGGCGCCTGCCTTTGGCCCAGGGCGCGATTCTGGAGACCGGGGATCGAATCCCACGTCGGGCTCCCGGTGCATGGAGCCTGCTTCTCCCTCTGCCTGTGTCTCTGCCTCTCTCTCTCTTTCTGTGTAACTATCATAAAAAAAATTTTAAAAATTTAAAAAAAAAAAATAAAGTCCTAGATGGCATCTCCTTCCAATAGAAAGTTGTTTCATCTACATTGAAAATCTGTTGTTTGGTGGAGCCACTCTCATAATGAATCTTCTAGATCTTCTGGGTAACTTGCTGCACTGTCTCCGTCAGTACCTGCTATTTTACCCTGCACTTTTATGTCATGGAGATGGCTTCTTTCCTTAAACCTCATGAACCAACCTCTGCTAGCTTCAAGCATTCCTTTGCTGCTTCCTCACCTCTTTCAGCCTTCACAGAATTGAGAGACTTAGAGCCTTGCCCTGGATTAGGTTTTGGCTCAAGAGAATGTTGTGGCTGGTTTAATCTTCTATCCAGACCACTAAAACTTTCTCCATGTGAGCAATAAGGCTGTTTCACTTTTTATCATTCATATGTTTACTAGAGTAGCCGCTTTTAATTTCCTTCAAGAGTTTCCCTTTGCATTCATAATTTGGCTGTTTGGTGCAAGAGGCCTAGCTTTCAAGCCTATCTTAGCTTTGGACATGCCTTCCTCACTAAGCTTAATCATTCCTAGTTTTTCATTTAAAACCAGAGACATGTGACTCTTTTCACTTGAACATCAAGACCACTGTAGGGTTATTAGTTGGCCTAACTTTAACATTATTGTGTCTCGGGGAACAGGGAAGCCTGAGGAGAGGGGGAGTTAGTTCTAGGGGAATGGCAGGTCAGTGAGGCAGGCAGAACACACAGATTTATCAAGTGGCGCCATTTATCAGTGACACCCAAAACAACTACAACAGTAACATCAAAGATCACAGATCACCATAACAAATAGAATAATAATGAAAAAGTGTGAAATACTGCAAGAATTACTAAAATGTGACACATAGACATGAAGTGGGCAAATGCTGTTGAAAAAATAGCATCAAAAGATATGCCTGATGCAAGGTTGCCACAAACCTTCAATTTGTAAAATACAGTATCTGCAAAACACAATAAAGTGAAGCAGAGTAAAACAAGGTTATGCCTATAAACTATTTTCATTGTACTATCTGAAAATTCACCTTTAAGATTACTATACATCTTCCTGGAAATATCAGGATATAGTCCCTTAAGAATAACTAAGATACTAGGCATTTGCATGTGACTATCCAATAAATGAAATGTGGCTTACTTCTGACATTAATTGGGGGTTTTGGGGGGATGAAAAGGGGCCAATGAAAGAGGGACTGGTGCTCCACACAAGACAAATCACCTCCAGCTATGAACTCCAGTTCTGTTCATTACATAGCTTACAAAGCCCCCACAAGGCCCCAAGAAACATTATCCATCTTAAGAAGAAATCATTTAAATTCAGAGAAAAGTTCTTATAACTATACTTAAGAAGCACCTATTTGCATAAAACCATATACCAATAAACTAAATATTCTTGTCATATCACCAAATATTAAATAAAGGCCCACAAAGTAAAAATAGTGTCAAACTTTCAAGGGAATATGAAGAGGCTAAAAAAAGAGAAAGATAGGTTCTTATCTATAAGAGTCTTTCCACTTTTGTAAGAAAGAATATGATGTTCATAAAAATAACAGCAGTAGCAGCTAACAGTTTACAATATACCAGGTATTATTCAAAATATTTTACTTGCTATAACTAATTTAAAACTCAAAACCAACTACAGGATGGTGGTTTATCATCGCCTTCTATCAATAAAGAAATTGAGGCATAGGGAGAGGTTAGGTAACTTGCTCTGTGTCATACAACTGATTCAAGTAAAGCCAAAATTTTGAACCCAAGGAATTTAGAAGACAAGCTCTTGATCAACGTAACACAGAGCCTAAAGATTTCTAACTATTCATTAACTTAAGGCATAGTTTTTCAAAGTATGGTCCATGTTCTATGTTCTGGATCCCCCAGACCTTTTCAAGACATCTACATAGTCAAAACTATTTTCATAATAATATTATGACTTTATTTGCCTTCTCCACTATGTTAACATTTGTACTAAAGGTAAATAATGGTGGAAAAACTGCTAGTGTATCAGGACAACAGGAAGTAGCACCAAACCACACCAGCAGTCATTGTACTTTACAGGTCAGGCACTCACAGAAAAAAAGAAAAATATATTAAGGGGGGAAAAAAAGAAGTAAGCTCTAGGCCCAATGTGGGGTTTACAATCATGACCCCGAGGTAAGAATCACATGCTCTGCTAATTGAGCTAGCCAGGTGCCCCTAGAAATAAAATTTTTGGAAGACTGCTTCCCTTGAGAATGTCCCTAATGAAGCAGTAAAAATTATTACTTTTAATTAATCGCAACCCTTAGGAATGCATCTTTTTAATATTCTTTTGATGAAATGGGAAGGAGCTAGGCATCTCTGCCCATTGAAGTATGACAGTTGTTCCTTAGAAATAGCACTTATGTGCCTCTTTGAGTTGCAAGCCACATTAGATACTATTTTTATAGAACATCATTTTTACCTGAAAGAACAATTGACAAATTATAGTTTCTAGGCTATTAGGCAGACATTTTCTAAAAACGAATGAATGAGCTTGTCTTAAGAGAATAGAAGAGGGTCCCTGGGTGGCTCAGCGGTTTGGCGCCTGCCTTGGGCCCAGGGTGTGATCCTGGAGAGCCAGGATCGAGTCCCACATCGGGCTCCCTGCATGGACCCTGCTTCTCCCTCTGCCTGTGTCTCTGCCTCTCTCTCTCTCTCTGTCTCTCATGAGTAAATAAATAAAATATTTTAAAAAGAAAAAGAAAAAAAGAGAATAGAAGAGTCCTGAGATCAAAAGGTTTAAGCAGAGCTGATTTAAAGAAATTCTGGACAAGTCTTTTTGGTCCCATTTGAGTTATGATCTATAACTAAAAGGGAATAAAACTGAAGTTCTTTTACAGTGTCATTTTCATTGTCTTACTATTTCTTCTCAATCTACAAAGTAAGTGAAATATTATCACATACCACTTTCTAAAATACACACGGAAGTGTGTAATCATTTAAAAGTTTAAAAATCACTTAAAACTGACTCAGAAGATTTTTTCATAGATTCTTACGTACCTTCATTTCAATAACAGTTTGCAGAGCTTTTGTTTTGGCGGAATCAGGAGCATTCTCAAATCTCCGGTGCATCTCCTATACAAGAGAAGCAAAAGAGAGAGTAAGTGTCTTCATTTTCGCTCTTCTTTTGTCTTAAATAGAGGTTAGAGAAAGATGGGGAGAGAGAGTAATTGTGTAAAAAAGATATTATACCATCCTTGTAAGACTGATCCCTGTGTACCAGACCTTCCTAGTGGATCAGAGAACCCACAGACTGCATCCAGGCTAAGGAACTCTAAGGGTCAAGCACACAGGGATAGAGTCCCTGTCTATGAACACCTAGATATTTAAAATTAGTCAAACAGATAAAATCAGTACGACAGATGGAAACTACAGCACAAACCCAGATTGGTCTGTCAATTTTCCACATGATCCTAAGACATATAAATCAGAACTCCAAGATCCAAACGGTAGACTAGAAATATTCCCTTTTTAAAAGGAGAAATAAAAGCAGTCACAATCAGCCCGCACTGCACAAAGCTACTAAAAGCATTTGTGTTACCCACATCCTTTCTCTAACATCTACCCTGGAGTAACAACCTGGCTACCTATAATGAAAATCTCTCTCCAGTGGGGTGACAAGTAGAAAGACAAAAGAAAATAAGGTTGTTGGGCAAGTTTCCTCATAGTTCATGTTTATAAAATGTCAGAAAAGCACAGCTATTCTTTTTAATCTCAATTTTAGTGAGTTCAGAATCAAGAAGAAAGGAAGCAATGGTAGTAATATCACAATTAGGGTCTTCGAGGGTCACAGTAAGGTTATCAGTCCACCTCAGGATATTTCCTGTCAGATTTTGTGAATGTCTCTGACTTAATCAGTCAACATTTCCAAAGTACCCTGGCACAGCTTTCTAGTGATCCCAGAGAATACGCAGTTGAATACTTTCCATCTGAACCATACTTAACCATAAGAAAAGGAAGGTATAATACTTTAATTATACCTTTCACCTAATTTATTCATTCCTGCCTGACCAGGAAGAATGGTTTAAGAGAAACAGAAAATAGAACTGCACAATTCACCAAATTACCTCTTCCTGGAAGAACTGTCCTGAACTGACAAAAGTTCTAAATTATAAACAGTCAACAGTTTAAAAACCAGTAACTTCTGAACATCCACATTTACCAGCTGGTTGCTGAAACTATAGTGCAAACCACTATTAATACATACCACCCTTTCTGCTACTTTTCTCCCTGACTCTAGCCTTAAATATTCAAACAAGGTATCCCATCTGTATGTTTAATAAATATCTCAAACTCTTCATGCCCAAGAGTAAATTAAATTCTTGGTGGTACTCTAAAACCTGCTCCATCCTTCCAGTTACTCAGGTGAAAAACCTAATTCTTAATGCCTTCCTTTCTCTTTCAAGCCACAGTCAATCAGGAAATCCAGTTAACTCAACCTTCAAAATATATCCAAAACGCAAACACTGTTACCATTTGGAGGGAGCCACTAACAAAAATGTGTCTTTTAGGGGTGGCTGGGTGACGCAGTTGGTTAAGCATTCGACTCTTGGTTTTCTGCTCAGAGTGTGATCTCAAGGTCCTGAGATCCAGCCCTGCACCAGGTCTACTTGAGACTCTCTCTCCCTCTCTCTCTGCCCATCCCCCCATATTTTCTCTCCCCCTCCCTCTCTCCCAAATAAATAAATCTTAATATATACGTGTGTGTGCCTATATATATATGTAGATATATATACACATATATCTCTATATCTATATAGATATAGATATATATCTCTTTTAAATCTAAAAACAAGCTCCTAACTAGGTTCCTCACTTTTTATGTTGCTCCCCTACAGTCTATTCTCAACAGAGCACTCAGAGTGACCTTTTAGAGTATGAATTTAATCTTGTCACTCTTCTGCTCAAAACTCTTATCATGGTTCCCTATGTGACTCAAAGCAAGCCAAAGTCGCTCAGTAGTCTACAAGACCTCATGTTTTATCACTCTTCCCTCAGTCACCATGCTTTAACTACACTGGACTCCCTGCTGTTCCTCAAATATGCTAGGCATTCTCCCATTCCTTAGGACTTTACACCAGATGTTTCCATTACCTAAACTCTTTTTCATCAATCAACTCACGGAGAGGACTTTCTCTCCTTCATTCAAATCTTGACTCAAATGTCTCTTCTAGATTATTAGGTTTATGAGTTGTGATAATCATATTGTGGTTATACAAAAAAAAAAAAAAAAAAGTCCAAATGTTTTGGCGGTGCATACCAAAGTCTACAGAGAGGTAAGTTACATCATGTCAGGAATTTGTTTTAAAATCTTTGGTGAGGGTGATGATGGAAGGGGAGGAGGGCCGGCGGTCGGGGTGAATGGTGACGGGCACTGAGGGGGGCACTTGACGGGATGAGCACTGGGTGTTATTCTGTATGTTGGCAAATTGAACACCAATAAAAAATAAATTTATTATTTAAAAAAAAATAACTTAAAAAAAAAAGAAAAAAAAGAAAAGACATTTCTCCAAAGAAGACAAACAAATGCCCAGCAATACATGAAAAGATGATCAACATCACTTGGGATCAGGGAAATACAATTCAAACCCATGAGGAGTTACCAACTCACACTAGTCAGAATAGCTAAGATCAACACCTCAGGAAACAACAGATGCTGGTGAAGATGCAGAGAAATGGGACCTTCTATTGGTGGGAAGGCAGCTGTTGCAGCCATTCTGGAAATAAAAATATTTAAAAAAATAAAAATAAAAATAAAATCTTTGGTAAAAAAGAAGGAAAGGGCAAAAAATAGGACACGGAAACAAAGTGTGGCAAAATTTTGGTAATTGGTGTATCTGAGTGATAATTATAGGTTTGAAATTTTTCATTAAAAAATTAATGTTTAATGTAGCACAGCATATCTTATTTTAAAACTTAAAACTGACAAAAAAGAATCCACATGTCCCTTCCCCTTTACCTTACTGTTTTTCCTATTCATAGCATGTACCTTCTAACCTATACATGAATGATGAGTGAATGAAAGCAAATGGCTACCAAACTTTCAAGACTTAAGGGAACCTATGAACCCCTTTCTATCCCTGTGCTGAGTTACATACACCTCCTCTTACTTCTAGATAATCTTCCTCTAACACTTACTACATTATATTTGGAATAATCTTCTCTAATATACCAGACTGTAAACTCCTTCAGGGCAAAACTGTCCTTTGTATTCCTTAAACACTGTGAGACATGTAAGTAATCATTAAAAATTATCTCTCCTCCATATCTATTCCTCTTTTGTTGGATGAAGGAAAGACTGAAAAAATGAATAAATTGTCAGCTAGTGTTAATCTTCACCTCTCTATTGGACCACTCTCTCTACTATACCAAATAAAGAAAGGTCTTCTTGTTTCTAAATCTTATAGCTGTTGTCAGTCCACATCCTTTCTGAACTCATTTAATAGTTTTCTTTTCTATTTTTTTTTTTAATGAGAGAGACAGTTAAGGGAGGAACATCTTTAAAATTTTCAACTGCCTTCCATTAAAGAATTATCCTAGCTCTAAAGACTTGTTCTCTGTCCTTTCCCCTATCATAACCACAGACAGACATTTTCTAAATTCAATCCTTAGAACTCTTCTCAGTTCTATATCCCCAATCCAGGGACTCCACTAGCCCACATAGAAACTTACTAGGAATTAGAAAAAAAAACACAACCCCTGTAGAGTAGAAGCAACCTCAGCATGAAACACTGGTTGAGTTTTAGGCCCCACTTGCTCCATCAGCAGAAGCTCTTGTTTGGCTGAACAACAGGCACACCAACAATACAGGGTAGCCCTTCTCCCAAATCCCACAAATTCAACTACAGTTGACCCTTGAACAACATGGGTTTGAACTGTGCTGGTCCACTTATACAAGTATTATTCTTTTTTTTTTAAGATTTTATAATTTTTATTTATTAGAGAGAGAGAGAGAGAGAAAACATGAGCAGGGGGAGGGGCGGAGGGAGAGGGAGAAGCAGACTCCTGGCTGAGTGGGGAGCCCACCTGGGGCTCCATCCCAGGACCTCAGGACCATGACCTAAGCTGGAAGGCAGACACTTAACCGACTGAGCCACCCAGGCACCCCTACATGTATTATTTTTTCAATAAATATAGTACGGTACTATAAATGCGTTTTCTCTTATGATTTTTAAATAACATTTGCTTTTCTCTAGCTCACTTAAAGAATATGGTAAATAATACATATGACATACAAACTACATGTAAATCAACCATTTATGTTATCAGTAAGGCTTGCAGTCAACAGTAGGTTATCAGTAGTTAAGTTCTGGAAGAGTCAGACACTCTATACAGATTTTCAACTAAACAGGGGTCAGCTTCCAACCCCGTCATTATCCAAAAGTCAACTATATTACATATTACATTTCCATCAATAACCTGCAAAATCTATTTCTCTAGCCTTGTAGTGGACATCTATTACTCTTTCTTGCCATGGTATCTAATCTCCCTTCTATGTTTGGGGATTCCATATTTTATTTTTTTTAATTTTTATTTATTTATCACAGTCACACAGAGAGAGAGAGAGAGGCAGAGACATAGGCAGAGGGAGAAGCAGGCTCCATGCACCGGGAGCCCGACATGGGATTCGATCCTGGGTCTCCAGGATCGCGCCCTGGGCCAAAGGCAGGCGCTAAACCGCTGCGCCACCCAGGGATCCCCAGATTCCACATTTTAAGACAGTCTTCCTTCCACAAGAGAAACTAAGGATGTCACATACTTTTTCCTCAGCCTTTCTGGCAGTTAAAATCCAAACACAAGACCTAATCTCCCCAGTCAGACACATATATCACTTTGATTCAGAACCTTTTAACAGAAGAATCAGGGACCTGAATAGAGACAAGTCTGACAATGAGTGGCAGAGGCAGCAGTTACCTCAAGCTCCCAGTCTCAGGAATGGCAGAGGTTCCAAGGGTAGTGAGCAGTGTCAGTGATGTCAGCCAAACAGTGATGTCTTGGTGCTGTGTTTGTACCCTGTACCAAGAAAAGCACTGTCTACACTAAACCAATAAAGGAACATGATGGATTTGAGACTGTTTTTGGCTATATAACTTCTGTACCCAGCATTTCTAACCCTCCTAGAAATTCTGGGACTGGGACAGCTGGATAGCTCAGTAGTTGAGTGTCTGCCCTCAGCTCAGGTAATGATCACGGGGTCCTGGGATCGAGTCCCTGCAGGGAGCAGGGAGCCTGCTTCTCCTTCTGCCTATATTTCTGTCCCACTCCCTCTGTCATTCATATTTCATTATAAATAAATAATCTTTAAAAAAAAACAAAGAAGTTCTGGAACCATCATCTGTCTGGATTATAGCAACAGGATCCCAAAATCAACCTCCCTAGTAACACACTGGAAGACTATTGCTTTAATTTATTTTAATTCTTTCTCTACTTCTCCATTCAAGCAATTCAGCCACATTACCAGTGAATTCCAGGGTGCCAAATCTAGTGGACACCTTTCTGTCCTCATCTTCCTAAAACTCTCAGAGGCCTTCAAAGCAGTGGGTCACTCCCTCCTATACACGTATTTTCTCTTGACTTATTATGAGACTACACTCTCTTCTTCTTTCTCTCCAAGTGCTCCTTCTGTTTCTTTTGCAGTTTCTTCCTTCTAAATTAGACCCCTAAATACTATAATGACCAGGTGACAAGTCCTAAACCCTCTTCTCTTTTCCTGCTAAACTCTCTATTCCATAACATTGCTTAAAATTCAACTGAAATACTAGTGAATTCCTAGGCCCTCTGCTCTGATTTCAGACTCATTTATCCAACTGCCCATTTGACATCTCTGTTTAGATGTCTAACAGGTAATTTAACCTATATACTGTCCATAACAAATCTCTTAATTTTTCTTTTCTTTAATAGAGCCCCTGATCTGATGAGTGTGATGAGAAAGGAGTCTTCTACATCTCATTAAACGGCACTACCTTCCCAGTGGCTCAAGCCAAACACCAATGTCTCATTTTTCCCAGATCTTTATTTCCCACAACCGATTCAAACTGCGTGCAGTTATTGTTCTAGCTTCAAAATATGTCTTGAATTCTTCCACTTCATTCCATTTCCAGTTCAGTTTAACCCTGGATTACTACAACTGCCCCTAGTTTCCTTCCACTTCCTCTGTCCATTCTCAAGACAGCACCAGGGTAATCTTCATAAAGCATCAACAAATCATATAACAGTTTAGTCTGCTTTGAATCCTTCATGGAATTTCCCATTCACTTCTCACTCTCTACCAAAGCAACATGTTCTGACCATAATGGATAGAAAACTGGCCCTCCTGTTGTAAACTATTTTAAAATTAGGTAAAATGCATGAAATAACTTTTCAGACACTGGAAAACAAGCACATAGATCTATGGTACTTGAAAGAAGGGAAAAAAACACTGATGGTTCAGACTTGCTATCCCATCTATGATGCAAGGAGAGGAAGCCCAAACAGAAAACAGCAGTCCTACAAATCTCAGAAGACAGATCAATGGATAAGACTCCTGAGACAGTGGAAACGTGCAAAGCAGACTATCACAGAGAAGGAAGCCAGCCATAAAAGCAACAGTGTCTAATCTGACAGGGGTCCCTTTGAGTCTCTGGCCAAACACTAAGTGTGTGCGCACAGGGCAAGATTCCACAATGTCAGACAAAGAACAATTACCAACAACAGAACTACCAGAGAGCTATGAGTTGAGCAACTACCTGAATTCACATGGGCCTGGGAAAAATTCTAGTTCCAAATAGCCAAAATAAGGAGAACATCAGAGGAACCAGACAAGCCAAGTCTTAAAAGTTAACTAATTTATTCCTGAAAGAGGAAAGACTATCTACATCAACCCTAATCGCATTTACAAGCCGGTCTTCTAAAGATCAAGTTAATCCACAATTTCACAAGGCAAAACCTTCATTAAGAGAGTAAAATCTAAAAAAAAAAAAAAAAAAAAGAGAGTAAAATCTAGAACACACTAATCCAGAAGAAAATCTCAACACATTAGTTCAGGCCATAATAATCTCTCACTTATATTAAAACAACAAACTCATCATTTTCTTCTGAGCCTCTAATTTGTCCACATTTAATCTATTCTCCATATTGTAAGCAAGAGATCAATTGGGCACACAGCAGATATTTAATAACATTTATTCAGTAAAATGAGTGTAAAACTTTAAAAAGTATAAGCAAAAATAAAATGAATCCCTCTAATTGCAAATAATCTTCATCTATTAATAAAATTCTATACCTATACATTTTTCATTTGCTATTTCTTTCTTTTTAAATTTTTTAAAGATTTTATTTATTCATGAGAGACACAGAGACAGAGAGGCAGAGACACAGGCAGAGAGAGAAGCAGCTCCCTGCGGGGGAGCCCGATGTGGGACTCGATCTCAGGACCTCAGGATCATGACCTGAGCCAAAGGAAGATGCTCAACTGAGCCAGCCACCCAGGTGTCCCTCATTTGGTATTTCTGTATCAACTTGAAAATATTAAAACTGCATTTCTTTGAAATACCTCACAATTCAGGTAGTGAGGTAATTTTATCTGACTTCTTTCCCATTACCTAACTCCAAATAAGATAGATTTGCAGATGTGTTATGGTTAAACAATAATAATTTCATTTTGAATCCTAGCAAGCATGTAAGTAAAACATAAAGAAAACAAATCCATTTGAACAAAAAAAATCCTCCTTTGCTAAGCAGGAACTAGGATGCATTTTAAACCATTCACAGGCATAAAGTTTTCCTGGTAAGACATCTGTAAATCATATCACTTGTAACAAATTTCCATTCAGAGGCCTGCACCTTAAAACTCATTATGAACACACCTGGCAGTTGGTGAGATGACAAGCTCCCTTTCCCACTGAGTACATCAAGTCTCTGATTCTTGCACTATTAATAAAGAGAGGAGACTGAAAATAGAAATGAATGTACTATTCACATAAAAATAACAACTAGAATATTCTATTTGTTTGTTCTACTTCACTCCTTTGGCCTGAAATTTTTCTTTCAGAAACAATAAGAGTACAGGTAGAATTATCTGGATCTTGTTAAACTGTCCAACAGAAAATACGTTCATTTTCTCATTATTTTACCAAAGAGTAATGACTAATCTAGAGTTAGAAGACAAGTTAGGAATTTTCATATTTTTCTCTCTTTAGTAATTTCTTTTAAAAAGTCAGTCAACTTTTACTTACACAACAGAGAGAAAGGGGAATTTGTGACTGAATAGTAGTATTTATGTCTGAAAAAAATTGTTTTTCAAGTTTTAGGTTTTAGCCTCCAGCACTCTTGGCTCAAGGGTAGAAGCTCCAGATTGTGACACTCCTTCACAGATTCAATCCTCCCCACAAGTTCTGGGTTTACTGTACTCAAAACACAGAGGAGACAGGAATAAAAATGAGGAGGAGAATAAGCAGAAAGAATCCTCGCTGTTGTGTCTGTCAGACACCATTATACTTTAACCCTTTACCATCTCTAATGGCATTACTCTAGAAAATGTGATTTTCTTGTCAAAATGGAAATGGGCACAAATGACACAAAGAAAGAGGGAAGAATAACCTGAAAAAAGGTATGTAACTATCTATATTTTCCAAAATCACTTTCAGGGCAACAAACTTCGGATCCCCTCTTTTTTTTAATTCTTCCTATGCTTTGTCTGCTGTTTCTCTTTTTTCTCTTCTCTCTTTTATCTATCTTCTCTTACACTTTACACAACTGCCAATGATAACAATAGGTATTCCTCAGATATACTAGTTAGATTCAGAATTCCTAGCATAGAACCTTGTCAAATATTAGTGCTTTCAACTTCAAAGATTCCTGTAAACTCCAACATCATAGCAGTTATGCTTAACAAGGTTTGTTGATTGAAATATTACAGAGACAAAAACTAGCATGAATATAATGTTTTAAAACAAATTTATACTTTATTTACCACATCTACATTTTTAAAGTTCAGAGCATATATAGGCATCAAATATATTATTTATTTGGCCTGTTGGGTATGTACATGGAATGCAGATGCAGAAAATTCCATAGCCAACTTGGTATGTTCTGCCAATAGACTGAGAACCCAAACTCGGGTCTCAAATTTTGGTGTATAACAGAATTGCCTATAAAGCTTGTTAAAACTCTGTATGCTAAAGCCCCAAGAACTGGCCAAGACAAGTCCTGACTATGGTTCAATATTTGTCCAATAAATGTCTTCACGCTTCTATCAACCAAAGGAAAAGTATTACAGTAAATAATATAAAATCTAACAATCAGTAGTCCCATAAAAATGTAATTTCAGTACAAATAAAATACGATGCTTAAACTTATTTTTTTCTTCTTTGGCTTTTATTTGGGGAAATTATTATCTGTTATCTACAGAACCATTTTCATAAACAAAATGGAAATCTAATCACAAAAGCTATCAGATATGAATGCCATTATAATGTTACAGTATTTCATCAAATCTAAGATGCCATTGTAGTAGATACCACTGTTTTATGTAATGGAAAGAAAGGGAAAAAATACCTCCAAATAAATCATGACACAAAGCTTTATCATTCAAAATTTTTATTTTATACTGACTGTGAATTCTCTTCTACTTATTTAACTACAGTTTAATTATATATCATTTTGAACTGTTTTTATAACTTTCTCCATGCCAGTAACCTTGGTTTCAATGCCAATTCACCGCATATTACTGATGACATGTTGACCAACAATTAAAGTTAACATGAGAAATACCAACAATGTTCACACCCTCAACTAAAGTGGTAACAAAAGGAACAGGTACTGTCTGTGAAAGTACAAACAAATTCAGCACAACTACTGCCTCACTGACAGACTGTGAGATGCCATCAAGGGTAAGATGTAACTCAATTCCGTATTATTTAAATAAGAAAAACAGTGAGTCTTAGAATTGAAGAAATACTGATTTTTTTAAAAGATGGACAATAAGTCCAATAAATAACAAAACCTATGGACATCCTGGTGTTGCCAGCTCACAATTCTTTTTGACTTTCTTGATATAATGTGCAATGGTCATTTCAAGTCACCACTCACCTAACCTAGATGAGAGCTGTTAAGTTTGTATTAGACTATCCTATTCACATTTGACTCTCCCTCCCCCACTCATTCTCAACACAACCAGAGTAAACTATAAAAGGCAAACTAGATCTTAATATTCCCCTGATTAAACACCGGAATGGATTCTTCTTGCACTTTGAGTATAACAGATGCATTTACTTGCAAGGATCATGAAGGCAAGTGCTTGCCTCCTAGAGGGCAGGTTTCCTTCACTATTTCCCTACTGCTCTGCACCTGGTTAGTGCCCAGTAAACATTGATGAATCAAAGGAATGTACTTGGCCCTGGCTACCTCTTCAACCTGTCATCTGATGCCAGCCTTCACCTTATACAATTTGCTTTTGCCCTCCAGCCATCTTGTTGTGCCCTCAAAATTCCTTCCTATCAGACCTTCTGAAACTGTTAACCCTTCTTCATGAAATGATTTTATCCAAATGCTCAGCAAGAGTTTCTCCTTGTCTTTCTTCAGGTCTCCCTTATGGAGCACCACCTCAAAATGCTTATTCTATTTACAGAAATGTCCTCCCCCAAACATAATTAGACTCCACCCAATCATGTAGTTCATCTCATAATTATCAGTTAACTGTCTCCCACCAGATTTTTAAATTCTAAGAAGGCAGAGTCCATGTGTGCTGACATGAAAAATGCATACCCCATGCTTATCCCTAGATCAAACACCTATCAGAAGCTCAATAGATATTTGTTGAATAATGAGAAAGGAAACATGATACCAAGTGCCTCTGGCCTCTTACTGTTTTAGAAACAATCTTTAGAAACAATCTTTATGTATTAGTTTAGCCAAGCTTTACCCCAAATTATCATTTTAACTTTTGTTAACTGTATTTTCTAACATACACAAATTTAATTCTTTAAGATTTCTTACTATGGCAATGAAAGATTCTTTCCTATCTCAAGATTATATTAAAAGCTTTTGACTTAGGGATGCCTGGGTGGCTCAGTGGTTGAGCACCTACCTACCTTCAGCCCAGGGTGTGATCCCAGAGTCCGTGGATCAAGTCCCACATCGGGCTCCCTGCATGGAGCCCACTTCTCTCTCTCTCTGCCTATGTCTCAGCCTCTCCCTCTGCATCTCTCATGAGTAAATAATAAAATCTTTAAAAAAGAAAAAGCTTTTGACCTATATTTTCTTTTTATTTTATTTTTATTTTTTTTAAGTTTTTTTTTCTACTTCATCTAAAATTTAATTTGAATGTACGACGTAATAACTATTTTCCAAATGGATGGCCGCTATTTCAAAACATCCATCATATACTGAAAACTGCATTACTTCTGGATTCCATTCTATTTCATTGATCTAGGTATCTATTGCTTTGCCAGTGCCACACACATTTTAATAACATCGGGTTTAAAATATGTGCATCATGATCTGTTTAAGCAAGTGTTCCTACACTGTTCTTGCAAATAAACAACAGTATCATTAGGACAGGTTTCAAAATAATTCCCAACTGTGATTATGTTAAATTTACAGATTTAGGGTAAAGTGACATCTTTATATTAATATTTCTATCTATACTATAATGAAAACTTAGCCCAGCCTCTCCATTACCATTACTGATATTATGTTTTCCATTTCCTTATCTAATTTCATGACCTAATACTTCCAAAATAATGTTAAACACTAATGAACACAGTCATCTTTGATCTCTAACTTCAATGGGTATGAAGTATGTCCAGTATGTCACAGTAAGCTTGATGCTGGCTGTTAGTTTGAAATATGTTTATAAGATATCTTTAGTATGTTATTATTTATTTAAATCTTATCATAAAAGTAACATTCAATTATTTTTAGTTCATTTTATTTTCAAAGAAAATGAAAATGTCAGCAACATTTTTTTTTGTCTGCAACATTTTATCTAATACCCTTGAAACAGCCATCAAATACCACAAGGTTCACTATTCCTTTTACCTAATACAAATTATAACTGTGTATGATATATTGAGGCATTCTGGTATTCCAGGAATAAACTCCTTTTGATTGGAGTCTTATCATTTTATCATAATGCTGACTCTATCTGCTAATATTTTATTTATAATACATATAACTGAACTCATAAGCAAAACTAGCTTTAGGATTTAATTTGTTTTGAAACCTTCATCAGGTTTTATTACCTAGTGGTCACACCAGGGGGATGCCTGAATGGTTCAGTCAGTTAAGTGTCTGACTGGATTTTGGCTCAGGTCATGATCTCAAGGCCCTGAGATTAAGCCCCACATCAGGCTCCATGCTTAAGGTTCTCTCTGCCACTTCACCTATCCTAAACCCCCCAAACTCACACACTCTCCTCCCAAAAAATAAAAATAAAATCTTTTTAAAAATTTATCTTTGATGTAAAAGATTAAGTGAATGAGGAAGAAGCATACATGTAAATATAAATACATTATGTTTGGTTCATCTACATATATGTATAGAGCTGCACAAGTAAAACTTTACAGAAAAACTGAAATTTGATCTAAGTCTTTTTTTTTTTTTTTAATTTTTCTTTATTTATGATAGTCATACAGAGAGAGAGGGAGAGAGGCAGAGACACAGGCAGAGGGAGAAGCAGGCTCCATGCACCGGGAGCCTGACGTGGGATTCGATCTCGGGTCTCCAGGATCGCGCCCTGGGCCAAAGGCAGGCGCCAAACCGCTGCGCCACCCAGGGATCCCTGATCTAAGTCTTGAAGGTAAATAGGTGAAACAGAAAAGAAAACAAGAATGCTAAACATTTTTCTTTTTTCTTTTTCTTTTTCTTTTTTTTTTTTTTTGACATGTGGTTCCAGGGGTACCTGGGAGGCTCAGCCAGTTAAGTATCTGATTCTTGATTTTGCTCAGGTCATGATCTCAGGGTTGTGAGATCAAGCCCTGCTTAGGGCCTCGTGCTCAGTAGGGAGTCTGCTTTTTTCCCTCTCTTTACTTCTCGTTCTGCCTCCCCCACTCATGCTCTCTTTCTCTAAAATAAGTAAATAAATCTTTAAGAAAAAGAATAACATTTGTTTCTGAAGCAATCATTTCCACTTGCTCTTAAATAATTTTAACTCACATGACTGTTTATCCTATAAAATGATGCTGTTACTAATGGCAACTGGAACTGTGTGTTGGTATGACTGACAAGGCCTATATTTCTTTCTACATTACATACATAAGCAGGACTTAATATTTGTAGAGCTTGTTATTTGAAAATTGGTCTTAAATTCATTTTTCTTTCCCACTAGTTTTTCAAATTCATCGTATCTGATTGTTCTCTGCCAGAATACCAATGTAGCTTTTTACAATCCTTAACTATTCACCACCTATTAACTCCAAAACTCAAAATTAAATACAATAAAAAAGAATGTGATCTCGCCACTTATGACAACATGGTTAGACCTTGAGGGTATTATGCTAAGTGAGATAAAGTGAGACAAATGCCATATGATCTTACTTATCTGTGGAATCTAAAAAACAAAATAGGGATCCCTGGGTGGCGCAGCGGTTTGGCGCCTGCCTTTGGCCCAGGGCGCGATCCTGGAGACCCGGGATCGAATCCCACGTCAGGCTCCCGGTGCATGGAGCCTGCTTCTCCCTCTGCCTGTATCTCTGCCTCTCTCTCTCTCTCTCTGTGTGACTATCATAAATAAATAAAAATTAAAAAAAAAATAAAAAACAAAATAAATGAAAAAGCAAAAGCAGAAACAGTCCTGTAAATATAGACAACAAATTGATGGTTTCAAGAGGGGAGATGGGTCAGGGGGATGGGCAAAATGGGTAAAAGGGAGTGGAAGATAGAAGCTACCAGTTATGAAATGAATAAATCACAAGGATAAAAGATACAGCATAGGAAGTATAGTCAGTAGTATTGTAATAGCATTCTACGTTGACAAATGGTAGCTACACTTGTTGGTGAGCATAGCTCATTATATATAGAGCTATCAAATCATCAATATTGTACACTTGAAAATAGCATGACATTGTATGTCAACTCTACTTCAGTTTAAAATTTTAAATAAATAACGGTGCCTGATGGCTCAGTCAGTGAAGCCTCTGACTCTTGGTTTCAGCTTACATTATGATCTTAGGGTCATAAGATCGGGCCCCACATGAAGCTTGTACTCAGTGCAGAGACTGCTTCAGATTCTCACTCCCTCTCCCTCTGCCCATCCTGCTCATGTGCTCTCTCAAATAAATAATCTTTTTTTAAGATTTTATTTATTTACTCATGAGAGACATAGAGAAAGAGCAGAGACATAGGCAGAGAGAGAGGCATGCTCCCTGTGGGGAGCCTGATACAGGACTCAATCCTGGTATCCTGGGATCACGCCCTGAGCCAAAAGCAGATGCTCAACACTGACCTACCCAGATGTCCCTAAATAAATAAATCTTTAAAGAAAAGAAAAGAAATAAAATAAAATTTTATATAAAATAAATAATATAATAAAATTTTAAATAAATAAATGGGCATATCTCAAGATATTCAGAACAGAAGCACTATAAACATAATATTCAAAATTCACAATACTGACATAGACTTCATATTGCATGCTAAGATTATTACAATTTCTCTAACAGTGTTCAATGGCCAGGCCATAAAGTAAAGTAAACACATTCTATGCTGCTGGGAAGATAAACTGGTCCAATCACTCTGGAAGTTAAGATTATTCAGTTTCAAAATGTACACACACTTTAAGCAAATTCATTTCTAGGAATTTATCCTAAACACAAAATTTAATGTACAGAGATGAATGACATTCAGTGACATAGTTTTATATTACTAAAAATATAATATGGTCTAAATTTTCACCATTAAAAGGTATTCAAATAAATATAATGGAACTTTATAAATTCATCTGAAATTATAAAATTCTACATGTACCTGACAAAAGAAAGGTGGTCAAAACAAATTATTAAGAAAAGTGGGTGACATTGCATTATGCATACATGCACTAATATAGTAGCCACTAGCTGCATATAGATACTTTAAAATTGATTAATTATATTTAAATAGAATTTAAAATTCAGCTCCTCGGTCACAGTAGCCACATTTCAAGGGCTCAACAGGCACATGTGACTAGTGGCTACCATAATGAACAAACAGATACAAAACATTTTCATCATCACAGAAAGTAATATCAGACAATACTAATGGATAGCATTCTATCTTTTTAAGATTTACTTATTCATTTGAGAGAGAGAGAGAGAGCACAAGCAAGCACATGCAGGGTGGGATGGGGTAGAAAGAGAGAATCCCAAGCAGACTCCCCACCAAGCGCACAATCCTGAGATCATGACCTAAGCCAAAAAGAAGAGTCAGGGAACCCTGGGTGGCGCAGTGGTTTGGCACCTGCCTTTGGCCCAGGGCGCGATCCGGGAGACCCAGGATCGAATCCCACGTCAGGCTCCCGGTGCATGGAGCCTGCTTCTCCCTCTGCCTGTGTCTCTGCCTCTCTCTCTCTCTCTCTCTCTCTCTGTGTGACTATCATAAATAAATAAAAATTAAAAAAACAAAAACAAAAACAAGAGTCAGATGCTTGGGACACCTGGGTGGCTCAGTGGTTGAGCATCTGCCTTTGGCTCAGGGAGTGATCCCAAGGCTCTTGGATCGAATCCTGCATCAGGCTCCATGCAGGGAGCCTGCTTCTCCCTCTGCCTGTGTCTCTGCCTCTTTCTGTATATCTCTCATGAATAAATAAATAAAATCTTAAAAAAAAAAAAAAAAGACAGTCAGTCTACTGAGCCACCCAGGCACCCCTAGTATTCTTTCTAAAGAAAAGAAAGAAAGATAGAATGTATACATAATAAAAATGATCACTTATACATATATAGTATATATATTGCACATATGTATATTATGCATTATAAGTATGAACAACATATACATACAACATACATTTATATACATTGTATGTATATGTATATATATATGCATGTGTGTATATGTATATATACACACACAATAGTTATCACTAGGTAATGATACCTGAGGTTTTTATTTTTCACTAATCTATTTTCTAATTTTACTATAATAACCTACAGTGAATTTACTGTGTAACAAAATCATTTTTTTTAAAAATTCAAAATTTCCCCTTTATCAAAACTAAAATGTCCTCACTGTTAATAAATATTTCAGATTTTTAAAAAAATATTTTATTTATTTATTCATGAGAGACACAGACTGAGAGAGAGCAGAGACACAGGCAGAGGGAGAAGCAGGCTCCATGCAGGGAGCCCGATGTGGGACCTGATCCCGGGACTCCAGGATCACACCCTGGACCGAAGGCAGGCGCTAAACCGCTGAGCCACCTAGGGATCCCCGAAATATTTTAGATTTTTTACAAAAGGAAAAGTTATAGAACTTCAAAATTAGAAATATCCTCTTTAAGTTGCTATTTTGCTATTCTGGGAATGTTCCATTTTTTTAATCTCTTTCCTCATATTTCATTTAGTCTGGTACTAACACGTTATGAGATTTTTTTTTTCCTTACCCAAATGGCTGAAGTCTCTGATCACACATAGAGAATTACAGCTGTCAACTTTTTAATACAAGATGAATTTTTCATTTTTAATTTCTTGAAATCAATCATTATCTAAAAAAGTGAAAAATTATCAACAGTCACAGTGGTCAGCTAAAGTCTGAGTTTCCTCTATAAAAAGGAAATGCAGTGTGTCTCTATATCATTCTTTCTCACTGTGCCTCCGTGGCAGCAAATGATTTTTACTATATATCTTTAATAGCAAAATAAGTCTCCATGGAAACCACAGGGCAAACATCCATTACTACTGTCAAGGACTATACAAGCACACCTAAACTGAGGTAACCACTTACTTTCTCGTAGAAATATTCTAAAATTGGGCAGCCCCGGTGGCACAGAGGTTTGGCGCCGCCTGCAGCCCGGGGCATGATCCTGGATACCCTGGATCAAGTCCCATGTCGGGCTCCCTGCATGGAGCCTGCTTCTCCCTCTGCCTGTTTCTCTGCCTCTCATACTCTCTCTGTGTCTCTATAAATAAATAAATAAAATCTTAAAAAAAAAAAAAAGAAATATTCTAAAATTAAGTAATAGATACTCTGATTCTGGTTTTGTTCATAAAATTCTGGTTTTATGAACACATCAAGAAGTGAGTAACAACGAATATTCTGTGCCCCTCTAGCAACAAAGTGAGTATACAGAAACCAAATAGGGGGCTGGCGGAGACCCAGAAAGTTAGTAAGCCAGTATATATACCAGTCAATGCCATTTCGTGCAAGAGAGCAAATCAGAATAGAAATCAGTGAAGCACTTAAATACTAAAGAAGAAATTCTCTCCACTAACTCAGTAGAACATATAAATTTATCTAAGCCAAGATGCTGGCTAATCAGTGGGAAAAAAAGACAATCAGTAAGTCTTAACAACCAAAAAATCAGTCACTCACCTCTCTCAACATACTGTTCTCTTTTTCCTTCTGCTCCAAAAGGCTCTCTAGGTGGTGCACGTGCATCTCTGCCTCTGCCAGTCGTCTTGTTCTCTCGTGGTCTTCTTCAGTAGCCTTAGCAGAAAGCCCTTTGCTCTGCAACATCTCCAGAAGTTTCTTGATGGATTCATCCCGAGCATTTAGGGTTTGCTTCTGAGTCTCAATACGCAGCTCCATTTCCTCCAAAGTCTTTCGAAGGAGGAACAGCTCTTTGGCCTGCCGCTCGTGCTCAGCATGTAGTCTCTGAAAGTTCTCCTCAGTCAGCTCTGTCACACAAGGTTCACCAGTCCTACTGCTACTATCTTGCTGAAAGAGCTGGTTCAAGTCCCTCTGGATCCGCAATTCATCCTGGAGAGCCTGGATTGTCATTTGCATGTGCTAGAACCAAGACAAAAGAGAAAAACCCAAATCAGCTTTCCTCCTCAAGTAGAAAAAAAAGAAGCAGATTGGGGAAGCCACAAAGTAGCTACCATGGCTCTCAGAACCCTGAATAAATTAGGATTCACATTATTCTGTTTTACATTTTCTTAAAAAATGATTGAGATAATCTATAAAATCTCAGTTACTTAACATGTGTTTACTCCCAACAGGAAATAAGTATGGCAGCTCTCGTTTTGCACAAGCCATGACAAAATATATTATTCCAAATCAATAGAATGTATTACATAGAATTAAAGGAGAGGGGAGGAAAGAAGAAGAGGAAATCTACAGGAATACAAATACATCATATAGAAGTTTAATCGAAATGGGTGTCTGGATGGCTCAGTCAATTGACCATCCAACTCAGGTCATGATCTCAGGTTTGTGAGATCCAGTTAAGATAACCCACTCAGCAAGGAGTCTGCTTGAAATTCTCTCTCTCTCTCTCTCTCTCCCTCCCTCTCTCATGTTTGTGTACGCTTTGTCTCAAATTTTTTTAAAACGTTTCATCAGGGATCCCTGGGTGGCTCAACGGTTTGGCGCCTGCCTTTGACCCAGGGTGTGATCCTGGAGACCCAGGTTCAAGTCCCACATCAGGCTCCCTGCATGGAGCCTGCTTCTCCCTCTGCCTGTGTCTCTGCCTTTCTCTCTCTCATGAATAAATAAATAAAATCTTAAAAATAAATAAATTAATAATAAAAAAATTAAAAGTTCAAAAAAATTTCATCAAAAAATACAAAGGATATCAAAACACAAAATGACCTTTAAGGACTTAAATTCACACATTAAATAATTCTAATATTTAATGAGTAGTATCTACATGCCAAATTGTGCCAAGCACTTTTTATGTGTTAATTCATTTAATCTTCATGACACATGTACTATTATTTTGATTTTATGGATGATGACACTAGTCTTACAGAGATTTAAGTAACTTGCCCAAGATCACACAGTAAATGATGGAGCTGTCACTGAAACCAAAGCTATTCTCCCAGCCCAACTGAAACTAGTACTACCCAGAGAAAATAACTTCAATCTTTCAAAAGGGGCGGGGAGGGGAAGAGGACAGACTACAGAACTTTTTTTTTTTTCTGAGCTTTTCATACAAAGATAACAATACAGATGAACAATTACATGAAGATGTTAATGCAGATAAACTACAAAATGTCTGGGAGGGCATATCTTTAGCCTGTACCCCCCAATGAAGGTATATGAACCTTTAATCTGAATGGAAAACTGCAGCACATTATACAAGGATTCTAAAAGAGTATCACAAGAATCATATTTTTAAAAATGAAGAAGCAACAACAAAATCACTCCTTGTATTGAAGGTATTTAAGGACTGGCAGTGTGCCACAGTGGAAAAAACACTAACCTACAATCAGAAAACATGAGTTTTAGTGCCAGCTCTCACACTAACTGCTATGCAATGTTAGACGCAATGCCACTTTCTGCATTTCAGATTTCCTCATATTTAAAAGTAATTAAGGATTTAAATACCTGCACCATCTTTTCAGAGTTAATAATATTGTGGAAATCTTTGTAGTTTATATTTTAAAACACATATTGAAAAAATTTGGCAGACTGCAAAATAGCAGGGTAGTAAACATTTCAAATTATCTGGCAAGGGTACAAAGGTGTACATACAAAGATACTCATTCTTGTTTATCATAGTGACAAAATTAGATAAAACCTAAACAGATATTAATAGATGATGAGTGGGGATCCCTGGGTGGCGCAGCGGTTTGGCACCTGCCTTTGGCCCAGGGCGCGATCCTGGAGACCCGGGATCGAATCCCACATCAGGCTCCCGGTGCACGGAGCCTGCTTCTCCCTCCGCCTGTGTCTCTGCCTCTCTCTCTCTCTCTGTGACTATCATAAATAAATAAAAAATTTTTTAAAAAAAAATTAAAAAAAAAAAAATAGATGATGAGTAAATGAGAAATGCCCACATAGTTTAATACTATGCAACCCTAAAAAAAAAAAAAAAAAAAAAAAAAACAAAAAAAAACCAACAATGCAGACTTATATTTACTGCTTGAAAACTATGGTCATAATATATTAAGTGTAAAAAAGCAGACTTCACAATATCAAGTTTAGGATGATCTCAATTCTAATTTTTAAAAGAGTATATATATATACATACAGAGAAAAGTGTAAAAGAATATAAACAATTAGCAATAACTATCTCTGGGTATGGATAGCTCTTACATTTCTCTTCATACTTTTCTATACTAACTAACCATGTAATCCTTTTATAATTTAAAGAAAAAAACCTTTTTACCAAAAAATAAAAGAAACAGACCTCAGAGATGTCTGCTTTGGTGCAGAACACCATGTTCAATTTACTATCACTTACATTAAAAGGGAGGAATATTTACTATTTACTATAAATAAAAAATGACTTATAAGAAATAAAAATATTTCTGAAAAGATACACAAGAAATAATTTTTTTTTAAAAAGTAAAACTGGGGGGATCCCTGGGTGGCGCAGCGGTTTGGCGCCTGCCTTTGGCCCAGGGCGCGATCCTGGAGACCCGGGATCGAATCCCACGTCGGGCTCCCAGTGCATGGAGCCTGCTTCTCCCTCTGCCTGTATCTCTGCCTCTCTCTCTCTCTGTGTGTGACTATCATAAATAAATAAAAATTTAAAAAAAAAAAAAAAAAAAAGTAAAACTGGGGACGCCTGGGTGGCTCAGTGGTTGAGCATCCGCCTTTGGCTCAGGTCATGATCCTGGGATCTGGGATCGAGTCTCACATCAGGCTCCCCCACAGGGAGACTGCTTCTCCCTCTGCCTGTGTTCTGGTCGGTCTCTCTCTCTCTCTCTCTCTCTCTGTGCGTGTGTGTGTGTCTCCCAGGAGTAAATAAAATCTTTCTTTTTTTTAAAGATTTTATTTTTATTCCTGAGAGACACGGGGGGTGGGGGCAGAGACACACGGGGGGTAGAGGGAGGAAGAGGCTCCATGTGGGGAGCCTGATGTGAGACTCGATCCTGATCCCAGGTCCCCAGGATCAGGCCCTAGGCTGAAGGTGGCACTCAACCACTGAGCCATCCGGGTTGCCAATAAAATCTTTAAAAAACAACAAAAAAAAGTAAAACTAGAGGGCCTGTGGGTGACTCAGTTGGTTGGGCATCTAACTCTTACTTTCAGTTTGGGTCATGATCTCAGGATAATGAGATGGAGCCCTGCAATTAGCTCTATGTTGGGTGTGGAGCCTGCCTGGGATTCTCTCTCTTCCTCTCCCTTCGCCCTTCCCTATCTAACTCTCTAATAAAAAAACAAAAAATTTTTTTAAAAAAAGTAAAACTAGAGTAGTTGAGAGACAACTTGTAAAAACACTTTACTAGAAATTTATTCTATTCCTTTGTAAATTCAGTTAAATTTTTTTAACTGAAATATAATGGACATTAAAATTTTTTTAGTAATAGCTTTACTGAAATACAATTCACATACCATAGAGTTCACCTGTTTTAAGTGTACAATTCAGTGGTTTTCAACATAGTGAAAGTTCTACATCAAACACTACTGATTCTAGAACACTTCCATTACCCCTTAGAGAAATCCTATGCAATTAGCAATCGCTTCCCATCTTCTCTCCTCCCAACCTTCCTCTTGAATTTGAACTAAATAGAAGTACTGCCCACTCAAAAATTAAATTTAAAAAATGTCTATAATAAAAAAAAAAAATGTCTATAATATATTTCAAACTGAAAAAAGAGTGAAATTCTAATATGCTACAACACGGAGGAAACTTGATCGTGCTAAATAAATCAGTCACAAAAGACAAATATTATATGATTCCACTTATATGAGGTATCTACAGTAGTCAAATTTATAGATGCAGAAAGTAGAAGAGAGGCTGCCAGGACCTGGAAAAAGTGGGGGTTGGGGATGGGTAGTCACTGTTTAACAGATACGAAGATTCATGTTCTACAGGATGAAATGAGTTCTAGAGATGGATGGCGGTAATGTTTGCACAACAACATAAGTACTTTATGCCAATGACTATACATTTGAAAAGTAGTTAAGATGGTAAATGTAAGATGTATTTTATTTACAACAATTAAAAAATGAGGAAAAAATCATGCCTGCCATAAAATTCCAATGTATAGATATTGAATAATTTATTTATGACTACTGATAAATATTTAGGTCGGTTTTCACTATTAGAACAGGTACCTTCATGTATATCTTTGTACATGTATTCCAATTTTTCCTGGGGATAAATTCTCAAAGGCAGAACTGCTAAACTGGAGGATATGCAATTATAATTTTGATATATATTACAAATTATCTCTAAAAGTGTCTGTATACACTTAAACTTACACCAAATGATACCTGGGAATGCCCATTTCCCACATATTTCAAAATTCTGGGTACTTCTTTTACTGGTATTTCTTTAATTATAAGCATGGCTGACTATCTATCCACATATTTACCAGCACCTTATATTCCTTCCCTTGTGACTTAGCTGTTCTTGTTCTTTGCCCATTGTTATTTTTCTAAGTGGATTAAATAACTGTTGCTTGCTGTGTATGTTACAAATATATTGCCAAGTCTGTCATTTTTTAAAATATTTTTTTAATTTTTTTATTTATTTATGATAGTCACAGAGAGAGAGAGAGAGAGAGAGAGAGAGAGGCAGAGACGCAGGCAGAGGGAGAAGCAGGCTCCATGCACTGGGAGCCCAATGTGGGATTCGATCCCGGGTCTTCAGGATTGCGCCCTGGGCCAAAGGCAGGCGCCAAACCGTTGCGCCACCCAGGGATCCCTGTCATTTTTCTTTTAACAAAGTTTATGCTATTACAGATTTTTTTTTTTTTTAAGTACAAATATATCAGCTGTTTCTTTCATCATTCCTGGTTTTTCTATTATGTTTAGGAAATAGTGAATTTTCAACTCTGGTAATCTTCAAACTTTTGAAAAGCTTTCTTTCTTACCAAGAATAAACTTATAATAAAATTATCATTGGATGCCTGGGTGGTTCAGCGGTTTGGCGCCTGCCTTCAGCCCAGGGCGTAATCCTGGGGCACCGAGATCAAGTCCCACATTGGGCTCCCTGCATGGAGCCTGCTTCTCCCTCTGCCTGTGTCTCTACCTCCTCTCTCTCTCTCTGTCTCTCAGGAATAAATAAATAAAATCTTTAAGAAAACAAAATAAAATTATCAGATACTTTCACTCAGGAACTAGATTTTTTAAATGCATTTAACTGTTAGCATCTGTAAAGATTCTTAACAGTTGTTAAGAGTTCAAAATCCGGGGATCCCTGGGTGGCTCAGCGGTTTAGCGCCTGCCTTTGGCCCAGGGCACGATCCTGGAATCCCGGGATCGAGTCCCGCATCGGGCTCCCGGCATGGAGCCTGCTTCTCCCTCTGCCTGTGTCTCTGCCTCATTCTCTCTCTCTCTCTCTGTCTATCATAAATAAATAAATAAATCTTTAGGAAAAAAAAGAGTTCAAAATCCTTAATAAAAAGATATGCAAAGTGTTAATAATTATCTGAGGACTATGATCAATCCTAGTTTCCTTCTTTACTTCTAGAAGTCAAAAAACCCAGATAAAATCTGAGTAAATTTATCCCAATGGAAATTATCAGAAGTCAAAGTCAACAATGAACCTGATTTCTAGGTACAACTGTTCTTCCTTTCCTTCCTTTCCTTCCTCCTTCCTCCTTTCAAGTCAAAAGAAACAGATGCTAACTACAGATAACAGCCTCACATATACTTCAGCACTTATGATTAAAATTACTGTGGCAATTATCATTTTGGTGAATAAATACAGCTACTACTTCTTCAGCTCTGCTTGCACCCATTGTACTATGAAACAAATAAAACGATGGTCTAACTGGTAGCCTACAAAGCTACACAGCAATTTTCTCCACTGAAATAGGAATCAACATCCCTACTTTAGACTACATCCAAACTAGCTTTACTTTATAAAAATTCTTGCCAACTCCCTTGGGAGAAGAAAGAAGCAGCGGGCTAGAAGCCAGGCTACTCCTTCTCCAGTATAATCATACAGATGATAAAATGAGTAAACCTGCACATCTCAGACATTTATAATGATTCACCAAAAACAGATATATTGAATTTAGTGGAAAGATCTTGGTTGTAAGACATTAGCAGAATTTCTATTTGAGAATTCTGCTAATGACACTCTCCAAAACAATCTCACACTTCTCACATTCCAAATGTTAGACCAACACTTACTAGTCTACCATTTTCACTCTGACATTCAGTTGATTTGGAAAGACTGGTAAAGTAACTGCTTAAAATTTACTCCAAGGATTGTGCTATTATTATGCCACGCTATATCTCAATGAAATGATAGGATACTGTGAACGACAGTAATGAAAATTCTTTTTTTAAAAAGATTTTATTTATTCATGAGAGAGGCAGAGACACAGGCAGAGACACAGGCAGAGGGAGAAGGTTCCCCGCAGGGAGCCTGATGCAGAACTCGATCCCAGGATCACGACCTCAGCCAAAGGCAGACACTCAACCACTGAGCCACTCAGATGCCCCTAGTAATGAAAATTCTTAAATCTCTGACAGGGACTATGACTTTTATTAGAAAAAAATACATCTATATGCAAAAACTACAAAGAGATCACAACCCTTCATACAAGATATTTTAGATAAATATCAAAAACTCCCATGAGGCAGAACTTCCCAAATATAATCTTCAGTTTCTTGGAACAACAGAACACTTCAGTCCAGTTTATCCTGATTTCTAAAATGACAGAACTTTGTAGTCTAGAGCTATTTTTACTTAGAAAAAAAATACAGTAGTCCCCCCACTTTTCCACAAGGAGTATGTTCCAAGACCCTCAGTGGATGCCTAAAACTATGGATAGTACCAAATCCTATATACCCTATGTTTTTTTCCAATAATACATACCCATGATAAAATTTAATTTACAAATTAGGCACAGTAAGAGATTAACAAAAAAAACTACAATAAAATATGCTGTAATAAAAGTTATGTGACTGTGGTCTCTCTCTCTCTCTCAAAACACTTCATTGTACTGTATTCAACCTTTTGGTGATGATGTGAGATGATAAAATGCCTATGTGACAACCTGAAGTAAGGTGAATGTCTCAGGCACTGTGAGGTAGTGTTAGGCTATTAAGTGACCTTCTAACAGTAAGTTAGAAGGAAAAAGAGGTCTGCTTCTGGACTGCCAGTGAGCACCAGTAACTGAAACCACAGAAAGCAAAACCATATAAAGGGGGTACCACTGTATTATGGGTACAAGAACATGGTCATCATTACAAACAATACATCATGGAGAACTCTATGCACTATTTGTCAAGATGACCAGTTAGAAAAAGTGCCAGTACTGCACCATATTATGTTAAATTAAGAACAATTTTTTTCTGAATCATGTAAATGTATACATTAAGTAACTTTACCCATGTAAGATGCAAAACAGCTTATGATTACTCTTACTGAAGTCATCTGAGTAAAGCTTACAACTTCCTCAGGCTATATGATGTTCTGCTCTGTACCATCACATTACTATCCAAAATACATAACACAATCCTAACAAAAAATGTTAACTATATACCCTAGATTTATTCATGTTGTGTCTGTGATTTTTTTAAAGTAATCTCTACACCCAATGTGGCATTTGAACACACAATCCTGAGATCAAGAGTCACATGCTCCACTGACTGAGCCAGGCAAGCACCCCTGGATTTATTCATGTTTGATCCAAAGCAAAGCATATTCAGATAATCAAGAGTAAACAAGAATCTTTCATACTTTTAGTTCTATGCAGAGCACATAGAGTTCTTGTCCAAAAATAAAGCTTAGAAATTGATAAAACACAATAGTTACACTGACACACTCACTCACCGGCACTACCCCGTTACAAATTTTAAATTAAGAACAATATGCAGGATGCTTGAGTGGTTCAGTGGTTGAACGTCTTCCATCAGCTCAGGGCATGCTTCTGGGATCCTGGGATGGAGTCCCATATCCGGCTCCCCCACAGGGAACCTGCTTCTCCCTCTGCCTGTGTCTCTGCCTCTCTCTGTGTGTCTCTTATGAATAAATAAATAAAATCTTAAAAAAAAATTAAGAACTATATGCAACATGGTTCTGTCAGCTCTGTAATGTTTGCTTGACCTTATTATGAGAGGTATGAATTCACATAGCTTCTTTCCTGGCAAGTTGGCCTACAATAAACCATGTACACTTGAGTGGATGTGGATAAACAACAATTTATTACTGTGGATTTGTTCCTTGGTAATTGTTTCGTGTATCTTCCCATAAATATGGTAATCTGTTTATATCCTTTTGTATATGACAGACACAAAACTGGGTAGAAAAATAAATGGACAGTTTTTCTGAATGGGACTACTGATTTAAAAAAAAACAATATTCAGGAGAGAAGTGGAACACATACATGTAAAGCACTCATTCTACATGCAATATATTCAAATGAAATTTGGAACCTATTAGAGAGGACTATGAATAGATTCATAAATCTTTAATATGAAAAGATAGTATTCTAATTTCTATCATTTTAGAAGGAAGTTGGTGAGTAATTTAATCAGTCTGAATCTCAGACACTGAGACAGTGGGAGAGTCTCTAAGGTAATTCATTTTTTCTAATCATCAATTTACTATTCTTTCAGTTGATGATAAAGATTTATTTTCTGTGTAGCAAATATTAAACCCAGGGATCCCCAAACCGAAACCAAGTTCTCAGGCTAATCTGAACACCAGCAAAAGATACACTACAATGCAAGAAACAACCACATAGAATTCAAATGGATATATTGAAATTGTTTAATATTCTTACCCACTTACTTTGAGCTGATTCTCCTCTAAAAAAAAAGACAAAGAGTCAAGAAAATGAACGGGCAATTATACTAGAAGTCTAGCAGCTACTCTCTGCTACTGAATCCAGGAAATATTAGAACATCTATCTTTACCCTAGTACAACCTAGACTGGAAGTTAAAGAATAAATGAAAATGCTATCAAAACAGAGAAATCCTAAGGTCAAAATATAGTTGACCCTTGAATGAACAACATGGGTTTGAACAGCCTGGGTCCACTTATACATGGATTTTTTTCAATGAACAGTACTATAAATGTAAACACATTTTCTCTTCTTCATGGTTTCCTTAATAACATTTTCTCTTCTCTTCCTTGCTTTAAGAACACGGTGTATAAAACATACAACATACAAAAAATATGTAATTGACTTTTTATTTATCAGTACAGCTTCTAGTCAACAGAAGGCTATTAATAGTTAATTCTGGTGGGAGTCCAAAGTTTCGTGCAGATTTTCAACTATACAGGGAACTGTGCCCCTAACCCCCACATTCCTCAAGGGTCAACTGTATATTTTATATCTTATGGCCCCAATAATTCAAGTAACAATAAATCGTTTTTAGTACAAGTCCTAGAAACTCCAAATAACCTTAAGTTACGTAAATTGCCATACTATTTATTATCTAGCCCTTCATCTCTATTTACATAGTCTCTTCGGCCGTTTCCCTCTTTCACTCCCAGTTAAATCCTACCTGTCCTTTCATTCTTAGCTCAGGCATTATTCTATCCTCTAGAAATCCTGTTCTGACTTGCCAAACTGAACGACAGAAAAGGGTAAGAAGGAATGGGTAAAGGAAGTACAGAAAGGATAGTACCCCAAACCAGAAATTATAATAGTAAAAATGTCATGCTAACCAATATCGGGACTGAAGAGATTCATTTCATTATAAATAACATCCAAATAATTTTTTTAAAAAAATCTCAAAATTAAAATTGACCAACAAAGGGATTCTATAACAACCACTTCCATAAATGTTTAACTTGAGAACACGCAGCAGTTAACAATCCAATGACAGAACTATAAGAGACCAAAAAGATACTGTTCATTCCAGCAGCATTTCAAGTAATAAATTCAAGTAATAAATTCATTCTCTACAACAAAACCCAAAAGTTGCAAACACCTGCAAAAAAGGTAAATGAGGTTAACAAACTCCTCAAATTTAGTCACTGAAATACTGGTATGTGAATCAAAAAGAAAGAAAAAAAGAACAAAGAGTTAGGTGATATCTATCAGCTATGAAAGTGATAACAGCTAACCCTGGCAATGCTGCTTTGGGGAGTAGATTTTGCTCAATGAATGAGGCAACCAGCTTGGTGATCTGAAGGGAGTCCCTGCTGACATCCAGCTGCAGCACACAACATAAAGCTGACAGGGCTGATGTCTGTGTCCCACAGAGCTATGTCAACACTGAAGTCACTGTGTACCCACAGCTGATCAGAAACTATAAAATTTCTCTCTCCCTCCCCCACCTTCTTTTCTAGAGAAAGAAAAGTAGCAAGGAAGACTGATACTGAGTACGGAGATCACGACTTTATACAGTCTTACAGAAAAACATTCATGTACATTGCTATTGCTTAAGATGCTATCACATACACCATCACCAAAAAATTTTAAATTGAGAGGAAGCTCAAAAATTATTTATTTTTTATTTTTTTATTTCTTTTTTTTTAATTTTTTATTTATTTATGATAGTCACAGAGAGAAAGAGAGGCAGAGACACAGGCAGAGGGAGAAGCAGGCTCCATGCACCGGGAGCCCGACGTGGGATTCGATCCCGGGTCTCCAGGATCGCGCCCTGGGCTAAAGGCAGGCGCCAAACCGCTGCGCCACCCAGGGATCCCTCAAAAATTATTTATATAATTAATTCTCTCTGGAGAAAACAACATAAAACATATACAAAGAACATCAGTAAACCAGAATAAACCAACCAAAATCATTCACATCTTATTTCAATACTTAGATTTTTACTAAACGTGCTTCCCTACAAAAATCAAACTATTAAGCAAATCAGAATGAAACTGACTACACTAGGCAGCACTCTACTACAGAAATACTAAGAACAAGTGTAATCAGATGAGGAGATGAAAGGTATCAGAATTAGAAAAGATGAACAGTCATTATATAAAACTATATGATGAAAACAGAAAAAAATACAAGATACCAGTATCATTAAGAGTTCAGCAACCTGGTAAATGTAAGATTAACATGTAAAATTTAACTGCATTTCTCTATACAAGAACAAATCTTTCAAAAGTGTAATTAAAAAGAGAAAGAAACTTGATAAGAACAAAAGGCATCTGGGAATAAAAATACGAACAATAACAACTGTATAAAAATACAAAGCTTTTATAGATAAAATCATAAATCTTTACTGAAAGTAACTGAGATATATTTACTGCTCACAATCTTTTAATATTCTCCATGGCAATCATCAAATAAGGTATTACTAAGATTCTTACACCTGCTTCTGTAAAAATAGAATAAAACAGGATAAAAAAATCTTTAAAAATTAATGAAAACTTTTTGAAAAATGACGAAAGAAAAGAAATGAATTAGGTAGTAAACAGCATAAAAATTGCTTCATGATTTAGCAGCACTGTGAAGTACAAATAAGAACACCAGATAGATCTTCAGGGGGTATTTAAAGGGAAATAAATTTGTTTTCCTGACTCCCATCAATTCTATCTTATAAACCCCAAAACATACATTTGTTACCATTATTTTCAAACAAGTATTTAACTCCTGTATCCATATTTGCAGAAAGTTTACTTACAACATCATATTTTCAATTCAAATACTTAGGCCTATGTTTACAAAATCTTTCATCATCACTTCATCTGACTGCATACATTTAGCTAAAAGATATTTAGACACTATGTTAGAAAGCACACTTGATAAAATTAAAACCTGACACATTGGACTTAATCAAAATTACAATTTTATCAAAATTTTTATCAGTGATCATTATAAAAATAAACTAGCAAGCCAAATACTGGGATAAATACCAACTGTCAAAGGACTCATACCCTGAATATATAAACAACTCCTATAACACAAATAAAAACACACAGGCAAATGCCTTAAAAATAATGAGTGAACGTGGGATGCCTGGGTGGCTCAGTGATTGAGAGTCTGCCTTCGGCTCAGGGCATGATCCCAGGTCTGGGGATGGAGTCCCACATCTAGCTCCCTGCGAAGAGCCCACTTCTCCCTCTACCTATGTCTCCTGCTTCTCTTTCTGTGCCTCTCATGAATGAATAAATAAAATCTTTAAAAAAAAAAAAAAGAGTGAAAGATACACTTTTAAAAAAGGAAGATATATAACTAGCCAACGTACAAATGAAAAAGTGACCAATATCATTAGTAATTACAAAAATGAAAAAATCAGAAAGATACCATCACACACCCACTAGAATAGCTCACATGTAAACACCACCAATGTTAGCAAGATGTAAAGTGACCAGAATGTGAAATTATACCAATACTCTGGAAATCAGTCTGCCAGTTTCTCATGAAGTTTTTTTCTTTTTTTTTTAAATGTATTTATTTGAGAGACAGAGCATGAGCCACAGGGAGGGGCAGAGGGAGAAGGAAGAGCAGACTCCCCATTGAGCAGGGTGCCCAATGTGGGGCTCAGTCCCAGGACCTGGAGACCTGAAGGACCTGAGCTGAAGGCAGATGCTTAACTGACTGAGTCACCCAGGTGCCCCAGCCAGTTTCTCATAAAGTTAAACATGTATCGGGATGCCTGGGTGGCTCAGTGGTTGAGCATCTGCCTTTGGCTCAAGGTGTGATCCCGCAGTCCAGGATTGAGTCTGCATTGGGCTTCTCGCAGGGAGCCTACTTATCCCTCTGCCTCTGTCTCTCTCTCTGTGTATCTCTTGGGGGGGTAAAAAAAAAAAAACTTAAAAAAAAATTAAACATGTATCTATCCTGTGACCCAACAGTTACCATCCTAGATATCTCCCTAAGAGAAGCGAAAACATGTCTACAAGCACACGTGTATAAAAATGTACACAGGGACCCCAGGTGACAGAGTCTGTTAAGCGTCTGACTCTTGGTTTCAGCTCAGGTCATGATCTTAGGGTCCTGAGATGCAGCATCACAACAAGTTCTGAGTTCAGCAAGGAGTCTGCTAAAGTGTCTCTCTCCCTCCTCCCTGCTTGCCTTCATACTCTCTCTAAAATAAAATAAATAAATCTTAAATAAATAGTTTATAACAGGGGC
Source organism: Vulpes lagopus (assembly GCF_018345385.1). Taxonomy (NCBI): domain Eukaryota; kingdom Metazoa; phylum Chordata; class Mammalia; order Carnivora; family Canidae; genus Vulpes; species Vulpes lagopus. The sequence continues at coordinate 2,920,906 of NC_054844.1, forward strand.
GCCTGGGTGGTGATGTTGTTAGTTAAGTGACTGACTCTTGGTTTTCGCTCAGGTCTGATTTCAGGGTGGTAAGGTAGAGCCTTGCATCAGACTCCCTGCTCACAGAGCAGAATCTGCTTGAGTTTCTCTTTCCCACTTCCTCTGCCCCATCCCTTCCTAATGCACATGTGCTCGCTCGCTCTCTCTCAAATAAATAAATCTCTTTAAAAAATGTTATAAAAGCTTCATTCATAATAGCCAAAAACTGGAAACACTCCAACAACATGAAAATGGATAAGCTGATTACGCAATGTCCATATAAATAAGACTACTCGATATTAAGAAGGATAACTACAGATACATGCAACAAGTCGAATAAATGTAAAACACAATATGTTGAGCAAAAGAAGCCAAACACAACAGAAAACAGAGTAGATAATTCCATTTACATGAAGTTCCAGAACAGGCAAAATTAATCTAAGGTGGAGGAAATTAGAACATTATTTGTTGGAGGGCAGGGAAGATAAGATAGTAAGTGAGAACGGGTACAGGGAACCTTATGGGATGATGAAAATATATCTTGCTTGATAAGACTGCAGATTATATTGGTATTGGCATTTGTCAAAATTCTATGATGCTTAAGATCTATGTATTTCACTGTATGTAAACTACATTTCAACAAAAAAAATCAAAAGAGAAAGTTACAGTTATAAGTTTGAGAATGAAAAACTAAATATTTAACAACTGGTAATGACTTCGCTTGAAAAAAGGACAATAATTTAGTAAATTTAATAACTCTTCCAGTTCTAACATGCTCTGTAGGATACTCTATCATCTAATTCAATGGTAACATTACATTCTTAAAAAGATAAAAGAGAGAAAGGCAGAAGCTTAGGGTTATAAAGACTCATGCAGGGGTTCTGGGGTGGCTCAGTCAAGTTGAGCATCCAACTCCTGGTTTTGGCTCAGGTCAACATCTTGGAGTCATGAGATTGCAAGGCTGTTACTCAACCTAATGTGTCTGAGAATGAAAATTGGGGTAGTCACTATTGGGAAAGAGTAGGGAGCTCCTCAAAAATATAAAAATAGAACTATGGAGGTGCCTAGGTGGCTCAGGCAGGTAAGCATCTGGCTCTTGATTTCAGCTCTGGTCATGATCTCAGGGTGGTGGGGCCAAGCCCTGAATTGGGCTCCACACTGAGCATGGAGCCTAGTGGGGACTCACTCTCTCCCTCTCCTTCTGACTTCCCCTCCCACCACTTACTCTTTCTAAAATAAAATTAAAAATAAAAATAAAAATAGAACTGCCATATGATACAAGTCCTCAACTGTTTAGGCTCTTTGCCATCTCTTTATCCAATTTAATGTGAATATACCCAAGCTACACTACAGATACAGTAGTATGCTTGATTGCTCAGTGCTGCCAAATACAAAATTGTATTTATATATATATTTATACACACACACACACACACACACACACACACACTGGATTATCCTTCAAAATCTGAAACAATCTAAATTCCAAAATACATCTGCCATAAGTATTTCAGCAGAAGGGATTTTGTATCTATATCCCATTTATGAGTAAATACCAATTTATCTACTCACCTACTAAGAAGCAGTTAGGTATCCACCTTCTCACTATTATAATAAACACATGTACCTCTATCTCCTCGTACACATGTGTAAAAGTTTCTTAAGCAGACATACTAAGATGGAACTGCTAGGTAGTAGAGTATGTTCTTACAACTCATTTAAACTTAACTTTTTCAACTTAGTATACAATAAGGTACGTAATACAGATGATGAAAGGGGACAGATTACCAAGCTTAGAATGTTCTTATCTATAGAGCCATTAATCATACAACGCCTTCCATTAATCATATAAACATTTTCCTAAGAGGAAACTTTTGATAGAAATGGACTGAGTTGCTATTTGGAAAAAACACAAAACACAAAACAAAAAGCCAAATGATTATGTATTCAATTCCATCCATATGAAAAAAAATGCAGAGTATTTTCAAAGAAAGTTTTTAATTATGAAGCTGCTTTAGAAGAACCCTAGCTTCATTCTGAGGCATGAGAATTCTTAAAAAAAAAAAAAAAAAAAAAAGTTCTACCCATAGAATCCTCTGTCTCTGGAAGACAAAATGAGAAAATAGAAGAGATTGGGAAGAATTCTAATTTCTCTCCTCCTCTCACACTACTTCTGCAAATGACATCTTTCTTTTGAGAATCCCCATGCCATGAAACTAAGTTAATCCTAACATCAAAACTTTTATCTCAAAGATGCCTATAGAATTATCTTCAACATGAGGACCCTGGAAATTTGAAAGCAAAAATAATCAACAATTTCCCTTCTGTCCCATTCTTATTGATTGAAAAAATAAACATACAGGTTTCCTTTTTGTATCATGTATTTGAAAAAAAAAAAGTCATACGGAGATACCTATTATTAGCATCAAAAATATTTTTAAACTAAAAATATGAACTAGGTTACCTATAATTCTTTTATTCTGACAGATTTTAATTACAAATTCTTTGATCCTCCTATTAAAGGGAAAATTGGCATGTTGAGTAAAGCTACTTGTTTAACCTAAAGTATCTAAACAAGAAAAAAAACAGTAACAAGGAAAATTGTTAAAATATTTTTTATATTTAATTTCAGTATAATTAACATACAGCATTATATGTTTCAGATGTACAATGCAGTGATTCAACAATTATATACATCACTCAGTCCTCAACATGGTAAGTGTATTCTTTAATCCCCATCACCTATTTCACCCATCTCACCACCCACATCCCCTCTTGAAACCATCAACTTGTTCTCTCTATAGTTAAGAATCTGTTTCCTGGTTTGTCTTTCTTTTTTTTTCTCCTTGCTCATTTGTTTTATTTCTTAAACTCCATATGAGTGAAAACTTTTGGTATTTATCTTTCTTTGACTTATTTCACTTAGAATTATAGTCCCTAGTTCCATCCATGTCATTGCAAATGGCAAGATTTGTTCTTTATGGCTGAATTATATTGTATCATATGTATGTATGTGTACATATGTATGTGTATAATATACACATCTTCTTTTTATTTTTTTTTATCAGTTTTCTCTTTCTATTTTTTTTTTTATTTTTATTTATTTATGATAGTCACAGAGAGAGAGAGAGGCAGAGACACAGACAGAGGGAGAAGCAGGCTCCATGCACCGGGAGTCTGACGTGGGATTCGATCCCGGGTCTCCAGGATCGCGCCCTGGGCCAAAGGCAGGCGCCAAACCGCTGCGCCACCCAGGGATCCCTATACACATCTTCTTTATCCATTCACCTATTGATAGACACTTTGGCTGCTTCCATACTTTGGCTATAATAAATAATGCTGCAATTAACATAGGAGTGCATTTAACCTTAGAATTAGTGTTTTCATATTTTGGGGGAAAATACATAGAAGTGTGATTGGTGGATCATAGCATACCTCTATTTTTAATTTTCTGAGTAACCTCCAAACTGTTTTGCACAGTGGCTGCACCAGTTTGCATTCCCACCAACAGAGCATGAGGGCTCCTTTTTCTCCACATCCTCGTCAACACTTTATTTCTCATCTTTGGTTTTAGCCTTTCTAACAGGTGTGAGGTTTGATTTGCATTTCCCTGATGATAAGTGATGTTGAGCATCTTTTCATGTGTTTGTTGGTCAGCTGTATATCTTCTCTAGAGAAATGTCTGTTCGTGTCTTCTGCCTATTCTTTAATTGGATTATTTGGTTTTTGAGCTATTGAGTTATATAAGTTATATATTTTGGATACTAATCCTATATCAGATATGTCATTTGCAGATACCTTCTCCCATTCCACAGGTTCCTTTTAGCTTTGTTGATTGTTTCCTTCACGTGCAGAAGCTTTTTATTTTAATGCAGTCCAAATAGTTTATTTTTGCTTTTATTTCCCTCATCTCAAGAAAATACCTATAAAAATGTTGCTCTAGCCAACGTCAGAGAAATTACTGTCTGTGTTCTCTTCTGGGATTTTTACAGTTTCAGGTCTTGCAATGTCTTTAATCCATTTTGAATGTACTTTTATATGGTATAAGAAAGTGATCTGGTTTCATTTTGCACATAGCTCTCCAGATTTCCCAAAACCATTTGTTGAAGGGACTACCTTTATCCCACTGCATATCCTTGTTTACTTTGTCAAAAATTAATTGACCACATAAATGTAGGTTTATTTCTGGGTTTTTAATTCTGTTCTGTTAATCTATGTGTCTACTTTTGTACACATACTGTCTTGATTACAACAGCTTTGTAATAACTTGAAGTCTAGAATGTGATACCTCCAGTTTTTTTCTTTTCCAGGATTGCTTTGGCTATTTGGGGATATTTTAGTTCCTTACAAATTTTAGGACTGTTTCTTCTAATTCTGTAAAAAATGCCATTGGTATTTTGATAGGAATTGCATTAAATCTGTAGATTGCTTTAAGCAGTATAGGCATTTCCACAATATTTGTTCTTCTAATCCATAAGCATGAAATGTCTTTCCATTTCTTATTGTCTTCTTCAATTTCTTTCATAAATGTTTTATAGTTTTCAGAGCACAAGTCTTTCACTCCTAAGTTTATTTCTAAGTAGTTTATCATTTTTGGTAAAACTATAAATCAAACTGTTTTCTTAATTTCTCTTTCTGCTGCTTTATTATATAGAAGTGCATCTTTGTATCCTGTGACTTTACTGAACTGATTCATCAGTTCTAGCAGTTCTTTGAGGGGAGTCTTTTCAGTTTTCTATATATAGTATCATGTCATCTGCAAATAAAGTTTTATTTTTCCCTTGTCAATTTAGGGGCTATTACTTTTTGTATTCTGATTGCTGTGGCTAAGACTTCCAGCACTACTTAATAAAAGTGGTGGAACGCGGGGATGCCTGGATGGCTCAGTCAGTTAAGTGTCTGCCTTCAGCTCAAGTCATGATCCCAGGGACCTGGGATCAAGACCCACACATCAGGCTCCTTACTCATCAGGGAGCCTGTTTCTTCCTCCCCGCCGCCTTGTGCTCTCTTGCTTTGTCAAATAAAAAAAGTCTTAACAACAACGACAAAAAATCTTCCTGATCTAAGGGAAAAACTCTGTTTTTCATAATTGAGCATGATGTTCACTGTAGGTTTTTCCTATGTCTTTATTATGTTGAGGTATGGCCCCTCTAACTCTACTTTGTTGAGGGTTTTTATCACAAATGGATGTGGTACTTTGTGAAATGCTTTTTCTGCATCTATTGAAATGATCATATGGTTTTTATCCTTTCTCTTATTGATATGATACATGTTGATTGACTTCTAAATATTGAACCATCCCTGCACCCCTGGAATAAATCCCACTTATCATGGTGAATGTTTCTTTAGCGTAGTGGTGAATTGGTTTGCTAGTATCTTGTTGAGAATTCTTGCATCTATAGTCATCAGAGATATGTAGTCCTTTCTTTTTTACTGGTGTCTTCATCTGGTTTTGGTGTTGGGCTGATACTGGCCTCACTGAATGAATTTGGAAGTTTTCCCTCCTGTTCTATTTTTTGGAATAGTCTGAGAATAGGTACTGACTCTTCTTTAAATGTTTGGTAGAACTCACCTGTGAGGATGTCTAGTCCTAGACTTTAGTTTGTTGGGAGCCTTTTGATTACTGATTCAATTTCACTTTTGGTAATCGATCTATTCAAATTTTCTATTTCTTCCTGATTCAGTTTTGGAATGTTTTATGTTTCTAGGAATGTATCCATTTCTTCTAGGTTGCCCAATTTGTTGGCATACATTTTTCAAAATATTCTCGTAATTGTTTGTACTTCTGTAGTATCCATTGTTGTTTCTCCTCTTTCATTCTGATTTTGTTTACTTGAGTCCTCTTGGATTTTTTATGAATCTGGCTAGAGGTTTATCAGTTTAGTCAATCTTTTCAAAGAACCAGCTCCTGGTTTCATTGGTCTGTTCTATTGGGTGTTTTAGTTTCTGCATCATTTATTTCTGCTCTAATCTTTATTATTTCCTTCCTCTGTTGGTTTGGGGTTTTGATTGTTATTTTTTCTAGCTCCTTTAGGTGTAAAGTTAAATTGTTTGATCTTGAGATAAGCCTATATTGCAAAAAAAAAATAAAAAAAAAAAAAAAAGCCTATATTGCTATAAACTTCCCTCTTAGAACTGATTTTGCTGCATCCCACTGTGTTTCATTTTAATTTGTTCCCAGGTAATTTTTAATTTCTTTGATTTCTTGGTTGACCCATTCATTATTTAGTAGCATGTTATTTAGTCTTCATGTATTTGTGGTCTTTCCAGATTTTTTCTTCCGGTTGATTTCTGGTTTCATAGCATTGGGTCAGAAAACATGCATGGTATGACTTCAATCTTTTAAAATTTGTTTAAACTTGTTCTGTGGCCTAATATATGATCTATTCTGAAGAATGTGGCATGTGCACTTGAAAAGAATGTGTATTCTGCTGCTTTAGGATGGACTGTTCTGAATATATATTAGATATATCTGATTCAGTGTGTCATTCAAAGCCACCATTTCCTTGTTGATTTTTTAAATTTATTTTTCAGTAATTTCTACACCCAACGTAGGGCTTAAAGCCACAACCCTGAGATTAAGAGTCACATGCTCCCCCTACTGTGCCAGCCGATTTTCTGTTTGGATGATCTGTCCACTGATGTTAAGTGGGGTAGTAGAAGTCCGCTACTATTATTGTATTACAATTGACTAGTTCTTTTATACTTAACTGTTTTATGAGAGCTCCCATGGTGAGTGCATAAATATTTACAATTGTTATAACTTCTTGTCCCCTTTGTTATTATGTAGTATCCTGCTTAGTCTCTTCTTACAACTTTAGTTTAAGGAGGAGACAGAGATATTTGCAAATATTATTATGCTTGATGAAATCATTGAATCGCTAAGTCTGTTCTCATTTTGAATAGTTTTTCTTCTCTTATTTCCGCAGCTTGAATACTTTCCATTACTCTGTCTTCCAGGTCATTAATCTGTTCCTCTGCTTCCTCTATCCTGCTATTAATTCCATCAAATGTATTCTTAATTTCAATTGTTGTGTTCATCTCTGATTGGTTCTTTTTTATCTCTGTGTTAAGGGTCTCACTGATGTCCTCTACTCTCTTCTCAAGTCCAATCAATATATTACTTGAAATTCTCCATCAGCTATATTACTTACTGACTCACTCAGGTCTCTTGGTGTGATTTTGTCCTGTTCTTTCATTTGGGACATATTACTCTGTCTCCTCATTTTGCCTAATTCTGTTTCTGTGTGTTAGGAAGTCAACTACATCTCTTGCTCTTGAAAGAAGTGGGCAGGCACACATTTTTAACAAGGTGGTGCTGGTCCTCTTCCACAGGGAATATGTAGCTGCTATTGAGACCAGGCCACAGGGATCTGCCCCCCAAAGGATGTACACAGGCTGGGTACAACTTCAACAAAGCATGAGCATCCTCTGCAGGAGGTCAGGAGAAGAAGTGTTGGCAAGGTTTGTGTTCGTCTTCTCCGGGAGTGGACCCACAGGCCGGGTGTAGGGGGCAGGGTGTAGTGTAAGCAAGTTAGGTAATGAATGCCAGTACTGTACGAGTTTTAGCAGGCAGCTGTGTGATTATGCTAGGGGCAGAGGTAGGAAACTACAAGTCAGTTCCCCTTCTTCCTAGAGAAGTGTCTCAGCAAAAGGAGTTTATAAAGTAACTAATTCTCCCTCCCTCCTATATGCCCCGAGCATTTTCTCAAACTGCTGTTTCTAAGCAATCTCTCCAAGGGCTATTCGTCATGCTGTCTCTTTAAGAGTGAGGACTCAGGGGATCCCTGGGTGGCGCAGCGGTTTAGCGCCTGCCTTTGGCCCAGGGCACGATCCTGGAGACCCGGGATCGAGTCCCAGGTCGGGCTCCCGGTGCATGGAGCCTGCTTCTCCCTCTGCCTGTGTCTCTGCCTCTTTCTCTCTCTCTGTGACTATCATAAATAAATAAAAAATTAAAAATAAATAAATAAATCTTTAAAAAAAAAAAAAAGAGTGAGGACTCAAGAACCTGAGTGGCTCAATCAATTAAGTGTCAGACTCTTGATTTTGGCTAAGTCATGATCTCAGGTTTAGGAGATTGAACCTCTCATCAGGCTCCACATTCAGCGTGCTTAAAATTCTCCCTCTCCCTCTGTCCCTCCCTCCCACCCTGCTCACAGACACCCCCTCCCTCTCTTTCTCAAAAAAACAAAACAAAACAAAACAAAACAAAACAAAACGAAAGGGAGGGGATGAGGACTCAGCTTCATATCACCCTCCAGGCTTCTCCTGGAGGCAAACCTGCTGATTTTTTTAAAGTTCCAAGCTTAAAGTCCTCTGGTTTTAACTCATGGAATATCCCCCTCTGACTATCAAAACCAAATGCTTTGGAGATTCGCCTTCCCCATGCAGGCTCGTCAGTGTGCTAGCTTGTTTCTTGCCCCTCTCTGCCTCCACGGCTCCCCCTCTCCGGAGATTAGTCCCATTAGGTTTCCACTGAGTCCTCAACCTTTCTACCCTTTTCAATGTGGCCTCTCCTCTATATTTAGTTGTGGAATTTCCTTGACCAGTCTTTAGGTTGTTTTCTAGATTATTTGCACTGATGGAGAGTACTACCTAGTTGTATGCATGGGACAAGGTAAGTTTAGGGTCCTCATACTCCGCTATCTTCCCCAAAAGTCAAAAACAAAAACATTTAAAATGAGATGTTTTCAAATATAAGGAATATTTAATGACTTCAATTAAACCTAAAATATTTCACATTCTTTTTTTTTTTATATTTTTATTTATTTATGATAGTCACAGAGAGAGAGAGGCAGAGACATAGGCAGAGGGAGAAGCAGGCTCCAGGCACCGGGAGCCCGACGTGGGATTAGACCCCGGGGGATTCGATCCCGGGTCTCCAGGATCGCGCCCTGGGCCAAAGGCAGGCGCCAAACCGCTGCGCCACCCAGGGATCCCTTCACATTCATTTCTAATATAGACTTAAGCAAAAGAAAATTTGAATTCCAACCTACTGACCAGCCCACAAAAACAGGAAAGCCCCAACAACTCAAGACCAGCACTTAATCCTAGGAGAAAAAAACTAACTCCTACCCTATTTCAATACCAAAAGAATAACAAAGATACTGAGATGAATAACTCTGGCCACCCTGGTATACCTCCTCATTAATAACAAAAGCTAGGAATTAACATGAATGGATCTACTTCAGTCAGCTTTAAAGATAAGGAATCAGTGGAGTTGAAAAATAAACTTAACCAAATATTGAAGAATAAAAGAAAAAATACTAAAGTTAATCCCTCACTGACGGAAAAAATATTTTTAGTAGCTACTATGTATCTGTTCCTTGTGAAAGACACAACGGTAGGCAGGCATAATAAACGTGGTCTGTGTCCACATAAAGATAGGTAAGATAGGTATTAATCAAAATACATGCATGCATGCACATATACAATTTTAACTGCAAAAAGGGATAAAAGCTACAAATCTAAGAAAGTAAGAGAATAAAGAACAAAAAGACCTGACCTACCTTGGGAGAGTCTCAATAAGTTCACCCAAAAAAGGTGATCTGGGGACTAAATGAGATTTGAAAAGTCAACTTCCATTAGCTAATTAAAGAAATGACACTTATTCTCTGAAGAGAGGACAATTTATGTGAAGATACTAAAAGAGTAGGAGGTAAGACACATTTGAGGAATTAAGGAGACTGAAGCACCAAGAACTTAAGGGAAGCATGTCAAGTTTTAATAGACTTTAAGGGCAGACTTTAGGAAGTCACTGAAAAGTTCTGAGCAGAGTATTATCATTACCATCATCATCATCACTAATGTATCAATTGCTTACCAAATACATATCATTAAATTACAACAACCACATGAGATAAGAATTATTAGAACCATTTTATAGGTGAGGAAACTAAGATTTGGAGAAATCAAGCAACTTGACCAAAGTCACATAACTAGTGAGTGAAACCAGGACATAAACAGCACCAAAAGCTAAAACTTGCTTCAGTGTGGCTGCACATTAAGGGGAAGAAGGAGAAAGACAAGAAAATTGGGAGACTATTGCAAAAAATCTAAGCTAACAATGAAGATGACCAAACTATGACGCTTGTAGCAGTGGGGGTAGAAAAAATAGAGGGCTTAGGGAAATACTTAAGACGGAAAAAAAATATATCAGGATTTGATTGACCAGGTAAGAAATGAGGGAGTGAGAGAATCAAGGAAGATTCTAAAGTTTCTGACTTAAACACCCTGGACAAGTGGTGGTACCATAAATAAAAATGAGGGAAAAAATCAAGAACTGAATTTAAGGGGTCTTTGAGATACTGATAAAAGGTTTCAAGACAGTAAACTGAATATGTGGGTCTGGAGCTTGGAGGAATGACATGAGCCAAAGATAATAACTGTGGAGGCGTTGATACACAGAGGTTAACTGAAGCCACAGTAGTGAATAAGCATAGCTAAGAAAAAAGAGTAAAACAGGATACTCATACCACTAAGCAACCTACATTAAATGGCAGGTACAGTATGAGAGATAGACAAAGGAGACAAGAGAAGCAGCGAAAAAATGGGGGGAAAGTCAAGAAAACACACTGTCACAGAAACTAAAAGAAGTGATAGGGGCACCTGGGTGGCTCAGTCGGTTACGAGTCTGCCTTCTGCTCAGGTCATGATCCTGGGATTCTGAGATGGAGCCCTCCATCGTGATCCTCATCCCTCTCCCTCTGCCTCTCTCCTCTGCATATGTGCTAGCTCTCTCTCTCTTTCTCTCTCTAATAAATAAATAAAATGAAGGAGAAGGGCAGCCTGGGTGGCTTCCCGGTTTAGCACCGCCTTCGGCCCAGGGCATGATCCTGGAGACCCGGGATGGAGTCCCCTGTTGGGCTCCCTGCATGGAGCCTACTTCTCCCTCTGCCTGTGTCTGCCTGTCTCTCTGTTTCTCATTAATAAACAAGTAAAATCTTGAAAAAAAAAAAAAATGAAGAAGGAGAAGGAAGAAGGGAGAAGGAGAAGGAAGGAGGAGGGAGGAGAAGGAAGAAGGAAGAAGGGGTAGTAGTTGTAGTAGTAGTAGTAGTGATAGGATCTCTTAAAAAGAAAACCACAGGCCCCAAATGGAATCACTTAGGACAAGATCAAGTCACCAAACCAGGACTTAACGCCTACCCTAACTGCAGTTTCAACCTCCTCCAGAAAGTCTTATCCCATCAATCTTCTGGTCAGCACCAAGGAGGTAGTCTGTCGCATGGGTGATCTTTAACCCCCAAAGGAAGATGAGGAAATGCATCTAATAAGACCCCCTGCCTGTTCCTAAGAAAAGTGACCTTATCTGAAACAGTCCTTTTTTTCCTTTTGCTAACTGAGCCACCCATTTCTACCTTAAGATGCTTTTACTTTATACAGTTCCCAGAGTTCGCCTCTACTTATTAGATGGGATGCTGTCTGATTTATGAATTAATTAATAAAACCAATTTAGATCTTTAAAATTCATTTGGTTGAATTTTGCTATTTAAAAGACCCTTTCTCTAGGTGAAGGAGAAAACACAGACCAAGAAAGATTTGGCTCTGTGTTTAATTCCTGGTTTTATTAGGATAACATTAGCAAATTTACTTAAACATTCTGAACCTTAATTTATTAATCTATACTAAGAACATTATGAAATATAACCTGCAGGATTATTATAATAATTAGCAATTAATATATAATAAATGGTAATTACTATTTGTATTTGTTCATAAAATCAAAAAGTTGTTAGTTGAGTTATCAAACCAGACTCTGTGAAGTCCTGGGCTTCTGGAGATCATCTTCAGGAAATGCCTGGCAGGGCAATACTGGGAGGTATGGACAACCACATGTTCCCCATTATTAGGTGAGTTGTTAAAATGAAGACAACTACTGATCCACTATGAGCTCCTATTTGATTGCTCAAAATGTCCTTCACAAGCTAAGTTATAAGAATTCCAACAGCAGTTCAAAAGCATACAATTTTGAAATACACAAAAACAAAGACATGATTAAAGCCTTTTAAAAAAAAATACAACCCGTTTATTTGCTGATTGTTCTGCCCCTGAAAATTCCTACTAGTAGCAGATACAATCATTTAAGGTAAGACATTGTTTGTAAATTCCAAAGTATTGGCTAAACAAGGATATATTACAAACTACATATTTGATCATGTCCTAAATGAAAAGGACAGCCAGTGTCTGGGACAAAGCCAGTGTCTGGGACACAAAATCTCCAAGGCTCTGTTAAACCTTTGTCCCATTTTACAACAAAGTGCAAGGATGTTTGTGCCATAGTTTCAAACTAAGTGTCCCTGAGAATTTTTCACTGCACCTGAGAAGCAATTGTTCTACAGAGTAAACTGAAAAGTATGTGGGATAATTACTCAGAGGACCAGACATGATGATTACCTGAAAAGTAATTAATTATAAGTAATCAACAGCATAAGAAAAAGATACTAAAAGAAGAGGGTTTTTTTAAAGATTTTATTTATTTATTCATGAGAGAGGCAGAGACACAGTCAAGAGGGAAAAGCAGGCTCCATGCAAGGATCCCAATGTGGGACTAAGATCACAACCTGAGCCGAAGGCAGAGGCTCAACCACTGAGCCACACAGGCATCCCTGAGAGAAGGTTTTTAAAGATAATAATTTCAGGGGCACATGGGTAGCTCAGTTGGTTAAGCATCTGACTTTTGATTTCAGGTCAGGTCACGATCTCAGGGTCGCAAGATCAAGCACTGACTCGGGCTCCGTGCTGGGCATGGAGCTTGCTTAGGGCTCTCCCTCTCCCTGTGACCCCCTAGAAAATAAAAATGTACTAATTTCAGTAATAAAAAGCTGCAAGACTTTGATGCTCTACCCAGGTGTTTTCCTTCACATAGGCATATCAAAAAGAAAACTACAAGTAATCTGAACATTTTAACCAACTTTATTTTTCATGAAAAAGAAAGCCCTATGTCATTTTAATTAAATTTAACTCTTCAGTGTTCAGGCATTTGCAATCTTAAGCAAACGAACAAAAAAAAAAATGCTGATTATAAGCTATGATGCTTCAATGGTAGTAATGGCACTGACTCTAGCGCAATTAACATTTTATTCTCAAATGCAAAGATAATAGAGATATCAATAAGCAACAAACTGCAGGAGTAATAGAAACTCAGTTATCTCTAAGCTTTTGAGTTAAGAAACTTAATAGGGTTAGGCCAAAATCAGCAATTACAACAAAACATTTAGGAGGGTGAGAAGTCTGGAAAGAAAAGCCAATGATATGCTAAAGAACTGAGTTAATAAGGTATAGAACAGTTATTTCCTTACTCAAGTAATTTTAAATCCTTAGATTCTTTCATTATTCCCACACTACAAAAAAAGAAAAAGCATATAGACATACGTGTGTATTAGTAAGGGGACACTGTGTACTAGGAAATTATATTTCAGCTTCATAATATTTAAAACTCAATGTGTCAGCAATTTTAAGCTTAGAATTTTGTTTTTGTTGATAAAACAAATTTTATAGTTTGTGGTATAACATGCAGACATACTGGGGTGAGGGGCTCAGCAGAGATGGGACATTGTCACATACAGACTGATAAAATACACAAATACATTAAGGAGAATAGCAGCCAAGTTCCTCACTGTAAGTAAGGGATTTACAAATACAGAAATTAAAAAAAAAAAAAGTAACTAGAATGAATCCTATGGTATTGGGACTGGAATTGAAAGTATGAATGTGACCTCATGCTTTTCAATACACAGAGCTAAATATATTTATGTGCACACACACAAATATATGCCTTAGCTCTGTCCACTGAGATGGACTGGGAGCAGTAAAGTCTCAACAGCAATGGGCACACCTAAAGTTCAGATGTTGGCTTCTAAATATTTTCCACTAAAAGGAACCAAGGCTCTTTAAAGAAATGGTTGATTCTAGGCTGAAGCATGGAAAGTACAAGGTGAGTCTGGCATCTCCAGTTATGCCAGAAAAATAGTACAGAATAATGGAAACATGTCAAATAAACAGGAACTAGCTTGAGTGGACTCTGGGACAAAATGAGCATCAAAATAAATAATGAAGGCTGTATACAACCTACATGATGGAGAATGGGCTATTTACATAAGTCTCAAAGTATGTCCTTACAAAATATTTATTACAAAGGGAAAGAATAACTGCAGAGTGGAGAAGCCTGACATGACCTTACATGGGTGGTAACCAAAGAGATTATCATCAGTAATGGGACAAATCAAAATAAGGTGCCACCTGAAAGGATGTAATGACAGGAACAAAGCATAACTTCTGTGCTATTCTTTCCAATAATACAACCTGAATATATAATAAGGAAACCACGAAACAAATCCAAACTGTAGTCTATAAAATTATGGGTCTGTAATCTTTAAGTGTCAAGGTCATGGCAAGGTCATAAAAGACAAAGACTGAAGGACAGCCCTAAACTGAAAGAGACATGCAATCTGTGATTCTAAACTGCATCTTCTCCTATAAAGATCATTAGGACTACTAATGAAATCTGAGTGGGGTCTAAGGAAGAGATGGGAGCAGTGTATTAACACTAATTTTGTCAATTTGATGGCTAAACAGTGGTTATGTAGAAGGAGATCCTTGTTTGTGAACCTTTTCTCCAAGTTTGAGGTTATGTTTTTTTAATTACTTAAAAAATATGATGGGGAAAAAATTCCAAAGTAGAAAAAAAAATTTACAAATTACACACCAATAACCTTGACGAGAAATGTACATGACTTAAATGAACAATAAAATTTTGCTGAAAAATGTAGTAAGTTTTAATCAATAGAGAAATAAGCCATACATCAAATTATTTCCAAAATAATTTGTAGGTTTGACACAACACTGATAGTGGTTGAAATAGAAAAAATGTTTCTAAAGTACATCTGGAATTTATTCAGTAAGTCAAAAAATATCAAGTGCTTACCACATGTCAGGTGCTAAAGATACAGCAATAAGCATGTTAATTAAGATACCCTCACAGAACTGATGCTCCAGTGAAAGAGAGTAAATGAAGAGGCAAGCATGTTATTTACCAATTGTGATTAACACTACTGAAGAAACAGGATAGGGGCACTTGGCTGGCTCAGTCAATGGAGTGTGCAACTCTCAATTTCAGGGTCGTGAGTTCAAGCCCCATGTTGGACATGGAGAGAGGGAGAGAAGGGAGGAGGGAGGGAGGGAGGATGTGGCAGATCAGGAGCAGGTAGTCCTACTCTAGATAGAATGGATAGGAAAGGTCCCTTTGGAAAATATTTAAGCTGAGACCTGAGGCAGCTAGCATATAAAAAGAGTGGGGTAAGAATATCTGGTACCACACAAGAATAAAGAGTTGAGAACAGCAAATATTTATATAAAGGAAATTTTTTCAATGCCCAATAGGTTATTAGTACAATGTTCTAGAAAAAGAATATCAACAGATTAATGGAATAGCTCTTACAATAATTAAGCACTTAATAAAAAGGAAATGCCACAATCAAAAGGAAAGGGACTAATCATTCCACATAGTGTTCAGAATACTTTTCAATTATTAGGAAAACATCAAAATAAGTATGCTGTCCTCACACAAAATTATAAGCTAAACTTCAGGAAGATTAAAAAAAAGTTTATTTTAGAAAATGAGAAGATAAAGACATATATAATGATATTCAGACATAGGAGGACTTTCTAAATAAAAAAGAATTGTAAGAAATTACAAAGAAAAGTGTGGCACATTTTATTGCTTGGAAATTGAGAAATCTGTATTTCAAAAAACAGTAACTGGATGTGAGGGCGATCTGGCTGCAACACGTGACCCCACTGATGGCCAGGTTTCATTCGACTGATCCAACCAGCCAGGTGAGTGTCCCCTTTCTCCCTCACCACTCCATGTGCATCCCTCCCGAAGCTGTGCACTTGGTAAAGAGGACAACCATCCCCAATTGAGGAGGACCATTCTTTGGTCAAGGGTATGAGAGTAGCTGCGCTCCCCTGCTAGAACCTTCAAACAAGCTCTCAAAAAAACAAAAACTAAGGAGCAAATAACAAACACTAAAAGCTATTTACAACAAATAAAAGAACTATATTTTCACTAGATAAAGTGCCCATATAATTCAATGAACCTTCCTCTACCTAAGAAAAATTTAAAAATTGGAATACACAATTCAGGTAATATGCAAATGGCCAATAAATATAGGAAATGTAAACAAATACAAATTAAAACAAAATAGGGGGATCCCTGGGTGGTGCAGCGTTTTAGCGCCTGCCTTTGGCCCAGGGCGCGATCCTGGAGACCCAGGATCGAATCCCACATCGGGCTCCCTGCATGGAGCCTGCTTCTCCCTCTGCCTGTGTCTCTGCCTCTCTCTCTCTCTCTCTGTGACTATCATAAATAAATAAAAATAAAATAAAATAAAACAAAATAGGATAATACTTTTTATTTTTTTAAATTTTTTTTTCATTTATGATAGTCACAGAGAGAGAGAGAGAGAGAGGCAGAGACACAGGCAGAGGGAGAAGCAGGCTCCATGCAGGGAGCCCGATGTGGGATTCGATCCTGGGTCTCCAGGATCGCGCCCTGGGCCAAAGGCAGGCGCTAAAACGCTGCACCACCCAGGGATCCCAGATAATACTTTTTAATTTATAAGACAGGCAAAAGACCTTTTTTTCAGGGAAGAGATTTTTATAAACATATAAACGAGAGAGAGACAAGCATTCTTATACGCTGCTGGTGATCACCTCAAGTGGTCCAATATTTCTGGACATGTTTCAAGAAGGCATATTCATCTCTTTTATTTTATAAGCACTAGGGTGTCATCCTTAGGATGCAGAGGCTGTTTTGGAAATGTTGCATTTCTCTCCAAATATAAGATAGACAATATGGTAATTTGTAGAGTCATTTTTGTAACAATTTCTCATTACAAAGTAATACGTGGGATCCCTGGGTGGCTCGGCAGTTTAGCGCCTGCCTTTGGCCCAGGGCACAATCCTGGAGTTCCGGGATCGAGTCCCAGGTCGGGTTCCCTGCATGGGGGCCGCTTCTCCCTCTGCCTGTCTCTTTGCCCCCCCACCCCCTATCTCTGTGTGTGTGTGTGTCTCGTGAATAGATAAATAAAATCTTAAATAAAATAATAAAATAAAATAAATAAAAAATAAAATAAATAAATAAATATAAAATAAAATAAATATAAATAAAATAAAATAAAATAAAATAAAATAAAATACTACTTTAACTAGCTGCCTGGCTGGCTCAGTTGGAAAAGCATGTGCCTCTTGATGTCCAGACTGTGAGTTCAAGCCCCCTGGTGGGTGTAGAGTTTGCTTATATACATACACTTTTTCAAAAAAATTAAAAAGCTACATTAAGCAATACTTTTCCTTGAGATTTGGCCTATATGTAAAATCCACCTCCTGTGAAAATCTATTCCCCACCTAGTGTCATCAAGTTTTCTAACCAAGTTCAAAACTCACAGAAGTGTAAAACTTAGCAAATAACCTAAAGTCAATATATAAAAATTTCACTAGGCAATATAAATGTAATCTCTAGACTCAAGTGACTCTCATTTAAGCAATACACATAGAATTTACAGATACAGAAACAAAGAAACTGTAAAATCATCTAATGCTCTAACAAAGCACTAGTAAGAGTTTGTGCCTATGGCATTTTGAACAAGACTATATAATAAGATCTTTGAAATCAAAATGTCGTGCTAACACAACCAGCTACGGCAATCTCTCTAAAAAGCAGTGGCTAAAACAGAATACAGTCGAAGTGGCAAACTCCAAAGGGACATATATACAGTCTGTTTTGCTATAAAGTGTGTTTTTTTATTATGTATTAGCTCATACATAATCACAATAAATAGAGAACTATCATCACATCAAAGCTGTGCTGATTCATAAGTAATTTCTCCTAGGCAAAGAAACAACAAAGACCAGAAAAACAATTACAGCCTTCAGCAGAAAGGAAAATGCCCTTAGCTTGGCTGTTGCATAAACAGGAATTCTTTCAGCTCTATTTTAGGAAAATTAAAAATGAGCACCTACAGCCAGGGCACTCCCTTCCCACAGGAGCACACCCCTAAGCATGCATGGCTCTCTGTTCAAGGCAGGCTGCACTTCCTCCTGGGCTTAGAAATCCACTTCCATCTGCACTGTCTCAGCACTGCAAGCAAGCATTTCTACTCTATTATTTTTATGAATTTTTAGTATCTGCTGGAGCAGCCTCAAGCCAAAATGACCCGCCACCCTGGAGCTATCCAAGTTATCTCCTGAGGTACCATTTATCATTTCATTAACTGTCATGGTTATAAAGTTGCATATATTTTAGTAGTCTCCCCCAACCTAACCTTCCTATAGTGAAATTTTTCAGAACCTGGTGGTGTCTACATAACACTAACAATTTTCAAGCTGACTTGTTATGAGTTGTAAAATAAATTTAGTGGTTGACAACCAATATTTTCTCAGAAAAAATAAAATTTAAAATATCTAAGTACAACTCCCCTAGATGGCAAGTGTTTTATCATGAAATGCGTATGTTGATTATTTAGGCATATATATATTACATGACATATTTCTACAAGTTATGATCAAAAAGCATTTAGGTTATGCCAAATTAAAATATAGATTGCTAAAATGATTTCAAATTTTATTTTTTTAAAGATTTTATTTATTTATTCATGAGAGACAGAGAGAAAGGCAGACATAGGCAGAGGGAGAAGCAGGCTCCATGCAGGGAGCCTGACGTGGGACCCCAAGATCACATCCTGGCCGAAGGCAGCACTAAACCGCTGAGGCCACCCAGGGATCCCCATAATTCAAACTTTTAGATGTCAGTAAATGGCTTAAAAAGAAATATTAGTGTAACTACTAAATGTTACAAAAATTTTGTAAGAAATGACCACCAGGGGGCACCAGGTGATTCAGTCCGTAGAGCATTTAAAGAGATCTCAGTAATCTGAACATTTTAACCAACTTTATTTTTCATGAAAAAGAAAGCCCTATGTCATTTTAATAAATTTAACTCTTCAGTGTTCAGGCATTTGCAATCTTAAGCAAACGAACAAAAAAAAAAATGCTGATTATAAGCTATGATGCTTCAATGGTAGTAATGGCACTGACTCTAGCGCAATTAACATTTTATTCTCAAATGCAAAGATAATAGAGATATCAATAAGCAACAAACTGCAGGAGTAATAGAAACTCAGTTATCTCTAAGCTTTTGAGTTAAGAAACTTAATAGGGTTAGGCCAAAATCAGCAATTACAACAAAACATTTAGGAGGGTGAGAAGTCTGGAAAGAAAAGCCAATGATATGCTAAAGAACTGAGTTAATAAGGTATAGAACAGTTATTTCCTTACTCAAGTAATTTTAAATCCTTAGATTCTTTCATTATTCCCACACTACAAAAAAAGAAAAAGCATATAGACATACGTGTGTATTAGTAAGGGGACACTGTGTACTAGGAAATTATATTTCAGCTTCATAATATTTAAAACTCAATGTGTCAGCAATTTTAAGCTTAGAATTTTGTTTTTGTTGATAAAACAAATTTTATAGTTTGTGGTATAACATGCAGACATACTGGGGTGAGGGGCTCAGCAGAGATGGGACATTGTCACATACAGACTGATAAAATACACAAATACATTAAGGAGAATAGCAGCCAAGTTCCTCACTGTAAGTAAGGGATTTACAAATACAGAAATTAAAAAAAAAAAAAGTAACTAGAATGAATCCTATGGTATTGGGACTGGAATTGAAAGTATGAATGTGACCTCATGCTTTTCAATACACAGAGCTAAATATATTTATGTGCACACACACAAATATATGCCTTAGCTCTGTCCACTGAGATGGACTGGGAGCAGTAAAGTCTCAACAGCAATGGGCACACCTAAAGTTCAGATGTTGGCTTCTAAATATTTTCCACTAAAAGGAACCAAGGCTCTTTAAAGAAATGGTTGATTCTAGGCTGAAGCATGGAAAGTACAAGGTGAGTCTGGCATCTCCAGTTATGCCAGAAAAATAGTACAGAATAATGGAAACATGTCAAATAAACAGGAACTAGCTTGAGTGGACTCTGGGACAAAATGAGCATCAAAATAAATAATGAAGGCTGTATACAACCTACATGATGGAGAATGGGCTATTTACATAAGTCTCAAAGTATGTCCTTACAAAATATTTATTACAAAGGGAAAGAATAACTGCAGAGTGGAGAAGCCTGACATGACCTTACATGGGTGGTAACCAAAGAGATTATCATCAGTAATGGGACAAATCAAAATAAGGTGCCACCTGAAAGGATGTAATGACAGGAACAAAGCATAACTTCTGTGCTATTCTTTCCAATAATACAACCTGAATATATAATAAGGAAACCACGAAACAAATCCAAACTGTAGTCTATAAAATTATGGGTCTGTAATCTTTAAGTGTCAAGGTCATGGCAAGGTCATAAAAGACAAAGACTGAAGGACAGCCCTAAACTGAAAGAGACATGCAATCTGTGATTCTAAACTGCATCTTCTCCTATAAAGATCATTAGGACTACTAATGAAATCTGAGTGGGGTCTAAGGAAGAGATGGGAGCAGTGTATTAACACTAATTTTGTCAATTTGATGGCTAAACAGTGGTTATGTAGAAGGAGATCCTTGTTTGTGAACCTTTTCTCCAAGTTTGAGGTTATGTTTTTTTAATTACTTAAAAAATATGATGGGGAAAAAATTCCAAAGTAGAAAAAAAAATTTACAAATTACACACCAATAACCTTGACGAGAAATGTACATGACTTAAATGAACAATAAAATTTTGCTGAAAAATGTAGTAAGTTTTAATCAATAGAGAAATAAGCCATACATCAAATTATTTCCAAAATAATTTGTAGGTTTGACACAACACTGATAGTGGTTGAAATAGAAAAAATGTTTCTAAAGTACATCTGGAATTTATTCAGTAAGTCAAAAAATATCAAGTGCTTACCACATGTCAGGTGCTAAAGATACAGCAATAAGCATGTTAATTAAGATACCCTCACAGAACTGATGCTCCAGTGAAAGAGAGTAAATGAAGAGGCAAGCATGTTATTTACCAATTGTGATTAACACTACTGAAGAAACAGGATAGGGGCACTTGGCTGGCTCAGTCAATGGAGTGTGCAACTCTCAATTTCAGGGTCGTGAGTTCAAGCCCCATGTTGGACATGGAGAGAGGGAGAGAAGGGAGGAGGGAGGGAGGGAGGATGTGGCAGATCAGGAGCAGGTAGTCCTACTCTAGATAGAATGGATAGGAAAGGTCCCTTTGGAAAATATTTAAGCTGAGACCTGAGGCAGCTAGCATATAAAAAGAGTGGGGTAAGAATATCTGGTACCACACAAGAATAAAGAGTTGAGAACAGCAAATATTTATATAAAGGAAATTTTTTCAATGCCCAATAGGTTATTAGTACAATGTTCTAGAAAAAGAATATCAACAGATTAATGGAATAGCTCTTACAATAATTAAGCACTTAATAAAAAGGAAATGCCACAATCAAAAGGAAAGGGACTAATCATTCCACATAGTGTTCAGAATACTTTTCAATTATTAGGAAAACATCAAAATAAGTATGCTGTCCTCACACAAAATTATAAGCTAAACTTCAGGAAGATTAAAAAAAGTTTATTTTAGAAAATGAGAAGATAAAGACATATATAATGATATTCAGACATAGGAGGACTTTCTAAATAAAAAAGAATTGTAAGAAATTACAAAGAAAAGTGTGGCACATTTTATTGCTTGGAAATTGAGAAATCTGTATTTCAAAAAACAGTAACTGGATGTGAGGGCGATCTGGCTGCAACACGTGACCCCACTGATGGCCAGGTTTCATTCGGACTGATCCAACCAGCCAGGTGAGTGTCCCCTTTCTCCCTCACCACTCCATGTGCATCCCTCCCGAAGCTGTGCACTTGGTAAAGAGGACAACCATCCCCAATTGAGGAGGACCATTCTTTGGTCAAGGGTATGAGAGTAGCTGCGCTCCCCTGCTAGAACCTTCAAACAAGCTCTCAAAAAAACAAAAACTAAGGAGCAAATAACAAACACTAAAAGCTATTTACAACAAATAAAAGAACTATATTTTCACTAGATAAAGTGCCCATATAATTCAATGAACCTTCCTCTACCTAAGAAAAATTTAAAAATTGGAATACACAATTCAGGTAATATGCAAATGGCCAATAAATATAGGAAATGTAAACAAATACAAATTAAAACAAAATAGGGGGATCCCTGGGTGGTGCAGCGTTTTAGCGCCTGCCTTTGGCCCAGGGCGCGATCCTGGAGACCCAGGATCGAATCCCACATCGGGCTCCCTGCATGGAGCCTGCTTCTCCCTCTGCCTGTGTCTCTGCCTCTCTCTCTCTCTCTCTGTGACTATCATAAATAAATAAAAATAAAATAAAATAAAACAAAATAGGATAATACTTTTTATTTTTTTTAATTTTTTTTTCATTTATGATAGTCACAGAGAGAGAGAGAGAGAGAGGCAGAGACACAGGCAGAGGGAGAAGCAGGCTCCATGCAGGGAGCCCGATGTGGGATTCGATCCTGGGTCTCCAGGATCGCGCCCTGGGCCAAAGGCAGGCGCTAAAACGCTGCACCACCCAGGGATCCCAGATAATACTTTTTAATTTATAAGACAGGCAAAAGACCTTTTTTTCAGGGAAGAGATTTTTATAAACATATAAACGAGAGAGAGACAAGCATTCTTATACGCTGCTGGTGATCACCTCAAGTGGTCCAATATTTCTGGACATGTTTCAAGAAGGCATATTCATCTCTTTTATTTTATAAGCACTAGGGTGTCATCCTTAGGATGCAGAGGCTGTTTTGGAAATGTTGCATTTCTCTCCAAATATAAGATAGACAATATGGTAATTTGTAGAGTCATTTTTGTAACAATTTCTCATTACAAAGTAATACGTGGGATCCCTGGGTGGCTCGGCAGTTTAGCGCCTGCCTTTGGCCCAGGGCACAATCCTGGAGTTCCGGGATCGAGTCCCAGGTCGGGTTCCCTGCATGGGGGCCGCTTCTCCCTCTGCCTGTCTCTTTGCCCCCCCACCCCCTATCTCTGTGTGTGTGTGTGTCTCGTGAATAGATAAATAAAATCTTAAATAAAATAATAAAATAAAATAAATAAAAAAATAAAAATAAAATAAAATAAAATATAAAATAAAATAAAATAAAATAAAATACTACTTTAACTAGCTGCCTGGCTGGCTCAGTTGGAAAAGCATGTGCCTCTTGATGTCCAGACTGTGAGTTCAAGCCCCCTGGTGGGTGTAGAGTTTGCTTATATACATACACTTTTTCAAAAAAAATTAAAAAGCTACATTAAGCAATACTTTTCCTTGAGATTTGGCCTATATGTAAAATCCACCTCCTGTGAAAATCTATTCCCCACCTAGTGTCATCAAGTTTTCTAACCAAGTTCAAAACTCACAGAAGTGTAAAACTTAGCAAATAACCTAAAGTCAATATATAAAAATTTCACTAGGCAATATAAATGTAATCTCTAGACTCAAGTGACTCTCATTTAAGCAATACACATAGAATTTACAGATACAGAAACAAAGAAACTGTAAAATCATCTAATGCTCTAACAAAGCACTAGTAAGAGTTTGTGCCTATGGCATTTTGAACAAGACTATATAATAAGATCTTTGAAATCAAAATGTCGTGCTAACACAACCAGCTACGGCAATCTCTCTAAAAAGCAGTGGCTAAAACAGAATACAGTCGAAGTGGCAAACTCCAAAGGGACATATATACAGTCTGTTTTGCTATAAAGTGTGTTTTTTTATTATGTATTAGCTCATACATAATCACAATAAATAGAGAACTATCATCACATCAAAGCTGTGCTGATTCATAAGTAATTTCTCCTAGGCAAAGAAACAACAAAGACCAGAAAAACAATTACAGCCTTCAGCAGAAAGGAAAATGCCCTTAGCTTGGCTGTTGCATAAACAGGAATTCTTTCAGCTCTATTTTAGGAAAATTAAAAATGAGCACCTACAGCCAGGGCACTCCCTTCCCACAGGAGCACACCCCTAAGCATGCATGGCTCTCTGTTCAAGGCAGGCTGCACTTCCTCCTGGGCTTAGAAATCCACTTCCATCTGCACTGTCTCAGCACTGCAAGCAAGCATTTCTACTCTATTATTTTTATGAATTTTTAGTATCTGCTGGAGCAGCCTCAAGCCAAAATGACCCGCCACCCTGGAGCTATCCAAGTTATCTCCTGAGGTACCATTTATCATTTCATTAACTGTCATGGTTATAAAGTTGCATATATTTTAGTAGTCTCCCCCAACCTAACCTTCCTATAGTGAAATTTTTCAGAACCTGGTGGTGTCTACATAACACTAACAATTTTCAAGCTGACTTGTTATGAGTTGTAAAATAAATTTAGTGGTTGACAACCAATATTTTCTCAGAAAAAATAAAATTTAAAATATCTAAGTACAACTCCCCTAGATGGCAAGTGTTTTATCATGAAATGCGTATGTTGATTATTTAGGCATATATATATTACATGACATATTTCTACAAGTTATGATCAAAAAGCATTTAGGTTATGCCAAATTAAAATATATATTGCTAAAATGATTTCAAATTTTATTTTTTTAAAGATTTTATTTATTTATTCATGAGAGACAGAGAGAAAGGCAGACATAGGCAGAGGGAGAAGCAGGCTCCATGCAGGGAGCCTGACGTGGGACCCCAAGATCACATCCTGGGCCGAAGGCAGGCACTAAACCGCTGAGCCACCCAGGGATCCCCATAATTCAAACTTTTAGATGTCAGTAAATGGCTTAAAAAGAAATATTAGTGTTAACTACTAAATGTTACAAAAATTTTGTAAGAAATGACCACCAGGGGGCACCAGGGTGATTCAGTCCGTAGAGCATTTAAAGAGATCTCAGAGTCGTGAGTTCAAGCGCACCTTGCACCCAGAGCTTACTTTAAAATTAAAAAAAAAAAAAAAAAAAAATGAAAAAATGACTAGCAGTTTTTAAGTTCCAAGTACTACTGAAGGAGGCAAACCTTCATTCATATAATGTTCATATAACGTTAATGTTCATATAACGACCGACCAGTCGTGCCTAAAACATCAGTATCTGGCAAACACAAAAAAGTATATTTAACCAGGATTTAGAACTAGGTACAAACAAACAAAATGGACTATCAAAAAGGAAATTCCTTTCTTAGTTTAAAAAATAATAATTTACTCTTTCTTTTTTTTTTTTTTTTTTTTTAATTTATTTATGATAGTCACAGAGAGAGAGAGAGAGGCAGAGACACAGGCGGAGGGAGAAGCAGGCTCCATGCACCGGGAGCCTGATGTGGGATTTGATCCCGGGTCTCCAGAATCGCGCCCTGGGCCAAAGGCAGGCGCCAAACCGCTGCGCCACCCAGGGATCCCTACTCTTTCTTTTAAACAAATCACACAACACATATATTTTTACCAAGTTTTTAACTATAATTTTCATAGTTTCTTTTAAATAAAGAGTATCCTGGGTGGCTCAGCGGTTGGGCACCTGCCTTCGGCGCAGGTCGTGATCTCAGGATCCGGGATTGAGTCCCACATCGGGCTCCCTGTGAGGAGCCTGCTTCTCCCTTGCCTATTATCTCTGCCTCTCTCTCTGTGTCTCTCACGAATAAATAATCTTTAAAAAATAAAGAAAGAATATCATGCTTTCAATCCTGAAGTTGCAAATATACCTCTTCTATGGCAAAGAAAGCGAGAGAAAGAAAGAAAGAGAAAGAAAAGCAGCTTTTCAACAATACTGAAAACTGGAAGATAAAACACAACTCAAAGAACTACAAGTTCAATGTTTCCAGCTGGCAATTTCCAAACTATCAACTTCATACAACAAACTTAAATTTATGATATAAGGTGCTCTAAACATAATCAGAGCAACGTTAAGTAACAAGAGTGCTCCCTACAGATCAATCTTTGATTAGATTTCAAAAGTTCACTTAATTTGATAAAACAGTTTTAAAGTGATTCAAAGTCAGTATTTTAAACTGTAAAGATTTTTTTAACCCACTAATACATAGTTCTTTGTTTTCTTGTCCCTAATACCTATCTTGCAATGTTGCCATAAGCATCAGAATCAATGTGAAGCCTTATACAGTAAATAAATTATCATCTTCATAGTGAACATGTTTTATTAATGGCTGCTTGTAAACTTTTTAAAAAATAATTTAGAGGTGAAATTCGCATAACATAAAATCAACCACTTCAAAGTGAACAACTCAGTGGCATTTAGTATATGCACAGTGTTGTGCAACCACCACCTTTATTCTAGTTACAAAATACTTTCATCCCTCTCAAGTAAAACTCCTTACTCCTAATCAGTTTCCATCCACTCCTCCTTCCCCACAGACCAACTACCAACTACTGTTCTAGCTCCATAAATCTATTCTAGATATTTCATAAAAATAGAATGAAACAATATATGATCTTTTTTATCTGCCTTCTTTCACTTAATATAACATTTTGGAGGTACTCTCACATAATCTGTATCAGAACCTCATTCCTTCTTATGCCTGAATAATATTGTTGTATGTATATATCACAATTTGTTTATCCACTATCCACTGATGAATATGTGGAATGTTTCCAAACTTTGCTTATCGTGAATTATGCTACTATAAACGTATATATACTTGTACTTGGTGGAGTGTCAGTTCTTATTTCTTTGGGGTATATACCTAGGAGTGAAACTGCATGGTCATATGGTAATTCTATATTTAACTTTTTCAGGACCTGCCAAATGGATTTCCACAGCAGATGAACCATGTACCTTCCCACCGGCAATGTAAAAGCGTTCCAATTTCTCTACATCCTCAACACTTGTTATTTCCTCTTTTTTCTATTACTCGTATTATACCCATCCTAGTGGATGGTTTTGATTTACATTTCCCTAAAAACTAACACTGTAGAACATCTTTTCCTGTGCTTGTGCTCATAATCTTTTAAGTAGTCTTTCTACATGTGAAGAAATCCCTTTGTTATGAATCCTGCTTCCCTAGGGTAGAAATAAAAACTCAAAATTCCCATATTCCCCTGTAGCTAGACCCAGGCATGTGACCCAGACTCAGCCAATCAGATATATGCATAGAAGACTACCTTGGAATTGAGTACAGAAAGAGGCTTTATTTCCATTTTTTCTGGTGCAGATTGTGACAGATGAATCTTTGCTCTGGGAGATGGGAATACCAGCAGTTTCCCAGAGATTACGAGGTCAACTTTTGACTATTAAGTGATATCGAAGCGTCAACTATAGAATGACACCCAGGATCCAAAGAAGCAATAAGGTTTCTTCATCGCCACAGTAAAGAACATTGTGGAAGCTAAACCTCACCAGCCTACCAGCAATTCTGTAAGCTACTCAATATCCATTTGGTAAACTCCTTTTCTATTATATCATTAACCTGGAAGAAGCATTACACAGAGGCAGGTCTACTTCAATCTAAGAAAATTTCCTGACATTTAGATGTCTTATCAAAAAACCTTTTTTTAAGTTGAATAAATTACCTCAAAATAGAGTAAACAATGAGTCACTGCAAATTTAATGTTGATAATGCATGTCAGGGACACTGAAAGAGGTGGATAGAGAGTTGAACAAGACTACCTTTAGAACTTCTTCCCCTCTGTATTCCTACCATGTTTCTTATACTACATCGTGAATTTAAAGATAATATCATACCTTCGTAGTCCATTCAATACCAAATACTCAAATACTTACTAATTTACTAGCAAATGATTGCCCATTCATTACCACTCATTTACTAATTCCTAGCAATTAATTCTAGCTTCTGTCATATAACAACTCCTATAAACATTCTGACTAAATCTTATTCATTATCTTTTACTTCATTATATAAGAAAAGCATGCCCATAAGAGAACAAAAGGAATTACAAACAAAAAGAAAAAAATCCATAATCCTACTCATCTGAGAAAATTGCTGAAAATGCCCTGCTGAGTATCCTTCAAAACATTTTTTCCTATGTTGAATTTCACCCTTCAAAGTGATTATAATAAAAATAAGGGCACCGGGGTGGCTCAGTGGTTGAGTGGCTGCCTTTGGCTCAGGTAGTGATCCTGGGGTCCTGGGATGAGTCCCACATCAGGCTCCCCCGCAGGGAATCTACTTCTCTTTCTGCCTTTGTCTCTCTCTGTGTGTCTCTCATAAATAAATAAATAAAATCTTAAAAAATAAAACAGCTAGCATTTAATTTAATTAGCGCCACTCCATATTTTAAATGCTCTATATATTTTTAATTTATATAAATCTCACGTAATTCCCCATGATGCACAATTATTATTTTCATTTTACAAAGGAGGAAACCAAAACACAAAGAAGAAAAGTAACCAGCCCATCCCTAGGTCATCTTCATAAGAACCACCCAGCATCCTGACTCCATATAGTTTGTGTGCTTTTAACACTATATTAGAACTCCATACTTCCTCCAAAAACTTGACCATAGTATATATACCATATGAATATCTTTCCACTTCAATAACTTTTTTAAAGCTTGAAATTGTGGGAAATACACTATATATTTTAAGAAATAATGATTTTTTAAAAATCTATAAACACCAAATTTAAAGAAATTCTTAACATTAAATAATATTCCACTTACATGAACAAATTGTATGCACCTTAGTGAGGAAACAGTTTACTCTTATGAATAATTCAAATCTTGAAGCTAGTCTAAGCCAAAACACTCTAGAATTCTACCATTCTTGAAATTTATCTTCATGAAGCCACAGAGCATATATATATCATGACAACATGGTTTTAAACTCCTCACAAGCATGTCTGTTCCTCTTTCTCCCCCCGCCCCTCTTCTTAATCACTCAAAGCACCCAGCATATTACTGGGCATTTACAGTAGGCACTCAATAAATATTTATTGACAGACTAGTTAGACAATGCTATGTTGAAATAGAGAATATGCAGAAACAAAGGTCGTCTTGTGACAGTGAATGCAACTGGACCAGCTTTCTCTCATTAGGAAACCACAGGAGACCCACAAAGCATTCCATCCCAGACAATGCATAGTGACATACCAGAGAAACAGTTAACTTTGCCACCCACTTGCCTAAATGCTGAACTTTGTATCATCTAAGGTCAGGTAAATATACAAACAGGCAAAGTACAAACTAAGTGAATTATTTCTAAAAGGGGGCAAGAATCCCAGTGACATATGAATGACAGGCAAAAACGAAAATCCTAAAGGGTTTAGAACATGCTATTCCTAACCAACTGCAATTGTTTTATGATGTTCTTCATACCACATAGTATGCCCAGGTCCTGAAAAATCATCTGGTTTAGAGAAGCCCCCTACAAGAAGGGCAGTCAGCTAATGATTGGCCTTAGATTTCAAAGTTTGGCTAATTCTCGTGATCTTAAAGTTGTGATAGTTCAAACTTTGAATACTTGATTCTTCATAGCATATAATATGCAAAATAATGTATTTTGTGAATTTTCAGATCCTTACCCATAAATATGAGAAATTCAGTTAAGAAAAAAACAATAACCTATTTTTCTCTGAATCTAGAAGACCCAAACATCAGAAATAACATAGATAGTGTGCTTTGACATGTTGGTTCTAATTACTGCAAACATTTGAAAGACAATCAAATACTAACTAGAAAGTCAAGGCTGGGGGCTGTCCGGGTGGCTTAGCAGTTTTGCGCCACCTTCAGCCCAGGGCCTGATACTGGAGACCCAGAATCAAGTCACATGTCGGGCTTCCTGCATGGAGCCTGCTTCTTCCTCTGCCTGTGTCTCTACCTCTCTCCCTCTCTCTCTCCCTCTCTCTCTCTCTCTCTCTCTCTCTCTATCTGTGTGTCTCTCATGAATAAATAAATAGAATCTTAAAAAAAAAAAAAAAGTCAAGACTGCCTTAAAGACCATGCTCCCATTTGCAAAGGAAGGAAAGAGAGGGAGGGAGTAGAAAGGAAGGAAGAAAGAAAACGAAAGGAAAGGAAAATAGAGGGAGGGAAAGGGAGGGGAGGGGAGGGAGGAAGGAAGGAAGGAAGGACGGACAAACGGACAGACCAGACGGACGGACACTTTCCAAAGAGGAGAAAGAAAATCCCCAGACTGAATGAAAACTGGAGAAAACATCTCAATAATTTGTATGGTCTCTGCATTTATCCATCTTCCACTGCTTGTACATCCTTACTATGTGAACTGCAAATATAAGCTGGCTTCCTTGTTAAAAGAAAAAATGGAAAAGGTTATCTTCCTAAGGTCTACTTGTGACTGATGATACACGGGAGGGATGCCTGCGTGGCTCAGTAGTTGAGTGTCTGCCTTCAGCTCAGGTCATGATCCCCGGGTCCTGGGATCAAGTCCCACATCAGGCCCCCCCCCCCCCCAGCCTATTTTTCCCTCTACCTCTGTCTCTGCCTCTCTGTGTGTCTGTCATGAATAAATAAAATCTTAAAAAAAAAAATTCTACCAAGAGGGAACAAATACTCCCAGAAGGAAAGCAAACAGAAGAGTCTAAAAAGAAAGAAACAAGTGTACCAAGACAATAATTACAGGAAATACTATGATATGAAGAATGAATGGAGAGACAGATGCATGGATGAGAGGAAAGGAAGAAGGAAAGGATGGAAAGAGGAAAACAAACTGAAGCAATACAAGGATTTTCATCAGACAGTAAGTCCATACATTATAAAGCCATGCATCATAAAATCTTCACTTCAAAAAGTGGTGAGAGGCATCTGGGTGGGTCAGTTGGTTTAAGCGTCTGACTCTTGGTTTTGGCGCTCTCTCTCCCTCTGCCCCTACCAACCCCCCTAAAAAAGTTTAATTTTAAATTTTTTAAATGGTGAGGAAAATTCAGAGTCTAGCGAGTTCAGGGAATCCTGACATTAGCTCCAAGATTTTTTTAAAAATACATAGAAGTGATTAATAATGTCCTTCAGAAGAATATAAAAATAGCATCATGCCTATCTCCAAAACTAAATTGGCTGGAGAGATCTGTACTAAAATGAAGCAACTATTTAAAGCATGACAAAAAGCTAGGCGATCAAAACTACCTCAACTGTTGCAGAATCAAGTTGATGGCACTGATTATGAATTCAGTGTTAATTAAATAAATTATATCCGTCAGTACTCTTACCCCCTCAACCCATATGTTTGTACAGAATGTCAGTTATCCACAGGGAGAACATGCTGTTTTAAAACCGAACAAATGATGTAGTTATTCCTTCAGGTTCTAAGTTCCTATGTTTTCACCACACTGTCAAACTGTTTATACCACCACACATAACAGCTTACTCTTTCTCCTCCCAAGTTTCTAGCATGTAAATAAATACAGCTTATTAAGTCCGTGAACTTTTTGAATAAATAAATTATTTAAATGGAAAAATATAGTTTAACCTAAAGATCACTGATCTTAAACCCAGAAAAGTTAACATGTTTTATTCCTTGTACTCAAAAGTGTGAAATAGGATACCTATTTCCTAAAATGACCAGAACGTGAATATGAATTCATAATGAATATTTCTCCACACATTAACATTGGTAATTCTAGGTAATGGAAACAAGGGTTTATGTTTATCATTTTTTAAGTTTTCTGGATATTTAGAGAAAAAAATAAATCTAAGTCTAATGTTCTAGGTTTCTAGACCAGATGGATCAGCAATATAAGTATCACCTGGGAAACTGTTGGTACAAAAATCTTGGTCCTCAACCCAGCCTACTCAATTAGAAATTATGAAGGTAAGTCCCAACAATTTATGCTTTAACAAACCCTCCCCATGTATTCTGATGCATACTCAAGTTTGAAGACTACCTGACTAGATTATAAAATCTTAACCATTCTTCAAGAACAGAAAACAGGAGAAGCAGGTTGAGGCAGAGGAGATAATGAGGATAAAGAGTGTTGGTGCTTTACCAATTCACCTTCTTTGACCTCCTTCCTGACAGACCCCTATGTGGCCACTGTCTTCCTTATTTTTCTAATTCTACCCAGATATATTTAGCACTCATGAATTTACTTCTTAGTCTATTTACATTGTATTTTTTTAATCTCTAAATTCTCAGCCCAAAATATATATTACAATTACCTAAGGGAATGTTTTTAAAAACTGATGACCAGTTCCTATCCCACATCAATTAAATCAGATTTTGGGGGGACGGGGACCAGCCAAAAGTATCTTAAAAGCACCCTGGGCAACTTTAGTGTGCAATCAGAGCTGAAAACCACTCAGTCTAAATGAAAGTTCTTGTCTCTATTTGCTATATTTCCAAGTATAATGAGAAAACTACTGTATCAGAATCACTAGAGAGATAATCAAAATTAAGATAATCTTCAGTGATAATATACATATATGAAAACTTTTTAAATAGCTATGTATTCTCTTTTACAGTTTTTTGTTAATTGCAAGAGATATGTTTTCCATGGGTGTCAGTAAGGACTTCTAGTAAGATTCCATTTTTTTAATGTCAATTTTTAAATTTTTTTTTAAATAATTAAGAACAGTACAAGAAATAAGGCAAACATTGTGAAGACAACAGTAAACAAACAAAAACATTTGGTAACTCTGACCAAGGTGCTTAATAAAAATACAGATTTTGAGCCCTACCCCAGGCAGTCCTAAACCATGAAGGCTGGAAGCAGCACCTATAAATGTTAAAGTGATTCTTATTCACGAAAGCTTGAGAAATGCTCCAATAATAGGTTGTTCGGTCTTTTGCCACAGGGCAGAGAACAAGTCTGGATGTAAAAAAAGAGCCCTTTCATTCCATTTATTTCATTAGCATCACTTCCTGGTCTCTTAGAAGGGTGAGCCCCAGCTACACCTGCCTAGTGAGAAAGAAGTACAGTTTCTACTTCAAGACTTAGATTCCATCCTGTCTTCTCAGTCCATCCTCCCTAATTACAAGTCTCCAGAAGCCAGAGCTCATTCTTACTTTACTCCTTTTCACCCTTCTCATCTTCCTTACAAGAGCCCCATGCTTGCTCTGAGTATTCCCACTCCAAATGACCACCTTTTGTTCCACACTCATTCACCTTTCCAACTACCCTGTGAAGCTAATTCTTTTAAAATATCACAAAATACTGGCACCAGTTAATCATCCTCAGGTTATATTTGTACTCTCAATTTCCAACAACAAACATTCTCTGTACCCCTTCAAATTGAAAATTGTTTTAAACGTTCATAGATTATGCCATGTTTATAAACCACCTCACTAGCAGAGGATTGAAAAATAGATTTCAGTTCAAGTACTGACTCTTACCCGTTAATAGTAACCAGTTTCTCAACCTTTAAAAAAAAAAAAAAAGATTTTATTTATTTATTCATGAAAGACACAGAGAAAGAGAGGCAGAGACACAGAAGGAGAGGCAGGCTCCTCGCTGGAAGCCCGATGTGGGACTCGATCCTGGGACTCCAGGATCACGCCCTGAGCCAAAGGCAGACACTCAACCGCTGAACCACCTAGGCATCCCAAGAGTTCCTCAATCTTAACCAAACACTGGAATTATCCAGGGAACTTTTAAAAATCTCCACATGGCGACCACACTTAAGCCCCAATTAAATCAGAAATTAAATTGGATGAGGAAGAGTAGGCATCTTTTTCTTTTTTTATAAGCTCCTCAGGTAATACTAGCACACAACCAAGATTGAAAACCACTGAGCTAGAAAAGATTAACAAGATAGATTTAGATGTTGTCGGCCATGGGTGGGCAATACTTTTACCATTACTACACTAGATGCACTTAGCCAAATACAGGAGACTCTTGAGAGAACAGTGACTTCAGAGGAGAGAAATCCCAAATTCCAACACTAATAAGAGTAATATGCAAGTATTTGTTTGTAGTTCTTTTTTGTCAAGAAATACCTTCTATTTGTTTAATCTATTTGTTTAATCTAGTTTTAAAGGCAAACACCATACATCCAAATATGAATAGAATTTTTACAGAACTAAACTAGTTCAGATTTAGACTTACAACTTTCTTCAGTGCCTACAATGATATCATTTATATCCACCAATAAAGAAGAGAGATACTGAGCAAGAAAGTTAAAATGAACAGATACTAGTGCCCACGTGTACCACAAAGCATATTCACCTATATTTGAATATGCTTTCATATTTCAATACCATACACCACAAACAATTTCAATTGTTTTTGGAGTCTCTATGATATAAATCCCTTTCAAGATTATATTTACTATACTCAGTAAATTAAATCTATTCAGTATCTTGTACAGACAGCAATCGTATACACCATAAATCTTTGAGTATGTGAAATTCAGGTTTAAAAACCTATTTTTGTAATAAATATGCCACCAAAAAATATTTACTATGTATCATCAAGTAAAAAGCATATTCGAAAAAAAAAGTAATCAAATTCACTTTACTGTTTTTTTCGACTTTACTCTTGGTATGACAAAGAAATAATGTTTAATTTTAGGAAGCTACAATTCTTCTAATAAATGAACACCTGGCAAAGAGAGTCGCAGTTGTATTAACTTCCTGCCACAAATGCCAGCAGCAAGTACATCCAATTTCAAATTCCTCTGAAGCCAATGAGTGGGCAGAAGACAATCACAGCCAAAATGGAGAACACATGGTACTCATTCTTTGAAAAAAATCAGTTGATTACAACCAGGAGGGGTAGCCATCTGTCACAAGAAAAAGAGGTGGCAGTAGCTGTCAAGGACTGTGAGGTGCCCCTTAACCCGGGCAGGTAAGACTTAGGTTTAAATTCCAGATAACTCTTATAATAAACACTTATTCAAACTTATTAGCATCAAATTATGAATGGAATGGGTAAGAGGAAGGACAACCACCAAAACTGTAATTCTTCCAACACTGACTCTTATCTCTCTACTACGAACAGCAACTACAGAGCAGGCAAAAACCACACATGGAAAAATTCACAAACAAGTCAACACCCGGACAAATTCAATTCCCTCTACAGAAAGCACTGGCTGTTTTATCTGCATTACATTTCCTGCCTATGCATTTACCTAAAATTAAAAAAAAAAAAGAAAAAGAAAGAAAGAAAGAAAAGAAAGAAAAAGAAAGAAGAAAGAAAGAAAGAAAGAAAGAAAGAAAGAAAGAAAGAAAGAAAGAAAGAAAGAAAGAAAGAAAGAAAGAAAGAAAGAAACTTCCCAAATATGAAGGTAAAGTGAACCACAAGTCAAAAATCAACCTTTACTATGGCCCTACCCTTCACTAACACTCCTCCAACCACCCTAATCATTCCCAGCCCCTGCAAAACAATTTAATGCTACATTTTGAAGCTCAGTGGAGTAAATAATGTGAGCAAAGCATCCTTTTTAGTGACATTTATTTATGTAATATTTCAGCTTAAAAAAACACATACAGCACAGAAATTAATAGCTTAAAATAAACATAATGAAGAAGTATAAGCATTCTGTGTTGCCTGTTTTTAAGAAATCTCCACTGTCTTGTGAAGGTTAAGGCTTCTTCATACAAAGGCACATAGTTTAAATTATTTGCGGAGAGTTTTAGGTCCAACTAACCAGCCAGGAACTCCTTGCCACAGAAAGAAAATTGAGCAGTGAAAAAATTATTTCCAGCAATATTACATTCCTTTTGGGAAAGCACTCTATAATTCATGGATGAGTCATTGTGGAAATATAAATGTTAAATAATGGATATGACTGTAACTGAAAATTCTGAGAGCTAATTACACTACTCAAAGTTGCTGGTAACTCCTTCAGGAATATTAAGGCTACACTGGTAGTGATTAGTTATCCAAATGAAACTTATTATCCATTGTGACCCACTTTCCAGAAAAACTATATAGATCCCATGCTCCTGTTTTCCTTCTCAGAGCAGATTACAAGGTACATTGCATACTTCAAAAAATGTTATACAATATTATTTGTATTTATGAAATATTTGACTCAATTAACATCTTGTAGTGCATATCTATTATGTCAAGTAGCCTTGTCCATAAATTTATGCCTATTATCTCCTTTAATTTCATTTACTATCACAACCATAACAGCATCTTTCCAAATTGACAAGTGACAAAACTCACATGAAAGCTCTCTGCTCTTTATATACAAACATTGATTTTGTGCTGTCTGTGCTCACTTCGGCAGCACACACACAAGATTTTGTGCTGTCTACCTTAGAAAGAACATCAACAGTCAAGAATTTCTCATTCCCAGAAGTGCTAACTTGATTATATGAATCAGTAATTAGGGCATTATAATCAAGGTGAAGAGACTACTAGAGAACTCCATTAGAATAACTGACAAAACTAAAATCAGATCATTTTTTTAAGATTTTATTTATTTATTCATGGGGGCGAGGAGCAGAGACACAGGTAGAGGGAGAAACAGGCTCCACACAAGGAGCCTGATATGGGACTCAATCCTGGGACTCCAGGATCACGCCCTTAGCCAAAGGCAGACACTCAACCGCTGAGCCACCCAGGTAACTGCTGAGCCACCCAGGTGTTCCAAATCAGATCATTTTAGAAGGAATTTCCAAAGACCACCTTGTCCAACATTCTGGGTTTTATAGATGAAAAGCCTGGGTTCAAAGACTGAACAATGTGCTCATGATCACACACCTGTTACTGATTAGCAAGGCCAGGACCAAAACTCCCTTTTTAAAATTCAGTATCCACTAGGTCAGTGATTTCAAACTCATCAGACTCAAAACCACCCCTCCCCTTTTTATAACAAATATTTTGTAATGTGCCCTTTACTATTCTGAAATGAAGTTCACAGATAATAAGCCTACCCTCAGATGTAATCAAAAACCTACTGTAATGGCCTATTTTTTTAAAAAGAAGATTATGTAATAAAATGTGTGTTAATACGCTAAATATATATGTGTGTGCATGTGTAAATGCTATGGCACAGCTACACCCAAAGACATATGCACTCCCAGATAGGGGCTGAATAAATGGGTTGCATCCAATAAGCAATGCTGCTATTAAAGTGACTTGGTAAGGTTCTAAACAAAATACAATCTTCCATCAATTTACACAGCTCTCCCACTGCTACAAAATTCAGCATATATTGAAGCCATTCAAAAAATGCTATTGTATTTATGCATATTTACATAGTTAGGATCTTATACACAGATATTTTACCTACACAAATTTCCAGCAAGACATGTAAAAATCATGGAACATGGGAGAACTTTTAAATACTCAGGGCCATCCTAAGCATCGCAAGGTAACTAGCAACCCTAAGCACTCTCTACCCGAAATCCAAAAAATACCTTCTGCCTCTAAGCTCTTCTAGCAACCAATATTGTTAGCAGAACTTCCCAATAAATGAGAAACAATGCACTTCACCTTGAAAATTAGTACCTGTCATCAGAAATACAGAGAAAATCTGGAATTTATCTGCCATCATATACATAGATTTTCTTTTATTTGTTTCATCTGTTGAAAATGCTCTGCAGCGTGGATAACATGCTTTCATAGAGAACCAAGAAATGTACTCCAGGAAAGGAGAGAAAATGATGGAAATATCAGAGAGGGTGACAGAACATGAGAGACTCCTAACTCTGGGAAATGAACAAGGGATAGTGGAAAGAGAGGTGGGCGGGGGGAATGGGGTGACTGGGTGATGGGGGGCATTTGACAGGATGAGCGCTGGGTGTTATATGTTGGCAAATCAAACTCCAATAAAAATATATATATAAAAAAAAGAAATGTACCCCAGGAAATTACAGGAAAAGACTAGAAGTACTCATTAAGGTACGCTTCTCTCCTAAAAATCTTGCACCTATTATTACATTCCTGTGTCCATTAAGAAGAGCTATGTGGCAAGAATAAGTTACTAATTATTCAGGTTATCAAATCTATGAAAGATAATCAAAATTAAGAATTTTTCTGAATATATTCTTCCAATATCTCAGATTTTCAGTCCTATATAACTGTCCCTTCACTTTGCTCCCAATAAGTTTATAATGTAAACACACATGATGCAACAATGTAAGAACATTTTTTAAATACCATAAATATTTATCTGTGAACAGATAAAGCAGTTTTGCTTTCATTTTAATACAATTATCTCAGACCAACAACAGCAATGACACACACACACTTTTTTTCTTTTATTTTTTATTAAAGATTTTATTTATTCATTCATGAGAGACACAGAGAGAGAGAGAGGCAGAGACACAGGCAGAGGGAGAAGCAGGCTCCACGCAGAAAGCCTGATGCGGGACTCGATCCCGGGACTCCAAGATCACGCCGTGGGCCAAAGGCAGGCGCTAAACCACTGAGCCACCCAGGGATCCCCTCTTTCTCTTTTAAAAAGAAAGAGAGAGTAAGTAGAGAGAGGAGGAAAGAGAGAGGAGCCAAGAAACAGACTCTTTACAGAGAACTGATGGTTTACCAGAGGGAAGATGTGTGGGGGGGACAGGTGAACTAGGTGAAGAGGATAGAGTACATTTATCTTGACAAGCACTGAGTAATATGTGGAACTGTTGGTTCACTATATTGCACACCTGAAACTAATATAACATTGTATGTTAAATACACCAGAATTAAAATGTTTTAAAAATATATTTAACTGCATAAAAGTTACATAAAATTTTCCAGGAGACTGATTAATATGCATTGCCTGCCAATATTCTTAGTCTTTAAAACTGAGCTCTCTCTTTCAGAATTTTACCATGCTTTCTAATAGTTAAGCAATGATAATATAGATTCCTAATGTCAAGATATTCTAGATGATTTGCTCTCTTCTTTTTCAAGGCAATGAATTATAGTGCTCAAGCACTGCTAATGAGATAATTTGGAGGATTTGCCTATGGTTTTTGCCATACCCTGCCAGTCCCAGATTGCAATTCTCTGCTATTCCCAAATAAACCCTTCTTTTGCTGGTTTAAAAAAAAAAAAAAAGATAATTTTTAAAGCATACGATTCTTGAAAATTTTAAGTCCTCCTTCTTTTAGGCCTATGGATATGGTTATTTTAAACAGCTCCCAGAGAGTGGGAGAACAAAATTAAGTATTAGTGAGAACACAACAGCAATCAAAATAGATTACATCCTTTCTTTTTTTTAATTTCATCACAGTAAAAACTGAGTAATTGACGAGACAAAGTGGAATTCTTACTACAAAACACTCAATAAGAATACTAGTTAGACAACTATAACTACTGGCTATTTAAAAGCCTCCCAAGGAAACTCTAGGACAGAAATACATGCTATCAACAAACAAGAAAAAAAAGTACTGGTTCTTTTGGTCTTTTCACATTGTTGCTCTTGCTTTCACTGATGCCTTTTCTAAGAGTTATTATATATTTATAGGAGTCTAGTATCTCCATATCCATTTTGCCCTACAAAATAAGACTATGTTCAAAAAATCCAAGAGAATATGTATTCTTTGCACATATTCTCTAAATCACTAAAATTACTTTAATTTTAATGTTAATTCAGGAGTCCAAAAACTCAAGGATACAAGTTACTACCTTGTAACGTTTTCACATTGCTTTCAGCTTTATTTCTACTTAGGGCAGTTCACCAGAAAAATATAATGATTAAAAGAAGGTACTCAATATTTGTTATCAAAAATAAATAATAAATAATAAACATTAAAGCTAGTAATTAATAATAGATGAACCCTTTCATAGCTTGCCAGGAAAAGGGTGGCCTCTCTAATCAGTTATATCTGATATCTGATGTACAATCAAAAAACATTATCAATAGACCTCAAAGCAGGATTTTTAATTCAATGTGCATAGATAAACTCACTCCAAAACTTTAAAAAAAATACTTTTGGGGCACCTGGGTGGCTCAGTCGTTTGAGTGTCTGACTCTGGATTTCAGCTCAGGTTGTGACCTCAAGATCATGAGATCAAGTTCCGCCTTGGACTCCACGCTCACCATGAAGTCTGCTTGAGATTCTCCCTCTCTATAACTGCCCCTCCCTCCACTAGTGCTGCCTATAAATAAATAAATAAGATCTTAAAAAATAAAAGTACTGTTTTGGCTTTCTACAACAGTGAAGCTTTCTCCTTTTATTTAACATTGGGCTAAATTTTGGCCTATTAGGTTTAAGCCAGTGTTTTCCCATTACTGAAGAAATAATATACCCTCCTAAATCACGGTAAAGAAGCAAAAGCCTTGTTGATGTCAAAGACCATAACATCTTATTATAATACCGAATAGACAGGAGAAGAGGAACATTAGCTAAAGAATAATCTAGTTAAGACCCTTAGTGACAACGTCTTATCAGAGTCAAAAGATCCTAAGGATTTTGGACTGTTAGTCCCTTCTGCCTGGAATATATTACCCTAGTCACATCACTCAGGTCTCTGCTCAAGCAACATTTTCAAAGAGGCATAAAACACTTTTGCTGCATATTGAAATACAATGATTATCTCAATGATTATCTCATTTTAATTTAAAAGATTGAACTGATAACCTATGATTACTCAAATTCGTGTATAACTATATTTTTCTCAAAAATTAACAAAACATGTTACTTCAAAAACCATAACAGACAATACTTCCTGCCAATGATAAAACTTGTATTTTCAAGGAAAAAAAAAAATCAGAATTTTGGAAAATCTGTATCTCCCATCTGGTGAGCTTGATAGCCTACCAAAACTTAAAAGACTTTTCTGATGAGCTATGAATTAATATTAATGAATGCAAATTTTAAAAATTTGTCTAATGAAATACGGCAACATTTGGAAGATATGCATACTTCAACCAACCAAAATACTTTCCAAAAGACCAATACACAATGTTACAAACGTTGGAGAAAGCATATGTATTCATGTACATCCTCTACATGTAAAAGCTCTGCTCAAAGTACAAGACAGACCATTTTAATGTAAAAAATTATGGAAAACTCATTGGTAATATTTCAGATTCCACAGTGAATTTACCATTTGCTAATGAAAATGTTCTAAAACTATTATGGTTATGATTGCACACCTCAGTAAATTTACTAAAAAAAAACAAATCATTGAACTGTATGTACAGTTCATCAATGAGTCTTATAGCATATAAAACATACCTCAATGAAATGTCAAAAATCTGGGTGTGGTTTCAAAATATATCCATGATTGATTATCTAAAGAGGCTTTTAAAACACTCCTGCTTTGGGGATCCCTGGGTGGCTCAATGGTTTAGCACC
The DNA here is from genome assembly GCF_018345385.1 of Vulpes lagopus. Taxonomy (NCBI): domain Eukaryota; kingdom Metazoa; phylum Chordata; class Mammalia; order Carnivora; family Canidae; genus Vulpes; species Vulpes lagopus. Next base: position 2,962,084 of record NC_054844.1, read on the forward strand.
TACCTTGGGCCCAGGGCATGATGCTGGAGTCCCGGGATCAAGTCCCACATCGGGCTCCCTTCATGGAGCTTGCTTCTCCCTTTGCCTATGTCTCTGCCTCTCTCTCTCTCTCATGAATAAATAAATAAAATCTTAAAAAAAAAAACCCAAAACTTAAAAAAAAAAAACCACTCCTGCTTTTTGCAACCACATATTTACTTGAGGCCTGATTTTCTTCAAATATTTCATCCAAAACAAAAAACTGCAACAGATCATTGAAAGCAGCAATTATGACAATCAGCTGTCTTCTATTAAGCCAGACATGAGACTTAAAACTATTTTCCATGTAAAATGTTATTTTTGTTAATATTTAATGGGTTTATTATTAAATATATTAATAAATTGTTTTAAATTTCTATTTTAGCCTCTAATATAACAAATATTGAAGCCCAGATAAACAAAAGCTGCTTTGGGAATCAACAATTTTTAGAAGTGTACAACATCCTAAGGCAAAAAAACTGAGAATTGCTGCTAAAGGTAATCACACAAGTGCCTGAGGGCTCACCAAAGACTAGAAGAGTTATCCCAGGGTGTTTTCAAAGTAAAATAGGCCTCTGAGTATCACAATCCCTGGAAGTATATAAGCCACCACACTGTTAAAGGATGGTACTGTATGCCATCAAAGTTGAACTATTTCTCACCTTCTCAGCCCACAAGGTCTCCACAGATGAAATGAAGCTACACAGGTATCACTTCAACCCACTATTCTCTCTTTTTTTTTTTTTAATATTTTATTTATTTATTCATGAGAGACACAGACTGAGAGAGAGAGAGAGGCAGAGACACAGGCAGAGGGAGAAGCAGGCTCCATGCATGGAGCCTGATGTGGGAACTTGATCCCGGGACTCCAGGATCACACCCTGGACCAAAGGCAGGCGCCAAACCACTGAGCCACCCAGGGATCTCCCCACTATTCTCCATCAATTGTCAAAATGTAACAGAATTTACCATGAGCTTACCAGATAGGAAAGACTGCCAGAACAAAGAGAAAGGGATGTAGTTCCAATAAGCATTATTGATAATAATATGAAAAAAATTAAAGGAACAGATCTGTGTTAAAAACTCCCACACTCCAGGAAGAAAAACTAGTATTTTCAGAGATACATATGGCAACAGAGAAAAAGAAAAATACAGCTCAAAAAAGCACTTCTAATCTTGTCCATAAGGAAGAACAGAACATTTTTAATACAAAGCTAATCATTTCCTTACTGAAAGCCCATTTTCTGCAATGTGTTTTTGACAAATTCACTCCAAATTCATCATGCAAAGGTACATGATGATCTTCAATGAACTTGTTAACTAAAATAAAACAAAAGACATCTATTACCAAAGTTCGTTCATCACAAAAATATAAACATTACCCCTTTTTAATGAATAGTGACTTTCAGGAATTGAGAGACTCAAGCTGTCTGCCTTCAAAGATGTATACCACAACAGCAGCTCAGCGGTTTAGCACCTGCCTTTTGCTCAGAACGTGATCCTGGAGTCCTGGGATCGAGTCCTACATCAGGCTTCCTGCATGGAGCCTGCTTCTCCCTCTGCCTATGTCTCTGTCTCTCTCTCTCTCTCTCTCTCTCTCTCTCTCTGTCTCTCATGAATAAATAAATAAGATCTTTAAAAAAAAAAAAAGATATATACCACAACAAAGACGGCTAAAACACAAAAACAGGTGAGAAAATACACACAAAACATGTACCATTTAATGGCTTCTCTCTCCTTCTCCAGTCCTTACTCCCATAAGCAGAGACATGTAGGTGGGATACTGAACTAACTAGACCTGTGAATTTACCAACGTTAACAAGCATACATCTATGTGCATGTTACCTAAGGTCACAATCATTAGTCTCTTATTTCCAATACTTATGCATTCTAGTTCCGCTTCCACTCTCCATCAGTGACCAAAACATTTCCCCTATCTCATTACCATGGTTCATCACAGTATTCTCTCTTGATATCATAGTCTATATTCAAATATTTCTTTGAAAATATCTCATGATTGTGCACCGTCCTCTTCGTTCCTATTACCCACATTAATCCAAGCCTTCTTCTTCCAATTGACACAAAGTCAATTGCTTTCTCCCCTTCCTTGCTCAACCCATTCTGCTGAGAGCAATAAAAGCTGTTCCTAAATAGTATTTTTTATTATGTCATTCATTTCCTTGTTCAAGAAATCCCTAGGGCAACTTCCTACTATTCAAATTCTTCTTCAAATAAATTCCAGACTAAGAAATAAAAAATTATCTTAAAGGATGAACTGAATTATATCTAGATAAAGCTGTCAAGAAGAGAGAGAGGAAGCAAGGGAGGGCAGGGAAAAAGGGAGTGGAAGGCGGGGGGACAACTCCCCAAATGGTTCTCTACAAAAGTTCCACTTTACTCCACACCATTTCCAACATTCTGAAAAGCTAAAAGATTTAGAACACCCATACCAGAGGCATTCTGGCCTCCCCGTAACCAATTCTAGCGATGATCAAGCATTACTTTCTGGAACTGACTCTTTCATCAAATGGATATAGCTTTGTTAGAAAATACAGTATATTTCCTCCACAGAGCCAAAATCCGTAACCCTATTTTCTGCACTCATTTTTCTAGCATTAGCCTTTCCCCCAAAAAAATAATGAAAAAGAAAAAAAAAAACTTCCTTCTATATGGCTGCCCATCAAATACAGAGTATAACTAAAATGTCACAAGTCTCCTCTTCTTTAGTTCCCTCAACCACTCCTTATGAAGCATGGTTTCTAGCCACCCCCTCCCTCCCTGGGCACCCATAATATGATGTCAAGTTCTAGGAGTATATGATTTTAAAAAGTGAAATGCAACTCTGTCCTCCCTTAATAGAACTAAAAACTAAGTTCATTTTCTGGTTTCCTTGCACAATAAAATAAAAACTGGGTTTCCCAACTCATATTTAAGCTACTATCTGCAAAGCTGTTGTAAATTAGCAAATCTCTAAAAACTATTCTGTCACTGAGATGAAATCACACACTAGACTACAGTGTGAAATGCAAGAAGGGAGAGTAGAGGGAAGAAGCTGCAATCCCCTGGCAAATCCTTATTTCCTCACAAATAAGCCCTGTCAGATATTTGCACATTTTTTATTAGATTCAATGAATAATTTTTCATAGCATTCCACTACATTCCAACTGAAGCAAATTTACCAACTCTACAAGCAGCCAATTTCTCATACCCACCTACGTTACCTCTGTATGTGACAAAGTCCAATGGATAGGTAGCTTAAATTTGTAGAAGACAAACATGAACAAATTTCCTTCTCAAAATGATTGTTAACTCACCAAAAGGAACATATCTATTTTAGATCTGACTTTATATTTCTCAGGACATTCTGCACAGTTCCTTTAACACATCCCATTTCTGAAACACCTAAAAAGATCACATCTATCTGTAAAATAAATTAGAATATTGATTTATCTACCATACTCTGCTTTATTATTCATAATCTATTTCTATGTTAAAGCAGAATTATCAAAAAGAAAAGTTATAACAGTCCAAGACACAGATTCCAGATTTTAATATCAGACTTAAATAACAGTAAAACAATTAGCAACCTCATGATAAAGCTTACTTAAATTCAAAGAATGATAGCTTTCACCATATGACAAATGAAGGTACAACCTAAACTGTAAAAATGTTAATAGCCACCAGTGTCCTAACAGAACAAATGACAAAGATTTTTATAAATTTATCTTTTTGTATTTCTGAACTTGGAAATTCTCTTGATCCCTAAACAAAATCAAAATTCAAAAATCAAAATCCTGAATAAGGGGATCCCTAGATGGCTCAGCAGTTTAGCGCCTGCCTTCGGCTCAGGGTGTGATCCTGGAGTCCTGGGATGGAGTCCCACATCGGGCTCTCTGCATGAAGCCTGCTTCTCCCTCCTACTGTGTCTCTGCCTCTCTCTCTGTGTGTGTCTTTCATGAATAAATAAATAAAATCTTAAAAAAAAAAATGCTCCAAAATCCTAAATAAAATCAGACTCTAAAAACAAAAAACTACACAAAACATTAAACTCACTTGCCACACTATAATACTGGATTTTGACCACACAAAATCCCAATGAAAGTGCTTTAGAACTGTTATTATTTAAATTAAGGTTCCAACTAAACTCAACATATAAAAATATAACAAGGCATATATCAAAAAAAAAAAAAAGTATGACAGTATCCTGTTAAGTGTTGGTTAGAATAAAATAAAACAGAAATCATCCAAAGCCATAGCTTTGCAATTCAAACAAGCTCACAGCTGGACTTGTATTCTTACCAAACCGTACACTAAAAACCTTCCTCATTTTCAATTTAAGAAGAGAAAAAGAAAAGGTCTTTCCTGTTAAAACATGTATCGCTCCATATCTCCAACCATTAGTATTTGAAAGTTCAATAACAAAAAGTGTTGAGACATAAAAACAGCTGGGAATTTATTTTAGAAACAATTTTTTTAAAGGACTCTATATAATGAACCATACACATTGGCAATTCTAAGAAAATGTGTTTTTACATTTGATATGATTCTAGAACAGACCTCTGTGGCCCAATCAGATCAAACATTTAGAATGCATCTAAATCCCCAGTCTCAAACTGGAATGGGGAAATCTATTTAATTACTGTAAATCCTATTAAACCAATCTTCTTTGTAAAGTGGAAAATGTCTGACCTCTGAGGGCTCTGGAGGGTATAATGAATGCAGAGTTTAATTAGGGCCCACTGTTGGCTCACTATAATCTATTAATTAGCATTCTCAGTCCTCTCAGTATCTCATTGCAGTGTCTCACTTTACTTTAAAATTGCACCCTATGCTTTTTGGACCAAAGTTACACAATTTTAGGATTGTGTGGTAATTATAGTGGGTGCAGGAAGAATATATTCCTGCCAGCACTAGTGCTTAATTAGGGCAAGGGGCGGAATCTAGATAAGGCTGTGTTCACCCTCCTTCAGTGCATATGGGTTTTTTTTGGCATCATACGCCTGTGGACTATTTCACTTCCACTGGACTTCAGTGCTGACTCCTCACCTCACTCTTTACAGAAGATTCAAATACTTTGCTTTTAAATGTAGTTTGATAATTACAAAGGATATTGTCATTGCTTTTTATCCTTTCGCAATATAGGCATAATTAGCTGCCTCAATTATTTGAAAATAAAGACATATATCAGTAATTTTTTCCTTGTTAAAATGGACATTTCCAAGTTGCTTGATAATAAAAATCATCTTTAGTGAAAGGCATATTTTCAGCATCATCAGAAAGGTATACTAGAGGCCAGCTAATTCAGTGTAAATCTAGTAGTCTCAATTCAACTTTTATCAAAATCCACTTTAAATTATATATACGCTTATATTTATACATACTACATTTATACACACACAAATGTAGTGTCAATATACTCTTGAAAGGTAGAAACTTTAAAGGGAATTGTTTACTCATGTGTAATCTTGACACAATATATTTATCACAAAAAGTTATAGCTCAGCCATTGATTTTTATTAATAATTTGAGACTGAATAATATTTAAGTAAGACATACTATGTTAATGCCTGTCTAAATACATATACAAAGTACCTCATATTTGAGCACTGAAATACCATCAATATGTACTCTAATTTATCAATCTGATTTTTACAAATTAAAAAACCTAATATCGGGCAGCCTGGGTGGCTCAGCAGTTTAGCGCCGCCTTCGGCCCAGTGATCCTGGGGTCCTGGGATCGAGTCCCACATCAGGCTCCCTGCATGTAACCTGCTTCTCCCTCTGCCTGTGTCTCTGCCTCTCTCTGTGTCTCTCATGAATAAATAAATAAAATCTTTAAATAAATAAATAACCTAATATCCTTGAAATACAGATACATAATGATTTTTTTAAAGATTTTATTTATTTATTTACTTACTTGCTCACTTATTTATGAGAAACAGAAAGAGAGAGAGGGCAGAGACACAGGCAGAAGGATAAGCAGACTCACTGTGGGGAGCCTGATGCAAACCTCGATCCCAGGACCCCAGGATCATGACCTGAACCAACGGCAGATGCTCAACCACTGAGCCACCCAGGTGCCCCCAGATACAATTTTTAAGACATTATGCTACATTGATACCTTACCACAAGACTAAATAAAGCAAATTCTTTTTTTCTGTCTTGAAATTTACAATTCAACACCAATTGTAAAAACTTTCAGAATGTATCTAGGAATGATAAACTTTTGGTGTTGTACTTCACCTTCTGAGAACAAAAATGTGAACTGAGGAAAACACATTCCCTCCCCCCCCCATGTCATATGTCATCTGAATATTTTATCTATACATCCATGATTCTCAAGGTGAGGAGATACCAAAATCACCAGGATGGGCTTTTTTGTTTAAACATATCTAAGATTTTAAACACTTTTTCCTAAACATACATTCCTTCTACCAAGGGTCACTGTCACAGTTAACAATCATTATGCACAGGAGTCTGTCACTATCCTGAAGTGCAGTAGGCAGAAAAAAGGTTAAGAAGCACTGAGCCAACCGTGCTTTGTTTGTTTTCCCTTCTGTCACAACTGAACTCAAAGAATCATCATGAATTCCCTACGGCAGATGAGCAATACACTAGTTTAAGAATTAGATGTACCACATTCTAAAGATCCCAAAATTGGCTTATCTCAGAACTACCAGGGAAGCTGGACTCCATATCCAAACATTTATAAAGCGAGACCTGGAAATCTATATTTTAAATAAATGTATCAGAACCAACATTTAGGAACCTCGTCCTTACTTTTAAGATCTAACACTTGGGGTCTATTTTAGTTTTTCTCTTTCTTTTCACATTTTTGTTTTTAAAGTCTTAAAGATTAAATCCCAAAAACTTCCTAAGGAATACCTTTTAAAGGACATTTCTTCTTTTTTAATCTCTAAGAGACTTAGAGATTTAACTATACTAATAAGACATTCCAAGTCTGTGTAATAACAGATTATATTTAATTGCTGGTTAAAAAGTAAATGCAAAAAAAAAAAAAAAAAAAAAGTAAATGCAAAGTAGTATGAGGCTATAATATATCTGAGAAGAGAAAATTATCATAATTTCTAATTATTTTGAAATCTCTGATTCAAAAGAATTAAACGTTTAGGCATTTTTTTAAAGATTTATTTATTTGAGAGAGAGGAGGTGCAGAGGGAGAGGGAGAGACAATCTTAAGCAGACTCTGCACTGAGTGTGGAGCCCCATGCTAGACCTGATCCCACAACCCTTAGATCATAGCCTGAGCTGAAACCAAGAGTTGGATCCTTAACCAACTAAGCCACCCAGGTGCTCCAATATTTAGTTTTTAATTCATATTGTACTATCAAGTAAATTTGAAGATTTTTAACTCTGTGATGTTAAATTAAGTAGTACAGAGAATAGTAAATAGGCATTAAAATAATGATTCAGACATAGGGCTTTAATATACAGCAGATGTGTTGGCTACAAAAGATAATAAAAATAAAAAAGATCACAATACCTATAATATTCCTTTGTATAAATTATATCTGTGTGTATGCACAGAGATGTTCATTAGGGAGAAACAACAAAATGTTAACCATGGAATAGCAAAGTTACCATATATGGGAGGATCTAGAGCAAATTTTGATTTCGTATCTATGTTTTTCAGTATTATTTTTATGATCAGAGAAAAGAAGCTATTTTTACTACTAGAAAATTAAGTCTGGGGCTTTAACATACAAAACAATATAACTAGCAATCTTCTTCAAGTAACCAGAACAGTAGACATGAATGCCTGAATTAAGTGTTAGTTAATAGAATGGTAAAACAATCAACAAATCTTAGATTTACTTCGTCAAAGACATCACTTCTAACTCCTTTCTTAGCATTATTCAAGAATCCTAAAGAAATCCAAGTAAGTTTATTACTTTCTTCATAATTTTTATTAACCAAACTCCAAAACAAAGTATAATATTAATAAGGTAGTTACTTTAAAATTTTTCTTTAAGAGTAGAATTTTTTAAGGAGGCAAATAATTCAAACTCGTAAATTTAAGAAAAGTTGTAAAAGTCTCAAATAAAAAGTATGATTAAGATTTTAGTTGCTGGGGTGCCTGGGTTCTCAGTTGGTTTAGCATCTGCCTTCAGCTCAGGTCATGATCCCAGGGTCCTGGGATCCAGCTGCATTCGGCTCCCTGCTCATTGGGAAGTCTGTTTCTCCCTCTCCCTCTGCCCCTCCCCTCTGTTCATGCTTGCTATCTCTCTCAAATAAATAAATAAAATCTTTAAAAATGTATTTTTTAATTGCTGGAAGCATGAATAGGATTTGTTCACATCTCTGGAGTCATGTTACTCAATGTGACATGACAGTGGCCAAAACATCAACTATAACTTGGGAGAGGAAAAAAAAAAATGTCTCATATATCTAATAAAATAGCATTTAGCTCTCAAACTGCAAAGCCCTAAGTATAATGCCTAGTTACTTCATTTATTTTCTAGAAGCAATCTACCAAATTGCCTTTCTTCCACCGTAAGTTAGTATGTGCTACCAAAGTAAGCACCATGGTAAATCTTACTCCTATCCCTCACACTTAAGATATGTAGCCTGAGTAATTCCGTTAACGCATCTTAGAGCACATGGCAAAATTATACTCTCTCTCGAGAACTGGAGAAAGGTAATACAGGCTTAAAGAAAAGACAGGAAGAGAAAGAGAAGCAGGGAAATGCAAGCAGGAAAGCAAGCAAGAACAGCGAGCAAAGAGACATGGCAACCAGAAAAAAACTACAGCACCGGGCAAAAAAGGTTAAGAAAAGGACAGAAAATAGATAAATAGGAAAAAGATAAATGAACCAAGAAGAAGAAAACCTAAGGAAGAAAAGAAAGAGAATAGCTCATTTCATTCACACACACGATTTCAGTCAAAAAAAAGGTAAGCATACATATAACACTAACCTGGTTTTCCTCCTGCACCACTCTATACTGTTCCTTCCAAATAGTGATTTTGGAAGCTTCATCTTTTCTCAGGGCTCGTTCTTTCTTCAGCTCTGGGCTCCAGAAAGTCTTGATGCTATTCATTGAAGAACTTAATTTGCTCTCCTTTACTTCCACATCCTTCCGCAAGAGATCATTTTCTCTTAACACTTCTTTCAGCTGTGTCTGCAGATCCATGATTGTATTATCTCTTGCCTGACGAAGAGAGTGAGGAACAGTGGATGCCATACTCACAGGAGGGAGGTGATGCTCTCCAAATGCTATGGTGTCACTAGCTACCCCACTGCTAGCTATATTGGGGCTACTGCCCATAGCAGTCATCCTGACACCATACGGCAGACGTCCCCCAGAACGCCCAAGCGTCATGGTGCTTTTAGGGGTTTCTGAACCCACATTTTCATGGTCACTTAGGTACATAGGTCCAGATGTAGCATAAGCAGCATTTAAGGATTGGATATTCTCCATTGAAAGGGTTTTTCCACCGCCACCTCCAACACTGCTTCCAGAACTCCCTCCTGTACTATTGGTTCGACGATGACCCAAGCGAGGGGAACGAGGAAGCCTAGGTGAACGCCCAGGGCTCTGGTTGCTTGGTTCCACCTTCCCAACTGAGCGAGCACTTCCATACATGGTTGCAAGATGAACTTCGGTGCCAAGAAAGGTGTAAAACAGAAAGCAAAGTATGAAATTCCGTGAGGTTTCTCAATGACTGTAAGTCTGCTAAGGCTACTCAGAAATAACAGGTCTCCAGCTGTTCAGTCTTGAAGAAATGCCTAACACCATATCTGTAATGAAAAGATCACACATTAAATCCTCCCTCTCAGAAAATTTTTCATTACCCTCACATAAGAAAGATCTCCCTGTCATCTATTTATTCATGCATTCAAAATTTGTCTACAGCACATTTCACTTTAAACATCATTTTAACAGTATTTTGCATGTCTCAAAACTAAATACTGAAACCATGCCACACAAATGGAAAAAAAGAAATAAGAGGTACAAAGACTAACAATAAAAGGATAAAACTCTATGTTTGAACCTAAGATTTTCTAACTAGAAAACCCAGGATCACTCACAGTTATTAAAATAACAGGATTCTACAAATCGGTTAGATATAAAATAAATATATAAATATCAGTATCTTCCTATACATTAGTAACACAATTAGAAAATACAATTTTTTACTCACAAATAGCACAAAATCATAAAAACACTTTAAGTACAAATCTAACAAAAAGGTGCAAGCATGAAATACTTCATATCCTAAAGAAAATCCCTACAAGATTCTCCAAATAATCCAACAAGCTGACCCTAAAATTCAAATAGAAGAATTAAGGTATAAGAATAACGTAAACAATTTGTAACACAAGAACAAAGGAGAAAGCTGTTCCCTAAATACCAAGATAAGTTACAGGTCCATGATTCCTCCTCACTTTCAATGCCAAAATCAAAAGAGCTATACGTTTTGTTTCTTCTTAACTCATTTAACAGCAAAACCTGACCTGATCTGGTATGAGGTCATTTATTATTTATAGGTATTATTCACACATTTACTGAGAAAACAATGTATATGATTACAGGATACTGCATAATGTCCACTGGGTATCACGAGGGAAAAAATCTGGACTTCAAGCCCAATAAGACCCCGCAGAATTTCTCATAAGAACTCAGAGCTTTGGGGAGCCCGGGTGGCTCAGCGGTTTAGCGCCGCCTTCAGCCCAGGGTGTGATCCTGGAGACCTGGGATAGAGTCCCACGTCAGGCTCCCTGCATGGAGCCTGCTTCTCCCTCTGCCTGTGTCTCTGCCTCTCTTTCTCTCTGTGTCTCTCATGAATTAATAAAATCTTTAAAAAAAAAAAAAAGAACTCAGAGCCTATTAAAACCACAGTATTTAAAATTGTATAGTACTGGCACAGGAACATAGTCTAAAGTGTATATGTAAGTTAGTATATGCTATAAGTAACATTTCAAAAGAATGAGGAAAAGACAAATCATTTCAATAAATGAGGTTTGAACAACTGGTGCTCTTGGAAAAATAAATTACATCCCTACTTCACACAGTACACAAAAATAAATTCTATGTACATTAAAGATACAAACTTAGTTGTTTTTTTCTTTGAGAGTGTGTGTATGCATATGCTTATGTGAGCAGGGGGTGTGGGTAGGGGAAAGAGAAAGAGAAGACCAAGCAGCCTCTGTTCCCAGCATGGAGCCCAACCTTGACCTGAGATGAAATCAAGAGTTGGATGCTTGACTCACTGAGCCATCTAGGTGCCCCAAAGATACAAATTTTAAAACTATCAAAAGTACTAGAAGAAAACTTAGGAGAATACCCTTGTACCCTTGTGAACTTGAGTTAAGGTAGGCTCTCTTACAGTAAGAAACAAAAAGCAAAACCATAAAGAAACACAATGTATTTAAATATGCTAAAATGGCATATTAAGTATTACATCAAAAAATACTATAAGCAAAATTAAAAGAAAAACCAAAAACTAGGTGATATATATCTAACATAGATATATAGATATATACAACCTGTATAAAGAATTCCTACACGGAAATGCCAAATTTCAAAGAGCAATGGTATAGGCGGAAGAGAGCTTGCATTGTAAGGGGAAGTTGGGGGCAAAAAATCTAAAGTGAACTTTAGGTTCACTTTACATTCATAAAGCTTGAATTTTATTTATTTATTTATTTATTTATTTATTTATTTATTTATTTATTTATTTATTTATTTATTTTTAAAGATTTTACTTATTTATTCATGAGAAACACAGAGAAAGAGAGAGGCAGAGACACAGGCAGAGGGAGAAGCAAGCTCCACGTAGGAAGCCTGACATGGGACTCAATCCCGGGTCTCCAGGATCAGGCCCTGGACTGAAGGAGACGCTAAACTGCTGAGCCACCCAGGCTGCCTAAACTTGAATTTTTTAAAAGCAAAGTATGTTCATATTCCACAAGCATAATAAAAACCAATTTTAAAAACATTTATCACAACTATCTACTTTCAATTCTCTCAAAAAATAAATCAACTAGATCTCCATGGTACTCCAATACAGTACCAAAAGAACTGGCTCAGGTCAAGTAACGGGGATCAGCACATTAAATAATATTTTCCAAAAATCCACTGTTATGTAGAAGTCTTAAGTGTTTCTTCACCAGGGCACCTAGGTGGCTCAGCTGGTTAAGCATCCGACTCTTGATTTCCGCCCTTGATTTCTCCTTGGGTCATGATCTCAGGGTCATAAGATCATCATCATTATCTGTTCCTCCCTCAGCAGAGAGTCTGCTTGTCCTTCTTCCCTCCCCTTCTTGCCCCCCCCAAGAGTCTGCTTGTCCCTCTCTCTCCCCTTCTTGCCCCTCCAAGAGTCTGCTTGTCCCTCTCCCTCCCCTTCTTGCCCACCCCATTCACATGCACACTTTGTCTCTAAATTTTTTTAAATGTTTCTTCACTGAAAACACTACCCAAGGGAACCCTGGGTGGCACAGTGGTTTAGCGCCTGCCTTTGGCCCAGGGCATGATCCTGGAGACCCGGGATCGAATCCCACGTCGGGCTCCCAATGCATGGAGCCTGCTTCTCCCTCTGCCTATGTCTCTGCCTCTCTCTCTCTGTCTCTCTCTCTCTCTCTGTGACTCATAAATAATTTTTTTTCAAATTTAAAAATTTTTAAAAATATATTAAAAAAAAAAACACTACCCAAGTAACTCACATAGTCAAAATTAGGAATTTAAAGAATCCATATACTTCACTCAAACTCAAAGAGGTTATTTTTCAGAAATATAAATTCACTGGCAGTCTCACCTTAACATTAGTAAAGCCCTAGGGTAATAGCAAGAAGAACAGAAAGTACATAGAGCCTGAATCTTTAAGGTTCCATCTCAGAAACAGCAATAGTTGGACGCCTGGGTGGCTCAGGGGTTGACGATGTGCCTTCAGCTTAGGTCATGATCCTCCCTACAGGGAGCCTGCTTCTCCCTCTGCCTATGTCTCTGCCTCTTTCTCCGTGTCTCTCATGAATAAATAAATAAAGAAATCCTTTAAAAAAGAAATAGCAATAGTACATCAAGTTCAGAAATTACAATACTCTACTAGTAATGTTTGGAAATTCCTCTCTGGGAATAACCTAGGTTAAGAAGTAAAAATTTCTTGGGATGCCTGGGTGGCTCAGTGGTAGAGCATCTATCTGCCTTCAGCTCAGGGCATGGTCCCAAGGTCCTGCATCAGGTTCCCCACAGGGAGCCTGCTTCTCCCTCTGCCTATGTCTCTGCTTCTCTCTGTGTTTCTCATGATTAAAATTAAAAAAAAAAAAAAGTAAAAATTCCATGTTTTGTTTTGTTTTTTAGGTAAACTCTATGCCTAACATGTGGCTTGAACTCACAACCCAAGATCAAAATTCACATGCTCTACCAAGTGAGCCAGCCAGCACCCTTCCTTTTCATGATTAATCTGGACTGTGAGGTAGGTGACAATAACCTACATATTGCTGTTTGAATGAATTCTATTTCAAGATCAAAGAGGGATGCAAAGTTTTTCTCTTTTTAAGTAAGATGAATTGCTTAAAATAAGAGCCATTCATTATCCAGAATCCCTTGAACGATAACAAAAGCTAACATTTAGTATTTACCATATGTCAGGCATTGTGCTAAAAACTTTATAAGATCTAATATATTTTTTAAGATTTTATTTATTCATTCATAAGAGACACAGAGAGAGGGGCAAAGACATAGCCATAAGGAAAAGCAGGCTCCCCACAGGGAACCCCATGCGAGACTCAATCCCAGGACCCCAAAATCAACACCCGAGCCAAAGGCAGACACTCAACCATAAGCCACCCAAGTGCCCCTCTAATGTAATATTTAAAAGCCTCCCATAACATAGGTACTGTCATTGTCTCCATTTTAGAGATGATGAAAGTAAGGCTTATAGGTGTTAAGTGACATCTGAAGTCACATACCCATTAAGTGGTAGGGTCAAGATTTGAATTAGGGCACCTAATTCCACAGCTCTGGAGGCTCTTAACTACTGTGCTTTAACCACAATCATCTGCTGAGAACGTCTGAACTCGCCATAGGGTATTAAAGGCTTCCACAGTTTTAAGGCAGTGTGTGCTGCTAATCTAGTACTTAGGCCTTCCAGATATAAAGCTTAAATAATCACATTTACCTTTCTATTAAGGAGAAAGTCTTTTTTAAAAGATGATGGGCAAAAGAACAAAGTAAGTCAGACTAACAAAATAAGGAGTAATAAGTCAAGAGTCTCAAGAATCATGCCATGAGAACAATACCCTGCCACATTCAAGAAAAAAATTCTCAACTGTGCTTTTGTGCAGAATTCTATTTTCTTGTAGTCAAGTAACTAAATCACACTGAATAGGCTAAGATCCAATAACAAAAATTCCAATCAAGTTTTCAACATTAGCAGGTGCACTCTAATGTTCAAGTCACTTTCATATCCAAAATGGCACTGGCATGTGGAGTCTTTATTATTATGAGAACTATATTCATTTACACAACAAAAGAAAAAAAATTACTAGCTCTGAATTCTTCACACTAGCTTTTTAATCTCAGGAGCTTCAGGGAAGATAGTGTTCCAAAAAAAAAAAAAAAAATCTTTTAAAAATATTCCAGGGCAGCCTGAGTGGCTCAGCCGTTTGGCCCCGCCTTCCGCTCAGGGCCAAATCCTGGAGACCGGGGATCGAGTCCCACGTCAGACTCCCTGCATGGAGCCTGCTTCTCCCTCTGCCTGTGTCTCTGCCTCTCTCTCTCTCTCTCATGAATGAATAAATAAATAGAATCTTTAAAAATAAATAAATATTCCAGATATACAACCACAAAATATTAATTCTTGCACTTTAAACAACTGACAAAAAAGAACATGCAGTATGATTCCATGTATGTAAAATTCTAGAACTTATTATGACAGGAATCAGTGTGCCTGGGGATGGGGTTGGGAAAGGCATGATCAAAAAGGAGGAGGAAACTTTCTCGGGGTGATGCAAATGTTCATTATCTTGACTGGGGTAATGGTTTCATGGGTGTATACATGTCAAAATTCATCAAATTATATATTTTTTAAGTTTTTTATTTTTAAAGAAATCTCTACACCTAACATGGGGCTCGAACTTACAACTACGATATCAAGAACCACATGCTTTACTTACTGAGTGAGCCAGGCTCCCCTCATCAAACTATATACTTTAAATACATTCGGTTTATTGTACATTAATTATACTACAAAAGTCTGGGGAAAAAATTTCACACTCCAAACTGCCTTGTCCTTGATTAATCCAAAAGAAACACCTTCACTGATTATACAACTGGAATACTAATTGCCCGTGAAAAAAATCATACAGCTATACAGTTTGAGCCCATAATATTACTCCCAGGGTCCTTCAGTTAGCTTCCTATTTAAATTTTGTAACTCCCTATCTACTTAATCTGTTGTCGTTACTTCAAATCTTCCCCCTCTGCCTATCAGACAGAATACATGAGTCTCTCCTGGGTCAGAGACAAAAAACTTTATTACTCACAGGACAGCAGAGAATATGTGCATCATGTCTGCATTGGGTCCTTGTTACCCTCAAGTCCCACAGGTGACAAGAGGGGTCCAGATAGATACTACACATGCAGCGGGTCTGCATCGCAGCTGAGGATAGTGAGTTTAGGGAATCCACCACTTTTATAACAAGCAGTAAGCCTGCTCTGTCCCAATGGGAAACATTACCTCAAGATGGCTTGCTGCAAACACAATCCTGAGAAATGGCCCAGGTTAAGAGTACTCAGGGCCTTGAATTCTTAGCATACCCAGCAAGCCTTGCAGGAAAGAAAAAACCCATGGATGACTCACCCTCCTGACAAGTATTTGTGGTAGTTTTTAAGGTATCTCCATAAATTCTCTGATACTGCTCCCTTCAAGAGGGAAAGCAAAATTCCTCTTTTTCTGAATGTGAACTGGACTTAGTGATTTGCTTCTGATGATGCATCACTTCCAAGACAACTCGTAAAGGACAATGGGCCTTCTGTCTTGGTCACTCTCTTGGATCTCTCATTTTGTGAGGAGCTAGTTACCATCTGTAAGCATATTCAGCTACCCTACAAGAGAGCCATACAGTGAGAATTTGAAGCCTCCTGCCAACAGTCACGTGAGATAGCTTCAAAAAAGATCTTCCAAACCCAATCAAGCCTTCAGATGACTGCAACCTCATGAAATACCTTGAGCCAGAAACCTGAGTCAGCTGTGCTCTGTATAACAGTAAGATGTTTGTTTTTTTAATTTAGTTTTTTTTTTTACTTTTAATACCACAAGAAACTAATACAGTTTTCCTGAAATCTTTGCTTCAGAGGGGGCATATACCCACACATGTACATACTGTATCACATTTAAAAACGTGTTTCTTTTTGCAGGTTCTAAAAAATTCAACACCAATGCCAAAATGATCTTCTAATAGAGAGTCAGGAACCCCCAAGACTCTAAGATCCTTTCAGGAGGTCGGTGAGAGCAAAACTATTTTCATAGTACAATGATATCATTTGCCTTTTCCACTGTACACTCTTACAAATGTATAGTAGTGTCTTCCAGAGGCCACATAATATGTAGCATATCCCACTGACAACTAATGGAATTATGCTCAGGTACTCTTACGCTTTAAATTTTTCAGTTTTACTTTTTTCAGTTTTACTTTCCAAAATAGTAAACAGTAATAGATATAACCTACATAAACAAAAGCTATTTATAGTCCTCACTGATATTCAAAAGCATATAGGGATGGTGGAACAAAAAAGTTTAAGAACCACTGCTCTAAAATATATTTAAATATAACATGAACACACATACATACTTCCTTTGATGGCTTCCCAAAATAAAAATCTAAATTCCTTGGCAGTGCATGTAAGATTTTCATGGCTTCAGTCTTGCCTTCCTCCCTACAGCAGTTTACTTAACCACTCTCCTTTACCATGTGACAACGATTAACAAGTACCTACAATTTCCTAAAATACCATGCCCTCTTCTTGTTTCTATGACCCTCCTCTTCCCCCATCAACTGGCTAACTACCTACTGCTCATTCTTCCAAACTGTTGGAAGAATAGTCACAGTTCTACATAGACCCTTAAACCCTTCAATCTAATTTAGGTACCCCCTCATGGAACCAAGGGCTTTCAAAATAATGTACTTACTCTGTTTTAGTTAATTAATTGCATCCTTAAAGGAATGTCTTATTTCCAAAACCTAGCCTAACACCTATTACAAATCAAGTATGCAATGTTTGCTGAATCTACAAGTTAACCGAAATCTGAATACAATTCATTAAAATAGTTCTTATATTGAGAAGGTTATAGTAAGCTTGAAATTAGTTTAAGGAAACTGCAACTAAATGCAACGTAAGGGGCAGCCCCAGTGTCCCAGCAGTTTAGTGCTGCCTTCGACCTGAGGTGTGATCCTGAAGACCAGCAGTCGACTCCCACGTCGGGCTCCCTACATAGAGCCTGCTTCTCCCTCTGCGCCTGTGTCTGTGTCTGTGCCTGTGTGTGTGTGTGTGTGTGTGTGTGTGATGAATAAATAAATAAAATCTTTTAAAAAGTTAAAATAAAAAAATGCAATGTAAGACAAATATAATAAAAGCCCTTTTTTCACTTTTCAAGTTAATAAACTTTATTTTTAAATTGTAACCAAATTCCATAAATTTGACAACCTCCTTCTCTATATGTATTATGTATTTCTGTCCTCTAACATTATGCCCTGAAAATCACAGAAATGTTCTAAACGGTCAAGACTTAAATTTTTTAAAAACAAACTGCTCTTCCTAGATAAATAAAAATAGGAAATTCGCTGGCTACATTTTAATTCCAAAAAGACATCATAAGCTCAATAAGAACAAACTAATTCCTCTCGTTTTGTAAGAAAAAAATTTTAAATTCTATCCTCTCTCTCTCTCTCTCACACACACACACACAGCAACCACGTGTAAAAAATATGCCTATGGACACAACACTGCTTTTAATACTGAACAGTCTATTAAATTCTCTGGCAAGTTAATATTATAGCCTAAGACCTATCAAGTACTTCAAATGAGTATTCTTACCCTATATTTTGAGTTTTTAAAAATACTAAAAAATATCAGCACAGCATTTAAAACTCTGCAAGTTTATCCAGAGTTATGTTTAGAAAAATTTCCTAAAATCTCCTTCTGATAAGAACATTACTAAAAATCTGGTTTATCTTAGATTTGGTGTTTATTAATGACATAGTTTCACCATCAAATTATATTTCCATGTTCCCACAAAAAAATTATAATTTTTACAGCATTTCTATTTTTCACCAAAGCATTCTTAACTCAAAAATAGCCTAAAAGGCTCAAAACAGTGGGTTTCCCTATCAAGATAAATTTCAATGTGTTCTCAGAAAATAAAGTCAAGCAACCTAAAATTGGGGTGCCTGGGTGGCTCATCAGTTAAGCATCTGCCTTTGGCTCAGGTCATGATCTCAGGGTCCTGGGATTGAGCCCCACATCAGGCCCCAACCTCGGTGGGGAGTCTGCTTGTCCCTCGCTCTCTGCCCCTCCCCCTGTTTACGTTTTCTCTCTCAAATAAAATCTTTAAAGAAAATACCTAAAATTAATCCAGTTTTGGTGGTATACACTTATAAGCAAGGAAATTAATAGTTTTGGTGGTACACACTTAGCAAAGAATTTTTTAAAGGTATAAAAGACTATCAACATTCATAATGATTAGGTTTATTTTTTAAATAGCCATTTTTTAAATTTTTAAGTCATTTTCTTAAAGTTCCCTAAATGAATTGGAATGGCAAAAATTAAAAATACAATTCCAAATCATGAAGCAACAGTGCTCAGAATACAGAGATGTAATTTTTATAGTATCCTCCTTAACACTGTTGCTCTTTGTACTAAAGCATATTAGTAATACTGTGCTCAAGTATGAAACCAAAAGGATGACCTAAAATCTTTTCTGGGGAGCAAGTATAAAAATGTGCAGTAACAAAAATGTAATTCTAGACCTTACATACATTTCATCCCAACAAGCTCCCTGTGAATTAATTCTTACCGGACTCCTGAGGCTTAGTCATGTAGTAGGAAAGCTTGCACTTGCGCTGGTTGGTTCAGCTCCATGATTTAAATGTGTAACATTAAACAAATGAATCTGTCAGAGCCTCAGTATTTTCATCTATAAAAATGGACAGAGTATTCTCCTCAAAAGATGGCTAAAAGAATCAAATCAGTGAATAAGTATAAAATATCTATCTAGGGACACCTGGGTGGCTCAGCCGTTGAGCATCTGCCTTTGGCTCAGGTTGTGATCCTGGGGTCCTGGGATCAAGTCCGGCATCAGGCTCCCTGCAGGGAACCTGCTTCTCCCTCTGCCTGTGCCTCTGCCTCTCTCTCTCTGTGTCTCACATGAATAAATAAAATCTTTTTTAAAAAAAATCTATCTAGTTCTAAGTTTTCAATAAATGTTAGTCATTACATTTCTAGGAATTCATCTTACACATACTTTCACACAAGTGGGAAAACTGAGTAAGAATAAACTAAATTCTTTGAAATGACAAGACTCAGGAGCACCTAGGTGGCTCAGTCAGTTAAGAGTCCTCCAGCTCAGGTCATGATCCTGGGGTCCTGGGACTGAGCCCTGTATTGGGCTCCCTGCTCAGAGGGGAGTCTACTTCTCCTTCTCCCTGTCTCCCTCCCTGCTGTGCTCTCTTGCTCTCTCAAATAAATAAAATCTTAAAAAAAAAAAAAGACTCTGGTAATAGTCTAAAATTATGGTAATACTATTAAAAAGAATAAGTCTGGGATGCCTGCGGTGATCAGTCAGTTAAGCATCTGACTCTTTTTTTTTTTTTTTTTTTTTTTTTTATTTATGATAGTCACAGAGAGAGAGAGAGAGAGAGAGAGAGAGAGAGAGAGGCAGAGACACAGGCAGAGGAAGAAGCAGGCTCCATGCACCGGGAGCCCGATGTGGGATCCGATCCGGGGTCTCCAGGATCGCGCCCTGGGCCAAAGGCAAGCGCCAAACCGCTGCGCCACCCAGGGATTCCAGCATCTGACTCTTGATTTTGGCTCTGGTCATGATCTCAGGGTTGTGAGATCAAACCCCACATAGGGCTCCACACTGGGCTTTGGAGCCGGCTTAGGATCCTCCCTCTCCTTTTGCTCCCTCCCAACCGCTCGAAAGAAAGAAAGAGAGAAAAGAGAAAAGAGAAAAGAGAAAAGAGAAAAGAGAAAAGAGAAAAGAGAAAAGAGAAGGAAGGAAGGAAGGAAGGAAGGAAGGAAGGAAGGAAGGAAGGAAGGAAAGAAAAGAAAGTCTGTGAGTAGTAAGAGACACAAGATACATTTTTTTCAATTTATAAGAAAAATACAAGAAATCATGAGGAGAGGTGGGTTTTTACATTTTTTCATTTCTACACTGATTCAGGTTTTAACATAAATATGAATTACTCTCATAATTTAAAAAGTAAAATACACCCACACATATATGGACGACTTATTTTTGACAAAAGTACAAAGGCAATAAAGTAGGAAATGTGAGGCAATTCTGGGCAGCCCCGGTGGCTCAGAGGTTTAGCACCACCTTCAGCCAGGGGCGTGATCCTGGAGACCCGGGATCGAGTCCCACATCGGGCTCCCTGCATGGAGCCTGCTTCTCCCTCTGCCTGTGTCTCTGCCTCTTTTTCTCTCTGTGTGTCTCTCATCAATCAATAAACAAAATCTTTAAAAAAAAAAAAAAAGTGAGGCAATTCTGCTCCCCACAACAGGAGATCTGAACAGTACATTTGTGTGGCTGCACAGTCCACCCCTTGCACGCTGCAGGATCACTTCCCCACCCAGGAACAGGAAGCAGCTTCTCCATGATTCTCGTAGGCCTCTGTTCTTGAGGGGTTCACAGAAGAGGAAGGTTCCTGGAAACAAACTACCGATGCTGGCAGTCTCTCAAGAACATAAATGGTACTCATCTTTTCCCTCCTCCACTAATTTCATCCTGTTTACAGGTCTTAGTGGCTTATCTGATGGCAACCCAAACTATCATTCCCAAGGGGCCTAAGTTCTTGATGATCATATTCATCTTAGGCCAAGATTGCTGCGTTATGTCCATCCAGTTAAGATGGGGCAAGGGAGTGGCCAGCTAGATCACCGACTACATATATTATTCCATTATGTTGATAAGAGAGAAAAATTACAATCTAAATGTCCAACAATGGGGCATTGGCTATGTAAGTTAAGGCAAAACTATAAAATGAACTACTATCTGCAATAGGATGAATAGTGTCACCCCTAAGTTCACGTCAATTAATGTGACGTGTATGTGATCTCATTTGGAAAAAGAGTCTGCAGATGTAACCAAGTGATGATGAGTTCACACTGGATTATGGTAGGTTCTAAATCCAATGACTGGTGTCCTATGAGAAAAGAGATTCAGTTGTAGACACACATGCAGAAGATGGAGGCAGAGACTAGAATGGTACAGCTATGAGCCACACAGCACACCAAGGACTGCCAAGAGCCACCAGAAGCCAGGAAGAGGAAACCAGGAATTCTCTCTTGTGCCTTCATAGGGAGCAAGGTCTGCCCATACTGACTTTGGATTTCTAGCCTCCAAGACTGAAACAGAATAAATTTCTGGTTTTTTACTTCACCACGTCTGTGGCAATTATGTTACAGCAAACCTAGAAAACTAATATACCATCTCATAATACATGATGATGTAGCTCTATACTCAATGACAGAGAAAGATGTTTGTGATCTATTGTCAAACGAAAGAGAAAAAAGAAAAAGTTATAAACACAGACTCTACCTGAGATTGTTGTTGTTTTTGTTGTTACTGTTTTGGGGTTTGTTTTTTTTTTTTTTTGAAGTTTCAGCAGGATGTACAATTCTAGGTAGTAAGATTTCTGGTGGTTATCTCACTTTCTTGTCAAACCACAGATTTTTTTCAAGCATGTACTATTTTTTATAATCAGGACAAAAAAAAACTTTTTCAGGAATGGTTGGTATAAAAATATCCAACAGAAATGGTATATTGGCATAAAATAAAGGTCTAGGCACTAAAACTCCCACTAACACTTTTAGAGTAAAGCCAGAATGGTTTCCTTATAAGCCAAAATCAACAGATTCTCTTTACTTTCACTGCATTTGACACTACTGACCACTTTTATCTTGAAACCCTTATTTGAGTGTCTCTAATACTACTCTTCTGCTTCTACTATCTAAGGCAATCTCTCTTTCATACATTTTATTGGCTCTTCTTCCTCTGCCTATCCTTAAAACACTGGTACAACGTACCTTATACCTCTATCCCCAAACATGTTGGTGTCTCCTGCTTAATTTTATCTTCCTAGCCCAACATACTTAAGGGATAGGACATGCTACCAGTAATAATAGTTCATTTTGATAGACATTATCAAATTAAGGGTGGGAGACATATTAAAAATGCCAAATGGTCATTCTTCACTTAATAAAAGCCCCATATTCTAATACTAATACTCTTTTTTCCCCTCCATGCCCCACCGAGAATCAATATACTTTTCTTTGTATGCCTTTTCATTTTTGCTTCAATATTTAACTGAGCTATAATTCACATATCAAAAAATTCACCATTTAAAGTGTACAGTCATTTTTAGTATATTCACCAGGTTGTACAATTATACCACCAATTGCAGAATATTTTCATCATTGCGAAAAGAAATCCCACAAACCCATAAGATTCACTCCCCATTTCCCAGGCCCTGATAACCACTGTCTCCATATATTTGTCTACTGTGGATATTTCATATAAATGGAATCATATAATATGAGGCCTTTTGTGTCTCTTCAATTCAGCATAATGTTTTCAAGGTTCATTCATGGCGCAGTATGTATCATTATTTCATTCCCATATAATGGCTAAATAATATTTTGTTGTATGGAAATTCCACATTTTGCTCATCCATTCATTAGTTGGTGGACATTTGGGTTCCTTCCCTTATTAATAATCCTACTATGAACATTCATGTACAAATTTTTGTATAGACATATATTTGTAATTCTCTTAGGTATATACCTCAGAGTAAAATTATTTGAGCAATATGAAAACTCTACGTAACATTTGAAGAAAATGTCAAACTGTCTTCCAAAGTATCTGCAACAGTTTACATTCTCAGTAGCAATGTATGAGAGTTCTAATCTGTCCACACCTTCATGGACACTTGTTACTGTCCATCTAGCCATCCTACCTGATGTGAAGTGTTAACTTACTGTGAACTTGATGTTATGACTTTTTATTTAAATAATAATCTTCAAAAAATTATAAGCATGTTTGGAGTCAAATATATTTAGTGTCCATTTTGGTAATATATGTTTTTAATATATTTATACCTATGACATTAACTATTACTATTAAACTAGTAATATATACACGTAGAAATAAAAATTCAAATAATAAAAATTAAACTATCTTCCCCTCAGTCATTACAAATAACCACTTCTGACCATTCTGCTTTTAAGTCTAGTCTAGGGATCCCTGGGTGGCGCAGCGGCTTAGCGCCTGCCTTTGGCTCAGGGCGCGATCCTGGAGACCCGGGATCGAATCCCACATCAGGCTCCCGGTGCATGGAGCCTGCTTCTCCCTCTGCCTGTGTCTCTGCCTCTCTCTCTCTCTGTGACTATCATATATAAATAAAAATTAAAAAAAAAAAAAAACCTTTAAGTCTAGTCTAGTTACCTCCATAACTCTAAATTATTTAACTTTTTCTTCATAGCTTTTATTACTATATAATATGCAATTTGTTTCATTTCTTCATTTTGATATTGCCAGCCTCCTTCACTGGAATTAAAGCTCCAAGAGGACAGTAAATGTTCCCTTTTTTGTTCACTGCTGTAACTCACCACTTAGAATGGGGCCTAGCACATAAAAGGTAGATGATAAATACATTAAATGGGGACGCCTGGGTGGCTCAGTGGTTGAGCATCTATCTGCCTTCAGCCCAGGGTGTGATCCTGGAATCCCAGGATCGAGTCCCGTGTCGGGCTCCCTGCATGGAGCCTGCCTCTCCCTCTGCCTATGTCTCTGACTCCCACTGTGTGTCTCTCATGAAGAAATAAATAAAATGTTAAAAAAAAAAAAAATGAACATTTCTTTCTTGATTTATCTAAACTTCAAATATATTTTCTTGAGTCTCTCCTCATAAAAGGTGAGGAAATTTGTTCATAATCATTTTTTCCCCAATTTTTGTTGGGCTACAGTTTAGTTTCAGTATTTTTAATGGTTATCTTTATCATTTTAACTAATATGCTTTAACTTGTTTTTTTTCTCCATCAAATTTAAACTCTTAGCCTCCTACTACCTATATTTCAGTATAAGATGAGGAATCCAAGTTTCCTGTACATCCAACTACCTCCCATGAATCTTTTCTTCTCTTTTCTTCTCTTTTCTTCTCTTTTCTTTTCTTTTCAAGTAAGCTCCACACCCAGTGTGGATCCCAACCCAGGGCCTGAACTTACAATCAAGATGTGAGCTAAAATCAAGAGCTGGATGCTTTACCAACTGAGCCATCCAGGTGCCCCTCACATGAATCACCTTTACTGTTATTTTTACACTGTATAGGTCCATAATATTTATTTTCCGATCTATAACTGTCTTTTGTCTACAAATCAATTCTAAAAACAGAAAGCCAAAAAAACAGTTTAAAATATGATGATATGTAAACATTACTCACTGCAGAAACAAGTAGTAGTAGGAACTACAGAGAAAATGTGATGCTGCTTGTTCCCTTCTTAAGATGCACTAGAATTTAGGAATACTTTATGTGTTTTGTCTATATTTCTTACTACACTATACACTCTATGAAAATAGGATTTTAATACACACACACGTTACTCGTTAGTATATCATAGCATGTGTTCAGTCACTACATGTTTATAAGCATATGGACAGAGTGGTGGAAAGAAGGGAAGGGGAGAAAAGAAGTGGGAAGGCCAGGCCATCAAGAATGTGAAAGCCAATCTACTTCAGACATTATGTGTCTTTATATAATATACATCCCTAGCATCAATGTGAGACAATTAAGGTGAAAGGAAATTAATGTATATATCCTATAAGCTCTACCAGCCTGGGAAATGTCAACTAAAGGTTAAATGAGAATAAGAAAGTAGTATCCTGGGTGCCTGGGTGGCTCAGTCAGTTAAGTGACTGCCTTTGATTCAGGTCGATCCCAGAGTCTTGGGGCTGAGTCCTGCATCTGGCTCCCTGCTCAGTGGGGAGTCTGCTTCTCTCTCAGCCCCTCACTACATTCATGCTGGCTCTCCCTCACTCTCTCAAATAAAATCTTTTTTATAAAAAAGGCCAAAAAAACCCATAGTATCCTGTCTCTGTAAATTTTATAATTTTTACAATAAACACATACTACTTTAAATAACCCATTTCTCTTATTTTTAAAACGTTCTATAAAAGTGGGGGACAAGGGTAGCCCAGGTGGCTCAGCGGTTCAGTGCTGCCTTCAGCCCAGGGCGTGATCCTAGAAACCCAGGATCAAGTCCCATGTCAGGCTCCCTGCATGGAGCCTGCTTCTCCCTCTGCCTGTGTCTCTGCCTCTCTCTCTGTGTGTCTCATGAATAAATAAATAAAATCTTTAAAAAAAAAAGTGGGGGGCAGGTGAGATTTGGGGTTTTACTCCCTTAGTTCTTTAGTAAAGTTCCTTCTGGAAAACTCCAATTTAAGCTCCTACAGGAAAAGTGTTTTTTGTATCCCTTAACCAGAATATACAGATGGCCATACAAGAAGTAGTAATTATGAGAATAATCTACTTCAAAGCTTCTAAAAGGAACCAAAATGCTGCTGAAACAAAACGGAAGGTGAGAGAGGCATAGCTGTGGAGGTCAATTCTTTATGATCTAAGGTTTTTCTTAACATCCTAAATCCTACTTCCCATATTCATTACCAAATCTCCTTGAGGTCTTCAAATAAAACAACAAAACTCAGTTCAGACCTGGCCACTACTACATATTCACCCCACAAAGTTTGTCAAGTAGGTTAGGAAAACCATTAAGAGAATACCAGAAAATTCCAGAATCCTAATTCCCTGCAAGAAGAGCATTTGTACCAACACCTATATGCATACTGCGAAAAACACACCCTCGCGGGGCCCACCCCACAGACACCCATATACAGCTTCTCAGAATCCTGAAATACACCCAGAGGCCTAAAAATAAAAAGGCTTCAACACACAATGATTGTATGTCAGCCTTTAATTCTCACTCTTCCCACAAATAGCTACAAGCATAACATGAAAATGCAAACAGTAGTCTCAACTCTTTCTTCACAGATTAGAAGGATAATAATAGCTCTCTACAACCTAAATCTCCAAAGAACACCAAAAATTCATAAATCTAAGGAAAGCAGAAAATCTTTCAATAGCAACCTACTTCAAATTTATTGCAACTGGACAGGCTGCCGTAGATGTGCTCTGAGATATGTGCAAGGTGAACTAGAAAATATATCACCTATTAGCTATTTAAAACACGGTATGTGGGATCCCTGGGTGGCGCAGCGGTTTGGCGCCTGCCTTTGGCCCAGGGCGCGATCCTGGAGACCCAGGATCGAATCCCACATCAGGCTCCCGGTGCATGGAGTGTGCTTCTCCCTCCGCCTGTGTCTCTGCCTCTCTCTCTCTCTCTCTCTCTCTCTGTGAGTATCATAAATAAATAAAAAATTAAAAAAAAATTTATATTAAAACACGGTATGTGGGGATCCCTGGGTGGCTCAACGGTTTAGCGCCTCCCTCTGGCCCAGAGCGTGATCCTGGAGTCCAGGGATCAAGTCCCACGTTGGGCTCCCTGCATGGAGCCTGCTTCTCCCTCTGCCTGTGTCTCTGCTCTCAATCTCTCTCTCTCTCTCTCTCTCTCTCTCTCTCTCTCTCTCTCCCCCTCCCCGTGTGTGTCTCTCATGAATAAATAAATAAAATTTTTAAAAAATTTAAAAAAATAAAACATGATATGTGAAATTGTGACTAAATCTCAAAATTACTAGTCCAACCTGCTGTGATGAGTTATATATATCGGCATTAGCATTTATTATCAGAAAATGAACTGAATATTTTAAACACTATTTCAACATTTTTAAGATGCTGTTCATTTTGTTAAAGGGTTATAAATGTTACGAGGGGCAAGAAACATGCTGCTTTCTTAAGCAATCCATGCAAAGATTAACAGACCAAATTTTAAAATTCCATTCAAGTACAATTTGGCAGAATCTATCACATCCATTTCAAGTGTGCATGCCATCTGACCTTAGAAGTCTCACTTTTAAAATTTCACAGATTTAAGGATATATGTGCAAGGATGTTCAATTATTTTATGATTTGTACCAGCAAAAAGGGAGAGAACTTGAATTTTCATCAACAGATTAAATAATGGTATCTCCAAACCATAAAATAAAATTCTATTAAAAATTTTTCTTAAATCTGTATCTGACCTCTATAAAGACATCTATGATATCTTTTGTTTTTTTTTGTTTTTTTTTTTTAATTTTATTTATTTATGATAGGCACACAGTGAGAGAGAGAGAAGCAGAGACACAGGCAGAGGGAGAAGCAGGCTCCATGCACCGGGAGCCCGACGTGGGATTCGATCCCGGGTCTCCAGGATCGCGCCCCGGGCCAAAGGCAGGTGCCAAACCGCTGCGCCACCCAGGGATCCCTCTATGATATCTTTTGAAAGAAGAAAGAAAGTTATAGAAGAATTGTATAATATGTATAATACAATCCCATCAATATACAAAAGGTTACACATATGTATGTATGTATGTATGTATGTATACACACAAGAATTATCTGGAGAGTAAGCAACTATTTCTGAAAACTCAGATGGAATCACTTTTTCCCTTGCACAGATACTTTTCTTTTTAATCCTTTAACAGTATATATTACTTTTATACACACACGAGCACGCACGCACGCGCACACACACACACACACACACACACACACTTCTCACTATAAACTAATGGCTTAAAAAAGGCCTCAACCATTCAGCACTACTATATGGTAATTAACGGGCTAGGCTCCTGGCTGATAAAGTCTCTGAGTAGTAGGTTAAACACACAGACACATACACACACACACACACACACCCCTACCAGTTAAAACACAGATGTGTCTGCTTCCACTCTCAGTACACAGCTTATCAGGTTTGCTAACACTGTGCATCACATTGCATGACCTTAATCTGATTCTCGCAGAAACCAAAAATTACAGAATTATATGGCAACAGTAGCAGTGTTTTGGTGACATTCTTACCAGAAAAAGCCCCTCTGCTAGGACCAGCAATAATACTTAACACTTGTCATCAGTGCCATTACATTCTTCTTTATGGAAGGTTAACTCTATAGTCAAGGTAATCATGGTTTTTAGTAATTCTTATCAATCAGTTAATCAAGTTAATTGTAAGGTCTATATCAAAGTTCTCACTATGACAAACATCTTGTCAAGCAGATACTTAGAAGCAAATACAAGGTTATTAATCATAGTTGTTCCTAATTATATCACAATCTGTGCCACTTAGTGTAATGGAGTCCAGTTGGAAGCTGTACAGCCCTTCCAAACCACTCCAGTCCTCACTGATACCCTGGTATCTTAAAATCCTAAAATATGAAATTGTTTGAATTGTAGATATATAACCTTTCACTTTACACATCTCACACTAAACTATTATCAGTTCGACAGAAAGATGAACATATCCTACCAGATTAAACTGAACAAATCCAGTGAATAGATGCACATGTTCACAAGCCATTATCCTCAAAGCTGAATTCTAAAAATCTCTGAAAACCAAAACCTTTTATAACCAATTTGGTGGCAAAACCACACCTAAATTGATTCAGAAATGCCTCCGTGTTTGACGAAGGAATTGGAAGATGCCCCTCAATCCTGCTTGGAAAGTTAAATTCATATGGTATATGCATCATACCATCTTTCTAAAATCTGAGAATTTCTGAATTCTGACCCAAAAAATCTGGGACTTAGACTTGTATAATTGAAGACTAAATATCCACATCATTGTTTATCAAGACATTTATAATCAAGGAAAGTTACACAAGGAGATTTTAGCCCTACAATATTTTATTTCTTAAGCTGGGTGGTGGGTATACAAGTATTAATTATACAATTCTATCTCTTTGCATGTCTGAAACATTTCATAAACTTTAAAAGTTTAAGTGAAACAAGTGAAAAATTGTAGGTATTCAATGTTTAATTTTTTCCCTAAAATAATAAAAGCATTTGTATTCAAAGCATTTGTTTCCTTCCTTAAAATGTAAAAGCATTTGGAAAGCAGCAAATCTGACAATGGTTATGCTTAGGGTGTTAAAAACATTCGTATTTTTTAATACAATAATTCCACACACAAGAATCCTATCTACTTAAATGACCTAAAATGTAGAAAGATCCATTACATTACAAATTATGATATGCCAGCCTTATTAATCATTCGAGAAATATTTAAGTAAAATCTTTATGATTTAATACACCATCTACAAAAAAATACATTTATAACTAATGCCTGATATAAAAAATATTTACAGCACAGTGAACGAAAATGGATATACATTTAACAGTATATTCTAGATTTTGCAAATTTCCATATAAGCAAAACAAAAAGAATGGGAGGAAATGCGTTTACTTTGTTCTTAGTAGTTGCCAAAATTTTCCAAATGGGTATATAACACTTGTTAAAAAAGAACAAATGTTTACAAGTTTTAAACAGAAACAAAAGGGAAAAGCCACCTTAAATTACATTAAGATGAGCAATTCCTCCTTTTGAACCTGGTCTCAAAATCCTTCCCAACACAGGAATGTAATACCAAACCTATCTGCTGGCCCTAAAGGCATCATACCTTTTTTTTCATGATTTGCAATAATACAGATGTAAGACATCTAATATTATTTCAGACCTGAGTGAGTATACAGAACTACTAAGAAGAAGACATCAAGATTTCTTAACACATATGAGATATTCAACACATGGGATAAGCATTATAAAAATGTCTGTCTTCTCCAGTACACTTAAAAAAGGTACACTGCCAGATAAAAGGTTAAGATGGGACTTAAAAAGACGAAAAAAATCATTTGTGGAGCCAGTAAAAATCATAATTCCTTTCTCTTTGAGAGACCATTTTTCTCCTGTTACCATGGTTCTCTGAATAAACTCTACCAAGGGCATTTCTTTTAATCATAATTCTTTACATGTATATACACAAATGTAGAATTACAGACTCTTTAAGTTCTATAGATTGAGCCCTGAGTGCTACAAAATCATAAATTTAAGACAGCCAAAGAGATTCAAGCAGAATTCAATGATTCCTGGACTAACTTAAAAAAGACTTAGACCATCATACATCTCAAAGTTTCAAAATTAAAATAGACTTTCTATTACAAAAATCTGCTTATGTGAAACTTTACAATAGAAACGGGCTACACCACACCTTTTTTTAAAAAAAAAAAACCTTTCTATCATGTAAAGCATTTAACATAATATGTGGATCATAATGAGCACTCATCAGTACAAGCAATAAGTATATTTCTTCTATTTTAAGATAAACATTCTTTCATAATATGAAGTTTCTAAAGTTGGGATTCAGCTTATATCAAGATGTATAATTTTTTAAAACAAATTAATTTTTTAAGATTTATTTATTTATTTATTCATAGAGATGCAGAGACAGAGAGGCAGAGATACAGGCAGAGGGAGAAGCAGGCTCCATGCAGAGAGCCCGACACGGGACTCGATCCAGGGTCTCCAGGATCACGCCCTGGGCTGGAGGCGGTGCTAAACTGCTGCACCACGGGGACTGCCCTTTTAAAACAAATTATTAAGGAGTGCCTGGGTGGTACAGTCAGTTAGGCATCCAAATCTTGGTTTCTGCTCAGGTGGTAATCTTGGGGCTGTGGGATCGGCCTCCCTGCATCAGGCTCTGTACTCAATGCAGTGTCTGCTTGAGTTTCTCCATTTCCCTTTGCCCCCACTTGCACTCTCACACTCTCTCTCAAATGGATAAATCTTTAAAAAATAAAGAAATTATTAAATTGATGGTACACTCCAAAAGAATTAAATGGAAACTTAGAAATGAGACATGTATTAAACGTGATAAATACTCACGAATTCTTCCTATAATCCTCCCAGCAAAGCTTTCAGGGAAAAAGATTTTATTATCCCATTTCTAGATGAGGAAATTTAGGCTTAGAAAAGCTCAGTAAAGGGCACCTGGGTGGCTCAGAGTTGAGCATCTGCCTTTGGCTCACGTCGTGGTCCCAGCATCCGGGGATCGATTCCCATATCTGGCTCCCCACAGGGAGCCTGCTTCTCCCTCTGCCTGTGTCTCTGCCTCTCTGTGTCTCTCATGAATAAATAAAATCTTTTTTTTAAAACAACTCAGTAAGCACCCATGATCACACATCTGACTCTAAAGTCACACTCTTAACCACTACCATACACTGCATACTCATCTACTATTTTAACTCATATCAGATACATTTATGGGTTTTTTTAATGAAACATGAAAAAGTTAATATTAGTTTGTCCTAAAACACAAACTATTTATCTCCCCATTCCTCAGTCTCTGCCATCTAGCTGGTCTATTTCTATACCTCTTTCCTGAGATCCAGACCGGAATTTCCAAATATCAAGTGAATGCACTTGGTTATTCCAGAGCTGCACTGCCCAAGATGGTAGTCACTAACCATATGTAGTTGCTAAGCATTTATTATATGGCTAGTGAAACCGAGGAACTGAATTTTTAATTTTATGTCACTGTATTTTAAAGTTAAATTTAGGGGCACCTGGGTGGCTCAGCTGGAAGAGCACTGAGGCTCTTGATTGGGGTTGTAAATTCAGGCCCCACGTTGGGTGTAGAGATTACTTAAAAAATTAATTAATTTTAAAAACAAAAACAGACATGCTACCAAAAAAAGTATACAGATGATTTCAAAAACTTAGTATGAAAAAATAACGTAGAATTGCTCATTTAAAGTTTTTTTAATGTATGTTTTAACATGTTGAAAATGGTTATTTTGGATGTATTGATTTAAATAAGGTATTATAAAAATTATAAGATCTAATATTTTCTCTATAATGTGAATTACTACAATTTTAATTAATATGTGGCTTACATTATATTTCTATTGGACAGTACCGCCCAGAGGTTCCTATTGCCCTCACTGTAGCAATCAATAGTTCAATGAATGGCATCACTGTCCCTCTAGCTCAGTGCTCCAACACAACCTTCTCTATTATAGAAGTGTTCTAAACCTGATGATGATTGGTGCTAGTGGTGACGGTGATGACAGTGTGAGACTCAGAGAATCCCTTAAATATCGTGAAGCCAGAATTCCTAGGAGACTTAGGCAAACACCATCTATTATTCTGACTTTCCTCTGGGGAAAAGGTACTAGGTACAAAAACTGCAGACCGGTGTTGTGCAACAGAACTTTCTGTCACAATAAAAATGTTCTGTATCTGCACTTTCCAATACAGAGGTCACTAGTCCCATTTGGCTATTAAGCACATCAAATATGGCTACTACAACTGAAGAACTAACTTTTACATTTTACTTCATTTAAATCACTTTAAATAGCCATGTACGGCTAGTAGCTACTAATTAGACAGCACTATTGTACTTGCTGCATCTGAAAGTCTGGAAGTCATCTTAGTCTCCTCCTTCCCCATCAACTGTCCTTTCCCCTACATCTAAAAACGTAAACACACACACACACACACACACACACACACACACACACACAGATTCTGAATTACCTAGTCCTGTATTCTTTAAAGCTTTCAATTCTGTCTGCATCCCTATTTCCACTTCTACTACTTTGGTTTTCAAGCTTTGATGGATTAAGGCCACAACCTCCTAGTTAGCCTCCTCACTTAGCTTCCTCCTACCTACTCTTCATAAAATGTAAATATAAACTTATTTCCTTTATTCAAAAGTCTCCAAAGTCTTGCCATTGCCCCAAGGTAAAATTCCAGACTCTACATGATTTACAAAACCTTTCATGATCCAAACCCAATCTCCAGCCTCATCTTTCACCACTCCCTTCCACTCCAGCTCTTACCCATATCATTAACACGTATCAGGCTCTACTAACATTGCCTATTTACTTGTCCTCCTTAGCAGGCACTACCATCCTGAGGGCAGAGACAATGTTTCAAACATTATATTGTTAAGACAGAACACAATATACAGTCACAGTACAGGAACAAGGTATGCTAGATTTTCCATAAATCTTTTTTGAATGAGGGAAGAAAAGGAAAAAAAAAAAAGGAAATAGATATATAGTATTCTTGAACAACTATGAAAATAAAAATTTGGCAAAGTAGATATTTTTGTTATACTATTTGAAAAGAATTTTAATGTGAATTTGTTAAGAATCAACCTATTTTGATTTTTCCAAGGAAATCTTGATACTTTAAAATATATATATATATACCTGCTATGTAAACATGAGAACCTATTTACCTATATTTGTGAGTATAAATCTGAAGAATTTATATCCATTTTCCATTATTTTTTAACTGAAGTATAATTAACATACAGTGTTATATTAGTTTCATGTGTACAACATATTGATTCAACAATTCTATACATTACTCAGTGCTCATCATGATAAACACAGTCACCATCTCTCACCAAATGTTACTACAACATTATTGCTTATATTCCCTACCCTGTACTTTTCATCTCCATGAGTTACTTATTTTATAACTGAAAGTTTTTCCCTCTTAATCCCCACTATCTATTTCCCCCATCCCTCCACCCACCTCTCCTCTGGCAATCAGCAGTTTGTTCTCCCCATTTAAGAGTCTGTTTTCAGTTAACTTGTTAATAACAAGCAAGTAAACAGATAAAAATTGCTGCTCTATTAACATTTAAAAATACCAACCCATAAGCATAACCAAACAATTTCAAAATGGATTCAGAAATGTGGCAAAAAAAAAAAAAAAGAAAGATAAGAAAGAAAGAAAGAAAGAAAGAAAGAAAGAAAGAAAGAAAGGCAATACTATAAAATTAACTACCATCAGACCATTAGAAAAGCCACCAGAACAAACTGAGTGAAATGTTCAACAACTCTATTTTCAATCATTTTTTCTACTTAATAAACTTTCTACTTATTCAGGAAGAAAAACATCAAGCAAAGGTTTGATCTAAATTTAATAGAATAGAAAAGGAATGGAAAACTATTTGAAATATTCAAAATTATCTCCCACTAATTAAAGTGAAGTCAATATTGCCATGAAGGTAGAAAAGTCACCTGTGTGGTATCCATAAGGATGTATACTAAAAGATCTGAAGGGATATACTCAAAAAGATGTCAAACATAGCTACTTCTTGTATCAGAAGAATTCTAAGAATCTCTTAGATCACTAATAACTTACTGACCAATTTTAAGTTCAAATCAGTCTTTTTTCCTTGAAAAGGTCAGCAACAGTAAATTCTATATGTACAATATATGTACAAGGACAAAGTTCTATGTATACTCAAGGGGAGAAAAAAAGGCAGGCAGTCAGAGAAAATAAAGTCTCTATCAATATTTTTTTTCCAAATAAGTGAAAGCTTAGAAAGGGAAACAAATGTTAAGAAACTCTATCCTGGGGCACCTGGGTGGCTCAACGGTTGAGTGTCTGCCTTTGGCTCAAAGCATGATCCCGGGATCCGGGATTGAGTCCCACACTGGGCTCCCTGCAAGGAGTCTGCTTCTCCCTCTGCCTGTGTCTCTCATGAATAAATAAAATCATTTAAAAATAAAAAATAAAAAAACTCTATCCAGTAGAAATTCTGCTTCAAAAATCCATGTGAGGGATCCCTGGGTGGCGCAGTGGTTTGGTGCCTGCCTTTGGCCCAGGACGCGATCCTGGAGACCCGGGATCGAATCCCACGTCGGGCTCCCGGTGCATGGAGCCTGCTTCTCCCTCTGCCTGTGTCTCTGCCTCTCTCTCTCTCTCTCTCTCTGTGACTATCATAAATAAATAAAAATCAAAAAAAAAATTATTAAAAAAAAAAAACAAAAATCCATGTGATAAGCCATATTAACAGGTTAAAAAATTCTGATTCTCTCAATAGATATGAAAATGCATCAGGTAGATTTTTAGCATTTGTTAATGATCAAAAACCTTACATTAGGGATCCCTGGGTAGCGCAGCGGTTTGGCGCCTGCCTTTGGCCCAGGGCGCAATCCTGGAGACCCGGGATCGAATCCCACATCGGGCTCCCGGTGCATGGAGCCTGCTTCTCCCTCTGCCTATGTCTCTGCCTCTCTCTCTTTCTTTCTCTCTGTGTGTGACTATCATAAATAAATAAAAAATAAAAATTAAAAAAAAATTAAAAAAAAAAAAAAAACTTACATTAGGGACACCTGGGTGGCTCAGCGGTTGAGTCTGCCCTTGGCTTAGGGCATGATCCCAGGGTACTGGGATTGAGTCCCACTTCAGGCTCCCTGCAGAGAACCTGCTTCTCCCTCTATGTCTCCACCTCTCTCTGTGTGTCTCCCATGAATAAATACAATCTTTTAAAAATAAAATAAAAATAAAAAATTTACATTAGGAACAGAAAGAAACTTTGTTAATCTAATAAAGGATATATGCAAAAGCAAGTAAGTTCTGTAGAGAAACTGCTCTGCTGTACCATATTTGGCAACTTGTAGCTTATCTGAATCTGGGCAGAATGCCTTGTGATCCCCCCCAGAACAGGAAAGGATGGGCGGCCCATAAGGAGCTGCTCCCAGGCGATTTTCCTCTGCTTTTCTATCTCCCTTGGAGGACAACATAAGACAGCTTCTCATCACTGGATACTGATGAGGCATGTGACTTTCAGGCTGCCCATTTCAGAACAGAGCTATAGACCACAAAACAGCTTTGGGGCAAATTAGAATGGGCTCCTTCATCAATAGAGCGTTTCCCACAACTTAAGACTGTAGTCATTAGCAAGGCTTTTGTTCTGATGTTGACTTTTTTGATGTGTGGGACAATGGTCACATGGAGCTGGCACCTTTGGCTTATTCACCTTTCCACTGCCCACGTAAGTGATAAACTGCTTAAACCTAAAGGGTTCATTGTATCCATACCAGTCAAATCAGTCAGGCCTTGTCTTGCCTTACGTGTGTATACTTCACAATATCATACTTTATAGTGAAAAGTTAAACAATTTCCCTTTGAGATGGGAAAATAACATGGATCTCTATCACCAGTCCATTCAACCAACACACCACAGATCCTAGCCAAAAGACAAGAAAAAGGTATAAGAAATGCAAGGAAAGACACAAAACAGTAATTATCCACAAATGACATGATTATACAGGTGGAAAATCCAAGAGAATCTACTGATAAAATTATTAGAATTTATCAGACTTGGTCAAAATCTGGCAAAATAGAGCCAATATTTAAATTCAATTTTATTCCATATACCAACAATAGAAAATAAAATTTATTTTAAAACCCCACTTAAGGGGATCTCCCTGGGTGGCGCAGCGGTTTAGCGCCTGCCTTTGGCCCAGGGCATGATCCTGGAGACCCGGGATCAAATCCCACGTCGGGCTCCCGGTGCATGGAGCCTGCTTCTCCCTCTGCCTGTGTCTCTGCCTCTCTCTCTCTCTCTCTCTCTCTCTCTGTGACTACCATAAATAAATTTTAAATTTTTTAAAAAAATAAAAAAAAATAAAACCCCACTTAAAATACCATCAGAAACCTAAGATTAATCTACAAGAGATATATACAAACACTGTACAGAAAACATTAGCTAACCATACAGGAAAAATATAAACCATAACTCTTACCTCACAGCATACACAAAAAAATCAATTATAGACAGACCATAGTGCTATATAGAAAGGTGTAATAGTGACACTTTCAGAATACAGTAAAAGAAAATAACTTCATAACCTTAGGGTAGGGAATGGTCCCAATGTCGACATAAAAAACACTAACCATAAAGGAAAACATTAATTGGACTACACTAAAATTAAGAATCTTGTTCTTCAAGGGACCCGTGAGTGGTTCAGTCAGTTAAGAATCGGCCTACAGAGGGATGCCTGAGTGGCTCAGTGGTTGGGCCCCTGCCTTTGGCTCGGATCTGATCCCGGAGACCCAGGATGGGGTCCCACACGGGGCTCCCTGCACAGAGCTTGCTTCTCCCTCTGCCTGTGTCTCTGCCTTTCTCTGTGTGTCTCTCATGAATAAACAAAAAAATGTTTTTTTTTTTAAATATTAAAAAAAAAAAAAGGAATCTACCTTCGGCTCAGGTCAAGATCCCAGGGTCCTGGGATTGAGCCCTGTATTGTCAGGCTCCCTGCTCAGCGGGAAGTCAGCTTCTTCCTCTTTCTCTGTCCCTCCCCCCTGCTTATGCTCCCTCTCACTCAAATAAATAAAATCATTTTTAAAGAAAAAAAGAATCTCCTTTCTTCAAAAGACACCATTAAGAAAGCAAAATATCAACCAACAGATTAGAGTGGAATATTTGCAACACAAATAACAAAGGGCTTATACCCAAAGTATGTAATCTTATAAATTAATTAAAACAGGGACACCTGGGTGGCTCAGCGGTTAAACATCTGCCTTTGGCTTGGGGTGTGATCCTGGAGTCCTGGGTTCGAATCCCACATTGGGCTCCCTGCATGGAGCCTACTTCTCTCTCTATGTCTCTGCCTCTTTCTCTCTCTGTCGCTCATGAATAAATTTTAAAAATATATATTTTAGGGGATCCCTGAGTGGCACAGCAGTTTGGCGCCTGCCTTTGGCCCAGGGCGCAATCCTGGAGACCCGGGATAGAATCCCACGTCGCGCTCCCTGCATGGAGCCTGCTTCTCCCTCTACCTGTGTCTCTGCCTCTCTCTCTCTCTCTCTGTGACTATCATGAATAAATAAATAAAATCTTTTAAAAATATATTTTTTAAAAAAATTAATTAGAACAGAAAAGACAAAATTGGGCAAAAATTTTGAATAAGCACTTCACAAAAAGTTTTCAAATGATCAAAAGACAAAGTTACTCAACCTCACTAACAATCAGTGAAATGCAAATTAAACCATGTGCTATCTCCATAAATCTACCAGAATGGCTGAAATCAGTAACACTGACAATACCAAATGCTAGCAAAGATAGAGAACAAAAGGGGCACCCGGGGTGGCTCAGTGGTTTAGCGCCTGCCTTTGGCCCAGGGCCTGATCCTGGAGTCCCAGGATCGAGTCCAGCGTCGGGCTCCCTGCATGGAGCCTGCTTCTCCCTCTGCCTGTGTCTGTCTCTCTCTCTCTCTCTCTCTCTCTCTCTCTGTCTCTCATGAATAAATAAATAAAACCTTAAAAAAAAGAGAGAGAACAAAAGAACTCTCACATATTGCTTTGGAGCATGTTAGTTTGTACCACACAGAAATATTGTTTGGCTAAACTAAAATTTCACATATGCATCCTCTATGACTCAAAACTTTCACTCCAAACTATTACAGTAATCAGAAATATATGCACCATAAGAATGTACAAAGAATGGCCCTGGTGGAATAATTCATAATGACCTGAAACTGGAAGCAACCTAAATATCCATCATTGATATATGGATAAATTGTAGTGTATTTATACAATGGAAGACTATTTAGCAATGAAAATGAACAAACTACACAAAAAATCTAAATTTCACAAAACGTTGAGTCAAAGCAACCAAGCATAAAATATATACAAAAGAAGCCCATGTATATAAAATTGAAAAACAGGCAAAACTAAACATCCGTTTATATAAATAAAAGCAAGAAAATGATCCCCATAAAAGTCAAGACAACAGTAATCTTTATGTGATTGGGAAGAGGTAAAGAAAGTTTCTGGAATGCTAGCAAGGTGCTAGTGTTTGACCTGGATAACGGTTATACAAATGTTTGTTTCATAAGTTGTTAACCTATATTTTTTGTTTTACATACTTTCCTGTATGCGTGTTACATTCAAAAAGGGCCTCAAGGAGAACCTAATTCCTTCCCTTAATAAACTATACTCCCATAATAAAATTATGTTTAAGGTACAGATTCATTTCTTGAAATATTTTCACAATTTCAGAGATGTTTACCTGAAGGTTAGACAAATTTTTTTCCATTAGTTACCTAATTTCCATACAAAGGTCTTTCAAACAAAAAAGTAAAACAATAAAATAAGGAGAAAATGTAAATAATAAGTATACGTAAATAACTGATGAAAACCACTGTCTATTCATCACACAACATATAATAAATAAAATTAAAGGAAGACAAAGTTTAGTTTTATTCTTGATGAACCACTAAAAATGAGAGTTCATATGGACTTTGAATGACAATGATGTGTTGATCAAGGATCACCTGTAATAAATGTACTGCTCTGGTGGGAGATGATAATGGAGAAAGTTCTGCATTGTGGGGTGGGAGTGGGGATCTATGGGAAATCTCTGTACCTTCCACTCAAATGTGCTATGCACCTAAAACTGCCCTAAAAACAATTTTTTTAATATATTCAAGAGTTGCTATATCTATGAAGCACAGCTGAATCATGTGTCTTCTAATCAAAAATCTTCACTAGTACCCAACATAGTAACTCAAAATTGGAAGGAGCCTTAAAAATCACCTAGCAAACATTCATTCAATTCTTGGAATCTGACAAGGGATGCACTACCTCATAAAAACATGTATACCATCACTGGACAGTAATGACTTTTATAAAATCAATAAGGAACAGTAAAATGGAAGGTGGAAGAATGAGAGAAATCAAGAATACTACACGTCTCTGGCTTGAACAACTGGAAGTGTCATTTAATTAGTTAAAGAACAAGAGAGAAGAGTAGGGATAATACATTTAGTTTTGGATGTGCTGAGTTTAAGGGGCATCCAAATAGAAATACTAAGTAACAATGGTCCTTACACTCAGCAAAGAGGTAAAAGCTAAAGTCAGAAAAATGAATACTCAGCATGTAGATGAAAAATTAAATAGGAGAGATCACTCATAGAAATTTATACATTTAATAAATGGCTAGAGAAGAATTCAACAAAGGTGACAGAAGGAGAGCCCCAAAACCAGAAGAAAATACAAAAACATGAGCTAATGATGGCAAATGAAATGAGCCTTACAAAGGAAGGAGAAATCAACTGTACCAAATGCTACTCTAGTAGGTAATCTTGATATTGGCTCTGAATGATCTCTGCCTCTTAGTAATCATGCTTTTGTAGAAGCCCCCCTTGCATATGTTAGAACTTAAGAGATTCTAATGAACAGAACAAAACAATATAGAGAATGGCACTTCCAAGAATAGGTTACAAAAAACTCTGGTTAATATATCCCCTCCTCCTCCACAGAGCTCTCAATGGAAGCAAGGTGCCATGTTGCAAGAACTCCTATGCAGAGACCCAAATGGCAAGGTGACTACAAACAACAAGGACCAACAAGGACCTCAGGCCTGCCAACAGCTTGGAAACAGACCCTCCCCCCCAGTGGAACTTTGGGAACACTGCAGTCCTAGTCAACATTTGATTGCAGCCTTATAAGTGACACTGAATCAGACATACCACATCCAGATGCCTGACCCACAGATACTGTGAAACAATAAATGTTTGTTGTTTTAAGTTGGGAGGTAATTTGTTGCATAGCAATAGGCAACTAGTACAGCAAAGAGGTTAAATAAGAAGACAGAAAAATAGCCATTGGCTTTAAACACATCAGTAACCCAGCAAAACAGTTTTAATAAAATTCTGAAAACAGAAACAATATAGAAATAGGTTGAAAAGAGAACAAGAGGCAAAGAAATGGAGACATATGGCAAATGTAGCAAGTCTTTCAAAAAGTGTGGTGGTAAAGCAGACAGTAACTTAAAGCATGAAGTTGGGAGAAGAGTTTTTTGTTAAGACAAGAGAGACATTTTAAAGTTTAAGTCTTGGGGCACCTACCTGGCTCAGTCTGAAGAACATGTGACTTGATCTCCGAGTCATGAGTTCAAGCCCCATACTGGGTGTAAAGATTACATACATACATATATACGTTTTAAAAATAGTTTAAGTGATGAGGAGTGCCTGGCTGGTTCAGTCAGTAGCAGAGCCTACTTTAAAAAAATAATAGTTTAAGTGATGATAAGAAGCCAGTAAGGTAGAAAAATACTCTCAAGGAATTTTATTCATTATGAAGAAATTCTTCTGAAAGTTCTCACTGCCTCTCTGCCTTAACTGAAAACTGATTTTCCTAGGACACCTCTTCTCAAGCGGCCCTTTCAAGGAGGCTCTCAGGTCTCTCACACTCTACACCCAATGTTGGGAAATCAGACTGGTACCCTTCTTTCTTCCAATGCCACCTCTAGACCATGTAAAATCCTGAACCCCCATGTAAAATCTTTGTTATTCTGATACTCATGTTTTTCAGCAACACAGTCTTCTATTTTCTCCCTTTTCACTATCAGCTAATGACCACCTGGACATCCTCCACACTCAGTGAGGAGATACTGGCAACCAGTTCACACTGCCATGTCTTTTATACCACCACTCCACTCCTGGGTTATTTCTTTTTTTTTTTTAATATTTTATTTATTTATTCATGAAAGACACACAGAGAAAGAGAGGCAGAGACACAGGCAGAGGGAGAAGCAGGCTCCATGCAGGGAGCCGGAAGTGGGACTCGACCCCAGGACCACGCCCTGGGCCGAAGGCAGGCGCCAAACCGCTGAGCCAACTGCTGAGCCACCCGCTGAGCCACCCAGGGATCCCGTCCTGGGCTATTTCAATACACCCATGGATGAGTCATCTAATACCAGTTCCTCAAATCCATTATCCTCAGTAAGCAACTCTATTCTCTGGGTATATCCATTCACAGCCAGTTGGGAATTCACTTAATTGTCTTATCAAACATTCATTCATCAAATATTTAACAAGTACCTACTATTTGCTCAGTAGAGAACACATGACAGTCCCTGCCCTCATAAAAGATCTCATATTTTCCGCAAAGACAGCATGAAAAGATCTAGCTGAAGTCTAAATACAACTACTACATTTCCTTTACAGTTTAGGAACCATGTCAACTCTAGAAAACTGAAATTATTACCTGAAATGACCTCATGAATCCATACTATATCCCAGTGATCAATGTATCACTTGACAAGGCTTCTAAAGCTACTCTTTTTTTTAAAAGATAATTTACTTATATTAGAGAGAGAGCGCGCGCACACACACACGCGCGCACACACACACACACACACACACACACACACACACGAGTGCAGAGTGAAAGGCAGAGGGAATCTCAGGCCAACTTTGAGCTGAACTCAGAGCTCAAAGCAGGGCTTAATCCCATGACCCGAGACCATGACCTCAGCTATAATAGTAAATCGGATGCTTAACCAACTGAGCCCCCCGAGAATCCCTAAAACTACCTTTTAAATAATGTATGCTAAAATACTGCCAGAGTTCAGTATCAGATTCATCAGTCTATGACCATATTGCCATGCTGCCCAATACACTAAATCACCAGTTACAGTGCCTATTTAATTTTTTTAAAACTAATAATTTTAATTATTTCTCAACAATTATACTAGCCACATTTTTTTTAAGATTTTACTTATTTATTCATGAGACACACACACACAGAGAGAGAGAGAGAGAGAGAGAGAGAGAGAGAGAGAGAGGCAGAGACACAGGCAGAGGAAGAAGCAGGCTCTATGCAGGGAGCCCAACATGGGACTCGATTCCGGGTCTCCAGGATCACGCACTGAGCCGAAGGCGGTGCTAAACCTGTGAGCTACCCGGGCTGAAGTGGCTACTATATCAAATGGTATATAGAACATTTCTATCATCACAGTTCTATTGAACAGTGCTGGCCTAAAGTTTTTAGTATTCACTTCATCCCTCCCAGAAAAAAAATTTAAAAGACAGGTATCATTTTCCAGTCTCCTGAGAACTCCCTGGGGTTCCACAACATCCTAAGGAATTCCACAAATCAGGTATCATTATCAACATCACCACACTCTATCATCACCATCAGAATGTTGATTTTTATTGAGTACTTACTCTATTCCAAGCACTTTATTAAAAGCTTTATTAATATATTTCATTTTTTCTTCATAACAATCACATGAGATAGGACTATTTTTCCCATTTTACAGGTGAGAAAATTAACTGAGTTTTAGACAGTAAAGTAACTCATTCAAAGCTATACAGCTACAAAATGACAGCAATCCATAGAGTTTAAGCAAATTAAAAATGTAATAATTTTGCCTTTTCAAGACAACACGCTATTTAATATAAAGGAGGACTGACACAAACCTCACACTAGCACTCAACATTCCAGCAGACCAAACCATTTTCAGATCGTTCAATTTGCCCTACAGCTTTCTGGCATTTGGGCTCTGCAAACTCTGTTCCTTCTACTTGCATCCTTTTCATTCAGCCAAATCCTACGTATCCTTAAGATCCCACTGCAGATCTTCCAACGATTCAGTTTAGGAATCCAGTATGTGTGCTGATGTAGAACCCTAAAGTTACCTATTGAAGCACAGCAGCCCAAAAACTCCTATTAATGTTTCCTCTTCTCTCACTAGAATAAAACTCCTTACGAATAAGGGACCCTGTCCACTATTCATCATGGATTCCATCTGGGCTACCCTAGGATTTAGGACATTAAAAGTACTCAACAAATACGTGATAAATGAAGGAATAATGAAAAGACACTTAAGTAATCAAATCATTTCACAAGCATGTACTCAACCAAATAAAATGCTAAGTTGACTTACACAAACCTATGTTTCTATTCAGTCAAAGAATATTAAAAGTACACACTAAATGGCTTACTTGCCATTTTAGTTGGTAAACAAGTATTTTACAAACATTATCTCCCACAGAAATACAAAAGAAAACTGAAAAACTGGGATCCCTGGGTGGCGCAGTGGTTTAGCGCCTGCCTTTGGCCCAGGGCGTGATCCTGGAGACCCGGGATCGAATCCCACGTCGGGCTCCCGGTGC
The DNA here is from genome assembly GCF_018345385.1 of Vulpes lagopus. Classification (NCBI taxonomy): domain Eukaryota; kingdom Metazoa; phylum Chordata; class Mammalia; order Carnivora; family Canidae; genus Vulpes; species Vulpes lagopus. Next base: position 3,006,048 of record NC_054844.1, read on the forward strand.
ATGGAGCCTGCTTCTCCCTCTGCCTATGTCTCTGCCTCTCTCTCTGTGTGACTATCATAAATAAATAAAATTTTTTTAAAAAACTGAAAAACTAAAGGTCAAGAAAGTAACTGCTAATGGGTTTAGGGTTTCTCTTGAGGGTGAATTCAGAAAACAATGCAAAATTGATTGTGGTGATAGTTATACACACCAAAAAAAATTGAATTATACACTTTACATGAGTGAATTGTGTGGTATATGAATTATTTCTCAATAAAGCTCTTATAAATGTTTTTTAAAAGGACTACAGGTAGCTACGCTTAAATTATGAAAATACTAAACCTGAAAAAAAAAAAGACCTAGAAGAGAAAATGTTATATTTATGCAATTTTAAAATAGCTAACCCATATTATTGCACAAAATTTCACTGGTTAGGAAAAACAACAACTTGGAAACAGTGACTGCCTTCAGGAATAACATGATGGGACAGGAGACTTACTTTTCCACATGTACTCTTGCATACCTTCTGACTTGGTACATGTCTTACCTATTTTTTTTTTTATTTTTGGTAAAGATTTATTTATTTATTTATTCATGATAGACATAGAGAGAAAGAGAGAGGCTGAGACACAGGCAGAGGGAGAAGCAGGCCCTATGGCGGGAGCCCGATGTAGGACCCAATCCGGGGACCTCAGGATCGCGCCCCCGGGGCCAAAGGCAGGGCCAAACCAATGAGCCACCCAGGGATCCTCCAATGTCTTACCTATTTCTTAAATGAGTATAACAGTTATTAATATATTTTTAAATAACAAAAATGTCATATCTGTCCTTAGTCTAAGTATACTTTCATTGACTGCCTATTTTGTTCTGAGAAGAATAAAAACTGAACTATATGTTTCTAAAAAATCAATCCAGGGAGGGCAGCCTGGGTGGCTCAGCAGTTTAGCGCCACCTTCAGCCCAGGGCATGATCCTGGAGACCCGGGATCAAGTCCCACGTTGGGCTCCCTACATGGAGCCTGTTTCTCCCTCTGCCTGTGTCTCTGCCTGCCTCTGCGTGTGTGTGTGTGTGTGTGTGTGTGTGTGTGTGTCTCATGAATAAATAAATAAATAAAATCTTTTAAAAAATAAAATAAATCAATCTAGGGAAGTAAAAAACTGACAAATTCTTACATCTATTTCATCTCACACTAAAAAGCATTTACTCATTTTCTGATATTAGACATTATAATCATATAAATTCTCCCTTACCCAACACTCTGACACCTCTTTAAACAATGACACACACTTAATCATTCCCTCCTCCCTGAAAACTTCCTTTTCTTCACTTCTAGTACATCACACTCTCCTGGTTTTCCTAACCCAATAACCTTTTATCAATCTCCTTTGCCAGGTTTCTCTTCATCTCCGCAAAAGGTATCCAGAAAGTAAGTTCCATGAAGGCAGGGATCTTTGTCAGTTTTGTTCACTACCCCAATAAGCTAAAAAAAGCACCCAGAACCATACTCAATAAGTAACCATTGACTGAATCAGTGCCCCAAGGCTCAGATGTTGAAGAGCTACAGAAATAAACTATATTCTATATAATCTGAATGCTGTTTACTTCATTCCATTTTGTCAAACTTGATAACGAATGTATGTACTGATTATTTGGTTAACAAAATACTTCATTCCCTGGTCTTCCTCCATTGATGTTTTGGTATGATTATGTGTAAAATACACATTTAACAGTTCTTCTACTACTTTTATTTTTCTTCTACTACTCCTAAAAGCATAAACTTAGAGCAGAAAAAGAGCTATAGAACTATAAGAACTATCACTTTTATCTTGCTTCGAGGACTAAAGTTGAATTAACAGACATACTTACCTAACTAGAAATGAGGGTGGGGGGCGGGTCTCAGTAAATTCCACAAGAACATCACAGTAATGACTAGCAAGCAACATTCTTGAAAAATAAAATGTAGTAATTTTTTCAGCCATAAGAAATTCTAAAGAGAAACAGGCCACTCCTACCTTAACCTTTCTCCCAAATCCCATGATTTCATTCCCACAAAGAATCACATCCCACTGTCAGCCATTCAAATGTAATTTTAGCAATATACATACAAAGGTTCACTTGATATTTTAGTTCACATTTGTCTTCATGAGTACCCAATTAAATCAAAGTATAATTTAAAAATCAAAACTAGATATGTGAATTTTAATTTTTCCTTCTAAGTAATCCAAAATCAAAACTTCTAATTTGATCTGAATACATTTAATCTTTTAGAATTACAAATTGTGGACACACCCTTTCTCACTTAGTAACTACTGTATCATCTGTTGCCTATAAGTCTCTCCAAACAGAAGTATCTTTTAAAAGATAACAGTCTGCTCATTAATTAGGCATGTTAAAAAAGGCAATGATCTGCAACTACTGACACTCATATCTGTATATTTCTCTCTTGGGTTACAGGAAAGCATTTCTCTGGCTACGTTCCCAAAAAAAATGAGTAAGCCTTGGGAAAGTCACTGCTTAAATTCCATTTCATGACGGTTTCTCTTCCTCCACAAATGAATTATTGAGAGTCATGCCTACTTCCATCCATTACATAATACATGCCCATCACAGGACCTGTCTTCTGAGCAAGAAACAGCTTAAATGACACTAACTGATAGGTAAGGTCAGTGAATACTGTGATCTAATAGGGAGCAGGAATCGAGAAAAGATTCTGATTTAATGTGCAAAGTTGTGAAACGCTGATGTTTTGAACATTGAACACCGTTTACTCTGCCGCCCCTATGAAGTGAGTTACATGCCCCCAAAATGTTAGTAAAGAGCATTTTAAAAGCACTTGACTCCAGGAACATATCTCAGAAATTGAAGGACCTACCGAAAAAAATTAATTCCACTTCATTTTTAAAGGGTCTAATAACATTGAGAAATAAAAATAATCTCCAATAATTGTGTTGAACACAGAGTCTAAATGTTAAGGTCTGTTGAAAAACGAGCTGTAAATTAGAAACGACAAATACCCACCATTTGCTTCAACGTGGATGGAACTGGAGGGTATTATGCTGAGTGAAGTAAGTCAATCGGAGAAGGACAAACAGTGTATGTTCTCATTCATTTGGGGAATATAAATAATAGTGAAAGGGAATATAAAGGAAGGGAAAAGAAATGTTGGGAAATATCAGGAAGGGAGACAGAACATAAAGACTCCTAACTCGGGGAAACGAACTAGGGGTGGTGGAAGGGGAGGAGGGCGGGTGTTGGAAGGGAATGGGTGACGGGCACTGAGGGGGGCACTTGACGGGATGAGCACTGGGTGTTTTTCTGTATGTTGGTAAATTGAACACCAATAAAAATTAATTTAAAAAAAAGAAAAGAAAAACGAGCTGTAAAAGACAACTGTGCTTTAAAAACATTTTTCATATAATTAGCTCCAACAGAACTGTTCAAATTATCCATCCAAAGCAGTCAACCACAGCCACCTGCAACTATTATTCAGAAATGTGTCTTCCAAAGCAACCACCTGATTTTCAGGCCTTCCCTTAAGGGGACAGGATAAAGCCTGTAAGTGAGATGGTATAAAGAGATCTTTCAGGCACAGAAAAAAGACTGGAAGATAACACCTTTAAGGAACTAGGTGTAATGGGACCTACACCCTTATGTTGTTGCCAGAATGAAGTTGTCTTAACCCAAGATCTCACTCTTCTTGAAGGGTGTAAAACTTTAAACCCAGCCACCCTCACAGTTTACCCACCTGCGCCAAAAGCAGAGGGCTTCTCTTCCCTCTCGACCCATCCCGCCAGGAGGGAAATAATAATAATCAAACACCAAAGTAGAAATGTGAGAGCTAGTGCAATAGCTTCTCCTACTGCCTCAAAGGCAACATCCACAGCTCCTCTCCCTTTTGAAATAGTCCTTCATCTCCTATCTTACCATTTCACAGAAAAAAAATCCTCCTCTCTTTCAACGTTTGACAACGGTCGCCTGAACACACAGATCCACCCTGACCGCACCCCAACCTCCTCACGGCTCCCCATTTCCCCACCTCGCCACCACCCCGCCCGCACCACCACGCCTCAGAAAGCCTGGCTCTCCAAGCCCCGGGAACCCCGACTCCCGTCTCCCACCTCGGGCTCCCGCCCAACCCTGGAGCGCGCGGGGTGGAGCCCGCGGGGGGCTGGGATGGGCTGGGGTGGGCTGGGGGGGGCTGGGGTGGGGTCCGCCCCTCCCCGGACGGTCCCATCCCCCCGGTGCGGAGAGGGGGGAGGAGGTCCTGAAGCCTCACCTACGGCTCCGCCCCTCCCCGGGGGCGCGCTGCCCAGCCCTAGCCAGGGCCGTGAGGAAGAAGCAGGCTAAGAAAAGGCAAAAAAGCCTCAGCGCCAGCGGCAGGCGGGAAGCTCTCAGTCCCGCCCGACTTCCGAGCTGCCTACACGGCGGCCGTCTCACCCTCCTCAGGGGGGCTGCTGCTGCTGTTGCCGCTGCTGTTGCCGCTGCTTGCCGCCCGGGCGCCGCCGCCACCGCCGCCGCCGCCGCCGCCGTCGCCGCCGCCACAGCCACAGCACGGCCCCAGCGCTCGCCGACGTCACCGCGCCCCGCCCCCTGCGCGAGCACCTAGCCCCGCCCCGGCCCGGCCGCGAGACCTCGCGAGCTCCGCCCCCTCCTGTCCCAGCCACCTAGGCTGCCCGCACCCTCCTGGGAGCGCGCGTAGCAGCCCGCCCGCCTCCGGGGCCTTCCGGACGGAGGTGGGTCAGGGGTGACGAGTGGGGTGACAAGATTCCCAGGGCGATCGCGCGCTCGAGCACAGCTACGGGCGCGGGGCTTCCACACCCCCACGCGCGGCCCCTGCGGCCACGGGAAGGGAGAGCCGGACTCGGCTCCGGGAAGCAGCGGTAGGTGGGAACGCGGCCAGGCGGCGTTTGTCTCCTTGGGCTTGCCGTAGGAAGCGGACTGGCAGGGCCCGAGGATCGGAGTCGTAGCTTTCCCGAACCTTAGGGTCGCCCCACCCCCTGCTCCGAGGGGCCGTCCACCAGCCCCGGGACCGCCGCCGCCGCGGAGTGGGTGTGAGGTCGTCGTGCGTTCCGGGCTGCGCTCCCACGGCTGCAGTGGGAGCCCTTTGTTCGGGGGAATTGTATTTTCCTCCACCCTTTGCTTCTGCGAATGTGGCCGCGGGGCTGCCCACTAGACCTCAGGGAAAAACAGGCGTCGCAGAAGACCCACAAGAGGGTGCTTGGTTTTTCTGTGGGAGCTCCGCGGGGCGGAAGAGCGCCGGCGGGATTTAAGGCGCAGGTTCAGCTGTGCGATGTGCCACCTGCGGTGCTACCTTGTCTTATTCGGCCCTCAGAGCATCTAGGCGAGTCCGCTGGGCAAATGGGACTTCCTTTCAGGAAACCCAATTTTCTTGTCCTGAATTGCAGTCGATTTTCTTCCATCGGAGTCATGCAAAGGGGACAGCTGCACCTATTATTTAAGAATGTAGGTAAACTATGCCTTAACCAAGAAAGTAGGAGTGCTGTGAATTACATTTGCCCCAGCGTTTTCGGTTGCGTCAAATAATTTAAAATGGCCTTACAAGGAGTAGACTCGTCATTTAACCCCTACTTATTCTCCACCACAGTTAACCAATTTACACTCCATAATTCCACTAACATTTTCCCGTCCCTCTTCAATGTTAACATTCATTCACCAAATTCTGTTTCATCCCGCCCAGACTCTGTTCCCTCCCAGATCACCACGCACTTGGATTATTGCAGTTCCCCGTCCCGCTGTATAGTCGCCCCCTTCAGTACATTCAACATATGCCTACCATTTGTTAAGATGTGCTTGCTGCCAGAGAAGGTTGTATAGCTGCCAAATAAGCATCCTAAAATACTTCATTTTTTTAGACATCTGGCCTTCCCCCCCCCCCCAGAAAAAAGCCATCCTTCTTCCATTATTTTTCAAGATCTTTCTCATCTAACTGCTGATTTACTCATTCTGTTACTCCCCGGCAGGGTGGTGAGGTAAAAGAAAAGTGGGAGTCCCATCCTAGTTTCCATTATGCCACTTTCTACTTGTATGATCTAGGGAAAATCACTTTATTTCTGGGTTCTACTTTTCTTAACTGTAAAATGGGATGTGAACTAGATGTCTGAGATCCAACATATCACTAAAATGTGTGGGTTAGTATGCTAAGCACTAAGTTATACATACAACAGGGTGCTAGCAATATCACAGACTCAGAATTTTGGCAGCTTGTTTTCTTATGTTTTGGGATGGGGTTTGTATTTTGTGGGGTTTTTTTTTCCCTCCCCTTGGTTGTTTTTTCTTATTCCCGACTCTGCCCCAGATTTTTTTTTAAGCTTACGTTTAGGATTTTTTTAATTAAAGCCAGCTGAGTGCTCCCTTCGGCAGCACATATACTAAAATTGAAATGTAGGACGCCTGGGTGGCTCAGCGGTTAAGCGTCTGCCTTCAGCCCAGGGTGTGATCCTGGAGACCTGGCATCCAGTCCCGTATCGTGCTCCCTGCATGGAGCCTGCTTCTCCACCTGCCTGTGTCTCTGCCTCTGTGTGTGTCTCTCATGAATAAGTAACTAAAAATCTTTTTTAAAAAAACTAAAATTGGAATGTTAGAAGATTAGTATAGCTCCTGTGCAAGGATGACACTCAAATTAATGAAGCATTCCATAATTTGCAACTAATGTAACATTGGTTGTCAACTATACTTCAGTATATACTTTTTTATATACTTAAATAAGCTGGGGGAGCCTAGGTGGCTCAGTTGGTTAAGTGTCTGCCTTTGGCTCAGGTCATGATCCCAGCGCAAGGCATGATGCCAGGTCCTGGGATCCAAGCCTCTGTCAGGTTCCTTGTTGGGGGGGAGGAGGGGTTCTGCTTCTCCCTCCCCCTGCTCTTGCCCCCTTGCTCGCATTCTCCGTCTCTCTCCCTCTCAAATAAAATCTTTTAAAATTTAAAAATAATAATTTTTTTTAAAAAGCTAGCTAACTAAGCACATGCATTCATTACCTCTTCTTCCTGAGACCCGTTAAAATGATACAAAACTCATACATCATAGAAAGTGGGAAGAGACCACCAAGACATAATTTTTTCTTAATTTATACACCAAGTGAGTACAGTCTGACTAAACAAAATGAAAGAAACTGTAATGTGTAATAGATGCAGGAGGTGCTACAGCCAATAGGGAAGTGAAATAAACATTTCTATATAGAAGAGAAGAACCCTTCCTTATCTTGGATACAGTACCCTAGGCATTTATTCCAGGCTAAAAATCAAGAGTTCTCATAATCTCTGGGGAGGAGCTGGGTGGCTATTTGAGCATTTAATGTCTAAGAGTAAAGCAGTCTTCATTCTGGCACAATAGCTATTTCTCTACCCACTCACCCCTGAGTGAAGTTGTACAATTTGGCAAGACCCTCCCAAGTTCACAAGGTTTCTAATCAGCATTCCAATTACTTCATCTTAAACATAAACAGACAACCAAGGATTAGATTATTTGATATTTAAAAGCAGTTTTAATTTAGGGAGAGGGAAGAAAGATAAACAGAAACAGTGGCCATAGAGGAAATAGAGAAACTTCACAGAACTTGAAAAATAATTAGTATACTCATGGACTTTTTCATTACACCTGTGAACAAGAATATCATATTCAGTATCCTTAGATGAAGTATTTTATTTATTTATTTATCCATGAATAAAAGGTAGGTCTTGAAATCATAAGTAAAAAATCGCCAAAATTATCAATTCACTTGAAGTGTTAAAAGATTAAGTGAATGAAATTTTTTAAAATAGGAGAAATACAGGGGCACCTAGATAGCTCAGTCAAAAAAGCACACGATTCTTGATCTCCCAATCATGAGTTTGAACCCCATGTTGGATGTAGAGATTACGTAAATAAATAAATAAATAAACTTTAAAAGAAGAAGAAGGGACACCTGGGTGGCTCAGCAGTTGAGCATCTGCCTTTGACTTAGGGTGTGATCCTGGGCCTGGGGATTAAGTCCCGCATCGGTGGACACCGAACCTATACATATACAATGGAATATTACTCAGCCATTAGAAACTACAAATACCCACCATTTGCTTCAATGTGGATGGAACTGGAGGGTATTATGCTGAGGAAGTAAGTCAATCGGAGAAGGACAAACATATGGTCTCATTCATTTGGGGAATATAAAAAATAGTGAAAGGGAATAAAGGGGAAAGAAGAGAAAATGGGAAATATCAGTGAGGGTGACAGAACATGAGAGACTCCTAACTCTGGGAAACAAACAAGGGGTGGTGGAAGGGGAGGTGGGTGGGGGGTTGGGGTGACTGGGTGATGGGCACTGGGGGGGCACTTGACGGGATGAGCACTGGGTGTTATGCTATATGTTGGCAAATCAAACTCCAATAAAAAAATTATATACAGGGGCAGCCTGGGTGGCTCAGCGGTTTAGCGCCGCCTGCAGCCCTGGCCCTGATCCTGGAGACCCAGATCCAGTCCCACGTCAGGCTCCCTGCATGGAGCCTGCTTCTCCCTCTGCCTGTGTCTCTGCCTCTCTCTCTGTGTGTGTGTCTCATGAATAAATAAAATCTTAAAAAAAAAAAAAAAGTAATTCTACTTCTGTGATTAAATCTTCCTTTAAAAAATATATATATATATTTATATACAAAAAAAAAAAAAAAAAAGGAAAAAAGAGATCTGTAGATCAGAGCACTTGGAGTGCTTGTTGAAGCCAAAAATGTCCTACCCCCATCCCCACTCACCTCACCACCAATTTTGATTCATTAGATATGGAATAAAATTGGAAAATATGCATTTAAAAAAAAAAAGTCCCACATCGGGCTCTATGGAAGAAGCCTGCTTCTCCTGCCTATGTCTCTGCTTCTCTCTGTGTCTCTCACGAATAAGTAAATAAAATCTTTTTTAAAATAAAAAATAATAAAAGAAGAAAATCAATCCAAGAGGACTCATATTACAAGAGAAAGCAAAGTAAATAAAAGATGGAAAATTACGAAAAAAATAATGGAAGAAAACTTCCCAGAGCTTAAAGTGTCTACTAGTGCAGAGCAATAACAAAGAAAAAACAACCTTGTAAAATGTTGAAGTTCAAACATTTTACCATTATTGATGATATAAAGGTAAAAATAGAGTGGACAGTTAAAGATATGGAACTTAGGGAGAAAAGATACAAGTAAAGATAAAAGTATTCATACAAGTAAAGATAAAAGTATTTAAGAGATTAT